>NC_063163.1:12481083-13910780 GCF_023159225.1 Perognathus longimembris pacificus
TAGAAATGAAAACTCAAGGACATAAAATAAACAAATAAAATCTGCCTAATCTCACTAGTCATATGAGAAACACAGCATATAAGTGAGATAGATGTTACATTAGTTGTGCTGGTAGAAGTTAAAATGTAGGCTGAAATATTGGAATATACAAACTTCATATTTGGACAATCAAATTCAGTGTACATGTATGCAATGTCCCTTGGGATATGTTGTAAAGAGATTCTCAGCACGTGCAACAGGATTTATTAGTTTTCTTTTGCAATAAAATAAATTGGTCTTACTTTATCATTTTAAGCCATGGAGTCAGATGTCTCTATTTGATTTTGTTCAGAAGTCCAGGTTTGGGTTATAGGTTTAGGCTGTAATTTAGACATTGAATGAAGCTATAGTTATATCCCAAACTGAGGTTTTTTTATTTATATATATGCTTTTTGCCAGTCCTGGGGCTTGTACTCAGGGCCTGGGCAGCACGGGCCCTTAGCTTCCTCTTTGTTCAAGGCTAACACTCTACCACTTGAGCCACAGCTCCACTTCCAGCCTTTCTGTTTATGTGGTGCTGAGGAATCAAACCCAGGGCTTCATTCATGCAAGGCACTCTTCCGCTAAGCCCTATTCTCAGCCCCAAACTGAGGGTTCTGTACTGAGCACATGGGGCTTATCAACCTGAAATGAGGGTCATACAGACTGACTCTGAAGTTTTTATTCAGGACTAGGAAGACAATTATCATCTAAGATCCATGGTGGACACCGATGCATTGTAGGAGGCTGGAGCAAAGGGAAATTTTGCTCATTGAAGAAGTGGTGATTATTCATTAGAAATACCAACTATTTCTGGGTAAATACTGTATAAGAGTTACTTAGCTGTAATTCTGAAGGTTTTAGAGAATTCTCATAGCTAATGTTACAACCATGTATGTGAGAGAGCTCTTCTTTCAGAGTCTCCTATTTCCCTTGCTTTTGGGTATGATACACATAATTCCCTTTCGTTGCATCACAGGCTGATGGAAAAAATTCATTTTGTCACTGCTACAGTGTTTATGACAGGGTGGTCTTTAAAAGTTGGGAGCAGATTTGAGCTGAAGGAAGAGCACCCATCCTAGAGTCAGAATCATCTGAAACACCATTTTGGGTAACTCAAAACTAACTTACAGGAGACCTTAACTCTAGATCAGTTACTGTTGCATATTGTATATGCAAACTCTTGATTTCTTGTTGAGTAATGTGACCAAATAAGATAAAGTAAAATCCCATGTTCCTTATTGGACCTGTGATACTTGAGTGAGAGAAATTATAAAGAGGCAGAGGTCATTGAGAGCCATTTTGGGATTTTCTCTCAGCAAGAATACTTTCACTGGAGCCTTACTGATTATGGGAAAACATTTGTGAGTACTTTTAACACTGGACATGGGGAAATGAATGGATAAGAAACAACAACCAAAAGGATATTCCAAAGAAAAATATACTGTTATGATAGTTGGTAAGATTAATATACTCACAGCATCAAAGAATAAAAACAGAGCACTTAATAAGAAAGACATAGAATAGTAGGTGTCTATAGAATAATAGAATAGTCACTACTAGAAAGTTACATGTATAAATTAAAATGACATACATTTCATTGTTCAAAAAGAACACCATGAGCATAGCATAAAAGGTGGAACAGTAAGGAAAATAGGGAAACTAGGATAAAGGAATATAATTAAATAACATGTAAAATGATTGGCAAAACATTCATTATTATCTTATTCAGTATGCATTTGACGTAATACTTTGTTAAACTTACATATGATACTGTAAAAAATTGTATAATTGTTGTAATTTAGCTTTCATAATAGTGATTTATATTTAATTAAATTGTGATTATGTTGTGACTTTAATGTTTTGTGAAAATATCACATAGCAGTAATGAAAGACGCTACAGGGAAACTATCCTGCGTATTGTGTTAATGATATTAACATTCAAGAGTTGCTTACCCCATCCACTCTTTCTTTTAATATTTATTTATTGATTTACTTTTTGCATGTCAATTAAAGATATCCTCTATTAGGGTGTGTATTTCTTGGATTTTCAGGAGACTGTAAATGCTCAGAAGAAGCTGAACCTTGGATGTTGAATTTTGATCCTTCCATGAGCTAGTGGTACAAGCTATTATTGTCTCTCAGGATCCCAGAGGCATTTGCAAGAGCTACAGCTCTGTCAGCTCACAATTGAGAAGGGACATATCTGGACTATGTAATGTAAGGTAGAATATTTTCTAGGTTGGATACATTCAATCTATTTGCTTTTCTAGTGCTACTAAGGTTTAAATTCAGCTTCTTATGCTTGTGGGATAAGGATTCTGCCACTTAAACCATACCCCAAAGCCATTTTTTAAAATCAGTGTTGCTTTTAGTTAGTAGATAGGATCATACTTTTTTAAAAACTTGACCTGGACTATTGTATCTTACAGAGTAGGGATTACAGATGTGCACCACCACAGAAAGCCATATTCAATGTTGTGTGTGTGTGTTTGTGTGTGTGTGTGTGTGTGTTCTTTTTGGTACTGGGGAGCAAACCTAGGATGTTGCACTAGCTTGGCAAGCACTTTGTCACTGAGGTATATCCCAGTCTTTCAATCTATTTCTGAATTTCCAATATACTTTGGGCTTATTGGTACATTAGCTCATCCTAAACTGAGGACCTTCTGTATTTGGACCTCCGTGTTGACTTTAACAATTAGTACGCATGACATTTTAGGTGTCTTTAAAATTTTGGTGTCTAAAAATTCAATTCAAATTTATAAGCAGCATAAATCATGGAATATCCTGCTTTCAAAGTCTTTCACTCTTAATATCTTGTGGGTTGAACAGGAGCCTCAGAAAGGAGTGGAGTTGGGGTAGTGATCACAGCTGGATAAGGGGGCTTCACAGGAATAAGACTATGCATGTTTGGTCTGGGATGATAGAGATTTAAAGAACCTCAAATTTCCTCTCCAGGGGACGTTTTAGTCCCCCAAGTAGAAGCTAAATTATGCCGCCTATCTGACTTGCATTAATAGAGTTAGAAAAGAAAAGTTTTAATATATCTACCTTTACCTTGGACAAGAACTGAGTGAAAAATTTCCAGACCATGAAAGTTTTCATTACTTTCTTTGTGCCATGTCATGCAAAATGTATTGAAATATGTGAAGTATTAATCAAAGATTTACTTTCCTCCCGGATGAATGTCATTGCAGTTTGTTTATGTCAAGGGACAGTCTTCTTTTCCTGAAGTATGTTTACACAGTATAATGCTATGAGATAAAATTGTTTTTGTTGTTGTCAAAAGGTGCACACTATGTAGAGTGGAACCAAGACATTGATTTAAAGTTACAGTGTCCATCTTACTGAAAACAGTAATATAATTTTTAGAAAAGGAAATGTGGTATATCAAGCTGGAGAATTCTGTTATTTACTTCTTTTACTTTTTTACTTTCTCCTCTCTCAGTTGTTATCCATTTAAAATAGTGTTTGAGCAGCTTTATGTTCCAGATTTCTAGGCATTATGAATCAATCTCACATACTAAGCAGCTCCTATTCTCAAACGTCATGCCAGTGAACTTCAAACAAAGTGAAAGAAACAATGGAAGAATCTGTCTTCAGGGAGCTAGGAAACAGTAGAGATGACCCAGGGCCAGAAATAATAGACAATGTCAATTCAATAGACATCCTCAGAGCTGAAGTCTGAAAGGAAGAAAGGGCAAGTACAGCAAAATCTCTGTCAGGTTTTATTGAAAGTAAGTTTGTGGATTTCTTAGAGAAGGGTACGTTTTCATTACAGACAGGAGGACCAATACTGATGGAAAGTGTGACGTGATCAGAAGGAGACCAGAGGAAATAGAAAACTGGGAGGACAGTATAAGATTTTGGACAAATATAATTTAATCATTTTAATTTCAATCAGAGCTAATGGGAATTTAAAGAAGTCATCTTCAAGCTGAGTGCCAGTAGCTTACATTTATAATTCTAGCTACTCAGAGAGGAGGGTGAGATCCAGAGAATTGTAGTTGGAAATTATCCTCTGCTGGAAAGCCTGTGTGATTTCATCTCCAAAAATAACCAGCCTAAAAGCCATACTGGAAGTATGGCACAAATGATAGAGCATCAGCTCAAAGAGCAAGCAAGCCAAGCCATTTTCAGACCCTGATTTTATAGACTAGTACTTACTGACTAAAAACCAAAAACAAACAAGCAAAAAAAAAATTCATTTCTAGCTGACTCTCATGAGAAGAGTAGTTGGGAGTACCTTCAATGATGAAGACATGAGTACCAAGGCAAGGGAAGGTAAAAAATATAAAGAAAAAAATAATGAAGAGCAAAGGAAAAATAGCAATAAGAAAGGTAGATCTAATGACATTGAAATTGAATTGGCAGTAAAACAAACAGCGTTCTCACATAAAGGAGAAATAACCTGCAAAACTGTATTTAAGTAGTGTCTTAAAAGAATGACAATATAAAAATTTAGAATTATTTCTCACAGACATATCTCTAAAACATTGTGATACTACTATCATTACAATTTCAGTAGTATTATTTGTAAATTTATTCTTGATTTGTTATTATTTATATATTGTATTATTTTTATTACTTTCAATTACAATACTAGCTAAGCTCAGTTTGTTATAATTTCAAAATTGACATATTTTTAGGATATTTACTTCTTATCAGTTGGTTACCAATACTAAAAGGCCATAAATGACATTATATGGTAAATTATAATTTTAAATCCTTTAGGCATTCTTTGTTCACTAAAGCCTTTCACATCGATTCCTAGGCATTCTATTTTCATTAAACACTGTTATAGCTTAGTTGTTGAATGTAAGTAATAAAACAAATGTGTTGTATTTGCATGGTTCCTTATATTTTCTCATGTCATTTCACTTACATTACATCATCAGAGAGAAAGTAGAAATTTATATGATTACTGACATTTAGAAAGGCTGCCTTATTTACACAGCTGTGTGATAAAAAATGCTTCTTATTCCCCAACTTTCAGAGGAATATTTTAATTCTTTTTTTCCCTTAATTTAACAGGAAGAAATAGTTTTGAAATGACAGCTTAATTTGAAAAGGGAAAGACATGTAGTTGGTGGTCATTTTTGTCCTTTTTGAAATGTTAGGTTCTTCAACGTTTGAGTGGAAAAAAACTAAGAGGTGTGGTTATCTTCTGTAATATTCTTATGACTTATATTTTACACTTTCTCTAAATAAATATAAAAATAAAAATCTAAAATACCAATTTAATAAAAATCTACTTTTCTCTCACACAGCTGTTTTTAATGAAAAAATACACCATCTGCATATTTGCTTTTTCTGTAGCTGACACTATGTATGACAGGACCCCAAATATAATGTTGCAGACCTTTATATTGCTTTTGAAATTTCTACTTCCATAAGATGCATCTGCTTCTTTGCAAGCAGTTCAAGGGCAATTGAGCTTTTAAGTATTAATCTGCTCCTATTTAGCAGTATAAATAAAGATTTTTGATACAGGTGACATAATCACTATGAAAAACCAAAAGACATCTTTGTGACCCTCTTTTACTCTGTCCTTTTTGCTAACAATCCTCCACTGAAGACATCTGTAAAATCATTTTGAGTTGTGCTTGCTTCATTTCATTTTAGCTAATTATTGTTCACCTTAAACTTCCTCTTAGCCACAGACATCGTGGTCACTGACCAAAAACAAGAATAAAGTGTTTTCAAACCAGAAATATAGAGTATGGTAAGTTTTAAACTTTCTGGTGTAGTTGTGGACTTCTACTTGCTATTCACTTCTCTACATTTCTATTTCTTTACCTATCAAGTGGGATGTAGCTGTTGTGATGAGTACGGGAATGAATATATCAAAAATCTTTCAGTCAAAAGATGTATATAGTCAGCCCTAAGAAATGTTACCTATGGTTATGATTTGGCTTAGCTCATTAGTTTTAGTTTGTAATATTGTATGGATGTTGTATTTTGTCAAAGGCTTTTTGGGAATCCACTGAGATAACAATGTGATTCTTGATTTTAGTTCTGTTTATGTGGTGAATTACACTGATTGATTTACGGATGTTGAACCATCCTTGTGACTGTGGGATGAAGCCTACTTGGTCATGATGTATAATTTTCTTGTTCAGTTTCTGGATCCTGTTAGCTAATATTTTATTCAGGAGCTTTGTGTCTGTGTTCATTAGTGATATTGGTCTGTAGTTCTCTGTTTTTGTTGGGTCTTTGCCTGGTTTGGGAATGAGTATATTAGCTTCATAGAATGAGTTTGGGATTTCTCCCTCTGTTTCTATTTCGCGGAAGAGTTTGAGGAGTATTGGTATTAGCTCCTCACTAAAGGTTTTGTAGAATTCATTGGTGAATCCATCTAGGCCTGGGCTTTTCTTTGTTGGGATGTTCTTGATTACTTCCTGTATCTCACTGTAAGTTATTGGTTTATTTAGTTGATTTATTTCTTCTTGGTTCAGTTTGGGCAGTTTATACTTCTCTAAGAATTGATCTATTTCTGTAAAATTATTGTTTTTTACTGAATAAAGGTTCTGGAAATAGCTCCTTATGATTGTTTGAATATCGTGTGTACTTGTTGTAATTTTTCCCATGGAGTCCCTGATTTTACGTGTATGAGTCTCTTCTCTTCTTTTTTTTGTAAGCCTTGCGAGGGGTCTGTCAATTTTATATATTTTCTCAAAGAACCAGCTTTTAGTCTTATTTATTTGTTGAATGCTCTTTCTATTTTCAATCAGATTTATCTCTTCTTTAATCTTTGTGATCTCTCTCCTCCTACTCATTTTAGATTTAGTCATTTCTTGTTTCTCCAGTTGTTTTAGTTTCATCGTGAGGTTATTCACCTGCTCTGCTTCCATTCTTTTAATGTGAGTGCTGAGGGCAATGATCTTGCCCCTCAGTACTGCCTTAGCTGTGTCCCATAAGTTTCTTTGTGATGTATTTTCATTGTCATTGTGGGTTATGATTTCGTTGATTTCATCTTTAATTTGGTCTGTGGCCCATGTGTTGGATAACAGTGTGGGGTTTAGCCTCCAAGAATGTGTATAGCCTCTGTGGTAACCGTTGTTATTGAGGGTTACCTTTAATCCACTGTGATCCAATATAATACATGGGATGACATCAATACTTTTGTATTTGCTGAGGTTCTTTGTGTGGGCTATGACATGGTCTATTTTGGAGTCTGATCCATGGGCTGCTGAGAAGAAGGTGTATTGGGTCTCTGTAGGGTGGAAGATTCTGTATAGATCTGTCAGATCCATTTGGGATATGGTGTTACTTAGGTCCTCAGCTCCCTTGCTGATCCTCTGGGTGTTGGATCTGTCTCTTGGAGAGAGTGGGATATTAAAGTCTCCCACTATGATTGTGTTTGCGTCTATCTTGTTCTGTAATTCTGTGAGAATTTGCTTGACATATGTGGGGCCTCTTTTGTTCAGTGAGTATACATTTATCACCGTGATGTCTTGGTTATGGATTTTTCATTGTATTAAAATGTAGTGTCCTTCTTTGTCTTTTTTAGTTGATTTTAATGAAAAGTCCAGCTTGTCTGAGGTCAGGGTGGCTACACCTGCCGTTTTGGTAGGTGCATTTGCTTGGTAGATCTTGCTCCATCCTTTTATTCAGAGCCTGTTTTTGTCCCTTGCTGTAAGGTGGGTCTCTTGTAGACAACAGATGGCAACTTTTTGTTTGCGGATCCATTCTGCCAGTCTGCTCCTCTTTATCGGATAGTTTATACCATTTATATTCACAGAGATCAAGGATAAGAGTGTTTTTTCTCCTTCCATTTTCTTGTTGGGCTGTTTTTTCCTCTTTTTTTTTTTCTTGTCTTTAGTGAGCTGCTCTTTCTGTCTGTATGTCCTGTACGATCTCTGTTGGGTGGGATTCCCCTCTTAGAATTTGCTGTAGGGCTGTTTTTTTATTCACATACTCCTTTAGATCCTCTTTGCTATGGAAAGATCTGGTTTTCCCTTCGAATGTGAACTCCAATTTCACTGGATATTTAATCCTAGGTTTCATATTGTTGGCCTGTAGAACTTGGATGGTGTTCTTCCACTCACTTCACGCTTGGTAGGTTTGTGTGGAGAGGTCTGCTGTTATTTGGATCCTCTTCCCATTGTAGAAAATTTCTTTCTTCATTTTGGCTGCATTCAGAATTTGCTCTTTATTCTTGAGATCTGAAGTCTTGAATATTATGTGCCTTGGGGTGGCTTTTCTGGGGTCTGGCCTGCCAGGTGTCCTATAGGCTTCGGTTACCTGGATGGGGTCCCTTGTGAGATTGGGGAAGTTTTCTGCAATAACTTTATTGAAAATATGCTGAAGCCCTCTGCTCTGGTACTCAGCTCCTTCTTCTATTCCAGTTATGTGCAGATTATATCTCTTGTCTTTGTCCATTAGTTCCTGGATTAGTCTGCCCTGAAGCGTCCATGTTTCTTGGAGTGTGGTAATTTTCTGGTTGTTGTCGGCTGCTTCATCGTCCAAGAGAGAGATTCTGGATTCCATATGGTCAATTCTTTGTGCTGTGGATTCAATTGCGGAGTTTATGGATGTCAGAGAGCTATTTATGGTTGTCAGATCATCTCTGATCGTGGAAATTTGTTCCTTTAAAGAGTTGTATTTTAAATCTATTTTTTCATGCATTTCACTTTTCAGGATGTTAAGGTTTTCTTTAATGGAGGTTTGCATTGTATCCATTTTTGCTTCCATTTCTTTCTTGGCTTCCTGGATGTCCTTCAAGACTTCCACTCTAAACTCCTGGAATTGTTTTCTGATTTTGTTTCAGACACTTTCCATCATTTCTGTTAACATGGACTCATTTGCTTTTTTATTCTCCATCTCCTCTTCGGTCGTGCTGCTTTTTGGAGCTGGCGAGTTGGCTTGCCCTTTTTTTTTTCCAGTCCTGGGCCTTGGACTCAGGGCTGAGCACTGTCCCTGGCCTCTTCTTGCTCAAGGCTAACACTCTTCTACTTGAGCCACAGCGCCCCCTCTGGCCGTTTTCCAAATACGTGGTGCTGGGGAATCGAACCGAGAGCTTCATGTGTAGGAGGCAAGCACTCTTGCCACTAGGCCATACTCCCAGAGTTGGCTTGCCCTTTGATGAACTGTGTTATATTTCTTTGTGATTTGTGCATCTGGAGATCTGTGGGTGGCTTCCCTGGTTTGGTTTTGTGCTGGTTCCCGCTGGTCTGTCAGTGGGAGCCTTGTGTCCTGGTATCCTGGCTCTGGGTTTGGGTTTGGCTGTTGGACCTTGCTTCCCAATTGGTGAGCATGTCCTTCTCGGTTGTTGCTGAGGTGGTCACTTTCCGTGCACTTGGGGCCGGTAGGTTCTGTGTCTTTCTCTGCGGGACAGTGTCCTGCCACTGTGCTGTGCTGACCCTAGCGTGCCCTGTTGGGGGTTTGCTGGTCGCTGATTCAGTGTGGCGTGGAGGCTTCTCTCTTCTTCGTTTGTTTTTTCCACTCTGTATCTTGGTCAGAGGAGCTCACCTCTCAGGCAGTTCACCTTCCAGAGTGGACCGCTCCGGGGCCGGTGTTGTTGAGGGGTGGTCCACCCACTTGTGTGAAATGCGCCAAACTGAGTGGGCACATGCCAATGGAGAGCTCTGCCCTCCTGTGTAGGCGCGCCTACCAGAGCAGGCGCTGCCGCTGTGGCCCTCCCCACCTGAGCTGGGTACGCCTCCTAGAGCAGGTGCTGTCATGGGGCCCCGCCCACCTGTGAGCTGTGTGCCCACTACAAAGGGCACTACCGCTGTGGCCCCCCGACCACCTGAGAGGTGTACACAAGCCCCGGATTGCTGGGTTGTGCTTGCGACCTCCTGCTAGTCTGCTGTGGGGGGCGGTATGTGTGGGGCCCAGTGGGATCAACTGTCTGGGCACGGGTTAGGGCCCTCAGACTGCGCCTCCGCTGCAAGGGGGGCACATGATCAGGCCTAGGTGTCCCTGCTGTGCTGGTATTGCCCACCAGCGCCTGAGATTTCAGTTGTAAAGGTCCGTGAGGTCCAGGTGCCTCGGGTGGGGCTTGCACTGCCGGCATCCCCTGGCCCCTGTTGGGAAGGGGGCAGGGCCCGTTTGGCCAGTTCAGTCCCCTGGGTGGCCTTGGGGCTGCTCCGCCCTTCTCCTGCTAAACTCCTGTGACTTCCCAGAGCCTGATGGGAGCTTGCCGCCTGATTTGGGGGTTCTTTGTTCACTTGGGGTGGGGAGGGGGAGGGAGGGAGATCTAGCTTCTTTGTAGGGTTTGGGTTTCTTTTTTTTTGGCCATTCCTGGGCCTTGGACTCAGGGCCCGAGCACCGTCCCTGGCTTCTTCCCGCTCAAGGCTAGCACTCTGCCACTTGAGCCACAGCGCCACTTCTGGCCGTTTTCTGTATATGTGGTGCTGGGGAATCGAACCTAGGGCCTCATGTATCCGAGGCAGGCACTCTTGCCACTAGGCTATATCCCCAGCCCTGGTTTGGGTTTCTGATAGCTGGTCTCCCGTTGGGTGAGGGGGTAATGGGGGAGTCACTGGTCCTGGATTGTGTGTTTGTTCTGTGCCACCGTTGGTTCTTCGGCTGTGGCGAAAGGTCGTGGTGGCGTCCCCAGCTCTCCCCTTCTGCACCGCTGGGTTCCCCAGCTGCTTATGTCTGTTCCTGGTGTGGACCCAAACTTCCCATTGCCGCTGTCACCGTGTGTCTTGGTCCGTACTCTCCCTGGTGTCCGTGGAGTCCCGCTGTCTGGACTCTGTGCTCCCAGTAGTAGGTCTGCCGATCGCCGGGTTCCCCTTTCCCAGCCTGGCCCTGTTCGGGCCAGGGTTGGCTGGTGGGGGGAGGGTGCCCCTTAGATTCTCTGGCTCCGTGTAAGTTTTTGGCTCTTCTTTTTTGCTCCTTTTTGTTTCCTGCGTTTCTCCACTGCTTCTGGCTGCTGGTTTTGCTGGGTTCTTGATGGGGTATTGGGTGCTGGAGGTCCCAGCTCGCTATTCAGTTGGAGCGAGTCAGGGTGCCTCCCTACTGTGGTGGCGCCATCTTCCAGATCTGGCTAGTTTGTAATATTGTAGAGCATAAAATGTATGATATGAATTAATATCTGTTCATGTGTTTTGCACTGTCATGACATACTAATTTCATCCTTATAATCACTTTTCAGTAGATTAGTCATACTTAACAAAGAAAAAGAATAATTGAATGGCTAAATAGCTGATCCAAAATTAGTAGATATTAAGAATTGAGGATTTTATATGCTTTAACAAGTTTGGATTTGTCTTGATGTTGATAGGAGATAATTGAAAAAGCATAACTGAAGTTTTGTTCGGGTGGCAATCTAGCTACTCAAGAGGCTGAGATCTGCAGATCACAGTCTCAAGCCATCCTTAGTAGGAATGTCCATGAAACTTTTTATCTCCAATTAACCACCAGAAAAAGCTGGAAGTTAGAATGGTACCCTTAGGCAAAAAGCTCAGGGATATTCTCCAGGTCCAGAGATTCAGCCTCATGACCAACACACACACACACACACACACACACACACACACACACACACACACTCGCACACACACAGGCAAAGAAACCTAAATGAGAGCAATATGATTTGTAATTGTATTGGAGAGAACCTCTGTCTCCTAGGAGATGAAAGGAAGAAGGAATGGGTGCTCAGAAAAGAAGAAAAAAATGCATGAAAACAAGATGCAATTAAAAAATGATGGTTGTATAGAGATGTTGAGGTAACAGGAGGTATGGGGGGAATGAATGACAGATTTGGAAGACATGATTTTGTAGGTAAAATTGTTTTTGGGTTTTGCTTGAATGTGGAGATGAAGAGGAGCATTGTGTCCTTGATAACTGACAAACTGAGCAGATGTTGAAACTCACTGACAGTACGGCATTAGAGGAAGAGCCTGGCGGGCCTGATGCGGGGTGACACACACATGCTACCCCTTGTTGCTCTGAAACAATTAAAACTCTGTGCACTGTGCAGTTATACATAGCAGTCAGTCTTTTCAGATAGAGATTGGACTGGTGGTATTGATGAGGGCTGTGATTGACATCTCACTATAGATGCTATGAGCCTGGGATGGCGATGAAAAGGAATGGTTGAGAAACAACCAGAATACTAACAAGACAGTGTCTGAAAAGGAACTCACCCTCCTTCAGGTTGAAAGTGGCTTAGAATTGGGTTAAAATATGAACTGAAATATATCCACTGGATTTAAACACAAATAGTTCTGAAAACCATAAGCTAAAAGATTCTCCTCCTACCTCCAACAAATAAAATATCAAATATTACTGTATCTCGTGCTCTGTATTTTATTAAATCTGTTTTCTTTGCCAACAAATATCTACCCCAGGGGGAAATGAATCTGGAATGATAATATGTACTCTCTGACTCCAGCAGAAAACTAGAAAAACATATGACCTAAATGAAAAAAAAATCAATGGATGATTAAATGTTGCTCACAGAATGTAGTTCAAATGCAGAGCTATCGGCACTGAAAGGTGTTTTACAGTTCATCTAGCCAAACAGCTTCATTTTATTAATGAAGGCATTAAAGTTCAGCAAACTCAAATCCCTTTTTGACTTCATGATCAACTTCTTCATTTCTTTTAAAGGTCTACTGGATTAAAAAAAAATTCCATCAGTGTTTAAGAAGTTCACAGAAAGAAGCACACTGCATAGAAGTAATTCAAGTCAGGCCATGTAATCTTGTAGATATGCCATTTAAAAATCATTCATCTACTTTTATAGTCACTAAGTAGGTGTACAAAGGGGTTCTAATTCAATATGTCAGTTTATAATTACAATGTATCTTGATAGAGTTACCCCTTCCACCATTCTTCCTTCAACTACCCTATCCATCTCCTGAAATATTTTTTCTCTCTCTATTATGCACACACACATATTTTTATATTATAAGTGAAAAATAAATGTTTTAGCACCTTTGCTATATGTACCACAGAAACAAAGACCTATTGTGAATTTTATGGTCAATGTAAATGAATCTATGTGTGTTAAAGAAGTTAATTAAATCATTTTAATTAGACTTACAATAGATAATGTACAGCCCTTGCCTATATGTGAATTATACTTTTAAAAATAGTGACCCTTTCTGTGTGAGCTTTCAGTTTGACCTCCTACACTTTTCTTTATTGAGTTGAGAATTAAGCAGCAAGTAACAAACAACAGGGAAGGAGTCCAAATAAGCTCAAGGAAACCTAATTTAAGCTACTTTTCCTTATGTGATCTGTCTACAGAGCTTTAAAAGACCTGTATTTGCCAGTGAGTTAGAGAAACATATTATTTTTGAATCAATCCTTCCTTTTTTCCAAGATCCTAATACTTCTCATTCTGTTCTAGTCAGACACTTGAATGGTGGAAGTTCTCTATTATTCATCAAATACCTCAAGCTGTTCCCGTCAAGCTTCTCAACTCATTTCCTACAGATATTCCACAAAAATACAGCCAAAAACTTCTCTGCCAGGTATGAGTCTGTGTGGATAAAGACAGTTGGAGCCAGACATTTTGTGAAAGAGGAAATGGACTGGAAACCTGCATTCCTTCAATACCTGCAGTTTGTTTACTTTGTACCAGCTGCTAGAACTTTCTTCCAACAAGCTGATTATTCATCTGCATCCCCTCAGCTCTCCTCACTAATAAAGGATTGCTCATTCCCTGGAGAAGAAAAAAAATCTTCCTTTTCCTTAGGATAAAGGCTTTCGGTATGAATTTCAACTAAAGGTTTGTTTGTAACCACAGATATATCCAGAGCTCTGGCAAAATTCACAATATAAAAAGTAATTTAAGTGAGATGTCCACTGAGTATTACATTTTATAATAAAGCTACTTTCTAACTAAAATGATCAGCCTTGTAAGATGTTTTTCCTTCAGGGCTATTTAAATAGAAGATATATAAAATTCCCCAAATATTCTTTTAAAACTTGTTCTGAGTGTCTTAAGATAAAGATGATTTAGACAACAAAAGTAAGAATAAAAGTAACAAAAATGTTTTCTTTGCTTGCATGCCCTCCCTCCCTCCTCCCCTCTCTCCTTTCCTTCCTTCCTTCCTTCCTTCCTTCCTTCCTTCCTTCCTTCCTTCCTTCCTTCCTTCCTTCCTTCCTTCTGATGTGTAAACTTTATCCCCATTTGCCAGACTTTCAGCGAAATGGTATATATGCATGACTTGAAAAGGGGCCAAAGAATAAATTAATATATTGGCATAAAAAAATGAAAATTTCATAACATCAAAGAAGAGACATTTCTGAGAAAAGGGAACCATTATAATGGTTATGATTAAGTTTTTGAAAGCAAATATATTCAAGAAATGGTATCCAATGTTGTATATTCAAGCCAAAGTAAATAGAACCTCTGGATATTTATATTTAAACCAATTGTTCATAATGCTATTGTACACAAACATAATATTTAGAACACAAAGCAAAATGTTGCCCTTCATGAAGTCTTGATCATTAATAAATGAATCTTACTGTGCACAAATAATTCATGAAGAATTACCTGACAAAACAACAAAATATTAGACTTGATAAGTAAGACTTTATCCCAAAACACTGTATAGACCATATGCTCCTCAAAGTTATCATTTTACAGTTATCATTTGTATGATTGCTACAATTTAGTTAATTGATTAATTACTTTAATTTACTAAGGGTTGAACCCAGGGTGTTGCATTTGTTGGATAGGCACTTCAGGCATGTCTGCACTTTAGTTGCTTGATTTTGAGAGTAAGGTCTTAGAATTTTGTCTGACACAGGCCTTGCACTGTGATCCTCATATCATTTTGTCATGCCAAGCTTATTTATTGAAATGGTTCGGTAGATTTCTACCCTGACTGTCCTGGAATTGTGAGCTTCTTGATTTGTACCTCCTGATTCCTCCTGATTCTCTTGAATTACAGGCATAAACCACAACACAGGGAAAATATTAGAAAATTTTAATTCACACATCTATGTGTAGATACTTCCCTGCTGGTCTTATGTTGTGCTAGATAACTATGGAGACAGAAATATATGAATAGTTTATTTTCTTAGAGAGCGTTTAATGTCACAGGGAAAGACTATCAGAAGAATAGTTAAAAACAGTCAGAGTTCAGAAAAAAAGAATAATGCAGTTGGATTCAAGAAAGGCTTCCTATGGAAGCTAAGGTATTTGAAGGTCAAGAAGACCAAGGTAAGTGGGGTGCTGGGGGCTCATGCCTGTAATCCTAGCTATGCAGAAGGCTGAGATGTGAGGATCTGAGTTTGAAGTTAGCCTGGGCAAAAAAGTCATTGAGAATCCTATCTCCAGTTAACCATCAGAAAACCAGAAGTGGAGTTGTGGCTGAAAATGGTAGAGCACTAGGCTTGAACAAAAGACTTCAGGAATAGTGTCCAGGCTATGAATTCAAAATCCACAACAGAAAAACAAAGAAAGCTGATGTTGATGAGAACAGAAATACAAACAAAATCGTATAAAAAGGGCAAGGTGGTATAACGGTAGTGACAGAAGCTCTGATGGAAAGGTCTAAGAGAAAAGAAGCTTGTGTGAGTGATTCCCATCTTTATAGAAAGCTATGAAGAAGCCAGGTTACTACCTACATGGAACAAAACTGGAAGAGATGTCTGTAGGGCAGTATACAGTATTGATCAGAATACTTCCTGGCACTTCAATATTAATACCCAGTAGCTAATCTTACTAAAATTATGCAAAAGTTTTGGTATAGTGTGGAAGTGGCTCTATAAAGAATGTAATTAAAAATCAACTTTTATTGACCAAAGGATTGTCAGTTAGACAGACTCATCCTGTCCAAGTTGTATTAACCCATTGTATGTCTTGGGACCTGTTTTGTGCTGTACTTCTCTAAGTAAAGATCATATGTTTCCAAGCTCTAAGCTTCTAGAAGCAATGTCAGTAAAGAACTTGTTTTTGAATTGTCAGCAATTTGATTATTCCTTACAAATAACAGATGATGATTTTCTTTAATCTTACAAATATCTTCTAAGTGTCTAGGGTATATTAATTATAATTAACACTTTAGTCCATAAGAGTATATACACTATATATACACAGAAATATATACACATAAAATGTTTGCATATACATGTGTTTGTACTATGTATAATATATGATGTAGCAAATAATAACTGAGTCCAATAACAAAAGTCAAAATCCAGGTAATAGATGCTTACTTACTGTTTTTGGATATTAATAAATGAAATATGTCCATAGCAATGTGGAGATTGAGTGTATCTTTCAAACAAAGTTAAAAATACAGTCTTTGGACATTCCTAACATATTTCCTTAGTGGTTTTACTTTATGTAACATGTGGTATTAATAACAGGTTTTAAAAATCCAAAAATTATTTACACAAACCAAAATACTTTGAAACATTGATATTTTAGCAATCTAAAAATAGGAATTATACATTGATATGACTTTTATATTTCCTGCCAGCTAATCATAGTATTCAAACCTGTGGTTGGGAGGGAGAGAGTGATTCAGAATAATTTAAAAATACATATAATAATTCTGAGGTTTTATGGTTATTTTTTATGATGAGCCTTCTCAAGGTATTTATTCCTGCTTTATGAGGTAACATCAACCTGATGTTACCAACTTTAAGGTCAAATTCTTTAAGTATATTCTAAACTAACTCCCACCTCCCTGATGACAACTCAGTTGATGAGAGATGAACAATTTCTGAGAACTCACTAGAGTAATAAAATCATTCTCTCTCTCTCTCTCTCTCTCTCTCTCTCTCTCTCTCTCTCTCTCTCTCCTCTCTGAAATAAAAAAAAATGGACTTAGAGCTAGGGGGCTGATTAACTTTACAATCTAGATTTCAAGCTCATGTTTTGCAGGGATTCATGGCACCTGCTTGGCAAAGACAGGGAGATTGTGTGTAATTGGAGAAGAGGAAAGCAGATGGGGAACAATAGTCTTATGTTAAGAATCTTTTCTCTGAGGAAGCCTGCCAGCATTTCATGCCCTGATTGTGCAAAATACTTTGTATCTTCTAACGCATTCTCTTTCCTACTCAGGCTAGTTTCAGGGAGCTTCTAGCTTTTGAACCAAAATTATCCCAGACCAAGTTATATAACAATAAATTCAGGGGACAGGCAAACTAAGAATTAAGAAGCCAAGGCTACACAAGAAGAGCTGGGAAAGATTTCCAGGCCATTAACGATGTCATAGGTCATTCTCAAAGTCTCTAAATCTTTGCTAAAGATTTTTGAGACGGGTTGATTTCTTGTCAGACAACCAACCCATCTCAAAAATTTAGTGTTAGTTTAGATTTTCTCCCTTTTAGTCTTCCTGTTCACTCAACAAGCTTTGTTGTTGTAATTTATAGATGATGAAACTGAAGCCCAAGCAGGAAATCCCACATCTCAAGTCTAAAGATCGAATTACTAACACATCTGTTTAAATGTCTGTGTCTCATGCTCTTTCCTATAGCCCTTCCTGTCATCCCTTTAATTTTATGGCATTATAGCCATTTTATGGCTATAATGCCATAAAATTCTGTACAACAGACATTGAGAAGAGATGCTCCTTGTAGATAAACGTTGCCTTCATATCTTTGGGGGACGGGCTCCAGAACCCTCCCCAAGTATAAAATTGTAGGAATACTGAAGTCACACCTATAAAAGGGTAAAGTATTTGCACACAGCTTTCCATATATTTCAAATTATCTTTATGTAACTAATAATACTGTGGTAGCCAGTATTTTGTTATTGTGACAAAATACTTGAGGTAAACAACTTAAAAGTAAGAAATACTTAAGGATCCTGGTTTACTATGTTTCATTTCATGGTCTGCTGGCTCCCTTGTTCTTGGGTTTGTGGCAAGCTAAAGCACCAAGGAGGGGAGCATGTAGTAAAGCAACTGCTAATTGCTTCATGGTGGCCAGGAAGAAAAGAGAAAGGAAGAGAACAAAGCGCCAGGGACAAACTCTACCTTAGAAGATACACCTCCCATAACACGCATACTACCATTAGAACAAGCCTCTTAAAATTCTCACTATGCTCCCAAATCTCACGAAATAATTGGGTCAGTAAATAGGTGAATTTATTCATGAAGTCTGAATTCCTGTAACCTAAGAACCCCATGCAGGTTCCAGCCATGAACAGTTCACATTGGACAAGCCTCCAACAGATGTGCTCTTGGGGGTACATTTAAGAAACAAATGAAAAGAAATATCCAGCACAATGGAAATACTTTGGAAAGGATTGTTATGCTTCATTGCTTACAGATAAGGGAAGTAAATAAAAGGCTTTGTGTGTCCAGTATGGATGTAGCTTATTCCCAAATGTGTTCTATCTCCAGTTAATTGACTACATGGATCTGAAATCCTTAGATAGGGATGACTATACATGAAATTTGGATATAGTTCAGGATCTCTTGTTTGGCTTTTTCTATAAACATTCATTAACTACTTGAACTCATCACTCATATAGCTTTAAATATCCTCCATATATTCATGCCTCCTAAATTATACTTCCAGCTTTCTTTTGCACCCTGAATCTAGTGTTATTGCTTTCTGCTCATTCAACCAGGATATTTAGAAAGCCCGACACCTCTTCAACCTTTTGAATTCCATCTCTCAAATTTGATTGCTTCCATTCATCACTCCATCTCCAAGTGTGGGACTTATCCTTATAGTTTGCATTTCGTATTCAACTTCCCAGCACTGACTATCAGCTCTGTTTTCACAACACATCCTCTACCTGACCATGTTTGATGCTCTATCAGTGCCCTGGATCTTGGCTTTCTGGCTACCCACTTTGTACAGTTCATTCTTAACACTCTGATAAGTGTTGAAATTTGTGTTATATACACAAATCTGACTCATGGTAAATATCCTGTTTATAATCCTCCAGTGGTTTCACAACACATGGACAAAACTCGTTTAAAGTTTAAAACTCATTTAAAGTCTAAGCCTTCATAATGCAGACTAATCTTCTGTCTTGATTTTCTACACACAATTTTTCCTCCAATAATTGTTTTGTACACTAGCCCCTAGATTTTCCTTCAACACAATTTTATTTTCTTTGCCCCAGGGTTGTGTGGTTGGGTATTTCTCTGCCTGGAAAGTTCTCCTTTCTCTGGATCTACCATGTCATCAGTCTCTGTTTGTGTACCCTCTCTGTGAAGTCCATCTTTCACCTCATTTCTTGAAATATGACAGATCCATTTCTGTCACCTACACAACTTATACTGACTTATATCTTTCAAAATACTTCGTGATAGGTGGCATAGTTCAGAGTTGTTGTATAACTGTGTAACATATATTATATTTTTCTTGATTGTCAGCCTGTCCTATCTAAGCTCCCAAAGATGGAGGCATTATCTATTTTGTTCATTGAATCATCTTCCAAACTAGTACCGTAAATGGTAAACAAATTTGTATTGAGTGTTTTTATTCATTCTAGGGTACACATTGTTTATTGTTCATATTATGAAGCATTTTAATTTTCAAAATGTAGCCTAAGATTTAGACTGGGGAAGACTTTTCTAAATATGCATAATTGAACTGTTTAAAGTGTATGATTTGAGAAATTTGTTAGCTAAATTATTTTAGCAAGTATGTTTCCACGTGTGAATGTTTAAAGGGTATGGCTTGATAATATATACTTTGAGTTGTATTTGTTAACATAAAAATCACCAAAGCCATGATATCAAAAAATAGAGTCACTATCTTGTTCTGTCTTTCAAAGGTGGAAGTTCTTTATTTTGAATACATCCATTATTATTTTCTATATAATTTTATTTGTTGTCATGTTGAAAATCTTTGCCTAATCCAAGGTCACAAAGATTTTCCCCTATGAGTATGTGTTTTATGGTTTTGGGCTCCATATTTAAATGTGAGATATTTTGCACAAAATACCTGTTATTTATGATGTGTACATTCAGCAGCCTGAGGGCTATTTATTTAAATATTATTTTTTAATATTCTGAATTATCTTTTTACTCTTGTCAAGAATTAACTCATTAAGCTCTTGTGATCCTCTGCTGTGACTAGCCTAAACCTGTGCTAATTATTCCCTATGAGGGAGACCACAGAGTCCATGTTTCTTTGGGTCTGGATAACTTCACTTAGTATAATTTTTCCAAGTCCTTCTATTTCCTTATGAATGGGGCAATGTCATTCTTTCTGATAGAGGCATAAAATTCCATTGTGTATATGTACCACATTTTCCTGATCCATTCGTCTACTGAGGGGCATCTGGGTTGGTTCCATATTTTAGCTATGACAAATTGTGCTGCAATGAACATTGTTGTGCTGGTGGCTTTAGTGTGTTCTTGTTTGTGGTCTTTTGGGTAGATGCCCCAAAGTGGGGCTGCTGGGTCAAAGGGGAGCTCTATGTTTAGCCTTCGGAGGAATCTCCATACTGCTTGCCAGAATGCCCCTATGAAGGCATAAGATGATGCTAAGTGACATGAACTCCATGTTATGGAAACGATTGTTATATCACTATGGTAATTACTTTTAACATGCCATGTGAAACCATAGCTTCTATTGTTGATGATTCTCTTGTATCCCCTTCCTGTGGTTGTACCTGCACTATCACTGTATCTTATCTGAGTACAATGGAAACTGTATATACTGGTATTAGAAATAGGAAAGGGAAAGGGAATACCTTAATTGAGAGACACGGGATAAAAAGACAAACGACTACAAAAGCAATACTTGCAAAACTGTTTGGTGTAAACCAACTGAACAACTCATGGGGGGAGAGGGAAAAGGGGAGTGAGGAGGGGGGAATGAGGGAGGAGGTAACAAACAGTACAAGAAATGTATGCAATGCCTGATGTATGAAACTGTAACTCTCTGTACATCACTTTGACAATAAATTTAAAAAAAAAGAATTAACTCATTAAAGTTCTGTACTCCTAACTGGTTCCTTACATCTTGATACAAATGATATGCAGTGTTTTTCCATGCTGATACAAATGATTTATAGAGTTAATTACTGCTTTACTATATAGTATCTATACCAGAAAATGCAAGCTTTCCAATTTAATCTTTAAAAGATTGTTAGTTTATTCCAAGTTCTTAGCATTTCTCTATTAATTTAAGAATCTGTTGATTTCATATTTGGATTTATATTCATTCCATTGAATGTATGAGTTAATTTAGGAAGACTTGACTTCTTAAAACATTAAATTTTACAAAATAGAAGCATGGTATTTCTCTCCATTTTTAAAAGTTTTTTTTTCCTCTCAGCAAGTTTATATTTCTCAATGTGCCAGACCTGCACATTTTTTATTAAAAATATTTTGCTAAATAAGTGTATTGTTTGCATTATACTGAAGAAAGTTTTGACTAAAAATATTTTGCCATCCTCATATCTTCTTTGTCCCTAAGCACATACCTGTCATGTTGTTAACTGAATTCACTAAATGCTTTCATGTTGAACAATTCCTGTAAACAAACTAAGTGTTTACATAAAAGTTGTTTGGGATTGTGGGAATAGAGCACTATGGGAATATATAGCTTAGCAGAATGAATGCTAAGGAAGAGACGACATTCTGGGGAAAGTATGAGCAGTACTCGGATTTTAAGCTGTTAGAACTTTATGCAAGAAACATCCTGGTTTTTACTTAAAATATTGATTTGGATGGCACCTAACTAGTCAGGCCTAAAAGAAAGATTACAAAATAATTTTGATTCATCTTGCTAGCTTTGTAAAATGACCATCAGATTCCTTAGTGAATTTTAGTCTTTCTCTCCAACAAAATGGAACAAGAAATTTTATTCTGCCTCTTTCTGATGTCCAGGGGTTTTGATCACCAAGTATTACACAGCACAGAGTAATAAACCAGGCCTGCAGCACAGAGGTGATTCATACATAGTCATCCTCTACTATCTAAAAGGTTCAAAAAGACCATTATTTCAGAAGAATCTTTTAATTTGTGTTTTTTACTATGTGATAGAAAACACCACATCATTTATAATAATTAGTACATTAAATTTCAAATGATTATCTAGTTTTTAGAAAAATAATAAATAGGGGCTGGGGATATGGCTTAGTGGCAAGAGTGCTTGCCTTCTATACATGATGCCCTGGGTTCAATTCCCCAGCACCATATACACAGAAAATGGCCAGAGTGGCACTGTGGCTCCAGTGGCAGAGTGCTAGCCTTGAGCAAAAAGAAGCCAGGGACAGTGCTCAGGTCCTGAGTCCAAGGCCCAGGACTGGCCAAAAAATAAAAAAAATAATAATAATTCAGAAGGGTTCTGAGATAATGAATCCTGATAATATTTAGGATTATTCAAAAATATGAATAAAAACTAATTATTTCACCATATTAATATTTTTCAACATATGTACTGTATTTTCACATGGGAAAGTCCTTAGAATTGTCAATAGGCTCATACATAAGATGTTAAAGTCATAAATACCAAAACAGATATACTGGAATTTATCAAAATTTAAAAGTTCCTGTGTCAAAGCACATTATCAGTAAGTTAAAGGACAACTCTGGGAATGGAAGAAAATATTGTAAATTTATAATCTAGCAATTTTTTCATGTGAATTGAACCCCTGGTACCAAGCATGCTAGACCACTGAGTCTCAATTTCAATCCCTCTGATTATTTTTATAAATTCACAAAATTTAATTATGCTGGTTGTTAGCTGAGCAATAACAGAATGCTCTAATGCAAAAGGAACTAAAAAGTGAATAGACACTTTTCTAAAAAATATGAAAAGCACATAAGATATGCTCAAACTAAATTATCAAAAGTCCATTGGTCATCAAAAGTTTCTGCACAGCTAGTAACATATTTGTGGAACTAGAAAGACAGTCAACAGACTGGAAGAAGATCTTTACCAGCAATTCATCAGACAAAGGCCTAATATTCAATATACAAGGATCTTGAGAAACTAACCCTTCCAAACCTAATAAACCAATCACTAAGTGGGCAAGGAAACTAAGGAGAGACATTTTAGAAGAACAGGTAAGAATAGCAAGGAAACACACGAGGAAATGTTCATCTGTCCTGGCCATTAAGGAAATCAAAACAACTCTGAGATTGCATCTTACCCCCATTATATTGGCCAACATTGTGAATTTGAACAAGTAATGTTGGTAGGAATATGGAGGAAAAGGAACCCTACTTCAATCAAAAAACTAAACATAGCCTAAACATGTACTAATTATCCCCTATGAGGGAAACCATTAGTACATGTTTAGGCTAGTCATAGCAGATCACAATAGCCCAATAGCTATGCCCACGTGAACACATAAGATGATGCTAAACGAAATGAACTCCATGTTATGGAAACAATGTTGTATCATTGTTGTAATTATTTTCAGCATACCATGTGAAACTATCTTTTTTTGTTTGTTTCTCTCATATTCCCTTCCTGTGGTTGTACCCCCACTATCACTGTATCTCATCTGAGTACCCTGGATACAAGAAATGTACTGACTGCCTTACATATGAAACTGTAACCCCTCTGTACCTCACTTTGACAATAAAGGGGAAAAAAACCCCTAAAAACTAAACATAGATCTTCCCTATGACCCAGTCATACTACTCCTGGGCATCTTCCCTAAGCATCACAAACCTGGATATGACAAAGATACCTGCACATCCATGTTCATTGCTGCAAGATTCACAATAACCAAGATATGCAAACAACCCTGATGCCTCACAATAGACACGAGTGGATCCAAAATAGTGTGGTACCTATACACTTTATACAGCCATTAGAAAGAATAAAATATGTCAATTGCAGTGAAATGTGTGGAACTATAATAAACTAGTTTTAGTGAGCTCAGCTATACTCAAAGAGACCAACAGCACATTTTCTTTCTGATATGAAGAAATTAAATCTGAAGACACTGGGATATGATAACTTATACAGGATTCTGGGTTCTCGCACACAGTGAGACCAAAAAAACTCTGAGGAGAGAAACATGAGGCCTACTGCCTCCATACTCCCTCCTCACCCATTGTATCAAAGTGAAGTCCAATGTATGGAAACAACGTCTCTCTCTCTCTCTCTCTCTCTCTCTCTCTCTCTCCTCTCTCTTTAAAATATTTTATGTCTTCTTTTCTTTCTGGATGACGTATTTGCATGTATATCTTTGGGAGGATGGGGGGGTACAAGACTTGAGTGAAAAAGAGTTAAAGAAAAGTAAAGCAGTGGAGCTTAGTGGACACTGAAGGGAAGAAGGGACTGACAGAGAGTGGGGGGGGGGACAGAAGACACTGAAAGAAAGGAAATGTACTCATTGCCTGACACATGGAATTGTAATCCCACTGTACATCACCTTTATAATAACAATAGAGTAAAATAATAAAACAAGAAGACATTGTAAAAAGTTCACTGGACACAATTTCACCATATTTTAGGGATAATTTTAAAAAAGTGAAGCAAGGGTGGCAAGTATGTAGATAATTCAGAATCATTATATATTGTTACTGGGAACATAAGCCATTAAAGTCTTTCGAGAAATTAGTTTGGTAACTCCTTAAAGAGTTACACATGAAATTACCATGTGATGCAACCACTCTATTCATAGACACATTCCTCAAAGAAATGAAAAGGGAGACATGTATGCTAAGGTTACTCGGTCGGAGACAGAAATGAGGAGTTCTTTTCCTGTCATAATAGAGTTTCTTTTAGGGAAATAATAAATTGTGAAATAGAGTGATAAATATGTGACCATAGGTAACATTATGAATATATTCTGTATAGTTAAATTAGATAAAGTTTGAAAGTTTTTAAAGTGACATTAAATTGTACATTATAAATGGTTACATTTTTACTCTATAAGCATTGTATTGAAATATCAATTTTCCTAGCATCCTTATTATTAAATAAATTAAACAGAACTAAAGCTTATTTTATGAGATTCTTTTTTCACTAAGCTGAGTTATTTATACAGATTCTCATTGGTAAATTTTGCTCATCTGGAAATGTATATGGGGCAATTTCTTTTGAAATATTTTACTATAGAAAGGTGATACTTATGATTAATATTAGGTGCTTAATGGGAGTGATTAATAATGGCACAGCTTGGTGAGTAGGATCAGCATTAATTCTGAAAGTATAAAGGGTTTTCATTAACATATAGGAATTTTTGTGAGATTTATTTTAGGGTAGCAAGGGGACAGTTACAATATGATACAAATACAAATGAGATCTCTTTTATACTAAGAGATAATTCCTTCATTATATAATTGCCGTGGGAAATTTTCCTTTAGTTGAATGCAGTATTTAAGGGGAGATTAATCCATTTGATTGATGCTGAGTTATATTACATAGCAACACAAACTTTAGCAATAGTAAACAGCTCTACACAGTCTTTTCAAATAGAAGATTTTGTCATGTTATGTAAAAATATACTTTGTTATGGGGGAATTTCATATATACAAAATGCAAATGTCTAATTGCTGAAGACAATTAAAACAAAATTGAGGAATATTTTAAGTTGACTTGAAAGAAGTGATTACTAATTTAAAAGTCACAAGGAAGCTGTAAATCTGTATAACATAGCCTATTAACTGGAAGCATGAATGTCATAAAAATGGCTGAACTACTGAAAGAAATCTACAAATTCAATACAGTACTCAGCAAAATCCCAATACCATTCACAGAAACTAAAAAAATAAAAAACAAAACCAACAACTTTTGGATGGGAATGGGAGGGAAAAGTTGTAGAGAACAAGGGAAGGCATGATCTTGTCCAAACAGAAATGTACTCTTTCCCTGAGTTACATAACTGTAACCCCTTTGCACATCACATTTATAATAACTACAAAAATATTTACAAACAAATAAATTAACTAATAAACATACCATGGCAATAACAGAAAAAGAAAGAGAGCTGGAAATGTGTTTTCACTAACAGAACATCGACTGTATTTTCCTAACAGCAACTCCACATGGTTCTTGTGTCTCATCTATGTAATAGTTCAATAGTGTATGAGTCTACTTTCTTGAACATTGCATATGGGAGGAAGCTGAAGTAAAATAAACTTTCATAATTTTTCCAATAAGAGACAGGTGATAGAAAAATGAATTCTCCAAATTTCATGACTTACCTCTTAGTTTTAAGTTTTGGGTATCAGCATATTAGCAATGTTGAATTACAGGTGAAGGGGAAAAGTTCAGGAGAGAATATTGAACTGTTTCTATGTTCTTTAGTAAGAAAAATGCACTGGCTACAGGTACGAATCTTACCTGTAATTTGCCTTGATGAGTCTAGGTAATTTTGTAATTGACTAGGTAACAGTTTCAATGGTCAGATTGTGAGGAAATTCTATTTATCATAGCGCTAATAATCAATTGTGCAAAAAACAAAAGCTTTACCACATGCTAAAAACTCTGTCAACATGTTGTAAAATATTTTAAACCATTGGAAAAGCCAACAATTAAATGTCAAATAATGGAGGATTTTCATTCTCTATAATTTCAGTTTTTGTTATCTAATGTTGTGTATATTTCATAGTGAATATTTCAGGTATATCTATTATGAAAACTATCTTGTTTATGTTATAAAGAGTCATAATTTGAAGCCTGTAGCCACTCAGTAATAACCATTTGAGAACTGTTACAATAAAAGCTTTCTGTGTTTAAATTTGTATTGAAATTAATTCACTTGCTAGACAGCACCAACAGCATAATTATCACATCTGTAACAAATAAAAGGAAAATATAATAAATATTTCCCCTAAGCACATAGCTCTTTTAGGCATATTGTGTGTTTCTAAATAAAGTACTTGAAGGAAAACACCACAATTTCAGACAAATATAGATGAAATATATACTTCTGAGACAAAACGTATCAACAACTCATCAAGTAGATAGGCAGATAAACAATTGTACAATTTAGTGTATGTGTGTGTGCTCATATGTTTAATTTTTCTGGAAACAAAATTTGTCCTCTTTTAAAGCCTTAAACAATCTAAAAAAGCAGCAAGTAGAGCTATTGCTCGTGTTAGAATAGTTTTAAAACTCAGGAAGCACATTTTTAGAAATATTTTATTTTCCTTATAATGATGAATCATGTTTTATTCTAACACTATATGTACTATTGGAAACACAGTTTGATTCTTATTCATCATTCAAACAATCCATACAATTCTAAATAAAAGCTTAAATTATCAATACAATCCCCCCCTCCCAACTTCATTGGTGGTGGGGCCTGGACTCTTTTTGCTCAAGGCTAGCACTCTACCACTTGGAGCCACACCACCACTTCTGGTTTTTTGGTGGTTAACTGGAGATCAGAATCTCATAGACTTTTCTTCTGGGGTTGGCTTCAAACTGCGATCCTCAGGTCTCAGCCTCCTGAGGAGTTAGGATTTCAGGGGTGATTCACCAGCGCCCAGCTATCAATAGTTTTGATAATTGTTGTTTGCAAGGTATCTATTTATATCTACAACTCCTTTTTCATTTCCAATCAATTCTCCTTTTAAAATAAATTACATTTAATACCTGGTATCTTCAACCAGGAATTAAAAAGCCAAACCATCCATCCAGTAGTGCATATTATTCATCCTAAACAATGTGTCCTTTGTATAACCTTGTAAATAGGCAACTTAAAACATTACTGCTACAGTTTTAGTACAAAGAAAGCAATGTTTGCTGTTTACAGATTCCCTCCTGCTTTTTACTGGGATGAAAGTTTAGAGATCAAAATTGTTCACCTATGCCGTTATTCCACTCACAACACTCCTGGTCCCTCTCATGCACTTGTCTTTGCCAAAAGAAACAAATGCTGCTTGATTTCCAGCAGCCAGCACTGCATTTTGACAAGGAGGCCAAATGATACAAAGCTACAAAGCTAACAAATACCAGAAGAATAATGCAAGGAATCTTGCCGCAAACTGAGAGTACACAGTAAAGCATTGGTGACTTGAAAGCTGATTCGAATCTTGATTTTGATAATCTATCTCAGATTTCAAAGGACAGCTAAAAAAAATCATTCTTTTCCATAAACTAATATTAGGAGCAAGTTACATAGATGGCTATCAACCTAATACATAATATTATTTTAATATTATTTAAATTTTAAGAATACAGCTTCTCTTTTTTCTTGTTTTGTTTTATTCAAATAATATCTGTAAGATAGCAACATCTTGGATTTTGGATATATGAAGGGAATTAGTGATGAGCAAACTCTCCAGAACAGTACAAAGTTACATAAGTATGGAATTAATTATAAACATAAAAATGTAGTAGCAAAATATTTTTTTGATTGCTTATTAAATTTCAGATATTATATGAAGCACTTTAGGAAACATTCTTTTTCTTTTTGAACAATGCTATTGACCATTGTAATTGTCGCTGTTGAACGCATAAGGAGACTGAGGCAGAACAAAATCAATATGAATCACGCCCAACCTACTAGACCTTCCTCTCTCCTCAAGGGATCAATGGCAATTTTTTATCCAGGAAGACAAGAGAGAGTTTAGCACCGGATACTAGTCAATGAGATCATTTTGTACACACTAGCTCTTCTATTGAATGTCTCTCTTGAGTGGCTATCATTTTGCTGTTTGTTTACATTATACCAGTTGATTGCAACAAAGAGTCTCTTGGATTAAAGAGTTGGACCCAACAAGAATTTATTTGTCAGATAGGAGAATATATTTTCTTTCTTTTGTTTGTTTTAGTAATACTGGGATTTGAATTCAAGGCCTTGTGCTTCACGGGGATTTGAATTCAAGGCCTTGTTGCTTCAAGTTAAGCACTTTTCTTTGTGAAACATGTTCCCCCCCCTCCCCTGCCCCCAGCCTATTTTGCCTGAGTAATTTTTTTTTTTTTTTTTTTTTTTTTTTTGCCAGTCCTGGGCCTTGGATTCAGGGCCTGAGCACGGTTCCTGGCTTCTTTTTGCTCAAGGCTAGCACTCTGCCACTTGAGCCACAGCGCCACTTCTGGCCATTTTCTGTATATGTGGTGCTGGGGAATTGAACCCAGGGCCTCATGTATTAGGAGGCAAGCACTCTTGCCACTAGGCCATATCCCCAGCCCTGCCTGAGTTATTTTTCACCTAGATTCTTGTGCTTTTTCTCAGGGCTGCCCTAAGTCCCTGATCGTCCTACCTATGTCTCCTGAGTAAAGGGAATTACAGGTGTATACCACTATACTTGTTCTTTGACCCAAGGTATTGCTAACTTTTTGCTTAAAATGTCCATGAATGGCTATTTTATCTCTGTTACCGCAATAACCAAGAACATAGGTGTGGGACACCATACCCCTTTTGAATCCTTTTTCTTTTTCTTTTTTTTTTAAAGACAGCTTCTCACATCGTACATTTCTTTCCTCTATAAAATCTAATCTTGGCAATCTCATTGAGATAAGTCTTTGAGGTGCTGTGGACTATTTTAAATTTTATTATTCTGGGAAAAAAGGATTACTGTATGGGTGACATGAATGTCAAGGGGTGCCTCCATGATCATAAACAGATATTGTAAAGTGAGCACCAAATGGCTTTAACTTGGGCCATGTAACACTCACTGTCGTCTTACAAGTGTGAGGCAGATAGGTAGAATGCATGTAGGATATTAGAGTACACAGCTAAAGAATATTTGCACTCTTCAGATGAAAGTAAGATAAAAAAGATGGATAAAAGAAAAAAAGGTCTTTTTGAGAAAACAGTTAAAAGTATAGAAATATATAAAATTAGAGGAAAGAAAGCTGTTATTGTAAGACTTTAGCTGATAGATCATTACTTCAAGGAGACCATTGCAAAAGATTTATGTAGTAATACTACAAAAAAGAAATTTATATTACACAAAAGCAAGAATTTCTGAATTGTAAAGGGAATGAGGCTCTAATGGGATTGAATGGGATTTCCAATATGGAGATGGGACAGATGACAATGTTGCCAAGTTGCCTGTGAGCAGTTTGATCCCTTGAGGCAAGAACCACTGTGCTGTCAGTTGGAGGTTGCTGAATTTAAACCTGGAGATCTGGTGATTCCTAATTATGCAGAGGGCATGAGATAGCAGAATATTATCCATGTACTGTTCAAGCTAGTGCTATTCTATAAGACATCTAAACTGATTAATTTTGGAGGGATGTTCTCAGTACAATTTTTATTGTAGCTCTCAAGAATACATTTTATTTGCCTAACCACTGTTGACTTAGGGAGGGAAAATGGCATAACATTTTTTTTCCAGTTATGTTAAACTAACAAATGACAGAATTTTGTTTTTCTGGGTTTTGTTTTTAGGGACTAAAAATTTTTGAGCTATGTGTAAAATTTAAACTATTAAAATCTTCTTTCCAGAAAATTCTTTGGCAGATATAATCCTGCACCTAGGTTCCAAATACTTCAGCAGAATCTCTGTCCTTCACTTGTCACAGGTGGGAAAACATTCCAAGTCCTGCTTTTCGAATACCAAAAAAGTCATCAGCAATAGGTAGCCAAGGCAAGTGTGTTGAAAACCATTAACATTTTACGACTTTTAAAAGACCTGTGACTGTATCAAACATAATTTGATACAATATAGAAATATGTTTACATATAACTTGTTACTCAGAAAGATCCGATTTTTCTTTTCTTTCTTATTTGTTGGAGCTGGAAGTGAAAAGCGAGTTTTTATTAATTTTTTGTAACATCCTTACATCCTTGCTAATACCTTTTGACATTTACAATATAGTGGCTGCAAAGTTATGATTAAGGAGATTAAAATAGTCAAAAGTTGTATAAAGATTATCCCTTTAGGCTTGGTGAATTGACAACCCACCTTCCCTCACCCCGACTCCCCCCAAAACAGGGGAAACAAACACATGCAAAAAACTACACTGGGTATTATTATTGAGAATTGAAGACACCCACAGTTAAGCTTTATTGGGCTTGTAACTAGTTCCACATCACTGAAGAAGTGGATAAATTTACTTGGTTCCTAACTTTCCCAATGGAAGGAAATAGCTTTTTGCTCATCATGAGGGAATCCGAATTTAGGTCTGTATCATTCTTGTCTTTAATATTTTTCCAGATTTACCAGTTAGGTTTCTTCATGAATTAGAAATGATACTCTTAGAATCTGGATTGTGCAGGGTTAAGTAATAAAATAAAATGTTCAGGAATAATTAGGTATTGTTAGGAATAATCAGGAATTTTTAGGTAGTACTGACCATTTGGGCATAGAGTTCATGTCTTAGGGATTTTAGTGTCATCTCTTATCTCACAATAAGTGTTTTCATGCTGTGCAGTTGTGATCTGGGTGATGAAGACATGCTTGGTGGAAGAGTTTCTGTTTGGGTCTTTGAAAATGACCTGCATGATTTTAGTAAGAGAAGACTGTCTTGCACATCATGAGTATGGCATATAGGAGCCTTCTTGGGCAAATGTATTCATGCAAATCCCTCGGTGAAGACTAAGGATTGAAAACAGCAGTGTGTCAACACAGTAACTGCTTTTGCAAGCAGACTATTTTTGTCAAAAGTGTGAGAGCTTTGACCATGTTGTAAACAACACTTGGATCACAATCAACGGTTCTGAGACTTGTGTGTGGAAGGAAAAGAAGTGAAACTATAATAGACACTATGGAAAGCTCAAAGAGTATAATCTTTTAGAAAGATAAGGTCAAAGCCCAATAAAATCAACACCAGAAAATGGGTATATCCAAGGGGGGAGGGATGGAGCCAAAGAGGGAGAAGATGAAGGGGGGGGGATGGGCAAGAATGAAGGTAAGAATTGAAGGTACATACCACAAAATTAAGAGTAAGGGAAAGGGTGGGTGGAAAGGGGTGAGAATGTTGAAGGGGTGTCATTGATCACAATGCATTGTATTCATAAACTGCTTCACTATATGAAACCTCTGTCCAACTACTTAGAGATAATTTTTAAAGTATGTAAAAAGAAAAAAGAAAAGAAAAGAATGGTTATTAGCTTGGAATGGTCAGGACTTGAAGATCCAGGCCTGTTTTTGTAGGTCTTGATCTGAGCTGACAGGAAAGGAAGGACTAGCTGACATACAGGGAAAACTTGGATTCTCTCAACACACTATAAAAAAAAATACAAAACTTGAGGCACTGTTGATATTCTGTGTGCATCTGTGTTCATCCTCTCCCCTCTGCTCTAACGGCATGAATTATTTTAGTATATATTTATTTACACTGACATGGCAAAGAAAAGAGAGAAAAGCAATGGCTATACATTTAAAGCAACAGTGTGTCAAAGGAAGGGTAGACTTATTTCTTTTATTGGCATAAATACATTTTGGTGTTAACACAAACAACCAAACCCATCAACTAGTCAACAAAAGATGGGATCTAGAATCAGTGTGTAGGTTTGTGTGTGTTTGCATGCGTTTGCGTGCGTGCGTGTGTGTGTGTGTATAATGAAAACACAGTGAAAGACTGCAGCTTGTTAGATATTAGCACATTTCACCCTTCCTTTCTCACTTGACTGTTAATTTGCAATGCCTTGTGCTTTTAAATTTATTTCCCAAGTATTTCTCGTTCCACCCTTCTATTGGAATGCAGAATTGCAGGTTTCTTATATGCTGGTCCTTGCTAGCTATTAAAAATATAAAATATAATTTTAATATATTCCATTCAGCATAATACCTGAATCTGAGACTTTTTTCCCTCTGGACAGCATGCATTTTGGAGGATGTCAAATGAACCATGTGATAAGTTACCTTCCCTCTTACAAGCATGCCACACACTTACATAACTTCACACATCCCAGGATAAAGAAAAGCAACTTGCAAGTGTTTTTGTGTTTGTGAAAATAAACAGAAAAAAATAAGAAAAACAAATATCTAGTAATAAGTCTTGCTAAGTATTCAATAACTTTTTAAGCAGAGCAAAAGCCTTTTCTCAATATTTTTCTAATATACAATTTATTAGAAAATTGTATTTTATGTAGTCATTCTAGGAGACAAAGCAAAGGATAGGGGATTTATACACTTTATTTCCTCTGTATTGTTCATCAAATGTAGGCAATAGGCAGAAATCTTAAAGTCACCTAAGATTGCCCTTAGGGGAATATGTGCTCAATAATTACATTAATGTTGCTTCAATTTTGAGTGTTTCTTGTGTTTATTGAATACAGCATCTGATCATAAGTTAGAAAATTTTCAGCTTCATGAAAAAAAATTGTCCTGCCTAATTTAAAAGGTGGTTTTAGTGTGTTGAGGGAAAAATCATAGCAAGAGAATTACTTTTAATGTATAGTATGAAATTTAAAAATTAAATTAAACACAGATATGGAAATTCCACAAACAGCTGAAACAATATTCCTCTCTGGGTTCTTTGAAATTTTATATGCTGAGAAGTAACTTTGCTTCAATTACAATGTAGGTTATCATTATATACAGCCAAATGAATGATTTCCTCTTTTTGAATACTCTAAAAGTCCTCTATTTGGTGAATATTTAATTTTCTAGCAAGGCAGAAACATATAAATGATTCAATAGCTAGTTCAAACTTGGAAACAAATAAGGAACTATATTATATTTGCTCACATAAATTTCATACAAATTACAGACAGAGAAAGAAAACGTACTCATCTCATTTACCACCATGTCAGAAAATTGGTGAATATGTTTCATATGATGACATATAATTGGAAACTATAAACAACATACAAATTGATGACTGGCATTGAAATTTGACTGGACAACAAGTCCCCACTAAGAACTGACATCACGATCCCCAATTTTCCAGGGTAGACTTCTCCTCAGCACTGTGAGGTGGTGTTGTCCTTAAAATGCCCAGGCTGACATAGGGAGAGGAAGATGATGATGTGGAATGACGTGAAAGTTCGTGGTGACAAGAATTACTACTGAATGTTATCAAGGGGCATCATGGGAAGTGAGGAGTACAGAGGGATGGGACATGGTTTCAATTGGTTTCAGTGTTTTTAGCTTTGTTCTATTAGCTATTCCTCAGTGCATCTGTGTGTGTGTGTGTGTGTGTGTGTGTGTGTGTGTGTATGCAATCAACTGTCTCTATCATCAATTTATGATCACTCTATGCTTATCATCTATCAGTGTATTTCTCTATTAGTGCATTTCATTCATTTATGTATGCTATATTTATTTTCTAGCACTAGGTATGTATTTTCTGCTTTAAAAATATTAGATGAGTTTTCAAAGTATTTTCATGACACTGAAGATTTTGATTTTACTTGATTTTATTTTGATTTGATTTGATTTCCTTTTAAAGAGGGAAGAGGGGCTAGTTCCACACAAATGGCTTAAGGTGCTGTAATGCTGTGTTTGGTCTCATGGAGGAGCCCAAGTGACTCAGCTCTAGTACACTTGCCATGAATTGATATTTCTTAAAATTCCACGTACACCCGTGTGGAATTCAGATTTATTTATTTGTATTTAATTGTGGGATGTGTGTGTGTGTATGTCCGTGTATGTGTGTGTGTGTGTGTGTGTGTGTGAGAGTGAGAGAGAGAGAGAGAGAGAGAGAGAGAGAGAGAGAGAGAGAGAGAGATAGTAGGATTTGAAATCAGGGCCATATGCCACATAGACAGATGATCTACCATTGGAACCATACCTCAGCCCATCTCTTCTAATTACAAATTCTGTGTTGTATATTTTCTTGACATAATTTATTATCATCTGACATATTTTTCTCCTTTAATTACTCATTTAAAGAAATATTTATTTTTTAAATTTGCTTTGTTTTTGTGGGGCTTGAACTCAAAGCCTGGGTATCTTCCCCTTTCTGCTCAAGGCTAGCCCTCTACCACTTTGAGGTACAGCTCCATTTCTGGTTTTCAGGTGGTTAATTGGAAGTAAGAGTTTCATGGTCCTTTCTGTCCAGGCTAGATTCAAACTGCCATGCTCAGATCTCATCCTCCTGAGTAGCTAAGATTATCGGCATGAGCCAACAGTGCCCAGAAATACTTATGTTTTTAACTCATTTTTTAACATCATCTATTTTCATTGAGAAATCATATATTTTCAGTTACCTCTTCCTTCATTTTCATAGGTGATGGCTGGTCTTTACTTTCTTCACATTTTAAATTTAATGTCAGGTATATATTTATTTATTTTCTATAATACAAAGCACTAAAAAGGCACTTTTAATATAAGACCTAGGAGGACTAAAAAATTCTTAGCCATTCTTATTTATAGCACTTTTTTCTACTAGTCACTCAATTTTATTTCCTTGAAGTCCCTGCTAAACATATTTCAGGAATTGTAATTTGCTTCCTATTTGTTTTATTTTTTTTCTTTATTTGAAAAACCTTCTAAATTACTGTTTTTCCTTTGATACAAAGTAAAGCATATGATTAAAATTTATCAGTTGCATCTTCTACTGTTTTGTTTAATGACTCCATTTAATTTTTTTCCCCATATTCTAAGAGATCTTTTTACTCTTGTTTCCTCTTGATTCTTCTTGCTTCTGTCTCATAATATATTACCAGGCTTTCTACCATATGAATTATTTACCTAACACTTTTAAGGTCATAGTTGTCTAATTTTGAGGATCCTCTCTAATTATTATTTAACACTTGTCAGCAATTTTTTGTCAAATTATTTGAAATCAAGATTTCAAATTTACTCAGTTAGTCTGGTAACCACTTGAGTCATGATCCCAGCCCAGCTTCTGAACTACTATTTTTGAACTGGAGTCTCAAGATTTTATTTATTTTTTTAAACAATTTTTTCGAAGTCTGATCCTCTGTATCTCATCCTCCAAGTAGCCAGGAGTATAGGCATGAGGCACTGTTTACCACTGGCCTTTGGCTGAAAATTGTTTAAGAATATTTGTGTTATCTTTAGTTGTACGAATGAGGTACCAGTCAACAAAGCCACTGATGAATACAGTGCTTCTTGACTAATGTCACCTCTCTCAACATTCTCACACAGCCCTTGCAATCTACCTTTTTCCTCATTTTTCTTATTTTTTTGTATATGTCTTGAAATTTTTGGCTTTTTTTTTTGCCATTTAAATGGTTTATGTATCTTGGTCACCCCCCCCCCCCCCCACTCCAGCAAGTACCCTTTTCCTGGTACTTATTTTGTTGGTCTTTGACTTAGTCTTTCTAAAGAATTATACTGTTTGAGCTCTCCATAGGATCTATTATACGCCAGTTAATTCATTTGTAACCACTTGCATACCATCCCGTGTGTTTGTTTGTAGATTCATTCGTACATTCTAGCTGCCACAGAAGAAGGAAAACATGTAACCTCTGTTTCTCTAGGTCTGGCTTACTTCATTTAATATAATTCTTTTCCTAGCCTTTCCATTTCCTTACAAATGTTAAAATAGAATTTGTTCTGAAGAATAAGAAAAGGAACAATCACAAATGCAGGTAAGGATGTGCCCAAAAGGGAACTCTGTTACACTGTTGATGGGAATATAAGCATATTCCACTACTCTGGAAAGCACTGTAGATTTTCCTCAAAAAATGAAACATAGAACTACCTACGATCCAGCAATTCCATTCCTGATCATTTATCCAATAGACCAACGACAAGGCTACAGGAACAATCTTGTTTGTTGCAACATTATATATTAAGATATGGAATCAACCCAGATGCCACTCCCCTCAGTGCACAAATGGATCAAGAAAATGTGGTATATATACACAATGGAATCCTACTCATCCATCAGAAAGAATGAATCCCTCTTAGCCTATTGATTTTGTTGGTTAAGAACTTTTAGTTTTTCTAGTGCTATTGGGAGCACTCTACTATGGATTTACTTAAATTCAATGTTTCTCTTATTGCAAGTCCAGTAGTATGTGTTACCTTCTGCACTGAGGGCCCTTTCCCTAGCATACAATTGGTAAAACATAATTTGAAACAAGTTCAAGTTGTTTCTTTCATTTCTTCAGGTGTATTTAAGAGTGTCTATGCCAAAGTTCCTGTGAATGCAAAGGGTTTTTTCCTTTTCTTTTCTTTTTTTCGTTTTGGGGCCTCTAGGTTATTCAGCTGCTCAGTTAATGGAGCAGATCTCCCTCCAAAGTTCCTCAGAGTCATGATTCTTTATTCATCACCCATCATTGCTCTTCTTGCTTTTATGTCAAAATGCCTGCAGGCCTGGGGCTTAATGCCACCTTTCCCATCCCCCTGGGATTTTGTTCTATTTTTCATCCATAAAGTATTACTTTGAGAGTGGCTACAGCTGGTATTTTATTATTTATTCATTTATTTTATCCGGTATTGTTGAGTTCATACTGTGTTTGGAGTAGAAGTGGAAGTTCAAAGCCTCAACTCAACATTCTTTTTTACCTGAATAATTTACCACAAGTTTCTATTATATTCTTTCTGCTCTTGACAGTGTTATTGTTTTAACAATCCATATTCAATTTTATTTCTGCCCTTGGTTAAAGTCTTTCATTGGCTCAATTGTCTTAAGATGTGTTCTGGTCTCCTTAGTGGGACATTTAAAGTCTCAGTAGTTCTCATTTATTTATCAAATCATCTCCTTAACTACTCAGCCACAAATCCACACCATGCATCCATGTCTACCTGCAAGAATCTTGCATAGCTTCCCGCCTCGAGTGTCCTCACTGGAATTTAACTTTTCCCATGCCTTCACTTAATTCTCACATATTGAATTTTGTTTAACTCGATTATCATTTTCCCCATGGAAAGAACCATGGCTTGTTTGAATAAGCATTTTGTGTTATCAGTTACATTAACCAGCAAAATTAACTGATATTTTATGAGCATTGCAATTTCTAATGTGTGCCCCCAATTCAACACTATAGCATCTATCATTAGGGAACTTTTTCTCATTCATATTTGAGATGGGTGGAGTTTTGAGGAGTCGGGCTTTATGAAATACAAACAGTAAAAACAAAGCTCACATACAGAACCGATGTGGCAGACTGATACAAGCATTTAACATAAATTAACTCATAAATTAACTGCCTATAGGGCAGCCCAGGTGGAACTCTTATTTTACGGATGAAGAAATGAAGGCACAGACAATTGTAGCACAGGTTTTATTTTAGGCTGCCCAGTAACATCTAGGATGGGTTTGCATAGAGGCAGTCTGTCTCTGGAGTCAAATCTCTCAGCCATCGTATTTTACTTCCTGTCAATATATGTATGGTGCTTTTGATACATGTTACCTCTTACTAGATTAAACAAATAAAGGGTACAGAAATCACTTCATGTGGCTTTCAACAAACAAACCACACTTCTGCATGATGGATTACTCTATAGACTCTATTCCATGGAGAATTGCTAATTGTCTCTCCTACCTGCCATGACACTTTCAACTACATCAATGTTCATATAAACACTTAGATTTCCCTTGAGGACATTTGTGGTGTTTTGTGCCTATAGTACTAGTACCCAGGAGGCTGAGGTGGGAAGATTGCCAGCTTTGGCTACATGTTAGGACCTAGTCTCAAAACAAACAAACAGGGCTGGGAATATGGCCTAGTGCCAAGAGCGCTTGCTTTCTATACATGAAGCCCTAGGTTCGATTCCCCAGCACCACATACATAGAAAATAACCGGAAGTGGTGCTGTGGCTCAAGTGGCAGAGTGCTAGCCTTGAGCAAAAAGAAGCCAGGGACAGTGCTCAGGCCCTGAGTCCAAGGCCCAGGACTGGCAAAAAAAAAAAAAAGGATAAACAAAATAGCAAGAAAGTATGGTAGAAAAACTAAGAAAATGAATTTTCAAAGCTGTCTTTACAGTGGAAATAGAATGCTTTGAACATTAGAGCTGCTTTAACTTCTGGAGAACATAAAAACTTAGTGAATGTTTCTTATCCCCTACAGAGTTGATTATTTAAGTTTGTAAATGATGAGAAAGACTATTTTATGGAGGTTTATCACACAGTCTCTGGTTTTTGGAGAGAAACGAATCAGTCATAAACCCCTTAATGATTTAATAAGTGCATATTATTGATTTCTGTGACACATTTAATATTTAGAAAATAATTGTTTTAGACTAGTTGCCTGTAAGAATATGAACTCCAGCAATTGATCAACTTGTTCAAATTCAGAGATAATTTAATATATCTTTGGAGCCCTGGGCAACCCTTTTATTTTTAGCTTGATTTTTATAGAGCATTATAATCTTCTGATCCATGAATAGAAGGTTAAGAATAGTCCTTAGGTTCCTCCCACATTGAGTGGTTAGAAAATTACTGATTTAGTTAGATGTTTTAAAACGTAGATCACGCAAGAAGTTTGACATTTACTCTTCTGATTACTATTGATAGAAAGATTACCAGGGGAATTTAATAGACAAAGTGACCTTTTAGATAGACTCTTAGATAGACCCATATGTTAATATTTTGGAAAGGGATACTGTTAATGGGTGCACTATTTAATAGTTTTTGATAGCATAATAATTAGTCTTATTCCCTTTGGTGAGTTTTATAATTAAAGTTACCACTTTAGTACCAGAATATGTTCTTCACAAACTTAAAACTAGTATATAGTAGATAATCGTTAATAATCTTGAAGTAGTACTTATTCACTTATTATAATTATTGCCAAACTGATTCATTTTCTGAAATTGAAGTAAACTTACTGTTGTTGACAATCTACCTGCTTCACTGATTTTCTTCTCACTGAAAAACATGCACTCTTATTGAATTTAACAAATATTGGAAACCAGATTATCTATAATATTTTGTTGATTTTGAAATAGTGAATTTTTTCTCAGTTTTTGTTCCATTGCTTTACAATTTAAGTTTGGGAAGTTTAAATGTATTCTTGTTTCTTATAGTGTGTGTTCGTGTGTGTGAGCTTGTGCACGCATATACAAACATTCTAGTCTTGGGCTTGAATTCAGTACCTTTATCTTTCACTTGGCATCTTGCTCAAGGCTGGTCATTTAAAACTGGAGCTTATCTCCAGTTCCTTTATATTCTTTCAAAGACAAGTCCTCTATCATCACTAGGGATGCATTTTAAAGTTCTGGCTTTGACTATTAAAGAGAATTATTATTTCTTAACATTACATTTAGGTACAAGTACAATGCATTCTTACATTTTTATTCTTTGAATATTTTCACAATATGATACATCCTTTCTAAAGTGTCTTCTGAATTTCTTTCTCCACTCACTATCACTCCCCACACTCTTCTAAAACCAAGATTTAGTTTGGTTTCTTATTCTATTTTAGTTTGTCACATGGCATCATTTTAAGTCAAAATAAGAAAATAATAAGACTAAACCAGTGCAAAATAGGATGGCTCAAACTTGAAAAATAGCCTTCCCAAATTCTCATGGGATTTGTCCTGTAGCTTCTAATCTCCTTGCTAACTTGTACATTCTTGTGAATTGTAGCCTTTGGACTGTTCGGGCATCAGCCCTTGTCCTAGGCACTTGTCTACACATGGTTTAACTTCAACGGAACACACGACAGTCAAGTATCCCTTCACATAAACAGCTAACAAAATATGGAATTTCTAGATGAGTCAATCACATTTCACAATGAGCATACTGGGTTTATATGTGCATGGTCATTTTTCCCTCACAAAGTCATGAAAGTTTTATTAAACCACCTATAAATGTATACTCCTGTGTGCTTTTCACATTTCTAGTGGTATAATGTGGATATTGTATACTACCTTGATCATTTGATTATAGTATCTTGTAGGTCTATTTGGAAAGGTCAAAGAGGAGTGTGAATAAATCCTTTTCCTGGAGTAGGTGATATCTGAAGGATGTATTCATATACAGACAGAAATGGGAAGGACAATCAATGAAAAAGGAAGGTAAGAGTGGCAAAGAACAATTCAGCTCTTAGAAATACCAATTAGCACACAGTAAAAAAGGTACGCAATATTTACAATAGTGATATGTGAAGTAATAAGGAATTAGTATGGTATTGGGGTTCATAGATAACTTGCTTCCACAAACAATATTCTCGAGTATTGAATTACCTTTACTCAAATAGCAAGATTAGTTATATCATCTATGTGTGCTAAGGATATTCAATGAAACCATAACTCTATGAGGTCTTTGACTTCATTTCTAAAATAGCATACTATGAATCCCAGCAAAAAAAAATCATATTCCAGATGAAGCCAGAACCTCAGGCATGTTGAATATAAAATTCATAGTGACCTATGGCTACCCAAGTGTCTGAATCAGAGAGGTGCTTCATATTTTGGTAGTGGCCAGAAATAATCCAGCCTACACTCATGGACATCAGAGAACATGGAATCTAATTTCTTTTCATAAGATAAAAGGGAAAACACCTGCTGAGAATTCCCATTTTGGTAAGATATAAGAATACCTTTTACACTGTATTAATTCTATACCAATATCCCAGAAAATTGTATGGAAATTGAATCTTTCACACATTATCTATTATTATTTTGGCAATTAGCTTCCTATGTAGCTTCCCAGCTACAAAATCTTGATATTTAGTTGATCCTTGGCTGTCTGCAGCTACTAATACCACGGCTCTGTTGTGCTTGCCTGAGTCACAGTTAACTGTCTGTTGGTAAATATTTTTAAATGTCCAGGGGAAATTTGCCTTTTAAACAAACAGTTGTGTAAAGTTTTAAATAATGTAAGTGTTATCTATTTACTGGCACGTTATTATTTGAATTTACAATGAGAGTATATTGCCTGAGAAATAGCAAAACTTCACAGTGTTGATTTTATGAATAGTTCAGTCAGCCACTCTGTGGCATATTTCTTATTCATTCAGAAGAACTATAAACAGTTACTTGACTGTAACTATTCCCTATCATATAGAGTTTGGGTAAGCCAAATTGTACATCAACACAAATGATAACTATACTCTTCTCCATTTCAATGATATTTGTGCAAACAAATTCAGACTTGTGGATGAGACTGATGCCCCAAAACATTGATTGATGCACATTGCACATAAGAAAACAAACAAACAAAAAACCACCTGCAAAGTGTTTAGAAATGTATTATGTATTCAGAAAGTGATTAATTTTAAAATTAACCATGCTACTATTTATGTGATGTCATTCTAAATGAAAAAACAAAGGAAATAATTTGCAGAGTAAACCTGTTCAGCAATAGCTGTCTTTTAATTGTAGAAATTGAAAAAGTATTGTGGATATACTGCAGTATTAATGCAAAGTATTTTGTTACTACAGCAACCAATAAGTACATTTCCAGATACCCATTATGATTATGGGTTTTCAGGATTCCAACCATTCAAATTTCAAATGAGCATGCCTTTCTCTTCCAGTCTTTCAAGAAAAGTAAACCACCCTTCTCTGAGGATATGGCTCTGTATGAGATCCTTACAAGAAGGACAAAGTCCCTATTCCATCGACTTGCTCTAAAAATACATGGAACATATTACTTCAGATAGAGAATGCATCCAAGATTTAACTAATAACAACAGATGTGACACTTGATCTTAGCCAAAAGGTCAAGAAATGATGACAGTAGATGTTTCCTGAATTATTATTTTTAATGTCTTGGTTTAATAGCTGTGCTATAAGCAAACTTCAAAAAGTTAAAGAGTGCTCCATATATCTGTTACACAAATGCGTATACACACACTCACTCACACACATACTCATATTTATTTTAATTGGGCATAGGTTTTGTAATGTCAAACATCAATTCCCTTTGTTTACATAATTTTCAAAAATAAAATATTTCTTCATATACTGTTGGCTTACAAGATAAGATGTCAATGACTTACAATTTATTATTTTTTTTCTATCTTAAAATCTCAGGTTCAATTACAAAATAAAATAATTTCATTTTACTGTAAACCAATATCTGATTCCCTAATATTGAATATATTCCCACAACTTTTTTCTTCTGCTGTCATCTTGATGGTGTTCTCTTGCTGTAACTAGGGACAATAATAACTATTATTTTACCAAATTGTTCACTGCATATAACAATCAACCTTCTGTCATGGCAGTGTAAGATGGAAGTGTAAGTCTAAGTTTGGAAGTTACAGTATAGATGCAGATTATGGTAGTATTTTGAGAATAAGCCTCTTCTGAACTTGAAGCTAATAGGCTTTGTTATTGATGCTAGCTTTTATTGGCTAACTGTAGGCTAAATTGTAGAGATATAGTAGAGATGAGCACTGGGAGAGTGCTTGGATGAGATTCACATAAGAAGATAATACTGATAATAAATGTTAGAAGGACTATAATCTAAATCAATGTATCTTATGATCAGTAAATCAGATACTGATAGGAATTTTGAATATGACCAGAAAGATTTGAAGTACAATATTTAATAACATGGTTTCCAAAATGCAGCATTCCCTGCAAATTGTGCTGCAAAGAAACTGGTATATTACAGTCCATTTAGCAGATATGCCACTATAACTTAATTATAAGTTAATTATAACTTACCTGTGAGATAAATAAAAACATGTAGCTTGGAAGATAGAGAGTTTTGGATTGGCATCACTGGCTCATACCCGTAATCCTTACTACACAGAAGTCTGAGAACTAAGGGTCATGGTTCAGATCCAACACAGCTAGGACATTTGGGGAACTTATATCTTCAACTAACCACCAAAATGCTGAAGTAGAGCTGTGGAGCAAGTGGTAGAGCACTAGCAAAAGAAGCTCTGGAACAGTGCCCAGTCCCAGACTTCAAGCCTCAGGACCAGTTCAATGTTGTTTTCCCCCCCTTTATACCTGTTCACTGACAACATTCAACTAGAAATTGAGAAAGGATCTGAAAAGAAAAAAATAGGATATTTAGGAGAAGAGCTTTGTACATGTATAGAATAACAAGTATCAAGTGTATACTTCATCTGGTACTAATTCTGCAGGGAATCTGATTGGGCAGGCAGGTGTAGGATCTGAAGTGCTATGCTCTATGTATACATAAAATAAAATGAGAAGATATGGAGAATTTGAGTCAAGGATTGTCAAGATTCCTACTCAAAAGAATCACGGTGGTGCTTGTAGTAATGGGCTCTGGTCTTAGGAAACAAGATTAGACATAAAACCAAGGAACCTCCTGCAATTGTCTTGGTAAAAAATAATGGTAACTTAGGGTAGGATTTTTACCAGTGGAAGATTTTTAAACCAGTGGTATTTATATTTTAGAATACTAGTCTGTAGACTGTTCTGTCAGATTAACTCAAATGTGTCAAAGAGGAAAAAGGAGAAATCTATCATCTTGGAAGACAAAATTTGATATTTCTGAATTAAGAATTTTGGAGTTAAACAGATTTGAAGCACTAGCAGAGGTGGGACAGAAGGAAACTTGAGTTGTCTATTTGATATTCCATTAGAGATGCCAGGTAAACAGTTTAGTGTGTGACTTTGCACCTTAGAAGAGAGGGTGAATGCTGGAAATATAAATGCAGTAATTTTCAGTCACAGAGAAAGCGTTTGTAGGCCTGAGACTTGCTGAGGTCTCCTAAGGGAAGTTTGCAAGAGGACCTGGAAACTGTTGAATCAGCATTGGGGAAGTGAATACTTAACCTCCAGACAAAGTAGACATGAAAGAAGAAGCCTGAAAAAAATAAAATAGACTAAATCATAGGGCTTTAAGTTTAGAGGTGTGAGGAGAGCCACCAAGTCAAGGGGTGGTCCTAGATTTCCACCATTCCACTCAGAAGTTCCTTAGAAGTTCCACCAGAGGGTGTCAGAAGGATTGCCCGGCTGGAATGAGGTCACACTCTTACATGGACACCGTAGAGGAACCTGGGCTGGCACTTTTACCTTGTGGTGGAGGTTGAGAAAAATCTTCTCAACAGAAGTAATGAGATGGAATTACCCCTTGAGTATTAAAAAAACAAAACCAAGGAGAACCATGGGCTTTCTGCCACTCCTATGTGTCAGGAGCACATGCTTTTGCTTATCTGACAGGAGTGGTGCTAATATACACCAGCCGAAACAAATAGCTCAAATAGTATCAGTGTCCAATACATACAGCATTCAAAATGTCCAGTTTCTAACTGAAAGCTATTTACCAAACCAAAAGCCAGGAAGATGTTAAACTTGATGGGGGGTAGGAAGGGGGAGAGCAAGGGCAATCAAGATGGCAACATCAGGATGAAAACGATGCTAGAATTATATAGAGAAAAGTTTGCAGCTGCTTTCATTAAGTTAATGTTAAAAAATTAAAATGCTTCAGCTAGCAATTATGAATATGCACAGATCAGTTGGAAAAATGAAACTCTCTGCTAATAAATAATAGACAGAACGTTCAGCTAAAAATATGAGATCCAGTAAGTAGAATAATCATTGAAGAATTATTTTAGAGGAAATAATATCATGATCAAAACATGGATGTTAGCATGACATGTTTTTTTGGTTTTTTTTTCCCAAGGTAGAGGCTGGCTTTAAGGTAAAAAACGGGTCACTAGAAAAGCAATCCAACCTCAAGAGAAGAAGAGAAAAAGAAATGGAAAGAAAAAATGAAAGATGTTCATTAACTCAAAGATCAATTGATGAGAGGTGTAGTGGGGGGGGGGAAGGCGGAGAATACATTGAAGAATTGACTGTATATACCACGAAATTAAGAAAGTAAGGGAAAGGGTGAGCCAGAAGGCAGGGTGAGAATGTTGATAGGGGTGACATTGATCAAGACACATCGTATACATAAATGGCTTTATCAAGTGACATCACTTTTATATTATGACTTAAAGATAATAAAAATTAAAAATCAATTGATGCAATATTTAGTTAAGATCAATGAGTCAAGTACCTGGATTAAGTAAGAAACACAGGAAATGTAAGGTACTTTCTCTGCTTTGAAGAATTAAAACATAGTTATGCTACATGGTTGCTGTATATGCTTTTGGTACACTGGGTATTGTATATATGCGTGCCAGATCTAGGGAAGGGAAAGGAAAACAAAGGTGTAAGATAACAAAAGAAATGTACTCACGGCCTTATTATGTAACTGTACCCCTTCTGCACACACGAAAATATAGTTAATAAGATAAAATACACGTCCTAACATCCATATAAAGGAAATTCAGCCCACTTGATTATTGTGGATACACAAAACAGTGTCCTTTATCATAGCATGTTGAAACTGAGGTTCTATTATATATTTTTTAGATATAACCTAGTTTGGTGTTTTCATTTAAACAGTAGCCTGTAAAATAATATACTATTTGAATTTTAGTCCCCATCCTAAAACATTCAGGTATATTTTATTTTATTTTTGTTGTGTATAATTTTCATTGAATGGCAATGTAGTTACTGTTTTAATTTTAGGGAACTAGAGAAATAAATGAATTTTAAAAATCCACATAGACTTAGAAGGTCAATGACACTGCGCATTTGAAAGCAGGGAGGGTAAACAGCCTTGTAGTGGCATACATATTGGGAATATTTCTAATGAAGAAGTGTGTTGCAAAGTCTTCTGTCAACACAGCACACAGCATTATTTCTTTTCTCCCCATAATACTCTTCTGCAAGTTGATGCCAACATCCCAACGTTTTTCTTGAGCTTGCCAATATACAAATTTAGCTCTTAGTGGGCTTGGAAGTAGCTTAGTAGCAGAGCTTTTGCCTCAAAGGTACAATACACTAGGTTCAATCCCAAGTACCAAAAAATGAAGACCCAAACTAAATGCAGTTCCAAAGAAGCACTGGTATAGTACTCACATTGTGGGTACAGTTTATGTTCAGTTAGTCAGCTTGCTCATTTGAATTATGGCATTCTTGTAATTCTCTTAGTACTCGTTATAATTTATTTGAATTTATATTCATGGGAATATCCTAACAAAGAGCACATACACACACACACACACACACACACACACACACACACACGCACACACACTTTTGCTTATACTTAGTCCCACATTGAAACAAAACTAATTTGAATCACATTGGTGATTGATGGATTACTTTGTACTTTGTAAAGGAACAGTGGAGAAATACTGTTCTAATTTCCATGGCCAATGTCTTGCTAGATGCCAGGCTAGGTTTTGGAGTTTGAAGCTGGGGAGAGGGGCCAGAGAGGCATTTGAGATCATCAGTACAACCTGGGTTATGGCGATGAGATTGTGAGTTATGATCTGTGCTGACAAGACTGTGGGGAGAGTTAAGGAGCTCCCACCGACAACTCCAGGAACTGGCAGGATGAATGATCTGCAAATAACAGGAATGAAGAAGAGGTTTGCACCTCTGATGATGGGAGAGAGACATTTCTCATTTTATTTATTTATTTTTGTTTCTTTGTTTTTACTAACTTAGATAAAGAAAGGAAGAGAAGCAATAAAATATCATCTGTAAACCTGAAGAAAGTAAATGAAGCTCATATTGTGTACAGAGAACGGGTTTGAAACTGGGTGAAATGAATTAAATAAGAACCAAGAAATTCAAAGGAGCTCAGTGCACACTGGAGGACAAAACCGACATGAATGGAATTCCAGACAATATATAACAGCCACCAGGGGAAAGTGAATTAATGAACCTTGAGAAATTAGACTCATAAAGTATGGAGTAAGTAGATGAAAATTATAAATTTGTTTAAAGTAGAGCAATTCATCATTATGTGTGCCTACCTAGTTTTTTTCTTTTTTTACAATCTACCAGATATCAATAATCACTAAAAAAAAACAACAAGGAAAATGTTCTGATTCATTTTTTAATTTGTATTCCAGATGAAAAGTTATACCTGAACTTGTAATTCTGCACAGGAGAAAATTGTAATTATTAGATAACCAGAAATGAATAGTTCTTCATTATTTATGTTTGACTAACTCAACTTATTAACTTTCATACCTCTGGGCTGAATATTTTCAAAAATCCTCCAAGGTGGTGGGTGACTTCACTTCTACTTTGTGACCCAGCATTGTGGCGGTTTTTCTTTATATATCACTGAAGAACAAATCTAGAAGAATAACTGTGAACAAAGAGTTCTAAATATGAGGTAATAGATGACTCTACAAAATTTTGAGATATGTAATTCTAATTTTTGGTGAAATATGTCAGGATAATATTTATGTGTGGGGTATCAGTTGCTTAGTGGGAGAATGTTCTTTCCAGTATCTTGACACATAGGCATGGACAAAACATTATTCACCCAATGGTACATTTATACCGACTTCACTTCAAGCATTTCTACCATGTGTATATTTTACTTCATTCGAAAATAAAAAAAGATAGAAGCCATGCTGAGGAAGTTTGTCCACATGCCAGTGAAAGGCAACAGAGCTGGCAAGAATGTGAAGCTTTTCCCACTGAAGAAATGTCCATGATTGAGATGTGACTGGAAAATGTTGCTGCCACATCTAAAGGTGCATACCAAAAGAAAGGACAAGGAGCCATTTTTAGACCCATGAAAAAATGGAGATTTAAAGAGTGGGTTGGAAAGTAAACCAAAACCAATGCAAGCCTCATCTCCTCCTGCCACCTAGCCAGTTCCTCACTTATGCCAAGGACTAGATAGTCATGTATGTGGCATCTGCGCTAGATACCTTCCAGACTGGAGAGGCGTGGCTTAATTCCATTATGTGAACACTGCGGGGAATGCCACACTCCTCTTCATGTACGACAGAGCATGGGAACTAGAAGCAGTGCAGGAAGGAATACGGAGTGATATTTAAACCTGAATAATCATAATCATCATCATATTCCCATCAATGCCCTACTGAATGTACAAACACATTAAACTAGTCAATTGAATAAATCACAGGAGGCAAGATTGTGGCAAAAGCAAATGAATTGATTCAACTAATTTGTGCTCTCCCTGTTTTTACTTAAGATGAAAACTTTGATTAAAAAGATATCTTTTTCAAGAATTCCCACCTGGATGAATCAAGCGAGACTGTATAATATGCCCAAGTCTGATAAGAGCTAATTGCTTGGGATAATAAATTCTTCCTTATATCTTCTTTAAAAACAAACTCATGACTTTGATATGGTATCAGTTAATCTCTGGAATACTTGTTAACTTTTTCTTCCTCTTTTTTTTTTCCTTTTGCCAGTCCTGGGGCTTGAACTCAGGGCCTGAGCACTGTCCCTGGCTTCTTTTTGCTCAAGGCTAGCACCCTGCCACTTGAGCCACAGTGCCACTTCTGGCTTTTTCTACATATGTGGTGCTGAGGAATCGAACCCAGGGCTCCATGTATACCAGGCGAGCACTCTACCACTAGGCCATATTCCCAGCCCCGCTTGTTAACTTTTTAACATTCTTCTCACCTGCAGACAGAGTGGAACTCATGAGGAATATTGCTGATATATACTTCATGCATGATAGTCAAAGCCTACCTATGAAAGCATCATTAGTATTAGAATTCCCTCTGGAAGAAATTAGTTTGGGGAACAAAGAACTTTTTTTATATTCCCTATTTTGATCACTCATTATTTGTTCAGTGTTCATAAAGTATCTACGTATAATGATGCTGTGGGGGATAGCTTGGGTTGAAGACAGAATTTATCAATTTGAAATCTGCCTTGTTAATTTTATTTTAAAAGAGCAACAAGTACATATAGCTAAGAAATTTTGGCATTGATGCAGGCTGACTCAGCATAAAGTAGGGAATTCCCTATGGAAGCATGCCAAACTATAGCCTGCAGGCTAAATCTTATCAGTCACGTAATTGGTATACCCTATGAAATGAGAATGACTTTTGTATATGACAAGAGCAATTCGTTTGATAGGGAACATTCATTCTGAGCTCCTACACAACAAAAGAGTAACACTGTTAAACATGTTTCCAGTCTCACTGGTAGATGTGTATGGCAAAGCAATGGGTTTATATTTGTGGTACTTGGGTTTGAACTCAGAATTTTACACTTGCTTGGTGAGTGCTTTACCATTTGAACCATGATCCTAGCCCTTTTCGTTTTAGATATTTCTCAAATGGGTCTCTCATTTGTGCCCAGATAAGGCTGGACCATACTTCTCCACATATGTCTACAGAATAGCTGGGCACAAATCAGTACAACCAACTTTTTCAGTTGAAACAGGGTCTTAAGAACTTTTATCCTAGACTGGCCTTGACATGAGCACCACCTGGCATTTGCCTCCTGAGCAGCTAAGATTAGCCGAAAAAAAATAACTCTTAATTGTTATTATTATATGCAAAATTATGTCGGTAAAATTCTGGTTTTTCTTTCTTTTTTTTTTTTTTTTGCCAGTCCTGGGGCTTGAACTCAGGGCCTGAGCACTGTCCCTGGCTTCTTTTTGCTCAAGGCTAGCACTTGAGCCACAGCCCCCCCTTCTGGCTTTTTCTATATACGTTGTGCCGAGGAATCGAACCCAGGCTTCATGTACACAAGACAGGCACTCTACCACTAAGCCACATTCCCAGCCCCTGGTTTCTCTTAATATAACCTTAGTTCAGGATTTCCTAGAACCTAAATTGTTACCAACTGGCCCTTTAGAGAAAATGTTTTCTGACTTCTACATTAGCCTGGTGATCTTCTAACTTAATCATAGATTAGAATAAACTGAAGAGCTCGTCTCTTTCAATCACCAAATCTAAAATACAATTTATAATTCAGTATTCTTTGGTATTGGAATGAAGAAAAATATTTGTAACATGGGGATTTGGTGAAGCTGATGCTCAGCAGATATTGTGATAGTATGCTCCAGATAAATCCCTGCATGGGAGAGTTGTGAGGCCCAATAAATTAATACTTATTCAAAGACACGCCTAAATATTACAAGACCATATTTCAATGTGAATTTTGGTTTAGGGTTTAAGGTTAGTTTTAGTTGAATAAAACTTCTATTGGCTCAATGAATTCCATACACACTTGCAATGAATTAAGAAGGGAAATTCAACCTGAAATCTGTGTGTCTGCAGAATGATGTCTCAGGGGTGCAAACCCGACCACTCTGCAGGGCTAATGACTTTTGAAAGCTGTTTTCAAGGATACATTAAGCAGCCATTAGACCTGCTCTTAAATTCATCAGCCTCTATGTAACATTCGTCTGGCCTCGAATCAATAATAAGGCCGTGGGGAAAATACCTATGTACTGAGTTCTAAATGGCAGGTTATTAATCTAATCGGGCTGTTCCGAGGTGACGTCAACAAAATCACCAACTTGCCCATCATTTCATTCTTATAGGGCCCTGTCTCATCTTCTACATAAATTCTACAAAGCCCCCGAGACTGAAAACTAATCTCTGCCTGGATCACAGAGCTATTTTTGCAATCAAATGTCACAAAGTCTCTCACTGCACATTTGACCTGTAACATTCAAACTTCCTATTGTTTATTTTTCTTTAAAATGGAAGAGAAATTATCACATCTATTGTAATGATACAGATTTAAGGCTTCCATCTTTTCTATGTAAAATAAAGCAATGCATTCCCATTCTGGTTTATTAGTTCTTACAGGTAAAGGGGAGTTGAACCATTTAATATTATTGGAAAGAGAAAACGGAGATACATATAATGGATGAAATGATCTTGAAAACATAAACACAGGCAGTATCAACTCATCTCATGACCAAATATATATATAAGAATGGAAACTCTATGTGTACAGTAATCGTCATTGATTACTTCAGCAGAAGAAAATGATAATCATGTTTTATGTGCTAGATAGGATTCTGAGTGCTCTAATTTTTTTTTTTTATTTGAAATTGGATGCCAATGGCTTGTGCCTTTAACACTAGCTACTGAGGAAATCTGAGACCTATAGACGATGGTTGAAGTTAGTCCAAATGGGAAAGTTCATGAAGCTTTATCTCAAATTAACTAGAAAATGGCCTACAGTAGAGATGTGGCTGAAGTGATAGTCAGCCTTGAGTGGAAAGAAACAAGTGAGAGCTAAGAGGCTCTAAGGCCTGTATCAGCCCCAGAAAAAAATATTCTTCACAACTTCATCAAGTAAGTGCAACAAATATTTGCTCTGACTCAATTAGGTATTAAAACTAATGAGAAATTAGGCTTAATCCTTCCCTAAAGCAATGGTTCGGCTTATAGGGGCAGGGATTACCCAGGGTCAATTTTCCATGACTAGGGGTACTTTCGTTTGTCACAACTTCAAGAGGGTTGGTGTGGCTGGTATCTTATTGTTAGTAACCAGGTACATGGCTAAACTTCCTACCTTGCATGAAATAGCTCCTTAAACAAAAAGTAAATCTTTGTTTCAAGATTTCAAAAGTCTTAAGTTTGAGAAACTCTGCTCTAAAGGTTTGATTTCAACAGGAGGAATATTCCTCTGATTTGTCAAAAATTCTCCACCCATAAATATACTACAACAAATGAATGCCTTTGTCCTTTTAAGCTTGAGAATTTTTAATTTTTTCTTTATTGTTACAGTTTAATATGTAAGGCAAGTACATTACTTATCTAACTTGTTACCTCCTTCCCTATTTTCCCCCATCTCCCTCTCCCCAGGTCCCTCCCCCCATGAGTTGTATGGTTAGTTTATACCAATTGATTTTGTAAGTATCGCTTTTTTTTTTCTTTTTTGTGTGTGTGTGGGGGGGGCAGTCCTGGGGCTTGGACTCCGGGCCTGAGCACTGTCCCTGGCTTCTTTTTTGCTCAAGGCTAGCACTCTGCCACTTGAGACACAGCACCACTTCTGGCCATTTTCTGTATATGTGGTGCTGGGGAATTGAACCCAGGGCCTCATGTACACGAGGCAAGCACTCTTGCCACTAGGCCATATTCCCAGCCCAAGTATTGCTTTTTCAATGGTTTGTCTTTTTATCCTTTGTCTCTCATTTTTGGTATCCCCTTTCCCTTCCTTAGTTTCAATACATGTCTATACAGTATCGGAATACTGAGATCAGTTAGAGTAATAGCAGGAGTAAAACCACAGGAAGGGAATACAAAAGAACAAAAGTTACAGTTTCATATGGTATGTTGAAATTAACTTTTTGTTCCTTTTTTTTCTTTGCAAATTAATGTCTACCTTTAATACTAGATTCCATATTTGGAGAACTTCAAACACCAAAATAATTGTATGAGGTTAAAAGGGAAGCTTCTGTCTTTTTGTTAGTGTGGTTGTTTCATCCTATGAAAAAAAGCAAGGTGTTTCTGGATGATCAGGATTTTCTCCAATGGTTGTTATTCAAGTACCTTTTCAAATGTTTCCATGTACAATCATACAGCTGCTTGCTTTCTTTAGTTTAGTCCTTGGAAACTATTACCTAGCAATGGGAGCAAAATGTCTATATCTTTGGTTGCACTTCTAATGAAGAACAAGTTACGTTTGGTTTAGTGAGAGGGTTTATGTGAATAAATTTTTCATGAACAGTACACTTTTGCCTCATTATACCTTAGAGAAGCTGTTTCTTAATATACATACATTGATTTTAAGCAACTGGTAAAAAGAAAAGCCCTAGAATATAAGTGACAATTATTTTCTTCATGTCTTTTGTTTCTATTTTAATGCTTTTTATTATATGAGTGTCAGAGGCCTAGAATTGGTGGAGGTCAGAGAACACAGATGATACTTGACCACAAACAAGGGGAGTGCATGTCTTTTTTAATGACTTAGAATGCTGAGAGGAAAATCATAATAGCTAGACATTTTGTGTGGATCGACCTATAGTCTTTTTGTAATTTAGAATTTTATAATTAATTCAGAATTAACCAAAACTTAAAAGTAGCTCTCATTGAGATGAGTGATGAAATTATGAGCCAGAATTATTAACCTAAATATAGAAAATTATGGAAATATTAGCAGAAGAATATTGGTCTTAGGGGTTAAGAACTCTAAGGATGTACCAACAGTAGTAAATGCCTAACACAATCTGCTAAAGTGCATATCTTGAAGGGCAAGAAGAGTATATTCTATTTTCTTTCTTCTCATTCCTTCTTCAGACTTACTGTCCTCCCTATTTTCTACATTCTCGAATCTACATGTATTTTTTCTTTTTGTAACTATTTCTACATGGATTTTTTTCTTTCCTTCCCAGGATAGAATGACAGAGATTTTCATAAATGTCTAAGAAAGATAAAGTCAAGCACAACACATTTGTCTGCAGAACATTATCACAGATTGTACACCCAGTCCATTTCTACATACAGACTTACAGCCTTTCAATTGTTTTGAAATGTGTTCTTAGTTCAAAATAATTATGAGGATACTTTATTTCCTCTACACTCTTGGGAATTAGCATGAATGGAGCTCTGCCTTTCACTACTCATCAGACAAACTAAGGAAAAGGATCCTTAATTTTTCTCAACATTATTTGAAATTCGAAGACATACTCAGAGAAGTTCACTGAAATGCTTCTGTAAGATTATTCTGGCTCAACTGCCTTTGTGTCCACAGATAGAACTAGAAAACGATTCATTCTAACCTCAATACTTGTGGCAATTACAACACCGCATAGCTCAGTGAGCCAGTCTGGCTGGAGAGAGATACTCTGGGTCAGATTTTTCTTCTGCAAAGCTCTCATTTGTTTTAGTGTGCAGAGAATCTAGCCTTCCAATTTTTATTTTCAATAATTCTCTCACCTCAAATCTGACTGACCTTTCACATGTCCATTTCACCACCTCGCAAGTGAGTCAGATTTTCTGCATGTTTCTTGTACTTTATTGACTTTCACTAACTGGATTACAAATTATAAGTGGCCTTCAGCATTCTTTGACGTTTCTATCAATGTACATTGTGTATTTAATTAACTAAAATTTTAGTAAATATGTCAATTAAAAGATGCTGATTCATAGCAATATGTATCTTTGTATACTTTATTTTTATTTTTTTCTTATTTATTGTCAAAGTGATGTACAGAGAGGTTACAGTTTCATACGTTAGGCATTGGATACATTTCTTGTACCTATTTCTTGTTACCTATTCCCTCATTCCCCCCTCCCCTTTCCCCTTTCCCTCTCCCTCCCTGAGTTATTCAGTTGGTTTACAACAGTTCTTCAAGTATTGCTTCTGTAGTCGTTTGTTTTTTTATCCTGTGTCTCTCGATTTTTGTATTCCCTTTCACTTTCCTAGTTCTTTGTATACTTTTAAAATGTCAGAAATGACCTAGTGGTAGAGTGCTTGATGCGCATACATGAAGCCTTGGGTTCGATTCCTTAGCACCACATGTAGAGAAATAAACCAGAAGTGGCACTGTGGCTCAAGTGGCAGAGTGCTAGCCTTGAGCAAAAAGAAGCCAGGGACAGTACTCAGGCCCTAAGTTCAAGGCCCAGGACTGGCCAAAAAAAAAAAAAGTCAGAAAGATTGGTCAAAATCAACCAAGTCTTTTGTGTCTGGGGTATTGTGCTTAGTAGTCATATAACCTGAGATTTTTATTTAATTGCATTAAAAATAAAATACGGTAACATATGAAACTGTAACCTCTCTGTACATCAGTTTGATAATAAAAACTTGAAAAAAACTTGAAAAAAAAAAGAAATGTACCCAATGCCTAGCATATGAAACTGTAACCTCTCTGTACATAACTTTGACAATAAATAGAAAAAAAATAAAATAAATACGGTATCATCAGTATAACATGATTTTATAGTTATTGTGAAACATAGTACCATATACACTGACTTTTCCCTGGAGGATTTATTTTGCAAAAAGTTATAACTGATGGAAATTTCCTTTCTGTAGTGATATATAGGCAATTATGAATCTATCATAATTTCCTTAGCTTCTACCTCTATTAGCAATGCTATAAAGCTCAAGAATAAGAAACATTATAAAATTATTCAAAATATATCATGTATGCCATACCCAAAGTATAGTCCAATGGTTCGCTGATTTCTAAAATGTGCTTCTTGGAGCAATAAGCAAACTCATTTTACTTGTATTTTGTCTATTTAGTGTAAATCAGCTATGTTGTTGGCTTTGATTTCCTGGTGACACTTAAAAAACAAGTCACTCTGAAATTTTTGAGAATGTAAGAGCAGTACCGGATTGTATTCTTGTTTGAATAAGAACTCTGAAATGTGCCTTGACTGGTACCATCAGTCAGTGTGAGTTGATTGATCAAATGATTAAGAGCAGTTTATGTATCATTGTCCAAAAGAGCAATATAGTACTGAAATTATAAAGTTAAAAATAATATTTTTCCTGATTATATTTATATATTTAATTTCATTAGAACTGAAAAGATGTATTTCATTCTTATGATATTCATTCCTTCATTGTTTCTTTCATCCAACACTAAGTCATCCAACAAATGTTAAGTGCTTACAACAAATAAGGAGAGATTGAATATGACAGCTATATAAAACTAGCATTGCTTTTGTAAGTGTGTTGGCATAAAGACAGGATATTTTTGTCAAAAACATAGACAAGTATATTTTAAATTGAAACTGTGCTCCAAAACCAGTTATATATGATTTAAATAAAATATAACTATGTGTATATTTTATAATGTTCTCTGTGTTCAGAAAAATTAATCAGAAAAAGACTGACATGTCAATTTTGCCAGTGTCTTTTGCTTCACAGAGAAGCACTCTATTTCAGCTAAGTGTTCAGCCCTTCCTTGTCCTTTTGGCTTCAGTTATTTTTCAGAGAAGGCCTATGCTTTCACTCAGTTGGTCCTGGACCATGATCCTTTGACCTGTATCTCTCAGGTGGCTCAATCATGAGCCACTCTGCCCTTCCTCTTCAGCTTTCCATTTCAAAAGAATCCTTACCTTTTTTGTTATTATTTAATGAAAATTGTGAGGTGTGCATATATACATATATATCTGTATGTGTGTATGTGTATATATACATATACATCTATCTATCTATCTATCTATCTATCTATCTATCTATCTATATCTCCTCAATACTGAGAACACTGCATTTAAGGTTGCAAAAAAGTAGTATTTTCTTTTTACCATGTTTAGGCTTGTTTTGTGGGGTCATTAGTGAAAGTAATTGACTAAATATTGTATGAAATCTTCTTTTCCACAAGCATTACTTTTCTATGTATTCATGCAATTTATAAGGTAGGCCATACATGCATATTTTTGCTATTCACAGAAAATTATATATGTATATTATTGTGGAAAATAATGTATTGCCCCATATGACAATACATATCACATATCAGATCACTGGCATATATTTTGGGTTAAGCTAAGTCTCTAAAAAGGATTTACTGTGGAATATTTACAATCTCTTCAAAATGGCATTGTGAACAGAACAGTAATAGTAAATCACTGCAGTAAGGGCCCAATCAGTAGCAGCTCATTAAAGTCAGAAGCATCATTTTAATCAAGGAAGATCTCCATGTTTCCAGTGGTCAGTGGAAGGTCTTGTCCATCAATGTCTAGTCCAATTCTTAGATTGCATGTAACAAATTACAATGGGTTTTGTTAAGGAACTCATGTGCAAGTGAATGTAGAAACCATTTGTCATTTTAATACATGATCAATACAATCCATAAGCAGTGTTCAGACTCATTTACTAAAGCAGAAAGGAGGACGTCAGTGTGGAGTCCCAGTCAACTGCTAATAAGATTTCACAGTTCTCACTCATTTTCTCCCTTTTTAAAACTTAAAACTTTACCAATATAAAAGAAAAAGTAACCCCTCATTGGCCAAAATAAACTCCATTGTTATATAATTCATTAATTTGGTCTTTTAACTTCTTATTATCTTCACATAGTTGTGCAGAGGGGTTTCAATCCAACATGTCTGTTTATGAGTACATTTTGATCACTGTCACTTCTTTTACCATTCTCCCTAATCTCACCCAGCCTTCTTTTTTTCCTTATTATTTTCTTTGATGGTCTTAATGAAGACGATACTTTTAAGTTCTTTACCATTACTTCTTCAGCTATCAAATGGAAACAAAGTCACATACTTTGCACAGAGAGCACAAACACCAGAGAGGCCAGTGTACCAAAAGATTACAAATGGATATGTGAATTGGAATATTCATATACATGTTAATGACTCAATACAAATGCTACTGTTTCTTTTTAAGATTTTATATAAAAATTAAGGAATAAATATCTTCATGTACATGGAATATTTTCACCACCAAGGCATGTGGCATTGGCCTTAAAATATAACTTAAGGCTCCTCCATTTTGTGATATTAGATAATATTGTAGAGTAATTAAGTTCAGAATAAGATTTGCAGGTTGTTATACAAAGTGGGATAGAACAGTATCTTACGCACACAGAAGGAAGATGAGAGACACTGTGTGAATTCTTTCACTTTCCGACAAAATCACAGAAAAGATTGCTGAGGAGATGCACCCTGCTCATGATTATTTATTGTGTAAACCATTGAGAACAAAATACTGCTAAAAATAAAACTAATGTAGGTGGTTCTGAAGAAAATATTGTTAGTTCTCTTAAGTTTACAAAAAATCTTTCACTCTATTGCTTGAAAAAAATCTTACTGAAATTGCTAGTGAGAAAGATATATTTTGAAGTCAGTTGGTGTTGAAACAAATATTTTAAAGTAAAATTTTAACTATATATCGAAGCGACTGAATTATTTATAATAAGCATACTGTATTAATTCAGTGCAACTTTCACCATTATAAAGCTAGGGGTGTAATACTGAATACTCTATTTGAAGGAGCATTTAGATAATCATTTTTGAGTTTTTGTGGGACTAGTGAGAGATAAAATGAGATTTAAAACTTATAATTTATACATACTGCTGATCAAATCTATCTAATTAAATGTGCTTTTAAGGCTTAATTGTATGTCACTATTTAAATCCTGAGCTTAAATTAATAACAAAAAGTTCAATAAAGACGAAAAAGAATCAATTGTGTCTCAAAGAATACAAGGAGAAACTTAGAATACTAAGTTTACATAAAAATATATGTTATGTCTCACCTGACATTTATGGAATCTATATAGGTATATGACTAACATAGTATCGAATAATTGGACTATTAGTTTTCATTTGTTAAAATTCTCAGCCTTAAGAATTAAAACAAAAATGGCCATCACTGCTCAGGAATATCAAGAGTTAAGAATTGTATACTCAAAATCAAGGAAGTGAATAATAGTCATAACACTAGCCAAGGACTTATAAATAAATGCTATTTTACCTTCATGACCAAAGGATTCGGCTTGTTCAGAAAGGCAGTGCCATCTGGACTGGCAAGCTGGCTGGAGGGAAGGCGTGGAGACCATGCCAAATCTCTACAAACCATATGAGTCCAAATTATGGGGAAAAGAATCACACAATTATTTCAGACCTAAGCTTTACCAAGAGACCTTTTGTGTCAATGATTCCAGAGGAATGGAATTTAAAAAAACCCACAAAACCAAAGTGTCTGGCTTTGACTTAACATTTCCAAAGTACCAGATGTGATATAGAGAGGCAACAAGTACCGTGAGGTGTCAGTACCTCTAAGGTGTGAAGACGCTGAATCACCATTGAGAACATTTCTAAATGGCCTATATCAAAACAAAACAGGATTATGTTTATGCTGGACTAAGATAATTCTTGTTTGTTTTGTAGAGGGTCCCCCCCAACCATAAATAGTCCCCTTCTAATGTGAGATGATAATTAGCTTCATGGACCAAAATCTGAAAAATGAATCTTTCTGTAGCTTGGATCTAGAGTCCTGAAAGAAGTGTGTCAGTCATGTTTGGATGTGGCAGTGCCTTTGAAAAGTAGCAGGGTCCGGGAATTTGGCATAGCGGTAAAGTGCTCACCTCTCATACCTGAAGCCCTGGGTTTGATTCCCTAGCATCACATATGTAGAAAAAAGAAGTGGTGCTGTGGCTCAAGTGGCTGAGTGCTATCCTTTAAGGAAAAAGAAGCCAGAGACAGTGCTCAGGCCCTGAATTTAGTCCCCAGGACTGGCCAAAAAAAAAAAAAAAAAAAAAAAAAAAAAGGTTTTGGGGCTGGGGATATCCTAGTGGCAAGAGTGCTTGCCTCTCATACATAAAGACCTGGTTCTATTCCCAGCACCACATATATAGAAGATGGCCAGAAGTGGCACTGTGGCTCAAGTGGCAGAGTACTACCCTTGAACAAAAAGAAGCCAGGGACAGTGCTCAGGTCCTGAGTCCAAGGCCCAGGACTGGCAGAAAAATAAAAAAAGAAAAGAAAAGTAGCAGCAGGTGAGAGGTTTGTACATCATTTTTGGCTCATACTTGAGGGCGGTTTAGGAGTTCCTGATCATTCAGTTTCCTCTCTTTCTGTTCTGTTGTTCTTTCTCTTCAGGTGAAAGGTTTGTACATGATTTGTGGCTCATACTTGAGGGGGATTTAGGAATTCCTGATGATTCAGTTTCCTCTCTTTCTGTTCTGTTGTTCTTTCTCTTCCCATTTTACTCTTTCTTCCTGGATCATACATGGTTATCAGCATTACTCTGCCTCATGTTTCTTACCAGGATGTCCTGCCATGCCACAAGATATAGAAGTGATCTCGGGGAAAATAGTCATGGACCGCAATTTCCAAAACTGTGAGCCAAAATAACCCTTTGTCTTTGTAAGTTGATTATTACAGGTATTCTATAACAGTACTGAAAAGCTACGGTACATCCCAAAAGACCAGAATAAATTCAATTTTCTATAAAGAAAGCATCTTTAATATCTCAATATTGTCATAAAACTGTATTTTTTTTTTTTTTTTTGCCAGTCCTGGGCCTTGGACTCAGGGCCTGAGCACTGTCCCTGGCTTCCTTTTTGCTCAAGGCTAGCACTCTGCCACTTGAGCCACAGCGCCACTTCTGGCCGTTTTCCATATATGTGGTACTGGGGAATTGAACCCAGGGCTTCATGTATAAGAGGCAAGCTCTCTTGCCACTAGGCCATATCTCCCAGCCCATAAAACTGTATTTTTAAAGCAATATAATTATGAATTTTGATAGTATGCAACACAGGCTATAACAAAGAATAGACAAAGCAACTCTCCTCGGCCAATTCAAGGTCAAAAGGAAGAACAGGTAAACACAGTTACAAAGTCACTAACGTGTTAGTGACTTACTGTGGCATGGATTTTCCCATCCACTCATCTATTTTTATCATTATCTATAATTATCTATATATGTGTACAACTGTGTTTCTACTTTTTCTAGTTCTGAGATTCACTGTGGTTAGAATCAGGCATATTCCCTTCCTTAGATAATTCCCTATTACCATCACCTCCTTCAGTAGATTTCCTACCATGTTTTTCAACCTGATGACTTGTCCTTACTTTTAAAGATATTACAGTATCATTAAGACACAGACTCTTTTATTAATACAATTAATTTTATACTTTCTCTTTCATCTTAAGAATTCTAAACTTTGAAATTCATTTCTAGACCAATTTTGCATTCGCTTGTAATATTTGTATTGTTAGGGTTCTACGTTACCTTCTGTTTTTGAAAATTCTTTTGACATGCTTTCCAATGTCAGTCTTTTCTCCCCTAAGCCTTGGATTACCACATTTATTAATGTAATGCCACAGTTGATAGCCTCCAACTTTCACTTGGGTTCTAAAGCCTTTCAAAATAGTCTAGTGAGAAATATGCTGTGCACATTATAAATTTTCCCCTAAGGTGTCTGCCTAGCTATCCTAAAGAACCTTGTGACTTTTTCCTACATACAGATCTGCTCTTGATTTCTTTCTCCTGTAATGCCATCTTTATCTACTGAGGTTCCAAAACTCAGTGGATATTATTGCTTTCTCTCTCTTTCTCACATTTCAACAGTTAATAAAGCTTGCCCACTTTTGAAATCAGCCTATTTTAGTATCTCACTGTCAGGAATCTAGTGTAGAGGACTTTAATCTTTTCCTAGGACCTCTAGTTTATTGAAACAGCCTTCCCAAGTCTTCTTTGGCCTTTTGACTTTTTTCCATCCATCCTCAACCCACACCATTTCCTCACTATATTGAGGTCAGAAACATTTCTGAATAGCAAACTGGGTTATGTTTTTCCCCTCTACAAACCTTCCCTTATAGGAGAGTTCTCCAACAGCTTATCAGGACAGGCAAGCACTTTATTTAAAGGTAATTGATTTCTGGTCTATCTCCATCTTGTGCTGTATTTGTACAATATACCAGAGTATCTACTAATATCACACTGTATTTTGTGTGGGTTTTGGTTAATGTGATGCCATGTCCAGAGAAATCTCTCTCATGCTTTCTTTTGCTCATTTTCTTCCACCCCTGGAGGGAGAGGATGAGAAGACAAGGATGTTTTTGTGAAGACAACTCATTCGGCACCTTACTTGTGAATTTTCACATTAACCTCCAGGTGTGGAGCCAGCCACTGGTTTGTTCAGTGGTGTTCATAGCAGAATATGCAGCCATTTCTCTACCAGAAAAACAAGACAGACCTCTATATATTCCACCTTATTTGTCTTTTAATTGCACAGAAAATAACTTATGAGGCTAAACAAAATCAGGTTATCCAATGTTTAAGTCCAAGTACTTGGCACAAAAAAGACCATAGTGAATAATGGCTGGCATGAATTAACAATTGAGGAGACATGCCATACACCAAATGAGTACTGTAAATTACGTTTGGAGTGGTCCTACTGAAGTCTACCCCCATACTATGTTAAACTTGGTCTCTAAATGGAGATGATGATTTATCTTTATTATAAAGTTGCACTTCATATGTACAGTTTATCCCACATCTCTGGTAATTCTTCACTCATAGATGCCGTTGATTCACTTTTCTCTCTGTGTTCGCTCTCATTCTTGTTATGGATTTCATTATGGATTTGTTAGTGCATTACACTTGAAGTAATTCAAAACCAATTTTCTTCAAGAATGTTTTATCCCTTCTCTACCCTAAAAAGAACAATTAAATAATCAATCAAAGCTTTAAAATCAATTCTTTGCAGATATACCCAAAATCTATACCTTTACTATCATCCCTTTTTTTCTTAAATGCAAAGATATTTTAGCATTCAACTTTTAAACCTTTCTGCTTGATGGCCAGAGTGTTCCCAGCTCAGGTGACCAGACATGAATCTTTTTTTTTTTTTTTTGGCCAGTCCTGGGCCTTGAACTCAGGGCCTGAGCACTGTCCCTGGCTTCTTTTTGCTCAAGGCTAGCACTCTGCCACTTGAGCCACAGTGCCACTTCTGGCCGTTTTCTGTATATGTGGTGCTGGGGAATCGAACCCAGGGCCTCTTGTATACAAGGCCAGCACTCTTGCCACTAGGCCATATCCCCAGCCCCCAAGACATGAATTCTTTTACAAGGATTATTTTTCTAAAAAGACCACATTTCTCTATCTCAAACAAAAACAATATAATGGTCCCTAGGCAGATAAAACTCTTTCAGCCCATACCTAGGCAATTGCCTTCCTTTTGTGCCCTGTTTTCCATATTCATTTGTTCCACTCCACTTCAGATACTCATTACCTCTTAACTAGTTGGAAATACTTATTTAATTTATCTATCACACTGCCTCCCTGTTCTGAAATGTCCCTGCTGTAATAAAAATCCATGATGCTAGATTAATCTCTCTATAATACATGTTGGATTGTGACTTTCATGTCCAATATTTTTGCTTAGGTTTTCATTTTCCAGCTATGAACTCAAGTCACTTGGTATTAAAGATCATCCACAGTATTTCTCCAATGAACATTTTTAATATTTAACTTAGCAGTTTTTTTCCAAAGGATGTCTGACTATACAAATGCAACAGACTTTTATTGGATGCCTACCAAGTAGAAAGCATGATCTTAGGGACAGAAGCAATGCATAAGATGGTTTTTACCTCTATAAACATTCATATACACATACACATATATCTACATTCATATTTACACATATATACAAAATTAACATGTGCTATAATCAATAAAATGAATACTTTCATTATAACAGATCTAGTTAATTAAGACAGAGAACATAGTTCAAATAAAATAAAGAAAGAATAGATTTCCAAATATGTAAGCAGAAGGGAAAGGCCAGTCTGACATTTGAGCTTTTTCCGTTCAATGTACTCTACTTGCTTCTTTTCAGTTTGCCACTACAACATTCTTTACATAAACTTAAATACCAATATTTTCCAAGCATATTCCTACCTTGATTTTTGCTGTATGTGTTTGAAATTCCCTACATGTAAGCAACCTGTCTTTTTCAGAACTAGTCCAACATAATCCACGAAAGAGTTCTTAGCATTCTTAGCCAGTGAAACCTTATTATCAAGATCAATAAACCAATATCTTACTCATAACTTAGCTCTTTAATGTCTGATCTAATGTTTTATGCATATAAAATACTTCATCTTTAAGTTATTCAACAAAAACACCAAGAAGCCAGTCACTACCACATAACTACGGAAATGAGAGTACAAGAATAAAATATTTGCCATGAAGCTCTCACAATACAGTTGTGAAGTGGGTGAGATAAACAAAACAAATAGGTAAATGTTTATTGTTTATTCCTCAGTGCTGATGACAGCCATGAAAAAGGGTACAGAATACCGGGAGGGACTAGAATGTTAATGAATAGTTTATGTTTACTGTCAAGGAAAATCTCTCATAACATGAGATTTGGTCCAAAAAGAAAGCAAGGATAGTGAACTCTATGTGAGGAAAGAGAACTTTGAGCAGAGCTCACATCAGGTCTAAACATTCTGAGGAGGGAGTATACACTGCCAATGCAGGCAATGGGGAAGGACCAGAGGGGGAGGGTTGCGGGGGTGAGGAGATTTGAAGATATAATAACAACAATCTTATAGAGCTTCTCCAAAAGAGAGACAATATAATGATGAGTTGGACAAGTAAGAGGAAATAGAATTCAGAATGGATATGACCATGTTCTCTGATCATGCCAAAACCCTGAACACAAAGCAGAACATATAGGTTCAGAGGCAGAGAAACTAAAAGATGATATTCAAGTTTGTGTTCCATCCAACTGTTCAACTTCTCCAAGTGGCCACAAAGACATTAAAAAATTCCTTTTTCTAAATAAATAAGAACTCAAATCTAGGAGTAGCAATGAACTGCCTACACCTTAAATGTTTCCTTTATCTCTTTGTGGATTTAAGTCAACTATTACCATTCTCTAAATAAACTTATTTCTAATGTCCTATTTAGCGTTTGAGCCCTCTTCACACAAGGTAAATTGCCAAGCACAGCTGACAACTTTACCATAGAATAGAGAGTGAATTACAAGAACATCATGAATTTGTTTTCTGCAGAAGAATTTGTTAAAACATATAAACACACATTTATAAACAAAAATATTGTATATGCATTTAGAAGTCTATGATCACCTACCACATTAATATACATTTCACAAAGTAGCATGAAGTTGATTTATTAAGAACAAGTACTGTGAAAATGGATTATAGCTAGAAAAATTGTAATTGATTTAATCTTCATAGCTATTAAGACAAGTCAATGACCCCAAAATCTGGACCTATGTCTTTTAATAGACATCACTAGCAAGAGGGTATTGTGGCCAAATGACTTTGAAAATTTCTAGGTTCTGTTACAGACCTCACTTCTGGACTTCTGGGATTCTTGGTTTACTTCCTAGATGCAAGTTCTCAGGAGAGAGGTAAGCTATGCTTGGCTTCCCAATGCTGATGAACCATGTAACCCCTTTTTCATGGAAAGCCCTACAGAAAGCCCTACAGGTCTATAGCAGTTCTGGAAAATACAATGCCTTGTGTAAGAAGCAGAATAAAATGAGACAATTTTTATAATAATATATTTTATTATGATACAGCTATTAATTCCATTTAATATATTTTTTATTTCAGACATTGTAGTTTTTTGTCCCAAGTGTTTAACTTTGTGTGCTTATTTTTTTTTAATTTTATTTGTTTCCTTTATTGTCAAAGTGAAGTATAGAGGGGTTACAGCTTCATATGAAAAGCAGTGAGTACATTTCTTGTTCAATTTGTTACCTCCTAAGAATTTTTTTGAAAAGCACTAAGATTATAGATGCAAGGAGAGTTTTCATTTTTGATTTTTATTTAGCTTACTTTTTATTAGACATTATTTTCTCTTTCTACTTAGCAACTTTTTCAACATTAAGTACAATATAATCATTGTGTAAAAGAGCTTCTCCTACAGATTTGTGGGCATTTTGATGTTTGAAAGGGTGACTAAAATTAAGGAAAATATTAAAATTTAGATATATTCAGAATCTACACAGTAATCGTGAGGATTTATTTAGAATAGCCATGGGAATCATGCAAAGCATTGGGAAGCAGTCTTTTCCAATGAAGATCAAAGAGAATTAGAAATTTGACATATAATTATTAAAGAGACTTAAAATTATATTTTGTAGTTGTTACAATCTTTGTCAAAGTTAGTAAAAGTTATTATTTGATCATGGTCAACTTCGACACAATATAGTTCAAGAGTGACAAATATTGCATACACACACACATGCACACACTTACATATATTCCATTCTATAGTTGCCTTTACCATATATTAGGGTGGCATTTATTCTAGATTAGTAAAAAATTGTTTCTTTAATATTTTATTTCATTTATTCAAATATTAACTTTTTTTCTGCTGCTGGGTAGAACACAGTACCTGGTCAAGGGCTTTCTCGCTGATCCATATGCTATCTTATTACTAATAATTTTTTATGCAAAATCTAAGTGAAAAAATATTTTTACCATTTCCATCGAACTAAAAAGAACACAAGTTTTACCTTACATATATTTGACCTTGCACTTCTGAATAGAAACTAAACTTCTATTCAGCTTTCTAAATGGGAGTGTTCTTATTTTCAGAATGAACCTCCTATGTTATTTAAACCACAACTGACATGATGGAATCAGTAAACTTCCAGGTATTTACTTGTCTCCAACTTTTCCTCGGTGTGAAATTCCCTGTAGGCCTGAGATGACTGGTAATAGCATAAAGTAGTAGCTACTCAAGTGACCATATTTTTCTTCCTCATTTTTCCCAGTATTGACTATATTATCATATTAATCATGGAATGAATTCAGTCTCAGTCAGCATATTTTTACTGAAAAGAATCTGGTTCCAGGTACTAAAGGAAAACTTTTTAAAAACTACATTTATCACCAATACCTTTATTATCAGAAATTTGGCTAGATGGAGAGATATTCTACAATTTGCATGCACATTAGTGGTGTGTTACAGAATGCCATGATTATACAATTGCTTTGAAAATGAGGAGGGAAGTGACTGATTTTACCTCAGTCAGTGAAAACTTTATAGTGATCACATTCCATTAGGTATTTAAAATATTTGGCCTAACTAAAATCCAATGTCTTAGAATGTAATTATACTAAATAGAGAAAAAATATAACTTGAATATTTGTAAATTTATTTAATTAACCCATTAATTCTATCCATTAATAATTAACCATGCATTTAATAAGGAAGTATTGCATATTAGTCACATCTTTTTTGAAGGCTAGAATCACATTTCTGAACAAGACAGGTAAAGATGCTATTTGCTCTGTAAATTATATTCTCAGCATATAATACAGAAATAACAGAGAGAACAGATAAGAAGATGAATAGAAATAAATAAAAGGATAATGGTAGTATGAGATTCATTCAGGGGAGCATCTAAGAATAATAAATGTGGAATATTTCGCAGCAAATAGGGAGCTGCTCTCATGAAAAAGCTCAGAGCCTTTTCGACAACATGACTATATTGGAGGTGGGGGGAGGCGGACATAATAACTAGAAAAAGACCATTTAGGCAAAATGAAGGCTAAAGGGATTCAAGGAAAATTCTGACAAAGAGAACAATGAATTTGATTTTTCACAAGTGCACTAATATTTGAAGTACTTAATGAAAAAGGGAGGTGGTAAAATAAGCTGACCTCAAAACATGGGCAGATTTTAGAACTCTAGGTGATGGCAGGATGTAGCTCCTACTTCTGGAAGTGTGTTAAAGATGGGCATACTTACTGCATTTATCTTTGACAAAAGAAACTGATTGCTCAGAGGAGAACTCATCCGGGTATGGAGCTAAGAGGGCAAATAGTGAAACTATTTTGGTAACCATTAGCACATTTAAAAAGTGACTATGGCAAGCTTGGGGATATGAGGAGAAAGAGACAAAAGAAAGAGGATGATAGAGGACAGCTTACACTGACACCAGTGTGTCTTTGTATTTACATGGCATAAAAATTTCACTGAAAGCTATTGAACAATAAGGAGAAAGGTCGGAAAGAAAATAGTAGGGATTAACACAACTAAATTATAAAATTGGATGAGTGAAAAAACATGGTGAAACTCCTTTGCACAGTTAGTATACATTAAAAAAGTATAAAACATGAATGAGAGGAAAGCATGTAGACTATGCTGTGGAGTAGGGGAAACTAGCTGGGGGGAGGATCACAGGACAGAGTATGAACACAGAGGAATGACACCTGGTGAAATTGTTTTGAGAAGAGTTTAAGGGATGAAGGAGAGTGACAGAGTTTGATCAGGGTGAACTGTATGCATGTATAAAAATGTCACAATGAAATCCCCATCCTTTGGACCACTACATTAATTAAAAAATATTGGGGGGAAAAAAGGTTGATGATTGTTTCCTATAAGGTGGAATCATGGAAATAAACAAAGATATAAGATCTAAAGATATGATTTTTTAGTATACAAAAATACTATCCTGATAAGTGAAAGAGTAGAGAGTAAAAACAAACTAAAAAGATCCTATTTGGTATTGTATTTCTCTGAGCATCTGGCTAGGAGTGGTGCCATTCCTGGAGATGGGGAAGACGGGAAGTTGATCATTCTGTGAGCCTGTGTCCTGCTCATGCCTTCTACCATCACAAAATTGATCACATTGTTAGGTAGGTACTGAGGATGAAGACCCCACAATCTCATCAACAAATCTCTTAATGTTCATAACACCAACAGATACTTTCTAAAGCCTTGCACTAAGACAGCTGTTTAGCTTACATTTTCGGACTTAAATCTTTCAACAAACCCATCATGATGTCGATATTTTAACCCTTCACCAGTGCCCAATATTTGGAGAAGCTCTCTAATTTGCCTGTCTCCTTATAAAGCATGAATATCAGGAAGTAGATTCTAACCGAGATGCAATCAAGCTCTTAGAACAGCCCTGAGCTTGCTTTCAAAATGCTCTACATCACTGGCCATAAAGGAAATGCAAATCAAAACAACATTGAGATTCCATCTCACCCCAGCAAGAATGTCATATATCAAGAAAACTAATAATAACAATTGTTGGAGGGGATGTGGCCAAAAGGGAACCCTACTTCATTGTTGGTGGGAATGTAAACTGGTTCAGCCACTCTGGCAAGCAGTATGGAGATTCCTCAGAAGGCTCAATATAGAACTCCCCTATGACCCAGCAGCCCCACTGTTGGGTATCTATCCAAAAGAACACAAACAAAATCACAGTAAGGCCACCAGCACAACAATGTTCATCGCAGCACAATTTGTCATAGCGAGAATCTGGAACCAACCCAGATGCCCCTCCATAGATGAATGGATCAGGAAAATGTGGTACATATACACAATGGAATTTTATGCCTCTATCAGAAAGAATGACATTGTTCCATTTGTAAGGAAATGGAAGGACTTGGAAAAAGTTATACTAAGTGAAGTGAGCCAGACCCAAAGAAACATGGACTCTATGGCCTCCCTTATTGGGAATAATTAGTACAGGTTTAGGCAAGCCATAGCAGAGCATCACAAGGCCCAATAGCTATACCCTTAGGAACACATAAGATGATGCTAAGTGAAATGAACTCCATGTTATGGAAACAAGTGATATATCACAGTTGTAACTACTTTCAACGTCCTATGTGTATGTGTAGTTTCTATTATTGATGATGTTCTTGTATCACCTTCCTATGGTTGTACCTACACTATCTCTGTAATCTTATCTGAGTATATTGGAAACCGTGTTTACTGGTATTGGAAGTAGGAAATTCAAAGGGAATACCAAATTTGAGAGACACAGGGTAAAAAAAGAGATATAACTACAAAAGCAATACTTGCAAAACTGTTTGGTGTAAGTGAACTGAACACCTGGGGGGGGGAGGGAAAGGGGGGGAGGGAGGAGGGCATGAGGGACAAGGCAACAAACAGTACACGAAATGTATCCAATGCCCAACGTATGATACTGTAACCTCTCTGTACATCAGTTTGATAATAAAAATTTGAGAAAAAGAAAAAAAAATATAACGTGGGAAATAATAGTTTTGCATTTCTTTCTGAAGGAAAAAGTTCTGTATAGAACTTTGTTGTTTAAAAGTATTTCAGGATATTTTTTTTATCCAGTGCTGTTCTCATAAGCTTTAGGGGAGATCTTCAATTTTAAAGAGAAGGAAATGAATATCACAGGACTTAATGTAATTTACTAAGGTCACATCATCAATAAGAAGAGTCAGTATTTAAACAAAGTCCACCTCAGGCTAGAGTCCAAATTCAGTTCAGAGCTTGGGTTAGACATGGGCCAAGGCATTACTTCAGTGAGAAAGTGCCAGTCCAGAAGAAAAAAAGTCAACTATGCATTATTTGTCTAAAGAAATGGAGATAACACAGTGGTAGAAACAAAGGAATTTATTGGATAAGATAATTTAATTTCAGCAAACTAAGTACATTTTAAAATACATTTGTATTCTTTAGATAACACAGAAAGCAAACCTTTGGGAGTTTTAAAGACAGCAGATGACAAATGTTATATTGTATGTGGGTTTTGTTTGCTCTTTCAGCAAATAGTTTTTCTATGCACTTGTCAATAAAATGTAGTTAGAAGAGGGTTTGTTAGAAGAGCTGATTTGTTGATTCTAAAGCACAGAAACAAAGTAAGATAAAATACAGTGATGCTTGAACTTGCCCTCTGCATTCAAAATGAATATTTCATTGATAATCAAATAGCTTATCTTTTTAGAATATTTCCATGGTCATTGGCTTCTGTGAATGTGTCTGTGTGTTTTTTTTTAATGCAGAGAAAAATATAATAAATTGAAGGTCTCCAGGAAGAAATAAAAGTACTTGAGTTGGAATCCCTATAGTGATTTTTTGGAACATTCTACCAAGAGAGAAACCTAAACAAAAGTGACTGTTTCAGGAATTTGTTTCCCACCGAAAGTAACAAGGAGAATATTTGGTAAATCAAATTTCCTAACTTGAAAATGAGCCCATATACATATACACATACATATAATATGTATATATGTATGTGTATGTGTATATATTCCACACAAATATATATTCCATATATTCCACCATATATGTATATATATGTATATATATATATATATATATATATATAATGCACACACACATATTCCATACAAAAACAAACACATTCTCTGTGTGTGCTGTTAATAGTGATCTTATTGGTGTTTAAACAATTCCTGGGTCCTGTCCCTTAGCTTTTTCACTCAAAGCTGGTGCTCTACCACTTGAGGTACAGCTCTAATCAAAGCACACTGTACTCATAAACTGATTTGCTGAATAGCAACCCTTTTGTACAACTACTTAAGGAATATATATATATATATGAACATATATGAATTAGTATGAGTCTCATGTATTTTATTGTCTGGGCTGGTTTCAAACCTAGATCCTCAGATCTTAGCCTCCTGTGTTAGTTAGGATCAACGATATGAGCCACCAGCACCCAACTATAATAATTTCATATATATACATACATATGTGTATATATGAATATATATGATTATATCCATTTTTAGGAGTATTAACTTCATTATGGACAACTAGAAATGATAGAGATTTTACTGTGTAATATAGTTCTACAAATAAAATCAAGGTGTTAATCATTCTCAATTTTGAATTTTATTGCTATTTTTAATTCCTCAAATTTTCTCTTAATAACAGTATCATTTTTAAAACAAAGTTATTCATGTGTGATATTTATATTAGTGGTATCACACAAAATATGTCTCAGTGATTATGTCCTTATCCTTTTTGTATCTTATCTAGACTAGCATTAATAATACTAGTATTATCTGAGAACTCACTAAGAGACTGAGGAATAGGAAGGGTCCATATGGCACAGTGGCTTAATCTAGGCTAACATGGAAATGAGCTAGGAGCCTGTGAGTCTCAGAGACAGACTTTAGAGCTGGAAGCTACCTTGGAGACCCTGACCAGGTCTACTATTTCTGTGAGAAAAACCAGAGAATCAGAGAGGGCAAGCAACTGCCTAAGCCATAATTTGTTTGCAGCAGCAGAGTGTACATGCTGGCTAGAGACTAGTCACACACACACACACACACACACACACACACACACACACACACACAAAATCAGTGATGTAATTTACATGGAGAAGGAAAGAAAAGCAATTACTTCAGCAAATTTCCCCTGCTACCTCAGACACCATTTAAGGGTTAAAGAGCATCTTGCACAGTTAACACTTTCAGATTTTAGTAGCTAACATTTAGTGAAGCAATTTTCCAATGTATTAAACAATTTCTCAAATTATCATAGGAAAGATAAAAGCAAACCACGTGAATAAAGACATAGTTTAATAGAAATGAAAAGCCATTATAACTTAGCTGAATATCATGTTATATTAATTTTATTGTTCGTATAAGTGTTATCTATGATGATATAAAAAGAGATAAGTAAAAAGAAATATGTGTTTAAAGACAAATGAGACACAATCCTATGTTAAAGCACACAGAGTTTGCCTATTGTGCTGAAGGAATTCAGTCCCCAGAGGAATATGAACTTTGATTGCAACAGTAAAATAATTTGTACATTTACAATTCTAAAGGTTGTCAGTTTCTGTCATCTTTTTTTCATTATGTAAATGGTACTTGCATTTCATTTTCATACAACTTGTTTTAATCAGTTCAACTGAAATGGATGAAGGTTGCAGCTCAGAGAATATCTAACCCAAGCAGTTTAACAAGGACAGTTCTCTCTACATCATGGATGAATGGTTTTGAGTTGTTTCAACTTCCTGTCTATTGGCACCAAGGCTTGAAAGACAAGTACATGCAAACAAAGATGATGCACTTACCTCAGAAAAATTTAGTCTCCTCAAATACAAATGGGAAGAAAAGTTCAAATTCTAATATAATAAAATGAATGTTTGCCTATCAAGGTCCAAAGATAAACATAATATTCATTTTGTTGACATCTGGTATCAACTGACTCAAAAATTTTATTCATATATTTTTTAATTTTCAAAGTGATATACAGAGGAGTTACAGTTTCATACACAAAGCAGTGAGTACATTTCTTATCAAACTTGCACCCCTTTTTCTCTTGCACTCATTTTTCTCCCACCTTCCCGCCTTCTGAGTTCTGCCCCCCCCCCAAGTTGTACAGTTGGTTTACAGCATATTGTCTTTTAAGTTGCTGTTGCATTGGTTCACCTTTTACCTTTTGTCTCTCCATTTTGATGTTCCCCTTCCCTTCCCTACTTCCGATAAACATATATACAATACTCAGGGTATCAAAAGCAGATGCAGTGATATCAGGGGTAAAACCATAGGTAAGAAAAACAAAAAACAAAGGGCATCGTGTCACCTAATATGCTGACAATAGCAACAACAATGATAAACCACTTTTTTCCATAACTTGGACTTCATTTCATTTAGCATTATCTTATGTGATCATATGTACATTGTTACTGAGCTATTGTGTTCATCTTCTAGGAGAATCCTGGACATATACTAATTTTTACCAATAAAGGAAACTGTAGAGTCTATGTTTCTTTGGGTCTGGCTCATTTCACTTAGTATGAATTTTCCCCAAGTTTTTGCATTTTCTTATCAATGGGGAATGACATTCTTTCTGATAGAAGCATATAATTCCATTATGTATATGTACCACATTTTCTTGATCTATTCACCTACTGAGGGGCATCTGGGTCCGCTCCATATTTTAGTGATTGTAAATTGTGCTGTGATGAACATGGTTGTGCTGATAGGCTTTATACATACATACATAATACATACATACATATATATACATAGTGCATGCATTTTTAATTCCGGAATTGCTTCCATCACCTTTCTTCAAACTACAAATTGAACTAGAACATCTGTCACTTTTAGTAATATACTCACACTCTTTAATTACTGAATGCAAGAATATTAAGTAAACAAAGACTTTTTCAATTGTATTACTGTGTGACTAAGGAAATTATCAGGAAGAAGTCAGGCGCTGGATGATATGAGGAATATGCCATGAGGAAAAATAAGTTCTTACTCAAGATGTTAGGAAAAGAAAATGGTGGGGGAGGGGTACTAAATTTGAGTAGCAAAAATGAACTGTCAGGTTGAAAAAGAACTACAAATCAGATTTTCACATCAGGAAGTAACTAAGTGAAATAGGTACCTTTTATGGGGCACTGGAGTTATGAAAACACAGAAGGCCACTAAATGCATTCTTCACTGCACTGTACAATGGACATGTGGTATACTGATTCATGCATTCCTTCCATCCCATGAACAAATTTCTCTTTCTAGTGATATTCGTATATGTTCTGTGTATGTCACTAATTTTCACTTACTTTCTCCATCAATTATTATTATGACTCTTTGTATTTCAACTGTAGCTGTATTTTCATATGGAACAAGAAAGCAATAAATTGAGCAATATATGTGGAAACTTCTAATTTCCAGTGAGGTGTGTAGGACTTTGGAAGTTGGTACATAGTTTGGTGTACACATACAAATGAATTGAGCCAAATTAAAAATCAACACCACTTCTTAAATTCATCTGAAAGTTAACATAACAAGTCCTCTAATGCCCCCAAAACCAGAAAGGTAGAAAGTAGATACAGAAAAAAAACCTCATCAGAACTGAAGGTCATGAGAAAAACTTCCTTGGCAACCATTACTGGCTATAACATCTAATCTCATTCCTCCTGGTTTTCTGTTAGCTCAGTGAATTTTGGGGTTCGTACAGATGTAGAAAATTTTAAGCTGCAGAAGCACTTAGTCTTAGATAAGTTATCATGCTTCTATGAGTTTTACAAGCAGGAGTTTTACTAAGTTCTTATAAAGGTCAAAGGAAATTCCCATCCATTTTCTGAATAGGGAAGAAGAAAAGTCGCCATTTTGTAATGTGTTTTATTATTTTTATCAGATTTGAACTGGCTATTCTTTACAGGAAAAAAAAGCCAACTCCAGCTAGTTTGTAGATGTTGAAAAAAAACATATTTTATTTTAAGAAACCTGGAGATGTAGCTGCCTAGTGTATGTGATGTGTGTGGGTTCAGTCCTTAGTATTCTCCAAAAGAAATGTGGAAAAACCAAAAGATAATGAATCAATACAGTATTCCATGTTAACACAGTCAAGAGATTACCAGTCCATGACTAGAAGATTTACTCTAAAGGTATGGTAATCAAGGCAATGCAGTGTTGATATATTGACAAAAGAATAGACAAATGTAACAACAGAAAGTAATAGAGAGACCATAAATAGGTCCATGCAGGTGGAGTCAATTCCTCTTAAAGCAAAACATTTAAATAAATGGTGGTGGAACAATTGGACAGCCACTTACACAAAAGTTGCAAGGAGAAGAATCTAGAAATAAAATCCACCTTACAGCATTTTCTCATGATGACAAGGCTAACACAGTTTGATATTCTTTCCTTCATAAGTCTTTGAAATGTATTTCTTTCTTTCTCACTACACATTAGAAATTGTCTTAGTCATGTTATAAATGGTTACAACCTATGTAGCCTAAATCTACTGGTAGAAAAAGACATGGAATGTAACATGAGAACTTGAGTGATGAAAACACTGAAAGACAAAACATATTGCTATCATCTTAGGGAATCAAGAGACAGAGAAGGTCTTTTGTTTTGTTTCCAGATCTGAGAAGAGTCATGGGAGGTAACAAAACTCTATGTAGATGTACAAGGAGAAAGGAGAAGTCCAAGTAGAGGAATCAAAAAGCATCTAGACTATGCAAGGAAAATTGATCAGCTATAGTGTGTGGAATTGGCAAAATGAATAGAAACCCAACTTTAAAACCCTTTCTGAATATTGAATCCTAGAGTGGTATGATAGAAATGGCTTTTGTGAGTTTTGCTAAACAGATACTTTGCTGTTTACCAAATTATGTGACTTGACTGAAGTCACTTTAATGAACTCTTTCCAATTCCTAGTTTCTACAATTATAAAATTAAAGAATTAAACCAGATACTCTCCAATTTTCTTTATAATTAAAAATTCAGAGTATAAACTTTGCAGTAGATGAATTTAAGCAGTTCAAGATTTAGATTCACACAGAAAGGTTAATTTTGGCTTTCAGAAGATAGATCAGCATAGTTTTGTAACATGGTTGTTTAGTCCTATTCTGGGAAGTATTAAGATAAGGATTCCACTGAAAAATAATAATAGTTTTACATTATGTTAAGTGTCAACATTTAAGATCTTGCTTCCCATAGGTACAAGCTATTTTTACATATACAATGTTATGGGCTTCCTCTTGTTTTTCATGTGTAAATGGACTCTAAGCATTTTTTTTTAGGTCAGTCATGAGAGCTTGAACTAAGGGCCCAAGTGCTGTTCCTAAGCACCTAATGAAAGTCTCACAGACTTTCCTGCCCCACCTAGCTTGGAACCATGAGCCTCAGTTTTCAGCCTCCTGAGGAGTTAAGATTATAGGTGTTAACATTTTTTATTTTTTATTTTTTTGCCAGTCCTGGGCCTTGGACTCAGGGCCTGAGCACTGGTCCCTGGCTTCTTCTGGCTCAAGGCTAGCACTCTGCCACTTGAGCCACAGCGCCCCTTCTGGCCATTTTCCATATATGTGGTACTGGGGAATGGAACCGAGAGCTTCATGTGTAGGAGGCAAGCACTCTTGCCACTAGGCCATATTCCCAGCCCAGGTGTTAACATTTTTAAGTTTACTAACTCTTCATGTATTTTTCAATCTTTTAGAAATAATATATAGATGACTCAATGAATCAACAAAAAATTCACCTTTATTTCTTCATTTATCTTTGTACCTTTTAGATCAGTTGAGTACTTTGTGCAGTAGGGAAATGGAAATAAAATGAAAAACAAAGTAATATCTAAGCAAATTAAAATCATCCCAAGGCTGATACATTTTATCCAGAAAGAAATGCTCATCAATATTTCTGAGAGTCACCTGGAAGACAAGCTGTCTTTGGCTTAATGATGATAGAGAAATCTGTATATAAATGCCAACTATCAGTAAGAAATCGACAGACAATGTATCATGCAAGTGACTGGGACTGCAGCTTCAAAGCAACAAGTTTTCATTCTATGCTATGCTGTTCGAAGGGTGCCTCCTTCTGAAAACATTTTAGTACATAGAATCAAATCAAACAACTAACAACAATTCAGGAGTTACCAACAAACAAAAATACTTGAAACTCAAGCAGGTGAACAATGAGAAATGCACACACATTTTTTTTATATCTCATAAGAGGTGACGGATAGCATTGACAAATGCACACACACAAAGACACACACAAACGGACACGCTTCTACGTGAGGTAAGAGGACAGACAGCGTTAATGAGATGACAAGGGAAATAAAATGCTTGTGAGAGCATTTGCACAAGCCAAAACAATGTGGTGCCTGAAATTCCAGTGTGATACGTAGTGTGGGATAAGGAATGGGAGAGGCAGGTCCCAAGGAGGCTAGTGCATCAAGAAGGCCATCTCCAGTGAAATACTGAAAATGAATGGAGGGTCAGAAGCATCCATTAAGAGCACGTTTCTTTTCACAAGTGAGAGGACAGGGAGCAGAATTCTGCACAGCAAATGAAGCTGGAAGAAGACCCCACTGAATTGGGAATACATAAAACAAAACGGATAATAAGGAGATGAATTCCTAAGAATTTCTGTTGAGACTGAATGGGGCCACTGGTCACATCATGATGAAAGTTTTGAGACATGATAGGAATTTGAAGGTAGACACCCACACAAATACTGGTTGAAGAGATTCAATTTCTGGGAGGTCTGTGAGGAGGCAATGGGAAAGCATTGTGAACAACTGCAAATCTGTGCTGGGGAAGAAAAATGGGGGAAACAGAATTATGTTTACATTAAGTGAGCTCTCTTATTACCGAGAGCAACATCTGGCTTTGGTTACATTTATCTGAACATAGTGAAAATGTTTGAACTAACCTAAAAAAAAAGATTAGACTAAATTTCATAACAGTGTTTACTCAGCAGAATAAATGACAAAACAGATACATGGGAACAGTGTCTGTTTATGCACACATTTCAAAGTGCACCCCCAAACTCCATTATCTTAGCATGGCTGACACAAAACAGGGCTCAGTATAAACTCCTAATGATAGCCATTACAAACTGTGTTAAGTTAAGGTAGTTTAAACAGAGATATCACATGTCTTTGTTTATTGCTGTGATTAAGAAAGAGAGAGAGAGAGAGAGAGAGAGAGAGAGAGAGAGAGAGAGAGAATATGTTTCTACCAAAAAGAAGATAAAACATGGCTAGTAAATGCATTTAAATTTTATTTGTTCTACTACCAATAGCATTTCAGGTGACACATTTATTCTCGAGGATTAAGTCTTCACGGTGAGATTATTTTTATCCTTCTTTTCAATAATAAACAAATGTACTTGGAGCTTTTATTTGTTAGCATTTCCAGAGAATTTATCTTTATAGAGGCAATCTCAGTTTTCCTTGGCTGTAGTGACTGGATCTTAGAAATCTAAGAGACCATTAATAAAAACACATGGTTTATTGCTGGAACTTGTTTTGGAATCTGAACTTTTGCTCTTTCATTTCATTATCTAGTGTCAACCAGGAAGCAAGGGCAAGAAACATAGGAAAGGGGACCAGTGTTCATCATGTAGCAAGAAAGAGTATTTAAATAGAGTATACAGTGAAATTTGGAAGGTTTTATTCCTGTACTAAGAGCTTGTTCAGAATTTCTTCTTCTAACTGAAAACTAGATTTAAGGGGTGACAAGAATATATGTAACCATTGTGTTTGAAACACTTGAACAAAACCATCTGCAAATGAAAAGGTAAAGTGCAGATGCCTTGATCTCAGGTATGTCAAACATGGTATACTCACGCAGAGTACGAGTGTTTTCAGTTAGTCTAAAATCATGCACCATACATCAAGAGAGTCAGTATGGGACAAATACCTAGATTAAAAACACTAGCTATTAGACCTGAAATGGATGGAAAAAATGAAGGAAAGTATCCCATTTCAGATACTTCATCTTTTCTTCTCAATCCTTAGTTCTGGCCTTTGGCATCTCTGAGAAACAGCTGAAGCTTGTGTCACAAAATAATGCATCTTTTGGCAGAGAATGGAAGATCTGAGCCAAGCCAAGATTCAGGATGAGCCAGATAGATGTAGCCTGATACTGTCCTGTCTCTTTAGAAAATACAACATATTAGGTTAAAACTCAAATGACCTATTGATAAATAGTATCAATAATTTAAAAAGAAATGCAATATAAACTACTGAGTGGAATGTATAAAAGTTGAAAATGAAGGTGTGGCTCAAGTGGTAGAATACCAATGTTAAGCAAGAAAGCAAAGGAGAAAATGAGTCCTGGCATTCAAGGCATACTGCTAGACCAGCCCTCTCCCCACATAAACACACACACACACACACACACACACACACACACACACACACACACCAAAAGTGTACAATTTTATTCTTTTTAGTATCAAAATTTCTTTCAAATTCTCTGTATCATAAAATTCTTGTGAAAATCTATTTTGATCATTGCTTTTTAAAAAATTTGAATCAGTGTCAAATTTTCATTAATCTCTAGCATGAGAATTCAGACAAGGTTTGTATGATTTGTTTTCCTTTCCTACACACTCAAACATCAGTGGAGATTATTAAAAGTTAAAAGTATTAAAATTGATCGAGTTTTACTGAGAGGTAATCTATAAAGTCAGTCTTCAGAGTAATGTTATGTACATGTTTATAAACTGTAGATTTGCAACTGCCAAAGTAATATAACTTAATGGCATCAAGGAATTTCATTTTCAGGTTATAAATTATATGCAACCCTTTAAATCTGTAAATGAATCATAATTTTAACCATTATTATAAAACAAGTCTTGGACTAGGGACACAAATCTGAGACATTGTTATAGTTTATTATTATCATCATTGTCATCATTATTTATTATTATTATTAATTTGTGTCTTATATCAGAGTGTCTTCCCAAAGCTCATGTCAGTTCTACAGACAGTGTAATCTTTAAGAAGTAGGGCCTAGGAGAGGTCTTTAACTCACTGGGGAGTCTGTCATTGGAAAAACCTATAAGATTCTCCTTCTTGCTCTTTCATATTTCAACCATGTGGTATGTAATTTTGTTCTGCTTATTATTTCTTACCACTGCAGCCTCAAAGACAATGGGGCTGACTCACTATAGACTAGAAACACTGAAACTGTCAACCAAAGTAAAACTTTTCTCATTATACATTGATTATGTCAGGCTATTTGTTACAGTAATGGATATCTGGCTACCACAGTTACTTTTTTGTTGTTTTTGTTGGTTGTAGGGCTTGAACTCTGGGCCTGGATGCTGTCTCTGAACTCTTCATCTCAGGGCTAGCACTCCACCACTTTAGCCACAGTGCCACTTCCGGTAAATTGGAGATAAGAGTCTCGCAGCCTTTCTTGCTTGGGCTGGCTTTGAACCTGGATCCTCAGATCTCACTCAGACTCCTGAGTAGATATTGTTATAGATGTGAACCACCAGAGTCCAGCTCACAGTTGCTTTTGAAATGTATAATAGTAGTTAGTTTATACCATAGGCAGCAGAGTAGTAAGTTGACAGGAAAACTATAATTCTAAGAAATGAATAGGTTACAAGGATGCTTATCACAAATACTTGGAAAAAAATTTTTTTAAAGTGGACTCTGTTTAAGTTTTGGCTTAAAATATATTCTATATAGTTAAATATGAAGTCTTTTCTTAGAGTTACATGTGAAATTGTGATTTGATTGTGTAGTGCGATGCATTTAAAATACAAATCTTCCTTCGTTATCACTTTCCTTTCTTTCTCTCTACTTCCCTTCCCCCCTCATTCTCGCCCTCTATCCCTAACTCCCTTTCTTCTTCCCTCTATTTTCTGGCAAAAGCATTTGACATGAGAATACAAAACACTTGCACTATTAAGTATTGATAATAGTAGTCACTATATTGCATAGAAATTCTCCAAGACTTGTTCATCTTCTATAAATAAAACTTTAAGCTATTTGAACTCAATTTCCTCTTTTTGTCTGTCATTGGAAATAATTGTACTGTTTTCTTCCTCACTGAATTTGACTGTACTAGATGCTTTATAGAAATAGAGTCATATGGTATTTATTGAGTTGTGATTATTTATTTTACTTAGTATAGTGTGTGCATCTATGTTGTTACAAGTGACATTTTCCTTCTTTTGTATGTATAGAGCTAACCTGTTATATATTATATATGTATATAATCTACTACATATAATATATATGGAAAGTCTTATATATGTATATAAGTCATATACATATATATATAAATATAAACAGAAAGTCTTTTATCTCTTTGTCGGTTGATAGATATTTGATCTTCTACAATTCACCCTGAAAAACACCATGGAGATTACTCAGGATGCTAAGAATATACATTCCTATATATAATGGAAAATACAATGCTCTATGAAGAAAGTTAGTGATTTATTTATTTTTATTAACTAATTCATGAATCTGATTTGTTTATGAAAGTCTGAGTTATAGAAGTTACTTACAATTATAATTCTCTGAAATAAAGACTGTGAAGTAATATTAATTTATTTTGAACAAATTTAATTTTATAACTTAAACCAATTTCTAGGAAAACAGAAAAAATACATGACTTACATGTTTTTCTTAAACTTTGGCAATAAAAATAAAACAAAATGAATCATATTTGGAGCCATTCTTTTAATTCTTTTTTTCCCCCTCAGCTTCCAAATCTTTTTCTGAAACTTAACAAAATGCTTGAAGAGTACTAGACTGATAGCATTAAACAGGACTAACTAGAAAATGGGGAACTAGAAACGAGTTTATCCTGAGTGGTCTATTATTTGCAAGTTATCACACTATGAAATATTCCCACCTTATGGTAGATTTTATCTATTCTTATGCAGTATTCTATTCACAAACATATTTAAAATCTTCAGTCCTGCCAACATCTATCTATCTGTCTGTCTACCTATGTGTTGTAAGAAATTAACTTAAAAAGAAATTTCACAAGATATACAAAGTCGAAACAGCTCTTACCTTCTTTGAAAGTAACAACATGATTGAATTGAAAGAAAGCAAAAGACAGCAGTAGCAACATGGAATCAATTACAAGTTTTTCTCAAGGCCTCTTTACCTACAGAAGGGATAAAGTATAGAAGTGATTTGGAGAAAAAGAAGAGACGGGTATGTAGAAGGTGTGTGGAATTATAGTCACTTTAAAGAAGAAAAAGACTTGTGTCTAATGATAAGTAATATGTGATCATTATTATACCAATATGAATAATTCTTAGGCATTAACTATAGTATATATTTTCAGGGGCAAAAAATAGTAATGGACATTTAACTTATCAGGCTTTATATAGGAATATGTTTAACTTATAGATTTTTCTATTAAGGAAAGAAAATCAGGAAATACTTTTGGTTCAGTGAATTTTAAGAAGAAGCTTTTGTGTTTGCTTTAGTGGTCAAAGCAGACAGATATTTCATTTCTGTGAAGTATAATGCAGGGTTCTTATAGCTCTTACCATAACTATTTGGGTTATGAAAAATGAATTCTAATCCCAGGTGCCAGGACTGAATCTCATTTATAGTTGTATTTTATTCTTCTGACAGCTCTAAATGCAGATATTAGGCCATGTGTTACAAAAGAGGAAAGTGAGAGTCTAATATGTTCAAAGTTTCTTTGTTTTTAAGTGGCCCATCTGAAATTTGAACCTCTGTCTGTTTCAAATCTTAGGCTATTTCTATTGTTTTCTATATCATCTAAGTATGTATTTATATAAATTTATTTTTGTTAGCTCACTCATATGTATCACAAACATATTCATTATGGATGAGTCCTTAAGGAGGCTGACAATATTATGATTATTATTTCTGAACAACAGCTCTAAAATTGGCATATAATTTGAAATTTCTATTTAAAAGGTATTCTTGAATCCAGATATTCTTCAATAGATTTTTAAAAATTCTTTTTGCAATCACCTGACTGTTCACTCTTGGATTCTAGTCATTCCTCTAAACTAATTTGCTTCCTTGATTTTTTTTTCATAAGAGAAGACTGGCCTCTGTCTCAAAATCTTTATCTCCTTTTCTTTTGTAATCCAAAATTTGCCTTGGAAAGAATAAATAAATTACTTCTTTCCCAGAAGAAAGATCAATAGATCATTTTCTTGTCATTTCTGAGTACTCTTGATTGGAGTTCGTAGATTTGTAGAGAGAACTTCTGGAAACGTATGCAATATTTTGTGCTTAAGAAGTATAGTTCACTTCTCAAAACACCAATGGGCCTCATAGATTTCTTTGGATTAAAAAGTGATCAAGGACCAGCCTACAAAAGCCAGAGTACTCAAAGTAAGCAACCAGGGAATACTGGGAGATTTCAAATGTTTTTGACCAGTCTGTGTAGAAATTTGCAGACAGCCCAGAAAGAGGTGTTACAGTCTATCCAGGGGACTCTGAGATGCCTGCCCAGATCCAACCAATCTTTCCTGCCTGCCCCCATCACACATGACTAAAGAAGCCTGCTGATTCAGGATGGAAGACACAGCCACTTTGGATCCGCTGAAGCTGAGACTTTTACTTTGTGCTGACCCTTTGCCCTCTTGATTGTTATTTGTTTGTGTTCTCTTCCACCTGCCAGTAAGGTTAAATGATATTTGATTTGATGGCACATGGATCTCATTCAGTCTGCTGTTCTCCAAGTGTTACAGCAGAACTCTGGCAAGTATTTGTTGGTCAATTCTCAACAAGTTACAGGTAAGCTCTACTATTGTTCTCCTGTTACTTTAACTGGAAATAAAAAGGGCTTTGATGGCTAAAATTCCTTGCATTGCAGTTCAAAGCCAGCCCGGGCCAAATATATATATATATCCCTCTAAAACTCCATCTCCCAACTAACCGGCAAAGAGCCAGACTGGAAGTTTGGCTCAAGAGAACCAGCCAAATGGTAAAAGCGGCACTGTGGCTCCAGTGGTAGAGCACTAGCCTTGAGCAGAAGTGCTCAGGGACAGTGCCCAGGAATTGAGTTCAAATCCTGTAAATGTCAACTGGGTCAAGCTATCCAAGCAATGAGCACCTAGACCTTCAGGACGAGGTCTATCCTGACAACAAGGAACCATGGAGAGGAGTAAGAGGAGGTGAAGTCTCATCTTAAATGGAGTCAGTTTAAACTTTCCCTTTAAAAATTAATCAGAGCCGGGAGATCAAAAGGAATATTTGTTTACCCACATAAAGTCCATACCTGTCCATTTTCCATCTGGACAGAAACTTGCATTCTTGCCTTTGTTACTTGCTGTGTGTGTGTGTGTGTGTGTGTGTGTGTGTGCCTCTGACTGGTTATACCCAACCACTCCACTATCCCTAAACACTCCCTTCCTGCCCCCAGTCCAGTTACTCCTCCTTCCTTGTAATGGGCCACATTTGGGTTTATATTCCAAATGGAACCGTTCTGGATTGTAGCCAGGGTGTGTGCTCCCATGTTGTTCATGTTAACTGGTCCTGTGAACTTGTCAGCTCTTTGCCTGACCTTTTCAAAGTCTCTTAACAGAATAACATCCCTCACCCAGGACACTACCTGGGAACTTGCAGTTCAAGGCCATCCTCTTACTACAGGGCCATGGAGGCTTCACTTACACTGCTCTGCCCAGCACAGATCTGGATCCTGAAGACCCCAGCCCCAATGACTCCTTGATGTACCCAAGCTGCAGGAAGTAGCCAGAGGAGACCATGACACCCATTGGCCCTGATAACCATTCTCGCGGAAATGATGAGGACCTTTACCAACCAAACTGTCAAACAAATACTTCTTGGACAGTACCAAGCCAAATGACCCCCGACTACTTCGCCCCTTTACAGCAGGAAGTAGCTCCAGAAGAAACAACCTCTGCTCATACACCTGGTGTGGTACCCCTCCTCTGTTATTAATAAACAACAAATGGGGGGATGTTAGCATTTCCCTAGTCTCAGGTCCTCAGCTCCTCCCATTAGCCCCCAGATCCACCCATACCTAATGAGCCACTCCTACTCACTACCTACCGACTTCCCCTTTACCCCCAGAGAGAAGCTGCCACCTGGATAAGGTGCAGACGCCATGTTGCTCCCTCTCCCCTGGGAACTATGGCCCCACTAATAAACCTCCTTATGAACAACAATAAAAAAGTGATTAGTAACACTAATTGTGCCTATGTAAATAAATGGCTAATGACACCATATTAAACAAAGTCCAAGCTCCTTTTCTTCTTTTTTTCTTTTCTTTTCTTTCCCTTCCCCTTCCTTCCTTCCTTCCTTCCTTCCTTCCTTCCTTCCTTCCTTCCTTCCTCCTGCTTTTTTCTTTTTTTATGTCACCCTTGAAACTTGAACTCAGTGCCTGGGCATTGTCCCTGAGCTTTTTGCTCAAGCTATTACCCCTACCACTTTGAGCCACAGCACCACTTCTTGTTTTCTGATGATTAATTGGAGATAAGAATCTCATGGGTTTTCCTGCCCAGGCTGGCTTTGAACCACAAGCTCTCGTATGTCAGCCTCCTGAATATATAGGATTACAGTATGAGACACAGGTGCTTGATTAAAGTATTTTCTCTTTACCTAGACATTGACTTTAGTGGGTCTATGGTTATTTTTCCTCTCTCTCTTCCCTTCAGTCCCTCCCTTCCTCCTTCCCTCTTTCACTCTTCTTTTTTCACTTTTCCCCCTGTCCAATACATTTCAAGTTAGTTTACCTCTTCAAATAATTTCAGGGACAAGTCCTTGTAATTGTCTGAAGCAGGGGCTAGGAATGTAGCTTAGTGGTAGAGTGCTTGCCTAGCATGCATGAAACCCTGGGTTGGATTCCTCCTCACCACATAAAAAGAAAAAGCTAGAAGTGATGCTGTGGCTCAAGTCGTAGTGCTAGCCTTGAGCAAAAGGAAGTCAGGGAAAGTGACCAGGCCCTGAGTTCAAGCCCCAGGACTGGCGGAAAAAAAAAAATGTCTGGAGCAACTCAGTATTATTCTAATCCTAAAAAATAAAAAGTTATAGTTAAGGTCTATTTTTTATATAAATATGTAGGCAAAGTTTGCCTTGGCAAGAATAAACTCCCCAGAAGGATAAAAGATTGAAAACTTTTTAAAAGAGTTTCTGATCAAAGAATTAGTTACTTGTCTGTGTATGTAAACATCTGTTTCCCAAATTTACCCTTGAACTTGATATTTAATGGGGGTTTTATAATGGAGTTGACCCCTCAGTAGGGGCACAGGTTCATTCTTTGCCTCATTAAACCTGGAAGAGGTGACTTGTGGTCACCTGGTTTTCCTCTGCAAGGCAATGACTTGAGAGCATGTATGAATGAAGCATTTGCTTAATCCATCATTTTGGGATGTTTCTTTCCCCAGATAAAACAAATCCTGATTTATATACAAGCTATTTTTATTGCAAAGGCTCCAGATCGCATTCATTTAAAAAACAATTAGCTCATATTGAACCCTAGCTGTTCAAGTATTGTAGCAACTTCTTTTTCTGAGCACTTCATCAAAGCTTACAGTCAGTAAAAGTGACCCAGTGGGTTAACATTTGGGGCTCTATATAGAGTGTGTAAGCTAGCATTTTTCTTATTCCCTATTTTAGTTACACTACAATTGACTTTTTTCTTATTCCTTATTTTAGTTACACTACAATTGACTTTCCTAGTCTATAAATAGTATACAATGTGTGTGTGTTTGTGGTTGTGTATGTGTGTGTTTGTGGTTGTGTGTGTGTGTGTGTGTGTGTGTGTGTGTGTGTGGCCAGTAATGGAGCTTGAACTCAGGGCCTGGTACTCTGGCTTGGCTGTTTCACCTAAGCTTAGAGTTCTACCACAGTTCTACCACTTAAACAACACCTTGACTTTTCCTGCTTTTTTCCTGGTTAATTAGAAATTACAGTCTCATAGATTTTTCTACTGGCATTGGCTTCCACTCTCCATCCTCAGATCTCAACTTCCTCAATATCTAGGATTATATGGGAGAGCTGCTAGCACCTAGCGACATACAAATTTTTAAAATCTGAATTTTTCTGCTTTATTATTGTCATTAGAAAATGTTAATTTATTCATTTAGCATAGAAATAAAGGCATTGCCTAGTCCTTGTTTCATGTTCTAATTGACTGTTTAGATTTCTTTGCTTGTCTAGGAAGGGCATTTGGGACCCTTATTTTATAATTCAATGGCTGCCTAGCATCCAGTTTTCCTGGGAATCACATAGATAGCATCAGTGTAGTTCTTATTTTATTCTTGTGCACCAGGAAGGATTTTTGACATTATACTATTTACCTGTGTATCTAGTTCTCTTACACTAGATGGACTCCCACTGATACACACTAGGTATCAATATACTAGGCCTGAGAGAAGACATCAAAATATTGAGAATAGGAATTAATAAACCACTCAGAGGATCAGGGCGTTTCTATGGAAAAATATATAAACCCAGGTACAAGTTTTTCCTACAACTTTCTTTAACAAGCTTGAGAGCCTCATTAAGCCCTCTAGACAATAAGTCATTTAGATTTAATGAGAAAATGATAACTTTATAGAGGAAATATGCATCCTTTGCATAAGTTTATAGTACTCAGGAAATAGAAACCTGAAAGTCCCCACATGTAATCTAATCTTTCTCTAGGACCACAACCACATTTCTTAGTTCATCCTTAGTAATTAATGAATCACAATTAAGAATTTTTTCTTTAAAATATGATGGAATAGATTTCACTTCAAATGTATTTGTATGAATGATATATATGTGTGTGTGTGTATATATGTACATATATATAGCAACTTTTTCAATTGTGCTTGTTAGTTTTTATTGTGCTCTTCAGCAAAGCTATAACATCTTGAGATTAATTATAAAATCATGTTTTTCTCTTTCTTTAATTTTTTAATATAGCTTTATTAGGTCAAAATTTTGCCCATAAGTAAACAAATAGAATGTTATATCAGAAGTTTTAAATCTGAACCCAAAGGAAGGAGATCTCTTATCAATTTATGTTTACATCTTTTCTAAGTGTCACTAAGCTACTCTGTTTGTGCATGCCTCTTTAAATCACCATTTTATCAGTCTGTTTTGTTGAAGTGCCTGGTTCTGCCTATTGTGTGTAATACATAAATATAAAGGGAAAGGGCAGACTCCCAATGGCATGTCAGGGTACTGTGAAAGAAGACTGTTGCCTTTACCCTTGACTGATGTTAAGTATGCAGCTACGGTTATAGAAGATGGTTGTCTGATTGCTTGCCCTATTTTTCCTTGCCAGAGTAGATAGAGTATGCTTATCTATTAAAAGCACTCCAGAGCAGCATTAAGCCAGGACACCTGTGGAGCTTGTCAACGTGAGTTCTCTAACAGGTCATTGGTTGCTGGGGCAGCTTCAAGTACAGAATACCAAGCACTCTGGCATGGGAAACAAAGATTTCTGTGCTTTGCACATGGTCTGTGAAGAAGACAAACTAGGAAAGGGAAACATATTCCCTTCCCTATTATTTCTTAATTGGTCATTAATCTATAGCTCCATTTGTAAGTTTATTTGCTACTACTAGTGCCTGTAGCCAAATGTAAGTCATTGAATAAGAGCTCTCATTCTCAGAAGTTTGAGGACAAAATATGACTCCAGCTTATAGCACAAAGTCCTTCTGTTGTCATCACAAAGTTTTCTTGTTATACTAATATGTAATCTAAACAAATTTAGAAGTGTCACATCTTTCTCATTTGAATTGTTAAGGCATTTGAAATGGTTAGTATTATTGTGGAAACAGGACTTTTCAGCCTACTAAAAATTAAAAATAAGTTTGAGATAGCACCAGAAAGTGAAGAAGTATATTAATGTATATTTGGAACCACCAACTGGCAGTCAGTAGGTAGCAGGATGACATAAATACTGAAGGACAGAATAGAATTACAACCAATTAGTCAATGTCCAATTAAGGAATCAAAATGTAAGAAAAAAGTATAGCAATTACATTACGAGCAATATTGATGTTTTTTGGTGTGTGCATGGAAGTTTTTAGCTTAAAAGTTAAGTCTTTTATTACTTTTATTGAATAGTGATATTGTTACTTCTTTTGGCCTTGTATTTTTATGTTTCATTTCTATTCTTGTGAGGCTTTGTACACGTGAGACAATTGCTCTACGCATGTGCCTAGCCCTCATGTGACACTTGTACAATCTAAATATAGATGCTGAAAATACCTCAAGAATGCAGGCCACTTGAACTTACATTCATCTCATAACATGAAGTCACCGTGTTAGTGTCTTTCACTGACACCTATGCATTGAAAATGAATTTTACAGCATTTAGAAGCAGCAATGATTAAATGAATAAATTCCATTTACTACTAAATAGCAACTAATTCCCCTCTGCCCTCATGTTGTAAGCAACCCTCAACTCTTTCAAAAGTTAAGTTATGGAGTTAGCAAACACTGGAGAAGGAGGGAAAAAAACAATGGGAAAATAGAAAAAAATATATAAAATGAGAGAAAGTTATCTTAATGGAAGTATGCAATAAAAATGACAGTGATAAGCTACATGGATATACTTTTTGATTATTTTAGAACTCAATTAGCCTCGTTTAATATTATTAACTTATAAACTTAGGCATCTAAAGACCTAATAATTATATTCTTACCATTTTGAATCAGAGAGGTCTATATTTTTGTTCAAATGGAGCCCTGTTTCTTCCTTCTGTAAGTATTTTACCAATCTCATTTTTCTTTCTCATAAAAAGTGGTTAATGGTCACAATCTTTGTAGTGATTTTAGCATTTAATAAAAATAACATGATGAATGAATAAAACTTCTCAATAAAGGTTATTTCTATTGAGAAAAAAATTGAAGCAAGTGGAGAAAGAATATTTTCAAATACCAAATTATTTCCCAAAGGCTTTGGTCTTGGCAGTAGATTGTGAGTAATGTTAAGATTTTCTGAAGCAAACTATTTTACTATTTGTTCAAACAGATGAATATGTGTTTAGTGAAGTTGATGACTATTGCAGAAAATATGCATTTGTTGTGTGGTCAAATAAAAAGAAGAAAGTATAGAACATTCAATTGTAACAATAGCTTTCTCATTCAATTGTAACAATAGCTTTCTCATTGAGTGAAAAATCTCTAGTTTAATTCTGGATCTCAGAGTATATTTTTTTGATAAATTCAGGATAAAATTGCTTAAGTAATTGAATTGATCAGATGTGTCAAATTGAATTTTAAAAATATCTCCCAAAGGTAAGTTAAGTATTTCATTCACAATTCAGACCTAGAAGCAGAATGGTACATTTGCCAGTCCCAAGCCAGTGTTGGGTTTGATAATTCTCACACTCAAGAGGCCCTTGGCCTGAGTCCCTGTCAATAACAGACAATCTATCAATATTATATCACTGGATGTCAACTGTCATGTTGCCACACATGGGTATTTTCAGAGCCTGAATAATAGTTATGAGGAATGAAATGACATTTTTGGAAAATGCATTTGGGAAAAGTAAGCTTAACCATATAAAAAAGGATACAGATTGAGAAATTTTATAGTCTATTTCTCAGAACACATAGTTTTGCTTCTATGAGTAAAGCATAATTGGGCTTGACTCAGCCTCTCTGTTTATCATGTCTGTCATGTTGAGAAAGCCATGTTGAGTTCTTGAAACTTCACTATCCTTGACTTAGAAAATAAGGATGATGTGATCTATGCTTCCCTCTGGATGGCTGTGATGAGTAGTTAGTAAAATACTATATTTAAATGCCTTGATCACAGCCCTGTATTTTCAGTGGCACTAAGCAAAACTTATTGATTACTTTTTGTTTCAGTGTTGATTTGGCTACAAGTGAAGGTAAGATCCCAATACAAACTATCTGAGAGCTCTCTGACTGGTACTTTTTCAAATGCCTTACCTACTTCCCAAGATTATCTTGAAAAATGAAGAAAATTCCATGCTAGTGTTCTTGGAATGCGATAATGGCAGTCATACATTAACTTTGATCATTGTAGGCATCTGTGCCATATGCTACAGTAGACACTAGAAATACAGAAATGCTAATGTTTTCATTCCTTTCTGTGGATTGCAGTCTAGTAGAGGAAGAGAAGAAGATGGTCTTCTGTATCAGGATAGGTACAGAAATGGTATGCCAGGAACCCCTGAAAGACTATTTTTCAGAAATGGCTAACATGGATCTTGAGATTTCGAAGGGCATTGTCAAGGCGAGCAGAAGAATGAGTAATCAGAGGAGAAGATGTGGTCGGAGAGTTCACATGGCAGCCCACTGTTTGTCAATATGGAAATCTCGTTACTATTTTCATTGCTTTTATTTTTATTATGGCAGATAACATTGAAGAATACACTCTTATATACTGGGTTTATAGAGAGAAGTAGAGTGACTAACTCTGGCCACATCTACTGAATCAAGTGATGAGAAACCATATCTTCACTATCTGCAACTAATAGCAATCCATCATTTCCAATAAGAAGAATAAAAGTTAATAAGTAGAAATGTGTGATGCATTTTTAGAATTAGTTTTTCAATTACTTGCCAAAAGAGTCATGTTTTATATATAATCTGAATGCTCAGATTTTTGTGAACTAGATTTTCTAAACATTTTGTATACATGCACACATGCACACACAGACACACACTTCAAATATTCTATTTTCTGCGTTTTTCTCCTCCTACATAGAATGTCTGCATTTCCTTTACCATGTACAATGATTACTTGTTAATATGGTGTACTCAAAGTTGAATGAAATTCCCCAGAGTTGAGAAAATTTATGACATAGAATTCCAAAGCAATGAAAAACAGTCAAGTCAAGGACCTCATCCACTTCAGGTAGTATTATTAGTGATAATGAACAAGGTCACTATATTTCCTCATTATTCATTAATTCTCTTTATTATTGGTTGTCAAGAGACCAGAAATATACTGATCAAATTATCTTGTAAAGTTAATTACTTGAAATTTTTTCTTCCTCTATTTCCTTCCAGTTCACTGTTTCTTTATCTTAAATCTCAAACTGAAAAAGGGAGAAATAATAGCAAACTAATTCACAAATATCATTGTGGAATTAGTAAGAAATGTTCAAAATGCAAAATTTCCAATAAAACAGTCTATAATAAATATTTCCAGGGTGACATCTGAACAAAAGCCATACATCTGTTCTTCGAGTAATTGCAAGCAAATTTTCTTGTTTTTCAAAAACTTGCTATGAAAATTGTCTTTGACTATTTTGAGAATAATACCTTAATTTTATTTTTCACTGTAACATGTGTAGATACAATCTGAGCATTCAACCATGGTAGAATTGAAGCTATTTTTAATGTGCTGCTTGACCAGTTCATTTTATTATGTTGGTTGATCAACTAGATTTTTAGGAAAGCAATTGTTGAATAAGACACGGAAAGAACATGCACGTTTAAAAGCTGCTGTTTGTAATTAAAATACTTACTTTGCATATGACATTTACCTTTCTGAAACCTACTTCATCTATGAAGCAGGAGTAATAAAAATATCAAAAAGGTTAATATGAGATTAAAATAAGTAATAGAGGTAGAAGAGTTTTGTTGACTGTGAAAGTTTTTTTATGACCTAGGTTGCTGTTTTTTTCATAATTTCTTTTCTTTTTTTTTTTGTTCTTTTTCTTTTTTTCCTTTTTCTTTTTTTTTTTTTTTTTTTTTTTTTTTTTTTTTTTTTTTTTGTGAGTCCTGGGCCTTGGACTCAGGGCCTGAGCACTGTCCCTGACTTCTTTTTGCTCAAGGCTAGTACTCTGCCACTTGAGCCACAGCGCCACTTCTGGCCATTTTCTGTATATATGGTGCTGGGGAATTGAACCTAGGGCTTCATGTATGCGAGGCAAGCACTCTTGCCACTAGGCCATATTCCCAGCTTTTTTCATAATTTCTAAGAGCAACATTACTTATTGATAATATATAGAAGAGCAAGCTACTAAAGTTCGAGATTCTCAGACTAATGGTCATGGTCATCTGGGTGTAGTTATTGTGGTCATAGTAGCATGAGAAATGACTCATTATTAAGTAATACTCCCATTGCTGTGCTTTATAGTATAATCACACATATACACTCACACACATACCTGTACAATGCTTTATAAATATTATATACAATACTATCTATAGATATAGATATAGTATAGTATAGTAAGATACTATCTATAGATAGATAGATACATAAATATCTAGATATCTCACCGAAAGGGACTTAGTTGCTTGAAGAGGAAACCTTTCTGCAACAAAGCATAACTTTACAGATAGATATTAAGACAGATAGAGTGATAGAGAGATAAATAGTGTATCAATCTAATATATGAATGTATATACATATAATACACCTATTTAATACAGGAAGGGACTTCATTGCTTGAAGAAAACCTTTGTGCAGCAAACAAAGCATAATTTCGCAGGATGACCAAGGATGTTCCTAGATTCAGTGAGTTACACAAAGTCAAAACCTTTGATTGTTGTTGTTGGAAGTTTCCTGTTGACTTTCTATCATTGAATTCTAATTTTATTCTGGTACGGTCAGATACCATATGATTATACCTCCCTGCTATCAATGCAATTGATTTTACTATCCAGGTATGAGTCCATCTATGATTACATGTTAAAAAGAGTATGTCTCATCAATAGAATTAATGAAAATTCACATTTCTTTAATTCAGGTTTGTAGGCTGTTATAACTATATTAACCTAAATGTTTGACAAACAGGTTTACATGGCAAACTGTTATGCCAGTAGTGGTAACATCATTTGCCATGAAACATTTACTTGCAACGTTGACTAGATACATTTCTTTCTGATGTAGAACATTCCGTTATGGCCTAAATGTTCATCATCTAACCCAAATGAATCTAACATTCATATGTAAAACTTATGATCAGGTTTGGTAGAGCCTATGTGTAATCCCAGCACTCAGGAGCTACATGCGAGAGGATTGTGAGTTTGAGGCCAGCTTGTGATAACTAGGAAGACTGTATAAAAAATATGCAACCCCAAGCAAAACATAAAACAAAGAAGAAATTCTCCTGCAGGAACAGTACTTTGAATTCAGTTTATACTCTGAGTAGTGCATCACATAATTTCAATTAATTTTCATAATGCCTACTGATTTAAAAGTTCTCAAAACAAGCATAAAATAAACATGCAGAGAGGACCATTGCTTCCTTCATTATTAGAAGAGCATTATAATATAAAATTAGCATTTCCTAGGATATCATTATGTGTTTATCTAAAAGAAATTATGAAAAGAATGAGCTGTTTGCTTCTGTATTTTGCTTTCTCAGAGCCTGTTTCCCTTACTGCTTTCATGAGAAGCTCTCAAGTGCTGTTAAAAACTAAGTAATCAACCCCCACCAGGTCTGTTGAATTCGCATCTCTGAGCTAGCACCTGGGCAGTCCTAAGGAGTAAGTGTGTTAAAGGAGATCTCACATGGTTTCTTGCATACTCAAGTTTGATAATTGCGCCTTCATAGCTTAAAATCCAATGCAGATTTAAAACTCAAAATACAAATGAGTAAAATAATATTTAAGCATTTTCTTTATTTTAATTTGCTCTATTCTCTATTACTTCCCAAACTATACTCACACATTATTCTACATTTTTTTTTGGAATTCGAATAGCATCATAGGAAGTGCCTGATTTTGCTCCTGCTTCTCCACAGTGCTTTTCATCTCCTCAGAAAGCACAGTACCTACAAAGATCTCCACGGACTTTAGTACATTCAATATTTACTTTCCATCTTCTTTGCATTAATAACACCAGTCTGATAGATCTTCATACTCCATTTGATACACTTGTGATATTTTTTTAATCCTACACTAGAAGATAAGTAGACTGAGAGGTAATAACTATAAATTGGCAGCTGCTCTGTGTCCTTTCTAATTATAACAGGATTATTTTTGTCTCCTGCTCTTGTCAACACTGAAAGCTTTGGAGATGACCACCAATGCAAGGAAGTCTCTTCCTGATATGTCTGACAATGGTCATGGGTGGAATTCACCAGAAAAATCCAGCATACACTGAGGGCCAATGAGATCTCATTCTCTTCTAACAAATTCTTAGAAATCTTTGCCTATGAAGTACTCTGAAGTTCTGCACTCCATTGGAAACAATAGGAGATGAGGCCAGAACCAAACTGTTGGAGTTGCTTATTCCTGTCTCTACTGCAGATTGCATTATTCTTCCCAACTGTTGGATAATTTCCTCAAAAGAGATATACTTATCACTGCACATTGTTAAGTTGCAGCAAGTTCTTCCTCAAAGGTAAAATACACATTTCTACTCCATTGTCATGCTTGGCTATCTTGCAACAGATAATAGACCAAGAGGAAAGGTGATAGAGAACTAATTTCCCATGCTTCTTTCCCAGTAACTTCTCCTATCACTCTGACTTTCAATGAAAGTACCAGAAGACACGTGACTCTCACACCCTTAGCACTGACATAACATGAGCAAACATGGATGTATAAGCTTGCTACTGTCACATGACTCTATCAAGTGCAGTAATATATTGATATGTGGATATTAATGTTATGTTGATATGATTCAGTACCTTGAAAGGAGATTTCCAAAAATAGCTAGTATGATGGCAGTTGGAATATGTGAACTGTGCTTACTGATCTCCTTGTAAGTTAATATATTTTATAGAGAGTAATTTTATGGGGGGATACATATGCCTGTTCAACTATCTTATTACTTCTTGTGTCTCTCCAATAATTTCTGATCCCATCTTCAAACATTCTGACTTTTCTGTATGACACACTTAGCAGTACTGACAAATTAGAACTGTCTTTGTAGTGATTCTATCAGGAAAAGTCCAAGAAAGAATTTTGACCTATCAGTTGAAGTATGTCTTTTCCAATTTATGGTGTTTATACCTGCAGTAGAAAAGAGAATTATTTCTTTCACCAAAGATTACAATTCTGAATTATATTTTGTACCCAAGTGCACTTAGCACTCTATTTGAAACAGAGCGGCGTGTATAGTTACAAGAAGTATATAGGGAGGATAAAAATATTGATTGTCACTGGAACTTTTGAGTTTATCTCAAAGGATATTGCTATGTACAAAAAGCAAAAACAAAAATGCAGGCACTGGTAAATCCAAGCCTCTTGGAAAAAAGTGTTCTGTGATCTTGGAAAGAAAGAACAAATCCCAGGTCATTTACTCTTACCTTATTTAATGCTCATTTGCTTGTTCTTTCTTTTTGAAATTTCCTGACAATGAAAACACAACGTGACTATGCTGTTTCAGTGTGAGTGCTCTCCCCCTATATTTCTGTGTAACCCACATTTATAAAAAACAAACTGACAAACTCTGTCATCTGGATCTTTGTGGTATTTTCTCTCCCATTTTGTCCTTTACATTTTTTGTGTGCTTTGTTTTTTTTTTTTTTTTTTTTTTTGGCCAGTCCTGGGTCTTGGACTCAGGGCCTGAGCACTGTCCCTGGCTTCCTTTTTTGCTCAAGGCTAGCACTCTGCCACTTGAGCCACAGTGCCACTTCTGGCCACTTTTTTTCTGTATATGTGGTGCTGGGGAATTGAACCCAGGGCCTCAGGTATACGAGGCAAGCTCTCTTGCCACTAGGCCATATCCGCAGCCCCATGTGCTTTGTTTTGTTTGTGGGGTTTTTGGAGCTTTTGAAATCAAGGGCCTCATGGTCTCCTGCTTGCTACACAGATGCTTTATCTGCTGAGCCACGTCCCTTAGGCCTTTCTGCTTCAGTTAGTTTTGCTATAGAATCTTGTGTTTTTTTCCCAAACTAGCCTGCATAGCAATCTTCCTATTTATCACTTTACAGGGTGTACTCCATCGTGGCTATTGGTTGAGATGTGTCTCATTAGGTTTTCAGGCTGGCCTTGTACCACAATTTCCTGAACCTTTGCCTCATGAGTCATTGGCACTACAGACAGGAGTCACCATACCCGGATATGTTTTGTTTCTTTTTTTATCTTGTAGGGATTTTTCAACACCACTTTCCTCTTCATTACTAGTGATTTTTATGATTTTTCTTTGTCCTAAAATTGGACCTCATTTACCTTTCTTGGGTTTTGCACCATCTGGGGATAGGCATTTGTTCCCAAATTTATTCTTTGTGTATCTAATTTTTCTGTTGTAGGCCTCTCCCTTCAGTGTCAGTCAAAATTCCCAGAGTCAAATTTGATCGCACCCCTCAGGGTAATAATGCCTGTAACCATACCAGTTTTTTTTTTTAATTTAATTTAATTGTCACAGTGATGTACAGAGGGGTAACAGTTGCATCTGTAAGGTAGAGAGTACATTTCTATTCAAACTTGTTACCCCCCTCCCTTATTTTTCCCAGTTTCCCTTCCCTCACCCCCATCTGAAGTTATACAGTTAATTTCCAGCATATTGTCTTGTGCTTATTGCTGTTGATGATCCTCTTGTATCCCCTGCCTGTGGTTGTCCCTGTGGCATCACTGTATCTCATCTGAGTACCCTGGATACTGTATGTACTGGTATTAGAACTAAGGGAGGGAAAGGGAATATCAAAATAGAGAGACAAAGGATAAAGAAAAACAAATGACTCCAAAAGCAATACTTACAAAACCATTTGGTGTAAACCAACTTAACAACCCATGGGAGGAGAGGGAAACGGGAGGGGGGAGAAATGAGGGAGGAGGTAACAAATTGTACAAGAAATGTACCCACTGCCTTACATATGAAACTGTAGCTCCTCTGTACATAACTTTGATAATAAATAAGTAATTATTCAGAAAAAAAAGAAAGGTAGCTCAAGGAATGCTGTATATAGGATTATGTCAATTAGGGAACAACAAAATGGTGGGACAAAGGACAAAGGGCAAACCATACCAGGTTTTGTTCTTAATGTCCTCTTGATTCCCTGTGTTTTGTCTGACCCTGAGATTAAAAGAAAGTCGTAATTGTCTACTATTTTTTATTTTTCTCCACTATTCTGATCTGCTTCCAATAATGCCACACAATAGCAGTGCCTATGTTTTCTGTGTGGATTAAGTTTCATTTAAAATTAATGTTTTGTGTTGAACACAAACAAATTGAAAACTTCTTGAAATACAAACAATTTGATGGAATTTTATGGATGAAATTCATGTAATCTGTATCCAATAACTTACTGACATCTAATCTTGTTACAGATCTTTTATTTCATCATGCACTAATTTACTAATGCAATTGAAATTTAACTAACATTTTTGGTATAATTTGTTCTTTACAGACCCTTTCCTGTGTTTGGCTTGTGATTTCATTATCTTCTAGAAAAGCACATTTTATATTTAATTTAGAAGCTTTACACTAAGAACGGTTTTAAATCCCTTTGTCTATATTTTTCCTTAAAATAAAATTATAATAACATGTGCTTCACTCCAGATAGATCTTCATAGAACATAAATATGAATATTTTATCATAACCACTTATGAAGAAATAGCAGGACTCCTATTACATGTAGTATAACAAATTAATCTACTAAGTCATAAACACAAATTCTTTTCCAAGTAGCAATGGGTAATAGGGAAAGAGAGAAAAAGAGAGCTGAACATTACTCCCAGAAGACACTGAATTTATTGTTATCACAGACAGACTCTTTTATTTTTTTTAGAGTGATGAAGACTTTAGTAACATATATTACATCAACAAAAATTATATGATGGGAGTGTTCAGTGTATTGTGTCCATTTATAATATAAGGTAAGAGGCAGAAACAGCATATTAGTTGTTGCTCTCATCTTTTATTTATTCTCTGAAAGCACCATGGATAATAGCATGCTAGTCACTGGAATACAAAGAGGTTCCAACATTACTTTCATGTTTCTCAAAGCCAGTGCGAAGACCAGGCATTTAAAGAACATGTGTGCTCTGATATATGGGACATTAGAAGACCATCCAATGAACTCTTAGACATGAGATAAGATACATTGCATTTATCCTCAGAAAACCACTTACAGAATATGGAAGACTAAGTGCAGTCCTAGAGGAAAATAAAATTTTGCAGGAAGACTGAAAGAATGCCATCCTTTCAGGAATTCTCTTACCTAACTGACGGAGTAAAAAGCCAAACCAGTTAACATGATGGCAGTAGACCTTCCTGTTCGAAGAATGGAATATTGGCAGAAAGAAGTGAGAGTTGGATGAGAAGGAGACATGGATAGGAGCAGATCACATATGATTACAGCCAAAGTGAAGCTAAGGAACTTACATACTTGACATGCGACCATGTGTGGCATTGAAAAGTTCTTATCAGGTGGCACAGAAAAAAAGATTGCTTCTCAAAATAGAATTCTTGATGTTGGTGTAGAGGACGGACTATGGGCAAGGTAGGAGGTATTGTGTTGAGACTGAGATGGGTATGCATTTGACAAAAGGGAATAGAGTGGGGGTGGGGTGGGAAGGTTTGATAAAAACCTAATGAAGAGAGACTGGACTGGGCATTTAGTGGTGAGCAAAGGGAAAAATTACAGATCTAAAAGGAGGTAGAGCTAGGGGCCAGTGGCTCACACCTATAATTGTAGCTACTATGCAAGACGCTGAGATCTGAGGATTACAGTTGGAAGCCAGCCCTTGCAGAAAAGTCCTGGAGACTTCAGTAAATTAGCCAGAAAAAGTGCAATCTGGTGCTGGGATTCAAGTGGCAGAGCACTGGCCTTGAGCACACAGAGGCTCAGGGATAGCACCTAGATCCTAAGTTCAAGCTCCAGGACCCGTAATACATACAGACAGACAGACAGACAGACTGACTGACCGACCGACTGACAAATGGAGGTAGAAGTGTTAGGAGGGTGTTCCAGTTTGATGAGCAATGATAGCAAATGTTTTTGAGCACTCATGATTTATCCCCATATATTATTTCAGTCCTCACTACAGTTAATTTGGGAAAAAAAAACTTTCTCTAATTAGCTGATGCTTACAAGAGGTAAGTACAATTTTTTTTTTAAGTTGTGGAATGAGGGTGAAACTAGATGCTACTGGACACAGAGCTGGTGTCCTTCCAATACCTTTGTTCACCCCTCTTAAATGGATGAGAGAAACAGGAGAGAGCAGAGACCAGAATAGCTCTTAGTTCTTTGCCTTGAATGCCATTTCTGCCTTAGGGAAAAACAATGAGCTATGTGGTGGTACCTGAGGGATATCCAGGTGGAAATGATGAATAAGCAAGTTGAATATATAGGTCTGAGGAAGCCTCGTGATGATAATGGTTTCTAGACTCAGGACACTGAAATGAGTTTGCAGTGATAATTTGGTTGCTCTCTTTTTGTTGCATTTATGGGTCAGAGAAGCATACATTTCCCTTTGTTTATTAAGGGAAGAATATATGATACATACTGTTAGTTCCTTAAGGGTAAAAGTCTGTACTCACTTTTCATTGATAATCTTTAACAAATATGTATAGTTACTGGATGCATTTTTCAATTTCATTACAGTATTTGATTGGAAGAATGAGGTCTCCACTTTCTAAATGATTGTCTTCAATAGTTATCTTTCTCTTGATAGCAATTTATTTTCTATTCATTATTCATCTTATTACATGTTCTGTTTGGGTAGCTGTCTCACATTCTATTTTGCATGAGAAAAACTATAAACACATACATAGAAATATAAAGCTTATATTCTTATAGCTGGCATGAGCAGAGTTGCAAATGCAAAAAGATGAAAACTTTTGCTCTTCTCTAAGTATGAATTTTTTAGTTGAGATGGGAGAAAAATTAAATGGCTGAAGGAATTTGATATAAGAGTAACAAAAATGAGCTGCCAGGGAACAAGTGATAATACCTAGAGGAAGGACAAGAATTATTTTTCAAGCTGACTCTACAAGGGCAAACCTTGGCACTTCTCTATGGTTAATTATTTTTTGGTTTTACTGGAAAAATATGAGACTATCTGAAATTTCCTCAGGGCTGTATTACAATATTCCATTTTATTACCTGTAGAACAACATTAACAGAAACATTAATGAAAGTGCTATATTCTGTGTTTGCAGCTTGCTAGCTGTGCATAATTTCATGTGCTGTAAGATATAGTTCTACTTACCTGAGCTTGATGACTAGAGGTTACAAAATTCCACTTCCTTCTAAAAAGAGAGGGGTAGAGGTTAGCTCCCTCCTAATAGAATTGCTCATGTAATACACGGTCCAATGGCCTTGAGACCTATTAATTATATTAATTAGACTTTGTAACACTTGCTCATAAACCACAATTGAAAACTAATTGGTGGAAACAGGAAACCTGTATATTGAAACATATAGCTTTGCCAGTGCTCCACCCATGAGAATTACTAAATGATAGTTTGACATCATTTAGATTTAATAAAATCTGATCTCTGTGTAAATTCTCATAACTCAGTTAATTTGCCCTAATTAATATATATCAAAATGTATAGTCTGCCCCAGAGCTCATGTCTGTAATCCTAACTACTCAAAAGGCTGAGATCTGAGGATCTTGGTAAAAACCCAGTCCAGGCAGACAAATCCATGAGACTCTTATTTCCAGTTAACCAGCAGAAGGCCAGAGGTAGAGGTATGATTCAAGCAGTGAAGAATTGGCCTTGATCAGAAAAGCCAAGCAGAAGTATGAGGCATTGAGCTCAAGTCCCAGTTCTGAAACAAAAGTAAAGGATAAACAGAAAAGAGTATATTTTTACTTGTTGGGTATTGTAAGCCAGGAAATATTTTGTGAAATTTAGAGTATGTTACCTGGGAAATAAATATTATTACTTATATTATTATGATGATATATTAAAATATTATTACTTATTTTAATAAGCAATATTTAAAATTAGTAATAGTTTTTCTTGTGTGTGTGTGCGTGTGTGTGTGTGTGTGTGTGTGTGTGTGTGTGTGTGTTCATGTCCTGGGGCTCGAACCCAGGGTTTGGGTGCCGTCCCTGACATTCTGTACTTAAGGCTAGTGCTCTAACAGTTGAATTACAGTTTTATTTCCAGCATTTTGGTGGTTAATTGGAGATAAAGTCTCATGGACTTGCTGCCTGGGCTGGCTTCTGATCATGATCCTCTTATTGCAGCCTCCTAAATAGCTAGGATTGCAAGCATGAGCCACCAAGAACCTGGCTTATTCCTTATTTTCTTTTTAATAAAGGAAAACTTTATTGGCCTGCACCAGAAGGGACAAAAGACTCCGAATTTGCAGTCTGAGGTTGACTGCCTGAGTCAGGTTGGCTGTCTGAGACAATAGAAAAAGGGTTGACCCAGTTATGGCTCATTATTTCTTATTTTTATTAGTAAATAATTAGTAAAATAAACATAGAGCTTAAAATGCCCTATTTTTCGGTAGGATGGTTACAATCATCTCTCTGCTTCTACTCAACTTCAATGGCTAAATTTAATTTTCTCAGCAACTAGCAATGATTTGATGTATGATTCAAGTCATTCTCAATGCAAAGCTTCCATTTCACTCCTAGACAAATATGCATCACTACTTGATAAAATCTAAAACTCACTATGGTCTGACCTCAATCTGCTGTAGCTTGGAAACTTCTTAGCTGCTTCTGAAATACACCAGGTACCCTCTACTCAAGACTTGGCCTTTGCTGGTCCTATGGCTTGAAATGTTCCTGTTTTCTTCACAAACCAAGTCCTTAGAGGACTGTCATTGTTCCTTTCAGTAAGCACTTCCTTCATAACTCTACTTAACATTGAATCTGTAGTCCAGCATACTATAGTCTGTCCTTGTATTAGTTTGAGAAAACAAATAAGTGCCAGCGACAAATAACTCTTCCATAAGCTGACATAATGTAGGCACAAAAGATTACTTACTAGTTACTTTTTCTTTGTATTTGAATCCCTCCTCAAATTGGCTTTGAGTTGGAATCTATTTTAAACAGTTTAATTATAGTGGTATTCACAGTGCCTAAAATAAGCTTGAGACATAGAGAACACCGACTAAGAATTTGTTGAATGAAAGAGTTACATGTAAAGGTATGATCAGATATTTGAGAGGAAATTTTTTTGACACTTGGTAAGTTATAATTTATTTTTGAAGCAAATTTGTGTTTCTTATTTCATTGAGGGAAAAACGAACAATGAGTGCTCCTCCAGGATATTTCCATTGAAATTCAAGGTCGTTCCATTCAAAGCTTACTTAATCAGTGCCAAGTTTTAATCTTCTCTGGGAATAATCCAGGTGAAAATTAGTGGATACACAGTCCCTTGTCCTCAATAAGGGGTACCTGGTGTTCTAGAGAGATAGTGTAGTTAACTAATGGAGGTTAGGGTCAGTTTACAGCCTCTTGGACCATGTCTACTGAAACTTAAAGCCAGTAGATGGAAAGACAAAAAAAACAAAAAACAAAATTTGTATCAGGAATACATGAATTACGACTCAACAAAGAATTAACAAAATCAAATGTTGGTTCTCCGAAAAAAATTATCAAAATGGGCAGACTCTTAGCAAACTTGATTAAGAAGAGAAATCACCCAAATAAATAAAATTAGAGATAAAAAAAGAAATATCACAAAAGAAAGCAAATTTCAGAATATTATAAGAGAATACTTTGCAAACCTGATGCCAAGATATTGGAGAACCTAGAAGAAAGGGATGCATTCCTAGACAGCATCAGCATACCTAAACTAATTCAAAAACATATAAACCCATAACAAGCAATTTATATTCCCCTTCCTCCACACCATCCTGGATTATGCTCCTCCCATCTGTATTTAGTTTGTAGCAGGGTCAGAGTGTGTATTTCCATGTCCATCCAACTTGTTTTTTTGAGATGGGGGGTCTTGCTAACTGTTTCACTCTGCTGGCTTTGAGCCACAATGCTAATCTCTACAGCTCAGGTAGCTGAGATTAGAAATATGTATATTACACATGGACTTCCTTAAATTGAGTTCTGTTCAACAAACTCATGGGGTGAACTTTTGCTGATTACCCTGCCTATAAAAATATGCATGCCTCCTATTAGGCTTGAGTGGCTTTTCTGTTGTCACTTAGCTTTATTTTAACCAAAAGACAGTTGTGTTTTTCCATAATTGAGTATCAGTTTGTCTCAGTAGAATCTGACTGCATCTGCTGTTATTTCATAAGTGAAACTGATGGTGTGATTTAGTAGGTAATGTTCCTATAAAATATATTGTTTTTTAAAGTATTAGAAAAATATTAGACAACATATAGACATTCTACTTAATAGAGTGGTTATCAAACGCTCCTACCTTTACCTCAAAATGTTGGTTAAATAATTTACACTCATATGATTCTTCTATGAATCTTTGTATTAATATTTTAGTAACTATCAAACAACTCATCTCAATTTCATTAGAGGAGAAAGTTTCTGCACATTCTCTCTCTCATTCAATATCCTCAACTCAGGTCATAAGGATCTTTTGAACATGATCTTCAAAGCAGGTCAAATATAATTTTCTTTTTTTTCCTCCAGTACTTATATGCATATCAGTGAACACAGGCAGATCTAGAAGGCTTTGTCTAGGCCTAGTGGCAGCCTGTGGAACAGAACTGGTGTACATGTTTTCCCGAGCATTAAGAAGGGAAAAAGAATCCAACATAATCTCAGAAAGATGTATTTTGCCTGACTGAATATCACTTCTTATTGCAATACAACAGCTTATTTTCACTTATCTCTTTATTTGAAGAAGATGGCATAAAATGAAGGATTCCATTCACCTATCTTTCTAGTTAACCAATAATTGAACATAAGTAATAATATTTTATTGTGATGGCAACTATATCTCCTAGGAACTTTGCAGAGGAAATCTATTTGAAATGAATTCTGAGTAGAATATCCTATGAACTTTGTGTAGGGGCTTATAAATAACGCTATGTAATGGTGAAATAATTAATCCAATAAGGAGCACTATTGCTTTGAATACTTAGGCACAATTTTGACCAAATACCAATGTCTATATTGATATCCTAAGGTGACAATGTGTTATTCTCAGTCTGGGCAATAAAGATTGCCTGGAGTTTGGTGTAATTTTCATGCAATCATAATTTGCCTTCAGTAGTACATTTATTTGTTGCAAAAAATATCTGGTTGAAATTCTAAATATAAACCATAGAATATAAAGTGGCATTTTAAAAATAAATACAATATTTCAAGGTAATGATACAGGCTATTTTGAGAATGACAAAATTATCCTTTTGTTACATACATATGGTACATATTCACACTTAGCAGTTAGAACAGTAGTGGTCATTTCTAATAAATAATATGTGAAAACTGATAGAATAGTTCCAGAAACACCTCCTGCTTGTCCATGATATAAGGCCAAAGCTCTGCTTTTGGATATTGTCTATGTTTTTTGAATAAATATCAAACCTTACATGAGACACAGGTTTCTAGTTCTTTACAAGTGGAATTTTATTAATTCAAAGCATGTGCTAAGTGAACTGTAAGACCTATAAAAGAAGCTAGAGTTTGGAGCCATTTCTGTTTACTTGGTTCGGAAAATGCTACTGTTGGACAGGTACTTGTTTTAAAATTTTTAAATGAGGAAATAAGTCAAATATATCTGAAATATTTATACTAGAAATGTAAATCATATCATTGTAATGTCATTTTCTTTTGCATGATGATGTTGCCAACATTCAGGTCAAAAGTAGTACATGAGCAATAGATGAAAGTTTTCCTAAATCATTTTTGCCTGAAAGAGTTAAACACTCACATAGGAAGCAATGAAGAAATAAATTCAAATCCTTTAATTTAGTAGCTGTTGAAACTTTTAGCAATTAGGGGCTAATATTTTTATAGTAAATTAAATTAAATTTGAATTTTAATAAAAAACAAATGAAATGGTAGGGTTTCTTTATTTTTATGCTGCTCTTGAGGCTTAAACTAAGGGCCGGAGCATTGTCCCTGTGCTTTTTTGCTCAAGACTAGTACTCCACCACTTGAACAACAGCCTCATTTCCAACTACTTTGGTGAACAAAGATTAGAATGGTTTTGAACCATGATCTTTCTGAGTAGGAGAGTTATATGCATGAGCCACCAGCACCTGGCCTAGGGGTTTATTTATTTATTTTTTTTTGCCAGTCCTGGGGCTTGAACTCAGGGCCTGAGCACTGTCCCTGGCTTCTTTTTGCTCAAGGCTAGCACTCTGCCACTTGAGCCACAGTGCCACTTCCAGCTTTTGCTATATATGTGGTGCTGAGGAATCGAACCCAGAGCTTCATCTATATGAGGCAAGCACTTTAACCACTAGGCCATATTCCCAGCCCAAGGAGGGGGGGTTATTTTTTTAAACATATACTTTAGTGACAAAATGTACATGTGATAAAAGTTTATTTGTTCAGTGTCTTCCTTATGTTCAATTTTTCCAAGGAGAAGTCTCTTAATTTCGGAAAAGACAAAATTTGATATCTTCTTTATGTTTTATATTCAGATAAAATAAAGTAACATAAATGAAAACTATTGCTTTTAGTCTACAGAATGATTGCTAAGATTCTCTTGTTGTTTTCAGCCATACACATGTAAGTGTGAGCAGCTGCTCATTCACAAGAAGTAGAAAAGGTGGTTGAAAGAACACAGTGCCTAGTTTGGTATAATAAAAAGGTACATTGAAGAAGGAAGGAAAGAAAGCATTGAAGTTATTATCCCTTTCTCAATCACAAGCAGCATAATGAGATAGACCTCCCAGTACAGGAACAGTGTGCACTAACACAGACTTTAGAATAGAACCCCAGTGCCCATTAATTCCCTGGTCCCAGATAATATTCTAGAACAGAGTTACTGAAAATTCTTTAACCACATGACTCATGACCGTCATTGACACTCTCCCAAACTCAGTTAATAGGGGAAGACAAGACCTCTCCATGGGGGAGAAGGACAAAAAACAATATAGCTTTAGAGTTCGTTTTGGAGTTCTGTGAGAGCCAATGCCAATAAAAAAAGCATAAGCTTGACACTCAAGATAGAGATCCCAGATGGAGATTCTAGATATGCCCTGGCATGAGTCAAAGAATTTCATGGTGGTGGAAAGTCTTACTCTTTGGGCTATATTGCTGCCAGACTTTGAGTGGGACTGGAGATGCCCTTCCTTGACTCTGAAAATTCTTGTGGCTCCAAGACTGAGGAGTGAACCAGGTTAATTTCACAGCCTTAATCCCAGACAAATGAGAAGAATTTAAAAGAACTTTTCTAGTGCAACACAGAAAACTTTCAGAAAAGACAGAGAAACAGTGCAATATCCTAACAGAAAAACTTAAGAGAAGGATGGTAGCAACTTACCAAAAATAGAAATTCCAAAAACTGAAATATATTCTAAGCAAAATTATAATGATAGAAGATGGAATAGGAAGGTACACCATTAAAAAGATTTAACTTGAAAAAGCCCATTTGAAAATTCAGTATTTGACAATAAACTAAAAAGAAGAATGAATGAATGGAAAGAAGGTAGAAACCTCATAAGAAATTTGTGATTATATTGAGATTGTATTGAAGATACAAGTATTGGGTTCAAGAGGGACTTTAGAATGTCAAATAAAGGGAAACATTATTCCAAGAAATCATTGCAGAAAACTTCCCAAAGTTTACAACTATAGGAAGATGAGTTAATACTAGTCAGAAGAACTCCACTAATTCTATTCCTAGATAACTTTGAACAAGCTCCAAAAGACAAAAGACAGGATTCTCATCCTGAAAAAGAAAAGAAAATATAAAAAACTTATGGACAAAGCAGTATAAAGAGGGAAATTTATAAAAAAAAGAAGGAAATAAATAATAATTATCAGAGCAGCAATGAGAAACTAAAATTAAAAACAAAAGAACAATGAAGAGCTACTTCTTTGAAAAGCTAAAGCTAACAAATTTCTGCAAAGAAAAACCACAGAGAGGATGGCTTCACTCTTAAAACTTACAAAATGTATAAAAAGAAATGATGGCAACTCTCCCCCTGAATATCGAAGAAGGAATTCTTACAAACACATTGAGACCACACTACCCTGAAGCCAAATGCAGAGAAAGATAGCAAAAGATAAGGAAACTAAAGGTTAATATTATTGATTAATAAATGTATAAATCCTCAAACATGATATTAGCAAACAATTGCAGCACAATAAAGGAATTATTCAATGCGGTCAAGTGGGGCTCATCTTAGGGATGCAAGGATGTTCAACATACAGAAGGTAATAAATATAATACAGTACATCAACAGAATGAATGACAAATCCTCTTAGTTAATCACAACTGATGATAGGCATTTCATAAGATTCTGGTAGTTAAAAACTCTGAACAGATGAGGCATAGATGGAATCAATCACAACATAATAACAAAAACATAATAAGCCAATAGATAAGATTATCTTCAAGGAAAACTGTGAAAGCACTAGCAATAAAAATAGAATGGCTTGGCATAAGTATGGCATATACACATTAATGAAACATCATGATTCATTATCTAAATGCAAACTCATATATCTGCAGTCAACTGATTTTGAAAAAATGCCAGACCCAGTAATAGGGGAAATAAGAGTGTAGTGATAATTCAATATCCAAATGTAAAAGCAAATTATAAGCTAGACCCCTCTTAGGATACAAATATCAATACAAAATGAAAAAAAAAAGACCCACCTCATTTTGGCAAAACCTAAGGCTGAGAATATTAGAAAAATATAGGGGAGAGTGCTTTAAAAAATTGGAATAACTAAGCATTTTGGGGTAAAGATGCCAAAGGTACAGAAAATAAAATTTATAAACCATGGAATCACACCAAATCAAAAGGCATGAAAAGAAATAATCAACCAAGAGTGAAAGTCAATGGATAGTACATGTAAAAGTATTTGAAGCTTCACATGTGATAATAGGTTAATATCAAATAGTACTCCAAAAATTCAATAGTGAAAGAAATATCTCTGGATTAAAAGTTGGGCAGTAGAAAATGTGCAAAAGACTACAAATGGTCAACAAGTATATTACATGAGAAACTGATCAAAATCAGAGAATAGCAATCAAAACCACAATTACATACCATATCACTCCAGTAAGAATGGCATTTACCAAAGACAAAATAAGTAGGTGCAGGTAAAGATGTAGAGAAAAAAATACCCGTGCACATTATTGGTAAGAATGTAAATTGGTATTGTCACTGTGGAAAACAGGATGGAGTTTTTTTTTAAGATTAAAAATAGTATTAATGTATGAATCAGGGATTCCACTAGTCGGTTTGTATTAATGTATAATCCAGTGATTCTACTAGTGGGATTGTATTCAAAGAAAACAAAAACAAAATGAATGTGTTAAAGAGACATCTGTAATACAGTTTTTAAGCCAGCTTTATTTAATATAGCCAAAAAAATAAACATAATCTAATGTCTATCAGCTGATAAATGAATACAGAAAATGTTTCATGTGCAAATTAGAACACTATTCACCTGTAAAAGGGAATGAAATTCTGTGGTTTTTAGTGTTACAGATGAAGCTGGACAGTCTGCTAAGTGAAATGTGCTAAATATAAAAAGACATGTACTGTGGGATCTCAGTTATCCATGGAATTTTTGATGGTTGGTGCAATAGAAGTTGAGTGGAGGAGTGTTTACTGGGGTGAGCATGGGAGAGAGAATGATAGTGCACATTATCTGAATAAACAAACCAAAAACTTACTGACACCAGAGGGAATTTTCTAAATCAGATGTTTCCTTTCCATACAAATTGCTGAAAGTGGGTAGTGAATATACTTCATTAACTTTGCATTTGTCTGTATTTTTTCACTCAAATCTGATGCTCCATCACTTGAACTACATCCTCAATCCATGTTTTGTCTATATTTTGATTAGTTAGCAAAGTTGTTGAGTTTCTGTTATTTCCTCTATGAACCAGTTGTGACAGAAATATATTATTTGAGCTAGTGAAAATAAACCTTTTTAGTATGAACTTTTGCCATTTTTTGTACTCAGAAGTAGACATATCTTTAAAAAATTCAACAAAAGGAGAGCGTAAAGAGGATAAAATAGTAATGGCAGAAATTCTTTTAGAAATTAATAATGTGCTGCACTAATAATATATTCTGATGCTCTGTCATTCCAGGAGCTCTTAAACCTCCCACTGTTTATTACAGCCCCACAGAGGGATTCTACCTGGTGATTTCCTTTGTCACCACCTTGTCTGCATTTTTGCCACAGACAACTTTTACCTGCTTTTAAGAAAAGATGCTTCCATGAAAACATCACAGAGGCCATTCCTGTACCTTTGAAGCTTTAAACTCTACCAAAAGAACTGGGTCAAGGGACCCAGGGAAACTTTTAAATCATGATGAAGATATTTCTTAGACCATTAACACAAATAGATGACTGTATATAGACACATTCAAACCTTAAGAAAAAGCCATCCTGAATTTATAATCCCACATTCAGTGTTGACTATTTAAGGAGGTTTTGTGCCTGGTTCAATGGGATGTGTGCAGGGTAATTCAACTCAAATATTCCTCATTCCTTCCAGTGGGGCCTTAAACAGGTCATGTGAGAGGTTTACTACTCTGCCTGACAGGTGTATGCATAAAAAACCCACAACTTTAAAGTAATGGTTCTATTTCTATATTTAAATGTTAGCATTTTTTCAAAAGCAAAAGTGGAATACTGATCCTATAAGAATTTTTCTTTCTTTTTTATTGAATGACCTTGTTCTAAAAAGCATTCAAAATAACTGACTTACTGGAGTTATTCAAATACTCAAATACCTACTCTTTAAGATTTCTGCTCTATTGTATCTTTTTTTTTTTTTTTTTTTTTTTTTTGGCCAGTCCTGGGCCTTGGACTCAGGGCCTGAGCACCATCCCTGGCTTCTTCCCGCTCAAGACTAGCACTCTGCCACCTGAGTCACAGCGCCCCTTCTGGCCGTTTTCCATATATGTGGTGCTGGGGAATCAAACTGAGAGCTCCATGTGTAGGGGCAAGCACTCATGCACTAGGCCATATTCCCAGCTCTCTATCATATCTTAACAAGTGGTCAGATACCTGTTTTAGATTCTGATCTTAGGGAAGAAGTTATCTCCTCATTAACTTCAGGAATCATTTTAGCTTCTATGTAATGATAACTGACTTTTTAAGTTGTCTCACGTTTCCAGTTGTCATTGTATTCCGTCAGGTATTTCTGTCACTTCATCTAAATAAAATTCCAGAAAAGCACTAAAATAGGCAAAAGAGTGCAATTATAAGTAACGCATTTAAATATCAGCTGAGGAAGCATTAGAAATGCATTTATAAGTATAATATTTCCCCTCATTTCAAATATTATTTTGTTGTTAGAATCTTATAGCTTTATTTTCATACAGTATAGATAAATAAATATGGAGTTTTCTCTGCTTAGTATGAAGAGCTTTTCTGGGACAAGATACAGAAATGAATAAAATGAAGCTTGCCATCATTGAGGTAGAAAAATATCAAATGAGAAGTAAAATATGAAGTCTTCCCTTTAACTCAGAACTACTTGTGATTTTCTCTGCTAAATGTTAATTTTCCAGTTTTTCTCTTTGAGGACTTCATCTTCTTCTATAGCTAGGCCATCAAGGGCTCTGCTCTGTATTCCTTAGCAATGATTTTACAATAACTTTAGTTCAGCTTCTTAATAATGTAACTATTTCAGCATTCTCTGTTGACTACTTTCTGTCACAAATGTCTTCCCTTTCTCATCTGACCAGTTTATTCTTTTATCATTAAACTTTAAACTGATTAACTTGGAAAAGCTACTTTCAGTAATTTTGTTTTATAAATGTTAGAATATATTTATTTTCCCATATCAATGACCCATCTAGTAATAGTTCTCTTTTGCCCTCTTCCTTCTCAGTCCATCTATATCTCTGACCATCCCATTGCCCTTTCTCTTTGTCAGCATCTGTCTGAATCCTACTGATCAAAGACCAATTGTTACCATAATCTCTCCTGCTCAAGAAAATTCAGAGCCTCCTAACAGTTAATCACCAATTGTCTGTTTGAAATGTCTACTTTAGGTTTTGTTTTATTCTGGATGAAGGGGTAGCCCAAAGAGATGACAAACAGAGAAAGAAAGGTGGAAAGATAATGGTCAATGTACATGAACTTTACTTTAAATAATGAATGGTTTTAGCTGTCTCAGAGAGTGCCTCCAAAGAGAGCAATAAGCATATATGAATTACATAGACTTTCAAAGAATTATCTTAATGAATCCCATTGCTAAGTGCCCACTCTAATCTGGGTGCGGTCTTAGGCAACACAGGAGAAGGGAGGAGACACAGCCTGAATTGCCAGACTCTCCCTTCCAGCTGGCCTTGTTTATTTATGAATGTCCTCATGAAGGACTCAGTTCTGGTTGCATGGAGAGCTTTATATTATATGTGCAGGACAGAATGCAGTGACTAGGGAAGATCTGAGGCTTCTGGCAAGTCTGTTGAATAAATCATAGTATTTCTTTTAGCTTCCTTACTGCTTTCATCTTAGGATCTACAACACTCTAAAGTACAAGTCAAACTTCAGAGTACCTCTTTTCTGTGCTTATGGGTATACTTTTGCTGAGATTTACTAAGGAGCAAGCTGAGGGATCATAGACTGCCAACAAGTTACCTGGAAAATGAAGATCAGACCCAGCATCGCCCTTTTGGCTATAACACGTAGTCTTGTTATTGCTTCAGGGCCACACCATGGAACAGATGAGTGTTTACTTGTGGCAACTTCCTGTGACACTTGAGAAACTAGGAGCTTATCCTGAAGGCAAAGGACAGGGTGTAGGCTGGTACACAGAATCGGTCAGACAGGGAACAGGGGAAGGCAGATTGAGCTTTTTTGATTCTGATGTCTTTAAAAAGTATATGGCTCTTACTTGTAATTAGCTCCTATGTAGAGTCCTTAATAATAGACTCAAATGGGAATGAATATCTTTGTGTCACTAATTCAGTATCAGATAAAAAGAAGGAGAAATAATTGAAATGGAGATTCAGAAAACATTTCAATGTTAGGAACACCAGCCATTCCTGGACTACCTACTGGCCCCGGTAAACTTTCTTCCAACTTAGTTTAGTAAGTCACTGTTTTGTGTCTCTGTATTTACCCAGCTTCCTCACCAAACACCCTTAGGCATTAACTGGCTGCCTTCCACCTCAATAGCTCCATTTCTTTGATTCTTGGTACTTAATCCTTTTCTTTGCTGCCATTCATTTTCCACACAGTTCCTTATACATGCCATGGAGCATCCATTAAACACATTTCTCCATAAAGCTACCTTCAAGGAGTACTAACCAGGTGTGAACAACTGTTAGGTGCTAGAAATCAGTAGCAAACAGCACACTGCATCTTTGCAATTTACATGTTAATGGGAAAGGGATTGAAATTATTTCAACAAAATGATTACTATAAACACAGTATTAGAAAAAGTGTGTGATGAAAAATAATGGCTTCTTTTCTAGTGCTTCATAATCATTATCCTCGAGGAAATAACTTCTAGACTTAATCCATTGTGTTTGAATATGAAGCGACATAGAGTGGAAGACAGAGGGAGGCCCAGACAGACATCTTGTATAAAATTCTGAGTTAAGGAGGAATTATTTTATCTGCATTGGCTGATACTGTTCACTGTCATACAGAAGGAAGGTTTGGTCATTTAGCTATAAAGAACAAAGGTCTGAGTGGCATAGGGAAAAATTATATTAAAAATGATATGTATTATAAGTATATAAGTTATAATACATATATGTGTGTATAGATAAATTTAACTGCTCTTTAATATTTGGTGAAGTTTGAGAGTAGACTGAGGTGTTCAGCATGACTTTATTCTTAACTATTAAACTGATCTTAAACTGGCCTTAAAGGCCACTTCTTATGTGTTACACAGACTATAGATGTTATAGAAGTTATGGAAGCATAATCATCTAAGAGTATTAAAAATATAGCAGCATAATTTGTGAAAGGTATATATGTCTATTTGTGAACACATATGTATATGTCTGTTTCTGGGTGTGTATGAAGACATGGAATATTAGGAAAGATGGCTGTCTTAATGTTTATGAGTAGTTCTTGACTAGAGACAAAAAGAAAGTCTCAGGAAAAGATATGTGGAATGAGATCCATACTCATAATTTCTATGAAGAAGAAACAGTAGAGAGAGATTTTCTGGAAAGAATGTAAGTAAACAATGCAGCTGAGGTTTCATTTATAAAAATGAAATTCATGCATATATGATAAATTACATAGATATAAAAGGTTATGGGTGCATTCAAATCAAAGCATTAATCTGCTGAAAGTATTTGCCACATTATCATGGGCATACTGTCTGGAGAGTAATATCCAATATACTACGAATTTTCTACAAACTAGTAGTTTTATTACAGGAAAAAGGTTATGGAGTTGTAACCCTTAACCTAATGTATCTCAGTCTTACAAACACTTCAAAAACTATTTAAAATTATCTGTGTGATTATAATGAATTTCATAGACATTTTGTGTTATCATTTTTGTGAACAAAATGTGTGAAACACATTTAAAAGGTTAAGCTTTTATTACAGAACACAAACTAATTCAAATGTTACTACTTTGTCAAAATATTTATTTTCTGTCAATGTCAAATAAAACTTTATAGGTTCACAGATAAATTTTATGAAAAAAGGGCCACAATAACATCAAAACACAAAGTGTGAGTCAAGAAATTATTGAAAACTTAAAGGAAGTTTTGCACTAAAGAAATTTACACATAGCTTTGAGTTATTTTCTTTTTACAGATGTTTTTCCCACTACAAGGGAGTGGTGTGGTTTGGCCCCTAAATAGCTTAAACTTTGCCTGGAAATGCAGATTGCTGGTATTGTACTGTTTTTCAAATCTTTGGTCTTTCCATTCCTGTTGTACATAAATATGACAAAATAGGAAGAAGAATGTATTGTTTTCATAACATTCAGAGGATGTATATTAACTCAAACTCTCAATTTCTGTAACTTCAGACTCTTGGCAATAACAGTAGCCAATACTGAGAGCAAAAGGAATTCTTGAAATTTCTCATAATGAAAGGTATTATTTGCAAAGGCTTATTAAAATTTTCAGGTATTTCCTCAATAAAAAACACATGTATTCACATGTCATTATTATTTTTGGACTAGCAACTACAAAAATGAGACCACTGTTTAAAGGACACATGTATTAAAACAAAGCTGATTTATTTATAGTATATCCACAATGAGAACTACTTTTAAAATGTGTCCAGAAGTCAGATATAATATGGATTGGTTTTATTGGTTGCTGTTTTTGGTTATTTGAAATGTCTAGAATATATGTTCACTAACTTGAATATGTTTTTAGAGAAACAGCATTAGTTGAGTTTAACATTTCTGAGTATTTATTTATTGTTGTAATCCTAGTCTGCATAAAAAAATCAAGAAACTGAATTTCTCAAATATATATATACACACACACACACATATATGGATATAATTTGCATGTAATCAAACATACTCCCAGAGTATAATAAGTATCTGCTTGGAATATTTGCATGAAAGAAAGCAGGCATCTTATATCATCTGCCCTAAGCATTAGGTTACAGCTATCCTTTCCAAAGTCCCCTAGGATTCTCTCAATTCAACTTTGCTATGGGCTATACCATCATAATGAACACCTCAATTTTGTAACCTTTCTAAGTCATGAAGACACAAGGGAAACCCCTCCTTCTGATGTTAGAGTGCCGTAGTTTTTCATCCTCTTTTTCTCTCTGTTTTCCTGTGTTTCTGTCTCTGTCTCTTCATCTTATATTTGTAGTCAGTAAGAGCTTCTGGTTCTAATCATGGCTTCTTTTCCATAACATCATTTTCTAAGAGTTTTCAGAATGAACATTTCTTTCTATCTGTAGAATTATATCTATTCCCTGATTTTAAATTCCTTTAAATATTTTATTTTATAAATACTGTGACAATCCTATAAACAAAGTACATTGATGTACTTAAATGTACTCACACCTCATCCATTGAAAATTAAGGACAGTAATTATTATGTCCTTTTTTTTTCTTGGTTCAGGGTAGTATATTCTCCCTTTAAGGAATTTAATAGCTCCCAATGTTAAATAGTACAGATGAGATCTTTTCCTAAAGAACAGAGTAGAGAAATATAAAATCCACTCACACTTCCTTTTTCTAGCTGCTTTGAGTAACTGTTGAGGTATACAAGTCTCCTAAAATCTGGCATTACAGAAACACAATTCCCATTAGAAGCTTAAGAAGCACATGAAGTTCTTCCATATACTTAGAGATTTTAGGCCAAACACCAAATAATGAATTATAAATGTTGAGCATTATCATCTACTCTGCAAATTGCATTAAGATGCTTTCCAGCAGAGGAACTAGAAATTGTAATTCACTGGTCTTCTTGCAGCTTTGAGTTAATCTTCTTACAAAGTCATCTGCCTTACAAAGTATATTTACATGCCAACTTAATAAACTGGAATTAGAACATTTGTGAGAATTGCTATATGAACAAAATATTGATCATTTAACATAGTATGCATTGTTATTGATAGTAGTATTTCAATTAGAAAAAAAGAATGAACATTTATTGTGCATTGAATAGCAAGTAGATTCATTTATTCATCATCATATTTTATCCCTAAGTATTCTTTGATGCCATACTTCTATTTTTCTCCAGCTTGTTAACTAAGGTACTTTAAATTATTTATAAGTTATTGCTATATATCAATTTCACTGCATTGCAAATCTTAGAGTCAATGTGTATGAAACATTGGAGAAAGTATCTTGAATAAAACTAGAAAAATGATTTTCACTATTATGTTGAAAATCAAAAAAGGAAATTTTTCTTGTATCATAAAACAATAAAACTTATTTAAACTTTCTACAAGTAAATGAACAAAGTAATAGATGGTTTTGTGTTGTTGTTAGTGAAATACATAATTAATTTAAAACATAAATATTATATATACATATGAGAAATAGCCTGATGTACAAGAAAAGAAAGACATGGTACACTTTTTACTTTCACTTGAGTGATACCCTCTCATTTTAGTAGAGTGACACTTGGAATCATGCTGCCCCAGATAATAGGTGTGAAAACTTTACTTATCCTCTATTTAGAATGAAATTTATGCTTGCAATTTGTGCTGATTTAATGTTCCCATTGTTTGAACTGACATTTCTTTAATAATGAGTAAGATTTTATTGTCTTGCATATATTTGTTATTTTAAACCTGTTCTGTAATAAACTTCATAATTCGTAGTAAACTCTGTTATGAATTTTACTTTCACCATATACCATATTAGGAAAATGAATGTTGTCAATATAGAAGTTTTGGAAATCATTCAAAAAGCTAGTGACTCAGTTGAACAAAAAGATGAAAGGTGTTTAGTACAGAAAATCCTCTACCAGCCACTAGTGTTTCACACCTGTAATCCTAGCTTCACAGGAGGCTGAGATCTGAAGATTGTAGTTCAAAGCCAGCCAGGGTTTTGTAGAAAAGTCCAGGTGACTCTTATTCCCAATTAGTCATCAGAAAACCAGAAGAGGAGCTGTACTTCAAGGGGGGTAGAGGGCTAGCCTTGAGTAAAAAAGCTCAGGAACAGTTCCAAGGCCCTGAGTTCAAGTTCCACTACAAAAAAGAAAAGAAAACCCACTCCATCTGGTGGTTGCCAGAGACATGAGAGAGGTGTGTTCCAAAGTCAAGAATTTTCCATCCCTGTCCTTAGGCTTAATTCATTTTCCCCATTTCTTGTGCATTTTATCCAGATGATAAGCTCTTTATGATCAGTCATTTTGGGTTTTATATCTGCATGCAGCCTTCAAATTACCTCTCTTCCAGTCCAAAAGCAGCAGTTATGAGCATAAACGGGCAGCAATACTCTCTCAGGTTCTTTATAATTTTTGCCTTTTTCTGACAAGTAGAATAGATGAAATCCTTTCATGACACTTAATAAATGCTTTGAGTTCAGATTTCTCACTTCTTACTTGCCTAGAATTAATTCTCCACCTCTCTCCTGTATTAAATACCATCTTCTAAAACAACGAATTGTTTGTGGTTCTTGAAAAATTTCATGTTCCTATATCATTTATTATTGCCCATTCATCCTGATAAATATTTCTTCTTTGATTTCTATGTGGAACAAAAAAGACCTTCCTTGGAATTCTGGTTGTTCATTACCTGGAGAGTGAAGACAGTCTGGTGGGGACTTCTCCATTGTGGTAGGAGTGTCTTTCCATCACATTGCACGGGAATTTGCAAATTCTACTATTATGGCTGACTATATATCAATGTTGAAGTTGCTGGTTTGCATGCCTTGTTTTTTTGTGTGTTTTTTTTTACCTTGATATGAGTCCATTTGCATTAATTGTCTCTTGTTTACGATAAAAATGTGTTTTACTTTGGATTTTCTAGAAGTAAAACTTAAGGGGAGGGGCTGGGGATATGGCCTAGTGGCAAGAGTGCTTGTCTCTTATACATGAGGCCCTGGGTTCAATTGCCCAGCACCACATGTGCAGAAAATGGCCAGAAGTGGCTCTGCGGCTCAAGTGGCAGAGTACTAGCCTTGAGCAAGAAGAAGAAGCCAGGGACAGTGCTCAGGCCCTGAGTCCAAGCCCCAGGACTGGCAAAAAAACAAACAAACAAACAAACAAACAAACAAACAAAAAAACCCTTAAGAGGAGAATTCATGTAGAATGCATTCTCTGGGGTAGACCAATAAAGACTGTGGAGGAGGCAGGACAAGGAGGAGGAGAAAGCTAGACAACTAAGTGCTCCCATTGTAAAATACCAGCAAAAGAGGGCTTCAGGCTGATTCCACAGAGAAACTTTGTGTGTCAACTAAGCCTTAGAGCAATTATTACCCAGGCAATGGATCTGGGGCTTTCTTACATCTGTATCTGTCAGTCACTGGTTAGTGAAGGCCTCAGGGAAATGTAAACTCCCAGGCACTTCCAGGCCTTTTGAAGTGAGGGCCAAGTAGCTCCAGTAGCTGAATAGCAATGCTCCAAAGAAAAATCTGACATAGGCACTAAATAAATTTTGAATGGTTGGCTGGATAAATGATAAATTATGGAAGTTGAGGCTGCGAAAAAGACTGAAGGGAAATGCTGGAGGCTTTTGATGAAAACAGTGACACCCTCTATGTAATAAAATAAGGACATTTTATTAGAAGTTTTATGTAGATTAGATGAATGAAAGGAACTTCATTTAAATGAAGAAACAGCATGTAAGGGAAAATTGTTGAGATAGGGAGGCCTGGTTCAGGCATGGAGGTGGCAGCAATGAAAGTTAGTGTGTGCTTTGGATTTATATTGAAAATAACATTCATATTGATGACTGCTGTATAGGACAAGAAACAAAGGATCTCAAAATATATTTGGACAGTGGATTGATCCACTGTTTTAAGTGGAAGAAAAAATGATTGTGGTTGGAAAAGGGGTGCAGAAGGCTCTGGAGTTCTGACAGTGTGGGGATTGATTGCGTAAGTTGTGGTCTCTGGGATTTCTTTACACATACATTTGCTATCTGCTTCTGCTACCTGTCACTCCACATAACCAAAGGAACTTTGCTCATGGTGATTCCCTATCTTACAGTCTTCCCTTCTTCTTTATTTCCATATCCTAGGTCAGATATTACTTCTTTGGAGAACATCAGCCCAAAAGATGCAGAATCGCTTCCTCCTTTCTTTCCTTTCCCCTCAGAAGGACATCCTTCTTCATCTGCATCAGTTCATTTAGACTTGTCCTCATTCAATTGTGCTTTGAAAAATACTTAACTACATAATATTTAATAATGTTGCTATTTTTGAAAGCTAGTTGACCCTATCAGCTAACTAGTTTAAATTATTAACTAAAACAAAACCTTTTTCATGGACAGAATTTAGTTCATTCATTTAAATGAACATAGAAAATAGGCCTACATTCAAAATTTTAATGTTAATAATAGGATCACCACCTCATGGAATGTACTCTATTGTATCTCTCTCTACCTTGTACCTTGATATCTAATCCTTTAGCTAGAGCCTTCTGTTTCAGGAAACTGAATCACTAACACACTTAGTACCAAGAATCTTGAGTCTGCCTTTGGTATCTCTTTTCTCTTTCCGATCTTCTGTTCCTCAAGTAAAATAGCTAAGCTCCAGTGATATTTTTCTCGTTCCCTTTTTTCTCTTCTTCTGTTTCTTTCTCTTCTTCCTTGCTGCTGCCTTTCCTACTTCTGTTCCTTTTCCTTCCCTTCCTCCTCATTTTTGAGATTAGTTCCTGCTGTGCAAGTCAGAATGGCCCAGAACTCTAAATCTCCTGTTTCAGCCTCTCAAATGCTGAGATTACAAGAGCATCATCATGGCAGAAAACAAAGCTTTAAGCACCTATATTCTTTAAATAATCTGCTTGTTTCATTTACTTTCATTAGAAGTTCTCTGTAAAGCTGTTTCATCTGTCCTTGGAAAATGTTACAATTGTCTATCTAAGTCTCACCTATGCACAGTCTTCCCAGGGTGCATCCTGGGTTTTCTTAACAACAAATTCCTTCCTGTTGTTCTTGAGCTTCAAGATCCTTAATGACTTACAAATGCCTTCAGCATAAAGCTCAATGTGTTATGCATGACTTCTTTTATTTCCATCACTTTATTTCCCCATTACCATTGCACATTTCACTGTATATTATAGTTACGTCTCAGGTTTTCAAGTCAGGTACATTGTTGGGTTTTTTTTTTCCCAGTGCTATATTCTCAGAGTCTAATAAGGTATTAATTATTTAGTAGCTTTAAAATTACAAATACATCTATTCCTAATTTACTTGATTAGTTTCAAGGTCAATCAAAATTATGTGATTGTTTTGTCCTAAAACTATTACTTTTTCTTTTTTCATTGTGGACATTAAATTTTTACTGTTAATGCAGTCAAGAATTCAATATATATACCTCAAAATTAACAACAGTAAGAAAAAAGCTGGATCAAAATGGGATGAGAATGTTGAAGTGAGTGAAATCAAGATGTATTTGCAATTTATCCACAAACTGCTTTGCTAAGTGGAACCTCCTTTGTATAACTGCTGAAAGATAACTTCAAAAAAGAAAAAGAAAAGAGAATAATATAAAAATGATTACTCATATCTCTAGACATAGAAATAACTGTTAACAGAAGGATTTGTGCAGGTGTCATTTCTGATTTTGCTCACTGTAACCTGCAAATAAACTACTTCCTAATCAAAGCTGATATATGTTCCTATTAATATTGGGCTTCAGCTGCTTATAGTATAATATTTAATAACATATTGTATTGCTTCTTTTTTCTTTCTTTCTTTACCTAGTCCAATCTTTTATGGCTTTTATGGACTAACTTTAGACATTAGGTATAGAGAACATTGACAGTATGCAAGAAGACAAGATGAGAAACCCTGGGAAGGTCCATGCTGGTTGACAATCCAGGAGAAAACAATGATGCTTTCTTTGCAACAGCATAGTAATGAAATTGTTTTTATTATTAATCACTATATTTATTGAAATATATTGTGATCTGGTAGAGTGTTAAATGATTCAAAGATGAATATGGTTTTAACTTTTCTTTTGAGGTGAATAGAATGAAATGTGAAATGTGAGAATTTTCAATTTTCATGTGGGGACTACATCTATCCAGAATTTCTGTCCTTTCCACAGCATGACTTCTGTTAAGGAAGCTGCTATACATTGGACTAAGCAGAAAAGTAAGGAATTATGCAGCCTAAAGTTAAGTAGCACTGAGCAACATACACAAAGAACTAAAAAATAATGAGTGGAGACAACACCTTCAGTGAATTTGGCAGCACAAGTTAAATAAAAGGGATAAACTAATAGGCATAATGCAGACTTTTTTTTATTGTTTGTTTGCTTTTGTTTTCTTAGTTTGCTCTTTAGACTGGGAGAAATTTATTTTCATTTACATGCTTGCCAAGAAAAAGCTTTGGAGAAAATACTTGATGTTGTAGGAGTGAAAGAGAATAATGGATCAAGGAAGGAAGACATTTACTTGAAATCACAAAATACTCACAAATACCTACCAATACATTATAAAACACGCAAGAAAGAGCTGTTTTAAGGAAAAAGTCTATGCTCGCATTCACCTCATTTGATACAACTCCATTTCTCACTGATGTTTTTAAAGTAAGTATAATTTATTGTTTAGTTTTACAAATGTTTGGATGCAAATGTGTTTAACTTTTTGTGACAGTGACATTTTCTGTGACTTGTTTCATTTAAAGGAACTTTGACATTTCTCAGCTCAAAAGAATCTATTATTATATCGTTAAGAATTCAATTCTGTTATGGGCAGCATAATAATACTAGTTTAAAGTCATATGTGATATTTATTTTTAGCAAAGTTTTTATTTCAGAATAAGTTTTGATTGAGAGAAAAATTGTGATAATAATACAGAGGCTCTCACGTACTGCACACCAACTTTGCTCTATCGCTATTTCCCAATGGTATGGTTCACATGTCACAATTAATGAACCAGCATTGATATAGTATTAACTAAACCCTGTACTTTATTCATATTTCTTCAGCTTCTAGATAATATCCACTTACATTCTAGGATTGATCCAGGCATTGTATTTAATTTTCATGGTTCCTTAGATTTCTATGGCCTTGTCAATTATGTAGATCATCAAGTTTTTAATAATGTTGATAGTTTTGAGAGATGAGTTTTAGTCACTTTGTGAAATGCCCCATCATGTGTTTCTCATAGTTGGGTTAAAGTTATCTACTTTGGAGAGAATGGCTGTAGAGGAACATGTCAAAGTGCATCATAGGCTGAGAATTTTCAGAATCCTGAAAATTGAAAATCTGAAGCTTTTTTGGTCACTGAAATAATACCACACGTGAAAACTTCTGGTCTTGATTTTGTTCTTGGCCAGGTGCTGTCAAGTCACAGATGTACTAAAATATTGTATAAAATTCTTTCAGAGGTTGTGTATACAAGATGTATATGAAACATAAAGGTATTCACTTCTTAGACATAAGTCTTAGCCACAGCATTTATTGTGAATCTTCAAAGATTCTCACTCTCCCCACAAAAATGAGAAATTTGAAAATTCTGATTCCAGGCATTTCAAGTTGGTGATAGAGATTGAGCTCTTTAAAACATAAGATTACTGTTGATGTTAGCTTGGTGCACGACCAGTATACTATTATGTATTTTATGTTATAGGTTTTATATTTTTTAAAAATGTGTTTATACTTGTAATCTACTCTGAATTTATTGTGTAATGTATAAGGTCTGTTTCTACGTTCTTTTAGTTTGGGGCATCTATATGTCCAATCACTTCATTTACATTTTGAAGAGACAATTCTTCCTTCACTGAGTTTGATTAAGCTTTTTGTCAAATGGTTGATCCAATTTCTTTTTTCATCCCTCTCTCTTAGAAGTTTTTAATTTGTTTATTTTTGTATAAAAATGATGCTCAGAGGGGTTACAGTTACACAAGTCAGATTAAGAGCACAGTTCTTTTTGAACTCTTCTAGTTTTTCCCTCTTGTCCCCACCTCCATGTTGTACAGTTTATTTTCAACATCGGGTCTAGTGAGTATCACTGCTGCATTTGTTCCCCATGTGTCCCTCCATTTCTGTGACCCCCCTTAGCCTCCCAAAGACAGATAAATGAACCAGAAAAAAAAAGAAATGAAAACAAAACAGCAACACAGAAAAACAAACTTTGTGTTTCCACTTCCTGGAGTTCATTTTGATAAATATTATTTTATATGGTCCGATGCATATAGTGCTTATGCCTATGAGAGCCTCTCCTAAGAATATCCTCCTTTGGTCTCATTCTTTGTGAGTGCCTAGAGACGTGTGTAATTTATCATATCCCAGTGCACTTTGCTTTTCTTTCACCATCCATTTACAAGTAACTTGTAGATTTTAAAGGCATATTTTAGTTACCACAAATGAGGGAAACAAAGCAACTTATGACTCTCTGGGTCTGGCTTACTTTGCTTAATGTAATTTGAAAATAAAATATTTTATGTTGAAAATAAAATATTATGATAAACAGCTTTAAAATCCTCTCAAAACCTTCACCAATGATTCTGATGCTTTTTAAAGATGTATTCACATATTATACATATCCTGAGATATAAAGAAGTCTTATTCAAAGTAATGTCACAAATTAAAGACAAGAATCATTATATTAAGGTTAAGAGTTCAAAGAATGAGTTATAAAAAATAACGTATTCCATTATTCACTGATGAAGAAAATAATGGATTTAATTGTTTACTCTCTAATTTTGCTGTCAGAAAAGAGCCAGTGAAGTCAAGTGAATTTTATGAATTCAATCTAATAGTGACCTGGTCACTGGGATAATTGGAATTTCCTAATACAAATCAATATTTATTTGACTTTTTCTTCACTGTGAATTTATTTCAAGGACATTTGTGTAATCTTTTTTAATTCTTCTTGGAAGTAGTTCACCTAGAAAAAATAAATTATACCAATAATGGCCATAACAGTTTCATTTTTTTGTCCATTTACTCAGCATGCTTTGAAATTCAATGCCAATTTAAAATGTACCTTAGTAGACAATTGAAATTGCCAAGGACTTTGGGAAAATACAAACAGGGTTTTGTGTTGAATATGTGCAGACCAATATGAGTGATAAAAGCACCACTTATTATGATGGATAGATTTGTTGTGGGTAAGGAAGAAATTACTGAAGATGCTTTTAGGTGCTATCCATAAATACGTGAATTTCTTATCAAATTTTACAACAGCTGAAGACAACTTGATCAAATAATTTAATTCATACCTATATTAAATGTTTCTATCTCTTGTAATATCTACAACAAAATTAAGGAAAGAAATATTTGTGCTCTACACTTTCCTTATTACTTTAGAAATACAATCTGCTTTCTTCAGACCAGATCAGAAGTGAGGATCATTTCTAAAACGTTGGGGTAAAATAAAACAAGGATAAAGAAGAAGGCTAATAATGGTATTACTCCTAATAGATCTTTCACGGTTCTCTAGCTATTGTTGCAATTTATCAATATGAATACTAAATTGAAATAGATCAGAATCCTAATATAACATATAAAACTCTAGAAGGTGTAGGAGAAATTTTCTATGAAGATATTTATGAAAGTATTTATTATACAATAAAAAAACAAATAAAAGATAAAACAAGGTTTTGTAAAAATGAATAAAACAGAGAAAAATAAAAACAAAAATATTAGAATTTATTTAAAAAAGAATTTTGGCTCTTCAAAAACTATCCTGAAGAAAATTAGGAAGTAGCCTAAATGACTAGAGAAATATTTCCAGTAAGAATAAGTCATATTTTCAGTAAGTGAATAGAATATAAATGTGTGTACATGTATATGTATATGTACATATATATATATATCCAAGAATTTATATATCTGGGATCTATAAAAAGACTTTTAAAACTCACTAAGAAGCTAAACAATTCATTAAAACGAGAAAAAAAGGTGATATGTTTAATGGTGATATGTTTAATTTTTTATAAAATTCAGGGTAGACAGGCACAAAGTTCTTTTGTTTGTTTGTTTGTTTTGTGGTTCCCAGCATATTAGGACTACGTTTTGTGTGCATAAAGTTTGGGTATCAGACTCAGGCTCTGCTCTGTTTGCTCCACTTTGCATCTGATTATAGAGCTCTGAGAAAGTGGGCAGGGGTGGAGAGAGTGGAGAGAAGCAGGAAGAAAGTGAGATGGTGGAAGAGAAATGAGACAGAGGAGAGGACAAGAGATAGCGAGAAGGAAGAGACAAGGAAGGGAAAATGAAAGAAGAGGAAAAGAGGGTGGGGGAAGAGAGAAAATGAGAATCTGAATCTTCATTTTCACTTACAATGTAATTTTCAGATGCTTTTTACTTGTGGACCTGAGCATAAACTTGGGCTCACTCATATCTTTAGAACATTTTCTTGTTAGCTTGCCCTTAACTGGGTGGGCTTCATTCTTTTGAAAAAAAGTTTTGAACTCATCTGCACTTACATGCTTTTCAATGTCTCCAATATTTTACTTGGACAATAAAGAATCCTTGTCCAGTACAAACTAGGTTTTGTACTTACCGAGCTTCAATAGCAAACATTATGAGGTAGGATTTTAGGGATATGTTTGAGTAACCGGTTTTAAAGTAACCAGACTGCCCCAGAGGAAAATGGAAAGTCTACATGGATTATGTGATCATGTTCTCTGATCTCTGTGATAAATGAAATGATTGTCTCTGGGTCCAGTGTTCTGTAAGCAATACATTTGCTATCTCACCCTGGCCAAGGTACACATAGGACTGAGATCAGGATACAGAATCCAGTCCTTTTCAATTTTACTTTGGATATTTATTTCCAACACTTATGATAGACTCTATTCTTGAGTGAAAGGCTTTATAAGAGAAAATAAGATCATAGTAGAATATCAGGAATCTATTGTTCAATACTGTATTTTGTGGATGATAAATTATGACATGGTTAGTTGTAATGTCTTTTGAAGATAACAGTTGATAAATGTATGATTCTGATTTTACTCTCTCACAATATCTGAGTGTTTTTACAAAAAATTAATCAAACATGTTAAATTATGTTTTGTACAAGATAGTGAGCTATAATACAAGCTACTACACAGCATGTAGCATAATATTATAAACACCTTTCCATCAGTTAGTATACAGAATGAGTAGGAAAGAAACATAAAATGCTATAATTATTACAATATATCCTTACAGGAAAAACATATTTGTATATAATAACGAAGAAGTATGTCAAAATAGCAAGCAAGAATTCACAAATCTTTGGTGTCTGGAAGTAATATTTCCATAGAGACTTTTCCTATCATCTTCCAATTCAGGTGACAAGCGGCTTATGGGTAATAGTGGTTGTAAGAAACAAATAGGGTATTCCTCACATCTTTCTTAAATCAACAAAAACATTTGGTGTAAACCAAGTGCACAACTCTTGGGGGAAGAGGGAAAGGAGGAGGGGGAAGGGGGGGAAATGAGGTCGGGGAAAAATTGCCTCTGACTCATTTATTCCACAAGGATTTGTTTCTTCCCAAAATACAAAAAGATAACTTTGGGTAATCATCCAGATGGGGAGAGCTCAATTTACCAAATTTAGCACCGTAATTGCTCTGCATATGTCATGCACTGAAGTGTTTTCTCTCTCTTTTTCTCTGTAATTTTTCTCATCATTGAGGCTACATGAAGTCCTCCTCACTATGCTCTAGTCATTTTTAACATGTTTTTGGTGTGTGTTGGGGTGTTGGGGGGGAAGATATCAGCCTCAGTGATTGAACTCAGGACCTGGGAGCTTTCCCTGAGCTTTTTGGTTCAAAAAGCTAGGCTCTACCAGTTTGAGCCACATTTCTACTTTTGGAATTCTGGTGATTAATTGAAGACAAACTCATAGGCTTTCTTTCCTGCTCAGGCTAGCTTTCAACAGCAATTCTCAGGTTTCAGCTTCCTGACCAGCTAGGTTTAGAGGCTTGAGCCACCAGTGCTTGGCTAATTTTAACTTAAAAAACTATTCAGATAGTTTCTTTTATGAAATAATTTAACACACAACTTGGTTTTCATTTAGTAATACAGTAGCAAATCTGTTATTAATTGCAAAATGTTTTTCACATCAGAATTTGTGTGCACGGTAGTTAGTGTATGTGTGTGGGGCTGGTGAGTTTTAAGCGCTAGATGTTCATTTGAGAGCTTCCTCTTACTTTCATGTCTCTTTCAAGGTGAATTCTTTGCAATTCTGCAAATTTCTCTATGTAATTTTCTCTTCTCTGTACTTAGGCTATGGGAAATCTTCCTGCCTTGGGACTTCTAAATTCTCATCTCTAGTTCCAGAACTTTGAGGGTCTAAAGAAGAATGATGGTGGAAAGAAACCCATGGATGCAAGAGCTGTTGAGGAGAGGAAATATATAAAACTATTGTCAGTCATGAATAGAAAGGAGAAAACAGAAGCTTATGTTGGCTCTTCCAATTGGGGCCTGTGTGGCTGGTTGAGAGTTTATTGTTTTCATCGAAATAGGAAACACAGGAGGGCACAGGCAAAGTTGAACAAGCAACACGCATGATTAATTCAGTTTTCTGAACATCAAATTTCAGATACATGTGAGATATCCAAGGAACACTACATAACAGTGGTTTGGTTCACTTCAATCTAACATTCATTAGATGCACAATATGGCAGATCTTTTCCTAAAAACTTAATAGATTGGTGGGTAAAGTACCTTTCCTTTGTAGGAAAACAAGAGTGCCGGGGGACATATATAAGTTCAATTTATCATGTCTTAATTATCTGACTTGCAAATATTAAAATCCTGAACAAATTCTAAATATAAAGCTAGAGAAAGAATCAATAAAATAAAGGGCTGTATCCTTCCTTCCACGAAAAAGGCTCCTGTCATTTTCAGAGACTTTTGAACTCCATACTGAATATAGCATGTAGCCGACCTACCTCTGACTGTAAACCAAACTCATTTTTGGCTTCTGTTTTAAACTCGATTAGGAGCAGGAAAAGAGCTGCTAAAAACTGTTATATTTACAGTGGTGTGGAGTGACCAGCATCTTGACCAAAATGACAGGAAAACAAAAGGCAGAAAATACTGCTAAGCTCAGCAATCTGGATTCTAGAAATAGCAACAGCTCAGTCTTTGGCTCCATATTGCAACCCAAGACAACACTGAATGTTTACAGTAAGGTCCCTCCATCATCAAACAAGGGTAGCAACCTCTGGCCTATGAGTCATATAAAGCTCATGAAAGTCATGTCATACATGACAGGACAGACATGGAGGCTTCCTGTATGCTTTACCTAGCTAATAACAGCCCATCTGCCTATTTTCATAATTAAAAAATGAATTTACATTCTGTAAACTTATCTATGCAATAGTTTTCTGATGCAAAGTAATCCTTTATTAGATTTTTATGAGATTTACTATACACATATATATATATATATTATGTTGACTCATTAAATCTCAAAGATATATTTCTACAAGGCCAGTCATACATGACTCAGAACTGTAACCCTAGCTACTCAAAGAGCTCAAAGTTTGAAAGATAATGGCTTGAGGCCAGATTTGCCTTAAAAACTTAATTAATAAAAATGCAAATAATATACTCAAATACTACAGTGATGCATTCTGTAGAAGAAATAGATGGCATTTTAGTTCATATGGAATTAATAACTCATCACCAGTTTTCTTGGCCATTATTAAACATGACCACTAGGACAATCTTTATTTCAATTGTGGTCATGTTCTGTACTTTTTTTCTCTCAAATGTGTAGAATGCACTTTATTTAAAGGCAAATTATTTAGCTAATATGAACAATAGTCTGGAAATTTTTAATTGTTTAAAAGGTAGTAGAAAACAAAGGTTAAATGCATCAGATAAAATTTGTTTGTGAATAAAATGATTATGAGAGACTTACCTGCCCATTTCAGCATAAAGTACTGTGCTAAAATATTAAATATGGCTATTGTTATAGATATACAATCTAAAATAGAAGAGAGAATTAAAAATATTTGAAAAGAGACTTGAAATATCAAAAATGTCACAAATACTATAGACACCATAAAGGAAAGAACTGAAACTGAAGAATACTCTGTGATGTGAAAAGAAAATTGGAAAATGTTCTTTCAATTACAAAGAGTCAAACAGAAGAGAAAAAAGAATATGTGGTAAAATTATATATATGTACATATAGATATACATGCATACTGTAATCAAATCACTCTTGCTAGAAAAGCACAGGAAATGGAAATAAATAAGGATAAATGAAGACACAAAGAATAAATGGAGATACAATGGTCAAAGTGTGTAATTGTCTATGTAGGTTTGCTGAATAAACAGGGGAGTTCTAATGCATATACAACTGAAAATTGTAAATGAAATTAGAGGATAGAATCAACACTTTCAATGATTTCAGTTCTTTGATTATCCTGGTGTTTGGACTTTTCATACTTGTTAAGCAAGCAATCCACCACTTGAACCATCCTCTAGCCAGTATTTGCTTTAGTTTACTTTTCAAGTAGAATGTGAGACTGCATTCCTCAACCATCTACCTCCTGTTAACTGGCATTACAGACATATACCACAATAACTTCTTCTTTTTTGGGGGGGGGATAAAGAGCTCATTAACCTTGCCAAGACTGCATCTGGACCATGACCGTCTAATTCTACTTCCATCATAGTTAGGAATTTAAGTGTGCTCTACCAATTAAAACTCCCAATCTGTATTTCAAAAGAGATCACCAAATATAGACTAAATAAATAAAATAGAAACTAAAACAATCGCTAGATTTCACAGCTCTGTCCTAAATTTCTTCATTTACCCCACTACAGTTCAAGACATCAGGGCTTAACAGTACCTGCAGACATCTATCTGTGAAATCTATCCAGACTTTTTTGTTTTGTTTTGTTTTGTTTTGGTTTGGTTTTTTTTTTTTCTCAAATTTTTATTATCAAACTGACGTACTCTATCCAGACTTTTAAGGCTGGCCACTTTCCTCAATCATTAAATTGTTACAGAACATACCTAGAGAGAAACAACCTTTAAATTTTGCTTTTGAAGTCAGCATAACATTGCTCTTAAATTTTGACATAGATAATCAAAAATTGGTGCCAAAATAACACTCAATAAAATGTTAGCAAATTGAATTTAGTACTACATTATAAATAATTACCCATGACCAAATAAGAGCTCCACCATCAAGGTGAGGATGGCAAGAAATCAAGTAAACATTAGTGTTTTGCTGTGCTAGTAAATAAAAGAAAAAAAGATATCAGTTGTAATTTTACCGGAATACAATTAAAAATACTGATAATTTTTAATTTAAGTAATATCTATAAAGTAAAAATGTTTGTATATCTTAGTAAGACACGTGTACACACGTATGACTCAAGTACACAAACATATATAAGAGCATAGATGTGAATACATGTAAACAAATACACACATGAGATTTAATGTATTTTATCAACAAGGCACAAATCAAGTGTGAGTTTCAATTGTTACAGTCATTAACACTTTTAGAAGTTCTGACTAGTGTCTGATTAATAAGACATAATATGCGAATACTGAAAAATGGCAAAATCATTGCCTGAGTTGAAAAGGTATGAAATTCAACTGACAATTCTCAGAATAAAAATTGTCCAGGAACTGGTGGCTCTAGTAATTGTGCATTGTACATGTAAAACTGAAAGATTTTTGTTCAACCTTTTAAAGAGAACAATACAAATATTTTGCAACATGTTAAAATGTGGAGTGTATTCAAAAATTATTTATAAAGGCTATAGATATAAAAATGTTAAATATAATATTTATACTTAATACTTTTAACATCCAAAAGTACAGCATTAGCATATTTAATATACATCAAATACTATTATGAAAAAAGGAAGTTTTTACTAAGCCTAGATATAACTTCATGTATGTGTCTACCTGTATAGATACATATATAGATAAAGTCCAGTTTATATATTTTATTATTCTACTCAGATAATCTGATTTATAAGTTTTATATCAGAAAGCAAAATACAGTAGCAGGACACATTTAGTGACATATGCATTACAATCTTGATGATAATTCAGTTATATAAAATGCTGCTTTTGCAACTACATATTCAAAAGTCTACTTGAGTTTAATGATCCAACACAGAATTAGAACTCAGCCCTTTGTTCTTAGTAGTCTCCCTACAAATAGGCCCAAATGTCCCTAGATCAAAAGCAGGGAATAGTTTCATTTCAGTTCAATAATAAGGCTTTCATAATCTTCTTTGCTCACAATTCTGTGGTAAATATTTGCTTTCTGAATCTCAGGACATATGCTATTTTTCTTCTCAATTATGCGAGCTTTACTCCATCTAGAGGGAATGCAAGTTTCCAACAAGCACTAGCATTGTAAAGAATGCAAACAACACTTTTATTCAGTGAATAGTTTCATTCTTTGACCTTACAAAGAAAAAAAAAAAGGTCCACTCTGAATGATAATATAGGTAGAAAAACAGGTGGTTTATGTGATGTCATTTTTCAGGTGTTCAAAATATTTAGAAATTTCAGATGATCTTTTTTCTAAAGCACAAGCATTTGTGGCCAAATTTTATTGATCAGGCATACCTGATGTGTATTTTTAAAATAGTATGTCAACTTTTAAATTCTACCCATTGTCAAACTGAATTGGAAAAGAAAAATAAACTTTGGATGTCTAGAAACACAAAGAATACATATGAAGAAATATGATTTGTCGTAATTATGGAGTCATTTGAAGTATTTAATTTTAAATTTAAATTTCTTTTTATCTGAATAATTACGTATTTATTGTCAAAGTAATGCATCTTGATATTTTTGACGAGTTGACAATCATCTGTTAATAAGCATTAATTGACTTCATAGGTAAGAATGAGAAAGAGATCATGATAAAGTGAGTTTGCAAACATCAGAGTTACTATTTTTTATGCCTATGTCAAAGACTCAAAACCTAGTGAGTGCCATATTAAAAAAAAAGATCTTGCTCAGCAATGAGAAAATAGTCTATTTCAGCTAGTAAAGGTAATGCACCCAAATCTGCACAGATGCCATTTGGCTCCCATAATGGGAGAGATCAGGAGACTAGAAAGCAACATAAAGCCCCCTCTTTCCCTTTTGAAGGATTATAACAACATCTTGGATAAGACAAAATGAGACACGAAAGGCCAGACTAAAGCTCAAAGTGTGTCTCATAATATAATCAAACTCAGTAATGTTCTGAAGGCTTGTGTTCTGATGACAAGAAACAGTTATCTTTTATATTTTCATGTAGGATGATCAGAAGGCATTCCTCTAATTTTCAAGTAGAATTTATACTTTTGGTGAATTCAGAAAGTTCCCCAAGAATCCATTCTAATAAACCCAAACCTTAAAAATAATAAAATGTAATAATATATTAGTAAGACTAGCTAAACAATTTTGCTTTTCTAGTATAAGCTTTCATAGTTTAAAAATATTAAGAAAAATGCTTGTAGTTACATGTTTCTCAATATTTTTCCAATCCTCTTGCTTTGGTCTCTGCCTGGGTGTCATTATCATATCTGTTATTTCAAATGTTTCAGCAAGTTTATATGTTCAAGAGGATATAGAACAGTGTATTGATGTACTAATTGCTTATTGAATGTTATCTCTGATAGCGATTAGTACCTCTGGTTGGTATTCTAATATTAAAGGAGTCTTCCTCATGCCATGTCTATTTCCCAAGTAAAAATGCCTGAAGTAGTTCAATCGCTGTCCTTTTGATCTCTTTTTCAAGTGTCCAATAAAAATGAATAACTCTCGAAGGAATGCCACTAGAATAGTCCCATCTCTTGCTCTTATTGCTTTTAAACTGCTCCTTTATACTGTTGTTTCTCTTCAAGTCTTCCTCTAGATTTGTCTGCCAGTATTTGAAGATAATCACAATCAATTGAATTACAGAAAAAAAAATCACTAACCTCTGCATTATATTGTCAATATTTGTCAAGAATGCAGTCTTATTGATTTTTTTTGTACTCATGACTTGTGTATTTTCTAGTTCTACATTTCCTCAAAAATCTGTCACAGGTGGCATTTATCTAAGGCTTAGAAATAGCTTGCAGTCAGAAAGAAGAATGGATTCAAACCTGGCTCTTGCTTAGGGGACCCAGAATTTAGAATAGTTTTTAAATGATCACATTATTACCCATGTACATTTTCATTATTGTCATCATGAGTTTGAATTCACACATGTTTTTATACATTTTAATGTAAGATCTTAGGAATGGATTTGCTTGCCTAGACTTGTAACGTTACCAGGTAATTTTTTTTTTCCCAGTCCTGGGCCTTGGACTCAGGGCCTGAGCACTGTCCCTGGCTTCTTCCTGCTCAAGGCTAGCACTCTGCCACCTGAGCCACAGCGCCCCTTCTGGCCATTTTCCATATATGTGGTGCTGGGGAATCAAACCAAGAGCTAGGCCATATTCCCAGCCCCATATTTTTTAAACTTATATACAAAGTACATAATAGGTATTAAAATTAAGGACTAGGACTAGAGCTAAGAACAAATGACATAAGTCTCCCAATGTTATAAACAAAGATGAAAAGAACAGGGACTTGATAGCTCCTAGCTATGCGTCACCTGGAAGAGGGAAAATTTCCTTTCTTCTTGACATTGTCACACCCTTCCTCTCTAGTAAAGACCAGGAGGGAGTTAACTCAGTATGGATGAAACATTCATCCTTTTCTAGTATAGGTAGCTTTGTTCAGAACTGAAGGATATGAGTCATATTTCTAAAAGCACCTGGGGGTTTCTCTGAGAGAATTCTGGGTTCTGACAGGTTAAAACACTGGCATCTCACTCTGACTATTTCTTATTATGCTGAGATACCAAATGATCTATTCTGGGGCCACTGTAGAGGCAGAAACTAACTGAAGGCTAGTGAAATGAATGTGTGTGTGTGTGTGTGTGTGTGTGTGTGTGTGTGTGTGTGAGAGAGAGAGAGAGAGAGAAAGAGAGAGAGAGAGCATGTGTGTGTGTGTGTGTGTATGTGTGTGTACAAGTACTCACTGATACCAGTTGAGGCAGCTGGCCATACCAAGATTCTGTTCTGTTTTTATCCTGTCTACTCCTGTTGTAGACATCAGAAACTAGCCTAGGCCTGGGTGAGGGAAAATCATGCAGTCAAAATCCCTGGAATACCTGTGGAATGCAGGTACAGACTTGGTCATAGCTGGTACCTTGGGGAAGGAAAGGACATGAAGTCTAAAATTTCACAGAAACATAGGATTGATCTTAGAAACAGATGAACAAATCCCATAAGTCAGTTGCTTCTGAGTTTAGGTGACAAACAGAAATGGGAAAAGCAACCTCTGTCTGTCAGGCAGTGTGTTGTCTGCCTCTCCTATAATCCCTGCAGTTAGATCTCCTTCATGCAGCAGTGATTTTTAGTACTAGGTGGGTGAGATGTCTGCTGGGGTCGGGAAGACACTGTTATAGGCTTGAGGTAGACACCACTGAGGAAAGCATTACACCTCCAATGTAGTCACTCACATTCATGCTGCATTACAGAGAATCAAAAAGAAAATCATTCTGTCCAGGAGAAGATATATGCCAGTGACTGAAATTAATCTGTGGTGTGTATTTCAGGAGGATTGTTTGGATTCTTTGGACAGGAAAGGAAGTAACATGCTGCTAGAGAACTAGGAAGATGAGGGAATGGATCTGTTTCTTATGTTCAATTCTATATAAAATATATTTTCAAGCCAAATTATACTACATCATTCCTAATTACTACTACGCAATTGCTCCTTGAATTCGAGTCTAATTTGTTGAGGCTGAAAACAAGAAAGGAGCCTCTTGTATAATTCAAAACCAATAAACATGTGTTACCATGGACTCATAGAGGTTTTATTGCTAATGCATGTAGAAATGCCCTATTTTATAAGTTACAGTAAATGTGCTATAACGTAGCAACAGGAGATATTTTACATATTTCAGAAGCACAGATGGCCTATAATGTATGGTAAAAAAGAAACACTTTGCATGACTAGGTTTTTTGCCTGACCATCGATTACCCCAGGAGCTCAGTGGCTACAGGCTGAACCAGTGATGGAAGACTGAAGAAAGGGCAACTGATAAACAAATCCAAGCTGTAGCATGTTCTATAAACTACAGCTGCCATGCTGCATGAGTAATTGTGCTATTGCAGAAATGATAAATAATGCTGTGCTATCCTCACTGGGAAAATGAAGTATTTGTTGCCCCTCAAATTGCTAAAGGTGAAATCTGGTTCTTGGGACCCATCTGTTTGAAGGGACATAATCTGACAAGATAATTCTTCTTAAAGGGCTACCTTCTCTTTGCTCAAAGGTACTGCTTGAGCCACAGAGCCAATCCTATTTTATTGATGGTTAACTGGAGTTAAGAGTTTCACAGACTTTTCTGCCTAGGCTGGATTTGAACTGAGAACCTCATACCTATCACAGGAGCCTCCTCTTGCCCTCTCTTCAATGGCCTGTGCCGGTTTATCTCCTTGCTCTTCTCCACGCTACCCACTCCACCACTTCCTTGGAAAACAATTTTCACCTCCTTGCTGCTCTGCTAAGAGTTTGAAGATCAAGATTTTCCCTTCCCCTTCAGTTCTGATATTCACCGTGACATTCATGGCTCCTCCTTTACAGCAAATTATAATTCTCATAATTTCTCACCTTTTCTTCTCAATTTAGTACAGTTAACATGCAATCTAAGTAAATGCTACATTGGTAGGGAAGAACTGTTCTTTTTAGTTTTTTTAGGAAAGGGAAGGAAGGAAGGAAGGAAGGAAGGAAGGAAGGAAGGAAGGAAGGAAGGAAGGAAGGAAGGAAGGAAGGAAGGAAGGAAAACAGGTGAGCATTGTTAGCCTGTTCCCCCCATTTTAGTTTGACTACCTCTGCCTCCATCTTAGGTCTTCTGGGCTGTCCCTATGTTGGGAGCCTAGCCAGCTGCTAATCTCATTCTGACCTCTGGCTATGTTGCTATCACAAGGATATGCTAAGTGCAAGGACATTTGATTACTAGTAACTCTGCCCCTACCTGGAATTGCTTTACTATGTCCACCGGAGTCCATTCCTATGTTAATCCACCTCATCCTGTCTTTACTGCCATCAGATGTGAGCTGCAGACCTCTCGGACCGGACCATCTTTTGTCTCTTGTCTTTTTTCTCTTGTCTATCTTTCCTTTTCTTTAATCCACGCCCCCCTCATTCAGGATCCTCTTTCGTTGCTGGCTGGCTCTGGCATCCCTGAAGACAGGTGACTAGGCCAGGCTGGGCCACAATTGTGAGCCCGCACCCCAGTTCCCAAACCACACATATCTCTAGTCTCCAGCCCCATTAGAGGAATGCTGTCAGCCCAGGTGTGAACACAGCTGCTGACTTGCCCAGGCTATGTGCTCTCTGCAGCTGCAGAGTACTTCCCTCCTTCAGTGAAAGTTCCCGCTCCCAGCTCTCAGCCTCCCTGTCTCGCCTTCAGCTTCCTTGGCACTACATAATCAATCCTCCTGCACAAGGACAGGCTGTTGTTACTCTTCCCCAAAGAGAGCTCGCCTGCCAGCCCCTGCTGCCCCCTTTCTGTACGTGTCTGCGCGGTTTTCTGGAATGATGCTTTCAAGCATGGAAAGAGGTTTGGGGGAACAAAGATTAAACTGCAGCTTGGTGACAAGATACTTGCCTGTTGCTACCAGCAAATTTCAGGGCCCTACATGGAAAGATGCCCATTCAACAATAAACAATATCTCGCAATATGGTTTATTAAATAATTACTAATTACCACCTGGGGGGGTGGAATGAGTTTAATTGCCAGACATAGTTAAGGTAGAGTTCGTTCCCCAAACCTCTGCTATTCGACATTCAAATTAGCTCAGGGCAAGGAACTTTAGGGGAAAATAGACAAAGGACATATTCCAAGGGGTAAATGACAAAACAAATAAGAAGAACACAAGCAGTTTGGTACAGGGTCCTTATTCCCTCTAGAATAAATACATACCTGAATTTCTGACTTTTGAAAGGAATTACTGTGTCTTTAATCATAGTATTTAAAAAAAATTAAAAAAATGGTTTTTCACTGGTGTCATCCTTACCTCAAGCACACTGTCAAAACTCCTGCAGCCAGTCAGAGTTCCCACAGGGCTCTAGGCTTCCCAAAGAAACTTATAATATGATATGGTTTTGTGGTTAATGAAGATTAAAATCGGAAGAAGATAAAGTTCCTGAAAGATAGATTATCATTTACAATTGCTGCTCCCTTGTAAGGTAGGACTTAATTCTATCAGGAAATACTTGATATAGGTGGAGAAAGGGGAAGTTATTTGAACCAACCCACTGGTAGCCTTTAAGGAGGAGATGAGATGAGAAGATTAGATGAGGATCCTTGAAAAGCTTTGGACATAGTATCTGTCTCCTTCAATGTACCTGGTGGGAAGATATGAAGCAAAGCAATGGACTCAACGGTGACATTTGTTTGGTTGAGAAGTGATCATAGGTGTAAATAAAGGTACCAGGATGGATTGTCATGGAGGGGTTATCCTGAGAGTCCAAGCAGTAAAAAGTGGAAACAGCAATTAAGATGTGGTTCTCCTGAACTGGGAAAGAGTAGTAGAGGTCAAGATTTTATTTCAGGTTTTGTCTCTCATTATCTACAGAGGATTGGCTCAGGACATCCTCTGAGCACCAAGCCTCAGGGATGCTCAAGTCCATTATAGTAAATGGTCTGGTCATTTAATAGCTTCCTGGGTATTTTTATTCTTTCTTTTTTTTTTTTTTTCAATTTACTGCCTAGTTTTTTTTAATATTCTATAACATTTAAAGTAAACATATCCCTGATTTTCTATAATGGAATATGTACAATATTTATACAACCATGTGTATAGGTTATGGTCAGTATTTATTCATATTTTCCTTATATTTGCCAAAATCTTGCCCATTTTGTCTTTCATGACCTTAGAGAAAAATCTCTTAGCATTATTGTGTTTATCTTTTCATATGGCTCCTATACACTTTGAGACTATCATACTTTGTATATAAAAATGTACAAGATGGTGTCCTATATCATAACACTATCTTTTATATGATGCTTCTCATAGAATGCCAATCTTTAAAATAAAACATTTGAAGAACAAGATATTATAATCCTTTGCAAAATATACTTAATATCAACAATTCAATGGAACTATATTGTGATAGTTTAAAATATCAGTCACACTCTAGGTGACAGTGGCTCATTCTTCTAGTCTTAGTTACACAGGAGGCTGAGACCAAGTATATCAAGGTTCAAAGCCAACCTGAGCAGAATAGTTTGTGAGCCTCTATCTGCAATTAAACTGCAAATGGCAGACTGGAGATGTGGCTCAAGTGGTACCAGCCACAAACAGTGAAAGTAAACCTGTGTGAAGGCCCTGAGTTCAAGTCCTGGTACATGCACATTAAAATAATTCAGCTCCTAAATATACTATAGTGCATCAAAGTCATTGGTGTTATAGCCTTCTTGCTCTTTTACTTAATACTTGAATTCACAAAGCACTTAATGTTCATTAATCACTGCATGACTGATTTTACGTTTACAAGTTATATCACACATAACATTTCTCTGCACCTAGACTTTTCCACACTTAGCTAAATAATTCCAAAGTATTCTAGAATCTTATGAAATAAGCATAGTTGATTTCAAGTCATCAGTTCTGATTGGTGATAGGCAGCAGCTACCCATGAGTGAAGGAGACATGCAAAGCAAGCCTACAGTGGAAAATTCTTAAAGGCCTGCAGTCCTAAAGGAAAAAAAAAAGTGAGATGACAGGAAGACATAGGTATGACTCTAAGAGGTCTTAAAACTTTCCGACTTAGCCCTAGACTAGATCTAGGAATATAAATCTCACATTCAATTTGAATATGTACTCAAACCCCAAAGTATAATGTCTTGGCTAGAACCCAGTTTTAGATATAGCTTAAAGAAAGGGATTTTTGCTCAGCAACTTCCATCTGAAGGCCCTAGGCCCTTTCTCAAAAACTAGGTGTTTGGACTGGTTCTGTCTACAGTTGTATCTCTAGCTTCCAGAGGCATCAGTGGAATGCTGTCCACCAGGGTCTGACCATACCTGTTGACCCCCCCCCACCAGGCTAGGTCCAGCAGCTGAGGCAGAAGTGCCCCCCCTACAATGGCGCCAGGATGTGACCCCATGAACTTGCACGATAAGTGCAATTTTGCTCTGTGAATCAGTCTTCTTACACCAGAGACAATCCACATTAAGTCAAGTGACTTCTAACTTGGACTCTTAAACTAAAAGCAGAAGAAAGTGTTCATGTTTGTTTTATCTTTTCTTGAACTCCTCTTCTCTACCTCACTTTTGGATCAACTTAGGTTCCCGGAAAAAATGGTACCGGTTGATAACATCTTTATGACAAGGGATTCAAAGTACCCCTAAGGCATAGTGGAACCTTGCAGAACTGACCATCCTCAGAGGAAGCTGCACCCTGGAGCAAGAAGAGTAAGAAGGATAATCTCATGGGAACCAGAGTGCTAGCCCTCAAGGGATGGCAGCAAAAATAACATCTCTGAAATCCCAGAGAACCAGAACTGAGATAATGACCAACTTGCCCAGTGCTGACAGGACTGTTTAACTCTGCATATCCTTTGTTCCCTGTCCCTAGTTCTTCCTCTACTTAAATCTGATGCTCATGTTTGTACCTTGAATATGTCTGAATATGAACAGACATCTCATCTTCCTGCAGCATGCTATGCCACAGAATAAATCTTCTTTCTCTAACTATTCTGTATCTATTTTTGGCCTGTTAGGGTGAGTGGCCAGACCTAATGCTTCTTTCCTATCACATCCACCACATTTTACTTCTTGCCTGCTTCTCTCATGACAAAGTAAGCGAACTGAACTCACTCTCTGGTAACAACTAGTATACACTGGCCAGAGCAATAAAATAGTGACAATTCACTTTCTTTATGTAGTAGAAAAGAAGTTAAAAGCATGGAATTTTTACATTATAAAAACCTTGATGCATTCATTGTATTTTTCTTTATAAAACTTAATTTTCTCACATTGTCTCCCTAGAGTCTTCTCTTTCACGGGGGGGGGGGGGGGGGGCGTATTTGTTGTAGGTTTTTTTAAATTGGCATTTCATGCCTTTTGATAGATGTTTTGTTACTGGAGAATTTTTATTGATGGAAGAAATTTGGGAAGGGTTGTATTCCTCCTAGCCTTTATATTCCTTGTTGGAGATTTAATAAGAACTTTAATTGGCACTGTTAACAGGATAATAAGTTCACTTTGTTGTTTTTATAACAGTTAACCAAAATTACTTTTCTCAATAGTATTTTCAACTTCCAAGAGACGATAGTTTATTAATCTACTGTAGACATTTTACTTTTAAAAGCAGGTTCAGGAAAGGTACATAGCTTTTTAAATCCAATAAAAGATCAATTGTTAACATCATGTACAATAAATGGGAATGACCCCAAAGCAAGTTCCATCTGTAGTCAATGTTATGTGTTCCCCATCATTTTCACACTCAGTGGCATGATCTGTGGAACTGTGAGCACACTAGCAGTTTTACATTTTTACAATTTACCATATGGTAAATTGTGGTTCAAGTGAAAAATATCTTTGATTTTATGTCTATTATCTTTCTAGCACCTTTTGAGCTCGGATATTAATATTACTTATGGAATTGTGTATAACACTGAGTCTTCATTTTCATCATAAACACAACTGTGGGATAAAGAGAACCTTTTGACTTGGAATCCACAAATATTTTGACTCCGGCTCTACCCCTGGTATGTGCTGCCTAATGTTTGAAAAGTCAGATCAATTTCCTTAAATGTAAAACGGAGACAATCATATCCATAAAACTAGCCTTACAAATTTAATTATATGACCCCTTTAGGGGAAGAAAGGTAGCTTTACTATAATGTCATTTTGCTTTCTATAGATAAGGAATACCTCCTGATAATATATAAATGATCTCAAAATCTTAGTTGAGCTGACCAACATTTTACCTTTCTGCAGAATTAAATCTGTTCTGCAAAGGTATATAATACTGTAATTAGAACTTGCTTTTGTGTAGGATGATTAGTATCAAAGGAAGAAATACAAACCTGGAAAGATATTTCCAGTATCACTCCTCTTCCCCACCCCTTTCATTGTTGTAGAAATTGAGATCTCCAGAGGCTAAATGACTTGGAACAAGTGAGCCACAAACCAGAACATTGAATCCAGAGGCCCCTAACCTGCTGTGCTTTCTACAGACTCCTGTAACCAACCATCTTAATTATTCACAAGAGCAGAAAGGTGGCTTCTGTGCCCAAAGCATCTCAGCATTTGCCAAGTGTCCTGCAATTTCACTATTAGAAAACTCAAAGCATCATAATCTTCAAACGATCCTTAATAGAATTCAAATATCCTTGGAGGATAATACCTCAGTGTTCATTCATTTATATCAAATTGCTTTCCCTGGTTCTAGTCAGCCAAAGAAAGCAAGAAAATTGGGCAGCAGTACATTGCACTGGGTGACTGGAGTTAGAAGGATTGAGATTTATTTCTTGGCTGAAAATTCTGGGATAGCATCACAATACTCAGCCAGTACATGGAGAGCCTTTTAGAGGCTGCCCCTGTTCAGGCGTACATTGTAGTCACTATACTGGCAACTTCCCAATGAGTGGCATATCTATGACTTTTCCCATTCTGTGAACAGTTTCTCTCTCTTTGTCTCTATCCATCTCTGTCTTTCTGTCTCTTTCTCTGTCTATGCCTCTCTGTTTCCCTTCCCAATCAGGTCCCATCCTAACAGTTTTGGAAACTCACTGCAGGCTAATAAACTCCATAAAGCCTCTCTTAACAAATATCCAAACTCTTTGGGCCAACTTGAATATCTTCTTCCTTTACTCAGGTGAAGTTATATATCTTGACATTTAACTGTTTTACTCCCTAATTTCCTCGTTATTCATTGGGGTCATTGATAGCACTAATTTGGAGGGTCATAAGGTTTAAATACATGTAAGTTGTTCATAATAAGAATCCATAGTTCCCAAAATTGAAAGGTCACCCCCCCCCCCCGCCCCATAACAGACACCTGTGTTTCCCAAGCAAGCCTCAACTGGATGAATTAGGACCTGGGACGTGTTCAGTGGGTTTGCACAACACATTCCCAGAGCCAGGCCTGTGCAAATTACTTCAGGCCTAAACCACAAACCTGCAAAAGCCATCCAGAGTGTTTCTGTACCCTCCTGCCACCTTCATCGAGAACCCTGCTTAAGACCTTTCACCCCTGACCCCAGTACACCTGTATCTCTTGAAGAGGTGTCCCTCTTCAACTCTCAATTACACTTGATATGGTAGGTTGAGGTCATTTTCTGCTCCTTCTTTTTTCTAATACCCTCTTGAGTTCCTGGTAAATAAATGCTATATGTTTATACACCCCTATTATTATTTACTATAGCAATTACAATGAACAGTTTGTTTGTGTTACTTAAAAATAGAGAATGTTAGTAAAAAAAAGAATGTAAATCATTTTTCTTTGTCACGGTAAGGAATTACCATAAAAATACCCCAAATGAGGGAAATGTGCTATCAGACACAAGATTCACAGTTTCATGATTTTCTTTCATGCACAATCTGTTCATAGAGCAGGTTTCACCTATTGCCTTGGATAGCTTATTCCCTCATTCATATACAACTTATAAAGAATATAATAGGAAGAAAAGGCTTTTGGTGTAAGTTTTGCATCATTTTCCATATGTATCCACATCTCCAAAAAGTTAATAATGAATTATTCTGAAGATAATGACTGAAACTCAATATTTATGACAAATTTACACAAATGTAGATAATAGCACAATTCTCTATGTGCTTTGATTGCTTTGAAATGGCAGTTTTCAATAAATATTGAAATTAGGTGATAATCGCTAGAATCATGTATTATTTATCACATTCAGATTGTCATGAGTAGGGGTGCCCTTTAACACATTAGCTTCCCTTCAAAGAGCTCAGGGGAAAAAACAACAACAACCTAATTCCAAATGCACTATTATTCTTCATACCTTTTTTTTTCTTCAGTATTTATTATAGAAACGTATGCATACTCTTTTGGTAGTAAGGGAATTCATTTTTACCTGGTCATGTCTAAAATAGATCTGAGCTAAAAATATTCTCTATGGTACCCAATGCAAATTGCAGACATGTAATTTCATGGCTGATTCTTTGAAATGTTTGTAAAATCTTAAGATCTGAAATATTTGGGATTGCACAGTAACAGAAATAGTAAGAACACGTAGAATACATGCTGACATAAAATATACATCCACAACCATCTCTCCTCTGGCTTTAGAAACACTTCCTTTGTTTTATTACCTAGGAGAAAAATAAGTGTTTTTAAGAGAGGGCATAGAATGTTTTCAGTATCTTAATGACAATTAGATTATTCTCTTCCACACTTATAAATGAAACGGTTGGAATAAATCCTACAACTAGAATATAGTTCAGGATTTTAAAATGTCATTTGCAAAAGGAAAAGAGATCAAGATGATAGATTGGATAATAAGAATTTTAAGGACTACTAACAGATTTCATTTCATAGCTTGATAAGAATAAAACTAGATATTTTGAGAATGAATTTTTTTTTTGGTCAAAGAAAATATTTTGAATGAATTACTTTCCTGGAACTTATATTTCCTTCACTTTGTCCTACGTTTCCTGAGATGTTGATGGTAATGACACGGGCTGTAAACTCCAGTCTCAGCAATCTTCCTAGGCAATGCAAAGGAAGACAAAGATCAAGGATAAATAACTCTTGGCTTTTGGTGAGTGATCTAGTGACAGGATCCTAAGCATGACTCTGGGGTCCATGAATTTCTTCTTTCTCCAGACTACTTGCTGGATAAGCCCCCAATACTTGACTCCGTTTATTAGTATTCCATCATTATAACTCTATTTTTTAACATACCTAATTTATAAGACTTGAACCACGTAACTGTTTACCCTACTCTATAAAATTATTTTAGATTACCTGATACAACTTAGATATAAATACCTTTGTATAGCTCAGGATGTGAGGCATCCAAATGTCCATTCCAGAGACTTCCACAGATGAACTCAGCGCAGATACAGCTGAGTCAGTGAAAATGTATTGGTATTAGCCTTATCTCTTTTTTTGAACTTTAGAAGCTAACTGTAGATTTGTAAAAGTAAAGTAGGAATTTGAAGGCTTAGTTTAAGTGGTATAGTACTTGTACAACTAGTACCAGTCCCTAAATTCAATCTCAAGTAACACACACACACACACACACACACACACACACCATGTACATAAGCTACATCACAATTGAGCTTTCTCTACCAAGAAAATAAATAAAGTACTACATACTACCAAGGATCATCATCAAAGACAGTTTTGTGCAATCTCTAATGAAGTTGTGTTTACAGACTATTGTAAAACTTTCATTGGGGAAAGATTAAGAAATATCATAAACTGGGTGTGATAATCTAAAAAAAAAGTCTGTGGTAATGAACATGTAATGAGAAAAATTTTATTTGGGCTTGCAGCTTCAGAAAGTTTCCTAAACGACTTGTCCCTATGCCTTTTTTTTTTTTTTTTTTTGCCATTCATGGGGCTTGAACTCAGAGCCTGAGCACTGTCCCTGGCTTCTTTTTGCTCAAGGCTAGCACTCTGCCACTTGAGCCACAGCGCCACTTCTGGCCGTTTTCTATATATGTGGTGCTAGGGAATCGAACCCAGGGCTTCATGTATACGAGGTAAGCACTCTTGCCACTAGGCCACATTCCCAACCCTATCCCTGTGCCTTTTAAGCCTATATTGAAGGAGGAGCAACGTAGTAGATCAAACCTACTCATCTCATGACCAGGAAGCAAAAGAAAACAAGAAGAAAGCAGGAGTCTGCAGCTCCATAATCTCATTTAAGGTTCCCTAGTGTCTTAAAGACCTTTAATGTGGTCCTCTTAAAATTTCTACACCCTCCAAATAGCACTACACTGGGAATCAAGCCTTTAACACACAAACGTCTGCCCTGAAGGTCATTCCAGATGTAAACTAAAGCACAGGGTAAAACTACCTTGTGAGAGAAATAATGAATAAGCTTGGAAATAATTTTATGAGGGTGAATTAAAAGGTGCCTATTCATTTGCTTTCACAAAGTAGTTGTCGGTAAATGATTAAATGCACATAATGATGGACTCAGACTGATCGTCTTTACGTGGTACTGATATTAGTTTCAGTACATAATTTGCTTTCTCTTTTTTTTCTTGAGCAAAATTTCAAATTTATCCAAGGAAATGTTAAACTTTTTTTTTAATTGAATTTCCCTGATTTTGATATATCTCAACTCATGTGAATCTTATGTTTCTCTTACTTAGAGGCATCAATAAAACACATTTTAAGATTAGGTGCTGGTGCCTCATAAGGTTTTCATGCATGAAAGCTGGACAATATAGCAGAAGCATAAACCTCATTACTGGCACTAGTTCAAGTCCATTACATTAACTGGTCTCATCACAAAGCACTCTATTTTTTGCTTACGCATTGAATAGTAAATAAAAGTTAGATAAAGTTTTATTGAGTGAGGCAAAAGATCTGGCTGTTTCCCGTTTTTCCTTTACCATCTCTTTGAATCTTAGAACAAACCTGCCAGGTAGGAATTATTTTCCTCCTCAGAAAACTGAACAGAAATGGTATAATAACAACTTGAAAATAATGTGTCCCAGAATTTACATCCTTTCTAATTTCTCCTTCATTGATCTTGTCTGCTTCCCTTCCTTTCTTCCTCTTCTTTATACATATTAAATGCATATTATGTGCTGCTATGCTTTGGATCTGAAATGTCCTTCAGTGCTCATCTTTTGAAGACTTGGTTCCCAATGCAGCTGTATTCATTTATTTACTGTATCACTAAGGGGACTTCAAGTCTGACACACATTCTTGCTTAGCATTTTTGCTCAGGAATGTCATTCTAGCCATTGAACTACACCTCTGTTCCAGGTTTATTTTTTGCTGCTAATTGGAGAGAGAATTACACGGACATTTGTCTGGGCTAATGTTGAGCTTTAGCCTGATATTTCAGCCTCCTGAGTAGCTAGGATTATAGTTAGAGCCAGGACTTGGCTTATGTCTCTGTTTTATTAAAGGTAAATAAGTACCCTATTTCTTCAAATGTCCTTGAAGTCAGATTGAGACTATTACCGGTTTCTTATTACTGAGGTAAATAAACTTTATTTTACATGTGCATGACTCATACTTTTTTAATATATATATATTTATCATCAAACTGAATTACAGAGAGGTTAGAGTTTCATACATTAGGCAGTGGATAGATTTCTTGTACTGTTTGTTACCTCGTCCCTCATACCCCCCTCCCCCCTTTCCCTTCCCCCGCCATGAATTGTTCAGTTGTTCAGTTCATTTTCACCAAACAGTTTGTAAGTACTGCTTTTGAGTTGTTTATCTTTTTTTACCCTGTGTCTCTCAATTTTGATATTCCTTTCCAATTTCCTGTTCTAATACCAGTATACCTGGTTTCCAATATACTCAGATAAGATACAGATAGTATAGGCACAACCACAGGAAGGTGATACAGGAATATTATCAATAATAGAGGCTACAGTTACATATGGCACATTGAAAGTAGTTACAACTGTGATATAACAATCGTTTCCATAACATGGAGTTCATTTCACTAAGCATTATCTTATGTGTTCATAAGGGTATAGCTATTGGGCTCCTGTGATCTCTGCTGTGACTTGCCTAAACCTCTGCTAATTATTCCCTATAAGGGAGACCAGATAGTCCATGTTACTTTGGGTCTGGCTCTCTTCACTTAGTATAACTTTTTCCAAGTCCTTCCATTTCCTTACAAATGGGGCAATGTCATTCTTTCTGATAGAGGCATAAAATTCCATTGTATATATGTACCACATTTTCCTGATCCACTCATCTACTGAGGGGCATCTGGGTTGGTTCCAGACTCTAGCTATGACAAATTGTGCTGCGATGAATATTGTTGTGCTGGTGGCTTTATTGCGATTATGTTTGTGGTCTTTTGGATAGATACCCAAAAGTGGGGCTGCTGGGCCATAGGGGAGCTCCATGCTTCGCCTTCTGAGGAATTTCCATACCGCTTGCCAGAGTGGCTGAACCAGTTTACGTTCCCACCAACAATGAAGTAGGGTTCCCTTTTGGCCACATCCCCTCCAACAGTTGTTATTGTTACATTTCTTGATATAGGACATTCTTACTGGGGTGAGATGGAATCTCAATGTTGTATTGATTTGCATTTCTTTATGGCCAGTGATGTAGAGCACTTTTTCATATGTCTCTTGGCCATTCTCATTTCCTCATCAGAGAAGTCTCTTTGTAAGTCTTTAGCCCACTTGATGATGGGGTATTGGTTCTTTATGGTTTTGTTTTGGATGAAGGTAATTATTTTGTTCTTCATATATTTTAGATATGAGGCCTTTGTCCGTTGAATAGCCGGTAAAGATCTTCTCCCAATCTGTGGGCTTTCTGTTTATCTTGCGAGCTATGTACTTTGCCATGCAGAAGCTCTGCAGTTTGATGCAGTCCCATTTGTCCATCCTTTCCTTGATTTGTAGCCTTTCTAGGTCTTTGTTAAGGAAGTTCCGTCCTGTGCCAAGGAGCCCAAGTGTTTCCATTTATGCTAAAATCCCTGGAAAAACTGGGATTCCAGGGAACATTCCTGAATATAATCAAGGCAGTTTATGACAAGCCAACAGCAAGCATAAATCTAAATGGTGAAAAACTAAAGCCATTCCCTTTAAAATCAGAAACAAGACAGGGATGTCCACTCTCTCCCCTTCTCTTTAACATAGTACCTGAATTCCTAGCCAAAGCAATTAGGCAAGAAGGAAATATAAAGGGGATCCAAATAGGAAAAGATGAAGTTAAACTTTCTCTCTTTTCAGATGACATGATCCTATACCTAAAGAACCCCATAGACGGGCTGGGAATATGGCCTAGTGGCAAGAGCACCTGCCTTATATACATGAAGCCCTGGGTTTGATTCCCCAGCACCACATATATAGAAAACAGCCAGAAGTGGCACTGTGGCTCAAGTGGCAGAGTGCTAGTTTGCGCAAAAAGAAACCAGGGACAGTGCTCAGGCCCTGAGTCCAAGGCCCAGGACTGGCAAAAAAAAAAAAAAAAAAAAAAAAAAAAAAAAAAAAGAACCCTATAGACTCTACCCCCAAGCTACTAGTGCTGATCCAAAACTATGGCAAAGTTGCAGGATATAAAATAAACCCTCAAAAATCAACGGCCTTTCTCTATGCTAACGACCCGAAGACCGAGGCTGAAATCAGGAAAGCAACTCCTTTTGCAATAGCCTCAAAAAACATAAAATACCTAGGAATAACCTTAAGCAAAGAAGTGAAAGACCTCTACAATGAGAACTTTAAAAAGATGGAAAATGAAATTAAGGCAGAACTAAGGAAATGGAAAAACCTCCCATGCTCCTGGATTGGGAGGATTAATATAATCAAAATGTCAATATTGCCAAAGTCTATCTACATATTCAATGCAATACCAATTAATATCCCAACACAATTTTTTAATGAAATAGAGGAAGCAATTCTGAAATTCATATGGAACAATAAAAGACCTAGAGTAGCAAAAACAATCCCAAGCAGAAAGAACAGTGCTGGAGGAATTACAATACCCAACTTCAAGCTGTATTATAAAGCTATAGTAATAAAAACAGCTTGGTATTGGCACCGGCACAGGCCTGAAGACCAGTGGAACAGAATTGAAGACCCAGAAATGAACCCACAGAACTATGCCTACTTAATCTTTGATAAAGGAGCTAAAACAATAGTCTGGAAGAAAGATAGCCTCTTTAACAAATGGTGCTGGCAAAACTGGCTCAACACATGCAACAAACTAAAACTAGATCCTTATATATCACCCTGCACCAAAATCAATTCCAAATGGATTAAAGACCTTGAAATGAAAACAGACACCCTGAAAACACTAAAGGAAGGAGTAGGAGAAACACTTGACTCATACTTCTAACTTTAAATCTTGACATATTTTTTGGGTATTCATTATGTACATTGTTCTAAGAAATACTCCCTTAAACTTTACAACTCTGTGTTATGAATACTGTTTTTTTGTCAGTACTTTTTATACAATAATTCATTTATTTAAAACTCTACATAATAGCCAGCGCCTTCTTAGTGCAGTAGGCAGTACGTCAGTCTCATAAAACTCTACATATTGAGCCTGCACTTTGTCCTGGTTACTTTTCGAGGCACTTGAAACACGAGTAACTGAAAAAAACCAAAGATTTTTATTTTCTAAAGTTTTCCTTCTAGCTTATCCAAGAAAAAAAATGTCAAAACATAAAACATAAACTACCTGAACCTTGATGGAACTCGAGTTAGAATTTAGTTTTGTTTGCTTTGAACAGCAGAATCTTAGCCCCTATGTGTACTACACATGGAAGAAAAGTCATATTAAAAATCTAGGTCATGCCATCATCAATTAAGCCTCCCACATCATCCAGATGTTTCCAAGAAAAATAATTAGACTTCTTTACCTCAACAGTTCACAGATTACACTCACATACATAATGGGTTCTTGAAAAAGATCCTGCACAATGAATAACAATAACAATAACAAAGTACTATGCTCTTCAAAAGGGCAAAGCAGTTGTTAAGTGTTCTCACAAGGCAAAGTGATAAGCTTGAGAGATTTTCATGCAGGCTGGTTAGCTCGAGTTAGTGTTTCCACACTATGTATGTGTTTCAAACATCATGTAATATATATAGATAGATAGATAGATAGATATAGATATAGATATAGATATGTGTGTGTGTGTGTGTGTGTGTGTGTATTCATCAATTAAAATAAATCAATTGAAAGATCTGAGCTCAATCAGACTGATGATGTGAAGCTCTACTTTAGTGGACTGAAGAATTTTCTACCTTGACATCTATTACAAAGGAAAGATAAAAATACTGGCACCCCTCGAAAAAAATACTGGCACCCATGTTAATGTCTGGTATTCCTCCTGATTTTCTTCTCTGTCCTCATTTTTTTTTATTTAGAGGGACTCCAATATAGACAACATCATAAAAAATGTTTTCTTCTTAAATAAAAATCAGTATTTCTCTAATGTGAGCTAATAGACGTTTATTTTAAGGACAATTGCAAGCTCTACTCATAGACAATAAACTTGAATATTTTGAACATCAGAAGATCATCATTAGAAATAATTGTGTTATTCTTGAGGAGAAGAAAACAGGGTAAAAGTTTTGTGTTTCTTCTTCTATTCCATCATTTTCAAGGGCAGAAGAAAAACTCACTAGTCAAGTATTTGCGAACCAATGACATCCAAACACGTTTGTCCTTGAGACATTGGTTTGTTTTTTGACCTGAAAAAAATATTTTCCAAAAGTTGAATGGTATTTTTTTTAAAGCAATGACCATTTCTCCTTGTCATTGTTTTGAATGGACAAAACACATAGAGGCTAATGGACTATGAAGTAGTTGCAAATGAAATTCCCATTGTGTCAACTCTGAGGACACATGGCTGTACTATAAGCACTAAAGAAACTGAGATTGTAATTGAGATGCCATCTTTGGCTGCAGAGCACACTTGGGGATAGCTGGGGATACAATAGCATGATTTTATTTGCTCACCTCCCCCATAAGAAAAGTTTGTCTTTTTTTTTTTAAGAGAAGAAAGAAACTTACATGCATCATACTATTGTATTTAAAATTCCCTTATGGCTAGTATAATGGAAGTACAATTCTTAAGTAATAAAAGGTAAACAAAATGAATAAAGAAATGGAACAAATAAAAAACCCTCCTTTTTTTTATGTCACCCTCTAGTTTAACAAAGAGAAAGAAAAGGCAGAGACCAACATGTAGGATGTGGATTCCTGATCACTAATGCAAATTGTCATGTTCTCTAAGCACTATGGCAAGGAAATGATTGTCATGAGACCTCAGTCTCTAAGTCTATAATCAGATGGTGAGAAAGCTGGGCTCACTGGCTCACATTTGTAAGTCAGGAGGTAGGCTGAAGACCTGGAGGATTGCACTTCTCAAGACTCCATCTCAATTAAGGATAAATAGCATGGTCCTCTTCAGGAGAATAGGATGGTCACTCTTCAGGAAAATGGAATTATAACTTCGAGACTGTTCAAAAAAATAATGAAAGCAAAATGGGCTAAGGACCCGGCTCAAGTGCCTGCTTGTCAAGTAGAAGGCTTTGAGTTTAAAGCTCAGTAATATTATTTTAACAACAAACAGAAAAAAGCAAGGAAGGGTAGTAGTTTGATCAAAGTAGTCTTTATAGACAAAATTCCAAAATAATATTATTTCTCGTTATGCTATTGAAAAAATAAAACTACAATTTGTTCCCCAAATTTAACATACTAGAATTCACAAATGTAATTTACTTTGCTACCTTGCATTTGTTCTAACATAAAGTAATCTCAGATAGCATTACTGGGTTTCACAGTTCTTTCACATGACTGATTAGAAACTTAATGCAGTTGTTCTGTTGCTGGGTCTTTTCATGCTTTCCTTTATGCAAATAGAAGAAAACTTTTTCCCCTTGGTATCCTATCAGTATATTTTGCAAAATGAGTGAATATGGCTGCTCATTTGCTTTCCAGCTTTGTCTGATGCAGAAATGTTTCAAAGGGATAAATTACAAGCAGAATTCTAATTTAACTATTTGCAAAGTTCTACTTTTTTTGCCAAAACTGATTGAACTTCAAAGCCTCCCTAAAACATCATACATAATTTATCTTAGGGGAAAAAAAAACAATAAAATCCAGGACAAGGGCTGGAACAATAGTATTTAAAATAAGACATAGTGACAAGCTAAGCATTTGCTTGAAGATAAATGCACTTTCTGTCAAATCTTATTTTTTTTCAATTTATAAATCTGGTAATATTGCAGAGTTGGTAATTACAAGAGCACTTCTTGTGGAGTACTGAAAAACAGTTCAGTGTGAGTGACACCTCCTTTCTTTTTCTTTTTTCAAAAACTTTGCATTTAATTGTTTTTCAATCATACATTCCAATCACAGATTTTAAATGGTTTTTGACCTGTATACCATCATGAGTCGATTACCAATTCTCTAATCAAAGTTAAATAACATTCAAGTGTATTCAATAATTCAGAAATCTATCTGGGAGGTTTAATGTGACCCAGGGTTCTGGTCCACATTCAAGGATTACATGAAGCATTGGAATGCTGTGTGCCCAATTGCACTTAAATTACTTCAGGAAGAATCAGCAGATTCCAAAATGTAACTATTGCTATGCTTTCTAGTTGAAAAGAATCCCTTGTATGTGAATGAGAAAAGAGCCAGTTGTATTGTTTAGACAAATCTATATGTGAAATGCCAAAAAGATAAGTATAAAATGGAAACACTTCACAATCTTGTTGGCTGTGGGCTCTTAATAGCCAACATTAAAGTAAAATACCTTAGAAGTGCTGGTCTTTGAACACCTTCAATAAGTGTTCATTAAAAATTAATTTTCTTGATTAAAATAAAACAAGATTTTTTTCTAAATAATGGTTTACTCAACCTGGCAACATTAGCACAAAACATAAAAAGTAAAGATGAGATGAATCTACTGGTTTTAACTTTTCCAGTGTGCTTTGTTTCAATCTGCCACATTGGAAAGAGCTGGCTGTAAAGGCAAATGTAACAGAAAGTTCTAGGGGCCCAACAAATATATTTTTATGAAAGTTTGATGTTTTGCTAATTCATAAAGCTAATGGATATTATCCATGTCTTTAATTTTACATTGTTTTCATAGTCTTCTCTTTCAGAGAAAATGTTGAATATTCTAAAATGTTGTAGGTTAAAGTATTTGCACACTTAAATACATAACTTTTTAACATATAAATCTGTAAATGCATCTTTGGGAAATTCAGAGATCCTTTTCAATTTTTATCCCAAATCATGCTTTTCAACAAGATTACTTCAAAGCAAACCTCCATTAAGCCACTTCAGAAATGTGTTAAGACTTTTTTATGATCTTTTTAGTTAATCGCAATTTTATTCATTTGTAGAGCCAACAAGACAAGCATTATAAGAGGTAGAAACTTCAGGTTGCATATCAAGAATACATTTTTCTCTTCCATCAAAGGGGCAAATCATGTATCCTAGCTTCTTTTATATATGTGTACACGACTGCACTGCTCCCCAGGGGAAGGGCTGGCCATGTTGCCAATCACTTGGGCCTTACAGCAGCAGTTTACCTTTCCTAATCTCGCAGTCTTCCTGACTGGAATCTACGCCGATGGAGCATGTCTGATGCCACTGAAGGAAATCTTCTGAATAATACTCCAAAGAATATAAGAACACTTCATTCCTGAATGACATTGTGTGATGGCATCATCACTCATAGACTCAACTCTTTTTTTTTTGTTTGTTTGTTTGTTTTGCTACTGAGCAATTTTTTTTTCTTAATTTTTATTGTCAAACTGATGGACAGAGAGGTTACAGTTTCATACGTTAGGCACTGGATACATTTCTTGTACTGTTTGTTACCTCCTCCCTCATTCCTCCCTCCCCCACTCCATTTCCCTTTCCCCCCATGACTTGTTCAGTTGATTTACACCAAACAGTTTTGCAAGTATTATTGCTTTTGTAGTCATTTGTCTTTTTACCCTGTGTCTCTCCATTTTGGTATTCCCTTTCAGTTTCCTAGTTCTAATACCAGTATACACAGTTTCCAATGTACTCAGATAAGATACAGAGATAGTGCAGGTACAACCACAGAAAGGGGATACAAGAGGGTTATCAATAATAGAAGCTACGGTTTCACATCACATGTTGAAAGTAATTACAACAGTGATATAACAGTCGTTTCCATAACATGGAGTTCATTTCATTTAGCATCATCTTTTCTGTTCATAAGGGTATAGCTTTAAGGCTCTTGTGATCTGCTGCTGTAACTAGCCTGAACCTGTGCTAATTATTCCCTATTAGAGAGACCATAGAGTCCATGTTTCTTTGGGTCTGGCTCACTTCACTTAGTATCACTTTTTCCAAGTCCTTCCATTTCCTTACGAATGGGGCAATGTCATTCTTTCTGATAGAGACATAAAATGCCATTGTGTATATGTACCACATTTTCCTGATCCATTCATCTATTGAGGGGCATCTGGGTTGGTTCCATATTCTAGCTATGACTAATTGTGCTGCTATGAACATTGTTGTGCTGGTGGCTTTAGTGTGTTCTTGTTTGTGGTCTTTTGGGTAGATGCCCAAAATTAGGGCTGCAGGGTCATAGGGGACCTCTATGTTTAGCATTCTGAGGAATCTCCATACTGCTTTCCAGAGTAGCTGAACCAGTTTACATTCCCACCAACAATGAAGTAGGGTTCCCTTTTGGCCAGATCCCCTCCAACATTATTTTCCTCCTTGCTTTGATATCTCAACTGTAAAACAGTCTAAGTGTTGTCTATAAAAAAATTTAAGTCTACATTGTACAATCTAGGTTTCATAAGTTTCTTTCTTTCTTTCTTCCTTTCTTTCTTTCTTTCTTTCTTTCTTTCTTTCTTTCTTTCTTTCTTTCTTTCTTTCTTTCTTTCTTTCTTTCTTTCTTTCTTTCTTTCTGCCAGTTTTGGAGCTTGGACTCAGGGCCTGAGTGCTGTCCCTGGCTTATTTTTTTGCTCAAGGCTAGCACTCTGCCACTGGAGCCACAGCACCACCTCTGGCCTTTTCTATATATGCAGTGCTGGGGAATTGAACCCAGGGCTTCATGTATTCAAGGCAAGCACTCTTGCCACTAGGCCATATTCCCAGCCCTCATACATTTCATTTAAAATAAAGCAAAACCAAACCAAACCAACCAGGATAGAAATCTTCAGGGTCATTTTTAGAAAGGTCAAGGTAGGAAGGCTTCCCTGGGGTTTGAAATGAGTAAGTTGTGGTTAAACACACAGAGATTGTCTCAGGCTTTAAAAAAGGAGGGAGGGGAAACGTGGTACTGGTAAGAGTTAGCTGAACATGTGTGATTGCTTAAACTATGCACTTTCCTGGAAAGGTTTTATTTTTATGACTGGCCCCTAGATGGGAGTTGGGAACTGTACTGTTTAAAAGGAGAGCTTCAAACGCACTTCAGTGTGCATCAGCATTCCTCTCTATGACAAAACACCTAGATAAACAACTTTAATTTCTTTTTTGGTAGTGGTACTGGGGTTGAACTCAAGGCCTAGCACTTGCTAGATCAACTTGAAAGGAAGATATATTCATGTATTTTGACTCATGGTTTCAGAAGTGCCTGTCTCATCACTTTAAGTCAGTGACAAGATACAACATAATGGTAAGTAATAAGTGGTTGAGAAAAAACTGCTTTTTCATGGTGGAACAGGAGAATCTGAGAGGAAGAAAGAGAGGGGGGAGGAAGAGAGGGAGGGAGAGAAAGAGAAAGTAAGAAATAAAGGAAAAAAGGAAGAAAGAAAAAAGAAAGAAAAAGAAAGAAGAAGAAGAAGAAGGAGGGGGAGGAAGAGGAGGAGGAGGAGGAGGAGGAGGAGGAGGAGGAGGAGGAGGAGGAGGAGGAGGAGGAGAGATGATGATGACAAGAACAAGAAGAAGAGACTCACAAGACAATATGTTGGAAATTAGCCAACAGTAGAGTGGCGGGGCACATTGGTAGGAGGGCAATTGGGAGAAAAATGAAGGAGAGGGTAACAGGTATGAGAAGAAATGTTCCACTACATTACATATGTAACTATAACCCCTTTGTACATGACCTTGATAATAAAATTAAATAAACAAAAGAGAAGAAAAGAGAGAAAAGAGAAGAGAGAAACAGAGAGAAAAAGGAAACAGTGATAGTTGAGACAGAGATAAGAGACAAGACAGAGATGGAGAGACTGGGACCAGAATGCCAAATAACTCCTTTAAGGACACCACTACCAATGACCCACTTCCTCCTTCTAAGTCCTAGTTCCTAATAGTTCATTAGGTTAGTCATGAGGTTAGAAAAATGAGGTCTTGGTTCACCTCTGAAAAAGCCTTCAATGCTTTATATCCAAATATGACAGCGACTTTTTCTAATAGGCTTATTCCAGACATGGGTTTTATGGTAAGCGTTCCTCCTGGAGTGTAGAAAACCAGCCAGTAGAGTCAGTCATGTCAGTTTAATGCATGTAGGCTCAGATGAGTTTGCTCAGAGGATAAAACTTAGCAGATGTTGTCAGAGGAATTAATTAACTATGTCTTATGTTAATGAGGACTCTTAAGAAACTTGGATTTTATTTCCTGCTGACCATGCTTAACCTCTATGCCTTTTCCTTTTGTTAATATTGTCCCACCACAAAAAAAAAATGAAACCAAAACCCAAAGCTATGAAGAAAAGGAGTTCTGAAATCTCGATTGCCCTTCCATGAATTTCCATGTTTAGACAAAGTCCATCAAAGAGATTCTGCCGAGACACGTCCTGGGCCATAGTGAACAAGTGATCAATCTGAATTCCCCCTTTGAATTGGTTACTAAAGGCAAAATTCTGAAAGTATAATCCAGACTGGACTGGCACTCATGGCCTGTGTTATTCTCAGCCAGGTGAGAGAGGCAAGGTGCTAGTGCTTTTTAGTTCTCAGAAGTAAGAGATCACAGTAATGTAGAACAAACATATTGCAAAATGTAAAAACACCTTATTGTGCCATAGTGGCTATCAGGAGTTGTAGCATCTTGTTGGAGAATCTATCTAAATGACTAGGATTATGTTTGTAACTAGTCTGTACTTTCAATCAATGGAGATCTAGAAAGCACAGCCTAACAAATTGGAGAGTAAGTCAGGCAAAGCTTGCATTAAGGCTTTTGAATATGTAGTTGATAAATTATACTCCCGAGAGCCACAGAGCCCAGGAATTATCCTCTGTAGTGTACCTATAACAATATCATGGATATACATTCACTTTCTCTAATAAATACAAATTCAAATGATCATAATAAATAAGATAAAAATAAATATAAGCCAATAATTATATTCAAGGTGTTATGCCTTTGGGCACATACATCACAATTTCTGCCATGTAAAACAGAAGCAACATAAGAACAGAATGATTTATGAAATAGGTCTATATATAATAAATGGTAATATAAAAAGGAAAATGCTAACCAGGTACCAGTTGCTCATCTCTGCAGTCTGAGTTATTTGGATGACTGGGATTGGTAAAATTATGGTTCAGGGCAAATGAGTTCATAAGCCTTTCTTTCCTTGTTTAATTTAATTTATTTTCAAGGTGATATACAGAGGGGTTACAGTTAGATATGTAAGGTAGTGAGTATATGTCTTGTCATACTTATTACCCCTCCCTCATTTTTCTCCCACTCCTCCCCAAGTTGTACAGTTCATTTCCAACATACTGCCTTGTGAGTGTTGAGGTTTCATTTCTTAATCATATTAGGGTATAGTGGCAAGCACTAAGTAGAGTATAGTAAAATGTAGTAGGAGTCTGAGATTGTAAGGAATATGTTTACAGGATTAGCCAAGGCAGAAAAGCCTACAAGACTCCATCTCAACAGGTGGAAGCTAGACACGGTGATGCATATCTGATCCCTGAAATACGTGAATTTTGCACTCCAGGAGGGAAATGAGACCTTATTCTAAGAATAATTAGCCAACCAGAAACAAAATAAAATCCAGGCAGGAGGCATGGCTCAGTGGTAGAGTGTCTGCCTAGCAAGTTTGAGGCTCCTAGTTGAAAGTTCAAACAAACAATACTAACATGATATTATTTTTAAAATAAATAAAGCTTATTTTAAGTTGTGGAAAATGTCAGTAAGTCTACTTCTTTCAGCTTTGTATGATATACCATTTCTCTTTCATGAATTTACTCTTTAGTATTTTGCCAAATTCTTTTCTTTATGGATTCATAGGAACAAAACCTAGCAAAACTAAGCCAAATCATATTAATGTATGAAATAAAACATTTGATCATGTTGAATTTTCAAATAATTATTAACCAAAGTACACAGATTGGAATCTTGTTAGGTTTTTAGAACTATGCTTATGGAAGATATGAGTGAACAATATTTGATCCTTATCATCCAGAAATTTGCAGATAACAGTAGTACAGAAAAATAAGTTCAATATTGGAAATAAACATAATGAGAAAAATTCAACAACACCCTCCAAAATTGGCAGCAGGTACTTGAATAGGGTGGATATGGTCAAAAGGAAAAAGGTAGATGAATGAAGAGGAGGAGAGGAGGAGAACGCGGTCCAAGGTATAATGCATACCCTACAAAATTAAGAAGAGTGAGGGAAGGGGTGGGCAGGTGAGGGAATGGATGTGAATTTTGAATGAAGTGACATTGATCAGGATGCATTGTATTCAAAACTGCTTTGTTCAATGACAATTCCTTTGTACAACTACTTAAAATTAAGAATAAAATCATTTTTCTTCTATTAAACCATGGATCTCATTAGTTGAGGCCTCCTGCAGAGCTAACTGCAGTTACTAATTGGTCTCTGCCATCCCAGCGCTATATACTTCAATCCATGTATTTACAATGAAGCCAGAGGGTCCTTCTATCCTTACTCTCTGTAACAGACTTAGGACTGTCAACAGTCCACTGGATGCCTTCATCATCAGCACCTTCAGCCTTCCCATTGTAGCAATCTGCAGACTCTGGGCATAGGGCAGCCCGTGTCTGTTTTTCACACTCTGGTCCCTGTAACACAACGTGTGTGTGTGTGTGTGTGTGTGTGTGTGTGTGTGTGTGTGTGTGTAAATATAGCCCTTGATCATGTTCTTCCTTCTATGGAGAATTCTCTTTACTTTCTAATCTTCTATCCTCAATTTAACTTTCCCATCTAGTATGTTAACTTTCTCTAAGCAAGCTGTGGTTAATGTGTTTTATTTAACAAAATTATCTTTCTCCCAGAAGCCTTTCCTTACTTCTTTAATAAGGCTCAAATATAATCAACTTATAACTTGCAACTACTGATCTATAAAATCACCTGGCTATAGATCTATGTACCACAATATACTGTAAACTCTAAGATCAGGCATATGTCTATGTCTCTATAACATTGAATATTTAACCACAGCATCTAACTCTATGTGAAAAAAAAATTGTCAAGCATCTGATCTGCTAATTTGTTAGAATCTAGTAAAGAAAAAAATTATTGATGTTAGACTTGCATTTATTCTGAATCATTTCATAACTATCTAACAATAGATAAGAGAGTTAGGTAACAGAAGTTAAAATTATAAAAATTACACAATCCAGAACTAATCTTCATGAAAATGAAGTTGGACAGACTTAAGAAAACAGCAAAAAACAGTAAGTAAGACTATCCTAATGAGAAATGACATAAAAATGTTTGATCTGACATCCATCTACTTGAGAATTTGGTAAGAGGAAATTGAAAATTAAAATACCAAGATATATTCTATAATGTCCAGCCTCCCTAACAACAGGATGCATCCATATGTATTTTGTTTTTCAGAGCTTGACTGGGAAATTAAATAAAACAATTTCTACTGCTTGAGGCTACCTAGGATTTCATGGTTTGATTCTTACGCATGAAACATTTTTATTCTCATAAAATGAAAGCCACATACTAATGGCACTCATGAAATGGAGTTTGATTTGAGAACTCGCTTGTTGTGTAGTTGAAACACATCCATTATAAGCTATGTATAAATGGATTGACCTGATCACCTGGACCACCCAACGTTTACTTAATATTCTGTGAATATTGAGTGAGTGAGTTGACAACTGTTCGTGTGGGCTCCTTTGGTTATTCATGCCAGAAGAAACTCTAAAGAGAATATTACAACTCTAAAGGGAATAGTTCAACCCCACTGCTGTATAATTCTACAAGAAGAGAACTAGATGACAAAAGAAATAAATAAGCAAGCAAATCATTAAGCCAGATGATGTCAGATCAAGTGCTCTAAGACTAGAAAAGATCTAATGGAAAGGTTTTTGTATCTTTTATTCTGTTTTTTTATGTCAAAGCAAACTTCACATTAAAAATATACCAACAAATAAAAGAGAAGCCTCAAATAAAAATATGTGGTTTCATTGATTTTCATAGTACTTTATTTTTTTCACTCCTCCTCCTCCTCGTCTTTAAAAAATCACAATGCTTAACTTTCCCAGTAATATTGTCTTAAACTTTCTACGAACAAGGGAAAAAGATTATGGTTTCCTACTGCTCACCCAGAACCACTCAATGGTAGCTGTGGAAAAGTAATTGATTTTTTTTCTTTGCTTATTTGATAAACTCAACACTTGAGCTGGGAGCATGTCAGACTTAAATGCAGTGTTATAGTCTCTTCTAAGGATGCAGTTAGTCAAATAGCACATAGATAAAGTGTATATCTGGTTCCTAAATGTCTTTAGCACATAGACATATGTGCCCTGGTTATAACGTGTTGTTGTTTTTTCAAATGAGCATTAGGAATATTGTTTCCTTTTATGTCCTTCCACACTGAACACATCTCCCCATGCCCCTAGCATTATATACTGAACTCCAGGAAACAAGGCAATACAAGTTGCAATAAACATTTGGAGCTTGGAGAATTTTTTGAAAGTATTAAAAATCGTATGACTAAGGACGTCTTATCATATCTTTGTGAGCAAGTACCTAATAGGGTCATATCTAACTACAAAACAGCATATAGATGTTCTTTCCATAGAATCTTTCACATCATGGTGAAGAGGTAGAACTGATAAATAACTGTTCTTATCTTTTTTGTCTTGCGATAGAGCTGTTGGGAATTTCTGTAGATTATGACAAATAAAGTTTTATGGCTTCAGCATATACTTTACAATTTTTTTAAAAATAACATTTGATTTATTAAATTTTCTTTTTATGTTGTTACTAAATATATTTACAAAGTATTTGTAATGATCGTACTTTTCCAGACTTATATTATTCATCAGTATTATGAATTCAGAGTTATACTGAATATATAACTACCGTGTCAAGTACAAGTGCATTTAAAACAATATTTCCACCTTAGATTTTCCTACTACTGAGTTATATGCCATATCAAAAATTTACCATATTTCACTTTGTATATTTATCTCTGGGTAGCATTTCAGACCTTTGAAAAGCAATTCCTCTTGAGAAACTGGCATTCCTCTTACTTTGAAGGTTAGAATTCTGAGTTTTAGTCTAGGGATTTCCATGTATTATAAGAGTGACTGTAGTTTGTCATTAAAATTTGTTGACTGAGTATTTCTACAACTGAAAAACTGTATTTCTACAGACCTATCTTATTCAAAGAACTCAAAAGCAAATATATTTGAATAAATCCATATATATGCTTCAAAATAAGCAGGTAACTTTTGCATAAGAACTCTGACAGGTAAATATACTTGATGCTTCATTAAAGCAACAAAATCAGTAATGTTTTGATATTGTCACTTTTGATTTTATACTCATTTTGTGAGATCCCATGGGTAGACTTTTATTTTATAATGAGGGAAATGAGACTCTACATATGCATGACTTTCTCAAAATTTGCAAAAAAAATTATTCTCCATAAAGCCATAGTAACTAGGTCTATTCACTAATATAGTATTAGGATGACTCTTACTACATCCATAGTTTAAGGAAATATGGCATTAATTTATATTATATAAGGTGATATATGTGTACAAATTATAGAATGATTTGGATAACTAAAGATAAACTAATGGTAAATAAAGATAAATGATTCAATTGGTGTCTGAATTAGCTTACAGAGTCTAGATATTTGTATTGCTGGGTTCTTTTCTCTATCTCCATCTAAAATTATGGGAAATGGGGCATAAATTTTAGTATGATTGATTCTGAAAAGGTGTCCTATGACAATTTATGAACACAGAACAGTAAACACGTGAATTTGATAATGATGTGCAGAAAAAAATGTGATAAAGCAGCTGGGTCTCTGCCTCTTTGAATCTAAGTAATGATTTGGAAAACTGAGATTAAAAACATATGTCATCAAACATCATTAAACACCTAGAAGTACATATCATTGTGTCATAATTTATAATCATCATATAGGACCATATATTTCACACTAGAGATATCTTCTTGAATATTATACCCAACTTATATGAAGATACAAAAAAATAAGCTGAACTTGATTCAAAGAATAGCAATCATTAGTAATAAATGTCATCCTATCAATGGCTTGTTGGGTTGGATATAAATTGCCTTCTAAGGGTAGATATCAAACGGTATGGGGAGGAATTTCAAGAGATTTTACTTTCATATTTTTAAAAGCCTAACAGAGTCCTCTGAAGGAGGGCTTTACCCAATGTAGGAAGCAGCTGGTGGCAGAAAAATTGGATGCTGTCAACAGTAAGATGATTGACAAAGATGGAGAAAAGGACACAGCTAGTTGCAAGAGGATCACAACCCACCAAACTGAAGGTGAACTTTGAGCTGATGATACCACAGGATTTTTTTCTGATATATGATGGACCCCATCTCTAATGATAAAGCAAAGACATGCACAAGGAGGTACAGGATTTGGCATTTTAAAAAATTTTGCTAAAACTCTATATTACCAATAGGACTCTACACAATTGCTCTCAAAAGTGACTTGCATCCTCATGTTTAGAATCTTTTGATTTCTTGGAAAACCCTCTTGGAGAGCTATGTTCAAGCCCTGGTTTGAGTGCAGATGACCATTTGTCTGATTTGAGCTGGGAAATAGATCCTGGCATCTTGTAACTACTTAAAAAGACTTTCAGTTGACGCTATTGTTTATACTCCATCTCACTACTAGCTAAAGAGACGGATCTCTCCAAATTCTGAACCTCCTTGGGGTTTACACGTACATTTTTCTGTTATTTCAAATTTGGGTTAAATTTCAATATCTCTACCATATTGACTCCTCTACTACTATTTCATTTATAATCAGATTATAACATTTTTTGCTGATGTTTGTTTTCTGCTGTTGTCTCTGTATCTAAATTTTTTTTTGCCTTTGTACTTTATGCCTTCTAAACTGTTCATTATACTCATTTTAGTAGCATTTGGGGAGAATGTAGAGGTAACTGTATTAAAGTAGATGTTCCCCCCAATCTCTTGTTTATCGTCAACCAGACGTTCATCTCCTCTAATCCTTTGTCAAGGTAGCATCTTAATTGTCTTCAGTACCTGCCTTTTTTTAAATTATTATCTTCCTGTCCCAAGACACACACCCCACCACACCATTGTAGTCTTCGTCTGATTGGTTATTTATTCTCAGTCTTCTCTATGATGCCCTTCTTCCCAAGTAAATTAACATCCTGTGGATTCAGCTTCTGGACCATATCTCTCCTCTTTGTAAACTCACCCTGTGGCTGTTATCTTCCAGTCTTACAATACCAAACAAATTTCTAGGCATGCTACTCTGACATTTGTTCTTCTAGCCCCAACCTGTCCAGAGCTCCTGATTCAGTGGATTGTCTGTTCAGCAGAGTCACTTAGGTAAAGGACACAAGTGAATTCTTCATATATCCATACTTCAACCTCCACTCTCCATGGTCTTAGTATCTGACAGGGAATATCTACTCAACATTATTAGGCACTCTACTATCTAACACCTTCATCTGTACAATTTCTACATAGCTCAGATGCAATTAGGTCAACACCATAACACTACCTGCAGCTATGAACTCTTTTTAAATGTGCTTGTCTTTTCCCTCTCTAGTCAGTTTTTGATAGACAGCCATGATTTTCAAAGTTTGAATCAGTCCATATAGTGCATGTAATGTGATCTTTCTTAATCTCTTCCAGATTCTTACTTTCACTCTTTTGGCCAACCCATCTTCTGTTGCCATTATCAAGGAACATTTGTTTTAAGCTTGGGATCTTCTCAGGGGTCTCTATCTCTCACTGATAGATATTCATTGTGGAATGTGACCAAGCTCGCTCTATTGTAAGGTGCAGACATCTACATTCAAATGATTCATGAAAGTGCTCATCATGATCAATCAGCTTCTTATTCAGTCACTTCCAACTCCCCTCATATCTCTTTGAACAGCTTGGAATCTCTTGTAGTGTAAAATATTTTCTTGTTTATTTTCTATTTCCCTTTGTGCTTTGTAACTGGATGAATACGAAGAACTTTGCAGTGTTGTTTACCCTTGAACTCATAAGACATACTGTCCCTCAAGAAGAAACTGTTTGTTAAACAAAGTAAAGAATCAGGAAGGAGGGGACTTCCGGGAAGACAGCAGAGGAGCTGCAGTGCACTAGCTCAGCTCCCTCCAGCACCGCAGTTTTCTCACCCCATAGAAACTTTTACCACTAGAAATACAACCAGCGTAAGTTGTAACAGTACAGGGATTCTGGCCAGGAAGGAAAAATCGACTTTGCACGTCTGAAAACAGAGATTCGAGCTCTGGGCGGTATCCCACCACCACGCCAGTGTCGGCGGCACCGGCACAGTGCCCGGCACAGCAACCCGCACTCCACGGAGGTAAAGCACACAGCGGAGACCAGGCGGGCTGAGCATGGACGACCTGAAATCGCAGAGAAAGCGTGAGTATCCCACAAAAGATATTCTCACTCGCGCCACACAGCAGCTTCTGCAAGGAATCCCTTCCCCCACTGCCAGAGCAAAGCACCATCTTTGCCACTGGCATAGGGTCAGACCAGATTGGAACTAAAGCGGGCCTGGGAAAAGGGAGGTCAAATTAGCCATCTTTGAAAAGGGCAAGAGGGTCCGATCAGTGAGAGACAGCTCCGCCCAGGAGAACGCCCCCTGCCCAGGCGGGAGGCGTGTCCAGGGCCATGGCTTAGCCAGAGGTGCCCCGCCCTGCCCGCCGGAGCTTCTAAATTTAACGTGAAAACAGCCAGCAGCTCCCGGCGGCACGGAAACACCAGATGGAGGAACCTGAGACAGTTAAACGGTCCTGTCACAGAGGAAGCCCAATTCGCAGCCCGAAAAGGAGCTGCTTTCCATAGCCACCTCTGCCAAGGAGGCCGCCCCACCCAGGCAAGCAACTCTCAGCCTGGTAAAACAGGCCAGAGGTGCCCCGCCCTGCTCAGTCCACAGCCCATTCAAAGGCAGGCGTTAAAGGCCGAAGCCCCACAGCAGACAGAGGAGCAAGCTGAATTCTGCCAAACCCAGACAATCAGGAATATAGACTGCAGACCATCACAAGGAAACCAGAAACTGGGGAAAAACCACCCATACAAGGAAGACTCCATTATTTTTCTTTACCTTTTTAACATTTCTTAAACTTTAAAAAAAAAAAATTTTTTTTCAATTCGGAAACGTCGTCGGTTTCCCCCCCCCCATGTTTTCTATTTTTACCTGTTTGTTTTATCAATTTTTTTTTCTTTTCTGTTTTTTTGGGTTGTTCCTTTTCTGATTTTTTTCCGTTTTATTTTATTTTCTTTTTAAAATAATTTTTCTCTGTTGTGTGCATCTGTCTCCCACTATTTTTACTTTATTTCTCTCTTTGCATTCTCTTTCTTTAAAACTTACTTTCCTATGAAGAAAACCTCGACTCTTTTCAGCTAACTCTCCATTATCTATCATTGCAACCTTATTCTCTCTACTTATTCTCTCTACTGATTCTACTCTTCTCGACACTTCCACGTCACTGAAACTAAACCAAAATCACCACCTCCCCTCCCCAATACATCTTTACTACCTCCAACTTACCCTCCTGACTTACTGCCTGGACCTCCAGTCTCCAATGACTCCTGGTTATTGGATAGAGGGTATCCCAGCTTAATCCGAGTGAATCAAAGGGGTCCATAGAGAAAGCCAGTCCTAAAAGAACTTAATATAAAAACAAGAATTGTGTATAGAGTTGTAACAGTAAATAAGTAACTACTGAATACAGGGCCCAGGATCAGTTGTTATATTGAAATTGTATTCTTTAGGAACACCAAATCTAATTTTATAGACAGGTATACAAGGTAACTGTACATAATTGTGAACTTGTAAGTGCTTGGTAAGGGCTGCTTTGGGTCTTAAATGGTGCTCATAGGTGCTGGTAGACTGGCATCCCCAATTCAAATGGGCAGAAGAAACTCAAGAAAGATGGCAAACAATGAAGTCTTATCCCCCACTCAAAACAAGCAGGAAGCAGAGCAGTCAATCAAAGACATAGAAGAGAACCCCCAAAAAGCTCTACAAAGTCTACTGATAAACATGATAAATGAAAAGTTTGAATCTCTTCAGTCAATTATTCTAGAGCGTGAGGAGGCAAAGCAAAAATTAATGGAGAATTTCATGGCATCCACAAATAGAAAGATAAATGAACTTCAAGAGTCAAATGAAAAGATAGCTAACCAGCTTAAAGATATGAGAGACAACTCTCAAAAACAAAGTAATGAAGTTAATGAAGTAAAGAAGTCCATACAAGACCTAAGAAATGACATGGAAATTATCAGGAAAGACCAGTCAGAAGCAAAAGAGATTTGAAAGCAAGTAGCTAGCCTACAGTCCCTACTAACTGAAGCAGAGGATCGAATTTCAGGAGCTGAAGATTCCTTAGATTCTATGGAGAAAGATCAAAAATCAATACAAATCCAGTCCAATCAACAAAACAGATCGCTACAGGAGAATCAAGACACAATCAGGAAGCCCAATTTAAGGATAATAGGTATTGAGGAAAACTTGGAGAAAGAGGTTAATGGGATAGGCAACCTATTTAACAGAATATTAGCTGAGAACTTCCCAAATATCCAGAAGGAAAGGCCTATACAGATACAAGAAGCATTTAGAACCCCAAATCGACCAGACCAGAATAGGACATCCATCAACACATTGTGATCAAAACAGGTTCAGTAGAGTGCAAGGAAAAAATACTCAAAGCTGTTAGGGCAAAGAAAACAATCACATATAAAGGAAAAGCAGTCAGAATCACCCCAGATTTCTCAGCAGAGACCATGAAAGCAAGGAGAGCCTGGAATGAAGTATACCAAACTCTAAATAAAAATAACTACCAACCAAGAATTCTGTACCCAGCCAAACTCTCCTTCATAGCCGAAGGTCAGATAAAAGTCTTCCACAGTAAGGAAAAACTGAAACAATATATCTCCACCAAACCAGCTTAACAGAAATTCTTCAAAGATACACTACACAGGGATAATAATCAAGATCGCAATACAGACAGAGAAATGAATCCTAATTAGTAAACATCAGATCAAGAAATGGGAAGGCACAGCTTTAAACAAGATAGTGATAATGAAAGGAACAAATGATCATCTCTCGATCCTAACTCTCAACATTAATGGACTTAATTCTCCAATCAAACGACATAGGCTCATAAGTTGGATCAAAAATCAAGATCCATCTTTCTGCTGCCTCCAAGAGACACATCTATCCAGCAAAAGTAAACATCTTCTAAAAGTGAAAGGCTGGAAACAAATCTATCAAGCAAATGGCCCCCATAAGCAGGCTGGAGTTGCAAACCTAGTATCAGACAAAATTGACTTCAAATTAAAAAAGGTAAGAAGAGACAAAGAAGGTTACTACATACTAGTAAAGGGATCTCTCCTACAGGAAGAAATAACCATTCTAAATATCTACACACCAAATGCAGGAGCACCCAACTTCATCAAACAAACACTACTGACTCTAAAAACACTCATAGACCCAAACACATTGATAGTTGGGGACTTTAACACTCCACTATCACCTCTGGACAGATCAACACGCCAAAAACTGAACAAAGAAACCACAGAACTAAACAATTGCATAGACCAACTAGACTTAATTGACATCTACAGAATATTCCACCCAGCAAGGACAGAATACACATTCTTTTCGCAGCACATGGAACATTCTCCAAAACAGATCACATCTTAGGGCACAAAGAAAATCTGTACAAATTCAGAAGTATCATAAACCATTCCCTGCATTCTCTCAGACCACAATGGAATGAAATTAGAGCTCAACTCAAACAGCAAACACAGAAATCGCTACAATTCATGGAGACTAAACAACACACTGCTGAACCATCCGAGGGTCATTGAAGAAATTAAAATGGAAATTCAAATGTTTATGGAATTCAACCAAGTTGAGCACACAAAGCACTAACTCCTTTGGGACACAGCAAAGGCAGTACTCAGAGGAAAATTTATATCTCTGAGTGCATACATCAACAAACTGGAGAAACAGCAACTCAATAATTTAAGGAAGCACCTTAATTTCCTTGAGAGAGAACAACAAGCCAAACCCCAAATCAATAGACGGAAGCAAATAATTAAAATCAAATCAGAATTAAATCAATTAGAGACAAAAAAAAAAAAAACATCGAAAGAATCAACAAAACAAAGAGTTGGTTCTTTGAAAAAAATCAACAAGATAGACAGACCCCTGGCAAACCTGACCAAAAAACAAAGGCAGCACACTCAAATAAACAAGATAAGAGATAAAACAGGTAACATCACCAGATAAATAACTGAAATTCAGAAAATAATAAGGGACTATTTTGCAAATCTTTATGCCAACAAATTCGAGAACTTGGAAGAAATGGATGATTTCCTAGAAAAAATTCATATCCCCAAACTGAACCATGAAGATTTAAACCTCCTAAACAGGCCCATATCCAGTATTGAAATAGAAATGGCAATAAATGATTTCCCATCCAAGAAAAGCCCAGGTCCAGATGGATTCACTGCAGAATTCTACAAGGCCTTCAAAACAGAACTCACACCAATATTTCTCAAACTCTTCAATGAAATTGAAAGAGAATGTTCACTTCCAGACTCATTCTATGAAGCCAGTATAACCCTTATCCCAAAACCAGGCAGGGACTTCCCATCACGGAAGGAGGACTATAGACCGATCTCCCTGATGAACATAGACACAAAAATTCTCAACAAAATTCTGGACAATCGACTTCAACGGGTCATCAAAAAAATCATACACCACGATCAAACTGGATTCATCCCAGGGATGCAAAGTTGGTTTAATGTACGCAAGTCAATTAATGTAATCCACCACATCAACCAGAGCAAGCTAAAGAACCACATGGTTATATCTCTGGATGCGGAAAAAGCATTTGATAAAATCCAGCACCCATTTATGCTAAAAGCCCTGGAAAAACTGGGATTCCAGGGAACATTCCTGAATATAATCAAGGCAGTGTATGACAAACCAACAGCAAGCATAACTCTAAATGGTGAAAAACTAAAGCCATTCCCTTTAAAATCAGGAACAAGGCAGGGATGTCCACTCTCTCCCCTGCTCTTCAACATAGTACTGGAATTCCTAGCCAGAGCAATCAGGCAAGAATAAAATATAAAGGGGATCCAAGTAGGTAAAGATGATGTTAAACTTTCTCTCTTCGCAGATGACATGATTCTATACCTAAAGAATCCCATAGACTCTACCCCCAAACTACTAGAGCTGATCCAAAACTTTGGCAAACTTGCAGGATATAAAATAAACCTTCAAAAATCAACGGCCTTTCTCTATGCTCACGACCCGAAGACCGAGGCTGATATCAGGAAAGCAACTCCCTTTGCAATAGCCCCCAAAACCATAAAATACCTAGGAATAACCTTAACCAAAGAAGTGAAAGACCTCTTTGAGGAGAACTTTAAAACCTTGAAAAATGAAATTAAGTCAGAACTAAGGAAATGGAAAAACCTCCCATGCTCCTGGATTGTGAGGATTAATATAGTCAAAATGGCAATATTGCCAAAGGCTATCTACAAATTCAATGCAATACACATTAATATCCCAACACCATTTCTTGATGAAATAGCGGAAGCAATCCAGAAATTCATATGGAATAATAAAAGACCTAGAATAGCAAAAACAATCCTAAGCAGAAAGAACAGTGCTGGAGGAATTACAATAACCAACTTCAAGCTGTATTATAAAGCTATAGTAATAAAAACAGCTTGGTATTGGCACTGGAACAGGCCTGAAGACCAATGGAACAGAATTGAAGCCCCAGGAATGAACCCACAGAACTACGCCTACTTAATCTTTGATAAAGGGGCTAAAACAATAGTTTGGAAGAAAGATAGCCTGTTTAACAAATTGTGCTGGAAAAACTGGCTCAACACATGCAACAAACTAATACAAGATCCTTATATATCACCCTGCACCAAAATCAATTCCAAATGGATTAAAGACCTCAAAATCAAAACAGGCACCCTGAAAACACTAAAGGAAGGAGTAGGAGAAACATTTGGGCTCCTTGGCGCAGGACGGAACTTCCTTAACAAAGACCCAGAAGGCTACAAATCAAAGAAAGGTTGGACAAATGGGACTGCATCAAACTGCAGAGCTTCTGCACGGCAAAGGACATAGCTCGCTAGATAAACAGAAAGCCCACAGACTGGGAGAAGATCTTTACTGGCCACTCAACAGACAAAGGCCTCGTATATAAAATATATGCAGAACTAAAAAAATTACCTTCCTCCAAAACAAAACCGCAAATAACCAATAGCCCGCTCATCAAGTGGGCTAAAGACTTAAAAAGAGACTTCCCTGATGAGGAAATGAGAATGGCCAAGAGACATATGAAAAAGTGCTCTACATCACTGGCCATAAAGAAATGCAAATCAAAACAACATTGAGATTCCATCTCACCCCAGTAAGAATGTCAAATATCAAGAAAACTAACAATAACAGTTGTTGGAGGGGATGTGGCCAAAAGGGAACCCTACTTCATTGTTGGTGGGAATGTAAACTGGTTCAGCCCCTCTGATTCCTCAGAAGGCTAAATGTAGAACTCCCCTATGACCCAGCAACCCCACTTTTGGGTATCTATCCAAAAAACCACAAACAAAATCACAGTAAATCCACCAGCACAACAATGTTTATTGCAGCGCAATTTGTCATAGCGAGAATCTGGAACCAACCCAGATGCCCCTCCGTAGACGAATGGATCAGGAAAATGTGGTACATATACACAATGGAATTTTATGCCTCTATCAGAAAGAATGACATTGCCCCATTTGTAAGGAAATGGAAGGACTTGGAAAAAATTATACTAAGTGAAGTGAGCCAGACCCAAAGAAAGATGGACTCTATGGTCTGCCTTATTGGGAATAATTAGCACAGGTTTAGGCAAGTCACAGCAGAGGATCCCAAGAGCCCAATAGCTATACCCTTATGATCACATAAGATGATGCTACGTGAAATGAACTCCATTTATGGAAATGATTGTTATATCACAGTTGTAACTACTTTCAGTATTCCATGTGTATCTGTAGCTTCTACTATTGATGATGTTCTTGTACCACCTTCTTGTGATTGTTATCTACACTATCTCTGTAATCTTATCTGAGTATATTGGAAACCGTGTATATGGTATTAGAACTAGGAAATTGAAAGGGAATACCAAAATTGAGAAACACAGGGTAACAAAAAGAGAAACAACTACAAAAGCAATACTTGCAAAACTGTTTGGTGTAAGTGAACTGAATACCTCAGGGAGGGGGGGAAGGGTAAGGGGGAGGGGGGAAGGGGGTATGAGGGACAAGGTAACAAACAGTACAAGAAATGTATCCAATGCCAACGTATGAAACTGTAACCTATCTTTACATCAGTTTTATTTTTATAACTTATTAAAAAAAATCAGGAAGGAAAAGTAAAAGAGAGGAAAAACACATGTATGCCTGTACTGCTCTTTCTAGATTTCCTAGGCTAAGAGATATGGCTATTTGGAAGTATGAATGACAGTTACACAAGTAGACAGAGGCTCCATGGTGATGTGTAGCCACCATCACCTCATGCACACCCATATAAAATTCTACAGACTAAATCAATACTGAGGGGGCTGGGAATATGGCCTAGTGATAGAGCTCTTGCCTTGTATACATGACACCCTGGGTTCAATTCCTCAGCACCACATATATAGAAAAAGCCAGACGTGGAGTTTGGCTCAAGTGGTAGAGTGCTAGCCTTGAGCAAAAAGAAGCCAGGGACACTGCTCAGGCCCAGAGTTCAAGGCCCAGCATAGGCAATAAAATGAAAATAAATAAAATCTATACTGAGGTTTGTCTTTCTTAGTTTTTTATCAGTCCTTATATGATGTTGATGTTTCAGACACTTTCAGACATAGTAACCCTCAAATAAATGTCCTTTGCACATAAATTGCTTGAATAAAGAACTTGAGAATGGTTCACATAGTACCTTGTCAGCTAAGACAAAGAGTAAAAAAACTTTTCTAGGCTCATATTGCAACTACAAATCAGTAAAAGAAAGCACATACAGGTAGCAAAAGACATTAACCTAGAAACAATCAGAAAACAGTCGTATCACAGACATTGGAGGAAACAGTACCAAAAGTCCAAGTTCATCACCCAGAGAGAGCATTAAGCTCTCCAATCATTACACACAAGGTTATCTTAGTGAGAAAAGCATCTGAAGGGAAATGAAATTATGAGAAGTTTTCATCTTTCCAAAACAAAGACCAAAACATTTCTAAAAGAATGGTTTAGGTTATCTTGTTGAACTAAGTTAAAATGATTTAAAGACATTCCAACACTTTTTCGTTATTAGTAGATAGAGGCTTTATGAAAGTTTGTGTTCAGATTTTTGTATGCATTGCTTAATATGGTCCTATACTATAATCCGATGTTTTAATGTGGTTTTGACTGTTTTGATTTAGAATGTACATGCAAACAGACAGCGAGAAGGCACGTACTCAGAAGGAAGCTGACAGTGTTGTGTTATGGTGAAGCTATACATTGACAACAATAAGATCTTAGATATCTGGGTATAGAAGAATAAAACATCTAATGCAGGTCTTGACAAGCAGAAAATGCTCAGCAAGGAAAAATGGCCTGATGTTAGGCTGAGCAATGGTTTTAGGTGTCTGTTTCCACAGCAGTACACAGTTGTGACAGATTTGGTTTGAGATATTGAGCTTTCATGAAAACTTAATTATATTCCGTTTTAGATGTTTTGTCAAAAGAAAGAGAAGGGGAGTGAATTCTGGGGCAGTGCATGGGTAGATTATCTAATGTCTTGACTGCAGCTCTGAGAGAAGAGTAAACATGGCTTAATTTCATGGTTTCAAGATAGGCAATGATGGGCAAAAAGAGTGAAGGAACAAGATAATCGTAATGACTTGAATGATTTGAAGTTTTTGTTTTTGTTTTGAAAGGCTGATGTTGAGAAAGGCATGCTGCAGTGTTTAGTGTATGGATTCTAGACCTTAGCTTGGAACACCTCCTTTACAAACAGAAACAACCTCACAGCCTGGGCTCCTCACCGTGGGTACCCCTCTTTCCCTGATGCAGACTGTGTATATTCCTTTCTTGTACTTATGAATCGTCTTCAGGTCTCCAAATTTTAGAACCCTTCGGAGGCAGGGTGTCATTGTAGCAGTGTGAATCTGGCTATAGGCAATTTTATTATCCTCATAAGGCTACAGAGTAGATAGGCTACTAATAGGGTGTAGATACATCGCAAGGAGATGCCTTTTGTATCCATTCTCTCCTCTGGCTTCAAGTGCACATTGCATCACGTGAGTAGGTGTGCAGGTCATGAGATCTTAGCAATCTCAGCTTATGCCTCAACTCTTCCCTGAGTGGTATTTTTCAACCCCACAATCTCTGCCAGGCAGTTAGTCTACGCAATTAACAGGAAAACAATTCATTCGGTTGTTTCACAGTTATATCCTGTAACATCAGTGCCTATGAGTTTTATTTATTTAAATAACATAATTATCACAGTTTATATTCATGGGTTAGTGATGAATTCAGTATTTCTCTAGTACTCAAAACATTAATTCCTAATTCTGTGTAGCTACTCTCTAGTTCAATCTTTACACAAGTGGGAGACCTTTATTAGTTCACTGTAGTTATAGTTGCTTTTTTTTAGTAGAATTATGTATTATTAAAATTAAATTAGTTACAAGATTTGGTAAGCAAGTTTTAGAAAATTCACTATTTACTTGGATTGGGAAATAATGCCACTTATACCATATAGCTACTCCTTAATCATTGCTTGGCATTTACAAAGAAAATGTGCTTTTTTAAAGATTGTACGACAAAAAAGAAGCACAATCTGAAATGTTCAGGACAAGAGAGAAAAAATGAGATCCAATTTTGTAGAAGAATGGTAAATAAAACTTTAGATTTTTGTGAATGAGAAAATATTGCTTTTGGCTTCAGAAATGAAAAGCATCTGGAGAAAATTGTAGCCCTAGGTGGAAATGTGTAACACTTCCTTGCAGCAGTATACCAAAAATTATCAAGATTTTCTCCAAGAATCTCATTTGAAAGGACAGAAGTAGAGGAATATTCTTTTCCTCTACTAAGTTCTGATGCTGACATTGAAGGAAATCTTCCCAGTGCTGCTCAAGGCTGAAAACAGCTTCACAGTAATAGAGCTTCATTAAAGGTAAGCAGGACTTATAACAAGTGCAATTGATAACCAGACTCAAGAAATACTCAACTAACTTGAAAATTGTTCTGAGAATATATCCAAAGACACCTTTATAATATATTTTCTCCCTGTGAGATCTGACACTGAGAAGTGTCTTCTATGCAATACTATCACCTCATGTGTCCCAACATTTGCTCAACTTTTCTCCTACTATTAGGGAGAGAGTTTTCACTGCATTTTAGACAGAACAAAACTTGTTTATAAAATAATAATTAGAAACCAGAACAATTTCTTTGGTGATTATGATTTTTTATTGCCCAGATGATGATCTATATGAAATCAATAACTCTACCAGAGGCCAAAGAAATGTGAGATAATTATAAGATAGTTTGTACATAGCAATTTCAATCATTGTACCATCCTTAATCACAGAGAACAAGCTCATACTTCCATGAAACGGAGCCACACACGTAGCAACTTTAATGGAAAAAAATAAGTTATCCTAATAAAATTTATGCCAAGAAAACCGGCATTTAAGTGATTTAGAATTAAAGACTGAGTGAGGGATGGAAAGATTGGATCTGTTCCATATTTTTTTCTTGCAGTAAATCTTAGTTTCCGTCTTTCAAAAGCTTTTTATTGAGTATAGAGAATATGTTATATATTTACACAGAAATTTTTAGAACTCTTCTCACATTTACCCCCTCAGGTATATTACCAATAGTATAGATGAGGTTTCCCTTTTTAAAATTTGTTTGGGTTAAGTAGTACTTTACAGTAGTCTCATGAAATTTTCTCTTAATCTGGAGACAAAAAAAGTTCCAGATCCAGACTATGTGTTTTTTAACTTTAAATACTTACATACACATGAGAATATTCATTTCATAATAAAAGAATATAAATTGTCATGTACCTTCAGAGCCTTGTAACAATGACTTTAAATGATCATATATGTGGTTCTACATATAAATATGAGCATTGCCATTCTTTAGCGTTCTGGCAGGAGCCTAAACTAGCAAAAACATAATTCTGTTTTGCTTCTATTATCTAAGTCATATGAAATTCTGTAATTTCTATAAAGTTGATTAATAGTCATCCAAACAATGTGAATTTCCTAATTTTTCAGTGAATGCAGAGATGATGATTTTTTTTGAATGATTCAAGAAGCAAAACCTGAAAAAGAATAAGGTCAAGTTAAATTGTATTACTTATAAATGTACTCTGTGTATACGTGTATGTGTGTTGTCTTTAAGAGATAAAGGAAGAGAGGGAAAGGGAGAGAGATAAAGGCAGAGAGAAATACAGGGAGAGAGAGAGAAAGAGAGAGAGAGAGAGAGAGAGAGAGACAGTGAAGGAGAGAGGGAGGGAGAGATGCCATAATAATTTAGAAGCTAGCACATGGATAATGTTGAGAACAGCAGTGCCTCAGTAAAGCCCAGCAGTTATCAGCCACCTTGCTGGTTGAGAATAGGAGCTTCCTATTTGGCATCTATTCTGATATGAATCTAACCATATTGTCCACCCATACACGTGAATCTTGAGTTAAGTTGAACTTTCAGGCATTTTTCACCTCGAGTCTTCTTTGTTGCCTATACCTCCTTTGATTATTTCTCCAACTTACCCTATACATTGAGGCCAGTGTCGTTTAAAATGAACAAACTCAGCATGCTAATCCACATTTCCAAGACTGACTTCAAGACTTTTACTGTTATAACTAATTATTCTCATTTTTGTGTAACTTCTGCTCCCTAATTTAATGCACAAGCATTATAGAATTACAAATCTTTTAATATCAAGATATCTTTTATGACCAGGTGGTATTTATCTCTGTAATGTATGGAATATATGTAAATAAATATGTATCTAAATCAATTAATATATGTAAATCAATGCTTAACAGACTGAAGTACAAGTCTCACATGATCCTGTCAAAAATTCAGAACAGCATGTGATAAATAATTTTTATTAAATTGACTTGCAATCAATATAACTTCAATATAAATCAGTCCTAAAGCACACATTGTTCTGAATAGTGAAAAACCAATAAAACCTTTCTTGAATCAGAAATAAGACAAGATTGTCCATTCTTAGCATTTCTATTAATCTTATTCATGAAAATTGTGGGCAAAGCAATTAGGCAAGTGAAAAAAAATAAACAAATACCACACAAATTGAAAAGAAGAAGTTAAATAGCTCTTTTAGTCAGATGGCATAATCCCATGCACAGAAATTTATAAGTTTTCAAGATACCAAATCAAATTTCAAAAACCAACAGCATTTGTAGGCTCTAACAACAAACTGAACAAATAAATCCAGAAAACACTGTGAGATGTCAAGAACTCACAATGAGAAATGGATAGTCTCTTCAATAATTGGTATTGGGAAAACTGATATGCAGAAAAGAAAATGGCGCTTTATTTTGTACCATATTTTAAAATGATCTCAAACTGGATTAAAGACTGAAACATAACACCTGATACTTTAAAATTACAAAATGAAAACTTAGAAATGTCCATTACAGAGGTCTGAACACCAGTATTTTAGAACTGATATAAAAAAGGAAATGAATCAAAAGAAAAAAATGACAAATTACTTCAAACTAAATTACTTCAAATTAATATCACAATAAGATATTACCAAAATCTGTTAAAAGTTGTACCAAAGATTGCACAAAGAAGACATTTATGATATTGGTAGAAATGTAGGTTAGGATAGGCATTAAGAATAATAGGAGAAGTTGCTGGTGTGGTGTCATTGGTAGAACGCTAGACATTGAACAAAACTGTCATGTACCCAGACCTAAAGAAATAAAAGCAAAATTGAAAACTAGGATGAAGTTTCCTCAAAAAAATTAAAAAGACTATAATCATATAACAATGTGACCCAGAAATCCTATTGCTGGACACACACACACACACACACACACACACACACACACACCACACACACACACTAAGAATATTAAATCACAGTGTGGAAGAGACATCTGTACTCTGAAGTTAATTGCATCATGATTCATAATAGTAGAAGAATGGGCTAAATCTTAGTGTCCATTAATGGATGAGGGGATAATATTGTGGTTTATATGTACAATGGAATACTGAACCTTAAAATAAGAGATACTGTTGTTTGTGAAAACATAAATGAACATGAAAAATATCAAAGTAAAATAAGGCAGGGAGACACAAAAGACACTTAATATGTCAAAAATTAAACCCACAGAAATAGGAAGTGAAGTGGTGTTTAGCAGAGACTGGAGATAGGGAAGTTGGGTGATATTTTGTCAATAGACACATATCAGTTGGATAAGCAATTTTAAAAGATGGCTTGGTATCTGAATTATATGTAAATATATTATGTAATAAATGTATATAAATGTAATATATGTAATATAATATGTAAATATAATATGTAAATGACTATATATTATAGTGTAGTGCAATATATAATATAACATATAGTGACTATAGAGAGTATATTAAGTATGTGAAAATTGATGAGAGTTCTCAACCTACTTCACACATCCACATGAGGTAATGTATATGTTGAATACCTTAATTTAGTCATTCTACCTGTTCATCCATTACCAACACATTCTGTTTGCCATAAATTTATAAGTTTACTTGTCAGTGAAAAAATAAATGTAAATATGACAATTTTGGCAATGTCTACACATATGTATATTTACATGATCACACAATCATTATATGTATAGCTGATTTGAGGTTACCTTCATGTTATGCACATCCACCCGCATATAAATTTGTATTAATACTGATTTAAGTCACCCACTAAAGTGTGTGCGTTTATGGGCTGCTTTGGGACAATAGAAAACACTGTGTGTATAATGGATACTTGTCTTTTAATTGACATTTATTGTCTTTGCAAAGTCTAGATTTATTTCTTTTATTAATTTATTTATTGTCAAAGTGATGTACAGAGTGGTCACAGTTTCATACATAAGTCAGTGAGTGCATTTTTTATCCAACTAGTTTTAAAATTTTTTGCTGTGCTGACTTTTTGTTCAAAATAGGACATTCTTGCATTGAGATGCATTTTTTGTTCCTGCTTTTATGTTTATCTCATTGCTCTTTTTGTTCAATTTGAATTTCTTTGCTTTGCCCACAGCATTTCCTCCTTGAACACTAGTTCTTAACAAGGGTTGCACATAGCAGTTTTATTTCCAGTATGAAATAGATAAAGCTATCCAAATGTGGGTAGTTAATGTGGTAGAGGTCTCTTTCACCTCCAATAATGTTGCACCCTTCAATTATACAGAAATATTTTGGAGTATGTGCTTGCATTATTATCTGAGAATATTTGATTCTGTTATGAAGGAAAAATAAACAGGAAGGATGAACCCCACAAAAATGTTAGATGCCTATTGTGAGAAAACTGGTGGCTTTTCTAGGATGTGTTCAGTGCTGTTGTGAATAAACAAGCCTCCTGTCACACATAACAATTCAAAATAGTAAGCAAAAGGAAGATGTGTAAAGAATTGAAACAATAAACAGATTTCATAGTGGAACAAATAAGAAAGCTTCTTCCAGAAGGGATAGGATAAAATGATTAGGTAAGAAGATATTATTATTTCAATTCAGCAATATGCCATTCCTGAAATATAACACTTTTTCCCTGAACAAGACATGCAGGTTAAACCCATACCTATCCAACAGACTAACCAGAGAATTTACCTCTGGCTAGCAGCACCTAGCTGCTTATCTCAGATACAGCAAATATTTCCCGTTACTCTTCATTTCAAACAGTAACTCTAACATTCACGATAACATTGCCAGTTGGAACTGGTAATGAAGAAACAGACAAGAGAGAGAATCAGTCAGGTGCTATTGGCCTCACTCCTGTAATCCTAACTATTTAGGTGTCTGAGATGGTCTCCAAGCCAGCCTGGGCAGAAAAGTGTGCTAGAGTTCATCTTTAAAATGATGACACAAAAGAAGGAATGGAGGTATGGTTCATGTGGTAGAGTACCAACTAAGCAAGTAAGCAGAGCAAGTATGAGGTTTTGTCCAAATTCCAGCAACACACACACACACACAAAACACACACAACACACACACAACACACACACACCAAGAGAGAGATACAGAAGGAAGGAAACTATTATACATTTTGTTAACGTAATATAGAATTCAGTTAACATGACCCTTCTACTTACCTGTGTCCTATCCTACTCAATCTCTTTCCCTTGTGTGATGCAAATGTCTTATCTTTGTTTCTCAATGTTTCTTTCCAAGGTCTCTTAGATAGTTTTCTTAGAAACATCTAATTTCTTAGCAATTAGAAAATGGCTTCTATAATCATGTGAGCCAATTGCTGTAAGTCTATTTCTATCTTTGTATCAAGGTCATTTGCCACATGCAGATGCATAGAATAGAAGTTGAATGCCCCTAGCTTTAGCATTTTGTCAGAATTTTCTAAGGGTTAAACCTTGCTGTAACTAATGTGATATGTAATTCCCAACTGGCTGACTAATGCTATTCATGTGTGTAGTAGTTATAAAACCTAAACTTGGACCCAAGATTTCTTCTAGATTAAGTCTTCTCATGACCCTCTCTGTGCTAAGTTAATTTTTGAACCCTGATTACTTTAAGGGTGCTGACATAGCTGGTGAAACATTATTACTGGTTCTTTCTATGAGGATCTTTCTGAAGAGATAAACATTTGAACCAGCAGACTGATAATAGAAGATCCACCTTGCCCAGAAGGGGAGGCCATAATTCCATTGGTTTAAGGCCAGACAAAAGAGATGAATTCATTCATTCTTCATTCTTCCTTTTTCTGTCTGAAGCTGCAACATCTACCCTGTCCTCCTCCTAACTATTAGAACTTCATGCTCTTTGTCCTGTGAACTAAATGACTCTACAGACTTCTGGTTCTCCAGCTTGCCACTGGCATCTTGTGAAAATTGTTGACATATAATCATGTGAGCCAATTGCTGTAAGTCTATGTACATATGTATGCTGTTTGCATGCATGTATATATGTATATGTCTACGTACCTATGAATCAATCTGTCATCTGCCTATTTAAATATGTGTAGGTCACTGTTTCTCTTTCACTGAAAAACCCTATTGTACTACCTTATTCTATTAAAGTAGTAATGATTGAATTTGGTTATTAGTATTAGCCTGAATGTTTGAGAGAATATATTAGGGTTTACTCTCAATTATTCCAACATGGTTGTTAAGAGATATACCAATTTATCAGGATTTTCAGTTAAAAAATCCCCAAATAATTCCAGCAGAAAGTTTGAGGACCATGACATATCACCAATGCTGTAATTGTTTCTTTGAAAAATTTCTAAGTACAAAAACCGAAAAACATGATAAATGAGCTAATGAAAGTTCACTCCACTTAAAATTGGTACTTGGTGGTTGAATAGTTAATACACATAAGCTGTGTGAAACAACTCAATGAGGTATCCATAGTATAATCACTGATATTCAGTCACCCAGGTCCTGGCCATAGCTTGGTACCATGGTGTAGTGTTGGGGATTCAGCTTGGCCTTAAGAGGGAAAGGGCAACCAGGGCTCCCATAGAGAAGCTGCCCTTCCCCCAGCCCTGGGGCTGTGTGGAAGGTAGTCCCTCCCACCTTTTGGCTTCAACCGGAAGAGAAGCAAAGCAGCCCCCACCCCTGGGGGCAAGCATGTGTGCAATGGCAGGGATCCCAGAAACCGAATCCTTGGGGGGCTGTGGTCTCCGCCCATAGAGGAAGTTCTATGATATCACCTGAGGGACAGTCCTTTTAGCCAATCGTTAGCCCCTCTCTTGCTCACGCATCTGGGGGTATAAGTTGCTGGCACCTCCTTTGAATAAACCAGAATGCCCATGAGGCTTTCTCCGGGACACCCACGTGCCCCGTGTCTTCCTTGGGATGGTAACTGGGCAGGGGTCTCGCGACCACATGCGAAATGAGGCTGCTTTGGGTCCCCACTTCCGTGAATAATCCCTACTGGCCAGGGAGAGAGTGAGAAAGGACCACACACACAGAAGAGGCAGACAAGCCCAGGACCCCCCCCCCCACCACGTGGATGGCGGGGGGGGGGGGGGAGAGCGAAGCCCAGCAGGGTAGAGGAGGTTGTTCCAGCTTAGATATTTTAGGGACAATTTTGGGACTCTATGGTGAATTTTAGGGACTTTTAGAAGCTCAGCAACAGTCTCCCCAATCTTCTTGGTTAGAAAGTATTTTGTGGATTAAAGCATGACCTTAGGATGAAAAAAGACTAGGGATAAGAGCTTTCTCTTCTTAATTCTTGTATTGTGTAAACAGTCACTTTTTTTGTTATTGTTGCTTTTGATTGTTTTGTGCGGGTCCTGGGGCTTGAACTGGGGGCCTGGGCACTGTTCCTAAGCTTCTCTGGCTGAAGGCTAGTGCTCTATCAATTGAACCACAGTGCTACTTCCAGCCTTTTCTGGTTTTTAAAAGTTTGGATCTTGTGATGCATGGGGGTTGCATATCACTTCTTGGGTACCCTTACTTTGTCCAGCATAAGCTCTGTCAAAGGCTTCATACCACATCACACGGAACTGCACTTCTACTATAAAAAGTCTAGGGTGAAGTCAGGGCCAATGGTGAATGTTATTATAAGTGAATTCATGTTTGTTTGCTTTTTCAACATTTACAGCTACAGTTCTCACAATGATCTTTTATTGCATCATCTGTACTTATTGGCTGACAACTGCACATATTTATAAAAACTTTTTTAAAAGTCAAAAGTCAATATACAAGATGACATCATTATGACCGAGAAGTGACTATAACAGCTTACTTTCTTTACTCTCCATGTTTTCATTTTTCATGTTTCTTTTTAACTTTTTGTATCCAGGCCCATGAAAAATAGATTTATATAGTTTGTGATTATAGGATACTAAATCAATAAATGGAAAACTTTGAAATTTAGAAAAATTGAAGAGTTTTCAACCCACTTTAGTTTTATCTTTTTAGCATATGAAACATGAAGCTTTGCTAGCAAGTCAGGGTGACTTAAATACTAACAAAATGAATTTTGAAAGCATATTGCAAAGTTGGAGTTTGAATCCTGGTTGAATTATTCTATGACCTTAAAGTGCTTATATATGTCTGAAAAACAAGACTAACAACACCAAACTTTCAAAGTCACTGAAAATGTACACATACACACACACACACACACACACACACACACACACACACTATAAACACATCTATATTTACCTATCTGTGTAGCATTTGGAGCACATGTCATGATAGGTCCTAATAGCTTGCCAACTCTGGGCAGAAACAAGATTGATGACTGAGGTGATAGGTTGGTGGAAATGCAGGTCTTGTCAATTATTTTCCAGATATAACTTCACAGTTACTTTAAGTCAAGGGCATCAAAATCTCACAAGAGGAAAATTCAAAGAGAAGTATGGCAGGTAGAACGTGGACTTGCACATAATATACCCACATGATTTTCTAGTGATGGATGACTAAGGATGAATGATATCCTGTAGGATTTAACATCACAGTTGAATAATACAACCTGGTCAAATAAAACTTAATAATTAACATCTTACTGGATCTTGCTGCTCCAATATGTTTTGGAGTTTATATCACTTCATTTTAGACAAGTATTTACAGTAATGAAGGCTACAAAGGAAGCTTATGGTTCTTAACCTCATTGAATTTGTATTCTCAGCAGGAAAATATATACAGGTAGAGGAGCTTATATGCTTGGACATAGTAGTGCACAATTACAACTTGATGATTGACATGGATAAGTACAGATAAAACCTTCGGAAAAAGAGATCAATGTGAGTTTGAAGTTTCTTGAGAAGTTTTAATAGAAGTATTGTGACTTAAGCTAGCTTTAACCTATTTTAAGGTTAAGGGATAGAGGGTTTTTTTCTGATGTCAATGATTTGAACTATGATTTCCTATCACACGGGGATTCATTAAATTATATTTTACTTGCTCTATTTTTTTCTCAGAGTTGCAGGGTTATTCATTTTTAATGCCTAATTTTCAGGCACCGACATCAAAGGGAGATATTTAAGGCAAGTTCAGTTGCTTTGGAGCTGAGCACCTTGGTCTAGTCAGTGCCTCACCGTTTCTCATTTGTAAAACTTTCTGCATGCACAGGGAAGTTATTGCAGCAGCAAGGTACAAAAATTCTTTCATTTTAAATTATCTTCACACTGAGAGCTAAACTTTACAATGTCTTAATGAAGAAAAACCCATGTGACCGCCCCATCTATTCCTAGGTACTGTCTGCCTTCAAATGCCCTCTTCCCATTTACATATCTAATTCTCCCCTAGCAGTAGCAGATCAGTGCATGACTTTTTTATCTTTTCTTTTCTTTTTTTTTTTTTTTTTTTTGCTGGAGGAAAGAAATACTAAAATATTTTTCCGTAAAGCATACTTCTGTCTCTGAAGGTTTGAAGTTAAAAATTAATGTTATAAAGGGAACTGCTTTTATACTGACTGACTGAAATGAAAATGAATATTGGATATTTCTTGAGGGATTTTACAAAACAATGTCAGTGGAAAAAGGAGGATCTTAATATATACACATGCATACACACCCTTTATGGATGAAATGGTTGGTACGGAGATCATTGAAGCAGAGTAAGTAACCTGTCAAATCCATCAGTCTTGATTGGCTTTCATTTTAAATGCATTTGGTCCCATATCCTTGTTTCTGGGGCATGCATACTGGATGTGCCACAGAAACCAAATCAAATTTCCTTTCACATGGCTGAATGCTTTCTCTTTAGTCTAGACTGAATCTGGGAACCCAGGCAAGATTAAAGATAGACCAGAGTTAAATATTAAACAGGGCTGCAATTTTTTTTTTTCAGTGCAAAATGAGCATAGTTAGCTTCTGCCCCAGTCAGAAGAAACAAAAAGAGATAAACACACGGCAGTATTGAGAACAGTACCGGGCCAGGCTTTCTGTGAGTGGTGTCGAGATTTTGGAGGACTTCTGAAAGACAGGAAGTTAATGGGATTCTATTTATATTAGTTTCCTAGAGCTGCCATAACAAATTACCACACACCCGGTGACTTAAAACAACTGAAAGGCAATCTCTCTCACAGTTCTGGAGGCCAGATGTCCAAAATCAAGGTGTTGGCAGGGCCATATCCCCTTTGTAGGCTCTCCGGGTGAACCCTTAACTGATTCTTCCAATTTCTGGTGGCTCAAGGTATTCTTTGGCTTATGGCTGAATAAATTAGATTTTTTTGGCCTCATTTTCATGTTTAAATGTCCTTTTCTATGCCTTTCCCTCAAATCACCTTTCCTTCATCTTACAAAGCCACCAGCCACTGGAATCAGGGTTCCATATCCAAGATAGTCTCATATCGAGCTCCTTTGCTTAACTATATCTGCAACTATTCTCTTTCCAAACAGGGTCACACTAATTTTTCAAGGGCAAAGATTTGAACTGATCTTTCCTTATGAGAGTGAAACAGAATGGAGGAACTATTTTGTAAGTTTTGCCCAAGAGAAGCAGGAGACTGTCTTAAAACTAGGGAATATTTTAGTGCTGAATGTGGTAGATCATGAGGGTGGATCCAGGTCACCATGAAGCACAAGATCTTAACTAAAAAATCAAAATAAAAACAAACCTCAGTTCACTTAGTATAATTTTTTCCAAGTCCTTCCATTTCCTTACAAATGGGGCAATGTCATTCTTTCTGATAGAGGCATAAAATTCCATTGTGTATATGTACCACATTTTCCTGATCCATTCGTCTACGGAGGGGCATCTGGGTTGGTTCCAGATTCTAGCTATGACAAATTGTGCTGCGATGAACATTGTTGTGCTGGTGGCATTACTGTGATTTTGTTTGTGGTCTTTTGGATAGATGCCCAAAAGTGGGGCTGCTGGGTCATAGGGGAGTTCTATATTTAGCCTTCTGAGGAATCTCCATACTGCTTACCAGAGTGGCTGAAATATTAAGTGAAGTGAGCCAGACCTAAAGAAACATGGACTCTATGGTCTCCCTTATTGGGAATAATTAGTACAGGTTTAGGCAAGTCATAGCAGAGCATCACAAGAGCCCAATAGCTATACCCTTATGATCACATAAGATGATGCTAAGTGAAATGAACTCCATGTTATGGAAACGATTGTTATATCACAGTTGTAACTACTTTCAACGTCCCATGTGTATCTGTAGCTTCTATTATTGATGATGTTCTTGTATCACCTTCTTGTGATTGTTATCTACACTATCTCTGTAATCTTATCTGAGTATATTGGAAACCGTGTATACTGGTGTTAGAAATAGGAAATTGAAAGGGACACAGGGTAAAAAAAGAGAAACAACTACAAAAGCAATACTTGCAAAACTGTTTGGTATAAGTGAACTGAACACCTCAGTGGGGGGAAGGTAAAGTGGGAGGAGGGAGGGGGAATGAGGGACAAGATAACAAACAGTACAAGAAATGTATCCAATGCCTAATGTATGAAACTGTAACCTCTCTGTACCTCAGTTTGATAATAAAAATTTGAAGAAAAAACAAACACCCTCAGGAGCGTAGGAGACTGTGTGAGCTGCCAAACACAAGAGTAGGTGAGCAGAGCATGAGTTGCATGTGGAACTCAGCGAGGGAAATAAACTGAAGTGCAGTGGCTGAACAGCTAAAACCTTCATTGTAACCTTCTTCCTTCTTCCTTTTTTGCCCCATTCTGAGATAAAAACCTGTAAGCAGAATCTCTCACTCCTGAGCTTCCTGCTAGCCAAGACCTGAAAGTGATAGTCTCAAGTAAAAGGATTAGTCCTTTCAGTTTTTATGAATCTGTCATTTCACGGGAGTCTCAACTGCTTACCTTCTGTCAACTTCAACATCTTGTTGTGTCTGTCTGTCTGCAGAATTCGGAGCCTGCCCACCTCCTTAGGAGATAAACTCATCCATCTTTGAAACAAAGTTTTACAAAATTTTAGGCACATCAATCTGGTTCTTACATATGAGGAGAAATCGAACATGAAGAATCATGAGACACAGGTATAACAGCCAATGTAATAGAAAAGAATGATTTTTTTTTCCTGGTAATTCAGCTAGTTGTGGTGGCTAGGGTAAGTAGAGATAGGAGGATCTTGAATTTTACCTGGAAATGGTGTCAAAAACAAAAACAAAAGGGTTTGTGGAGAGTGTAAGAGGTAGATTGCTTGTTTAGAAAGTGTGATTGGACTCACTCAATATGCTGCACCAGAAACCTTTCTTTTTCTCATACTTTTATTAATGATGAAAATCATGATACTTTCATAGCAACCACTGTGTTCTAGACACTGAGCAAATGTTTGTAGATAAGCATAAAACAAACTGTGAAAAAAACAATTTTACTATTTTCAGACTGCTGCTATCTCAACATATCCAGTTTTGTCAATAGGATTGATAGATCCTATCCTCATCTAATGATGAGTCAACAATGAAAGGAATTTAATAACTAGTATGGTACTATCAACAGAGCGACTTTCCAGATTCACATAAAACTTATTTTCTTAGAAAATTATTCTTATCCAAACCCTTTCAAGTTCAATCACAAGGTAAACAAATGTCACTGTTTCAAACAGCTGGATATAGCTTACAAACATTATTAAGCAAGGAGAAGAGAGTAGTATTAGACATAATGAAGGCATAGAAGATCCTGGGCCTGCCTGAAGGACAACTAAGGAAAACCCAAGTTGGAAGATGCCTTTCCATGGCTCAAAGTCAGACCTAGTTGGGAGCTGGAGATGGAGACAGGGGCGAAGGAAGGTTGATTAGTTTATCCTCACCACCCATCTGACCCACAACTATTACGTAAGCTAGAGGCAGCTTTTGGGGGCAAGCAAGGTGGGGCTGATGGGCAAGTGTGCAGATGGGAATGATGATAAGCGTGTGTGGTGCTACATGGAGAGGGCTGTGGGAAAGACTGACTGCAGGCTGTCTGAGGACGAACACCATCTGATCACCTGGTGGAAGCTATCATCAACCTCTTATCTGTGCTGCTGATCTACCAGCTGCAGCAGGCAGAACCAACCAGAGAAGCCACCTCCGCCTACTGCGTTATTCTTGCGCCCTCTACCGAGAATTGTTAATATTGTGTTCAGTCTTGGGAAAGGCTTAAAGGCATCTCATCCAATTACACTGGGCAGATATTGAAGGAATTTGAAGCTGAGAGGCAGGAGACTGATGACTGTAATGGAATCTAAGAAATCATATTGGAAACATATCTTATAATTGAAAACTAGCTGCTTCCTTGTCTCCCTGGAGTAGTGCAATGAGTAATTATTAAATGTTCTGCACTCCAATCTTTCCTTATTTTTTTCGTGATTTGACTATTGATAGCTACCACTTTAGTGCCTGGTAGCCATAAAAGCAGGTTAAGTGCATGAGCTTAGTAAATGCTCACTATAAAGATTTGAGTTGAGTGCTATTATTCACACCTGAGAAGACTGACATATACACTTTATTGACCATAAATTTGGATTAGGCCAACAGTCATGATCTTTATAACTCCTTGCTGGGAGGGAATAGATGAAGCTCCACCTGAACAAATGTCATGATACTTATTGTCAAATTTAAATTGAGTACATCAAAAAGAACTACATTTTTTCTTATTCAGAAAAATAGAAAGTTCCTGGGTAGATTTCTTCATTTTTATAGCACTTCAAAGAGGTCATACATAGCCAGCTACCAGTTACACAACTTGTAATCCTAGGTACTTAAGAGGCTGAGATGAAAATCTGGAGGATAAAGGTTCAAAACCAGCCTGAGGAGAAAAGTCTGGAAGAGTCCATCTTCAAAATGACCAGCCACAAGCAGAGCTGAAAGCATGACTTAAGTGAAAGAGTACTAGCCGAACAGGCACAGTACTCCCCCAGTGCAAAGAGGGCATGTTTTTTCTTTGGTTAAGTTTGGTTTGGAAAGCAACTAGAGAGGAAAACTACAATATCCATATCAGAACAATAGTTGAGTTTTAGTTTCAATTACCGGTATAATTTTGCGATTAATGTTTCATGCTTCAGTTAAATATATAGAATAATATATCACCTAGCCCAATTGGCCTTCATGAGACTTTGAATCATATATTGATATGATACATTGAAGAAGATTATCTTGGAAGTAAGAAGCTAATGGAAAGCAGAAACCTTTATCAATTAGGAACCTGGCAACACTTAAAAGAACACAATACTGTGACATCTCTATGCCTTGTGTGTCCAGCAGGCCAGGATCAACACAGTCATGCTTATTTTCTTTAAAGGGAATTATCAAATGGTGACAGCATTTAATAAACATAAACATGACTTTGGAATCTCTGTCCATAACGGAAATGCAAATGAAAACAACCCTGAGACTCCATCTCATTTCAGTGGTTATTATGAAGAAAACAATAATAGATGCTGGTGAGGATGAAGCTAAAAGGGAACCCTAATACACTGTTGGTGGAAATGTAACTTTGTTCACCAATTTTGGGAAGCAGTTTGGAGGTTCCTCAAAAAATTAAACACAGAACTCCCCTATGGCCCAACAGTTTCAATCCTAGGCATTTACCCAAAGGATTACAAACCAGGATAAAATAAAGCCACCAGATCGTCCTTTTTTATTGCAGCACTGTTCACCATAGCCAAAGTATGAAGTCAGCCCAGAAACCCCTCAGTCAAAGAATGGATCAAGAAAATGTGGTATATATTAACAATGAAAATTTACCCCTCCATTAGAAAAAATGATATAGTAACTATTTTTAAAGAAATGGAAAGGCTAGTAAAAAACTATGTTAAGTGAAGTAAGTCAGGGCCAGAGAGACAAAGGATCTATGTTCCCCTCATATGTGGAGGCTAGATTTAGCTTACAAACTCATAAGTACATACATTGGGTGGTATTCAAGTGTACTGAAATAAGGTAGATTCAAGGGAGATCTCCAGTACATGAAGGTATAGTTAACTTAGTTCACATATTTTATTCTAAAAGGAATTTCAAATATATAAAAAAAAACATTTTCCAATCTATGTTAATTTTCATGTGACTCAACTAAAAAAATTTACTGGCAATCTTATTTAATCTAGACAAAGTCAATTTATGACCTAAGAAACACATTATCAACAGCTTAGAATTTTTTGCTTAATGCTAGTAATACCGATAAAGATATCCTAAAATAATGGAGCGTCCCCAATTCTATACTTGGATTTGGAGTAAGGTTTTATATTTGAATTAATCTCATTAGTCTTCTGCTAAGACACCATGAAGCTCAATTTATATCAAAAGAGGAGCTCATGGAAAGGTATGCAGCTCCTCTGCTTCCTCCTGGTTGTATCATCTCCTGCAAGTCATTAGAACTGAAGTCATAGCCTCCGTTGACCCTGTTATAAAATGTGTACAATCCTCACAGTTTTGGATGATTATAAGGCCAGAACTGGAATTGCATATTTAGGGATTCATGAGATAGTGCTCTAATGTTTCTCACATATTTGGAGATAGACAAAATGGTATGCTTCTTAAATCGCAATTGATGGCATGCGTCCACCATGTTTAGCACTGGGAATATCTTCTAATCTATGTTACGCACAGGATTAAGCAGCAATGGTGCTGGGGTTTGATGGATAGAGCCCTGGACTTGGAATTCAAAGATCATGAACACAAAGCAGTCTCACACTGGTTGTGTGGCTGTAGTAAGTCAGTGCTCTGAGCATCACCATCTATGTTAGTAAAAGCAAGATGGTGCTTGCACAGTACGATGCGTAAGTGTTGTGAAAACTGACTCTGCAAATGTAAGTTTACAGTGCTTTCTGAACCCTAAAATTAGACATCAGTTACAAAAATAATATGAAGAGGGCTAATGGCAGTTGATATATTTCTACTCAGATATACTTCTTTTGAATATTTACCATGTCCTCTGCCTTCTTCTGTATCTATTTTAAACTTAGCTTCACCTTTTGCACACAAACATTTCATGAGATTAATATTAATCAACTGTACCAAACAAATCAAGGAAATCTTTACAGTAAGATGATTTGTTTATATTTGGATTATAGGCAAATATTTGGTAAAAGCTTTAAAGCTACTCAGCTTTGAATATTCTTCACGTAAGTAAAATGTCTTGGAAAAAGTTGAACTTCCTGCATAATCAAAGCAAATTATAATGAACAACTTTAAACTGAACAGAAAAAATACATCTCAAATCCTAATTGATAGGCATAAATTTCATGTGTTAATCTGTATTTCATAATGATCTTCGTTGAGTGATTTCTTTTCACTTTGAAAAATTGTTTTTAGGGCTGGGGATATAGCCTAGTGGCCAGAGTGCCTGCCTCGGATACACGAGGCCCTAGGTTCGATTCCCCAGCACCACATATACAGAAAACGGCCAGAAGCAGCGCTGTGGCTCAAGTGGCAGAGTGCTAGCCTTGAGCGGGAAGAAGCCAGGGACAGTGCTCAGGCCCTGAGTCCAAGGCCCAGGACTAGCCAAAAAAAAAAAAAAATTGTTTTTAAATTTACTGAAATTTCCATAGAAAGACAAATATGTGCTATAATACATAGCAAATTTTGAAACATAATAAGGACTTTTATTTTGGTCGTGGGGTTTGAACTATGGGACTTACTGTTGTCCCTGAGCTTTTCTGCTCAAGGCTAACATTCTACCACATTGAGTCTCAGCGCCACTTTTAGTTTTCTGGTGATTAAATGGAGATAAAAAGTCTCAAGGACTTCTGTCTGGGCTGTCTTTGAGCTGAACCTCCTTAGTAGCTAGTTTTACAGATGTGAGCCATTTCTGGGTGCCCAGGCTTGCCTGCAATGCTGTGGGTTTTTCTTCCTTCAAGTATTACTTACATTGAGTATGCATACAATATTGTCTTTCTTTAAACATATATGATCAAAATCACTCAAGCTGATTGCTACCCACAGCCATTGGTGACAGAGGACTTGGTGTCAGCTCACTGTTACTGTAATATCTCCATTTTTAATAGATGAATGAGTACAAAAATTAAGTTGGAAATTGCAGGATGAAATCGGCTGCATTTGATCATAAAGAGGGAGACGGAAAGAACGCCGTGTAATAGCCTGAATTTAAATGATGTAGGCTTTTAATAAGTCTGTGTTTTTTTCAGTTCTTAATCAAAGCAAGCAATATAAATCATTTGTGAAACATCAATATGTTTCAGATTCTCTTAAAAATAAAAGCCAATTCCTTGTAGAGGTGTCAGTGGCATTAAAACTCAGGTTTCTTGACATTTAGACTTACATTGAACCAGATTTGCAGATTTACTTATGGTTTGGTAGAGGACAGAATTAGTCTCTGCTCTGTCCCTCTGTCCATGCTAAACAAAGATTCATCGAGGTACTTGTGCTGGCTTCCATCACAATACCCAGGAACCTGTATTTATTGATAGGCAATTCATTATGCACAAATAAAGCATTCTAAGATAATGTAAACGATGATGATTGTCTGCAAACTCATATTCACATAACAATAGGAAATACCAGCTGCATCACTAGTAAAGTTGTACCTCGGTGAAATACAATATCAGAACAGAGTGTTTGGAACAAAGCATTTACTCTCCTCATCCTTAGCTCAATCCCTCACAAAGGAGTTAAGAGTAGATCCTAAAGGAAGAGACCGTGAGGGTTGAGACACTGGTGAGGAAAGCTTAGAGACACAGTGTTACATTTAAGAGCACACCTTCCCGGCTCAGACACTGGCTTCATCATTTACTTGTTGCTAAATTTGGAAAAGTTTTTTAACCTGTCTCTGCTTTGGATTTTCTCAGTTGTAAAATAGGATTAATAAGAACATCATGTTCATAGACTTATGATGAGGACATTGAGTAATGCTTATACAGCAATCAGCCCATGGCCTGCACATAGAATGCTGCATATTTATAATTAAATAATGCAGCCATAAGCACATAGATGATGTTATCACCATTATTATTATCATATTTTCATTCACAACAAATGGAACATTTGTTGATACAATAAAATGGCCATATTAAGACATTGTGAACTTTAGAAACTTAAATAAAAATATTATTGCAAATGAAACTATATTGTTAAGATAAATATATTTAAAACAAATTAAACTATCCTAATCATCATACATTTATGTCAAAATAATATTCTCCCACACTGAGCTGAGTTATGATAAAATTTAGAGTGGTACTTTATTTGTACTTTTATTTGTTTTCATTTATGGCAAATAATATTCCATTCTATGCTTTGGAAGTGGACTGCCAAACAGGAGTGCTTACAATTGTTCTATCCTGTTTTAAAAATGACTCTAAAAGCAGTGGATGGTTTTCTTTCTAAGTCTGATAGTAATGGACACTCTTGAATTGGTAATAATGTGAAAATCTTTTTGAGCCCCTGAATCATCTTTGCTTTATCTTCACTTAAATTATTTGGGTGAAATATTTAAAAAAAACATAAGAAAGCAGTGCTTTAATTTTATGTTGTTTTCTTAATAAATTATCACACATGTGGTGGTGTCACACAGTAGCAAACTTAATACTTTATAGTGCTGAAATTTTCAAGTTCAATATAGGCTTCACTGGTTGAATATCAATACACCTATAGAGCCAGGGGCATTTGTTTTGGAGCAGCTAAGGGAAAATTCACCGCCCCCATCTCCCTCCCCCCCCCCCCCCCCCCCCCCGCCCCCATGCCTTTCCAGGTGCCAGAGCCCAGTCTAGATTTATTGGGCTCTGGATTTCTTCCTCTCTGAGTAGCTGGGAGTTCTCTACTTGTCTCATATTATCATTAAGACTCTGGTTCTTCTTCTTTCTATTCTTCTTCTTTTTTTTTTAAATGATGTTCATGCTGTCCTTAGCTCCACACACTTCATCAGGATAATCTCCTTGTTTTACAGAGCTAATGATGTCTACATCTTCACATTTTTTGGTTTTGTAAACAAACACATACATTCTAACACTATGTCCTAGACATCATTATGGCTGATTCTGGATTAGGCTCTTTGGTTGATTGTTACATCACTTGCCCCTTCCAGCATCCAGAATCATCCCATAAAAACTAAGGTTGAACTGGATCATTATAATACCGATTATGATGTTAAATCTAATTGATTTTAAAATGATGAAAAGTGTAATGATGACAATGGGTTTATGTGTGCATCCCCATACTTACTGGTATAATTTTGTATTATTTACAGATAAAATATACACACACAAGGACCAGTTCTGGAGCTTGAACTCAGGGCCTGAATGTCGTCCTTGAGCTTTTTTGCTCAAAGCTAGTACTCTACCGAATGAGACATTAATTCCACTTCCAGCCTTTTGCTTGTTATATAGAGATAAGAATTTCATAGATCCCTCTGTGGTCCGGCTTTGAAACCCAACCTTCAGTTCTCAGATTCATTAGCAGCTGGGATTACAACTACGATTATACCAGTACGTGGCAACAAAATTATATGTTAGATATCGTAAGTCTTGAGGAAATTTTGGCCCAGGAAATTTTGGGAACATATTAAAAGGACTGATTTTTTTACCCAGCCTTTAAGACAAAGATAGGGTCTAGTATATGTGAATAGAAAATGTTAGCATACCTCTTCATCTTTTCAAATACAAAGTAGCCACATATCAACATTTTATCAACTTGCCATAACAGCTGTCTTTGCAAGTGGCATCAAAGACTCCAGGAAAGTTTTTCTAATTCACTAGATATTAAATATCAATCCTGGTGAATTTCGATGACCCATCAAATGTATACTGTGTGTTAGTCTTCTGAGCAGTCTAGCCTATGCTACAATGACTTAAATTAGTTAGTAAACAGTAAATTTGGCATGGAAAATTTATGTTTTATGTAAGAAGCAGGATATTACTTGTTTGAGGTACAGTAAACCTTATTAAGCTTTCTGTGCTTATGTTTATTCAGTGATAAAATGGCTATTCTCAAGTAGATCTCTGCTGCTATTATTGCTAATTCCTAGTCATTTTTGAAACTGTAGTGATGTAATTTAATCTAATTATTAAAATTTGAGTAGAATAATTTTGACCCTATAAAACAGTTTTGAATACTTTGGAAAGTCTATTAATGGTTATTCACTGAAAGTTTATGTCAAATTAGAAGTTGGAGACAGATCCAAACAAAAACACTAAAATCTATGCTAACGCTGCTTTAACACAATCTTAAGAGTACCTGAAAAATGTGTTCATTGTTTATATGTGAAAAATTAAAATGAATCCTAGTTAGTATATCCTTGGACAAATGAGTCCATATTTATACATACTTAATTGAAGTAAGATATAAATACATGTGTTAGAATTTTACAACTCAGTGCTTGCATCAATTTTTTTCAATTAAATAACAAATGTGGTTTTAGCTTGTGAACTTGATGATTTTGATGAAAGTTATTAACCCTTTAAATATATGTTATTGCATATCTCTAGGAGTATTTTCTCAACACTCTTTGGAGCAGGAAAAATGTATGTATTTGACATTCATCCAAGTGAGATAAGTGTCATTTTGAGGTTATTTGAAGATAACTTGACTGATTTTATTTACATATCCCTTGACAAATAATTAGTCAAGACTTAGCCCCTTCATTTTAAAAGGTATAATTTGGGGCTGGGAATGTGGCCTAGTGGTAGAGTGCTTGCCTCGTATATGTGAAGCCCTGGGTTTGATTCCTCATCACCGCATATGTACAGAAAAAGCCAGAAGTGGAGCTGTGGCTCAAGTGGAAGAGTGTTAGCCTTGAGTAAAACGAAACCAGGGACAGTGCTCAGGCCCTGAGTTCAAGCCCCAGGACTGGCAAAAGAAAAAAAAAAAACTTATAATTTACAATAGCAATTCTGGCAAAGATGCAATGAACAAGTAAAGGTGAAAATTCTGGCATAAAGTTATAAAGCTAATTATATTATAAAATAAATATTATTTTCCTTTTCCTTAATTGGAATAATACAAAAACATTTTAGAAGACAAATATAACATTGTGTAGATTATTTCTAAACCCTATCTTCCTTTAAATTATTATTTACAAAACCTAATATTGCGGGCAAAATTCTAATTAATGTGAAAATACTTTTGGCCTATGTAGACTCTAGAATGTTTTATACATATTAAAAAAAAAGTACATTCCCACTGCACTGAAGAATATTATTGTCCGTGATTAAGAGCAAATTAAAAATACTATTAGAGGTATCATGGAATTTTCAGTTATATATTTAATGTAATTCTCTCCTCCACTGTGAAATGGAAACCCTATTTGACTCTTATTTAAAAAAAATTCTAATTAGGATAAAACAGTCATTTATATTACAGGTAATTTGATCTGAAGTCAATCCTCCTTAAAATAGTGTTTCTGTTCATCTTATATTAAAATAGAAACTGAAAGTTCTCTTTTTTCTACTCCAACTGCACAGTTTCATTAGCTAGGACACTGATGTCTCAGATACTCGAATGCTGATGAATCTAGGTGGTGCTGATTGACACAAAGGATGCAATAGAGACTTCTTTTGGAGTCCTATTTACTGACAAAAATGGATATTTTTACCTTCCAGTGACAGCCTGAACAACCAGCATCTCCAAGGCATCTTTCCACTCATATGTTTTTTTTTTTTTTTTGGCCAGTCCTGGGCCTTGGACTCAGGGCCTGAGCACTGTCCCTGGCTTCTTCCCGCTCAAGGCTAGCACTCTGCCACTTGAGCCACAGCGCCGCTTCTGGCCGTTTTCTGCATATGTGGTGCTGGGGAATCGAACCTAGGGCCTCGTGTATCCGAGGCGGGCACTCTTGCCACTAGGCTATATCCCCAGCCCTCCACTCATATGTTTTAAAGTATACTTTATCTGATAACTGTTTTTATTTGTAAAATAAAGAAAAAGAAATACTTTATCTGTTGAGAGTATTATTTTTCTAAATACTTGGCAATATTATGATAAAACTACAAGCCTTTTTCTCAGTAAATTGGCTCTCTGTATATATGCATCTATCTACCTGTGTATATTTTATATATGTACTATATACACACATATACATATGAATGAATACACATCCCATTTATTTCATTTTTAAAATAAAAAAGATTGTAATAATTGGGAATGTTGGAAAATTAATGAGTGGCTAACTATATTACAGTAAAACCCACTCAACAATGATTTATCTTGTAGGTAAATTTTTAGATGGGTAAGAGATAGATTGCATTAGGGATTTAAACTGTTTGGGATGTAGTGAGACCTAATACCATTAATTTAGTGAACTCTGAAATTAAATGGCAATGTCAGAGAAAAATAAAGCCTATCAATCTCATCAGTAAATCATGGCAATAGATACCATATTGTAGTAAAGAAGCTAATTTTATTATCCACTTTGGACCGAATCCTCTCTTATTTTACCTTTTTATACAATGATGAGTTTTCTGTATTCATTACAGAAGTGTTGTTAAGCACTGGATCTGAATAGTGTACTTCACCTAGCATGTATTCATGATTTCTTTGCAGAAGAAAAACAACAAAACACAATGCATTAATAAAGTCCTTTTCAATATAAAATGTACTTCTTATGAGTTAAAATTAAATTTAAATAAATATAAAACATTTATGTAAAATATAATGGATTTTACAAATTCTTTTTAATATTTTCTCCCTCCTCTCTTTTTCTTTCTTTTTTCTTTCTATTTTTTTTTTTTTGAAATCCTTAGATTAACTGCGGGGATAGAAAAATATAAACTAAATTTTTTTGATTGTGCGGAGGGGTTCTTATAGTAACGGGAATTCATTGTAATATGGTACTTTTTTAGGTTAACTTGGATACATTCATTGTAAACAAAAACAAAAACAAAAAACCACAAAACTAAGACATGCTGCAGCATTTAGAGAGGGGATACAGAAAGGAACAGAAAGCAAACTACTGAAGTCAGGCAATATGCCAGGTGTTTGAGAGTTTGTCAGCTACGACAACATAACATTGATAGGTATCTGCCTGTCACCAGATTGGATTGGGGGCAGTTTGATAGTTAAAGGATCCTTTTTCCTTGTTGCTACCAAGTGCTCATTAATGAACTGGCCATCATTAAACTCTCATGTGGAAGCATGTATATCACGTCACCATGCTCTGTTATATAACTGTGCATATCATACAATTGCATCTTTTGTTTTCCTAAACCAGTTCTGAGGTTACCATGTAAACAACTTGCTATTGTTGACAAGTTGCAATAACTTGTTAGTGTAGCAAGTGTTTTCTAGCTTCTGGACCTATAGCGATGCAAATATTATTTTAACACAGTGACCAAATAAATGGGGCAAAAGTAAAATGGAAGTCAAAAGGGGTTCTCTCAATTCTATTTCAGTAGCTCAAGGATCTTACAGTCATATAACTTCTATACTTCACTTAGAAACCACGTTTCTACTTGTTTCTGATAGACAATTGTCTATCATCTGAGAGACAGGGCTTATGTGATTGTTTTGTAACTAGAGGTGGGGCCAGTGGCACAAGGCTATGTGTGCAATGCACAAACATCCAGAGGATCAACAGTGAAAGGAGCATTGAAAACAGAGTCTACAATTTCCCCGCCCAGAGCTGGAAACCTGAGAAATGAGCAGGAGTGAGCAGGGATTTCCTTAGGCTTCTCTTGGGGCTTTGGGGTTTCTGAGAACTGGGAGATGAGAAGGAATCTTAATAACTAGTGCTGTGTTATGGGATGGATCATATTTGAAATGTGCTTTGAAGACACGTTAAAAAATTTAAAATAAGGTCTAAAGTCCTATTGGAGGCTAAAATTGACTTTTTAGAACTTTGCATGATATCAGCAACTAAATCAAGTGGGACCTAAAATGCATGGTTTCTGGGAAGAACTAGCTATCAGGAAAGATAAGAAGATCATCTGTTCATGAGTTGGTCTCTAGATGCCATGGTGGTTTTGGATACTGTTTACCCAGAGCAGTGTCCTTTCTCCCTAAATTCATTTCAAGGCCATCTTTTCTAAGGCATACACTCAGCAGCAGACACTAACTGGCTTACTGAACTGTACAAACGCAGAAACTCTCCCTGTCACAGAAATCTAAAGCTTTTCTTTTCTAATCTTGATTTCATAAAAAAGACAAACATGGCAGCAATTCTAATATGAATGCAACTTTATTGTCTGGGTTGCAGAGAAACTAGAAAAAATTGGTTAATATCAGAGAGTTGCACCTTTTAATTCATTCTATTATTATTATTATTATTTTGAGGGTACCATGGTTTAAGTTCAGGACCTGTTAGGCAAGCACTCTACTAGTGAATCACACTTCTGACTACAATTACACATCCTAAGGAAATCTGAAAATTTCTCAAAATGTCTTGTTTAGGAACATGAAACATTGACAAAAGTGAGTAGCTGACATTTGTATAGTGCTTACTATGAGGCAGACATTAATTGCCCAGGTTAACCGATTCAACGTTCACTATGTCTCCAAGACAGAGGCTCAGTTTGGATAATTCTCAGATTTATGTATGAAGAACTCAAGGCATTGAGCATTTTAAGGAGTTGTTCAAGTTCAATTTGTTAGCAAATAGCACGGCTGGGAAATTGATGCAGGATATCATATATTAAGCCACAATTTACATTGTTATTTTGGCCCTAAAATGATAGAGTTATAACATTTGGCAACTAATATAATGGTTATAAGTAAATAAATGCTAAATAATTTATTGCAAAGATGACCTAGTTTTAAGTAGTCGTATTAAATTCTTCATATTATACTACTACTTTACTGCAGGAGGGTTTAATTTGTGGATTGTCATGGACAGCTAGACAAGGTCTCAAAGCAATTCCTTGTCAACATTGTGGTAAAAATTTAGAAGGATTTAGCTATATAAACTGGATTGCACTTGAGTAATCTGGAATTATATTTTACTACTGTAGCTATTATTTACTTCTGTACCTTTCATGACATGACTCTCAGGATGAGATATCTCTATAGTCTGCTTTCAACACCTCTACTCCCTTGAAAGAACTAGTACTGAAGTTTCCCCTGTCATTTTCACCAGTTTCCAGTTGAGGAATGCCAGCAAAGATCTGAGAAGGCTGAGTCAGGCACCCAGTGTGGGTCTTGGTCTCTGGTAGCCAAACAGGAGTTGAAAAGGGAGGTCCATGGTATTTTGAACACAGTGTTCAATGGATTGCAACACTATTGCTACAAACATGTCTTTTGATGTTTGCTTCCTGCTGATTGTGCCCCCAAAGATCTTTCTAGAAATGAAATCTGTCAGATGGAGACTCTACCCTGGGGATTTCACAGCTCCAGAATCACAAGAAAGCCCAGAGACTCTCTGGGGGGTTTCAGTACAGTATTATGTGAATGCAGGGAAAGAGACATCAATATTAACTTACAGACTTGTTTTATCTTCTTTCTATTACTATGTGATCCGCAGTAATGCTGTGCTATAGTGTGGCAGTTATTCTTGTTATGTAAATCTTAGAGCTATGTACTATGTCTTTATTAAGAAATGTGCAAAAGAATCACTTAACTGAAAAGATATATGCCTTGCTTATCACAATAATACTTTATTCCTACATATTTTGAGGATTGATAAGCTACTGTGCTTTTATAAAAGAAACATTTATAGTGAACATAATACTACTTAAGACAACTTACAAATTGATTCCATGAACAATTAAGTCCTTATATTATTTTGATTGTGAAAATAGCCATACATGCTCATGTAATAGTAAAGGGGTACTGGTTAATATGTTATGAACCTTGTTTTGGAAAAAAGATACAAAATAACCAACTCTGAGATACAAGTTTTAATCTGCCTCTTAAATTTTTGTGGTAGAAAATATTTACTTTAGCTGTAAAGAGTAAAGAACATGGGGCAATCATTATAATTACCTTATTAAATTGAAATCTGTCTATATTAATATGTAATCTTCCATGAATTGAAAAAATATCTTTACTGATTTTATAGATATTTTCTGGGTTCAGTCCATTATTGCCATTATGCACAGATATCTATCTTTTATCTAATAGTTCCATATTTTTGAAGTTAGTCCAAACATTATTTGAAGTGTTATTTTCCTTTTCTGTCTTTTCTTAATTATTTTTTTTCTTTTTGAGATGGGGTTTTACTATGGAGGTTATGTTAGCCTTGAATGTGTGATCCTCTTGTCCTGGCCTGGTGGAATAGTTATGTGCCATGGCATCGGGCTAACTTACTTCTTTTTATTTTTTAAGATCAAAGTAAATCTTCCCTTAATTAGTCTGGGTTTTCTCATTTTAGAAATGACACTGAGGTTCATTTTCACTCTTAGCTTTCCTGGAGGAGCACATTTTCATGTGTGTGTGTGTGTGTGTGTGTGTGTGTGTGTGTGTGAACACACACATATGAATCCATAGACTTTATCGGCAAATTAAAAAAAAGAGAATTACACAATGCAAAAGTACTAAAAAAAAGTTCTAAAGAGTAGAACAGAATACATTTGCAATATTTACATTACACATGTTAAATTTATTTTTATTTTTTTCTTATTTACTGTCAAAGTGATGTATAGAGAGGTTACAGTTTCATACGTTAGGCATTGGATACATTTCTTGTACTGTTTGTTACCGCCTCCCTTATACCCCCTTCCCCCTTTCCCCTTTCCCTCTCCCCCCATGAGTTGTTTAGTTGGTTTACACCAAACAGTTTTGCAAGTATTGCATTTGTAGTCATTTGTCTTTTTATCCTGTGTCTCTCCATTTTGGTATTCCCTTTCACATTTCTAGTTCTAATTCCTGTATATACAATTTCCAATGTACTCAGATGAGATACAGTGATAGAGTAGGTACACCACAGGAAGGAGATACAAGAGGATCATCAACAATAGAAGCTATGGTTTCACATGGCATGTTGAAAATAATTACAACAGTGATATATCACTCGTTTCCATAACATGGAGTTCATTTCACTTAGCATTATCTTATGCATTCATAGGGGCATATAAAAATGGTTTTCTAAGAATTTCATTCCTAAAGGAAAAGAAAAGTGTACATAATTTGTATGTATGCGTCGAGTGGAATGTGGCTCTCAATGTCAACAGTGTTTGGCTCCTGCTTCTAACATATATGAAGTCATGTGAACACAGGCAGATCCACTCCCAACTTTGAAGACTGGAACTCTGTGGTACCTACACGCACCCTGTACACATTGAACAATAACAAATAGGATGCAGCAATGCTTTTTTTCCCCTAAAGTTACAAGTTGTAGAAATGAAATTTTCACAATGTGACTCACACCTGTCATCTTAGCTACTCAGAAGGCTGAGATCTGAGGTTCAAAGCCAGCCGGGCAGGAAATCCATGAGAGTGAGACTCTTATCTCCAGTTAGCCACCATAAATCCAGAAGTGGATCCATGACTCAAGTGATAGAGTTCTAGTTTTGAGAAAAAATGCTCAGGAACATTGAACATTTCCTCAGTTCAATGTGCAGGTCTGACACAAAAGGAGAAAAAAGTCCCACAAATGTAAGATTAGTATTGCTTACCAACATGATAAGACTGATAGACTACTTAAAGCAGGAGAGTTATTACCACAATTTCAAAAAATGCTACTAAGTTGTTTGATATTTAGTAAGTATGTGAGTGCATCATAGTTTTTGAATGTTTCATATTTCTGAAGTTAATCACTGTTTACTTTGCTGAAATGAATCTTACTAAGTCAGTGTGTTTATTTCTTCAATAAATTTCTGGTGTTGATTTGGAGGTATGTTCTAGTATTTTACAGAGGTAATCACAAATGAGCTTGATACAGATAACTCGAGCACAGTTAGACAATATGTATGTATAAACTTACTTGGATTTCTTTTGCTGGCTTCATAGAGCACACATTTTCTAAAAATTATATGTGTCTCTGTCTCATCTACTTTCTATATTAAGAAGTTGTTGAAAAAATGATCTGTAAAATACTTTTACAATGATGGTTAAACCACATTTGCCCCTCAGGAGGAATTAGTCACATTGTCCAATGCCATCATCATCAAAATGTGACCTTATTAAATATGAGGTGGGGAGATCATGAATGCACTGCGATAAATGTTAGCAATGCCACTGAGAATTTCCTTGGACTCTGGAGAAGAGAGAGAATTTGACTATGACCCAAATAAATTTCCTCACAGCTTTATGAAGCTAAAGAAATCAGTGAATTTGAAAGGCATACTAGTCAAAGTTTTATGGAATTGTCAGTTACTAACGAGCAGTTCTCAGGAAGATTTAAGACGTTGTTGGCACAAATGTGTGGTTTATCTGCCAGATGGTTCTTCTTTGTTGCTTTAGCTTGCATCCATTCTGGATATTGCCTTCTCTGGAACCATATGGTGTTTCATACAACAGTTTGGAATGATTTCAGGGTCAAAATATTATGAGACCTTACCATATTTTATATGTTTGTAAATATCATATTTGTGATATATGACATTTGTGATATAAGGCTATTTATAAGAAGACATTTCAAACCAGGTAAGTTCATTCATTTCAATAACAATGTTACAGTAAGTTAAGTTGGTTGATAAAATCATCTATGTGGGAGGTAATGAAGACCAAACTAAGATAATCATGATGCAGATGGTAGAATAAGAACTCTATTGAGGAGGTAGATCTAAGAAGCCTAGTAATGGGCTAAGAATGGATATTGGATATGATGGGCTACAGAATAATATCAGTGGTTTACAAGGAGTTTCTATGTTGGCACACAATTTTGAGTTTCTTATTGCTAAAAATATGAAAGCAGAAACAAATGGTAAAAATAAAATGTAGAACAGTTTAAGAACATTTTGGATTTTACTGTCCCTGTATTGTAATGGCAAATTGGCATGAAGGTAATTATTCTGGAAGTCTAGAGATTATTTGGTGAAGTGGCCACATAGTCTAATTAAACCACAGCCATATGTGGAGTCATGCGACTCCTTGGTGATTGAAGAGAGTAAGAAGAAATTTCCACTTTCAGAAATAACATAGAAGTCTTTGAAGCCGAAGTAGAAAATTCAGTAGAATGAATGAAGAGATGGCATGGAATCCACAGACAAAGGATTTTATAAATGAGGAAGTTGCAATCAGTGCTAGTTAAATGTTTCAAATGGGTCCAGCTATTTAAAAACCAGAGAAGTATTTCTTAGACTGATCCTGCAAGACAATAGAGTATCAGAAGAAATTTCTTGGGTATATGAATTGGTTATGAGAAGGTTGATGAATCCAAAGGAAGTATAAAGGGAAAGGAGATTGTCCCAGGCATTGGCTCTGGACCCAGATAGCTTTTGAAAAACATGATTTCTTTTGGAATAAATAATATTTTGATCTTTCTGGTAACTCTGAGCTTTCTGTTGGCTCATTGTTTTCCCTTTATCACACCCTTACAAAGTATCCACATTTAAAAAATAATGTACTTACATTTTAAACATGAACTCACTCGTCTACATGTTGTTCTACATATTCTTCATGTTGTTCTAACATGAAAAAAATGCAAAGTGCTGCCAAATCTCAAGCATATCCTCTGTCATCCTGAACTGACTGTCTGAATCATTGATTGATGGCTGTCAGTCCTAATTTTGAAACATCTTCATGAGACCAAGTGTATGCTCTTAAGGACAAAGATACCATTCTATTTTCCTTTATAGTAGCCACAGTTAGTTAAGTCATTTCATTTCCATTTCAGTTGATCTGTAGATTTTTTTTATTTTCTTCCTTCAGTCTTCACAACAGCATTATTTTTTTTTGTTTTTTAAAAAAAAGGTTTATGGAACAGTACTTGCAACAAAATCTCAAGGTACAAAAACATTCTTCTTACAGATTTCTGTGCATATCTTATGTTTTAAAGATGCCAAATGCGCATGAGGAATCAGAATAATTTCACATTTTAAGTGGACTTTTATTAGTGCCTCACAGTACTTCTATGAAATGGTATGTTTTTAAGGTGGTGCAAGTTGGTTGGTTGCACTTTACACTTTAGAGAACATCTGGAGATACATGCTTGCCTAACGCCTCTCCTTCTCACCCCCAAAACCCCACAACTCTACACTTTGATTAATTGTGCATTTCCAGAGAGGGGCTCAAAGCTGCCATTTTTTCATCTGCTTTCCTTACAATATTCTTGTAGAGGCAGTGTGTCTTATACTTTCAACCTCCTACTGTTTCTCAAATGCAAATGAATTTAGCATCTTATAATCCCTTATGTCCTCACCCCAGCGAAGCAATTTTCATGCTCTGCCATGACAAATCTAAATCAATGTAAAAGCAGCTGCTTTCTTCCTGTCTTTACCTAAGCCTTTGTCTTAGTCCCAGTTGCTTCTTCAGTTAAAGTTCTTGTACAAACATCCAAGTAAAGCATAACATAGTTTACTTCTGTAAATTAAATACTGTGGAAAATTTTCCTGGTTGCTCAGTAGCACTTATTGTGCCATCATTCATTTTTTTTTTGTTCATTCATTATTTTTTTGGTTCATTCATTCTTTTTTTTCCTTTGAAAATTTCAATTAATGTGGTTAATTTTGACTTTGAAGAAGTTTGGAGGGTTTTGAGGTCGTTTTATTTAATTTATCCCCCTTCCTATTGTTATTTATTTATTTATTTATTGCCACTGTTGGGATGTAAGAGAGGGACACAAAATGTCTGTGTGTTTATTAGCATACGACCAACATCTACACAAATATAAAGCCAGTTAGTGGCACAAAGTGGCAAGGAAACATGGTGAAACACATAGATAAACATATTTATTCATTCAATTCAGAGAGAAAAGTAAGAGAAAAAATCAGAAGATACACACACGCACACACACACACACACACACAATGCTATTGATTATAAGCAAAGACATTTTCAACAAGATCCCAAGTCATAGTCACTGAAAGGAAAAAACATAGGAACAAGATCATAGAAATTATGTCAAACCAAAAAACGTCTTCACAAGAAAGAAAACAACAGTAAGACAAACACTTACAAACTAGAGGGTTAATAGGACATAGAAAGAGCTCAAACAATTTAGAAACATAAATCAACCTTAAGAAGGTCAATGATCTGAATAAATGTTCTTCATATGGGCCTATACAAATTTTCCATTATTTATATGAATAAAATACCCAGAATCACTAACCTTTAGGAAAATCCAAATATAATAAAATATCATCTTTTTGGAATTAGACTGGCTGAAATCACAAAGAGAAAACTAGACAAATGGCACCATTTTATGCACTTTTTGTGAGGATGTAAATACTACAGGAATAACAAGAATTATTATGGATGATTTTCCCATAAAGAAAAATAGTTGTACCCTAGAATAGTTCTATTTTACCACCGTATGTGTATCTCCATAGGACATTAATTCAGCATATCAAAGAGACACTTGCAATGTCATGTTTAGTGAAGCATTGTTTACAATGAAGAAGGAAGCTGTGGAACCAATAGAGAACAAATGAATTTAAAAATGTGATATAAGAACAGTGTTGGTAGCTCATGCCTTTAATCCTCCCTACTTAGGATGCTGAGATCTGAGGGTCACAGTTTGATAGCTTGGGAAGCAAGGTCTGTGAGGCTCTTCTCTCTATTCACCATCAAAATCTCAAAATGGAGCTGTAGCTGAAGTGGTAGAGCAGGAACCTTGAGCAAAATAGCTCAGGAATAAGCATTCAGGCCCTGAGTTCAAGCCCTAGGACTGGCACCCCCTGCAGAAAGACATTAATCTTAATGAGCAAGCAGATGAAAGAAAAGAAAAGAGTCAAAGACCTCAATGGATCAAATTAGACTTTAATCAGCGATGAAGAGGAGCATCAAGTAACCCCAAAGAGCCAGAGATGCAATGGGCGCTGAAGGCGAAGGTCTGTGGATTCAATACAGTGGAACAAGAAAGTTCTCGAGTTGTGAAATCAGGCCACTACCGCAAAACATCATGCCAGAGCAATGTGTACTTTCAGGAAGGTCCTGCGTGGAGCTTTCCCCAGAATCTCCGGAGTGGGGAACTGAAAGTGGGGTGTTTTGATAACCGAGGCGTAACATCTTTGGGGGAAGGCCTTAAGTATATGGCCAAGAATGGTTCCCATCACAGACACACTTGCACACAGTGAATAACCAATGGAGTACTGTACAACCCTAAGGGATTTTTAAATAAGGACATTTTTCTATCTCTTTTATCATGGTTAAATATACAAATAAACCTGCAGTTCACTAGGGCTACTCCTCCCATGTACTATTCTTTTATGATGAGAGGGGAACAGGTATAATGCTGATAATTAAGGATGGATTTTCTAAAAAAAATTTATAATTTAGCTAGTTCCCCAGTTAAACACATGATGCGATTGTAATCCATTTAGTAATGAGTTTTTACTTTTACGTTTCTGAAACAACAGCATTGATAGTTTAGTTATATGTAGAAATAGTGGACACAAGAAAAAGCTTCACACTGGAGATATGTTATTACTTATTTAGATGCTAGTTTATCAACTTTGTTAATTGTGTTATATCTCTGTTACTTCCAGCATTTTATAATTGATGGAAGAGAGAAACGATGTTAAAAAGAACAGCTCTCTCTGATGTGCAGGCTTCAAAAACCAATGATGAGGTACAAAACAATACACAGAAGTTATCAAAATGCCTTATATAAATTAAGCATATGTGGCTAGAGCAAAATAGGATACAAAACAGAGGAAACTGAAAGGGTGGAAATGAGTAAAAGGATAAAAAGGGAGCGGGTGATCAAAAAAGGAAGGATAAGGGCTGGAAATAGGTCCTAGTGGCAAGAGTGCTTGCCTCGTATACATGAAGCCCTAGGTTTGATTCCTCAGCACCACATATATAGAAAAAGCCAGAAGTTGTGCTGTGGCTCAAGTGGCAGAGTGCTAACCTTGAGCAAAAAAACGAAGCTCAGGCCCGGAGTTCAAGCCCCAGGACTGGAAAAAAGAAAAGGAAGGATAGATGATAAAACAAGGAAAGAAGAAGGAATAAAGAATGAAGGAGGAAAGACTGAAGGAGAAAGGAAAGGAAAGGAGAGAGGGTTAAAAGGAAGAGGAAGAAACTAGGAAAAATAAACAGGAGGGATAAAAAAATTAGAAAAGGAGGGAAGGAGGGAGCAAGGGTTGAAAGGAAGAGAAGGGAAGGGTAGAAAAAGGAAAAAAGGAAGAAGTCCATGGTGATGTATGGAATGAGTGAGCAGGAGGGGAGAAGAGTAGGAAGGGGAGAAAGGATGAGCAAATAACCCATTTTAAATATATGAAATCTGCTTACTCTAACCAACTCATTTTTGAAATTAGAAAGTTATTTGGTATAAGGAAATTAGCATTAGACTGATTGTCATAATACTTCACTTGTATTTCTAAATGTCACTAATTTCCAGACTAAGTAATTAAAATATATTAATCTCCTTATCAAACTAAATATATAAATATTTAGACTAGCATCTTTAAGTTTTTTGTTCCTTGAAAATTTTCCATAGGAGACAAAGGAAAAGTAAGAAACAACCTTAGTCAACAGTGCTGTTTAGGTAAGACACATTGTGAATGTCTTCATAATTGAATCAATTTACCAAATACCTTCCTTGTGCAGCTTGTGAAAACTCAGTACATTGGTGTCCATTTGACTCAAGAGATTAGAACAAGGCCCTCAATTGATGTGTCAGCAAGGAGACATGGAGATGGATAATGTACTCCGAGGCTGGCTTGAGTCTGACATTCATTACCAACGATGTTGCTGTTTATGATATCTGTGGGAGGGCTGTAATGCAAGAATACACCTAGGAGACTGGTTGTAAACTTATATTAGGCAATCAGGGAGATGATGATAAACACTACTTGAAAGAAGCTAGTGACATGAGCATATTTCACCAGATGCCTGGAACACAAGAATTCAGATAAGCCTGTGCATATGGTTAGCTCTTGCAGTTGAATTTACACCCTGTGAGTTGATCAAATCACATAAAAATCAAGGTTCCTTGAAGAAGTCAGTTGTCTATTTTTACTGATCACTTGAGCTATATCGTACATATCCGGTTGTTTCTGAGATGAAAAGCATTTATTTAAGCCACAGATAAAAAGGTTGCTTTAAGAACCCTCTCAGCCATAATTTCAATTATTTTCTGACATGCTACGTTTTCCTTCATAGATACCTAGGCCAAAAGTATTACTCTAAATCTGTACTTGAAAAAATGCCCTGATTTTTTAAGCTTTGAAATGTGCATTTGGTTATTTGCATTTTAATGATTTGTTCCCAAATTGCAACAACATGTTGTAAATGGCTAACTATTCTTCATACTGCATCAGATATGGAATCTTAAAGGTGATATTGGTTCGTGGAACACCCCTTAATTACACCTTAAGAACAGGGTGACCTAAATCATTTCAAAGCAAGCAAATGTAACATACCTTGTTGGGTATTTTCTCTGATGAATATGCACAAAGTAGAAAATTGATAAATGTCAAGAGATTCAAGACAAAGAACAAAGGCAGACACATACTAATTTACTTCCATAAAAACAAAATCATTTTAATATGATGAAAACTATGAGCAAATCTGTCATCATATATGTATATTAGAGTTTTTCACTGAACTTTATCTCCAGAGAATTGGCCATAATCACCAATCTTACAAACCGGGATGCTGAATATACAATACATGTGTCTATATGTTATAATATATTCAATAATTTTCCTACCTGATATCATTTATTTCAGGCTTTTATCATTTCAAATGTAGTAGTTGACCTTCGGTATGCAAGGAGGATTCGTGCTGGAGCCAGGCAGATGCAACACTTGCAGTTACTTATTGTATTGTCAATATCAATGTATATTTGACAGTTTTTGACAAATGATTTTCTTTTCTTGCTGATTTTTTTTCCCCTCAGAAACTTGGCAACTAGAAGATGCCATTCTCATTCTCAGCTTACTTGTCCTCTCTTCCTGCCTGTCTGTGCGCAGACTCTGCCTGGAAGTGCACTGCCAACTGAAACGCCCGTCTGAGAACCAGGCCACTCACTCACCACTGAGTAAAACTCCAGCTCTGGTCTATGAAAATGCCCAACTCACACTCCTGGAAATTAGATACAGTCAGTTGTGGGCACCTGGACAGCCACAGAAAGGGCAGATTTCACATCACAGCGAGGCAAACCGACGTGGCGTGTAAAGGTCAGTGGAGGACAAGCCGTGCCCCAGGTCTGCGCACAGTGATTGATAAAAAAGGGTGGGACAATGCGGACCTGACAGGCATCTGGGCTCCAAGAAGGTATCACTATTTTTAAGTGAGTATTAAATCCTCACTTGAGGCTAATTGAATTAGGTTATTTTGTAACAAACTGTATCTAAGGGATTTTTTTTGTCTTCTCACCCATGTGTTCGATGTTTATACTCCCCCAAATCTAGCAATAATTCTAACTCCCAGTGCAGTCTTATGGAAATACATGTAGCATTTTATACATGAGAAATTAAAATCTAAGAAGCTCTTATTAAGAGACCAAGCATATATCAAAGAAACAATTTCAAGCCATTACCCTTCTTTGCCCAAATATTTTTGATTTTGCTGCTCTCTGGTGTGTGCAAGTATTATTCCACGGCGAATGAGCCTTGAAAAAAGAAAGAAAATAGCATAACACAAGACTATATTTTAAGGAAGTCTAATTTTTTTCACTCAGTATCAATGCTCAAATAGTATTTGGAGAGAAAAGTGTGATAAAAAAAAAGTGAAGGACCTTAGGTTTCTGGTTTGCAATTCTAATTCTTTTGTACACTTTTTTTTTTTTGGGGGGGGGGCCAGTCCTGGGGCTTGGACTCAGGGCCTGAGCACTGTCCCTGGCTTCTTCTTGCTCAAGGCTGGCACTCTGCCACTTGAGCCACAGCGCCACTTCTGGCCATTTTCTGTATATGTGGTGCTGGGGAATTGAACCTAGGGCCTCATGTATACGAGGCAAGCACTCTTGCCACTAGGCCATATTCCCAGCCCCTTTTGTACACTTTTTAAAATCATAATATAGACAATTTCAATCTTGATATTCTCCAAAATCTGTGAAAAAAATGCTCAGCCTATGGTAAAACTAGCTAGAATAAGAAAACATTCTCTTCATTAAGTCCTATTAACTCTACTCCTCCATCTATTCCTTTCTTCTTATAAAGCAATGGCTTTCACACCAAAATGTATTTCCACTTCCGACGGAACCGTTCCATTGAGAAACATCCAAACAAACATTTTCCGTCTGTATGAAGAAGCTATTGGATTGTAGTTTTTGCTTAGGATATATCAAAACACACTCTTTTCATCTCATTCCATTTTAATGCTCCAATCTCAGTCTCTCTAGTAGGTCAGATTACAGAAAGGACCCATTGTTTCCAGCCTGGGAAACAGTTTTAATTATATCCTTAAGGATGAAGGATACAGATAAAGAGAAGATACAGAGAAGGAAAAGAAAAGGCTGAAGGAACATGTCACAATCCGTCCAGATATTATTCCTGGAATTGAAGAAAATGAATGTACAATGCCTTTAGTATTGAAGCTTATGTTAAGAGAAGATAAAGTTGTTGGCTGACTTTGAATATTAGGTATATTTTCAGCATACATATTTTAGAAAATATATTTCCAAGCCCAAAGTTTGCAGTTGAAGTTTTATCAATTGAATTCTCTAGTAAAATTTAAAATAAATCACAATACTATAATATGTATCAGCAAGGTATGAGCAAATTCTACTGTAATTATAGTCAAAATATATTTTTCTGATGAAATAGTAAAATCTCTTTGAGATATATCATCAAATGGGAATGTCACATAAAATCCTTAATGAATATTGGCCAAAAAATGAGTTCCAGAAAGAAAAGGTCATTTTATCAATATTACTACTCAGTATCTACCTAAACTGTCTTATAGTGTATAAATGTTTGCTTTATGTTCTTTTATATACACACATTTTCTGTATGACTATACAACTATTACATTAATCATAAACCACTCATTATACATTATTTTCTCTTTTACTTATCTTGTTACATGAAAAACATTCATCCTCTTTTATCTCGTGCCTTTTGGAAATAAGTTTTCTTTATTTTGATAATTATGAACTAGGGTTCATAACACTCCAAAAACTTATTGAATAGAGGAAAACATGCATTCACGAATGCATGGTTTATGTGTCTGATTATCTTATTAACATCAAAAGACTAAAACATAGTCTGCATTTTCAGCATCACTTTGGAAACTGTTAATTCTAAGGACTTAAATGAAGGCTCAAGAAATCGGATCATATAAAATGACTCTTGTCTCAGAAAATCAGGGTTAAGGACTATATGTAGGGGACGAATCACCTGCCTTTAATTAGTAGCAGTCCTAGTGTGAAAGAAAGAAGTAGCCGTACAAAATTGCTCAAGGTGGACCTAGGGAGGGGATAGACTTGACAAGTAATTTAGTAACTCTATATTACGCACTATCTCATATTTCACTACTTTGAAATGAAAAATGTCAAACTGATGTCAGCTGAGCTATAGGGAATGATAAACATGCCTATTCTCAGGGCAACCTAATATGTGACAAAACAACATCCCTCTCACCATCGTGAAACAGGAGAAGTGGCATCTATCTGGCCACTGAGAATGGAGATTGGTACTCATAAAATTGGTACCCACAAAATGAGAGAAGCAATGAGATGCTGGCATGCCCCAAAACAGGAGCAAAAGAGTCTAAGAAATGGCTCTGGACTTTGTGCAAGGCACAGCAATGGTAAGATAATTATTGATTCCTAGCAAGATTCAAGGAAGCTTATAAATTCTAGTCTTTGTATCCATTTAATCTGTTTACCCTGTTCTGTGCACTCTTTCTTTCTCTCGATCATGAATTACATTAAGAGTGTATATATAGCTAACTTCTCTATATATTTATTTTCAGTATATTTCTTATTAAATCAGCAATGGCTAGCCCTAGTATATTTAAATCTAGTGATTAGTTCAATTAGTTAGTGTGGAATAGTTAAAAACCTCTCAATGAAATTCTTACCTAACTTGAAACTTTTATCAAGAGGGGGGTTGATATCTGGAGACCAGAGGATTTTGTGAATAAACTGATCAGAGTGGGAAAAGAATAATGGCTTTGTATTAAGAAACAAATATGTTATTTGAAGTTCTAGAACAACACTGATCAAATTTCTATAACCAAAAAAAAGAAGCCTTGTTGGTCAGAATTTCAGTTTCTGTCACACTGCCCTAAATATGTAGGCTCATTCCCTGACAGGTATTTGGACTACAGGCGTAGCGGATGCTAGGGCACTATAGGGTGTTTTATGAAATAATCTCCTCAGAAATCTGCCTGGTGGTCTCTGGAAATAACTCAGGGGACAAATCATCTGATCTGCAGATGGTTCATCAGTCCTGATTAGAAAGGATAAGGGTTTGGGGATAGAAATGTGTGGATTCTTGGGAAACTGTAGTGGTGGCATTTATTCACACATAAGGATATGGGAATACTGTCTGCATTACAAAGCAAAAACAAAACCTGGACCAAAATACTTTATTTAAACTAGGATCTTGAATTGCAAAGATAATGACTTGGGCCTATCCATTTTTTTTTTCCTTTCTAAGTGTATAACTAGACTCCATTTCTCTTGTTTCCATGCATTCGTCTGAGGGTGCCAGGAGTGAGTTTTACACAACATAATTGGGTAGGGATACAAACACACACATTGCCATTTCCAGACTTACAAAAATAAGAACACACAACTCCCCCATTTCCTTAGCAAATATTCCATGTCTACTCTTCTTTCCTTGTTGAAACTCGGTGCAAACAAAATAGAGTGAGGAATGTTGAGGCCTTCAGGAAGGAATACCCCTAGAAGAATCCTTGTGTGACGGAGAGATGAGCTCTCTGCCCTCAACCCACAGGCTCTCAATTGAACTCAAGTGTGATGAAAAAAATAGATTTATTTTGCATTGAAAATCCTATGATTATATTGTCTGTCTAATGAACGTTCACATTTTCATCTAAAAATACCAAGAGGTCTTCAAATTCCTTGATATGTAAAATTGGATTTAAGATTTGAATAATGGTGCATGCTATTTATATTACAGCTTTATAGTGCTTAATATATTATATATTACATATAATATATAATGCATACACATACTGTCCTTATTCCATAATAGAAATTACTTCTTTAATTCTTTTGGTTGTTTCTTATACAATTCAGAGTTAAGCTCTTGTTTTATCTAGCTTATGAAGACTATTAAATTAAGATAATCTAGGCAAGAACTGTGATGAAAACTCCAGACCCAGGAGTGGGCACAGCAGCAAATAAACTGGTAATGTTCCTATGGCTACATTCCTGTAGTCCATGATATGTAGCCTACTTAGAGAAAGTATCATTCTGTTTTTAACATATATTGTATCACTTATTTATTATTTATGTTATATATTTGACCATCTATTCTTCAATTATTTGTGAACTTATTATTTTAAATTTAGGATTTAATTGTAAAATGTTATGCTTCTCCTACAGCATGACTATGTCATGTATGTTGGTAGCCCTTGTATCATGTATGTTGATGTTTGAATGTATGTTTTTTTTTTTTTTTTGATATGGGTGGTTTAACAATCTTCAGTGATTCTCAAGGTAGAGGATGCTTTATGTCTCTAAACCCAATTGCTTTAAAAATCTACACTGATGCCAGCACACGATGGATTTGAGACCCCTATATTGAGAGTTTAATACTATGGTTTGCTATGCAAATTCACATCTTTATATTAAAATATACCAATCCAGTCTAGGTTACATATCTTTTCAATTAATGATCCAAAATTTTCCTCATATTCTTTCATTAAATATTCTAAAGAGCAAATTTTCTTTCATGTTAAATATCCTACATTAAGGTGAGCAGGCAAATCTAATTGGTTGAGAATAACGTGCATCCCTTTCCCTGTGTAAAAAGGATTAACAGAAGTAAAGGAATAATTCAACATATCCCACTTAAACTGAATTTACTTCATTTAGTATTCACAGTTCCTCTCACGAAAAAGGCATGAGTTGCAAGCTTATGATCATGAAGAAAGTGATTATTTCTCTCAAGAAAAAGTTAACCTACCCCATTTTAGAAAAGAAAACATTACATAATGTAGGTACTCTATTAAGAAAAGATTATCTTAATGGCATACATGAAACTACTAAAAATACTCAATTTTTAAACTGCTTCTGGCTAAAGAACACTTACCACATAAATTTACCTTACTACATGAAATGTAAAATTCATGTTCCAGTCCAAAATCTTCTCTTAGAATGCATATTAAACACTTACTACAGAATAACTTAAGATTGGGTTCTATTATTTTATCAAGAAATATTCCATTTTTAGAAATCTTTTACATTTTCATGGGTCCTGAAATGAGAATCTAATTCTAATATTTATCATTTTGAGATAGAAACACAAGAAATTCATTCAGATTTCACCAAAGGACATAAAATATTGTGTAAATAAAATCCTAGATGTGATGGCTATAAAAATAACTTGTCTTTAGGTTCTAGAACAACCTTTCCTAAAGGAACACAGTGAGCTAAACCAAGTTTTTATTCCAATTTGGCAAAGACATAGTCAACAGGAGATGGATGGACAAAATTCTCTTTTCCAAACTCAAAAAAAATAACCAAATGTTAATAATTCCAGGAAAAAATTAAGAAGTCAATAGTAAGAAGAGGTAGCAGATTTAATATGGCATTCCCATGCTAAAATGTATGACATTTTACAATTTCTGCACAAGCTCAAGATTGGCACTTTTGAGCCTAGAATCTACCCTTGTTGGATGTCATTTCAGGCGTCAATCCTCTACGTGCTTAATAATCTTGGAATGTATAGACATTTCAAATTGACTCGATCATTTTTAAGCTTCATCTTAGAGTGACATTGGATAAGAATTCATTTTATGTGTTCACAATTATTAGTACATGATTTGACATTGAACTAGCACCAGTGAACATTTTTTTATAATAGTTTACTCAGTATATTCACAGGAAAATAGCTTTCATATCACACCCAAGTCATGCTGAAATATTTGCTCTGCTCAGTTTTACAAAACTTCCTTATGGTCGAACATAGTTAATATCCCCTGTATGAAAGTTGGTCTCTCAAGCAACTGCAAGAAAAATATTATAGGAACCCTCATGGAAGTAAGTCATTTAAAGACAATTGGAAAGTATCCTAACAGGAGCCATTTACTTCTTTAAGAGAAACGACAGCAATAGAAGTTTGAACATGACATTATTTTGATAGCAAGTTTATGAACTGAATCTGTTTCTCTCCTTCACATAAAGAATTTAATAAAATAATTGTGAGGAACAATCATCTATATCTCTTTCTTTCTTCCCATTTTTTCTGTATCTACTCCAATGGCGATCTCTGAGCTCTCATAATTTTGCTCTTCTCTGGGCCATCACTGCCCCCTATTTCCAAAGTCAATAGAACTTTACTGGCCTTTCCTTCTCTATTAGGCCTGTAAATATTTGTAGTTCCAAGAGTTATTATGTCTTAGGATTCTCTTAATTTCTCAGTTGGTCTATTCTTTACATAGAATCGAAAGAGCTTTTGTTCTGAATCTGTTACTCTAGTTTTGACTGCTCCCTGAAACTCCAAGTTACATATCCAATTACTTTAAATTTGACAAGGTCAACTCATCTCTTGCTTCTTTACTCTTACTCCTGGTCCATACATTTGAATCTCTTCAAGCAATATAGCCATGTACGCAGTTACTCAATTCGACTTAATTTGAGAATTCCAGTATATTTTACCTCCAGCTCTAAAACACGGTTTGTCAATTCTAATTCCAAAGCAGAACCTCACGTGTGTTTACTTAATAGGAGGCCACAACAGAAACCATGCAATAGAAACCAGTGTAACAGTTGAGGAAAGTTGATGGCTTCAAACATAGCAGAGGTAACAACAAAATGTGCTTCTAGTCATAAATACCTGAACAAATATCTGCCTTTTAAAGAAAGCACAGAATTTAATGTGAACGAAAGCACAGAATTTAATGTGAAAGAAAGCACAGAATTTAATTTGTTGTTTTGTTTCATGGACATGTTCCAGTCAATGTTTCTTTACCTTTTAGCACTGTTATAAACTCAAATCTAAGCCATTATCTCTAATGAAAGCATAAATTGAAGGGTTTTCAATTTTATATACTCCTATCACTTGTGTTGTAATTACTCTTGTACAAAATCTGCTTTTAGACCTTGCATGTATCTCACAAATTTATAAAACAGCTTAGCCATCACTTTTGAATTCCAGGAACCATTGCCTGACACAAATGCATGTTTCAGAAATATTTGCATTTAGATACAAATTAGGTTCAAGTCAGAATATGATAATAACTTTCCTTCTTGATTTTTCTTAGATACTCTCAGGCAAGGGCTTTGTGAGTTGCTTGATGTAACACAAATATAGGAGACTTTAGGGAAATAGCTGGGATAACATTATAATCTTTTCATTTTCATGGATGTTTATGTCTATAAATATACTTTAATGTTATATCTAAACTATAATATCTGCAGAAATGAATGTTGACACAGTGGCTCAATCTTGCATAAAAATCTTAGTGTTAGCTGGGTGCTGGTGACTCATGCCTGTTATCCTAGATACTCAGGAGGCTGAGATCTGAGGATCACAGTTCAAAGCCAGCCCAGGTATGAGAGGCTGTGAGACTCTTATCTGCAATTAACCACCAGTGGAGCTGCGGCTCAAAGTGGTAAAGTGCTAGTCTTGAACAAAGAAGGTCGGGAATATTGCCCAGGCTCTGATTTCAAGCCCTACAACAGAAAATTGAAAACAAAACGAAATGACAAACAAAGCTTGGTCTTAGAATTTTGAGTTAGCCTTGAAATCAACCGGAGTTTTTCTAATGTTTATTTGAGTTACAATGTTCTATCAATAGATTGATATTGTGTAAGTCTGTAGTTTATTTCCTGTGATAAAATACTACACAATCAAACTTAAAATAACTTAAAATATCACCATATTCTGGTTCACGGCTTCTGGTGTTTTAGTCTGTGGTCACTTAAAAGCATTATCTCCAGGTATGTTGAGGTAGAACACCATGGTGGGAGAATGTAGTTGAATAGAGCTGCTCACCAGAGCTAGAACAGAAGTAAGGGTCTCAGGATAAGGTACAACCATCAAAGATGTGTCTGAGTGATGACCAACTTCCACAAACAAGGTGCTGATTCCTCTTAACAGCCCATATAGCAATGAGATTTTCAGTGGATTCTCTTTTGATGGTCAGATCCCTTATGATCCATTCACCTCTCAATAGTGCCCCATGTTGGAGGCCAACTTTCCATGCCTGAGCTTTTGTAGTAGATACTTCATAATCAAATCTTAACAGCCATGAGCCTTGATGGCTCACAGATGTAATCCTAGCTCAGGAGGCTGAGTAAGGATTGTAGTTTGGAGCCAGTCCTGGCAAGAAAATCTGTGACAATCTCTTATAGCCAACTATCCACCAAAAAAAAACAGAAGCAGAGCTGTGGCTCAAAGTGGTAGAGCACTAGCCTTGAGTGAAAAAGCTCCAGGGCATTGCTTAGGCCCCGAGTCTAAACCCTACAACTGACTAGAATATCCTTTATTAAGGCAAAGGCCAGCCTAGTCTACAATTCCCTCATATGTACTTACCCATGTCCTAGGAGATGGCAGAATATATGCTCCTGGGCCCAGACATTGCGATTCTCTTTGACTGGGATAATAAGTAAGTACCATTGTGTCCAGCCACTTGTTTAAGATAGAATCTCATGCACTTATTTTTCCTTGGCTGGTCCAAACTGTTATTTCCTGCTTTTGCCTCCCAAATGATTAGGACTAGAGGTCTGAGCCACTGTGACAGGCTTCAGAATATTTTTAATAAAACAATTTACTGAAATCCTCTCTGCCTGAAGTCATCAAGAAGGAAGACATAAGAAGGAATGCTTTTATATACCTTAATTTTAAATACACCTTCAGTTTTTAGCTAGATCATTGCCAAAAATATAGAAGAATTTTTGGTTGTTGTTCAATCAGTATGTCAGCATTTCATATAAACTAGCTCATAATGCTTTCAATTTTGAATAATATGCATTTAGTGTTCATCCAGGAATGGGCAAAAACAGTTATTGCTTGTTCTCTTTTGTTTGATAGAAGAACACTGTCAGTGTTTCCTAAATAGTTCTTTCTGGACTGTCTGACCATGAACAGAACCACATTCCTGATGATTGGCATTGCAAGAAACGATGGCCTGCTGGTTCCCACACTCGTTGTAGGAGGAGAACAGCAGGCCCGTTCAAGTGAAGACAACATGTCTCTCCTCACTCCTCTGAGTCCAAGGTGGCCTTCCTCCTGGTCACCTTTTCAATACTGCAGCAGAGGCACACCTGTGACCCTGCTGGTGGGCTGGGCTTCACATCTGTGCAGAGGAGAGTTGCCAGGATGTAGCAAAGTGGCTCTCTGCCAGGAGTGCTGTGGCTGCCATCCCACCACATGCTGCCTCTGTTCAATTTATGAACAAAACCAAAACCCTAAAGACTTTAATGATAGGAATGAAGACTGTAGCCCGTCACATTGCCAATGATCAGTGCAAAATGAATCTTGCAGAGCCAGAAGCTATAAAGCCAATTGGCTAAACTCCACAGAAAACTGATTCTAAGCATGTTAATTGAGCATAAATTGATGTGAATGCAGTAATGATGCATATGAATGTTAGACGATTGACTTTACCATTTACCTCTAAAGCATGAATAATATGCCTCCCCATTCTTTAAATGGTTATTGAAAATAGAGGAGAGATAACTGGATATTGATATCGAGGAAATGAAGAAGCAGAAGTTGAGTGGAAGGGCAATTGGTCAACATCTGGATTACTAAAATTCAGTCAGTCTTTACAGTATTTTCCTCAAAAAGCCTATGGTGATTGCATGCTGGATAACACATTTAGGAAGGCATTTGTCAGAAAGTTTTCTTTTTTAATTGTAAGGTAGATTTTTCATCTACTGAAATTTTTACAGGTTAAAATCTTTAAATAGTGATTTATTGTCTTGTTTTCATCACCTGGAAAAAATATTTATATACTGGCTATTCCTTCTTTAGCTTCCCCCTAGTTACTACTAAAGTGTTTGAATGACCTGGAAATACCTCTCTCTCTCTCTCTCTCTTTCTCTCTCTCTCTCTTACTCTCTCTCTCTCACACACACACACACATTGAGAGAGAATCAGAGAATGAGAGAGAGAGAGAGAGAGAGAGAGAGAGAGAGAGAAAGAGAAAAGAGAGAAGGGGGAAGGAAAAACAAACAACTACTGGGTTCCATGAGAGAAATTGCTGGGCTCTAGGGTGGAAAGCTTCAATTATACAATGAATCAGACCTTGAAAAAAATCATCAATATCTTATTGATAGACACTTTGTAGGGAAAATTTTGGTCTACAGAACAAACCTAGACTCTCTTTTATTCCTTTTCTAGGAAGGGATTCTAGTCTAGACAGTTAAGGTAGAAACCAAACAGAAATCAAGAAAGGAACCCAGAATCTTCCTACAGAGGTGTTATCTTTGGAAACTGCACTCCTCTGGCATTCCACATCCCCTGTTTTCTGTGGAACAGGAAGTTGGACACAGTGTGGGGTGAGGTTAGCGTGTATAAAAATGATGGAGTGAGGACGTATTCAGAGCCAATACAGGTGGAGAAGAAAACTTTCTCCTTTGCTGTCTTCATGGAAATTGTCAGAGATAAGCCCCACTGCAGAAGAAAAAAATTCAGGCAAAAAAACCATGACTTTGTAGAGAATTTGTGTTCCTTTAAATTAAGTGGGGAAATAGCATATCTGGGGGCAGCAATGTGGGAGAAAAAAGAAATCTTCCCAAATCATTCATAGAAATAAGATGATCTCACTGAACATAACATAGAAAATAAATCATTAATTTTGTCTGCATTCATGATAGGCTACATCACAGCTGATTTCTCTGAAATACATACAAAAAATCCATTAACAAATAGGATCCTCAGATAGACAAATAATAGAAGGTAATCAAAAGTAGGATGGTTAAGAAATACTTATGGAGTAAAACTTAATGAAAGCAAAATTAAAATATAATCCTGTGCCATTAGAATCCTACAGTACAGCCAAAAGAATCCTACAGTAAATGTAATCATTTTTTGTGGTGGAGAAATTAGAGATATTCTCCCTGAATTCAGAGTAATGGCTAAGAGAAAAATTTAAAAGAACAGAGATGTAAAAGATGAAGAGAGCCCAATAGCTATACCCTTATGATCACATAAGATGATGCTAAGTGAAATGAACTCCATTTTATGGAAATGATTGTTATATCACAGTTGTAACTACTTTCAACATCCCATGTGTATCTGTAGTTTATACTGTTGATGATGTTCTTGTATCACCTTCTTGGATTGTACCTACACTATCTCTGTAAACTTATCTGAGTATATTGGAAACCGTGTATACTGGTATTAGAATTAGGAAATTGAGAGGGAATACCAAAATTGAGAGACAAAGGGTAAATTAAGAGAAACAACAACAAAAGCAATACTTGCAAAACTGTATGGTGTAAGCGAACTGAACACCTCAGGGGGGGAAAGGGGGAGGGGGAGGGGGGTATGAGGGACAAGGTAACAAACAGTACAAGAAATGTATCCAATGCCTAAAGTATGAAACTGTAACCTCTCTGTACATCAGTTTTATAATAAAAACTAAAAAAAAAAAAAGAAAAGAAAAGAAAAAAAAACAATTAAAATGGCAGATTTAACAGCAATAAAGGCACAGCTTTTAAAAAAGAAAAAGTATTCTAAACATAAAGGTTCTGTTAAAAAATTTAGAAAGTAAATTAAATGCATAAAGCCAAGAACAAATCCCTGAGTTTTCATATATGAACAAGCTTCATCTTTCCCTTTGATATCTCCTGTATAAGATAACCATCAAGAACTTAACAGAGGTTTTAATTAAAGTCATAAAGCTGAGGTAAAACTATGGATCATGATGCTCCTGTGTTCAGAAAGACCCACACATCATAAGATGACCTTCTCTCTACTTTATTCTATCCTGTCGAGGAAGGAATTTGGGTGTAGACAGGATGGATGCCTTGGAGGAATGTCAAGATGTCATGGGCTGAGAGGTTCACTGATGGGGATGTATCAGTCTGTCATTCTCACTTAGATATCACTCCCAAGTTAAGACAAATGAATTTTTATAGTTAATTATAAGTGGAAATTCCACACATGCTGCTGATCCTCCTGAGCTCTCAAAGCCAGAGTCTTGTGATTTCATTCAAGGTAATCCAGGGACAGATACTTTGACACTAACACAAGCTCTTCACCGTCCTGATTCCAGCAAAGGAACTCAGAGTAAGTACAATGACAGAAGACAAAATACCATGGACTCTTTGTATGACAGTCCTCCTCATTGCAAGGGAATGTGTAGCACTGTCCTAAGATGAGAGTCAGAGGTGACTCTAAATTGAGTACTTTGTTTTTAGTACTTTGTTTTTACTCCTGTTCTTATTGTATAGGTCCTCTTTAAGAGGTGTGTGTGTGTGTGTGTGTGTGTGTGTGTGTGTGTGTATGTGCATATATCCACAAAATTATGATATAGCTGGGTGTGCAGGCATGTCATTTATTTCTGTTTAACAGACAGCGTTCAAGACTAATCTAAGTTGTAAAGTGAGATCTCCATAAAACCCCTGCAAAAATCTAATTCAAGTATAATATTATATATGCATATATATAATAGTGATTGAGCAGCATAGAGATGATCATCTCAACCAAGAATATGTAAAGAAAAACATATTTTCCACCCGCCAAACTACTCCTTTCAATGCTAGGTTCTTATTGTATAACCACTGGCATACTAACAACAGTATTCTTGATACTGGAACGATGGCCATTTTGATATCCAGCAAATTATTTTATTGGATTTTTAGATGAACTTGGACTTGGATAAAGTTGTATAAGTATGTGAATAAACAACACAGATTTAACGTACATTCTAAATAAATGAAAAAAAAACATGCATTTAAATGCTTAGAAATAAAAGCAAATATAAAGACAAAAACTAGAGGATAAAAGCAGCAAGAAAAGGAAACAAATATGTGGATTTAGAAAATATTTTAAAAGCAAAAGCAATGGATTAAAGAAACATGGTTCCAGGAAATAATGTCTCATAATGCTTCAGTTTTTTGTCATTTGTATATATTTTTTGTTAGCGACTATTAGTTATTAGGTGGCTTTTTAATATGTCCATGTATGCCTGCACTTTTACCTTGATCAGACTCCCTTTCTCCTCACTCTCCCTCTTCATCTCCTCTTCCAAACCAATCTCAACAAACACTACTGTTCCGTTTTCCTCAGATTCACCCACTGTATTCACCCACTTTACCATTTTCATTTGCCCACCTTCCTTCTACTAGTACTCCATTCCAGATATCACCTATTTCACATTGATTCCTTTTTTTACAAAACCAATTTATTTTGATGGTATCTGTGTTTATATTATTTGTAGGCAAAGTAAAATACCTCACAAGTTACTTACATATTCTGGAATATTAAGCTTTCCATGTTTAGGATATGTGTACACTGTAAAACACATAAATTTGTAATAATTGATTGTTTCTTTCAAGCATAGTAATTTAGGGACCTCTTTTCTCACAGTATCTATTTCTAGATTTAATGTCTTAGTGTCTTGTCTTTGCACCTCTCACTGTACCTATATTCAATGAGGAATGAGGAAAAAAATTGAGTTTCCCTCCCAACAAATGAAGATAAAAATGTTTTTATTTATATGTTTGCTTTTCAACATATAGAAAAATGTAGGCACCTCAGCTCTTTGAAATCAGTTATTTCTCCTTTCCTTGGATGCTGTATCACTGTATCCTAACACTCACCTGCAGAGGAAGAAATCTGGTATCATTTCTTTTTTTATTTTCTCTGATCACATCTTTATTAGTTCCTTTCTCCTAAAACATTTATAGAATGCATTTGTGAAGCACTGTGTTACTCACTGAAAACTAATGAAGAAACAAAAACAATAGGAAAAGATGAAATATGTAGTATAAAGGAGAAAAATGAGGAGTGACTTTATGCTTAAGATAATGAGATACTACTTACAGGACTAATAACCAGAACATTGTATTTATGGTAGATTATACCTGAGGAGAAATTCCTGTGATGTCTACAGGGTCAGAGATGATGGGAGCCAACTTAGAGAAGGACATTTCCATTATGGCAGACAGAAAAGACAAGAGCTTGAAAACCGCAGGGGGTGATGTAAAGTGGGGAAACACCTGAATGTAGGGATGTTTCTGTAGCAATGAGCTTCAAGGGAGGTAAATCAAGACAGATTCCATTTCATGGGGTTCCTCATGGTGTGCACACCCTCAGCCTGCCTTGTTTCTCTGCACAGAGCCATTCACTTGGCATGTGATTGCAATATTATTTGTAAAGTCTGTCCCTCTTCGAGAATGTGATCTCCATGAGGACAAGAGGGTTCCCAATACTGGCAACCGTTTCTGGCCTCAGTTGTTACTGTTACTGTTGGAAGAAGAAATAAGTGAATGAGTGACAGCTGCTGAAGATTTTATCCTGCAAAATCTTCCATTTGAGTTACCTTTCCAGTTTTAGTGAAACCTACATTGCAATCACATTTCCCCCTCCACTTTGATTCAATTGAAATTAAGTTGTTTCATTTCTATGGCATTAGACTATTGCCTCTAAATGTATACTTTTCATTGTGGTGTACCAGTTAAATATCAGTTATTTATGAAGTCATACAATTTTCAGATCTAATTAACTATTTATAAACTTCTCAAGAACATAAGCTCAAAATTCATATTGCCAATACTGTCTCCATTTCCTCTATATCCTTAAGTCAAGTTACTTAACCTCTAAGTATGTATTTCCATGTGTATAAAAAGATAAGATGCACTGTATTATTATTCTGAATATTGGATTTTATAAGGTCTAACCAACTCTTTGAACAGCACCTGACACACACACACATATATACATATATGTATATATATATGTGTTTTCTCTTGAGTGCATTATAATATATGCATCTGTCTATGATCCTTAAAATGACATTCAAAATCAAACAATGTTTAAGATATTAAAATTTTTTGTTTCCCACCTAATATAAGGCTGAAATACATGAATATGTCTGAGCATTTATGCATACACATGCTATAAATATGTATATATACATGATCAACAAATGCTATTGATTGTGCTGAATCCATAAAATAGGACTTTTGTTTTTGGTAATAGTCTATGAAATGACTTCATAGATTTCAAGTATACAACCCTTTCAGTTAAAATACTAAAGTAATTAGTTTAACCACAAAATAAGGCTTTCTTTCTTTTGCCTTTTTTCATGTTTAGAGTGTATTTTTTACTATGAAAATACAAAGGTATTTCAAATAAAGGTACCTCAACTTTTTTCTTTCAAAATGGCGTGTGAAGTAATAACATTTTCAATTCTCAATGGCATAACTTGTAAATAACTTTGCTTTGTTTCTAGAAATTCTGCTAACATCATAGCAGGGATGTTATAGGTAGAGTGGGTGTGAGTTTATTCAGTGTTGTCTAAACTGGTTAGGAAAACAATTGCACACTCTTATGTGAGAAGGCATTTCATCTATTCTGCCAGCTTTTGTAAATAACACATTTTCAAATACTTCGCATACTATAGAATGAAATGTTTTATAGAGAATACAGATAGTTTATAAGGAACAGAATGAAGCCACAGAATACTAAGTTTATCCATTCATTCATTCATGTCCTTATTATTTATTTAAGCATCAAACAGTCATTGATTTTTTGTGAATACTTAAGAGAAAAGAGTTAAACATATATGAACAGATGAGTACAATTTCCTGGGGATTCTATAATGAAACAAAATTAAAATATATGATGCAATTAATACAATGGAGACCAAGCCAGTATATGGTGGTTATAAATGTTCAATGTGGTATTTGAGGGGCCACTCATTACCACCTAAGAAGTAGACAATGAGGACAGATTTATTAAAAGATAAACACTAATACCTTGTAGTGGAAAGGACAGAACTTCGTAGGATGAATAATGAGACAAGGATGTTTCATACAGTGAAAGTATGTGAAAAGCAAAAATTCATGAAAATTCAGAGTGGGTTGAGGAAGATTTCATCTCTGGGGTATCAATGAAGGAAAAAGGCAAGCTGCAGACAGAGATTAGATTGCACCATCTTCAATCTAATGATGTACACATTAGGTATCCTAAGTCCATGAAGATTTCTGTGATCGTTAGAATCATTTTTTCATAGCACAGGTTTGCATTTCTTTATCTAGTAATTTTTATAAGTCCTCTACAGTTTCTACAGTAAGGGAACCTACTTTTTTATTATACTTTTTCCTTTATTGACAAAGTGAAGTACGAAGGGGTTACAGTTTCATATGTAAGGCAGTAAGTATATTTCTTTTAAATATAAACTAAAAGTATGAACCAAAGGAGACAGTCCCCAAAGCACTCTGAGGCTTAGATGAGATGCAGAGTACAAGGGAATCCTTGGACCTCTTCCCAGATATGATATACTTAAAGGGCTACAAAACAAAACAAACCCTGCAGTTTTGAACTATACTCTCAATTTGCACAAAACCATAATATAAGAGCATTAGGCTATTGGTTAAATTAGTTAATATCATCCAGCCATATTATGATCATTCATGATAATTTATATGAAGAACCATCCTTTGCAAACCCATCCCTCTCTGATCACTTTCTAGTATTGTGGTGGTCTCCTTAGGTATCTAAACTGAAATCTAAGAACTTATGAATGTTACACTTGTGTTCTCTTTCTGAGTTACAGCCACAGTAAAAGCAATGTGAAAACCAGGAGCTAGTGGCTCACAACTAATTCAGACTGAGCTTAGCTAGAAAAGTCGGTTATCTTCATTTAACAAGCAAAAAGCTGAAAGTAGAGACATGACTTTTGTGGTAGAGGTCCAGCTTTGAGTAAAAAAGCCAAGCAAGAGTGCAAGGCACTAATTTCAAGCTGCAGAACTGGAATACACACATATACACACATTCACATACACACATGTACACAAACATAGGGTAATGACATTTGACTACTTTGAGGACACAGATACTAAAACTAGAGAAGTTTCTTCACCATGAGTTGTTGTTTTTTTTTTTTTTTTTTTTTTGCCAGTCCTGGGGCTTGGACTCAGGGCCTGAGCACTGTCCCTGGCTTCTTTTTGCTCAAGGCTAGCACTCTGCCACTTGAGCCACAGCGCCACTTCTGGCCATTTTCTGTATATGTGGTGCTGGGGAATCGAACCCAGGGCCTCATGTATATGAGGCAGGCACTCTTGCCACTAGGCCATATCCCCAGCCCCTCACCATGAGTTTTAACTGGCTCTAATCTCTTCTACTGATGGCTGCTGTTATTACTAAAACATGACTTTCTTATTCCTAAAATAGAGGTCTCATTTGCTGTTCCATCTATGCATGCTTTGTAGCTACCTATAATCTGACTCCTGTTCTAACAGTTATAAATTAAATAATGTACTTGTCAAATAGATTCAATAAAAAGATAGTCTTTCTCAGGTCTTTGAATACCTTTGCAGGTTTCTAACTTGACTAGATAGTCTGAGTTATCCATATCATTTCTGAAGGTATTTCAAATATTCTCTTGTGAATGGATTCTATTTATCTAGCTCTAGAAATGTATTTGCCTATTGAACAGGCACAAAAAGAACAACAAATATATTTTTCACAGTAATTTTCATGTTTCTTTTTGCCATGATCATTCATCAGTGCAAACTGCTTTGCTGAAAAGTATGGGCAGTTGCTAGGATCATACAAGAAATTCTATTAGGAAGACTCTTGCTATGATCAGATTGGTTTTGTTCTGCTATCTCACATCAACATCATTATTCTACAACTTGAAAAGGATATGTGCTGGTGTATATCTTGCCTATTTTTGTCCTATTCTCATATCATACTTTTCCTATGTCAAGAACATTTCAGAAGCCTCTCTTTGTTATTCTGGGGATCCAAATACAACACTGCAGTATTTTGAACTAAGTGGGTATTAAGGATCTCTTGTATCTCTAAGTATTCTATTGAACGGATGATCTTTTCAAATTTTGTTTCTTTTGTTGTTGTTGTATTGTTTTATTTTTGAGACAGGGTATTGCTATGTAGATCTAACCATCCTCAAAGTCATGATCTTCCTGTCCCAACCTCCCAAGGGCTGGGAATACTGGCTGGCAGGCTCTATTATATCTGGCTACAAGAAGCAATCTTTTCTTTTTTTTTATTTTTGCCATATGCATGCATGTGGCTGGAATGCGTTAACTTCTATCCTGAGTAATAGCTAATGATTAATGACTTACTGTTTCTCCCCCTTGCAACATTAACCCGAGGATTTGTTATGAGTTATCTTTACTGGATGAAATGAGAGGGGGAAGAAAGAAAGGAAAGAAAGGAAGGAGAGAGGGAAGAAGTAAGAGAAGGAGAATTTGTCTAACATTAACATGTATGTTATAAAGTCCACTTCCCTCATTCCATTGTTGAAATTGATGATGAAATAGTGAATAATTTACACAGATTAAATACACATATAATGGGTTTACTAGGGATAAAAGGTGAAAGACATTAGGTTTGTCACACTTGTTCAGTTCAATCTCTTGTCTTGAATAAATATCTTGAGTTCAGAATGACCAGGGCTCAAGAACTCACGAGACTTTTGCTCTGTTGGTACAAATATTCTGTATTTTCAGTCCTACATCTTTTCTTAAAAGAGTGTATTGGGATCTGGCTGAAGTACTTTAAGATATGTCAATTCAATTGTTAATATAAACTGAAAATATTTTTTTCTTACAAGAGAGTGGCTATCTAAACATACTAGTTCACTTTTGCTTTCATGGGTGTGTTTTGCATCAATTTGCATTTATCTAATTTTCATGAAGGTATACAGGACAAGTTAATGAGGTAGTCATTGTTTAGGTCTTGATTTACCTTATAATTACATAGATTTGATTTTGAGATTGAGTACATAGTAATACACATGGTTTACTTTTCAGTACTTGCTGGTTTTGCTTCACAAAATAAAATGAATACATACTTTATTATCAAAACTTTGCCTAGAACCTTGTAGCTCTGGAAACCAGAACATTCCACAGGTCTGGTTTTCAAAAAAATCTTCCAACTGTTGTCTGTCTGAACAAATTGTCCACTAACACTTAATATTCTAACGATCGGACTTAAACATCAAGAAATAATTCACCATCCTACATTTTTAATGTCTGAGCTTGTTTGATTTATTCATATTCTAAACTGTTGGTTTTGATCTGAAGATAGAATATGAAATTGAATGATAATTCATAAATTTTAATATTTCAAATATAAATTATCAGTAACACTGAAAAAGAGCAGTACAGTTGTTAAAAGAACATGCAGCAGTACCTCCTGCGATGTGGTAGATTAGGAATTCTCATATTTATCCACTGAGAGAACATTCTCATGCCTGGGTGAGACCCACATCAAACATATGATAATCAATTGCAGAGTTCAATGGAAACGATATGGATTTTCAACCGTTGAAGATTATGACAAAGCTAAAACATTAAAAAAGAAAAACTAGACTTCGAAGCCAAGCATCCTTAACATCCAGGCTAGTAGATTTCCAGAATATTTGGGATAAATATGTTTGGGATAAATATGTTGGGATAAATATATTTTGGGATAAATTTGGGATCCTAAAACAAGAGACAAGGACTCACACTAACAAAAATTATTCTGAAGTACAAATCCATGCATAAGGCCAGAATCATTTTAAGAATTATAATTTCAGTGAAGGTATACTTAAGGGATGAAATCTGACAAAAGGAACCACTTCCTTCATTCTCTCTGTAGCGTGGAATATCTTCCTTAAGTATTCATAAGCATGGGTCTATTGGTTGATTAACCCTAACACTGAGTTCCTCATGCAGAGAAATCAAATTACAGTGGTTCTTGACTCATACAATGACTTGCTATAATTCAGAACATAATATTAATTAGTCAATCAAAATATACTCTATTCAAGTATTCTACAAGTCCAGGATTTAGTAGGAACTCATAATCATGTACAGAAGGAAAATCCATTGTAAGTAAAGAAAGGTAGAGAACAAAGCTATTTATACTACATCTCTAGTCCCAGTTTAGTGAAACTTCAAAAAAATCAAAGGCAAGGAAAAGATCTAAGGGAATACAGAGAAAAGAGACAGATCTCTTAGAAGAAACCATCTACTAAATGGACTGCAGACTTTGTTGTATCACTAGTAACATTTTGTGAAATTATATTATCAATGTTCTAGAGGATGTAAACACGATGGGAGATTTAGGAACTTAGAACAAGTTTAAGAAAAAAATTACTTTCATACAAAATTAAGTTACTTTTACCACAAACAAGCGGTGGTTTCTTTTTATTCAATATAAGATATATATCTGTTTTTTAAAATAACAAATTGGAATTCAAAAAAAGAATGGTTGACAAATAATTTAGTACTATGTGTCCAATACTTGAAATCCACTTTTAAGGAAGGAAAATATCTGAAATGGACAATCTAAGATAGTAGAAAATATATCTAAGACAGAAAATTAATATATTTAAAACTTTTTTCCAAATAATTACTTATTTACTGTCAAAGTGATATGCAGAGGGGTTATGGTTTCATATGTAAGGCAGTGAGTATACTTCTTGTGCAATTTGTTACTTCCTCCCTCCCCCCTTCCCCTTTCCTTTTCCCTCCATGAGTTGTTCAGTTGGTTTATACTACATGGTTTTGTAAGTATTGCTTTTGGAGTCATTTGTCTTTTTATCCTTTGTCTCTTGAACTTGATGAAACCAATAACAAAATCAATAAAAATAGCATCTTATTTGGAGTGTTAATTACAGTAACATATTTTGGTCAGAAGAAAAACATAGACAAAGTTGAATCATCCTGGAGTTTGTCTCTAAATCATCTTTATGTGTTCAAAATTCAATTACTACTTACATATCCTGAACTTTAAGAACAAATTTTGAATGAGTCAATCCAGTGGGAGACACTATGGAGCCAATATACTGAAAATAACCAAATGCAGTATTTATTTGTACCTAGGAGAACTACAATTTGATATAAAATTATCTTTAGAATATATGTACTTATTTTAAATAAAAAGTCTAATGTTCTGCAAACTCACAGTCTGTTGAATTGTCATACTTGATTTATAGATAAATTATAGGTTATAGGTAGGTTACATTCTAATATTTATGATGTACATAATATGCCATATTACATAATCATATATAATTATATATTACCTAATACAGAAGGTTAAAGTTACTTAAGCAAATAATGAATACATTTCTCTTTGAACAATGTCACCCCCTTCCTCATTTTCTCCCAGTTTTCTGCCTTGTTTACCAAAGCTAAGATATGGAATCAACCCAGATGGCCCTCAGTGGATGAATGGGTCAAGACAATGTGGTGTACACATAATAGAATTCTATGCTTCCATCAGAAATAATGACATTGCCCCATTTGAAAGTGGAAAGACTTGGGAAAAAAAATATACTAAATGAAGTAATCCAAGGCCCCCAAAAACAGGTTGAATATTTTCCCTCATTTGTACTAATTAGAATGTGCCTATAAATCTAAAAGCAAACCCAATAGACAGTAAAATATTAAAAAAAATTACACTTGGACATGATAAATTAAGCAGGACTCTAAAAATTCACATAGTGAGACCAAAGGATGTTATTTTTAGGAGAGGATTACATAAATCTTTAAACCAATAGACTGGATTATTATTCCAAATTAAACATGAGAATACACAGATTTAGAGTAGAAATTATTTGTCCCACTGATGCAGCAAGACTCGAGTTAGTTCTATCTGAATCCAAAGTCACTGTTTGAGTGAAAGATTTGTGTGTTGACAACTGATAACTGACAGAGTAGTAAGTAATGTCCTCCTATTCCATCAAGTCCTACCAATACTGATATCTTCATTGTGTTTTTTTATTTTTATATTTTGTTGGTCATGGGGCTTGAACTCTGGGCCTGGGCCCTGTCTCTGAGAGCTGTGGCTCTACCACTTGAGCCACAACACCACTTCCAGGGTTTCTGGTGGTTAATTGGACATAAGAGTCTCCCAGACTTTCCTGCCAGGGCTGGCTTTAAACCATGATCCTCAGATCTCAGCCTCCTAAGTAGCTAGAATAAGAGTCTTGAGCCACAGGCACCTTGCTTCATAGTATTTTTAAGGAAGAAGGGAATATTCATTGCTTGTTATGCTTAAATTTACACCTGTGAAAGTGATGCTCTGTCTTCTAATTTCTCCAAACATGAATATTCCTGTCTACACAGAGCATTGTAAGTAGAGAAGTTAATGTGTGGCAACCTTTGTTGAGTAACAGTTCTCCTTTTAATGTACACATGCATTTCAATACATGAATTTCAAATATCTCATCTGGATGAGGATTTTTTTAAAATCCTAACTCCTTCAGAAACTACTAAAATGATCACACTGTAAACCTGTCAAATCCCTGTTAGGAAAAGGTACACTTGAGGTCTTGGAAGGGAGCCAATTCAGTGTGAATTCACAAGGAAACCAACAGGTTTATTGTCATTTATTTGTGAGAGAACAGTCATTTGACTCAATGAAGTCAGCCTCAGGGTTAGGCCAGCTTTGTTCTGCAAGTATCAGATGAAAGAAATTATTCCTTGTCTTTCTGACAAGAAGTCAATGAGAACTTGGAGATAGTCACTGGTGGATACAAATTAAAGGTTGGACAATGGTGTAGGAATGACTAGGCATTGTTTATAAAAAGGTAAATTTATTTATTTTTGGGGGTGAGACACAAAATTATGTGTTTCAAGATTCAATGCATTCATGAATATTCAGTTTTATTCACCTGGGTTTCCTTACGAAAAGTTTCATGCTGGTATTGTATTTGTTTTAGGTTTGCTTAGAGGATTTCTTGCCTATAATGTTATACGTTTGATCAAATATTTAGCCAGATACAATCATGGTTTGATGGACTACTTTTTAAGGAAATTAATGAAGGACTATACTTTACCCACAAATGCACCGTGTAAGTACAAGCAACAATGCCTTGAAAGCTAAGGGTAGAGTGCGTAAAACATAGATTCTTGTGGAATGAATACATACTTGCTTCTTATATGTGGTATTATGGCACCTCATGAAAGATAAAATGAAGGCTTTTAGGACAAGATCACAGTATGTGAAACACATCAAAGGGATGGGAGTGTGCCTTTTGAGGACAGACAAATGATGTAGACTGCAGACTGAAAAACTAAAAAAAAAAAAAAAAAAGACAACCAAAAAACGTGAAGTTGAAGAGATAATCATTCTACAATTATGAAAGCTTTAGGATATATTTCAACAAAATTCATTGAAAAAAAAAACCTTCTTTGAACTAAGAAAGAAGGAAATTGAAGGCAAAAAAAAGAAATATTGCTTGACAAAATATAATTATTTTATGAGGTTTAGTTTTCCAATCAGAATTGTTATAGTCTGAATTTGAAGTAGCCATGAAGAGAATAAGGATTTTATTCACAGATAGCTGATGTTTTAGAGTAACATTTAGGAAACAACAGAGAATTCTACAATGTTTCTTCATGCTTGCATAAGACATAATGCTGAGCTGGATATTCAAAACTTGACCAATGATTGTAAAAATATTTTCTCCTTAAATATTGAAAAATGTGTTTTCCATTATAGCCATATTGAGCAAATAAATGTCTACAACTCAAGAAGTTAATTATTGATCTCAATACGTATGTAAACATTACAATATGTGTAAATTATGCATCCGTAATAATCTGCTAACTTTACAAGTGTATGAAGTAGTTGGCAATTTATTCCATAAAATAACTCTGACATTTCCATTTTCTGTATTAGCCTGTGTGCTTCTTGATTGCAAGAATTAAAAAAAATCACATGTCTTTTATGCATTTTTGTGAGTATATAATACATTTCAAAACAAATTAAAATAGTACTTCACATATCAAGGTCATCTAATCATTTTCAAGTTCGTGTTTTTAATTGATACAGATCTCATAATAAATCACTGGCAGAAGTATAATCCTATAATAATCAGTAGTCAGGAAGATATCTCTTGACAAGTAAACATAATAACAATTTCCAGTTTGTCACTAAGCAAAAGTTTAGTTCCATATACCAATGAATATGCCTGATTGCATAGTTCCTTCCATCTATGGTGTGTGTGTGTGTGTGTGTGTGTGTGTGTGTGTGTGTGTGTGTGTGTGTGTGTGGTATGGGTTTCAACTCAAGGCTCACATTTTCACTGGGCTTTTTTTTTTCTCTTCGCAATTAGCTTAACTAATGGAAATAATACTGTTTTAATATTTGTCTGCCCTGGATAGCCTTGAACTAGGGTTATCAGATTGCAGATTCTTGAGTAATTAGAAGAGAATTGCCAATACCTGTTCCTCCCATGATTTATAAGGTTCTTTTCATAATATGTGTAAAGATTTATGCTTAATTTTTATTTCTACCAATAATTAGCTGGGGTTTGTTATATTTAATTATACTGGCGTGATGTGAACCCTAAACAAACTTTTTTTTGCCAATTATTATTTTAATTCATTCTTGGTTCCTTATCTATGATAATGTTAATACCTTTGTATACTTCTATTGCCCCTAAATAAGATAATAGTAGAACTAGTTATGGAAATTAACAGGTGAAGAATGCTTAAAGAGTTACAAATACTATTTTGTCTGTTTTGAAAATTATGTTTAAGTAGTTGTACAAAGGAGTTTCCATTTAACAATGTAGTTTATGAATACAGTATATCTCAAGCAATGTCATCGTTTCAACATTCTCATCCATCCCGCCCTGCCCATTCCTTTCCTCCCTCCTCTTAGTTTTGCAATAAAGACATTGGATTCTTGTCTGTATTTTCTCCTGATCTCCTCTTCATTGGTCTGCCCCTATCCTTTTGGTCCCATCACACCCCTTTTGTGTGTCCACTTTCTGGTGTTTATTTTGCTGAACTTTGACTTTGCCTTTCTAAGGAATTTTACTATTTGGATTCTCCCTTGAATCTACTATATTTCTGTCAATATACACTTGCAAACAGATATGAGACTCTAATCAACTGCTGGGTCAAGGTATTATTCATTTGTTTATTTTGGAGCTAGGGAAACTGAAGATCTGGAAGACATGTAAAATTACTCTATTAGTCCTTAGCACAGCCAGTCTCCTGATTCTAGACTTAGGGAGATGCTCTCTGTCTGTCTTGTATAGCAGTGATCCTTTGTTTTGTGTATTCCCCTATCACGTGACTATAGTAACAAAGATATTACATACTTGTGGGGGACAATATTTGTGGGGTTGTTGGATAAATGAATGGGACTAAATAAATAAAATGCACATGAAATAAGTTTTTTTTATTTGATGGTTAAATCATTTTCCTTCATAATTTTATTAGGCTTCAATCGTGCACTAGCCACTTTCAAATTCACATTCTTCTTCATGACTCAATCCATAGTTACATAAAAAGAAATCAAAAGCCTAATTCAATTAGGCTGACTTGCATGTAAATAATTGAGTTGAATTGAAGAAAACAGATATATGAATACTTAGATGAATGTCTGGAAAGTTGTACATGTTTCAGCTTAAACCTGAAATTTCCTGTTTACAAAGCCATTTCTAATGCTTTATTTGTTGAGGGCTACATTTCGTCAAGCCTTCCCAGAGCTACAACTGCACGAGTGAATTTGTACACCTGGGCTTGGGCAGCTTTCTAGAGGGCAGCTGCATAAGGAGAATTGATTTTAGTTGATTTCAATTCCAAAGGCCCAAACATTTTCATGAATCAAATGAAATGGAATGCCTGCAGGAGGCTAGCACCTATGACACAGTGTTACGGAATTCTTAGTGCTTGCACTATAAACATAAGATTTTTTTTCTATCATTATATGTCCTGTCTGGCTTTGAATGAGTCCTGCCCTACAGGACTATTAGCAAACAACAAAAGTGATAGTGCTTCACAAGCCAAGTGATAACTAACCTACGTAAATATATCTTCCCCTCAGACACATAAAAGTGTCAGCAGTTAAACTGTTGATGTATCAGCATTCATTGCAATGGAGGGCGCTTTTTTTTTGCAGGAATATGCACTTCTATTAAACATTACTTTTCCCATCACTGCCTGGAATTTATGTAATTTAATTAACTTATGCTTCAGTGGCATTTTGAAAATGAAGTGATTCTGAAGTAAGCATTGGATAGGATCTGTTTAGCATTCCATCACACAAGAGTGGGGCATAAATCTAAGCCTTTCAATAAAGTCATGCTTTGATATAAATTGGTTTGAACATTTTTGTACTATTTAATAAGTTTGCTATCTTTAAATAACTTAGTCATAGACACGTGTGGGGGGGAGAATAGGTGTTTATGTGCCTCTCTGATGCTGAATAAAACATGTCTCTTTCTCTCTTCATATATATACACATATGTGTGTAAAGATATAAGTACATGCAAACATCTATTTCTGCATACATTTTTAAAATTAAGGCAGGATATAAATACAAGGAAATATAAATAAAATATCTTTAGTGTGCCACTGGATTCTCAACAAATGCACAGCAGCAGAACAAGAAATGTGTTTAGCCATCCTTATATGTTCCTGCACAGTTGTCAGTCCTGCTTCTCATGCCATAGATGGATCTCTTTTCTGGTGTTGTTCATATAAAGCTCATATTTAGAATAGTGATTTTGTTTCCTGTAAAGCAAGAATGTACAGATAAAAGCTGCCAACTCCCTCAAATTGCTTTGTCTGATATCCTGTTTAAACAATATGTGAGATTCTCTAAGAATTAATTTAGATAGCTTACATCAAAACATTAAACTTTAAGTATGTGCAAAGCCCTTGATTCTATCCCCAGAACTACAAAACAAAAACCCCAACAACAACAACAACAACAAAGAAAACCTAAAAATAATCAGATTTTTGTGATTTATTTCCATATTAATATATTCTGGCCATAATGAGTTAGTATTATACCCATTTATTGTTAATTTTTTGTATAATGGTCTCTGCTATACAGTGCTTTAGTTTATATTATCTTGACTTCACAATAGGTAAAAGTAGTTTACTTGTAATTAACCTATTTAATTGCTTTCATAAACCCATGAGTTTGGCAGTATTTCATTATTTACTTTAATTTTCACCCTGTCATAATTATTGCTTATAACCACTTAGAAGTGGATTCAGAATCAATCCTGACAGTAAACTTAATTTCTTAAACCGAACTCTTTATAAACATAAGTATATACTCAATATGTCTGTAAAAATGGAGGTATGATCGATAATGGTGACCTTGCTACCTCATATGGTTCAATAATATAATCTCAGGGTAAACCTTACTTTGCAGTCTATACATCTATGTACATCCAATTATTTTCCAAGTTTTTTGTTGACTAGAGACTCTCATTTTGACAGGTGTTCCAGGAAATGTCATTGACCTTAAACAGTGGCCCTGATATTTCCTTTCTTAAAATTCCCTTTTATCTAAACAGTCAGTTCTAGGATTTCAAAAAGAGAAATTTACAGTCCACGTGATTTTTAGGATGTATTAAACTAAGACTGTTATCTTCTTTCTTTTTATTTTGTATCCTGTTCCATAGTTCGTCATTATACCAAAGTAAATTTTTTCAGTTGCAATTTTCTAGCCTTTTATTTTCCTAAAAATTATAGCACAACTATAAAAGTAGGTTTTTATATTTTTCAAAATGTAAATTATAAGCAATATGATTATAACAGATGTAATTATACTTAAAATACCAATTGCAAAACACTTTGTCTGAGGATGTTAGGATAAAATATTCTGTAGTGAGCTCTCCATTGGGAGTCAGGTAAGCCTTTCAGAGAGAGTTGCTACATTCACTGGACCATTCCTATATTTATTTTAGTTGGTGGAATTATCATGATGATTAGCACAAAATGTCCTGATTATATTGAAGGATTCTAGCTTTCTAAAGACATTTGAATGATAGTCAGAAAACATAGAACGTGATGCAGTGTTGGCATTTATTTAACAAGAGAATATAAATTGAAAATAAAGAATAAGAATTTAAAGATTAGAGAATTCGGCTATACCATTTATATAAAAAGAGGATTTGAATTATTTGAACCTCTAAGTGTATTTTTCAATCTGTTTGATTTGTAGTTGCTTGTATATAAATTGCTCGTCAATGTATATAAAAATTAAATTTAATTGTATTGTCAAGGTCATATACAGAGAGGTTACAGTTACAAACATAAGATAGTGAATACATTTCTTGTGAAACTTGTTACCAAGTTTAAAGTTCTCTCTTCCCTTTTCTCCCCTGGAATAATGTACTTTGGCCCTTGCTTATTTCATTAACAAACCTAGTTGGGACTTGTAACTGATCGACTCTTTACTTCATTCTACTGAATATATCATGCATGAGACAGGAGAAATGTGAAAGTTATTATTAGTGGGTTTTAATTTTTTGGTCTTAAATGAACTTGTAATGTCTTGGAAACAAAACAAGCAGCTTTAAGAATTAAAGAAAAAAAGAACTTTTCTTTGAGAGCAAAGATCATGCCTTTATTTTCCTCTTTATTTTCCCTAGTGCTTATTTTGGACCCTGGCAATTAACATTCTAAACTACATATTGAATAGATGTTGAGTAAAGAGCATTTAATTGGTATGATTGTCTGATGTCTTAACTTCTTATAATGCTGGTAACGTTATATCATTCATTTTCTTTTCAAAGAGCTACAATTTCCATATTACTAAATTAATCAACCAACCAATAACAAAACAAACATAGCCCAAATTAAGTGTAATTTATTTGCATATATTTGAAGTTTTGTACAGATTTTACTCATGCAAATTTCCCAAACTCATTTCTCCTTTCCATCTCTTTTCTCTGTCATTTTAGAATTCTTAGACTCTGCCACACCCTTCTAAATCATTGGACTTTAATTCATATTGCTCAAGATAACTAGACTCGTTCACTTTCAAAATTCCTTCTTCTTTCAAATCCTTTGAATCACTATTCAAGGTGTATCTGACCTATAATAGTCCAAGCTTACCAAGCTTTTTACCTTCTGAAGACAGAGTTTATGCTTTATCATTTTCATTATAGTCATTCAACCTTTTTTTTTTTTTTTTTTGCCAGTCCTGGGGCGTAGACTCAGGGCCTGAGCACTGTTCCTGGCTTCTTTTTGCTCAAGGCTAGCACTCTGCCTCTTGAGTCGCAGCGCCACTTCTGGCCATTTTCTGCATATGTGGTGCTGGGGAATCGAACCCAGGCCTTCAAGTATAGGAGGCAAGAGCTCTTGCCACTAGGCCATATCCTCAGCCCTCATCCTTTCTTTCATACCAGTTCAGAAAGTTCTTGATGAGAGCAGTTATTTGTTCTTGTTTTACTGATTCATTATCCACTTCCTCTAGTAGTTACAGTTTCAGTGAAATGAGTAAAAATGGACCCTATTTCCATGACAATGGAGATTATAAGTTAGAAAAGTCACATTAATCAAATGATAATACTAATGAGTGCATAAAACTACTTAAAGAGGAAACAATGTCTACCCTGATATAAACTGCATAGAAAGACATTGTTAATGAATCTTTTTCTTTATAAGACATATTGGAGAACAGATTAGTTATTTTATTTTAAATCTTAATCCTTACTTTAAAAACAAGTTGTTACATATTAAAAAAGAAAAGGTAGATGACATTTTTGAACATTATGCTACCTCACTATTGGTGAAATAAATGAAATACAAGTGATTGAGAAGAAAAATCAATTCTTGGAGGAGAATTAATTCATTATTTAAATAATCCCCCCAAAAAAGAAAAGGAATAAATTAGATTAAAACAAAATGGTGGTTATGGATATAATGGTAGAACAAATTTAAACTGTATGTGTGAGAAAAAAAAATGAGAGCAGTTGATGCCAAAACATGGGGCAAGGCAACAGACAGTCACCCACATAGCCAATATCCTGTCATTTTTATTTTTCTTGTTTTATGAAACATGGTCACATTATATAATCCATGCTGGCCTTCAATGTATAATTCTCCTATTTCATTTACCCCTTAGGTCTTTGTGTGTTGGGAGTAGAGGTTTATACCATCATGTCTGGCCATTGATATCTTCTTACATAGTCTCTCAACATTGGCAACATATTCAAAATCCATTCCTTTTGTGGGGCATGGCGAAGTGTGTTGTTTATGTTTCTTTTCTTTCTTCTTATTTTTTATTTTTATTTATTTATTTATTTTTGCCAGTCCTGGGGCTTGAACTCTGGGCCTGGGTGCTGTTTCTGAGCTTTTATGCTTTAAGCTAGGGCTTTATTGCTTAATCCACAACTTCACTTCCAGCAATTTTTAAAAATTGGAAGTAAGTCTCATGGATACTTCCTGCTCAGGCTGGCTTTGAACAATGATCCTCATATTTCAGCCTCCTGAATAGCTAGGATTACAGGTGTGAGCTACCCTCCAGTGACCAGCTTCATTCCTCTTTGACTTATAAGAAACTTGGATTACCTTAAACCCATCCACACAATTCAGAAGCTCTCTATCAAAATATATCCACAGTGCCCCCTTTGTTATGGATATTTTCTTTGACTATATTCACAGAATTAAAATCTGGACAACTTTGGAGTTGGGCTTTATTGTTTGTCTTGCTAGTATTGAATTTATCATTTCTAGAATACAAACGATGTCCAGAGCATGCAGGCTGCCATTTGGAGATTATTATGCACCAACCATGTGAGAAAGTCCATTCCAAAATACAGGAGTACACACTAATCTGACTACTGAGCTGTTACTGGTTGCTGTGTAACTCAAGATTTCTTACTGTGTTGAAAACATTTTTCAAGTCATGTCAGCACTAACCCCCACATACTTCTTAGCAGATGGAATAATGGTAATGAGATGCTACTTCCTGAGATGCCCTCTCCTCTGCACCAAAAAACTCTGTTCCACTAAACCTTTGTTATTTTACATTCTTCCTATGATTCCCTTCATCCCCTTGTCCTCTTCATAGGGAAACTTCATGATATATTACTTTTAAAAGGGTTGACTGGAATTTATAATGAAAACTGTCTTTTGCATCAGAAACTTACACACACAACTTTGGTTTTCAACTGTTTTTGTCTTTGTTGGAAGGAGGTGTTCCTATCATCCAATTTCTTTCTTTCACAATTAATTTCAGATGGCAGGCAGTTTGAAATTATCTTATGAAGTAGGTGTTGTTTATTTAGAGCTTGCTGAGATTTTGGTCATTTATACAACTTTCTCTTTTTCAATATCCAAAGCTCATTTCCAAAAAGATTTGTCTTTAAAGGCAGTTTCTCTGGTTGAACTGTCTTCCTTGACCAGAACTTCATGGATCAAAGAGACACTGAAAGCTCTGATAAGTGATCATTCCAAAGCTTCTATTAACTATTTAAAGAATGATTTCCCCATGTATTTTACTCCACTGAGTCTTCATGTAATAATGTTAGTCATCAGAGTAAGCAATTCAAAATGAGATTACTGCTAAATATTGAAATGCTAAACAAATTCTCTACCATCATGAGATGACTCAATTAGAGAAAATTGCAGTTAAATGCAGGGCAGCAATAAGGGAAACAGGAAAATAACAAGAGGAATTATCTGTATCAAAAACAAAGCACTGAAGCCAAAATATGTAAGAGTAGTACAAAATGGCCTGGCTCAGGAAAATAAACCAAATGCCAACAGTTTACTCTTGCCGTGATCCCCAATGCCAGGTACTTAACAGTTTGTATGCTACATAGTTTACTAGGGAGTTACTGAACATAGGCTATATGCTGAACAACCACTGGTTTATTTCCCCTGTAACAATACACAGCTACAATAACTCTGCATGCTCACTCATCCCAGTAACCTCTGGTGATTCTTTGGTACAATGTGCCAAGAGCACTGAAGAGACACAGTTCCAGGGATTCTCTTAATTTACAGGACATGTGATCATTTGTGATTCTGTGCTCATAGGTATTCTTTTACATGGAGCAGGTTTTGGCTACAGTACTATTTAAATTATAAAAAGGCAGAATTTTCAAATGAAGAGCACAATGCCTTTATTTTATAGTTTCAATTTCAGAAAAAAAAATTGATGGTTGAGCTTCATTTAAATTTCCTTCACTATGGTAGGGGAATATAGGCAGAGATCTCTGGCTGCACCTTCTTGGTAGTGGCATATTAGGGATAAAGCAATTGTGCTGGACAAGAGATTCACTAATGTCTCAGGTACATGCCTAGGTTTTATTCCTTCACTCCCTCTCAGGTAAAGAGCTATAGGCTTTGGCTAGGAAATTGGCCTATGGAGGTTGTTATTTTCAATGTACCATCTGATGTCACCACTACTAATTTTGATACCTTGGGTATTGTATATATGTTTATAGAAACTAGGGAAGGGAAGAGAAACATCAAAATGGAGAGGCATAGGGTAAAAGGTGAATCAATTCAACAGCAATACTTACAAAACTGATGCTATAATCCAACTGTACCTCTCATGTCGGGAGGGATTTGGGGAGGGGGGAAGGAGAGAAAAAATGAGGGATGAGGTCACAAGTTTGATAAGAAATGTACTCTGCCTTACATATGAAACTGTAACCCCTCAGTACATCACTTTGAGAATAAATAACCAAACAAATAAATAAAATGAGTACCATGTGCCTTCAGCCTTTGGCTCTTCAGTTCCTTTTCCTGAAATGTACAGCCATGGTTGAATACTTGCATACGTGTACCTAAGCACTATGGCACACAGAGTTAATCCCTAATTAAATGTCTCAGACTAAATTTACCTTTGTTTATGTTCAACACTAATTTTCCTCATATGTAAATTACACATGAACAAATTATATGACTTGTGAAGATCCTTCACGGTTGTCATTTATCAGTCAAACATAAAGTTGGGAGGAATACTGCTTCCTTTTTTCTGGTACAATTAAAAATATGGTATAGTTTTAGAATTTTAGGGCAGGACTTCATCTAGTACAGAATGCAACTTTCAAGTAATCACTATCAGTCTTCTAACGTGAGCACCAACGTTCCTGAATATATTCACATGATTTCCCATACTCTTACTATCTTCTTAAGTTTGTTAAAATAGATGTAAACTGACTACTTGTGAGCTATCTACTTCTTATAATAGAAAATATTTGACTTGGTGTTAGATTACTCTCAAATAGTTTCTAAAGTAACTTAATTATAAAGAAGAATTGCATGTAGAGTTTATCACATGTCTACAGGCATATGTATTTATAATTTTCACCAGACAAATCCTCCCCATCTTAATTTTGAATTGTAATTCCTCATCTGAAAAAGTTTTTTATCTATGTACATTTCTCTCAAAGCCATTTAGTATGAAGTACTGCCCATTAGAATCAAGGTGAATATTTTGAATATACATTATTCATTTCACAAAGGATAGCACTTCTCAGTATATCATAATTTGAAGATCTATCTCTACTGTGATTAATATGATCCCTCCTAACTAATATCTATTTAAGATAAATGCAAATAGTCAGAGTAATACAATTCTTTGAAGTTTTCATTTTAAAAACTTTCTACTTAGAAACAAAATGTATGATAAAGATTACACAGCTCAGCTGATTGACAGACCCTCAGATAGCTAGAGCTGTTACAATCTATCCAAACAGGAAGGCCAGGTCACTTATTAAACCATGGTCAATAAAAAATGGTGAGATAGCTTTTGTCCCAAGGACAGAAGGATGGATAATTTGACAAAGAGACAGAGAAGAATTGTGAAAACACAAAAAAGATCAATGGCTATTAATTTAAAAGCAACACATATCCTAGAATGAAAGAGTTGATGTTGTTTTGTGGGATAATTACATTTTCAATTAGCTGACATTTCACATAGCTTTGGGATTATGGCAAGACAATAACCCTCAGCATCTAATCTCAGCTTTGCCTTTGTCAATGCTCTCCAGATACTGCTTCAGAGACAAACCCAATGCTTTCTGAGCTGTGGCTTTCTTTGTCATAAAGAGCAAGTTGCAAAAGTTCAACGAAAGTTCAAGTGATATAAAGACTTAGACAACATATCTCATGTTAATGTTTTCCTGAATATGTGTATATTATTTTCTGGCCATTTTTGATAATAAGCATGTGCTTTCTTAATTCAATAGAGCAGTGATTTTATTGCATTGTGATAATACTGAAAACTGAGAGAATCAAAAGTTGCCATAAGCAGATTTATATCACTTTACTATCCATATACAATTATAAGGCATTTTAAAACAACACTAAATCTTAACTATCTGTATCTTAATACTGAATATTTCATTTCAAAAAGAAAGAAAAGAATATTAGTTTAAAGTCAACCACCCATTTCTCATCTGGGAGACATCATTACTCTGTTCAGATATCATGTGATAATAGGAAAATCATTTGTCTAAAAGATTCCTTGGTATTAGCCCCACAATAGCTTTAATTTTCATCTGTTCAAATGGTTCTTTAAATATATTCAAATTCACCTTGTCCTATGCCAGATGCACTACTTCAATTGCAACTCTGGAGCTGAAGACAAACCATAAATACAAATACAAGTATAAATAAAGCATCGCTCCTCAAAAATAAAATTCAATGTCAATATCTCACTATTGTTAATGATAAAGGGGATCAACTCTGTATTTGAAAGGAATTGAGAGTCTAGAAAATCATAAATATAAACTTACAAAACTATATTAAATGAGTTCCCTATAGTAAAAATCTTGGTAATGTAACAAACAAACAAGCAAAAAAATACAAATACAAACCTGAGCTTGGACTCTAAAAGTATGAAGCTGAGAGTATTTTAGTTCTTGGAATTTTTAGAAATTTCAGCATTGCCATTTTGATAGGTTTTCTAACAGAGGTAGAATTTTTAATGTTTTAAATCATTTTTTTCTATTTGATACTGACTACAATTGTTGAAGCATGAAAAGCCAATCATAAATCAAAGTGCTATCCAATTAAATTTCTTTGTTCATGTAGGGCTTCATAATTATGCTATTATCTTGCGTACTTCTTAAGACATAATTTCATACCCTTCAGAATAATCAGTATACTGTCAATTATATAATTAAGTTCTATTTCTACTTTCTAGAACAATAGAACAATCTATTGTAGTGGTGTTTGAACAGATAGCTCTAAATTCAACTTCCCTTACATATTTGGAATATCATTGTGAACCAAGTATATAAATGCTTGAGCTTCTTCACCATGCTCTAACATGCATGAGCATCCATAGAAATTTCACAAAAGCATTTTTTTCTTTATTGTCAAAGTGAAGTACAGAGGGGTTATGGTTTCATAAGTTAGGCACTGAGTGCTTTTCTTATCCAATTTCTTATCCAACCTCCTCCCTCATTTTCCCCTGCTTCCCCCTAACCCCTGTCCCTCTCCCTACCCATGAGTTGTACAGTTGTTTTTACCAAATGGTTTTGTAACTATTGCTTTTGGAATAATTTGTCTTTTTACCATTTGTCTCTCGATTTTGGTATTTCCTTTCCCTTTCCTAGTTCTAATACCATAGTATCCATATTTCTTTGGGTCTGGCTCACTCCACTTAGTATGATTTTTTTCCAATTCCTTCCATTTCCTTACAAATGGGGCAGTGTTGTTCTTCCTAATAGAGGCATAGAATACCATTGTGTATATGTACCACATTTTCCTGAACGACTCATCAACTGAGAGGCATCTCAGTTGGTTCCACAGTTTAGCAATGACAAATTGTGCTGCGATGAACACAGTTGTGCTGGTGGCTTTAGTGTGCTTATATATCACACTGCACCAAAATCAATTCCAAACGGATCAAAAACCTCAAAGTAAAATCAGATACCCTGAAAACACTACAAGCAGGAATATGACAAACACTTGGGCTCCTTGGCACAATATGAAACGTCCTTAATAAAGGCCCAGAAATGTAACAAATCTATGAAAGGCTGGACAAATGGGTCTGCTTCAAACTTCAGAGCTTCTGCATGGCAAGGAACATAGCTTGCAAGATAAACCGAAAGCCCACAGACTGGGAGAAGATCTTTACTGGCCATACAATGGACAAAGGCATATCTAAAATGTACTTAGAATTCAAAAAATTAAATTACTCTCAAACAAATCCTCAAAGAAACAACTTCCCCCTCAACAAGTGGGTGAAAGACCTAAAAAGAGACTTTTCTGAAGAGGAAATGAGAATGGCCAATAGAAACATGAAGAAGTGCTCTATGTCACTGGCTGTAAAAGAAAAGCAAATCAAAACAACAATGAGATTCCACCTCACCCCAGTAAAAATGTCCATTATCAGGAAAGCTAATAATAACAAATGCTGGAGGGGATGTGGTCAAAAGGGAACCCTACTACATTATTGGTGGGAATGTAAACTTGTTCAACCACTCTGGAAAGTGGTGGAGGTTCCTCAGAAGGCTAAACATACAGCTCCCCTACAATCCAGCAGCCTCACTTTTGGGCATCTACCCAAAAGATTACAAGAAACATGACACAAAAGCATCTTTAACAAGCAAATAGTAATTAAATTTACTTATTATCACCATTGGAAATGACATGTTATCACTCTTAAAATTCTCCCTGCTTACACATTTAAAAAGTGTATTGCTCTGTCATTCACTCATCCAGACTTCTTTGCTCACTCTTCATATGTTATAATTCTGTTGTTATAATTGTAGTCAAAGCTCTACAAAGTTATTGGAAAACATATCTATCAAGATGAGAAAGGAAATGACATTACAGTGGGATTCTATATCTTCCCTTTCTCTCTGGAGCTTGGAAAATGATGGCACCCAAAGTGGAATTCTGCTACACTGTTGATGGGGGTGCAAACTTATCCAACCACTCTGTAAAGTAGTATGGAAGTTCCTCAAAAGACTAAACATAGAGCTCCCCTATGATCCAGTAAGCCAACTCCTGGGCAGTTTCTCAAATGACCACAAACAAGGTCATACTAAAGCTACCATCACAACCAAGTTCATTGCAATATTATTTATCATAGCTAAGTTATGGAATCAGTCAAGATGTCCTTCAGTAGATGAATGGATCAAGAAGATGCGCTATATATGCACAAAGGTGTTCTATGTTTCCATCAGAAAGAATGACATTGCCTCATTTAAAAGGAAATGGAAAGACCTGGAAAAATTATATTAAGTGAAATAAGCCAGACCCAAAGAAAAGTAGGTTGTATGGTTTCCCTCATTTGTAATAACTAGAATATGTCTATGATATTCTTAACAGGGGATCTCAATAACTTATTTTCTTAGTGCATAGGACCATATATAATGAAGCATATCAACATGAATTCTAAGATATGGAAACAAGAGGTTCTTATTATGTACTACATGTAGTTTTTTCTTTCTTTTATTTAATTTAGTTTTTTGTATCTTGTGTCTTGTATATAAGATTGTTTGATCCATGGAAGTGAAAAGGACTCACAGAAACAGCAGGATGAAGGATGAATGAATACAACGTTAATACTCTCTTGACACTATGTTGCCCTTGAACCTTACAAGTTGTGGGGAGGAAGAGGAGTAAGGAGGGGTGAGTAGGAAAAAATGAGGGATGAGATAACAGTGTTTAAAAACAAATGTATGCATTACCCTCCTTACCCTGTAACCCCCTACTCATTACTTTTTCAATAAGGATTAAACAATAAAAATAAATCATAGAAAAGAGACACTGATTGCAGCTGAACAGTATGCTGTTTCACATAGGCACACATCACATCTTAAATTCTATCACCAGACTAGATTAATAACATCTTCACTGGTTTCTTTTAATAGAGCTCAAGAATCCTGTATATTGAAACATATTTCTTAAACTACTGTAGAAAATTCTAAAACTGTAAGAAAAACATGAAAAAGAAAACATAGCCATTAATGAGTTTAGTTCACATAGCATCTATTTCTGATGTTCCTGATAGGAATTACTTTTGGATCTCATCACCATACCTCCTTTTCACATTTTGGCTGGGAGTAAAGCCTTCAGTGTGACCTCAATGGGGTTGACTTCCATTGAGGAAAGACCATCCATTCTGATGCAGGGCACGGCTCACTGAGCTGCCCATCTACTGAGAGTTCATCTCCCTCCTGAAATCCTCCGAGACAAACTCAGGGAAGAATCCTCCCATTTTTGATACTGACACCTTTTATATGTTATCTCACCAAAACAACTTTTCTCTTCTCCCACCTGCTTTGTAGGTCAATATAAGCTGGTACATTTCTTGTTTGAACTTATAATATCAAGTAGTTTAGGGGAAGTCCCTCAAAGTCCTTTCGGTATGCAAGAAGCTTAATATTTACACACTTTTCTTTTTTTAGTTAATGAATATAATATATCTTGATGTGTGTCATCGTTTTCAGCATTATTTTAATAATAGTATGTCCTTTCAACACTTGAGATGGCTTTCAGGCATAGAATAACCAAAACGATGTACCTTCATGGCTTGTAAAATCTTCTGTGAAAAGAATGGAGATGAGAGAGCTACTTCCCCACAGTGAATAAAACTGAATAGAGAGGTTAAGTGAGGTCAAGCACAGCCTCCCTCCTGTCACACTTTCCTTTGAATTGGTAATTTCTTTCTTCTCAGAGCTTTCTCTCTTCTCTAGATGTTAAGACTATACCCAATTGTGAAGATAGGACAGAGGAACTGTTTAAAAAATTAAAATTCAGTACAATATTTAGTTATTTAATAAAATACATTTAGATTTCATGCAAACTTGACTGGACACAAATTGACTTATTAAAATAAGGTTAACAATAACTATATATATATATATATAGAGAGAGAGAGAGAGAGAGTAATTATTGTGTAGTTGCACTCCAGTAAAAATGTCCATTATCAGGAAAACTAACAATAAGAAATGCTGGAGTGGATGTGGCTAATGGGAACCCTACTACACTGTTGGAGGGAGTGTAAACTTGTTCAACCACTCTGGCAAGCAGTATGGAGGTTCCTTAGAAAGCTTATCATAGAGCTCCCCTACGACCCAGCAGCCCCACTTTTGGGCATCTACTCAAAATATTACAAGCCACACTAAAGCCACTAGCACAACAATGTTCATTGCAGAACAATGTGTCATTGCTAAAATATGGAACCAACTCAGATGACCAACAATAGATTAGTGGATCAGGAAAATGTGGTACATATACACAATGGAATTTTATGCCTCTATCAGAAAGAATGACATTGACCCATTCGTAAGGAAATGTAAGGATTTGGAAAAAATTATACTAAGTGAAGTGAGCCAGACCCAAAGAAGCATGGACTCTATGGTTTCCAATAGGGAATAATTAGTACATGTTTAGGCTAGTCATAGCAGAAGATCACAGTAGCCCAAGAGCTATGCCCTTATGAACACATAAGATGATGTTAAGAGAAGAGAACTCCACATTATGGAAACAAGTATTATGTCATTGTTGCAATTATTTTCAACATGCCATGTGAAACCATACCTTTTATTGTTTCTCTCATATTCCCTTCCAGTGGTGGTACCCTGTTATCACTAGAAGTCATCTGAATATCCTGGATACTGTATATGTGTGGATTAGAACTTGGGAAGGGAAAGGGAATATCAAAATTGAGAGACCAAGGATAAAAAGATAAATGATTCCAAAAGCAATACTAACAAAACCATTGGTGTAAACCAGCTGTACAACTCATGAGGTGGTGGGAGGGAAAGGGAGAGAGGGGAGGTGAGGGAAAAATGAGGGAGGAGGTAACAAGTTGAACAAGAAATGTACTCACTGCCTTACATATGAAACTGTAACCCCTCTGTACTTCACTTTGACAATAAAGGACAAAAAGCTTAAAATTTAAAATAATCCTTAAACATATTGTATGATTGAGCAAAAAGATAAATAGGCTGAATGATTTCCTTCAAGCTCAGGGAAAATTATCTTTTAAAAACTTTAATGAAGCCAAAAACCCCTTTCCGAACTATAGCTGAATCTACAGTTCATTTCTGATTGTCACTGGACTATTCCTGTGGTTTCATACTTATCAATTTTGGCATCTCTCATGTACTTTGTCATATTAAAGAAAAAAATCAATTCCAACATTTAAATATGGTTGTGAGTTGAGGTATCTATTTCTTTTTTTTTTTCTACCAAGGGAATCATTACAGAAAGACATTTGTACTTGTGAAATGCTATCTTTATTACCTTTAACTTTTATAAGAATTCTCCTTTGGGTAGTTTCCATAACAGAAATACTTCCAAGGGGTATAGAAAGTCTTACCTTAAGCATACAAGTTAGTAACCATGTAATGCAACAAATATTCACTCAGTTCCAATATATTACAGCACTGCCCATGAAGGAGTATTGCACAAACACAATTTTAAGTTAGAATGTGGTAGATCTAAGTTACATAAAATGATATAATATCACAGATTCTCCATTAACTACACAATATAGAACAAGTAAAAAGATACATACATGCCAACAAAAATTAAGAGATAAGCTCCATGATATTGCTTATGCTCTAAGAAATCTTGTATTCATAGTTTAATCTTTTCTCACTGATGATATAAAGTATTTACTCAACAGCAAATTCCTTTTCAACTCTTATATTCTTATTCAACTCTAATATCCTACTCATATTCAATTGCAATATTTGATTATTGGGTAACAATAAGTAATAGTATAGAATTCCCTATTTATATATTTTAAATCATCTGAGAATTCCTTTAATAAAAATAACTATTCATTTAATCTATAAATAATCACTGGGTATATATAATCTATATAAACCATCTCATATCAGACACTGAAATTTCAGAAATTAGATACCAAAGGGTAGATACACAGACAATTTTCAGAAGTGATCAATTTCCATAGTCCAAATGGGATAGTATGAGCAGATCCTTGAACCAGACAGTATATTCAGGAAAGTAGGTTCTCTGAGGCAAGTGCTCACTGGAAGTTTTTCTAAAGGATCGATGAAAAAGACTAGTTGAGAAGGCTCTGAGTCCACCTACTTGCTCTGAAGTAATTGGGAAACATTCTGAAAGGCTGGGATAGGAAAGCAAAGTTTAAAACCTAAAAGTGCTCAACCAGGTCTGTGGTGCCATTGCTGTTTCCATAATAATGAGTGTTGGGGTTTTTTCTTGCCCCTCCCGGCTCGGACTCTTTCTTCTCTCTTCCTGCCCTCCGTAACGTCCTCTCCCCCAACTCCCAACCAGCAGGTAAATTAGAGTGAGACGTGGGGGTTCGGTCCAGCCTGGCGTGCGCGTGACCTACGTGGTAATGTGGCCGCGATCCTTCCCTGGGAGCTAGCGTACATAGACCACGGAGTTGGCTTCTGAGAGTGAACTGACTTTATTGAGAGAAGGACAAGGGGAGATGATTCTGAAGGAAGGGGGTTGGCCAGGATTCCGATAGGCCAAGAGCTGTCACCTGACCCCCAAGGGCTAGCGTCACTCTGAGCGCGCCGAGCCAGGGCGGGGTTGGTAGGCGCAGGGCTGGCAGGCAACCGATTGGTCCAACCGGTTTCTCTGGATTCCAATCCAGAGGGGGTAGCAGGGCCGCATTCCCCAGGGCTGGGGGAGGTGCATCAAGCCCCTTCCATCAAAGCGAGAAAGATGGACCCCAACAATGAGAGGTGTGTGTGTGTCTCTCTGTGTGTGTGTATGTGTGTGTATTTTATTCCTTATATTTGAAAAAGTATGACCTAAGAAATACAGTATTTAAAATGTCTAGTATATTTCACTTATGTAAGTAAACACAAGTCTAAAATAATTATGCAACCCAAGTTCCAACTTATTTATATCTGTCTCTTTTTCAGAACTTGGGAGTTCCCTAGTTCGCATGTGTTTGCTTTGTTTCAGATCCAACAGTTTGCTTACTCCATACAGATTAGTAGTAATTGAAAAACAATTGACTGATTCTCCCTAAACACCCAAGAACATTCTTTTAGAGTGAGACAGATATTTTCTAAATTCCCACCTCACATTCTCGATACCTGTACTGAACATTTCTCCTGAGCAGCTGCAGTAGCTTTGTGTATGGTGATCATCTTTTTCTGGAAAGTATCTAGATCTTGTTGGATAAATTCAGCTTTTAGTTGTTTTTTTCTCACCTACTGGACTCTTTTTTCTCTGTATATAAAGATTTTTCATTTCATATTATTAACCTATTAATACTCCTTTTAGTTTGAGAATAAATTCATAAAAGTGTGGGATAGTTAAGCTAGATACATTATTAATAAATTGATGCAGAGGAACAAATTCTAAACTCAGTGACAAGGAGCTTATTTATCCTTTTAATTAAACTCAGTTTTATATGTTGAACACATCATTTCTTAAGGTATATATGCATCTCACCATGATTCATCAAGGATGTTTAAAATTCTTGGCTTCATTACATAGTCAATCAGCCTTCATAGATACATTTTCTTCAGTGAAACTGCTTTGGCAAAGTGGATTGAAAATTTGGAATCTTCTTTGGTATCCACAAAACAAATCCATATCTACATAGTACTGGGAAGCCATGCAGCCTACAGTTACAGATTGCCTCTGTAGTGAGTTCTGTGGTACTTACAAGTATTGAGTAAGTTATTTCACTAATTAGGAGTTCACTTTACTTAGCTGTGAAAAGTATGAAACTCCCACATACTATTAAGCAAATGACAGTGAAGTAAAAGTATCATCTGTTAGTGTGGGGAAACCAATGGGACCAAGGGACAACCAATGAAGAGGATGAATGAGGTTGAACATGGCCTATGATGGGAATACTCCATACATACGTAAGAAGAAAATCAATGAAAACTGTTGAAAGGGTTTTAAGAAGTGGGGATGTGACAAAATGATGGAAGAGGTGAATTCAGTGGGGTAAGTTGTCTATACCTATGGAAAGGTTACTATAAAATACATTTTACATAATAAATATATGCTGCTAAAAATCTTTAAAGAACAATAGTAATGAAGATCATATCACATATTCATTTTGCTCATGTATACACAAGAATTAAATAAAATTGCACAGAATACATGCAAAATAGTGCCTGGTATATAATATATGTTTACTTTGTGCAGTGATTAAGAACTACCATATTCCATAATGATGTTTAATAGTTTACTTAGCTTCCCAATTTGGGTATTTAATATTCATTCTGGGCTTTCCATACATGGATACAGATTTCTGCTCATTATCTTTTCTCTCTATTCAATTGTCTTCAAAGGACACTAATAATTTCTGAAAGGCTCAGAAGATGAAGGTGAAATGGTTCAAGGTCCTTATTAGCTCTCCAAGCAGTCTTATGATGTGCAAAAAACTTCTAAGCGTTTCTTCAAAAGCCATTTTAGAAAGACTTGCTCACATGTCAGATCACAAAGCATTATTGGCAGCCAGAAAATGGGAGTTCTGTCCTACCTTTGGGAAATGGAGTTCTCTCTCTTCTGGCGTTTATTAGAAAGGACAGAAGAATGGTTTGAAGGTGGTTTAGCATGGTGCACACCAAACCTTTAATTAACACCTCTTACCCAGTATCCTGTTTTATCAATTGAATCAAAGTATATTATGCCCCATTTTCTGAGGGGTAATATTCTACTCACTGAAAGAAATCAAGAGGATGTTTGATGTTTATTCAATGATATTCCTGCCAGATTGATTTTTAAAACTTTAGTCCCATGTTGTACACCAGGAATCACAGAATTTCTAGCTAACACCATTTTACTATGGCATACTATTTAAACCTTCAAGAAGAGTGACATAAACCATATATTTTTTTCAAATTACCCTATCATTGATCTTTGATATAAAATAAATCCTCTATACTAGAAATCCCTGACTCGTATTGCTCCTATAAAACATATATTTCAGTGTTTCTTTAAGAATTATGGCTGGCCACAGGTGGTTCATGCCTTTAATCCTAGCTACTTTGGTGTCTGATGATCACAGTTCAGAGCCAGACTGGGCAGAACAGTCCATGAGAATTTATCTCCAATTAACTACTCAGAAAAAGCCAGAAGTGTAGCTGTGATTCGAGCAGTAGAGTGCCATAGTCTTGTGCAAAAGAAGTTAGGGACAGGCCTTGATTTAAATCCTAGGACTAGAAGGAAAAAGAGAGAGAGAAAGAGAGGGAATTAGGTTTATAAAATCTACTGAGAGGCAAAATGAAAATCTTGAGCAATATATTGTAGTAATCTACTACTTTAATCCCATTCTATTTAATTTGTATGCCAAAGGTCTGAGATTACTTAGAGATTAATTGAATGAATAATTTACTCTGACAGGAGGGACACAAGTACTAGGACCTAATGGTGTGATTTTTATAACCTATAAATGAGTGTCATGATTCTGGTATTACTATTATCAAAACACAACTATTCTTTCAAAGCATACTCTGTGTAATACATAAGGGCCAATGACCAGGGCAGCTATTCTAAGGACACTAAGGAAGACTACTCTACTTAGAAATCCTTCTTAATGTGTTAACTGACAAATAATAACTCTACATCTATATGGGTAAAATGTAGTAGTATGATATCTGAATATATTATGAAATAATTATTCCCTCTTATGAGAGGGAAACCATGTAAATTCTCCTTTTTTGAGCACTGTTGAAGTGTGTAGCACACTATTATTAACTATTGCTGCCATGGAATGTGGTAGGCACTAGAATATTTTGCTTTTGTCTAATAAAATGTTTGCACCCGTGGTATAATATTTCCTCCTGCATCATATTCTGATAATCAGAGCTCTGCTTTGAATTTCTGATTCCACATACAATTGAGATCATACGACACTTATTTTTCTGTGACTATGTTATTTTACTTAGCATCTGTCCTCTAGTTTCAGAGGAAGATGTGTTTATTTGTGGAACACCTTTGAATTAGTGTTTTATAATAAAACATCCCACTTCACTAACTATGAAACTATGGGATTTTACTTGGTCCTTCTTCAAAGACTGAAATAAAGTCAAACTTATTTTTTTTTAGAAAAAAAAGTAAATAAGATGAACGATTATTTTGCCAAGAGGAATCTTGGTGATTCAATCCACATGAAAATAATGTGACTATTCACTTCAGGAAAAGATAATACATGGTTGAGTTTTCCAATTTCAAAATCAAGTGAAAATCTACCATGCACTTATATAATTTCAAAATTATATAAGTATACTTAAGTATTATAGGTTTGACAGTCAAATTGAAGCACACCACTATATTATTTAATATGCTACTCAGAAACTTACACAAAGTATTTTTCTAATTAGTTTTTTCCATTTATAATATCTTAAAGTGTGTTCTGTATCTTTCTTTTTAGGGGTGGAAAGGTTGGTCATGGGACTAGAACTCTGGGCCTGGGTGTTGTCCCTGAACTCTTCAGTTCAAGGCTAGTTTTCTACTTCTTTGAGCCACAGCTCCACTTTCCATTTTCTGGTGGTTAATTGGAGATAAGTGTCTCATGGGCTTTCCTGCCAGGGCTAGCTTTGAATGGAGATCCCCAGATCTCAGCCTCCTGAGTAGCTAGGGTTACAGGCATGAGACACACACCTGTGCCAGACCTTTATCTCTTTTACTAAGTAGTTTATAAATAATCCATGTCTGTGACAATCACATCTGGCAAATATAACAAGAGAAAAAAAGGATGCATAAAGGTTCCACTTTATTGGTTATAAACATTGTGAGCATCCAGTCACATGCATGTTTTTGTGCAATACTTGTTTTAATATCTCAATTAAAGTCTCATATCATAAATTTAGATTAGAATATTGCTTAGTCAACTGAGCCTGCCTTTCAAAAATCTGATCTTTTCCCACTTTTTGGAGAAAACAAATTTAGCAAATCCTGGCTTCCTGCCTTACTCTGGTAGATGAGAAACAGAAATAAATATGCCATCTGTCACAGTAACTTTACAAGTCACAATTATTAGTATGTTTGTTTCTTCTTTTATTTACTTTTCAAATGTATTGATGTATTATGCATTCCATAAATTATGCTTACCTATAAAATGTATATGCAATTCAATCGGTCTTTACATATGTCCATGCAATTGGAACTTTTCTCAAATAATATTTGGAAAGAGATTGGTATAAGCAATTGATATTGGGTGAAATTTAAATTCTGTCATGATATGCTATATAATTATATGTGTTAGTGTGATTTTCTAAAGTGCTCCTGTTTTGATTATTAATGACAATGTGTTCACTATATTATACAATTTCTTAACTTGTATTTTTCTCCATGGTTCTAAATGAAAGTCCTGAAGCAACGTTGTCTAGGTTACAAACTGAACCACTTCAGAAGCACCACCAATTTCACAGGCCAAATAGATTAAAAAAAAATTGAAAATGTCCTAAACATAAGAAATGTTACTGAGGGTTAACACTATTCCATGTAAGAACACAACACTGCAAAGAAACTCTGAAACACAACATGAATTTTGTAATATTTTATAGTGTTCTTGACTCTAATTCCTCTCCTACACTATGTTAATCATGGTGAAATTGATGGGAAATAAATTTAATCAGTTTTCATACATTAATATTTCTCTGTCATTCTTTCTGTAGATTTGATTCCAAACAAGAAAGATTCTTCCTAACAACTTCTAGATTTCAGGCTTTACTTATGCATAAACATATTCCTGAATCTACAAGAATGTTTGTACAAAATTTTTATAAGCTTTGATGAAAAATATGGAAATTCTGTGGCCGATTTAAAAGATCAAATTATTCATAAAGTTTTGATGTGCACATCATTTGATAAAATTGACTCATATGGGTGGTGTGAGTCTTAAAACAAGGATACAATTCAGAATCTGAAGTTAGAAACACTAGTGGCCTAATTTATAAGGAATAATGGAAACACATCCATCTCTTCAGTCAGTTCTGAGTGATAAATTGTGCCTATTTAATCAACTTTCTTCTCCTTTTCCTCTATAGGACACTGATGTAGCTTTCACATTGCCACTGTTCATTGAAACAATAGAGTATTTTTTTATTACTTAGCATGTTTTAGCTGTTCTAATTTCTTTCCTGAATTTAAAAAGTCAGAAAATAAGTAAGTAAAACAGCAGTAACTGAGTATGCAAAGAAACTTTTATTAATAAATATTACTTGTGGATCCTTTTCTGATAAATATGAGCTAAGGGAAATACAAATGAAAGTAGTGACTATTATTTGGACATGTTGAAAGAATGGCATGGTTCTGATAAGTAAGGAGTGGATTTCTTAAATAGAAAGAAAAAAGCTTTTCCAAAATGATATCATTTGACATGTAAATATAGCATAGTAAGCACATAGCTTTTTCCTAAAGGTATGCAAATGCACTCAAACAGCCCTTATAGCAAATGCTGGCTAGTGATAAGAGGTAGAAGTCATATCGTCTTGTATCCCCTTCCTGTGGTTGTACCTGTACTATCACTATCACTATCTTATCTGAGTACATTGGAAACTGTATATACTGGTATTAGAACTAGGAAAGTAAAAGGAAATACCAAAGTCGAGAGACACAGGATAAAAAGACAAACGACTACAAAAGCAATACTTGCAAAACAGTTTAGCATAAACCAACTGAACAACTCATGGGGGGAGAGGGAAAGGGGGAGGGGGAGGGGGGAATGAGGGAGGAGGTAACAAACAGTACAAGAAATGTATCCAATGCCTAACATATGAAACTGTAACCTCTCTGTACATCACGCTGACAATAAATAAGAAAAAAAAAAAGCGCCTATGCAAAGAATTCCCTTCCTGATGAGGGAAATGAGCCTCAAGTTGCTCAAGGGCCATGATTAAGAACCCAGTTCATTTTGGGGGCTGGGAATATGGCCTAGTGGCAAGAGTGCTTGCCTCCTACACAGGAAGCTCTCAGTTTGATTCCCCAGCACCACATATATGGAAAACGGCCAGAAGGGGCGCTGTGGCTCAGGTGGCAGAGTGCTAGCCTTGAGACGGAAGAAGCCAGGGACAGTGCTCAGGCCTGAGTCCAAGGCCCAGGACTGGCCAAAAAAAAAAAAAAAAGAATTCAGTTCATTTTTGAGAGATTAGCCCATTCATCTGCTTTCTGTGTGCTAAAAAAAAAAAAAAAAAAAACTGCATTAGATCCAAAGAAGTAAAAGCATTGGACACCTTCTACTACATGCAAAGACTTTTGCACAGAGACATAAAATTAAAAATGAATATTAATCCTTATAGGCATTTTAATAGAATCTTGATATGAATTGTGTCCTTTACTAGTCCAAAATTCTACAACTGGCACTGTATTGATTAATGAAAGAATTTTATTTGTACAATGGTGCTATGATAAAGATGAAGATTTCCTGATTTCAGCCTCGGTCTTCGGGTTGTTAGCATAGAGAAAGGCCGTTGATTTTTGAAGGTTTATTTTATATCCTGCAACTTTGCCAAAGTTTTGGATCAGCTCTAGTAGCTTGGGGGTAAAGTCTATGGGATTCTTTAGGTATAGGATCATGTCATCTGCGAAGAGAGAAAGTTTAACTTCATCTTTTCCTATTTGGATCCCCTTTATATTCTCTTCTTGCCTAATTGCTCTGGCTAGGAATTCTAGTACTATGTTGAAGAGCAGGGGAGAGAGTGGACATCCCTGCCTTGTTCCTGATTTTAAAGGGAATGGCTTTAGTTTTTCACCATTTAGAGTTATGCTTGCTGTTGGTTTGTCATAAACTGCCTTGATTATATTCAGGAATGTTCCCTGGAATCCCAGTTTTTCCAGGGCTTTTAGCATAAATGGGTGCTGGATTTTATCGAACGCTTTTTCCGCATCCAGCGATAAAACCATGTGGTTCTTTACCTTGCTCCGGTTGATGTGGTGGATTACATTAATTGACTTGCGTATATTAAACCAGCTTTGCATCCCTGGGATGAATCCAGTTTGATCGTGGTGTATGATTTTTTTGATGACCTGTTGAAGTCGATTGGCCAGAATTTTGTTGAGAATTTTTGCATCTATGTTCATCAGGGAGATTGGTCTGTAGTCCTCTTTCCGTGATGAGTCTCTGCCTGGTTTTGGGATGAGGGTTATACTGGCTTCATAAAATGAGTCTGGCAGTGAACGTTCTCTTTCAATTTCATTGAAGAGTTTGAGAAATATTGGAGTGAGTTCTGTTTTGAAAGCCTTGTAGAATTCTGCGGTGAATCCATCTGGACCTGGGCTTTTCTTGGATGGGAGATCATTTATTGCTGTTTCTATTTCAATACTGGATATGGGTCTGTTTAGAAGGTTTAAGTCTTCATAGTTGAGTTTGGGGGTATCAATTTTTTCTAGGAAATCATCCATTTCTTCCAAGTTCTCGAATTTGTTGGCATAAAGGTTTGCAAAATAGTCCCTTATTATTTTCTGAATTTCGGTTATTTCTGTGGTGATGCTACCTGTTTCATCTCTTATCTTGTTTATTTGAGTGTGCTGCCTTCGTTCTTTGGTCAGGTTTGCCAGGGGTCTGTCTATCTTGTTGATTTTTTCAAAGAACCAACTCTTCGTTTTGTTGATTCTTTCGATGTTTTTTTCGTCTCTAATTGATTTAATTCTGATTTGATTTTAATTATTTGCTTCCGTCTATTGACTTGGGGTTTGGCTTGCTGTTCTCTCTCCAGAAAATTAAGGTGCTTCCTTAAATTACTGAGTTGCTGTTTCTCCAGTTTGTTGATGTATGTACTCAGAGATATAAATTTTCCTCTGAGTACTGCCTTTGCTGTGTCCCAAAGGAGCTGGTACTTTGTGTCCTCAACTTGGTTGAAGTCCATAAACATTTGAATTTCTGTTTTAATTTCTTCAATGATCCACTGATGGTTCATCAGTGTGTTCTTTAGTCTCCATGAATTGTGGGATTTTCTGTGGTGGCTGAATGAGTTGAGCTCTAATTTTATTCCATTGTGGTCTGAAAGAATGCAGGGAATGATTTTGATACTTCTGAATTTGTACAGATTTTCTTTGTGCCCTAAGATGTGATCTATTTTGGAGAATGTTCCGTGTGCTGCCGAAAAGAATGTGTATTCTGTCCTTGCTGGGTGGAATATTCTGTAGATGTCGATTAAGTCTAGTTGGTCTATGCAATTGTTTAGTTCTGTGGTTTCTTTGTTCAGTTTTTGGCGTGTTGATCTGTCCAGAGGTGATAGTGGAGAGTTAAAGTCCCCCACTATCATTGTGTTTGGGTCTATGAATGTTTTTAGAGCCAGTAGTGTTTGTTTGATGAAGTTGGGTGCTTCTGCATTTGGCGTGTAGATATTGACCGAGGCTCAAATCAGGAAAGCAACTCCTTTTGCAATAGCCCCCAAAAACATAAAATACCTAGGAATAACCTTAACCAAAGAAGTAAAAGACCTCTTTGAAGAGAACTTTAAAAGCTTGAAAAATGAAATTAAGTCAGAACTAAGAAAATGGAAAAACCTCCCATGCTCCTGGATTGGGAGGATTAATATAATCAAAATGGCAATATTGCCAAAGGCTATCTACAAATTCAATGCAATACCCATTAATATCCCAACACCATTCTTTAATGAAATAGAGGAAGCAATGCAGAAATTCATATGGAACAATAAAAGACCTAGAATAGCAAAAACACTCCTAAGCAGAAAGAACAGTGCTGGAGGAATTACAATACCAAACTTCAAGATGTATTATAAAGCTATAGTAATAAAAACAGCTTGGTATTGGCACCGGAACAGGCCTGAAGACCAATGGAACAGAATTGAAGACCCAGAATTGAACCCACAGAACTACGCCTACTTAATCTTTGATAAAGGAGCTAAAACAATAGTATGGAAGAAAGATAGCCTCTTTAACAAGTGGTGCTGGCAAAACTGGCTCAACACATGCAACAAACTAAAACTAGATCCTTATATATCACCCTGCACCAAAATCAATTCCAAATGGATTAAAGACCTTGAAATCAAAACAGGCACCCTGAAAACACTAAAGGAAGGAGTAGGAGAAACACTTGGGCTCCTTGGCACAGGACAGAACTTCCTTAACAAAGACCCTGAAAGGCTACAAATCAAAGAAAGGTTGGACAAATGGGACTGCATCAAACTGCAGAGCTTCTGCACGGCAAAGGACATAGCTCTCAAGATAAACAGAAAGCCCACAGACTGGGAGAAGATCTTTACCGGACATTCAACAGACAAAGGCCTCATCTCTAAAATATATGCAGAACTAAAAAAATTACCTTCTTCCAAAACAAAACCGCAAAGAACCAATAACCCCCTCATCAAGTGGGCTAAAGACTTACAAAGAAACTTCTCTGATGAGGAAATGAGAATGGCCAATAGACATATGAAAAAATGCTCTACATCACTGGCCATAAAGGAAATGCAAATCAAAACAACATTGAGATTCCATCTCACCCCAGCAAGAATGTCATATATCAGGAAAACTAATAATAACAATTGTTGGAGGGGATGTGGCCAAAAGGGAACCCTACTTCATTGTTGGTGGGAATGTAAACTGGTTCAGCCACTCTGGCAAGCAGTATGGAGATTCCTCAGAAGGCTCAATATAGAACTCCCCTATGACCCAGCAGCCCCACTGTTGGGTATCTATCCAAAAGCCCACAAACAAAATCACAGTAATGCCACCAGCACAACAATGTTCATCGCAGCACAATTTGTCATAGCGAGAAGCTGGAACCAACCCAGATGCCCCTCCATAGATGAATGGATCAGGAAAATGTGGTACATATACACAATGGAATTTTTTGCCTCTATCAGAAAGAATGACATTGTTCCATTTGTAAGGAAATGGAAGGACTTGGAAAAAGTTATACTAAGTGAAGTGAGCCAGACCCAAAGAAACATGGACTCTATGGCCTCACTTATTGGGAATAATTAGTACAGGTTTAGGCAAGCCATAGCAGAGCATCACAAGGCCCAATAGCTATACCCTTAGGAACACATAAGATGATGCTAAGTGAAATGAACTCCATGTTATGGAAACAAGTGATATATCACAGTTGTAACTACTTTCAACGTCCTATGTGTATGTGTAGTTTCTATTATTGATGATGTTCTTGTATCACCTTCCTATGGTTGTAACTACACTATCTCTGTAATCTTATCTGAGTATATTGGAAACCATGTTTACTGGCATTGGAAGTAGGAAATTCAAAGGGAATACCAAATTTGAGAGACACAGGGTAAAAAAAGAGAAATAACTACAAAAGCAATACTTGCAAAACTGTTTGGTGTAAGTGAAATGAACACCTGGAGGGGGGGAGCGAAAGGGGGGGAGGGAGGGGGGCATGAGGGACAAGGCAACAAACAGTACAAGAAATGTATCCAATGCCCAACGTATGATACTGTAACCTCTCTGTACATCAGTTTGATAATAAAAATTTGAGAAAAAAAATAAAAAAATAAATAAAAGGGACATAAAAAAAAGATGAAGATTATATTAAAAACTACATTTCTGGACTATACAGTAGCTCCATCTCCATGGGGCATGCCTGACAAGACTCAAACCCTGCCCCTTTGGATTTCTGACCTTGCAAGGAGTACGGAACTCTATGTATATGTACTGTGTTTTTCCTACACACGCAAACCCATGATAAAGCTTAGTTCATGAATTGAGCACAGCAAGAAATGTACAATAATATAATAAAATAGAATATTTCAGTATACTCTAATGAGGATTTCGTGACTAAAATCTCCTTCTCTTCCAAAGTCCTTTGTATGCTCTTCCCTTCCTTCGTGTGATGATGTGAGATGACACCACGCATGAAGTGAGCTATGAGGAATTGTGATGTCATGCCGGGCTATCACTGGCCTTTTCATAAGCTAGCAGGAGGTGGGTCCTAGCTGTCAGTTGACCTTAAGTAGCAGAAGCCCTAGAAAGTAAAACTTCAGACCTGACATCACTGCGGTGGCTCATGCCTGTAATCCTCAGAAGGCTGTGATCTGAGTTTCCCCATCCAAAGCCAGCCTGGGCAGGAAAGTCCATTCGACACTTATCACCAATTGACCACCAGAAAATGGGAAGGGGTGCTGTGGCTCAATTGGTAGAGCACTAGCCTTGAGCTGAAGAGCTCTGGGATAGCACCCAGTCCCAGAGTTCAAGCCCCATGACTGACAAAAAAGTAAAAGTAAAACTTCCAGTTTACGAGTGCCTCACGAGGTTAGGATTTGTTCATAGTGAATAATTACACAACAATTATGGCAAATTAATTGAACCAATTGTTTTGTTTTGTCTTAGAGATATTTAAAACAATTATAATATAGCTTCCATCATCAAGGAAATAATCAAGGGAATAAATAATTTCCCTGCTTTTAAACAATGCCTTTTGTTTCTTAAAAATAAAAGATGTAAAGTTAGAATGTTCCAGATGTTTTAAACCAGAGAGATATGAAGGAAAGGTCGAATTTTCACTTTCCAAAAAATAAAATAAGCCTGTATCACAGGTTATACTACATATTAAAATTCATCAGACATGTGATGTATGCATTTCATATGACTAACAGAGCATAAAGGTAGAAAATTAGTAAGTACAGCTGAAAAATAATGAATACATTCAGAAGAACATTGTACGATGGTAAAATATTTGGTGCATCCAGTCTGTCTATCCTGCAACAGATTTCTCATTTGGTCATGATGAACCATCTTCCAGCTGTCGGGGAACATTTGTCATACTGGAAACAATGTCTTCCATGCCAACCACAAGGTCAGAAGGAGAGGAAAGGAATATCCTGTCCCTTTTGGATTTGACACTAAATTACTCTTTGATGAACAGATGGACTTGAAGAGATTTAAATTCATAGTCGAAGTGTGTTCATGAGGAACCATGATGGAAGCACTCAGTGAAGGACATATCTTCAATACAAGTCATAGAATTTGTATCTGTTTCTTAACTAATAGCTTGCTCATCACCAGTAGCTGAAGCATGTCTACTTGCTAGCTGCATAAAGTGGGTGGCTATGTAAGTGTGTGATTCATCTGTAATTTGTTTTTTAAATTAGTGGTTGTTATATTTTCAATATGATGAGGTGCTTTTAAAAAGCACTGCTACTTCTTTTTTGCCAGTCCTTAGGCTTGAACTCTAGGCCTGAATGCTGTCCCTGAGCACCTATTGTTCAAGGCTAGTGCTCTACCACTTGGGCTACAGTGTCACTTCTGGCTTTTTCAGTGATTAATTGGAGATAAGTGTCCTATGGACTTTCCTGCCTGGGTTGTCTTCGAACTGTGATCCTCAAATCTCAGCCTACTCAGCAGCTAGGATTATAGGAATGGGACACCAGTGTCCTGCTCCATAAGTGCTTTTATCATTATATTTATTAAAGTGATGGGGATCGTTACTCTAATAACAATGATGAGTTATATATATGTATGCATACGTACACAAACACATATATTTACATACAAGTTTAATAACAAAAAACAACTATCTAAATAGACTCAGAGCTCTTAATCAGTATCAGACTGTTTAGTTTATATTCTTTCTCTTGCTTTGTTTTCTTTCTCTTTTTTATTTCCTCTGGTCTATGTCAAGGAGTATATTTTCTGTTCAGAGCATGTAGACCTGGAGACTGACTTCGGCTTGTTGAAAACCAGGCACAATTACAGTTTGTTAGTGACATGACAAAGGAAGGATGCAACAGAAAGACTACTTAAATTTCTCCATATGTGAACATAGAATATAAAGCTAATTTTATCACAACAACGTAATGTTACTAAAGATGCATTCCTTCTGTTAATTTGTGGAAATGCCTTGAATGATCAAAATGAACTTCTCTTAATTACTTAAATTTAGAATGAGTACTTTCATACAGCATGCTTGATGATACAATATAAGGCAAAAAGGGAGCAAGATATCTGTGTGTATGATAGAATGAAAGTAGGCATTAATTCCCCAGCAGATAATATTCTAGATTAAACTGAATAACTTTTATACCACCAATCTGTGAGAAGGAGAAGAGAAAAATTCAGGAGTTCACAATCACAGATACTATACTACACTTAGAAAAGATACAGGAAAGCCTATGAGCAAATTTCCAAGCTATTGGCAAGAATAAAGTGTGAGAAATAGACTATATTTGCATTTCAGATGGAGAGATAAACCTGCCATATTCAGGTAACCCCTAGAAATAATGACAAAGAACTGCACTTTATTCTGGAGTCCAGCTATATCAGAGTTCTTTGTTGAGTTTAAACATTCAAGTCGGGTGACCATCTTTCCATTTTTTCTTTTTCTTCAGAAAGATCTGTAACCATGTATAGCAATGATTACTTACTCTCTTTATCAGGAAGGAGAGACTGGGGATTAGGTTGAGAATAAAGAAAATGGCTACCGAGTATAAATTAGGTAAGGGGATGGTGTAGTGACACATGTCTGCAATCCTAGCAACTCTAGAAGTTGAGGGAGGAAGTTTGCAAGTTAGAAGATAGACTGTTGACTATGTAGATAGAGATTCTGTCCCAAATAATAAAAATATCAGGAAACAATAAAGGAAAAAAATTAATGGAAAGAGTAAAGTACACAGCGAAGGGAGAGGAGTGCTTGGCTTATGGGTATATATTGTAGGCAAGGGGCCTCATAATAAGAATGACCTTCATTAGGTAGAGACTTAGTTCTACAGAACTTGTTTGTTCTTAGTCCTTTAGAACGATAAATTTCTTTTTTCTCTCTTTGATGATTTCCTTCATTTCCTTTTTCTTTTTTGATTTTTTAAAAATGATCTATGAGTATTTGCACTAAGGCATTGCCACTGAACATAGCAGTTTATGAATACAATGTACTTGATCAATGTTATCCCTTCTAATAGTCTCATTCATCCCTCACTTTCTCTCACTCATTTTAATTTTGTAGACTCTAGCTTAGATTTTTTTTTTACTGAATTTTCCCCTTATTCTCCTCTTATCTGTTCTTTAGAATTTTTTAGTTCTTTAGAACAAGGAGTTCCACGTTTTCATTTTTGCATTGGCTTTTCAGATTAGCCAATTATTGGTTTGAAATTATAGAGTTGTTAATGATCTCTGTAAGGGTGGTAGGGAAAGTGAATCTTGGTTAGTGCTAAGCCATTTTGTAATAATATAACTAGTTTAAAGAAATGTTATTGAATTCAATTATAGAGAACAGGTAATGAGAAAAGTGTGTTATTATTGATTTATAGACATCAGCTATGTTGTCATGTCAAATTTTTCAGATAACCACATCCTGAAATCACTGAGAATTTTAAGAGAAAGGGCTTCTTGACACAATTTTGATTACTGATAAAAATATAAGTTATGTAACAGAGATGGAATAACAGAGAATAAATGTGGTATAAATATCTTGGAAACTTTCTTTGGGCTAACATCTCTACATAAGGGATCTAGATTAGTATTTGCTGATAGTGCAAAAAAACTGATCATTCTTTTGGAAGAGATAAAAAGATAATAACTTCCATTTAAAAAAATTAAAATATAACTGATATGGGGCTCCCATGGGTTACGGCTATAACCCTAGCTACTCAGTACATTGAGATCTAAGGATCACAGTTTGAAGTGAGCCTGGGCAGGAAAGTCCATGGACTCTTATCTCTAATTTAACACCAAAAAGCCAGTCGTGGAGTTGTGGCTCAAGTATTAAAGCACTATCCTTGAGCAAAAAGTTTAGGAACAACACCCAGGCCCTGAGTTCAAGCCCCAGGATCTGAATTCCTTTGCCCCTTCTCCCATCTCAAATAGATAACTGAATTTGGATAGCAGTGTTTTTTTTTTTTTTATTTGAGAATGGTGATATTTAGAGATATTTTTGGATGTGTGTGTTGTGATGAATGAAAGGACCCAAGAAAAATTATTGTCTCCAAAGGAAATTGTATGTGTGTTTGTGTGTGTGTGATAAAACACTGATGGAATATGAGTATTTGGTTGAAATAGTGAACTTGTGTTTGTTTTCCCTCTAATATACTGCTCAAATTACAACAACAAATTACAGTTTTAGATTAGATTTTGATACTTGCTAGCCTGGAATAGAACTTTAACACAGATTTTGAGGAAAATATACTCAATTTCAAGAAGAAAAATGATTGAAAATTGAAATTAATTTTATAACTCAAAAATTGGGGAAATAATGAAAGCCTTAGTTTGTTAAATTGCTCGTTTTATGCTTATGATTAATGACAGTCTTTTCCACATCTTGCTAAATTACAATCAATTTTCAGTCTACAACTGTGATTATAAAATTTGCATTTTTCTGCATTCCAGGTGTATTCCTTTCAATTGTTTGCAAACTTATTTACTGAGAATTATTGCAATGCATAAATCTAGAGATTTTAAATGTGGATATGTCAGTCTACAATAGGCAAGAATATTGACAGAAATTTTCCAAATAAATCTTACACTTTCCAAATAATATATGAAATATATGCAGTTTATTTATTTAGGAAAAATGAACTTTCTTTGCTGTTCAATTTTTCCATTCTGTTCCCTTTAGCAGAATACTGACATAAGCTCACGTATCTAGTTATACTTATGACTAGGTATAGCTTATGTCAGCCATGATGACTACTTTCAGGAAAATCAGTGAATTAGTCAAGTTCCCTCAGTATTCAGTATGTACTATCAGCAAGAGAATATTCCATATATGAACATGGAGCCCTGGTATGTAGATTATATAAAACTAATCCCCTGAAATGAACACTACTACTCTTTCATTCATTATTCTGAGATCCTTCATTTTCCAAAGCATAGATATGATATAGATAGATGATATCTCTATCCAGCTAACTGTCTGTCTATCTAGTTGATATTTATCTAAACTATATATAGAGTGATAGATCATATGCAAATCAAGAGGATTTTGCTATGAAAATGTAGATGTTCTAAAACTAAGTGCATGTATGGTATATTATGCTTTGTGATATACCATTTTATATAAAATATGCAAATTAAGGAGGTGATACAACAGTGTTTTCCACATTTTCCTGCAGTAAGATAAATTTGCAATTTAAAATAGTTATAACTTTTTTACAATCCAGTTCATTTTTAATCCCTTCTTGGAGATATTAAGATCTAGGATTTTAGTGAAGGTATAGCTCCAAGAGGCAATATTCTTGCTACGAACCAACCAAATAAAGCTTGTGGGTACAAATCTGTTATTATTTTCTTAAGTTGAATGAAAAATTGTTCTGATTTTTTACATCAGTAAATGAAAGTAGAAAACAAAAGCAACAACAACTCACTAGAAATGGATGATTGCGGAAAAATGAGAAATCCAAAAGTTATATAACCCACCCTCTTATAGCAGTTGCTAGGATAAAGAGTTTATCTTTGTAACAAGACTTTGTAACAAGATACCGGGTGCAGACAAATATAGATTATATCAACATGGACTTCTACATGACCGCTCCTTTGTGGATAGTAATAAAAGTTACCTTTACCCATCTTCTTACCATTGCATTAGTTTTGTTCATGGAAGATACCAGAACACTTCCTGGGTATTCATTAATACCAGTTGTGGAGCTTGTCATGAAATCTGTTTGCATAGTTTGCTGTCGAATTTTAGTCCTTGTATCTCAGATTACATTCAGGAATTTACATGGAGGTGGTCAGAGACACTGCTTTCCAAAAAGCACTTCAGTGAAGAAAAGAAAGCACAAGTGCAGTCTGTACACTGAAGACTAAAACAAACAAAAGCCCAAACCAGAAAAATGTAGGAAATCCTGATAATGTAACCCAGAAGTCACACTTATGAAAGAATGCTTGACCTAGGTAAAATGGAAGGAAGATGTATATCAGTATAAAATACTCAAAGGTATGTGGATTAAATTACTAAAATAGCTGTATGTTTGTCTATGTGTGTGTTGTTTTGTGTCATGGGAGAGCGACTTAATCTAAGGATAGATAAGGTTAACCATAGAGATAGATTTGACCTTCACTTGATTTGGGTATCATGGGAAGTATATAAAGGATTTCATTCCAGCCCTGACCCTGACAATGTGGCCGTTGAGTATTGTGGAGCCAGATGGATGAAATCAGACAGATTGGATGCTATTTATATGACCATGGAGATTGTTGTCATTAACAAGGACTTTGTAGCCTAAATAATCACATGCCCTGCCCTTGCTGAAATAAGCGATAGATAATTTTATAAGAAAGAAATGTTGCATCATATTTTCCAATAGTTCATAAAAATGACAAAGAGGATTGAAAAATGAAACAGTTTAGTAATTTCTAGTTCACTTTGCCGTCTATCTGATGCTGGGTTTGCATTTCCTTCAAAGACATGCTCGCCTTATTTTTAAAGAGTGATTAGGAGGAAAAGACACTGTGATTTCATTAACACTGAATTTTGGAATTTCTCTCCAACTATTTTAGGACTTTGAAGATATTTCCATGCCTTTAGTCAGGAACTTCTGTTTTCATAATATATTATATAAACTTAAGTTCATTTGTATTTTACTTTCTCTCCATTTGAGTTACCTTCTAATCTAATTGGTGCAGGGTTTCATCTGTGTACAGAGCTCTTTAGTTATTCTACCTCTTCCATTGCTTGCTTTCTGCTCAAAATATTTTTTGTTTATCTTCACAATGTGTCTAAAATTCTTATATATGCTAATCAGGATAAAAAAATTCCTATGCATATACAGGCTATGCTAGTAGGAAACCTTTTGAGGCGATTTACTATTAGGAGACATACTATTTATATAGCTACTTAATTACAAGTTGTTTTTAATGCTATATACAATTTAGATTAAAATTATGAGACCTATTTTAACATTCTAAAAGGTACAAATTCATCACATAGTAATTTGAAAATTGAGTGATGGATGATGAAAAGTAAATATATTTGTGTGAATTTGGGGTGCAATACAAATAGGACTGTGTGGGTTTTGGAATTAGCACTTTGAGTGGCTGCATAAACACTGCATAGCTGGAAATACCAGGACTCTGGTAAGGGACTCTGGAATTAGACTTCACTGGTTTAGTGCTTCTTTTGTTAGTACCTATTGACAAAAAAATGGAGAAGCTAGAATATAGCTTCCTGTATGTCAGATTTCTAACCTGTGACTAGGTACTTTTCTTTATGAATTACCTTGAACATTATATTTGAGTTAATGCAAAGAAAAAGCTAGGCACATATATTATAGTCCCAAATGTTAGTTCTTATTAATTTAAGTGATTTTTCAAGTTTGAAATGTATTTTCAGTAAGTCTCTTTATTATATTTATATTCTATTCCTTTAAAGAACTCCTTTGAAGTTTGATTGATGTTCTTTTTTTAATGACTGTACCAATTAAGGTTGTTAATGAAGACTTGTTAAAAAACCTCTGGAACTATATCTGAATTTATAGACAGCAGTCTTTTTCAGACACACATATTGCATTTATTTTTCTAATTCTTCAGATTTGCTTTACTCTACACCTTTCTCTTCTAAGTTACTGTCACCATAATATTTATAAGATAAATTCCTGTAGCAACAATAGTTTTGCTCCTGCACTTAGGAGTCTTCTGGTTTTTAACTGCATTACTATTTTTATTTAGGACTGTCTCATATTCGTTTGTCTTAGAAAAGTTACACAACTTGTGCTTCACTGATCCCCTATTTCTCTATTATCTCTGTTTTCATGATGTCACAGTGTAGGCAGTTTTTTTGTTTTGAAAACATTTATAACAACATAGCAGGAGAACTTGTACTAAATTCATGGTATACTTAAGACTACACTTCATTTTCTAGAAGTTGACTTCTTTTGAATCATCTCTGTGTGTATATGTGTATCTGTGTGTGTATGTTCCTCTTAGCCAACCTTTTGGTTAATCATAGCAATATTCCAAAAATTTGCTAATTCTACAATGGACATAAAGCAGTTGAAAACTCAGATCCTTGTGTATTGACACTTTTTAACTCGCCTAAGAACAAGACAGATGTGTAGACTTCTATGACTGAAATTACATACTTCTAATTGTTAGCATGGATTATAGCAAATGATGAAAATATTACTTAGGCTACATATCAATCCTCATTCTTATTTTGAATGGCACTGAAATGATTTTATTGGCTATTTGCTGAACTTTTGCATTACTATAGTATTTCTCACACATATTAGCTTAATGCGAGTTTTAAGAGTAGTTGAAATGAAGATGATAGAACAAATCTACACAAAGACCTTGAAGTCTCTACAGATGTCAGGGTAGATCTAAAGCCAATAGTTCATCTCATTTCTCCAAGGAATGAGTCAGCTGAAGTGTAATGCATTGCTGAACCCAGAGAAATCCATCATGGTATGTCACTTTGAGATTTAAAAGTACAGTTACAGAAAGCAGTATTGAATTCTGATTTCAATGTCTCTTTATTGTTTTTGGAAGGTTCTGGAAAGGATATATGGAGATGTACACCAAGGGACAGTATATTACCACATGTACATATTTCTTTTAAAAATAACAATATAACAATTTGCTGATTACTACTGTTGTTTTTAAATATGAATTAGAAAGAATAGATGCCCAAGTCATTATTTTTCATAAGAACTATAACAGATAACCTTTAGGGAAGATTTCAACTGTGCTAGAAACTGGCTGAAACTAGCTTGGTCATTCATTTTCATTTATTTAAGGAAAAAGAGACCATAGTACGCTGTCAGTGGTAAAGCCAATTAGTCACTATGAAAATCTGGACAGATTCCACAAAACCCCAAAACAGAAGTATCTTATGACCCATATTTCCCATTTCTGGGGGTAAATTGGAGGAGTCAGAATCAGTACATTGTCCAGATACCTCCACATCCCTGTTTATGGTAACACCATCCACAATACTCAAGTCAGGAATTCAGCCTTGAATGGAAGTTTATGAATTTAGTTCATGAATGGAAGCCTAAATAAAAAAGTGTGATATAGCAACAAAAAATAATGTCATTTGCAGGAAGAGAAGTAAAACTGGACCTGATCATGTTAAACCTGCCTCAGAAAAGCAAGTATTCTATATTTTCTCCAAAATGATTCTACGTTTGGGATTCTACATAGATTAACTAAAAGCACAGAAATACTTTCAAGTAAAATGGGAATTGTTTACAGAGAATGGGTATTAGGAAAACCAGGAAGAGGGTACCTGGTAGGGTCATGAGGGAAGAATAAGATTTAAGTACATTAGGCACATATAGTACAATATAATGAATCCATTTACAATTCAACTATAGCTGGCTAATTTTAATAGAAAGTTGACTTTATTTTGTAAGCACACTTTATTATGGGATAAGTGTAAAATAGGGTATCATTTTATTATATTGTAACTTTCTCATATCCTTTGGTAAGTCAAATAAAACTAAATGCTGATGGTTTATTCCTGTAATCTTAGCTACTTGGAAAACTGAGAATAGACGAATCATGGTGTTAGACTACCTTGAGCAGAATAGCTCACAAGAACCAGTAATCAACCCATACCTGCTTCCAGTAGTGCATACTTGTTAATTATGAGAGTAGAAGTGATTGGGAGGTTCACGGTTCCAAGCCATCCCAGACAGAAAACTATGAAAGACTCCAGTTCAACATAAGAAGTTGCACACATCTCATTCCAGCTCCAACCTGAAATAGGTTGGTGTACATCCTTACTGAAAGAAAGACCTTATCTTAAAACTGACCAGAGAAAAGAGCAGCATAGAACCATGAGACGGCAATACTTTGGGGACCAGAAAAATCTCAAATAAATTATATACCAACGTTGTCTTCCCTTTAGGTAGCAAAATGAACAAAATCTAGGTCAGTGGAAAGGTGCACTTACAGAAAAGTTTATGTCTTCCTATTGTGTTAAGCTAGGTGGTTTTATATAGTATTCTCATTAATCTTTAAGTCCTTTAAGAAGGAAAAGGAAGAAATTATTTTCCAAATTTCCCAAAAGATAGTTTCCCTTACAAAAATAAACATTTATGATTTATTTTTTTCTGTATTCACCTTTTAAAATTGCTGTTCAGTATATTTTACATAATGCAACTAGATTTCAATTTACTCAGAATAAAATTTGTCCATAAGTAATTAGCAAATTGTTAGAAAAAATAACTACAAACAAATAATAGAAAGGAATTTAAATTGTAACACTGTTATATAAATCATAGTTAATTGTACATGAAAATCCATTAGTTTCATTTGGATACATAGTTAGATGACTAATTATGTTGAAAATATAGTAGCATGCTTAAACATATGCTCACTTCCCAGGACTGGGGAAAGGAGCTTTCTTTTTCTGTAAATCAGAGGTCATTTGTAAAATTTAAACGATTTTTACATTTCAGGCTATTTTTAAAACGTGAAAGTAATAGTTTGTAGAACCACTTACTTACCTTAGTAAGAATAATCTATTACTTTGCTTTCAAAAGCATATAATTTCATCTTGCAGGACACACCCATGCTAAATCATTTAAGTCAGTGGAGGTTTGTCAAGTATTTGATTTGGATTGAATGATTCCTGACAATAAAACTATTTTTAAACCATCTTGCTTCTCACAAATAATATATCCTCATCCCCCAAGTCTGTTAATTGTATTTCAGCCTTGTCTTTTTTAGTGGTAGCTTAACTTTTCAAATACTTGATGTATATACTGGACCTTATGTTTTTATTTTGGTATGAAAATAAGTCTTTTCATTTTCATCTAAAAAAATTAATGATAAAGCCCATTGCTTTAGACTATAGTTGCTAGTTGCCAATGGAGAACATGCAATTGTAGTCTTGTATTTCTCTGCTCCGAACACTTAATACTTTAAGTAGTACCTGTGAAAATCAACTGTGCTTATCTATTTGCCAAATCTATTTAAGCAATTCTGTATCTGTCAGTTGGATTTCTAAATCACTGGACTATATTGACTATTTGGGGGGGGGGTGTGCTTGGATCTTATTTGTTTCTCATAGAAGTAAATCACATAGTGTTTCTCTTCTTGCCATTACTCTTTTATTCCTTGATCCAGCATTTAGTCTTAGGGTTCAGGAATCTCCTCTCTTTTCCTTCCATATGTGTTCTAGGGTGACATGTTTATATTCTTTCACACTCTCCCCACCTCCACATTGGTCTTCTCAATGCAATACCAGCCTCTTCATCACAATTAAAGTTCATCTATTTGGTCTTTCTGGTTTATATCACCACTTGGCTTGTTGTCATATTAAATAAAGACCAGTTATAGTTTTGAGACAGTTTTTCAAACCAGTCATTCTCTCATTCATGGGATTTCTGAAGCTCAAAACATCAGTCTTGCCAGCAGACAGATTTAATTGAAATCGTGTATCAAATCTTCATTTGTATAGCTCCAGAGGCTGACATATACATGTTGCTCAAAAAAATGTGTTCAATAAATAACTTTTCCCCTTCCTTTGTTTCTCACATTCAGCATATTGATTTCATTGGCTTATTCTTGAATATATTACCTATGAGAGCATAACAATCAACACCCTTATCAAATAGCCAGTATCTCTCTTCCAAACAACAGTGAGTATGTACTTATGCCTTCTAATCCTTTGTATATATTAGAAAGTTCACAATTCTAATCCAGAATCCTTTCCATTTCTGCAGTTTATTAGGCCTTTGGACCTTATTTCCTTCCCTATTGAGGAACCTTGATGTTTCAACTTGTAATGTCAACTGAACTCCATTATTACTAAAATATTATTTTAACATTTTAATTCTCATCCTTCAAAGTTGCAACCATCTATTCAACATGTGTGCTCCTCTGTTTTATAGCTAGGGACTGGGAAAGAAAAGGAATGCAGAAATACACATATTCTGATCTCATTTGATTTCATCACAATGATCAGTAGAATTTCGCCTTACAGCAGGTCAACTTTCTACATTCCTTCAGGGACATCTGTGGCTATTTATCTCCATACCACTCATCTATATTTCTCATTCAATAAGTGACTTCCTATTCCAATGAATATCAACATTTATGGCTTGTCGACACCCAAGTCATCTACTCTAACAGCACCAACCACAAATTAACATTCCTTAATTACTGGATGGTAAGGCCTACTCAATATCAGTATATCCAGAGTTTTCCTGCAGATTTTCAAATTCTCTTGCAATTTACTTGTCATTTATCTGTTTCTCCTGAATGTTCAGTGCTTCTCTTTCTAATGACACATGCCTTTTGTACCAAAATATGTTCAGGACTTTGTCTCTGCCTCCCTTACAAAATCTTCTATTGTGTTTGGCCTTTAAATACCGAGACTTCCAATAATTAATTTAAAAAATATTTTCTCCTCAAGATTGAAATATGTAACTTCATCTTCCAATTAAAATTAAAAATATTCAGATCTTTACCTGCCTGAAAGTTCTCACAATTATACTCACAAATTTCAGAGATGAATACTTATCCATTGGAGTGAAAAACTCACTTGGAATGTGACAAGTTGATATTTAAAATAGAAATCATTTCACATTTTTTTTTCAATCCTACCAAAAGCTGACTAAGTCCCTTCTTCATTTTTCTCTTGGGATGGATTTTATTTCTCTGGGCAATGGCACACCCAGAAATTCATGATAACTGCCACTTTTGCTAATCATCAAGTTTTTGTTAAGCCATGATGACTCAGTTAACGTATTTAAGTTTCTATCAAGTTCATTCTGCCCCCATTTTATTCCGTTCAGTGATACTACTTTATCACTTCATGATTCCCTTGCCTGCTATGCCATGAATCAACAATATTTCTGATTGTCACATCTCTGCTTCTGCAGTTCAACCTAAATCCATTGATTCTTAAATGTCATTTCCATTTTTTTCTAAAACATTTCATTCTAGATTAAGTTTGAACCATTTTGGGGGGAATAATTCTCTGGAATCTTTGTTCCATCTCTCTACATCCATATGTTATATATGTGCTGTTGTAAAGTTACTCCTCATTAACATGCAGTCAAGAATACATTGTAGTTATTACCTACTATCTTTGTCACTCTTGTTGAAAATTATTGACAACTTAAGGCTTATCTTAATTTTTTATATATAATCTTTAAGGTCTTTTGCTAGGAGCTCAATAATGATTTGTTCAAAGCATAAATAAATACAGGTGTAAATTTTTTTGTAGAACTGGGGATCTAACCCAGAGCCTAGTATCCTACATGGCACTCAAGTACTCTATCTTTAGAATCATGCCTAACCTTCTTTTTCTTATTGTATTGTATTTTTGAGCTTAGGTCTCTTTAACTTTGCTTTGGCTGCCTTTTAATGTACAATCCTCTTTCTCGATCCTATGCATCTGAAATCACAAGTGTGAATGGCTATGCCCAGCTTACATGGTAAAAAAAAAACTTTGAGCAATAAGGTTGAGATACATAGGTTTTGCTAGCTTCATAATTTCAAAACGTACTTTATATTAAACATTCAGTTATGGACTATCCTATTGAGAGTATCCAGTTTGATATCAATTCTTCAGATTTTAGATTTTGCTAATGTAGGACAGGGCAAGTATTTACTGACCTTGTGGATATTGGGTCTACAACCTTCTGAAACTAATGTGAGAATAAATGTCATTCTATGTACCTGAACTCTCCTATGTCACTAGAAAAACTGAGATTCCCCAGTTATACAGCCCTGCCTGACAGACTCATGGCTACCCTGCACTTGGGCTTTGGATTTTCTGGAAAAAGTTTTAAATATTTTCAGAGAAATTATTGATTTATTTTGAAACCATTAAGATCAAACTAGGTACCATCACTTCCCTTAAATGACTTCTGCAATATTTCCATATAATTTTTACTACAATTTATATCCACTAGCTTTTTATACTAATTTTTATCATTTTTAATTAAATTTTTGCTTTATTGTTGAAAGTGTGGTACAGAGGGGTTACAGATTCATATGTAAGGCATCGAGTACATTTCTTGTTCAACTTGTTACCTACTCCCTCATTTCCCCTTTCTCCCTCACTTTTTCCCCTCTCCCCCCAAGAGTTGTGCAGTTGATTTACACCAAATGGTTTTGTAACTATTGCTTTTGCAATGGTTTATTATTTTGTCCCTTGTCTTTCAATTTTGATATTCCCTTTCCCTTCCCCAGTTCTATTACCCATATAAACAGTATCCAGGTATTTGGATGACATATAGTGGTAGCGGGTTACAACCACAGGAAGGGAATCTGCTCGTTTTGAAGAACTCAATATCTGGGTATTAGTGCTGAGCAAAATAGTTTGACACTCAATTACAAAATCAAGGTTTAGCAAAATAAAATGCCAGAAAGCAGATAATTGAAAGGGGTGGGATAGGGTAAAAAGGAAATGAGTAGACAGATGAAGAAGAGAAGGGAGATAAAATGTAGACAAAAATCAAATTTATATCCTACAAAATTCAGAAGAATGAGGGTAAGGAATGGTTAGAAGAGGAAAGGGTAAGAATGTTGACAAGGGTGACATTGATCAAGATATATGTATTCATAAATGCCACCTTAAATAGTTCATTTGCATGACTATTAAAAGAAAATAAAAGATTAAAATTATTTTGAAAGATACATTTAAATTATATTACAAATAATTGATTGTATTTTATTCTTCATCCCCTCCTAAATGGATCCTGAAAGTGGTATGTATACAGATAAAATAGGCATTTTTCTGTGGTTACCTTCATCCCAATGCTTATCTTTAAAGTGCTTTATGTAGAGTACTGACATTATAGTCACATATTTACTCATTTCTTACTCTACAACACCATTTAGATATTAACGTGTACACTTATGATTCTCAGAAGAGGCATCTTTGATTTTTTTTTTGGCAGACTGCTAGTGCTTTGCATATAACAAGCCTACAGAAATATGTTCATTTTGATTCCATCATAGCTTGAAGCAATCATTTTAGTTTGGTATTTTTAATTTTCTTTATTTGTCTTGAGAATATTTCACTTCACTTTGTACACTCCTACCAACCAAATGTTGTATTTATCTAGTGAGTCTAAGACTATTGGTTTTTTTTCTTTTAAATTATGTATCTTAAGTTCAAGTACCACATAGATAAGTGCATAATCCTAAGTGTCTCTAGCCCTGACAACTGACCATTTATTTGTCCCTGATTATTCTTTTTTTTTCCTGTTAACACTGGCCTCCATGCATATTTACAATGGTTCCTTCATGAAAAATCCACTCCTATTCAGCAATTTCTTGGAATCCTCTGAGGAATAAGGTTGTTTGGGATTGTTCATGTTACATTGACTCCAGTTAGGTGTCTCATTCTAGAGGACTAGCACATCTCCTTCCACAAAAGGTGTGATACCCCTCTCCAGTCCATCATGCCATCCTGAGAGGAGAGAATCCCTTCCTTCTACAGACTATCACATTAGATCATTTGTTCTGTGCCCTGCATTGACTGATCCTCTTCAGATAGTCTAGTATTGGTGACAACTGAATTCAATACACTGTTTATGTCCCGTTATCCTTAGTGATTTCCCCAAATTCAAATCTAGTTTTCCAAAGTCTTCTCTATTCCATTAAAATAAATATTTACTTTCTTCTTTTCATGATAAAATACCCTCCCATTTCCCCTCTCAAATACCCCTGTTTACATACAAACTCTTCTCTGAATGCTTTTCTAATGGGTAAGTAATATTCCATTGTACATATATACCTCATTTTCAGAATCCATTTATCAACTGAGGGGCATTGGGACCGATTCCATACTTGGCTATGGTGACTAATGTTGCAATGAACATGGTTGTGCTGGTGGTTTTAGTGTAGTCTGGTTGGTACTCTTTTGGGAAAATGCCCAAGAGTTGAATTCCTGAATTGGCCTTAATAGGAAATTGGTTTCCCAGATTATACTGATCTTGTACAAGAAATGTATCCAATGCCTAACGTATGAAACTGTAACCTCTCTGTACATCAGTTTGACAATAAAAATTAAAAAAAAGAAATATAATAGAAGTGACCCTCATACTGTCATAGTCTCCATCATTTGGGGATAAGAGGAACCTTTACATGGAATGTAATATCCTCATGGAGGTATTATATTATATGGCAAAGGGTCTGCCTGTAATAAGTGTAATTACTCATTGTCCCTCAGGTTCATCACAAAGGAGATTATACATGTGGGCCACTCCAATCACGTGAGCTCTTTAAATATAGAATTTCATTGGTCTTGTAGTTAGAGAGGAAGTGAAGAATAATCAGAGTATGAGGACACTTGATCTCCATTCTTGTAAGTGTCTGAAAATGCTTGGAAGAAGAGACCCTTTTATAGCCACAGAGTCAAGTTCACCATGTTGGATATCCTGTTTTGACCTTGTGAGAAACAAAGTCCTGAACTGAGCCTACTTGGAAATCTGATCTACAGAATTATTTGATAATAAATACAAGATTTTTTGTTTGTTTGTTTGTTTGCCAGTCATGGGGCTTGGACTCAGGGCCTGAGCACTGTCCAGGGCTTCTTTTTGCTCAAGGCTAGCACTCTGCCACTTGAGCCACAGCGCCACTTCTGGCCATTTTCTGTATATGTGGTGCTGGGGAATTGAACCCAGGGCTTGATGTATAGGAGGCAAGTACTCTTGCCACCAAGCCATATCCCCAGCCCCATACATGTTGTTTTATGTTACAAAATTAGTTATAATTATTATGGCAGCAAAAATAATAAAGTATATCTCCTAAAACACTTTGTTTTTAATAATGTGAAATAATTGAATTTAATGCCACTTTAAGAATAAGATGACCACATCAGAAAAGCCTTTCTGTTCATATATATGTGTGTGCGCTCTCGCGTACGTGCGTGCATGCATGCGTGTGTGTGTGTGTGTGTGTGTGTGTGTGTGTAGATTAAGTCAGGTGTTTTATGGTAACCAATATGTGGTTTGTTTTTTTTCAAATTAACATTGGATTAATTTTTAAATGATGTTGTCTAGGTTATTTAAGTATTGTCTCCAGACCAAAACCTTCTGAATTAAAATATATTTAACAAGTTCACTGTAAAAAATATATTAAGCACACATCAAATAGCTAAATAAAAACTCCAATATCAGTAGTATTTCTGGAAATTCACTGTGAGATGTAGCAGTCACTATCACTGGTTTGAAAAGTATTGATTCTATTGATGTCCTTGTCTCTCATCTGGATGAAAGGCTGCCCAGCTTTTTTTTTTTTTTCTCAAACTTTTATTATCAAACTGATGCACAGAGAGGTTACAGTTTCATATGATAGGCATTGGATACATTACTTGTACTATTTGTTACCTCGTCCCTCATACCCCAGCTTCTTGTTTCTGTTTTAACTTGCCATTTTTCCTAGAGGCAACCCTTAAATAACATAAAATGTCTGATTATTTAAACAAAGTACTTAAGCCATCTGCTGATCTGGGGTTATATTTTGCTTGCTGGCATATATTTCTTTTTAAAGTTTAGTCTATTTAAGAAAATTTTCAGATGATATGAAAGTCATAAAAGGTAAAGAAATCTACCTTGCTTTTGGTCATATTTTCTATTTAGATAGTTAATCATTTACATCTTATAAAAAAACTTTAATATGGGGTATTTCTCAGTGGCATAATACTTTGCCTGTATACACAGGCCTTGAGTCAATCCCCAATGATTTAAAAGGCTGAAAACAAAACTAAACAAAAATCTTAGGTGAATTTTTGCAACATTTATTGTGTTGATTCAAATAGACTTTTGTTGAAAAATTTGAATCTGTTAGGCACAGGTCAAAACATGTAGAAAACAAGAGTGAATCACAATGAACATCATATGTAAATTAATCTCATATATGATTAGATTAAATTTAAAATAAAGCATCAGATATTAGATTAACTTAACAATATTAAGTAAGTACTAGAATAACAAGTACTTTCTGAAGAATAGATTAATATTTTTAAGAAAGTTTCTAAGTGGAGGTTGAAGGAAGAATCATCCATAAAGTAAAGAAAATTACAAGAAATAATCAAGAAGAATGAGTTGCTTAATGTCAGAGTCATCGAAATTGGAAAACAGGCAGCAACAAGAGGCAAAACTAAAGAATGGTAAGAGAACTGTGAAGAACTTGAGACTGCACAAGCAGCATGGAGCCACAGATCTGTGGACTCTATTCAAAAATATAAGAATGCAAAGAAGACAAGTGTAGTTTTTTACCACAGAAAACAGGTGTGAATGTTAAAACACTGTTCTAGTTGCAACAGTAGGCATGTTTACTCACAAGTTAAACAAACTCATAGCCTCAATTCTATAAAATGTAGGTAGTTTTTAGCAAATAGCCCAGGTGTTAAACAGTAACTAATTCCACACAAGAAAGCAATATTTATTTATTAGCATGAAAAACAGAAGTCTCGGAACATGAAATTCAAATCTGGGCCATTTTTCCTCCAAAAGTAATAACAACAACCAAATATTCAATAAAGTCAAGTTAATCAATAGGTTGCTACCAACTTCATCTTCCATATCTTTATCCATTTAGTAATAACAATATTGTGTGAAAGGGAACTGTTAAATTCAGATCAACAATAGTTGCTACAAAGTAATATTAGCAAATACAAAATGGAAAAAAATTAAATGCTGCTCCCAAGTTATTTTGATGTTATTAAAACTCCTAAATATTTGGAACATAGTTAATAAACTTAAGCTATTTACAGATATCATATTCATTTATTAATGTTAAATCAAGTAGGCATGATTCTCTATGAATTGCTTGTTTTCATGAGCATAAACTCCCATACATACAGTCATAAATCTGCTTGGATAATCGAGACATTATTTTGGGATTTTTTTTTCATTTCTGTGTAATTAATGCTCCAAGTTGATCAATTTTTTGGATACATATATATGTTTCCCCATAGTTTTTTCCACGACTCAGTTATCTATTCAGAACTTTCTAACTTTGATTTTGAAATGATTTTCTTTACATCCTATTTGCAAAAGAATATCAGTACTTTTGAAAATTTTCCAATGAGTGTATTTTGTAATGGAGTCATTTTCTTTCTTTGAGAAAAACTTTCTCTTTAATTGTAATATTATTTTAGGCTTTTCATACCTTTTGAGAAATATTCTATGGAATTCATATCTTTTAATCCCTCTCTTCCCAGATTGTCAAAATACATTTATTACAAGATGTAAAACACTCATATTCTTTCTTATAGTTCCTTTTGTAAATAGTTTTATTATCTTTAAGTAATTGTACAAAGGAGTTGCCATTCAAAATGCAGTTTGTAAGTAAAAAATACACCTTAATCACAGTCACCAGCTCTCCCAGCCCACCCCTTTTCTCATTTTCTCACAAAATTAATTTTGAATGGAATTTTTTCACTGTATTCTCTCTCCCCCTCCTCATTTTTCTTTTTTATGTTATTTCTTTTTTTAAAAGTGCTTTATTGTCAAAGTGATGTCCAGAGGGGTTACAGTTTCATATGTAGGATAATGCATACATCTCTTATCCACCTTGTTACCTCCTCCCTCATTTCTCCCCCCTTCCTTCCTTCCAGTTTCCCTAAGCCCGCATGGATTGTATGGTTGGTTTACACCATATAGTTTTTTTTTTTGTTTGTTTGTTTGTTTTGAGGCATTTACAGTGATCGACTTTTCTTTCTTTTTTCTTTTTTTTTATTTTTTGTCAAAGTGATGTACAGAGAGGTTACAGTTTCATACATTAGGCCTTGGGTACATTTCTTGTATGGTTTATTACCTCCTCCCTCCTCCCCCATCCCCATACCTCCTTTCCCTCTCCCCCCATGAGTTGTTCAGTTGGTTTACACCAAATGGTTTTGCAAGTTTGCTCTAGGAGTCGTTTGTCTTTTTATCCTTTGTCTCTCGATTTTGATATTCCCTTTTACTTTGTAAGCATTGCTGTTGCATTGGTAAACCACTCATTTTCTTGTTTTCCTAAATGTACAAATGAAATAGCCATAGTAAAAATAGGAGACTTTAACATGATCTGCTTTTCTTTAAATTTTAATTGGATAATTCAATATATTTAATGATGATATAGGTAGTTAAAATACTATATATAGTTAATATGATCACCTTGCAGAATAATGTGCTAAACTCTTTTTGGTAGAAACCCAGCTCAACCTCATTTAGTTTAACTAAGTGTAACCTGGAAAGTGGTATTTAATGCCTCTGGATCATAGTTTTGTCTCTTCACATAGGATGTTGATAGCCTTAGCAATTTCTCTTAGCTTTAACTTTCTAGCACACCCCAGACACATTATCTTGAAGATATTAACTTTGCATTGTCAACAACTTGTGCAGTAGGAAATTGAAGGTATAATGATAGTATTAAATTACTATTCTAATATCACCCAAGTAAAAAAACGTGTAGTTTTGCAAAAGAACAATTTATCTTGATTATAGGCCATTTCCCTTATATTATCTAAAGATGTATTTTTCCTCCTTGTCACATTAGGTTAAGTTCTGTTTTACCCCCTTTTCCAGTACAGACTATCACAAATAATTAATTAAAACTTTTTTTCTAATAAAGTAAACTTCCATGGCCTAGAAGATTGGAAAATTACTTTATTATCACTTCCTCTGCTGTATCTGTCAAGAAACAAAAATTTCAAACAGGTTGTTATGGTGGTGTAAACTGCTTAAATCTCTCAGTACTTGTTTTATGGCTAACCATACGTTGCCCAAGGAAAGTAATTCTGCTAAATTTACTTTCCATTAGTAGTAGAACATTTAATGGTACCACACTAAACTGTATTGAACACTGCCTCATTAAATAGGAATTTTAACCAGCCTGTGCACCTGCTCACAATTAGAAAATTGTTAGAATATTAAAAAGAAATCTTCAAGTAATTATATAATTCAATTGACTTACAAAAATGAAAGCCAAATGTTACTCATTTCAATTAACAAAGAACTCATTATTGTTTTATAGGTATAAGAGTCTAATTTTCTTAAAAATAATCAATTGCATATTTAAATATGCATAATTATTATGATCTATTTATATGTGGTCTACATATATACATCTTTTATAATATTTCACATAAAATTTAATTCCTGAAGTTTCAAAATATTCAGCATATAAAATTATATGAAGATGACATGTATTCAAATATTACCATGCAAATAACTCATCCCAGGGATTCATCTCTTTTTATAGAGAATATATTCTGTCCATACTTTTTTATAACACTTGTTCTAAAAGATAGTCTTAACTAACTTTAAATAAGAGAGTAAGAATATACTAAGACAGGGTGGAAAAATGAAAATGTCAGGAATGTGTGCTTTCATTTGTTTGTCATATAGCCTCAAATACACGCAGAAAACTGATAGTACTTACCTCCATATTTTCCAGATTCTATTTTCAAATATGCTTTCATGTAATTTTTATCACACTGTCTCAACATTTCTCCTTATAATACTGAGGAAGTGAACATCTTTATATCTTAGGTTAAAAGAATTTGAAGCATATGGTTGACTTTACACATGATTAATGTTTTCCTGCCAATTCATTGAAGTACAAATTGCATTCATTAAAAGTACTCTCTTTTATAAATTATTAATCACTCCTCATAACTCATAATCTGTTGATAATAATAAATTAATTGTCTTTCTTAAACTTAATCCTGGTATCTACCACAGACCGCATGAGCATTTAATCATAAGAGATTTTTCAGATTTTCACTTTATCTCCAATTCCTACCTTGAACTTGCCTTGGCCCTAGACCTACGGGATCACTTATGATTCCTCAGGTGAGATCACCTACCATATTTGAGGATGTTCACCCTGGCATGGGGCTGCGAGGAGGCAGAGGGTCACACGGAGAAGATGTCCTCTGACAACCCTAACAGACCAGCAATCAGCCTCCTGCTCGCCGCTGAGGCATAGACATCAGAGAACCATCAGTCAGCAGCCTTGTGTATGAGGACTGACTGGCAGAATGATAAACACTGTAAAATGGTAATACTACTACAAATATAGATTATGGTATCCCACTACATTTGGCCAATTAATTTTCCTCCTCACTATCATAAAGGCTGGATTTGTTGTCATTCTGCTATTGAGAAATAAAAACCAATATCTTGTTTTTCTTTTGTTAAAAGCAAATGAAGTGTATTGCTGACATTACCCTGATTACGGCTTTTCTGTCGACTCATTCATGATGTACAAATTGTATTCATTAAAAGTATTATCTTCTATAAATTATTAATTACTCCTTGTAGCTTATAATCTGTTGATAATAAGAAATTGATTGGCTTTTCCTAACTTAATCCTGTCATCTGCTACAGACTGCAACAGGCATAAATAATATAGGCTTCTTTGCATTTATGTGGTTTATAAACTTTTCCTTTCTCCAATCCATTTCAAATGCCAACTGTCCCTCAACATTTAGGGAAAATTACTACTTTAGGTTTGTTCAACATCTCCCTGATATTTTCTTTTCTGCTTTGTTTTGAAATTTAAATATCTAACTTCTCCAAAGTCTTTGCATCTCTTCTTTTTCCATCTGGGTGGCAAATTCATTCTTCACTGAAAGAACTTTCTGAAATTCATGGATAACAAAATCTTAAAAAAATAAAATCTGTAAGAGTAGAAATAAAGTATCAACAACATGCAATTCTAGGTTATCTTATGGAAAATATTTTAAACTATTATGTGGATAAAAGTGAACTATAAGGGTTTGTAGAATTTAATTTGGAAGTGTGGACTTGAGTAGGTTTATGATATTAGGATGGGTCAAGCGATAAAACAATATCCTGTACACTAATGAAGAAAAATAGAGACTTCTAGCTTTCATAGTCATGTATTTATTTAAGTTCAACCTCTTTAAGAAAATAACAGGGACATAAGGTAACATTAATTACCAAGGGCTTTCTACATGCTAGTGTTTTGATCAGATATTATTATTGCATTGGCTTTAATACATCTCATAAAGCTCTTTCAAATATGAATTTTCCAGATAAGAAAATAAGGTCAAAAAATTAAGTAGCAATTTAAGGTGGAAAGGCTACTGTATTCACTTAGTTGTAATAAAGAGTTACTGCTCTGTCATGTCAACAAATTTCCTCTTCCCCAGCTAATGGAGTCACATAAAGTATTCTTTCCTCAGCCAGGTGCCAGTGGCTCAAGTCTGTAATCCTAGCTCCTTAGAAAGCTGAGATCTCAGGGTCACAGTTCAAAGCCAGCCCGGGTAGGAAAGACAGTGAGTCACTTATCTCCAATTAACCACCAGAAAACTGGAAGTGGTACTGTAGCTCAAAGTGCTAGAGGACTAGCCTTGAGCTAAAGAGCTTAGGGACAGACCTCATGCCTTGAGTTCAAACCACATGACTGACAAACAAACAACAACAAACCTTTTGTTTCCTCTTTCAGAATCATGGGCATTTTGTATACTACTGTTCTATAATGCTACAGTGTAATCACTACAAAGTTCATTACATGTCTAGTCAAGAGTGCAGAGATAATATTAGTTTAATATTCACTGATAATACTCCTACTTTATCATTTTGTATTAAACATATGTATTGTGTATGTTTTATCAGTGCCTTTCAGATGTGTACCTATTCAAAATGTTTTCTACTTTTGCCAGTACTTAGACAATATAGAGTCAATTGAAAGTAAAGCTATTTACAATTAAAATACCTTATTTAATATAGAATCCAAGTTCTTAAAAATTCACAGAGGAAGTCACACAACCATATTTATTATATCTATTTTTATTTTTTAACACAATCTCAAATATGTCTTCAGTTTTTCTATGGGTGGCAACTACACATCCACATCATTGTACTTTCCAGTTTGTTTCTAAGATGGACCTTTTGTGTTTCTGCACCTCTCCGTAAGGTGTTCTTGTTGTATTGTTGAGAACTCTAAGCGGGGGAAGGTTGGTTTTGCAGATTCATCTCATGTTTATTTAGGTCCTGGAAATGGGGTCATTCACGGCTGCTCCCAAGCTGTATAATTACTCTCTATTTTAATATAATCTAGGAAGCTTTCATTTGTTCATTCATTAGTCATTTATGTACTGCATTTCATTTCCAGCTTCCTTCACTTCTATGCGTATATTAATTCTTGAATATATTGCATTCGCATAGATAACCCTTTGCCTTGACTTTCAATTTTCCCTTTTCCTCATCTTTAACTATTATTCAGCCATATCATATCCCCAGTAACACTAACTGTGCCACAGTATCCCAGGCATTCCTCTTTTAGACCAATACTTCCTGATTTCCCATCTTGCTTATGATCATTTCTCCTTTAGACCTCAGGTCTCATGGGGATTTTCAGCCCATTCATGCCATCCTGCATTCCATTTTCAGAAGGTCACTTTGCCTCCACTGTAATCCTAGAGAATAACTTTGAACTCATAGACTTGTGCTTGCTTCCTGAGGACTTTAATGAGTCATGTCTCTTACTCTTTCTGCTTTGGGTTATTTTAGACATAGGCGCTGGACATTATGCAAAGGAGAGCAGGATTTCTATCCTAAAATTTATATTTCCTGAATACCTCGGATGACAGGTCTGTATGAATGTGTCCAGCTTCTTATGGGTAGAAATCAATTCTAGTTAAATTATTGCTCAGGCTGGCCTAGAATTGTGATTTTTCTGATCTCTGACTCCCAAGGAGCTAAAATTACAGGTATGACCCACCATTCCTAACTAGGTAATTCTTTTATGTACTGCTTCCCATATAGAAAAAGTCACTATGTATTACAGGAACTAATTTTTCACATTCATGTGTTGACAAGCCATAAGATTTTCTTAAAACAGTTTTTACCTATAAGCTTAATGCTGTTTATTGTTAATGGCTTCTTTTACTCTTACTATTTAGCATCCATTTCCCCTCTTACTGTCACAGACTGATTTGTAATGTTTGTTACCACAGTTTACCACCCATGTTCAGCAGGCTTTTAAGAAACACCTCTAAAAGCCACCATTTCTACTTTTGAGATTTTACTGAAATTGGATGATCTTCCCAATTCAGTGATGTTCTAAGTTTAATGTGGAAAAAAATCACCTAGGCAACAAGATGTACAAAAATGTGATAAATATGTAGAGTAGGCTCCAGTTCCAATTAGGCTCAGATATTTATATTTTAAGTAAACAAAGAATATTGATTCAGATAGGGTGATACTACATTTAAATCTCAGCATTATTCAGATTGATTTTCTTTGAAGAGCTTGCTTTGCCAGTGAATGGTAAATGAAGTTCAATAGTTCGTTGACAACTAAGATGTTAAATTTTCTCCCTTCTCCTTAGTAAAACAAAGAACTTAAGTTGCATTAGAAAACTTGGAAGCTAGCAAAATAAATGCTCAATCTAACCACACAATCATGGATAACTTATTAATAGTTTCCCCTGCATTTTCTCCACTGAGAAAGCATCCAGGGACACACACAGGGTATTTTGTCTTTGACAGAGGATCTCTCTGACTTTTCCCAGGTTAGCTTCTATCTCCTGGTCTTCCTGTCCTCATGCCCAGCGTAGCTGGATTATGACTATATGCACTCATGTCTGTTTCTCACCATTCTTTTCCAAGCATAGCATTATAACACTCATTCTGCCGATGATCAACACAGGAGGTTGATGGAAAATGTCCATTTACTTACAGAGTTGTTAAATCTCGTTATAAGTTCATCCTTAATTGACAAAAACTGCATAAATTCATGATGTACAATATAGTTTGCTATATACATGCTTTGTGGTATGGCTAACTCAAGCTACATGATTAATGAATTCTCTTGAATGACTATTTTTTTAGTGTGGTGAGAATAATTAAAACTATCTTGGGGCTGGGAATACGGCCTAGTGGCAACAGTGCTCGCCTCGTGTACCTGAAGCCCTTGGATCGATTCCCCAGCACCACATATATAGAAAACAGCCAGAAGTGGTGCTGTAGCTCAAGTGGCAGAGTGCTAGCCTTGAGCAAAAGAAGCCAGGGACAGTGCTCAGGCCCTGAGTCCAAGCCCAGGACTGTCCAAAAACAAAAACAAAAAAACAACAAAAAACTATCTTAGCAGTTTTTAAAAATAAAATGCAGTGGGCTAGGAATATGACCTAGTGGTACAGTGCTTGCCTGGTATACATGAAGCCCTGGCTTAGATTCCTCAGCACCACATATATAGAAAAGCCAGAAGTGGTGCTGTGGCTCAAGTGGTAGAGTGCTAGTCTTGAGCAAAAAAGAAGCCAGGGACAGTGCTCAGGCCCTGAATTCAAGCCCTAGGTCTGGTAGAAAAAAATTAAATTAAAACAAAATAAAATTCAGTAGCTGAGGCACCATGTTGTACAGTAGGTCTCTTCAAATTACCCTTAAACTCTAATTAATGAATCAATTGACCAATATATTACTAATTAATAATACTGTTGGGAAAATGGAGGAGAATGGAAAAGGAATAGGTCGGACTCAATCATCAAATGCGAGAACTGTTTATTGAGGAACAAGGATGGACACAGACCTTCCCTCAGGTTTAGAGGTTGTGCAAGGGGGTGAATTTGGGACCAGGTATATGAGGGGTCTGAGGAAGGAGGCAGAGGTTTTTGAAAGCACTACTAGGTCTAGGAAGTTCATGGATTGTCCTTGGACCCATAATGGATTATTTCCAGATGGGCTGTTTACAGATGGGCTTAGGTGAATTGCCCTGGTGAATTGCCCTGCCTGCACATTAAAGCAGGTCAGCTCATACCTGAGGTTTTATCTGGTGCCTGTATGCCCCTGAGACAATAAGGAGGGGTCAATCCTTCATATTCCATCTTTGGATACATAGAAAAAATGGGCCTAGAGGGGAGAGGCAAGTCCTTCATATAGGATCTTTCCATACATAAAAGAATGGGCTGAGAGGGGAGCAACAAGGCGTTTTGAGAACAAAGCAGATTCCCATCAAATACATCTTTAACAATTCTTAATTCTTATCAGCTATTTCTTTACATAAGTGAGCCAACTTAAGCTTTCTTCTTTCCTCCTCCTACTCCTCCTCCTCTTCCTCTTCTTCTTCTTCCACCTCCTCCTCCTCCTCCTTCTCCTCCTCTCCTTTTTCTGAGTGAGGTTTTCATTATATATAACCCATGCTGTCTGAAAACTCTTTTTTAAAAACAATTTTATTGTCAAAGTGATGTACAGAGAGGTTACAGTTTCGTATGTTAGGCATTAGATACATTTCTTATACTATTTATCTTCTCCCTCATTCCCCCTCCCCCTCCCCCTTTCCCTCTCCCTCCATGAGTTGTTCAGTTGATTTACACCAAACACTTTTGCAAGTATTGCTTTTGTAGTCGTTTGTCTTTTTACCCTATGTCTCTCGATTTTGGTATTCCCCTTCAGTTTCCTAGTTCTAATACCAGTATACATGTTTTCTAATGTACTCAGATAAGATACAGAGATAGTTCAGGTACTGTCTTTACTTCCAAAGAGCAGTGATTATAGACATGTACTGTCATGTGTGGCTTAAACACTATAGTTCCTTACTTATCTAGCTTATGTGTAACTTTTAGAATGTATATAATGGATAGCTTTGCATACAGAAATTCATCCAAATCAAATTAATTTTATATTAAAGCTTTTTTTTTTTTGCCAGTCCTGGGGCTTGAACTCAGGGCCTGACCACTGTCCCTGGCTTCTTTTTGCTCAAGACTTGCACCCTACCACTTAAGACACAGCACTCACTTCCAGCTTTTTCTGTTTATGTGGTGCAGAGGAATCGAACACAGGGCTTCATGTATGTGAGGAAAGCACTCTACCACTAGGACATATTCCTAGCCAATGAAAGCTTTTTAAATGTAAATTTTCTAAAATAACGCATCAGAAATAAATAGGAAATAACTGAAAAAGGGTGTTTTCAATTTGTACTTCCAATCTTACAGATTTCATTTCTCTGTTGAGAATGATGAGCACTTGATTAAAAGAAGAATTTATTATACAATTAATATTTTATGACATCTTAGACATGAAAAATTATATTTGTTTTAAAATTACTTACTTTAAATATATAACATTAAGCATTTGTAGTTCACGTTTTCTGTGTTATCATTTTCATCTGGGCCTGAAGGGTCCTATCCTGGTCTGAATTCTTCGCCTAGAATTATTCAGTATGGCATCTCATTTGCATACATATTTTATTGGAGTCCAGACCTAATATTTTTTCTTGATAACATGAAAATACTGTCATAATTATTTTCTTTAATCTCGAATGATTTTCTATGGAAGACCTTGTATGTCAATTAGAGTATAAACCTTGTGATTTTCATTTTATTACATAGATTATATGAATTTGATCACTTAGTTTTGATCATATCACTAGATTATGTTTTCTCATGTAGTGACAATATATTCAAATCCTTTGTCTTAATATTTTTCTAATTCAAGTTTTAGTCTGCAGAGGATTTTTTTTAAATATATGAATCTAGAACCTAAACTCTTCTATACCCTAAAGCCCACTTAGTCATTAATTTGCCAGCCTGATTTATTCTCTCCTCATAGACTTACCGTACAGTAAGCTTTAACATGTGCAAGGAAATCATTTTCTTATAATGTCTTGAGGTCAAATATTCACTAGAAATTTCATTTTCAAAGCAAGAATCAATACAATGGGTTAGTAATGACTAACTATATGCAAACATTCTTAAATTCTACCCTGGGGTCTGGCAGTCAATTCTGTGTATGAGCTTTGTGGTGGCATACTGCAAGCTTTGAAGCATGCTTGGTACACCATAAAATATGTACAAAAGATAATTATAAAATGTCATTCCAAGCCAGGTGCCAGTGGCTCACGCCTGTAATTCTAACTACTCAGGAGGCTGAGAACTGAAGATCATGGTTCGAAGCCAGTCCAGGCAGAAATGTCCTCTTGAGACTCTTATTTCCAAATAACTACCACAAAACCGGAAGTGGTGCTGTGGCTCATGTAGTAAGTAGAGAGCACTAGCCTTGAGTAAAAAGGCTCAGGGGCAGTTCCTTGGCCCTGAGTTCAAGCCCCACAACCCACACAAAAAGTCATTCCAGGGGCTGGGAATGTGGCTCAGAGGCCCGAGTGCTTGCCTAGCATTCATGAGGCCCTGGGTTTAGTTCCTCAGTACCACACAAAGAAACAAAAACCAAAAACATTATTCCAACTGATCCCTGAAATATTTTTCCTTTCTTTATACTAAGATTCAGTTTTTCTGAGTAAAATATGTTTTAGACAATAATAACCAGACACTGCCTCCTCTGAATACTTTCAGGAAGTAAGTGAGTAAGAGAACTCATTCTTAGTGATAATCCTGGGAATTATAATGAAGTCAGAGGCAAGGTAGCAGCATCAGGAGAACCAGGATTTGTGAGTGGACCTCACAAAAGGCCAAGGCTTGGAGAGGAAGTGAGGACGGCACCGGACACAAGTACTTTGTACACAGAATGCTACCAGTGCTGGTTTATTACAAATGATTTTCCACATCGAAGAAGGGGAGCGGGGAAGGAGGAAGAAAAATGAGGGAAGAGGTAACAAGTTTGAAATGCACTCACTGCCTTATGTATGAAACTGTAACACCTCTGTACATCATTTTGACAATAATTAATAAGAAAAAGAAAAAAAAACCCTCCTCCTCTAAGACTAAAAGTACTTTTGTGTATATCAGCAATAACCATTTATATTCTGAGAGACACCATTTGATTTGCTAGGTTGGTAGAAATGAGAAAATTGGGGAGAAAATGTTATTCATTAAGTCTTTATATTTATAATTGAGGACCAAAACAAGAATATGACTATTTCGCTTTTTTGTAGATGAGTACTCAAGAAGCTATTTTGGTAATAATACGGAACACACTTTGGAGATAAGGAAAATAATGTTACAAATTGCCATGAAGAGTCACTTGTTTCAAATTATTCTCTCTAGGAAGAAGACTTAAATTTTGCACCTGTTTAGCTGCAACAATACAAATATACTCAATTACCTTTTGGAAAACACTTATTCATTACTTAATTTTCTGTAAGTAGAATTTGTGAGCCACTAAGGAGCTGAAGCAAGTGGATATCAGTCACTAATTGAGACTTTTGGATCTATCTTGTACACATTTCTAAAAGGAGTTGCTTAGGATTGAATTCCCAGGTTAACAGACTGCAAAGATGTATCTCACAAGATGACTTAACCCAATGGAATAGTTAGAAAAAAGAAACTATTTCTAGTGACATCCTAAAATGATTTCTTTAATGAATACCTCCTGAGGCTTCACCAGGCTTATAAATACAAGAGGTTTATTTCCTTTTTTAGACATTTTTCTCCAATTACGATCATAGGCAATATAGAAATTGGATAGGTTTTCATTCAAAAGGCTGTCAAGCATCTTGTTCACTCTCTTACCTGCGGCTCCCTAAAGGCAGAGCCACTCAAAAATTTATGTCAGAGCCAAAATCTAAGACATTTTTCTCCCCTTGAGAGATTGCATGTTTCTTTTATTGGAAAATAAAAACCATATAATGAATCAGATAGCATTTGGGGGTGAGTACCTCTCTTACACTCTTTACCGGTCAACCACAGTTCCATGAGATATAGCCTGTACAGTCCTTACATTTTACAGAACACATATAGCCTACAATGATGCAGTCTTAAAAATTTCCTTCCTAGGTTCCTCATTAAACACTAGCCTACTCCTTGTTCCAATAAATCTAATACAACCAGGATCATCTCCAATGTTGGGAATAATTGCTATCTTTAGGAAATGTCTAGGTGAAATTATTTGATGCATTTTATCTATTTAAACTGTGATTTCACACTGTACAAAAAGATATTTTCACAGGTAGCCAGGAACTTTGTGAGCACAGGTTAATGATCAGAAGAGCAAATTGAAGATTTCCTCACAAACTCATTTTGGGAATTTGTCGCTCAATTCCTTGAAGGATTAAATTGGTGCATTCTCTCCCTCCTCTTTCTATTCCCCTCCCCCTTTGCTTCCTCTCCCTTCTGCACCTTCTCTCTTTCCCTCTGTCTCACCTTTTTAACAGCTTTGTAACAGTTAACTCACTATAGTCATGTGGACAAGTATCCAGTTACACTGTAACTTGTTATGACTGATGGATTGCATGTATATTTATTCTCTAATTTCCATATATGTTAGGCCTATATCTTGCATAAATTATTTCTGAATTCATGCTTTTTGAAAATGCATTTTGTCCTAAAATAAATATACCTTTCCATTAAAAATGCATGTAATGATACTTTAAATCTAGTTTTCGGTCTAGGATTTTAGGATTTTATGGAATTTATGAAGAGACTAAAAAAAATCCTCTCTATATGAGAAAAAAAGGACTATGGGAATAGAAAGTGTGAGATCCAGACTTATGAGCAAGCATATTGAAGAGGTCCCCAAGGAAGAAGAAGTGGCTCATCTAGTTAGCAGAACTACCGTGGCTCAGAGTTGGGCAGGTGGAGGGAAGGAACCAGAATCAAGAGCCCCCCGTGGTAACTGTTCTGCATGTTTCAATCCTTATGATATGCACCTGTTAGGCCAAACAACTTAAAGTGAAGACAGAAAGCTGTAAAACTAGGACACATGTGTATCTGGAAGGGAGAAGCAAAGGATATGAGTTTAAGGAAGGTGAGCTGAAAGCTTATCTTTCCTAGAAAAGAGCTAATAGTCATTGTCAAAAGTTGACCTATAAAATGTAAAGCTCAGCTTAATGCTTAGAATTGTGAGCATAACTATAAGATGCTCCATGAAATAATTTGTTCATATAGATTTCACAGAAGAGTAGTGAAGGATGTAAGCTCTGGAGTCTGATTTTCTAGGATAATGTTTAGAAAGCTACTGCTGTGCTCTGGAGTTTTCATCACCATTCATTTACTTAGATCTGAAAGTTTAAGAAAATGGAGCATTCACTATGAGGCTTATTGTAATTATGTTTTTGTATAAGGTAAGAAAATTTTTACATAGTGCTTGACACATAGAAGCTAGTTAAAATCAGAAATATCATTAAGTTTGAGGAAAGCTCAACCAGCCAGAATAGAAATATTCAACCTTCACTTGTCCTTGGAAGCCAGGACCAACTTATTCATCTTTGACTCCCCAAAAGTCCATTTACATATTGTCTGAGTGAATATGATGATGTATGTGGAAATATATGAGTTTCTATCTTAGTGAACAATACACAAATATGATATCAGAGCAAGTAATCAGAGAAAGAAGAAAAAATCTTCAGAAAAATGACCGAAGATGAAATCAGCGAGAAATGTAGAAGTAGACAGAGATCATATCATTAAGCCTTGGAACTAAATATTTTGCTCAATAACAAGATAATATTAAAATGTTTTGTCTATTTCAATATCTTACAAACATGGATGGAATATTGTCTTTGTTAAGACAGACTGAACAGCAAATGCTTAAGTAACAAAATTAGAAATATATGTAATGTGTAGAATAAAGATGATAATACTTAACATGTTATTCAAATTATTTAAAAGTTAACATTTTATACTGTTTGTGTAGTTATTCAATAAATATTCATTAAATTAAAATAAATATGTTTGATCATAGGTTCTGAAATCACTTAACTTTTATAAACCCCACTAGGCTTGCTAATCACTAATAAGTGAAAAAATACAGAAAATTGGGAAGAAGAATAAATCATCAGTTTTACTGTAATTATTTTGTATATTTCTGTGTTTGTATAATGGTTATACTACATTGACTCCTAGAGAAGCAATTGCCCAAGGGGAAATTTCATATCATTAGAGGAATTTTAATTTGTTAAAGACATGATCAGTCCTAGGTTATACCAGAAAATACTCATGAATTTCATAAGGGACAAAGTCATTCAGTCCATTAGAGTCTGCATCTTCATCTTCTATGAATATCTTATTGATTTTGTGTTTGTTACAAAATAACATAGAGATATGAATTTTACATTTTAAGGAATATCACATGTAGAATTGCTCCTTTAATATTCTAAACTAATGCTGGATATATTTTTATGCTTTTAATGTCATGCTCATACTTATTGAGCCTGGTTGGTATGCATGAAATACGTCTTTCTTAGCAGACTTGTAGCAGCCAGTGATAGATTCTCAGGACTTAACATTAACTCTTCTCTGTCTGTGTAATACAACATGTAATTTTTACAAGTAATGATACTCCTTAGGCTATAGGGATGTGAAATGGGTATTTTCGAAGTAAAGTTGCTAAGTTGCATTAAGAAAATTGCTATGAATGCAAAGTTAATGATCTCAGTTGGTACCATTTAGCTAAAGCATTTAAAGTAATAGCAGCATCAGGTTGAATTTACTGTATTGCCGCCTTTCCTTCTGTATGCTTTGCTGGAGACATTGCCACTCTCCAAACAACAATAACACTTAGTGCTTCCATTCTTCCAATTTTTAACAAAATTAACAAATTAATGTACCATACCACTGTAGACTGGTTATTATTCCCAATTTACCATTAGCAAAATAATAAGCAAATAATGTGATTTGAAGGGAAAACACAAAAATTAAGAGTCTAAACACTGAAATCCACTGGTAGATGCAAGATAGCATCCACAGTTCTAAGTCTCATGTGCTGCATATTTCCTCAGTGTATCTAATACTTGAGAAATTCTTAAAGGATTTTATATTATTTGAATTCCAAATATTAGTCAGTGCTGCAGTACACTGTAGGTTTAGGTTTGCCCAGAGTTTATATGTTGGGATGTTGGAACTGGCAGTGAGATGGCCCTAGGGCCTGGAGCTTTGGGTTAATACGTCCTGCAGGTGGACATCTTCATGAATGATTAATATCCTCCTGCAACTCTTTCTGTCTTGTGATGACACAATGTAATCTATAATCTATAATCTATGAGCAAATTTAGGGCTCTTATCACACACACACACACTAAATTTGTCAGAGCCCTTATCTTGGCCTTCCCAACCTTCGGAACTATGTGAAGAATGTTTATGCTGTATTTAAGCCATTCTGATAGAGTATTCTGTTACAGAAAGAACTAAATCAGAAGTCAATATGCCATTCCGTAGCCCCGAGAAGCTAAAGAGATTGGCCATTGTGATGCTTATATTATTTCTATGTTGGAGGAAAAGGGGAATCAAATTATTTTGGAGAAAATAATTTTCATTTGCAAAATATGGCCATATTCATTTTTTTTGGAATTAGTGTGCTAGCCACTGTCTGTCTGCAGTGTTCACTGAGAGACACTATTGTTGAGAATCAGTCTTCCTGTAGTCTACGCTTGCATAACATAGAAAAGAGAGCCGTGAGAAGAAAAAGGTGGTGATAGATTGTTCTTCCATCCCCATGGGGGAAGACAAAAGGAGTGTCTCAAATCCAAGAGTCAAGTTTGTGCGTGCGTGCGTGCGTGCGTGTGTGTGTGTGTGTGACACTGTAGGTGATGATGCAGGGTGCTTACAAGAATAGCTGATAAAGTCTGGGGTACAGGTTACTATGGGGAATATGTTTGTCATTATGGCCTGGTAGCTTGCAGAGCTGTAGAAACTACTGATTGACTCAGTGTAGAATAGTCTGTGAAAAATATTCTGGAAGCTTCTGTCTCACCTCCTATCCTTGTTTTGGCTTCAGTCCAGTAAGAGGAATGAATGAGGTGCATTACATCTATCTTCTGAAGTTTAGAGAAATCTCTGCAAAGAGTAGAGTTTTTATCGTTGTACAGATTTCTGAAGGTAGCAGGAAGGCTTGAAGAGTGCTTAACTTGAAAATAATCTGAAGCAAATAGTATGTCCCAGATTCTCCACATCCCTGGGAAAGACCAATAAATGCACTGTCTTCACTAAGTTCTACAGCTCAGCAATGGTGCAGGAAGAAGTGATGGCTTAGTACAGTGATCGATGGCTGTACAATTTTTGGGCTGTCAAATCCTGAGAAGGCGCTGAGGTGTGTATTCCAGGCCAGGCCAGGGGTGGATTTCAGACTGAGCTTTCCTCAGCCAAGGGAGATGGTTTAGCAGTGCTAAGCAGTCCTCGTCCCTTTGTGGAGGTTGTGTTCAAAATATTCCACAGAATGCCAAGCACCACGAAGGGTAAGGGATCCTAGAAACTATGTTTTCTTTTTCTTTCTTTTTACATGCTCTGAGACCTTGCCACCTAGGGCCTAAGTAAACTTTTCTTCCTATGTTTTATGCCCAGGTGCCTCCTTTGCTCAGTTCTCCTATACTGCAGGGCCAATATGAAGTAAAGTAAATGTGACTTTACCACAAACATTGACATATGACAGCAACTCTGATAATCACCCCACCACTAAGAGAGGAAACAGGCAAAGGGTAAGTCTGATCGCAGGCAGGATGGGGAAGGATTGTATGATATTTCTTCATTCTCCTTAGAGGAAAATACAATTGAAAGCTGATGAATATTTTATTCTTGAAATTTTCTGTTTAATATTTATGGATTGCAGTTGACTACAGGTAACTGAAACCACAAATAAGGGGAACCACTCTTCTAGGGTAAACAGGATGACCACATCAGAGTACAGAGACCACTTGCCACCCTACTCTTAGCAGAAATAGCAGGCCAGAATGACAAACCCTGGCCTTCTGCCATGACAATAAATGGCCATAGTATCCCCTTTCCTCAAGCCTCTCTGCTGTGTGCTGTTGTAACACAGGGATGGCCTGTAGCTGAGGTGGGCCAGAGAAGCCACATTCCATTTCCTGCTCCTCAAGCCTTTGGTATCAGCCTCGGAAGAATGGAAAGGGCCATATTGAGTTCTATGCTTCAAAGTTTTTAGTATCAATAGATAGAAATTGTGCTTAAAACCAATAGTTGGATACAAATGATAAAACTTTCCAAAGATGGCCTTAAAGCACCTACTATATGACTCTAAGAAAGATTCAGTAGTTCACAAGGAAAGTGTTGTATGTGCCAGATGATGTGTATGGCTCTATGTTTTGGGATTCAACAATAAACTGATTGCATTCTACTTGTGGCTAGTTACCATCAAGAAGAGCATGGAAATTAGCCTGCTTAGCAAGCACAAGGTTGCAATTTCAGTAAGTATCAATAATAATGACAAAATTCCCTGAGAAGAATAATTTTAAAATACTAATTATGTTTACACTGGATATTGAATACATCTTTTTATGAAATACATGAATCAAAACTATAATTTGTTGGAAAATGCAGAAAACAAGAAAAAAAACAGTACTTCATTCTGTAAAGGGCCATGCTTTGGTATCTCTAGAGAAAAGTTCAACCAACAGATATCTGATTCTTAGACCACACTGAACTGGCGAAAATCACATCAATAGAAATATAACCTTGAGGACTGAGGATAATTTGAATACAAGTAATATACTGATGGAAATGACCTGGGTAGAGGAAAGTAGATTGAAAATAATATGTCTTTCACAGCAGGCCAAATATAGGACTTCTGTTTTATTCATCTATCCTCTTCAGATGAAGACCTTTATCCAGAATGTTCCAGAAAGAGCTGTGCCTCAGTAAAGAAAATACTATCAACAAAATCAACAAAAATGGAAGATAGAAAGTGAGGGAAGGAAATTGGGGGTAACCTCTAGTCTGGTTTGAATAAGCTCATTAAATTAAACTTTACCTTTGGGTTCTTGGTATAAGTCATGTTATGACTGACAATACATACTAGTGGACTAGGGAAGAAATTCATGGGAGCTCAAAACACAGTACACTGACAGGCTCAAATTATAAAATAAATGGACGTATATAATATGAAATTTAAAATCAAATATTTATATGAAGTATATTATTTATTAGAGAAGCTGAAATTCAAAGATGACATTTCTTAATATCTGGTCTTTTGACATTGAATATGATGGCCGAATCAGGGTACAATAGCAAACACTTATTACCAAAAATATGTCTCCCATCAGGGAAAGTCTGTGTAAGAGAGATGTGATCAAGAAAGGAAAAATACCATTTGTTCTGGCAACAATAGGTAATAATGATGCTTAATAGTTTATCAGTTGGGGAAATAGTTATAGCCTGGGCCTTGGCTGTGTTCTAATGAAGGATGCGACTTTCGTCTCATCTTTTTGAAAGCCTGAAATCATTTTCCTGCAGTGGAGAAGGCTTTCTTGATGACCAAGGTGGCAGTCTTATTGATTTTTATGAGTCAATGAGTTGCCTCAGATTATATACATAACTAGTCTTAAGTGCTTTCCAGAGTGAAATTGACAGTCCATTTTATTTGGTTTGCACATTCCTCTTGTACTTCACTTTACACATCTTATAAGCAGCGTGAGAAGAAGTTGTTTGTCTACTGTTTACACCAGACAGACAGTATTTACTTTACAGGGCCATAGTTAGGCTCTAGCAAAGGGTGGGGAGCCAGGATGATAATTTTCTACTAATCACCTTACGCTTTTCTCAGACAAGAGTTCTGTAAATTAACTGTGTCCCCAGCTCTATCTTCCTGCACATTTCTATAAACATTTCCGGTAGCTTGCATTTTTTTCCTGCTTACCACACAAAGTGTACATGAATAATGTGGTTCATAGCTTATGTTTTTCTTGCTTAGTTTGCTTGGGTACAAAATAATTACTGACTCAAACTAAAGCACAGTCCAGTTATCTAAACACCCCTCTAACACTATGCATTCAAACCAAGCATAATATTTTAAAAGAAAAAAATATGACCACATGTAAGCATGGTTATACATATTTTTCACAGTGATTTGATTAGTTCAATAGAGTCATATCTCTATTACAGTTACTTCTCTGAATTTCCCATATTGATTCTTTAAAATCGGCTCATTCGTTTCCTATGCTACTAATTCCATACCTTCCTAAATATCAATTCTTTGATCTCCCATGTTTGAGTTCACTATTAAAGATTATGTGTCCAGGCACTAGTGGCTCATTTTTATAATCCTAGCTATCAGGAGGCTAAATAGCCAGCTTAGGCAGGAAATGCTATGAGATTCTTTCTTCCATTAAACCAGCCATAAGCCAGAAGTGGAGCTGTGGATAAAGGGGGAGACTGTCAACTTCAAGCCACAGTCATGGGGTTTGTGAATGCACACATGCACATCATCATCATCATCATCATCCTCATCACCACCAACACCACCACCATCATCTGGTCTCTTAATATTTCTAATATAACATTATTAAAATATAATTAATATGGATTGCAATTCACCCACTTCAAGTACCCAATTCAATAGTGTCCAGTGGTTTCACCAACCACTGTACAACCATGACCAGTTAATTTTAGAAAATTTCTTCATCCTTTCAAAGAAATCTCACTTTCTCTCCTCTTTGTCTCTACACATTCTAGCTCCCATTGATTGTGAACCTATTTTCTGTATAGCTACCTGTCTGCAAATGCATACGAACAGCACCACATGACTGTTGATGTTTTGTGTCTAGCTTCCTTTCTCTGTATAATTTTCATAGTTCATCTCTGTTGAGCCTATATCAGTATTACATTATATTTTGTCATATAATTATACCACATTTTGTTTATCCACTTATCAGATCACGAAGCATGAACATGGCTATTCTAAATAACATTGTTCTAACATGTGTGTGCATGCTTTTCAGAGCACATGCTTTTATTTTTGTTGGATATTACATAGGAGTGGAACAGCTAGGTGACATAATGACTGTGCTTCAACGTTGGAGGCAGTGACAGACTTTTTTGTCTATACACCTTAACATTTTGTATTGTTCAGACATGTACAGAGGTATTCATTTTTCTTCATCCTCTACCAAACTTGTCATTATCTAGCTCTTTGATTATAGACATCATACTGCATGTAAAATGGCACTGATATGGATTTCACTGATGGCAAATGAGGTAATGGTATTTTAGCAACTTTTCATGTGTCTATTGTTTTCCTGAAGATCTATTTTAGAAATGTTTCTACTTAGATTCTTTACTTAAAGATAAAACCTATCTTTAAGATTTGATTTATTACCCTTTTAGTATTGAATATTAAGGGTTCTGTAATAGACAGACAGACAGGAAGGGAGTATGCCTAAAGTGTGACAGGAGATATAGTTTGCAAATGTTTTCTCCCTGTGGAAAGCTGTCTTTTCTTATTTGGGATGGTATCCTTTGAAGCAAAAGCTTTTAAAATTTTGATGAGGTCTAATTTATTTTCCATTCTGTGTCTTTCGCTTTTGATGTCATCTTGAATGAAGCTTTGTCTAATTCAACGTTGTGAAGATTTCCTCTTAGGTGTTCCTTCTAAGAATTTACCAGTTTCAGTATTAAATTTATGTCTATGATATAATTTCACTTCACTAGGTGTGTATGGTATGATGTATAGGGTCAAGTCTTTTATAAATAGATACTTAGCTACCCTAGAATAGTTTTTTAAAGCCTCCTTCCATTTCTGTTGCTTTGTCTTGGTGCTGTTGTTGTACCTCTTTTATGTCTTCTGCTGAAGGATTGAATCTAACAACTTTTAAAAGTTGCTTCTATCTTACAAATTATGAGTTATGAAAAGATGCTTTTATAAGTTACAAAATGATTACTTTATAACACTATTATGAAGATTATAGTAATATGCTGTAATAATGATTTAATCTTCCAATCTGTGCCCTCGAATTCCTCTTATAACTTCAAATATACCCTTTCTTCTATGCTAACTCTATACTGTGTAATTCAAAAGTAATACTTCTACAGTGACGATGGATACCAAAGATGCCAATATCAAATGAGATGTCAAAGACCAAATGTCAAAGGAAATTGAGGATAAATTCCATCCCACTGATTCTTCAATTACTTCATCGGAACCAAACATATCTTTTTTAGCATCATTCACTCATTCACTACTACTTCTTTTTTGTTGTTGTTGTTTTGTTTTACTTTTTTATTAATTAAATTTTGTTGACAAGGTGTTGTGCAAAAGGGGTACAGTTACATAATAGGGCAGTGAATACATTTCTTGTGATATCTTATACCCTCATATTTCTTTACCTTCCCTAGATCAGATACGCATATATATAATACCCCGTGTACCAAAATCATATGCAGTAGCCACGTGGCCTACGCCAAAGGAAATTCACCTAGAACTTTAAATATAAGGTCAACAATAGAGCTTGCTTATCCTTGTCTTATATGATCATACATACATAGCTGTTGTGCTATTATGATCCACTGAGAGGTCTATTTTAAACCTTTTAATGTTCAGTAGTTGTTTGATTTTAGATACATAATGTATAGTCGCTGACCCAAACCTGTGGAAATACCATTTGACAAGAAGGTTTTTGTTTCGCAGACCTGGTCTCTCCTGTTCTCACTCCTACTTCTTAATCTCTCTGGATGATATTACTTTCTCCAGCGGCACTGCCAATAAAGCTCACTTTCACCACACAAACATTTCTTGGAAAAGTTTTTTAATATTTTATCTTTGTATGCATGATATTTATAATTTATCCATACATATGTATTTAATCCATCCACAGTGTCCCTTAAAAACGTTGTCAGTGTAATTTGCGGAATTACCCCTAGCCTCCATGTTACTAACTATGAGGTATTTGTCCGTTTTAAACTTACTTCAGTTCTCATCAACATTTATCCTTCCTTGATGTGACCAGAGTGGTCCTGAGGCACGTTCCTTGACATGTACTTATCATTCTTTCCTTTATGCAGAAGCTATTATCCTTGACTAGCATAGCAGACCTCTGCTAATGTAAGTTTATAACTGAATTTTACCACTAGCTGAAATCTTCCAGGTGCTAGCATCACATTTATTTGAAAACTCAAGATCCTAGATACAGGTACTTCACATACATTCCAAGTAAAATGTTTACAAAGACAACTCATGACATTGTACCACTCAACCTTATCCTCAATATTGTTTTCTCATTTAATAGTATATTTACTCATCCATATGATAGAATTATTCTTAAACTTCTTCTTTCTCTGTGTAATGAATCTACCCTCTGTTTCTCTCTCTGTGTGCACACTCATATATATATACATATATATATATATACATATATATGCATCCATAGATATGTCAAAAGCAAGTCAACTGTGTAACTAACTGATGCTAATAAAATATAGGAAAAATCCCAGATTTTGCTAGAATAAAATATTAAACCCATGAACATGATGACCAAGGACATATCATTTGACCATCACCTCACAACTCAGGTTCATATTTTTCTTCACTCCCTCTATTTTTCACATTCAGATTCATTGCACTTGCAGTTTGTGGAAGATCCGAGCTCGCCTTCACCCAGTGTAGCACTTGTTTCTGTGTTGTGTCTATACCCATCTTCTAGCCTCATCTTAAAGAAACCTCTTGTGGTATGGATGATAGTGTCCCCTGAAGTTGATGGCAATTAGCTGAGATTTCTGCAAGGCTATTAAGTCATGAGCATCAATTTCTCAACTTTCTTGAATGAGATTATTAGCTTTATATATTCAGCTTCAAAGAGGGCCCTTCAGCCTTGGTCTCTCCAGCCTTCAGAATGGTGTGAAATAAATCCTAATGTCTTTGTAAATTACTAAGCCTATGGAAGTGCATACATGCAATCTGTACAGGCTACAGCCACACTAATCATCTTTCATTCCTTATCCTAAACATTACTTCCTCAAATATACACCAGTTCCTTTTTAAACATTTTCAAAATAACTTATACTAGCTTCTGTAAATTTTGAGGAACATTAAGATATATAATTATCTAATAAGTAGTATACTTGTCTATATACCACAATATTATTGTATTTGGGGGGACCACATTAGTATGTGACTTAGTAAAAGGAACTCAAAGATTATCTTTGAATAATGAATGAGAGACCCTCCAAAGTATTTCATGAATAATTTGATCTGCTATAAATATATGTATATATATTTGAACATATATACACACACATAAATACTTATATTTGACTACACACATGCACACACATACGTGCAGAAGAAGAAAGACCAGAAAAAGTTAAAAAATCTCTATAGATTATGAGACATTTCTCAGTTAAAATACAACAATAAAGTTACTTAATGCTTTAAAGAATGAATATCCTGTGATTCAAACTATCAAACCCCACCTCAGTATCCCTTCTCTCTTTGGGGGCAAACTGATGATAGATTTACTTCCTACCCATTTCATGGTTCATTATCTATTCCTATCTCATGCCTGTTTTACCTGAGCCCATGTCTCCCAAGCATCTGTGTTTATCCATCCTAGTACTGTAGACTCTGGTAAAAATGAATCCCGTGTCTTCAGTACCTCTAGATTTCTAATCTCTTACTTTAATCTTGTAATCTCTTATCTGTCTCACTATCTATTTACCTACTCTACAAAAAACCAACAGTAACATATTCCTCAGCCAGTCAAAACAAAAGGGAATATAGACACAGTCTTGAGTGTATACGTTGTTCTGATATTAAACGGAGAGGTAAAAATTATTAAGAAGAAACAAGTTCATTTCAGTGTCTGGCCAGCAAAATAATCTTGATTTAGTCCTTCTATTCTAGATTTAGATTGCAATCTATATGTTTCAACTCAAATTTCTGACACTTCTTAAATTTTAGGGTCACTTCATTGCTAATCAGTGCTAAGGGGTCATAAAACTAATTCACTTTATAATGCATGACTTAGTGGCTTCTTTAGGATAGAAAAAGTAATTAAATTTAAAATCAGAAACCAGGAGATAATTCAGGCTCAATCATCCATATATTAATCCTGACCTTGGAATAGTCTTTGTCTATAAAATGGGTGGAGTAATAACTGTTTTATTATGATGCTTAGAGAACTTAATTTGATAATGTAGCTAAAAGCATTTGGCATACACTAACCACTCTCTAATTTTTAGTTTAATGTAAATTATATTTTGAATTCCATATTCATTTAGTAACATATCTATAATGAAAGACACTTAGGAGACCTGACAGGCCTTTTTATATTTCTTGCCAACAAACTTTCCAGTGTTTGAATTATAATTTGGAAAAGCTTTTAGGAAAATAATGCATCAACACACTGATATCTAGACACCAGTGTAAATACTTATTAACTGTGAATTTTCATAAAGAGGTAAAATATTACCAAATCATTTAATGGAGAGGCTGGCAAATGTTTTCTACAAAGGTACAGGTAGCATTTAAATATTCCAGGCTTTGTATATAAATTATTTGCTTTCAGATACAAAACTCCTTAGTTAGCACAAAATAAGGTATACACAATCCTTAGACTAATCATATAGCTATGTTCCAACAAAATTTTGTAGACACTAGAATTTTAATTTCATGCCATTCTATAGGGCACATAATATGGTGAAATTTTCTTTTTTTTTTTTTTCTTTTTTTTTTTTTTTGGCCAGTCCTGGGCTTGGACTCATGGCCTGAGCACTGTCCCTGGCTTACTTTTGCTCAAGGCTAGCATTCTGCCACTTGAGCCACAGCGACACTTCTGGCCATTTTCTGTATATGTGGTGCTGGGGAATTGAACCCAGGGCCTCATGTATACGAGGCAAGCACTCTTGCCACTAGGCCATATCCCCAACCCCTGAAATTTTCAATTATTTAAAATTACTTTCAAAAATATTAACTCATAATGCATAGAAACACAGGTGGCAGGAAGGCCTGATTTGGAGCAAATATGGTAGTTTCCCACTAATCATATTATTATTTGGTGAATTATTAGATATACTTTTTCATTACCCCCCACAGGCCTCCGTAATTTATAAACTCTATAAGCAGAAGGTTTTAGTCTGTTTAACTCCAGGGATTATTGAAAATCTCTCAAACAGTGCCTAGCCTACATAGACAACAAATACTATGGAATGGATGAGTGAGTAAACTGTTCCCCCACAAAATTCAGGGTGACGGAAATATTGCACTCCTAGCACTTTCAAATTCATTTCAGCTATCATCACAGACATGGAAAATTTCAAATTTCAGAAACTGAATTTTGACTTACTGCTTACTACTTCCAATTAATATGAGATAGGGAGGCACCCTGTTGTCTGCATTTGGGAGCAGAAAATTGAAGTTTGGGGGGAGCATTTTCCTCAGAAAAGCATACATCCTGTCAGACAAGTGTTAATTCTTAAAGTGAGGATTGCATACCTTGGGAAAGAATATTATGGTAAGACCTACAACATAAAGAGAACTATCTCAGGTATTAATAATGTATTTCTCTGTGTGGATAGGGAGTGTGTAATTATATACACTCGAAGATTAGGTAGCTATTTATGTAATATATGTACTTTTATGCATATATGTAAATACTTATATAGTATTTATATATGCATATGTGTACACATATGTAGATTATATAACTATATATTTCATAACTTTTCTAAACAAAAATATACTATATTTTGATATCTGTAGCATATACACTAATTTATATTAGGTTTATATAACTTAGACCTACATTAGTAGGTTTATATACATTGTTATGTACATGCAATTAAAGCTTTGAGTATGATAATGAAACAGATGTTTTAATTAAGGAAATGAAATGGCAATGACACCAATTAATCACAAAGTGAAGATGTTCACCTCTGAAAAATCAACACAATTATAATTATGAGATTAATTGTCTGTACTGAAAAAAAACACATACAATGCAAAATAATTATTTTAGGGCAATGTCAGGTGTCATGTTGAATCTATGTTTGTCCTCAGTAAACATGAGGTCTAAACAATTTACCATAAATCATAATTCCCATTGGAAGCAGAAAGGAAAGGAATATATTTTTGTTTAATGATATTTAAATGGCATAATTTCTCATAAATTACCAAAATAAAATTGTGTACTTAACTTTCAAATTTTTACTAGTAAGATTATCTGAAAACTCTTTGAAATGGATGTTGTACATTGTTAATCAGCTGGTCATATACAATTGCAAAAGCCAAATGGTGGCCCATCTCCAGGTTTTTGTTGTTGTTGTTCTGTTTTGCTTTGTTTTTTGAGGGAATGTGGAATGTATTCAGCTTTCAAAGTTACAATGCATCTTTAATCAACAGAAGCCTTAAAATAATAAGTAGTTTCTGAAACAATAAAAGGAGTTAACATCATGAGATTTCTTTAAATAGTATTAGCAAAAATGAGAGTTTAAAAATTACAGATTTAGTGTTGTAGTGGACGCATGAGAAAAATTCAATTCACTAACTCAAATTAGTTAAAATGCTTTTTATATTACTTAAAATCTTATGAATACATTGGAATCCCTTTGACACTACAATAGTTCTCCCTCACTGTTTCCTTATACTTCTCTTAACATAACTAGAAGTTTTAGAAAACACAATGCTTGTTTCTTCTTTGAAGTGGAAAAAAGCATTAAGATTAGTGGGTTTTGGGCTAGGAATATGGCCTAGTGGCAAGAGTGCTTGCCTCATATACATGAAGCCCTGGGTTCGATTCCTCAGCACCGCATATATATTAAAGGCCAAAGTGGTGCTGTAGCTAAAGTGGAAGAGTGCTAGCCTTGGGCTGGGGATATGGCCTAGTGGCAAGAGTGCTTGCCTCGTATATATGAGGCCCTGGGTTCAATTCCCCAGCACCACATATACAGAAAACAGCCAGAAGTGGCGCTGTGGCTCAAGTGGCAGAGTGCTAGCCTTGAGCAAAAAGAAGCCAGGGACAGTGCTCAGGCCCTGAGTTCAAGGCCCAGGACTGGCCAAAAAAAAAAAGAAAGAGTGCTAGCCTTGAGCATAATGAAGCCAGGGACACATTGAATCCAAGCACCAGGACTGGCCAAAAAACAAACAAAAAACAACACCAAAAAATATTAGTGAGTTAAATAAAAGTAGGCCAGTTTATGTAATGCTTAAAACCAATTTAAATGTAACATCGAGTTTCTCTGCATGCAGTAGCTAGGTCATCATCAAGTGATTGAAAAACCCTGTCATAAAACACATACAGAGCAAGCAAACATAATCTTTAGGGTAGGTGATAGTTGAGACTATACAAGATATGCAGAAAATTTATGCATATGAAACAGTGTTAATTTCAAATCCATAACCAAAAGGATCTTTGAGTGTGTTGCATTCTTATGATAGCCTTTGCATCTTTCTCTATCTCATATTACTTCACAGTAACTAGTGAGACGGGGATACCAATTATAATAAAAAAGTTGATTGAGCATGGAATAAGAACAAAGGATGTACATTATATAATTCAAACATTTAGTGGTGTGATGGATCTAACTACTCAGTAGAGACTTACTAACCAATTGGCTTGAACATATAGATATCTCCTAATGATATGCTGCCTTCTAGGTCAGGTGATAATGGCTGCTTTTGTTACCCATCGTGTTTTTTACACTTTTCTTTCATAGCAGCCTCCCCTTCTGGAAAATAGAGATGGTTTGTATTTGTGAAGAATGTGTTAAGGTGTGAGTTAAAGACAAACACCCCCCTTATCATCTGTACTGTAAATGTAAGGGGAAATAAGATGGGCAAGAAGAGGTTCAGTGCTGTCTAAATCAAAGCATCTAGACTACTGGGCCATGGCTCAGAAGGTAATGAATAGCAATCTCAACAGTCTAAAACTTCCTCTCTGCTAAGATGACTGGAAAGATCGATGCTATTTAACATGACCTTGCTAATCAATGTTATTCCTAGGTTCTTGAAAGTTCTTCATTTTCTTGTGGTCTAGAGTTCTTCAGTTATTTATAAAGTTACCTGATCTCCATGGTTGATTTTATTGTTTTTATTTCTGTATGTGTTTCAAGTATTTTATGACATAATTTGATATACAATTATTCACCACCCAAACCAGCCTCTTCTGTTTCAATGTGTATACATTTTAGGGAGAATCAGTAACCAGATACAATACTCATAGTGTTAGATAGCATGGGTTCTTACCATTTTTTGTATTATAAATTGTTCACATAGCACTTTATTAAACAGTATATAGTCTATGTATAGTTCATTGTTCCTGTTAATGGGAGACTCATTTTTTCATCACCACAAATATATTCTGCTCCAAAATATTTGCTCAATTTCCCCATGTCAATATTTAAATTTTCTAGCATTTACATTATAAAAATTGAAAAAGACTCCACAATCCTTGTATTCCTAGGCTTGTATTCATAGCACAAGAGTGGAATTTTTCTTGTATCCACATTTTGTTTGTGTGTGCCAGTACTGGGGCTTGAACTCAGGGCCTGGCCTCAGCCCTGTCCATGAGCTTTTTTTGTTCAATGCTAGCACTCTACCACTTGAGCCACACCTCCACTTCTTATTAGTAGTTTATTGGAGATAAGAATCTCAAAGCTCTTTCTGCCTGGGCTGGCTTTGAACTGCAATCCTCAGATCTGTCTCCTGTGTAGATAGAATTATAAGTTTGAGCACAGGCACCTACCTATAATTTATTTTTTCTTTCAGAATTCTGAAAGAATTTAAATAAGAGAATTTATCATAAAAAATCCAGTATATTCTTTATCTTGGTGTGATATTATTAAATCCTTTATGACAATACTAGTATTCAAGACAATAATTAAATTAAAATAACTTAGAGCATCAGGTGTTTTGCTAAGATCAATGCATATTATGTTGGAGCCTCCTATTCGAACATATTTTTACTTCTATACAGTTGATTCACCAAAGCTTACCTTTTTCCTTAAATGTTTATTGCTTTATAATACTTACCATATTTAGATTGTTCAAGCATAGATTTTTCTTTAAATTTATTATGTAATAACATTAGACTGATCAAACAACAATTACCTAGACTTTATGTCTCAATATTTTCTATTGGATTTCTCTCTACTCTCCTTAAATCTTCAAAAATATCTTGGTTTTGAATCATCTTCATTTCCCTAATGATGTTAATAAATTTACTTAAATGCCCATTGGGGGGAAAAATAAGACATTATTTATCTAGTTTCACTGAACAATAATAGAAGAAAAAGTGGTTGTGAAGTCTACCCTAACCTGAGAGAACAAAGGAAAGGCTGTTTCTTCTAAAAACATAGTTCATATTCAATCTCTTCTTTAGTAATTTTATATAATTTAAACCATCCCACATTTCAAATATAAACCAATGCATGGAATGTGTGAATATTGGACAAGATAGCAAAAGTTACACATTTATTTGGAAAAACATCTTATATAATAAATTAACAACTATTTTTGTGTGTGTGTGCTGGTACTGATACCTAAACTCAGGGCCTCAGTGCTGCCTCTTAATGTTTTCACTAAAGACTGGCCCCTGTCATTAAGCCACACCTCTATATCAGGCTTTCCAGTGGTTAAATGTAAATGAGAGTCTCATAAATTTTCTGCCTCAGCAGTCTTCAAACTGTGATCCTTACACCTCAGTTTCCTAGTAGCTAGCATTATAGGCATGAGCTACCAGATTTGGGCTTGCAAATATAATTTTGAAAACATAATTACAATTACTTTGTACTCATTTTTAAACCAGAATTAACAGTGAAATCTGTTAATATATCTGTTTGCCTTCCTTAGTTTTTTTTTTTTTGAAGAAATTATTGACTCTATAAAGCATCTCTACCACCTAGCAAAGTAGGAAAGAATGAGAAATACTAAGAAATACTATCTGCATTAGCACTTGGGTTATTCTTTTACAAAGTATTTCTAGAATCTTTTCTTATACTAACTCATTGAAAACAAGAAAAGAAATATTGTATAAGCATAGAAACACACCTCTAGAAAACTTTACCATGTTAGCTGGCTTCAAGTTGTTTTTAGAGTACTTAGTGCATATCTAATAACACTACTTGTTTTTATTTTTTTTTTGGCTACTTTCTTTAGCTATTAAGTTCTTGCACCTAAAATAGTAACATTCATCATTTCATAATTTCTTAGGTAAATGACTCCAACTTTAAGAAATCAATAGCATAGATATATGTTGGGCAAAATTAAAAGGACAAACAGAATTTACCAGTTCTATACTGCAGTAGGTAGTTTGAGCTGTTGCATAGTTGCCTTGAATATAATGACTAAATTTTAACATAAGAAACATTTTCAGACAATTCATTAGGAGGACTTAAGAAGAAGGTATGACTGAAAAAGAGTCTTTTAGAGAAGCAAAGAAGAGTTTTGTTGCTTCAATAAGAAGTGAACCTCAAAAATTCATTTTAACGTTGAAGGGAAGAGAAGCATGAATAAAGCTTCTGTTGTCCTGCAAATCAACATGTCACAGATAAGATATTTCAAAAGCATACTTAAGTTATGGGAGCTTTTAATTAACTTTCTACAGATTTGTCACAACTCCTAGGTGACTTTCACGAAAAGTCATTGATTATGCTTTGAGTGTATTTGGTGAAAAAAATATTAGCAAGAACTTATATAAATATCAAGCTGGCTTTTGTCACCATGCACAAGTATCAACTCAAGGTGGATGAAAGATCTGAATGTCATACCTGAAACTTTGAGATAAATCTAAGAGGGGTAGGAGAAACACTGGATCTCATAGACATAGGCAGAAACTTTTGGAAAAGAGTCCCAAGGGCACAGCAGATAGGAGAGACTCGACCAGTGGGACCACATCAAACTGAACATTATCTGCACAGCAAAGGATATACTGAACTTGGAAGATAGCCAACAGACTGGGAGAAGATCTTTACCTGCAGTATGTCAGACAAAGACCTAATATATAACATATACAAAATGAAATGAACCCCTCACAAAATGAAGCCCTTTCAAAGCTAATAAACCAATTGCTAGATGGGCAAAGGAGCTTGGAAGATATTTCCTCAAGAAGAGGTAAGGAATGGCAAAGGAGTCCTTCACTCTCATTTCCTATATGGGGAAAGAAAAGGTTTCTTTTCCCCTATTTTAGCCCTATACTATTAAAATAAATACTTGCTTAAAAAAAACCAACAACAAAGCTTTGGCCTCTAAAAAAGAAGAATGGCAAAGAAACAAGAGGAAATGCTCATCACCCTGGGTCACAAAGGACATGTAAAGCAAAACAACTCTGAGATCCCATCTCACATCAGTTGTATTGACCAACATTGTGAATTTGAATAGCAAATATTGGTGTGGATGTGGAGGAAAAGGGGCCTTATTTTACTATTGGTGGGGAATGTAAACTAGTACAACCAGTTAGACTTTCACTACAGCCCAAGTATACTATTGCTGGGCATCTACCCACAACTTTCCAAGCCAGGATAACAGAAAGACATCTGTACATGTTCATTGATGCATTTTTACAATAGCCAAGTAGAGGAAATAGCCAAGATGTACTACAATAGATAAGTGGATACAAAAAAAATATGGTATACCTGTACACAATGGGATTTTGCATAGTGATTAGAACATATAATGTTATTCCATTTGCAAAGAAATGGATAGACCTAGAACAAATCATGTTAAGTGAGATAAGCCAAGCTCCAAAAGACAAACAGAGCATGTTTTTTTCTCATAGCAGAGGCTAGATCTAAAATACCAGGGCATAATAAATGTTAAAACAAGAGTGTAGTTATTCATATACAGTGAGACCAAAGGAGGCTATTCTTAGAGGAGTAACAGAAAGTCACAATACGTATGTATCTGATCATGCAAAATAATACTTATCTAAATGAACTCCAGGAAATGAAAATATGAGTTTTGTTTGTTCCTTTTTTGATGGTTTTGCTTGTTTTGTTCATTTACATGTCCTTGAGAGTATAAAGGGAGGCACAAAATAGAAGGATGAAGGGTAAACAAATGCAGCAGTGTCCTCACTGGACACTACGTTGAAAATGGACTATACAACAGGAGGGAAAAACTGGGAGAGAGCGAGGGAAGTGATGACATTGTCCAAAAGGAAATGTACTATTTACTTGACTTATGTAACTATAACCCCTCTATATACCACCTTTGTAACAACAACAAAAGTTGTTTGTTGTTGTTGTTTGAAATCAAGCTGAACTTGGTGAGGAATATACATAACCCCAGTCATGCAGGAAGCACAATTAGGAGGATTCAGTCTGAGGCCAGCCAGTGCATAAAGCATGTGATGACATTTGAAAAAACTACTAAAGGGAAAAGATCTGAGGTGTGATGTAAATTAAGAGAATGGAGTGAAAGGTCTTGAGCCGAAACAGTACTGACAAAGAAGAAAAAAAAGAGGGAGAGAGAAATAAAAATACATTTGCTTCCACTTTGGTTCAATAATAACCAATAGTCAAACAAAACTATAAGGTTCATCAAAGAATAAATACAAAAAAAAACAAGAAATGGGCAGGTTTGAGACTCTGGGTTCAATTTCCAAGCATAATAAATAAATATCCAACCAAAACCATAAATATCAACCCAAAACATGTTACTTTCAAGTATTGTTTTGTTAAAAAACAGGAAGGCAGTATATTGTTCCTTATTTATAGCTGTATTATTGTTGTTGTTACAGAATACAAATATATTAACTGAAGTACTATAGATTCAAGGGAATACTCATACAGTGTAATTCCTTAGATAGGCTAAGTCATAGTTTAGCAAAATAAACATCAGGAAATTGGTACTTGAAAGGGCTGTGGTGGGGTCCAGGGTAGAGGGGTACATGAACGACAAGGAGAAGGGGGAACATTCAGTCATTGGCTGTATGTTTACAAAAACTGAGAAATGTGAGAGAAGTGGGCAGGTGAATAGGTGAGAATGTTGAAAGGGGTGACATTGATCAACACACATTGTACTCATAATGGTTGCTATTGGTCAAGCAGTTTTAAGTACTTAAAAATAAGAAAATACGAGAAAGACAGAAAAACGCAAGTTACATGCGGCATGTAGTGATTTTAGTTGTCTTATGATACCACTTTCAATAACAAGATGAGACTTATGGGCAAATGTTGATATAATCAGTAAAATGTACCTTGGTGATTCTGTTAATTTTCAAGTACTCTAACAAAATAGCTGAGATAAATAACCTAAAAGAAGAAAAGGTTTGTTTGTGGGCACAGTTTTAGAGGTCTCTGTCCTGGTTCTCTTGGCCCTGTTCCTTTGTGTTTATGACAATACAGGGACATGTGGCAGAGTTTGCTTGCAGATCTCACAGTGCATGGGAAGCAGGGAGATGGGAGAAAGCCAGATCACCTTTAGAGGAACGCCTCCAATGACCTTCAGTGACCTTCAAGGACCTTCTCCAATTAAGCCTAAACCTCTTAGAGGTTCCACCACCTTTCAATAGTTCCCTGAGCTGGGCACCAAAGCATTAACATGTGAGAATGAAGGACCTTTCAGTTTATAATGATAGCTGAGATTTTCACATTCAATTTGTTTCAAATTCTTCAGAATTTGATAATAAAAGACATCCACCAAGTTTGCAAAATTAACATTGGTTTAAACTATTTCCTGTGTATTTTCATATTGTAGACTTTATCTTTTGAATTTTAATTTTACAGTTTGAAAGTACAGTTTTCTTATTTTTTCAAGTATAGTTTTTTTGTCAGACACTAATATAACTTCTGTAACATAAATATATATGGCTTTAATTGCTTCTAGATTAGGAATTGCATATAGTTTTATGTTATCTATAAAATAAGTGAGTTAAATATTATGTTTATTTTCATATTTCTGGATAACATGAGACTAAAATAAAATGATGTAAGTATATCAGCAAAAGAAAGTAGAAGCAAAATATGATAGTTGATGTTTTTTGTTGTTTTTCTTCTGGTATTGAGGATAACTTTCTTCTCTCCTAAGGCTCAGCCATAAGAGTGTTCAACCACATAAGCCATATTCTTCCCTGAAATTTTTTTTTCTGGTTATTTTGGAGATAAAGTCAGACAGACTTGTTTTTGCCTGACCTGGTTTCAAGCTATAAATCCTCCAGATGTCTGCCTCTTGAATATCTACTTTTATAGATCTTAGTCACAATCATGAAGCTGGTATGATTTCTAGTAAGATAATACATAGTCAATTTTTCTTTTTTCTGATTGAGTTCATTTAAAAATTCTTCATATTTCTTTTACAAAGATGATATACAGAGGAGTTACAGTTACATAAATCAGGTAAAGATTACATTTTGTCCACTATCACTCCTAACTTCACTCTTACTAATTCTTATTTAAGTATACTACATAGCTACGCAACTGTGAAAATGAGAGCATTTTCCATCATGAATATTTCTTGGCAATATCTAGAACATATTTTGTATATTTTACTAATATATAATTGGGCAATAGGATATTAATTGATAGTAGTACTGTTTTAGGTTTTATATCATTTGTAGTACAGAATCTCATTGATAGGGTTAAGATTCTTTCACCATCAATTCTCCCATTCCTTTCATGTTTAGAAATGGACTCTGCATGAGAGGAAATTCATGAACAACCATGGTAAGCTATGCTTATTCCACAGGCAAAGGATGGCTGAAAATTTGAATTATTCTTCCCCAGAATAAATCAATACTTGGCCACAAATTGATTTACAAGGGCCCATAGTCAGTCAGCCACACATAATTTTTTCCACCACTTACTGGGAATAAACTGAATTTAACCTAAATAAACAAGCGAGCATGCACGATGGTTAGTATGGTATAATAACTTTCTTCTCCAGTTGAACACACTTAACATAGGCAAAGTTCAACAATAAAGAGAAAACACAGGCAAACATATGATCACTGAGAATAATTCTAAGGGACAGTAGTTTTTAAAATGTGACTCTCAAATTCCTTGGGGCTTTGTGAACAGTAACTTCTTCTAAAACTGAAGCTATTTGTTTTTAAAAGATATCTGTTAGAAATGTGGTTGTTAATGTCCTTTGACCTAGTACACAAAGTGACAACATTCTCATTAGGGGACCAAAAGGACTTTTCTGAGAACTGCAGTTTATTTGTGTATCTGCTGTGTATATAAGTAGAGTAGAAAAGCCCATGAGATTTAAATTGAGGAATGATCTGAAATAAAGCAGCTCAGCAAAATGATTTATAAAATCTTCTATTTGATTTATGAGAAAGTACTTGCACAGAACAGTCTATAGATAACGAGAGAATAATCACACAGAGTATTGTCTACTGGCATTTAATAAGGCACTCTGAAGTTATAATCACCACACTTTATATTTTAGTTTTATTTAGTTATCTTATGGTTCTATGTTTTATTTAGGTATACTAGACTATGTATACTTTATTTCTACAACTCCAGCATCCAATATTATTGGTATCCATTTATCCAGTATGTGATTGATGAAAATATGTGTGAAATAAATAAATATGTGTAACAAAATCATAGCATATTCTGCATGTGTGGCAGGATGTAATCTGTGGAATGATTTTTGAGTGGTGGTTTGGCTTGAACAAGACTCTAGGATAGGAAGATCAATTCAGCATTATAACAAACCGCAAGACTAAAGAAGGTCATAGAAATGATAAAGAGTCACAAAAATAATAATATTGTTGGGAATAGAGAAGTGGTAAGGAGGACTGAGAAGTAATTGAACAATTCCAAATCAGAAAATGAAAATATGACATCTGAAAATATGTTCAAATCATACAATACCAAAGACAAAGAGAAAATCTTGAAAGAAGACGGTGAGGGAGAGAACATCTTATCAAGAGACAAATAAACATAATCATGACAATGGATTTCTTAGAAACAAGGAAAACTAAAAGATGGTAAAATGAAAAATACAAAGAGAGAAAGAACATGGATTTATATTTCCTTATGTAAGGAATATTTCCTTCAAACTCAAGGCAAAACAAAGACTTCCTAAGATGAACAAAATGCCAAAAGAAGTTCTTTGGAGAGAATCATTTTGTTTCCGTTTTGTCACTGAGTAAAACCTATATATTAAGATGGAGAATATTGAAGAAAATAATGAAAGGTAAAATGTTTCTAATTCTCTTTGTATTTGAGCTAATTCACTGAGTAATTATAGAATATGGATTAAGCAATAAATGCCAACAGTTCCATAAGGTACAAAGGGAAAGACTGAAAGCAGTCTACACTACATGTGAAATGTTACAAAATTATTGGAGGGTGGAGTTATATTAATTAAAATTAAAATTGGAAAATTGAAGGTAATTGGAAAAATGTTTTAAAGATAACTCATATGTTAATTAGGAAACAAAAATAGGGTCCTACACAATGCTGTATCAAAATCAAAACAAGTTTGCAAAGAGGTGAGAAAACCACAAATACAGAATAGTTTTGACTATACCTGGTGTTAAGGCAACTATTTCAACAATCTCTTTAAAAATTATCATCTTCATGGCTGGGGATATGGCCTAGTGGCAAGAGTGCTTGCCTCGGATACACGAGGCCCTGGGTTCGATTCCCCAGCACCACATATACAGAAAACGGCCAGAAGCGGCGCTGTGGCCCAAGTGGCAGAGTGCTAGCCTTGAGCGGGAAGAAGCCAGGGACAGTGCTCAGGCCCTGAGTCCAAGGCCCAGGACTGGCCAAAAAAAAAATTATCATCTTCACCCATCATTAATTGAAGGACAAAGTTCATCAAGTAAACTAGTAAATTCAATTGTGTGTTTTCTGAAAGAAACCTATTTTTAAATAAAGAAACTCAGATAAAGGTAAAGAGATTAAAAATGTAATCTGATAAGTGGAAAATTTTTGTATTACACCAAAAAGGTATTCGACTATATGTTCTAAAATTAAAGAAAGTCTTGCTTTGAAAAACTCAAAATTATATTCATAACTAACACTACATAAATTTGTAAGTCAATGTTCTAGTCTGATTACTAGGAAGCTAATTTTTCTCACATGAATTATTTTGAGGAAAAAGTATCTCAATATCCTGTATTTTATGCCATAGTCAATTCAGGCTGTTATAAACTCACTTCAACCATTATTTGTGCTATTTGTGCATTGTATTACTTAAGAGTGTCAGAAAATTAACCTTCACAATTATGGGAAATGGAAGCTTCAGACCAGGAGGTGAGCGAGGCCAGGATTTGTGAGTTTTCTATCCAGATTGTACACTGACAATTTTTCATTGTCACTTGCATTACATAAAGATTACCAGTGAATCATCTTTGAGGTCCTTTTTGTATATATAAAGCTTACTCATGGGGATGCAGTCAGAGAAAGCAAATGCCTCCCTCTTTTTTTACTTGGAAATATTTCAAGCATTTTGGGGGAAAAGTAATATTTCAATTCAGAAGAGTATGCATACAGAGAAATATTAAATGATTCAACATTTCTTTCAATAGGCTTTCATTTTCCTCCTTTAATATGTCTGGTGAAGTACATTGTATATAAAACAGATGATGGAAACATTCCTAAATCGCAATCTGTATTTATACTTGATGCTGAAAACCTCCTTTGTTCTTGAGTATTTCCAGGGATAGAAAAAGTTACTTGGTAAAGGAATCAACTGGAGTTAGAAAAGATCTGCTTACTATAGATTTATGCTTGAAGATATCTGAAAAGATAGCAGAGCAGGCAGAAAGTCTCCGCCACATAAATTCCTTTCACTATCAGCAAAAGTCATCTGAAGGAAAGATAATAACAAAGTAGAAATTAATCTCACAAAGTCAAGGAAGTAGATAAGTATGACAATTGGATTGGAAAAAAATAGACTTATTTACATCAGCACCAAAACATACACCACCCCAGAATGTCTTTGAGGCTATGAGATAAGGATACAGATTAGGATTCTCACTGAAAAGTAGCTGAAAGTTACCTTCTGATATTAAAAGTATAAGAATGTACTTAAGAGAGACTTGTATAATATTTCACCTGCTAAGCTTGGAAACACATAGGTTTTTCCTTTCCATTCAAACTTGGTACTTAGTTTTAGCCTTTAAAACAAGGCATACCATATATCTTTTATGCAAATGTAAAATTTACACATGTGCAGATATCCTTTTAACTGAAATTTATGTAACTCTTTCCTTGGATAAACTCATTCGAGTATCATCCTTGCTTCTAAAACCCTATGTCTCTTGCCATCATCACTGAGCTTGTGTTTGAGCAATCTAACATCTTGGTGCACATGACCTAGCACAGGTGGGAAATTTCTGGTGATATAAAACTTGTAAAAGTTTTTGGTATATGATAATAAATATCATGTTCTTTTTACTGGCTACCTACAGTCCTGTCTGCCTGTACTAATAGGTCTGTATGGCCGAGAAATAATGTTACAAATATCCAAATGGCCCTTGGGAGAAAAAACATTCTGCACCCCTCATGAAAGGTAATAATCACTGTGTTTCTAATTCTATGTAAGTTTCTGATAAGACTTGGTGGTGGCCTATTAGGGAAACTACAAGAAACCTGGACAATTTTTCTACAGAAAGTCTTTACAAAAGGTCATGAATAAATGTCATAGCATACAATAAGGTAAAAGTGAGGATACACATTATTCATCCAAAGAATAATGATACAGAAGATGGAAATCGTAATTTTAGTGGCAAGACAAATGTTCTGTAGCATTACAACTAGTATATAGAGCATTTGGAATATTTCATTGTATTTGAGGGTGGAATAATAACTGTACATGAAGTCTTAAATTTTCCACCAATCCAATGCCCCAAGAAAGAGAATATACACAGATTGGGTTCCAGTTCAACAAAAAATTTAAATCATCTTCTATTTGAAGCAAGTTATTGTGAAAAGATTATTACTGTAGCCTATTATTCACAATAGCACAATTTGTTTTCCCAGTTGAACTGTATCTTAATGGACAATCATATCTCATTGCTGGTAAAAATTCAAAACTAATAGAATTGTAATGTGGCTCTTGTATCTGCAAAATTAATATTTAGAGTTGCAAAAGTAGCAACTAAAATATGAATTGGAGAAATGATGATATTAATATAGAATGTAATTCATTTTCTATGCTTAATAAATACATTGACAATTCAGTTAGTGAGCATATCTTGTCTAATGTGATTTGTGCTGCCTCACAAGTAAGGCAAGGAGACGAGTAATCTTGCTTACTTAGAAGGTATTTCTCAATTATAAACTCAGAAAAGTACACACAGGGAAGTAAATGACCACTAATTTCTTGTATGTGTACACAATTTTGTCCCTAAATTTTGGGGTGAAACTGAAAAATATAAATCTAGTTGGCACCATCAAATTTAAAAATAAAATTAGGAAGTGGTGCTGTGGTGAGCCAATGGTAGAGTGCTAGCCTTGAGCTGAAGGGCTCAGGGACAGCATCCAGGCCCACAGTTCAAGCCACATGACCAACCCAAAAAAACCCCAACAACCCTAAAATAAAATGAATTCATACTTGGTATGAAATATGATGTATTATATATTATATTATATAAATAATATAATTATGTCTTGAAATAAGGACATACATTTCAGCTTTTGCTAACACTAGATATCTCCAATTTACAAAATTGGAAATGAAGGCTTCCTTTTTAAAATATGTTGTCAGATAAGATATATTTAGCTTCTGCAAACTGCCACTTTTTTCTTTGTCAGCTGTGAACAAATACACATCAGGTAAAGTTATGCATATAAAGTCCATGGGATAAGCGAAACATGGATGAATACAAAGCATCCTAGAAGCACAGGCAATCTGGTAAGCATCCCGCCTGGGATCGTGAATGCGAATGTCCGCAGGCAGCCTGTGCAGAAGGAAGAAGGGCTCCAGGTGCATGGACTTTCTGGACCACAGCCCTCTAAAAGACAGCTGCTCCTCAGCTTCTGCTGATTATGTCATACAGGGAGGTGGGCTCCCCAGAACATTCCACCATCTTCAAGCAGCTTCATTGTTTACCTTTGTAGAGATCAGCTTATGATTTCTCTGGACAAAAAAAAAAATAATACTGGAGTGGATCAATACTCTGCAGACTAAACAAAATATGCCCACTAGCTGCATTTCTTTTTGTAGGCTGATGGCTTTCCACCTTGAATCCAGACCATTGACTGCCTCATAAGAAAATCACTTTCTAAATATAAAATTTCTGGGGCTGGTACTTGTTATATTTGCTGCATTAATGTAGGTACTCATATAAAATAATCTGTCTTCAGTTAATATCAATTTTATTCTGACAAGCTATTGCACCATGCTTTTATTTTTGTGACTTTTGGTTTGCATTGTGCATTATTATCTTTTTAACTCTTTTTCTGATCACCATTTCATTTGAACAAATTACTAAACTCAGGAGAAAATGTCATTCAAATTGTAAAATGGTTATTATTTGATTGTGACTTCTAATAAATACTATCATAATGCTAATTCTGAGAAACCATTAGAAGTTAGTAGTACATTTTCTAGATTACAAAAGTTTATTTGCTTAGCAGCCAATTTTCTGTCGTTCATACATTTCAATATACTTTTTAAAGTGCATTGTTTGCTTAAACACAATAGTTTGAATATCACACAATTTATAAAATTTGGGATCACATAATAGTAAAATTAGTCTTTTTTCATGGTCCTATTTCAATGCTTTTGGAGATTAACTATTATGTTTGTCACTATAGTTAAAGGTTTCTAACAAGTTTGGTATTTGAGCTCAAGTAACTATTTCAGCTTTATGCACCATACTGTCTTCTAGTAGCTAGGATCATGGTTACTGTGTAGGATTCTCTTTGTGTGTTGATTGTTCTGTACTATGTATTTTCTTTCGAGTAGTGTTTACTAGAATAATACCCAAAGGTTTGTTAGTATGTTCTAAAAGATATCTAGGCTAATCCTTCATGAGAACTCTTTGTTGCCATGGTAGATGATGTCGTCCTGAAGGAAATTTACCAAGTTGCTTTGTGGGATAGCTGTGTGCCCCTCTCACCAGGTGATAGAAAGAAGTGTGGACTGGGCGAAAATAGGATTCGGATTTGGAAAACGATGATTTTGCAGTCTCATCCTTCCAAAGGGTGCTCCTCTAGATTTGCAATTAAAGTTGTCAATTTTCTCAACTATAAATAAGTATCATGTTATAAAACCTATGAGTATAATGGAGCAAGGATAATCTTTAGAAAACAAAAACATTTTTGTAATAAAAGTGTAGTTGTGTATGTGAAACACAAACAAGTCTTTCTAATAAATGTTGGCATTCTTGCAATATTTACTGACTGTTCAATATTATGAACACAGTAAGAAAAAGAAGAATAGTGCCTGATTATTTCTCATCATTCATAACTACACCGTGGTGTTTGGTGTCTTATTTACTTATTCACATTTCTCATTTGTGATTTGAAGAGAGGCCTTTGTACTTGCTAAGCAAGTGCTCTACCACTTAAGCCATATCCTCCCTCTTGTAACTTATTTTCTGGGTACTGTCTCACATTTTCTCTTGGATTGAGCTTCAGATCAAGATTGTCCTATGTGGGTGGAATCACAAGCATGAACCACTGTGCCCAGGTTACTGACTGAAATGAGAATCTCCTTTACTTTTTACCTGGGCTTGTCTGGAGCCATGAGTTTATCCACCTCTACACTTGGGTAGTTAGGATTATAGACCTGAGCTGCTGTGCCAGACTTTAGTGCTAGAGATGTCCAGTTGCAAACCCCAGGACATGTTCCTTCTCAATTCAACGTGCAGTGCATTCAAATGGATTAGCTGAAGAGGCCTTTCTGCTAGTTGTGGGCTGCAAAGAATCCCAGGGAAACTTCTAAAATGCAGCCAATATTTTGTCAGAAATTACATGAATAGCAATCAAAATTGCTATTTTATGGGTCCCCAACTCACTGTATCAAGATAACAAACATCCCTATGTATATCTCTCTATATATGTGACTTGTTTGGATTAAAGGTCAGTATAAATAATTGACTCAGTGACTATTTTTCACTAACACAAGCAATATATTAAGAAAATGGAAACAATCCAATTACTTAGAGCTTTACGGTAAGAATTTTACATTTAAATAATTCAGAAGGAGTTTTAAACCTACACAGGAATTACATTTTAAAGTTTAATTAAGAAGGAAAATACTTTAAGAGGAAATAAGTATGTATGATTGATTATAATTTTAGTAATAACTTGATTTATTACAATCATCCATATACACCAAAATTTTTAGAGCAGCCAAACGTTAACTATAAAGTATAGGTGGATTTGGAACAAATAACTTAGTTAGTGAAACGGTAATAAATGTCTTACATAAATAGTATACAGATTATGTTATATAGTCACTATTTCACATATCTCACATAAATCTTGAATCTACAATAGAACCTTTGAATTAGACATTATAATTATCTCAGTTTACTGCTAAGGAAACCACGGTTAAAACTGGTTTAGAAACATGTTTGAGCTGAAATAGCTTGACAGAAAAGCTGCTATTCAAAACCATAAAATCCAATTGCAGAGCCAAATGCTGAATGTTTTAAACAGCCTAAGGTTTTGAACTTGTTTCAGGACTTCACAACTTCTCATATTTATGAAGTTATGTATATGACAATCAATTTTAGAAAACTTGAGAGAACCATCTTTATCAAAGCAATATTTAACCCTCTCCAGAAATCAGCCAATGACCATGTGGTGAGGTCGGTTGCCTCAGGAATGTATTCATACTTCTCTTTCCCTGGCTATGATCTCATTAAAGAAAGATCACCATGAGCCAAGCACTCATAATTTCTGCTTGAATGTGGTGTTAGGACATATTTGTTGTAGCTCTGATTTTATTAAAATCTTTGGGCAGGCTATGTATCCCATAATTTTCAGTTCCAACGAATAGACAAAAAGGTCAATGCCCAATACTATGAAACTCTCCAATAATTATGACACTAGTTACAGCAGAGAATATTTAATAATACAGCAACTTAAGGGCCAGAATAACAAAGTCAAAGTAAAGATAAAAAGCAACTGGAGCTCTGCTAACAGTAATAAGTGCATGCCTGTTGAATGCATGGAATCAGTGTGGGGTAATGAAATGGAAGATTGTGTTGCTACTTGGCAATGGCTCCTGGGTGTCCACAATGCACTCTGAAAAGGCAGCTGGAAGTCAGTCCACCATTTAGTGATTAAAGCATACTTGTTGAGTGTTTCTTTAGGACCAAACTGTACTTAAACACAATTGGGATATTAAAAACAATTCAGCTGGAAAACAGTCCACTATCCCTGACTTAAGATGCATAGGAAGACAGGGATTCATGCCTGACTTGTAGAATGTGCCTTTTAACCACAGAGTTATAGCTCATGCTTTGATCCCAGCCAAGTGTCATTTAAAGCACACTGCTCATGTCTAGAAATTGCTGTCTCTGACCTTCATAAAACAGTAAGAAAGATAATAAAAAATACCTTTAATTCTCTATATAGACTTAAGTTTTGTTGTATAAAAGGTTTCAGCCACCATGGCAGAAAATATCACTAAAGAATGGCAAATTTTCTAGAGTTCATATTTAGCAAATTCTTAATCATTAGGTTTAAAATGTTTCTAGAATTCTATATCATTTTATAGCATTTCTACACTTTTCACGGACCATGATTTTTCTCATATGTTGAACTAAGAATTTAAAAGCTACTATGTCTTACTAGGTTTGCAAAGCTTTAAATAGGCTCAGTTTAATTTGATGAAGTAGACAAAGGTAGTTATGTTGAAGGATATTCTAAGGTTCATTACATTATCCTAGCAAGGAATGGGATTGTTTTATGGGGTATAGCATTCTTGCTATAAGGATATAGACTGCTCTGTCTGCTAGTGCCTGAAAGAACCACTTGGTTATGGTTTTTATAGGTCCCTACATACAGTAGTTTATTTTTGGTTTCTTTTAATCTGAAACAATATATATGTACGTATATGCACAGTGTATGTGTGTGCACATTCACACACACATAATAACAGGCCTATAAATAGCACTATTCTCCACAAGAGCATACTAGATATATGACAGAAAAATTCTACAATTTCTATGTTTGTTGCAGTAGATGAAATATAATGAAGTTACATAGATGGAATTTGTGTTCAAAATGAAATATCAAATCTCTACTTGTGGGGAGTGTCCATGTGTGTTCTATAGATTAATTGATTTTGAGTAATTTTCATGTAACACAGGCAACCCAGAATCACCCAGCTATTCCATGCTTGCAGTGCATGACAGGATAGGCAAGAAGACTTCTTGTGAAGTGCATTCTCCGTGAGAGAATTTCAAGGCTGAAATTTGTCAGGGCAGTGGTTTTCCTTTCAGATATACTGTGTTTATATTATCTTTAGTTCTACAAAGGAGGCGCCATTCAATAAAGCAGTTATGTACACAATGTGTCTTGATTAATGTCACCTCTTTCATAATTATCACTGCCGTGCTGAATTTCTGCTATCTCCACAGACTGTGTTTGGTGGACATTATCCACTGCAGGTATGCCTACTGCACCATCTCTGCGTTCTCATAGACAATTTCTCAGAGGTGAAGGAACACCACTGTGCTCACTCATACTTAGTCTGCTAACATCCATTTGTCAGTATTTCTGTACAGTTTTTTTCCATAGAGGAAGATAATACTGTGTGACCTGAGTTCACATACTAGAACTGCTTGTCTTTAAGACCCCTTTGAGAGCTATTTGAAGACATGGCCTTTGTACAGTGTGTACTCTGTCAAAATAAGCCATTTTTTTATGTTTCAGAGAAAGAGTAGATGACAAAACTGTAAGTGATTACATAAATGATGGAATTACAATTAGATTTCCTTGTCATGCTGGGGCTTAATAGAACTGACTATAAGAAATTGATTTTTTTAAACTTTTTTTTCCTACAACATAGCTGGAGGAAAACAAAAATTATAAGAACAAATGAATCTTGTGTTTGCAATACCTCATCTTGGGTCTCCACGTTTGCATTTCAGCATCTTGAAGCAGGAAGAGGAGATTGATTACAAACTGGGCACAAATGCCATATTTGCATAAACATTTATTCCTTATACAAATAGCTGCCCTGTGTTCTGTGAGACTTGGCAAAGCTACCAATTAGTTCCAGCTACTTACCAATCAGATAACAAATGAAAGAACCTGCAGTAGGAGATATGTGTATATACATATATAATCTCAACATGTCCATCTATCTTAATAAGGCCATCTCCCTCTCTGTATATTTGAAAATATTTCTCTCTTCACTTAAAACTCCTAGTATTTTTTAACTTCCAAATGGGAGAAACTGCTCACCAAATGGCCTTAACTAACTAAATTGCACTATAGTGGAGCGATGAATACTTTGTGCTTTTATATTTCAAATGCTTTCTAAGTATCCAGTTCTGTTCTCTGGTGAAGAGTGTTTATATCCTGATACTGGTATTCTTTGAGTTCCTGTTGGTATTTCTGCAAAGCTATTCTATATAGCATAGCTAAGCTCTGTCACAATTCTTTTCTCTCAACAACTTTTAAATTGAAAAAATAAAGTTAAAATATTTGTTACAGTAAAACCTGAAGTTAAGTGATGCAACTTTCTAACAACCCTAGGAAACAGGATTTACTGGAATGATTATGCATAGGGGATTCCTGATTTGGGTTATGGTGTATTACTATTAAATTTCAGTGACTTATATGTCATCTTCTATATGTCTTCCATTAGTGCTACTTTCCCTTTATAAGACTCACAATTTCAAACAGTGCAAAAACAACTAATATGCCTGTAGATTTAACAAAAATCAGAATGACATATCCTTATTCTTTTGTTCCTGTACATATGTAAACTTAAATGATATATACTTGTTCACTTTTTATCATAGTGTTATTCAGTTACAGAGCAGTCAGCATAGTGATAGGACAAAAGATTTGGAGAGCTTATTTTCGCATGGATTTTGAAAGCTATTAGATCAAATAATCTCCATTAACTGATATAAGCTAACCATGAACACAGCTTGCTTTTATAAGCACTTTACCGTCATTTTTGAGTTGAACTTTAACCTACGTCCAAATGATGGAGTTCAGTGAGTATAATCTCAATTAAGGACAGTTTGAGCCAAAACTTATTGAGCTGTGATGATAACTTAATAACAGAGCACTTATCTAGTATGTGTGAAGCCCTGGGTTTGATACTCCACCCTGAGAATAAAAAAGATGGGTAGAGGAATAAATTCCCTTTCTTTATTTAATATGTGAATTTATCAAAGAATACATTCTTTCTATTTTGATCAATATCATTGTAGTTAAAGTGGAAGATGCAGTAATCCCTGTATCCATTTCCTAGATTAGTGAAATAACCTAGATCTCCCCCTACACTATAAACAGATGTGAAATGAGGCCTTTACGATGCTTGTTTTATTCAGCATCACTGCAAGGCAGGACATGTAAAATCAATATCAATGCAGGAAACCAAAGGCTAGAGAGTTCCATCTAGTTTGCCCTATTAGAAGTAGATGATCCTTGGCAGACCACAGGTTTTAGGCAGTATTCTGTGAAACTTTTGTTCCAACAAGTAAGAAAAGACATTTTAAGGTTTAAATATTAGATCATGAAGAAATGCATATATTCATTGTTTTCTTATTTGTGATACATTTGTGTAGAACAAAAATATCATGTTCATATTAAAATAGCGATTATTGCAATGAGAAGAGAATCCATTGTTTAAGGAATGCTGCTCTTCTGCAATAGAATTTAGAGAAGTTTCCACTAGTTACTAGTTTCCATTGGTCACAGTGTGTGTGCTCACATCCAAAAGAATCTTAAGGTGCCTCCAGATTCATGCCCAGAAAATCCACTATATTGAAAGAGCTAGCCCTGCTTCCATCAGCAGTCCACACCTATGGAGAAAAAGGAAATTGGGGGAAATATTGGGAAATTAGTGTTCTTCAAGATTCTTTGAAGACAGAGATGTCTCTCAGAATTCAGTTACCATTGGAAGTATACTCATTTGGTAGGTTTGTGAATGTCTTCATTCTGCAAAATTAAGAAGAGAAAGTGAGAGACTGAAATGGTGGGCTGGAGGGGGTGAAAGCCATAAAGCAACTTCCTTGATGTCTTAGATTAGAGCCTGGCTAGATACTGGAGAGTGGGAAGAACATCAATACTGATTCAGAAGAATAAGTTACAGGAATAAACAACAACTCTCATATAGGGTGAGGGTACTAGAAGGAAGTGGGGAGGTATAATAGAGGCTAATAATAAAACTTGCTAGCTATAATTTTAGTGTAATCAAATAAAATCAATATAGTCCTTTGCTCCCTCATGTTTGGTGTTTTGATTGTTCTGGCTCTCATATGTCTAGGCTTACCAAACCTGGTAACGATCTTTAGAATGCTTGGCTATTTCAAATGTCACACAATAAAAATATCGAAAGATGTAATCTATCATTCTTGGCTCCTTAAAGGGGCTCAAAGTGTTGAATGGAACATGGACATTCAAAAAGAAATACATCTGTATAGGAATTGTGACTGTGTGAGGTTCTGCAATATACAAAGGAAGAACAGAGGAAAAGCATTCTGTTTAGAAAGGCTTTGTGGTGGACTTGACTTGGAACAGCGGTCAAAAGGAAAAAGTGAAATTTATCACATGACTAACTTACTTAAGGGAGATATCTATACCTCAGATTTATCAGATATCCTATTGAGCATCCCAATCATGAATTCAAATTCAAAAACTGAACTGATACTCATCAAGCAGAATGATATGGTACCATTAAAATAATCTCCCCATTTAACAGAGGTACCAAACCATGTAGAAGAATCTACAATTCTCTTTAGACTTTATTCAAGATCCTAAACCCAGAATATGAATCCATATATAGTAAAGCAACTTGATTCATGGACTTACAATATTGGTAAATACTTAAAATACTTTGTAAAATATTGTAGTCATTTATTATATGTATTTATTTTTCAGGATGGATTTGAGTATTCCTTTTCCTAAAAGGCTAGTATGATGATAGTTGTTTAAAAAGTTGCTAAATGTCGTTCTAACTTAGCCCTCTGGTTATGAAATCAGATGGCTAGGGCATGCATTTTATGGGAGCCATTATAAAACTAATATAGCCCCAAAACTATGTTCTCCTATTACTATAGTCATGGAAAGTTTGGAGATATCGTTAAATTAAGATTTGCAAAAAAAAGATTTATAAATTTTTGTATTGTTAGCTGAAATAACCCCACTAATCTTTATGAGCATATGTTTCAACCTTTGGAGACACAATGGCTATTTGCCTATGAATGACCAATTTTCAGAAAGTCATATCAAAATATTACAAGGAATTCATGGCTATACACATCTATCACCAACTAGTTCTAAGTGTCTTCGTATAGCATCATCTTCATGGGATTGTTCAGATTGTTGAAAAAGAGGGCTTTTGCATGTTTGAGAAATGTAAGAGAAAAAAGAAAATCTCTTCAATCTCATTGGATGGTTAACAATATTTTGTACTAACAACAAATCTAACAGTGGAACTCAAGGTGTTGACTTCTTGGCTCCACATGTTACATATGAAAAGTGCACTCAAGAATTCTCTACCAAAGAAGGACACTCAACCATGGATTGTCATAGGTTGACTAGAAATGCTTGTTTTTTGGAAGTAGAGAACTAAATGCATTGATAACCTTGAACTTTCCACACAAAATAAGAAACAATTGTTCCTATTTCATTTTTTATTTATAATAAATCTTCTAATTTCTAATAATTCTCCTGATGATCATGTATAAAGTCCTCTTTTTAATATATCTGCTTCCTTCTATTGTTAGATCAAAGAAGTTCATATCACCATACATATATTATCATAAACTGCAGCAATGACCCTTAATCTTGATGCTAGACATGCCATTTATCACTGAATCTTTGTGATTAAAAAATCCTTCAAAAAATTCCAGCTTAATTAATGTGATATTTTATTATCTATGAGCTCCATGCTATAGATTGACAGCTGATGGAATTTGACTTGCATATATCTGGATGAATGACTTTAAAGTAACTTGTGACTTTGATAATGTCCTATTTGGCACAAAATAAGCCTAATATTGCTATCTATTGACTGGACTTTAGATCATATTTATAACTTTGGATTTATTGATTTTGATGCTCTTCTTGACACCTAGAATAAACTAATAAGGATCTTAATATATAATCTAATACTGTAAATCCCTAGTTCTGACTTCTTGTCATGAACAACTCCTTTTACCAGCTTTCTGTACTACTAGCCCAGGAGTCTTGAACCCCTTCGTTTCAGTCTAATATTACATCTACTCTGAGATTATTCCAGGCTAGTATTGGAATGCTGTGTCTCTCTAAAATTAATATGACAATCAAATTAGATTTTTTGATTTTGTGTTATTTAAAGGTGAAGCCTTTGCTAAATTACTATGAGAATGGGGCATTTATGAAAGTAAGTAGGGTCTTTAGGTCTGAGAAAGATAGTTTTCCCTTTCTTTTACATGAGGACTGAGCGCACAGGCATCTTCTCTAAGGCAGATGAAGCAGATTAAGCCTACACCACTACTACACTACTACACCCTGACATACCTTGGACGTCAGGACTTGACGTACCTTGTTTTTGGACTTCCAGCTTCCAGAACTGTTACCAAAAAATTCTGCTGTTTATAAATGACCCAGTCTAAGGTGTTTTGTTTCATCAGCCTAAACAGACTCAGTGAAAAAAATACGCTCAATTTGTTATTTGCTCAGGCTAGAAGCTCCAACTCTGACCAGATAATAAAAATGAGGATAGTTTTTACCATCTGGACATACTCTCTGGGGGAATTATGATTTACTGTGTAGGAAAACAATTAGAATAATAATCCCCATGATAGTACCCATACAAACATGAAAGACTAAGGATGGCAGTCATTAGCAACTCTGACAAAGTTATGACTATTATTTCTCTTTCCTGGATGGAAGAGTGTCCATTCTTTAATAAGTAGTGATGGACAATTGTATTGGCCTAAATTATTTGAGTGCTTATTATGATGGTGTCTGTTCCATTGCTAAAACTTCTTGCTCTATTTCCATTAATAAAACAGGTAAAACCTCCTAACACTGAGTTGTCATAGGAGAATGCACACGTGTCTTTCACACTCAGCCACATGGCCTATGGTCACAGTCAGTCCTCCATATCCAGATTCCTCATCCTTAAAAGAAATACAAACCCAAAACAGTGGTGAGAATTGAACATTTTTTTTCCAGAAAAGATACGGATTTCTAATTTTTTCTGAACAGGTCAACCTTTTCTAAATAAGAGAATTACCAATAGAGAGGCTGAATATAGTAACAATATATGATATAAGAACGTTGACCTACATCTCCAGTAATTAGCCAAGAATAATGATGTCTTTAATCACTGCCATGTTCCTAATTCTTGATACTACCTCTCAATAAGAACGAACTAATGAAAGTTAACTTATTCACCAAACCAATATACTCTACTTTTAGTTATCTCACCCTCTGCTTCTCCTGCCAAACATTAAAATCACAGCCAACCTGAAGCTTTGTGCTTTTTTACTATAAAACTTCTCTATTCCTCTACCTCCCTACTGGTCTCTGACAGTAATTGACTTTGTATGATTGCCTAATCTCTGTTGACATTTTGGTGGTTTTCATTAGTTCCATATTAGTGATATTTCGTCAAATAATCAAGACCTAGAAAAACTGAGTCAGGGTCAAGTTGGGAGAGAGATGGAGGAAGAGGGACAAAATGGGTAACATCATTTATATACTGATATAATGAATTGAAATCCTTTGCACAACTAAAGAAATTTAAAAAGGAGAAAAATGGGGCTGGGAATGTGGCTTAATGGTACAGGGCTTTCCCAGCGTGCAGGAAGCCCTAGGTTCGATTCCTCTGTACCACATAAACAGAAAAAGCCAGAAGTGGCGCTGTAGCTCAAGTAGGAAGAGTGCTAGCCTTTAGCAAAAGAAGCGCAAGGACAGTGCCCAGTCTCTGAATTCAAGCCACAAGACTGATCAGAGAAAGAGAGAGAGAGAGAGAGAGAGAGAGAGAGAGAGAGAGAGAGAGCTCAGCTACATAAGTAACAATTTTGATTATTCCAGGGGCTCATTATGCCTATTTTTTTTGTTTTTGTTTTTCATATACATATATATATATATATATATATATACTCAGATAAGATACAGAGAAAGTGTAGGTACAACCACAGGAAGCGGATACAAGAAGATCATCAATAATAGAGGCTACAGTTACATATGGCACATTGAAAGTAGTTACAACTGTGTTATAACAATCGTTTCCATAACATGGAGTTCATTTCACTTAGCATCATCTTATGTGTTCATAAGGGTATAGCTATTTGGGCTTCTGTGATCCTCTGCTGTGACTTGCCTAAACTTGTGCTAATTATTCCCAATAAGGGAGACCATAGAGTCCATGTTTCTTTGGGTCTGGCTCACTTCACTTAGTATAACTTTTTCCAAGTCCTTCCATTTCCTTACAAATGGGGCAATGTTATTCTTTCTGATAGAGGCATAAAATTCCATTTTAACCTCCAAATATTCCAGTAATGGGTTTTGTAGATATTTTGTTTGAGATCTCACCATGTATCGCAGCCTCGTGTAGAACTCACTATACAGGTCAGGTTAGCCTTGAGCTCCCCTTGACCTCCTAAATGCTATGATTACAGAATATGCCAACGTATGCCTTTCTCACAGACCTAAACTCAAACATTGCCATCAAATTCTTTGATTGTGGTCACAATTATAATGTGCAAGTCCCACTGAAAATGTCTGCAGCAAATTGTGTTTCCTTCCTGACGGACTTTATGTTATGATCAATACTTCCTATGGAATGTTGAATCACATTTCTAAGTAACTTAAAATATCTCCTTTCTCAGTCATTTCTCTCTTACTCAGTCCACACATAATCACATTTCAGTGCTGATATATTTTCTTATGTATCTTTTATGTTGCTGCCATTTGTTCCCAGATAATACCCTATTTTAAATTGCAAATTCACAAAGGCAAAGAAGGATGTCTTTCATTTCCATTGTGATTCCTCACATGCATAAAGCCTTTAAGCACTAAGGATAGTCAAATCATTCTGGTGACAGAGTGACAAAGAAAAAGAATGAACTCACTCTTGTGGCTCTCATATTCTTCTTAGAGATGTTACTTAATTGAAAACTCAAAATTCTTCAGGGTCCTGAGATCTCAGGACCCTGGTGGACTTCAAGTTGTGTTTGTTGAAGGAAAATCATCAATGTCACCTGTGTGCCTATTAGAAATGCAAATTATTTTTACTTTCAAATGATATGTTTTATTATTTTAAGATGTTTGATAAAGGAGTTCCCATTCAAGAAATCAGTTTCTGAATGCAATACATCATGATTGATATAACCCTTTCAATAATTCTCCCTCATCCTGCCCAATCAAACCTTTTCCTCAATTTTTCTAATTTAGTAGGATATATATTGAATATTAGGACTTTATTTTCCTCTCTTCAATAAATTTACCCCTTCCATTTTCATATCCACCCATCTTTCACGTACTCATTTCCTGGTATTCACTTTATTAGACTGTGAATTTGTTTTTCTAGGGAATTACATTGCTTGAGTTTTCCCCTGCAAACATTGTATTGCAGTAAATACACTTGTATACACTTACATACAACTCAGTTGTGTATATTTGCACATTCATGTTTAAATTCTTGCTTCTACATATGTGATAAAACAGCCTGACATGGATGTATGGGAAAAACAAACCTACATGCATTGTTGTGGGATGTAATTTTGCTCAAACACTCTGGAAAGCAGTTTAAAGATTCCTCAAAAAAAATTAAACACAGAACTATGATCCAGCAAGTCTACTCTTGGGCATTTGTTCAACAGATTACAAAGTAGGATACATGAAAGACACCTGTACAACCATGTCCACGGCTGAACTATTCATCATAGGCAAGGTATGGAAACAACCCAGATACTGCTCAAGAAAATGTGGTATATTCGCTCATTGATTAGGAAGAATGATAGAATGATACTATTGCAAATAACAGAATGACACTATTGCAAAACAATTGCATGGACCTAGAAAAATCTTACATTAAGAGAAATGAAGAATGATAGAAATGAAGAAAGAAGAATGATAGAATGATACTACTGCAAAGGACAGAATGATACTATTGTGAAACAATTGCATGAACCTAGAAAAATATTACATTAAGAAAAATGAAAATTCTTGGGGCTGGGGATATGGCCTAGTGGCAAGAGTGCTTGCCTCGTATACATGAGGCCCTGGGTTCGATTCCCCAGCACCACATATACAGAAAATGGCCAGAAGTGGCGCTGTGGCTCAAGTGGCTGAGTGCTAGCCTTGAGCAAGAAGAAGCCAGGGACAGTGCTCAGGCCCTGAGTCCAAGCCCAGGACTCGCCAAAAAAAAAAAAAAAAAAAAAAAAAAAAAAAAAAAAAAAAAAGAAAGAAAATTCTTTACCCACACCACAAACAGGTAAAAACCTCTACTGAGCCAGTCATGGAAATTTGATTTTGGAGATGGTTGTGACAATGTCTGAAGCATGCCTAAGTTTGGAGTCCATTATTACCCTTCCACATTGCTTCTCCCTAGTGTGGTCTGTGGATCAGCAGGTTTGGCACAACTGAAAACTTCATAAAGTGCACAGTATCTGGCATACCCCCACCATGCCACATGAAAAGTGGCATTTTAAGCAACAATCTGCCTAGGTGATGTGTTTGCAGATGAAACTTTGAGAAAATAGTGTAGAGGATTTCCTTGTGAAGATACTACCAGATTCATGGCAAGGCAATCTGCAATCAAGTTTACTTTTATCGAGGAAGAGCCTCAGATGGGCTTTCAATAATCATTTATACATATATCTCATTGACAGGACATTGTGTGGGTTGGAATCTGTTATTAAGGAAGAATCTTTTTAACTATATATACCTCTCAAATACTGAAACGTGGTCCTGCCTAATGTTCAGTAGTCTTACAAGTACAGCAAAGGTAAGTTTCAATTAATCTAAGATATGTTATCTTTAAAGGATGTGTAATTTGAACTCATAGAGTAAGGTATTTTAATTCTGAAACTTGGTACAGCAATATTGCCTTCACAGATTTAGAATTATACCATAGTTTCTTTTTCTGCTATTATGGAGATGGTTAATAAAATGAATGAAAGTCACATTGAATCTTGGGATCTTGTTTCATTTGCAAAATTACAACTCAAGGTCAAAATACATGCTGTAGTATCAAGAGAATTATTGAAGAATTTTAAGAATATATGAATGACATTTTAGTAGCTATACCAAGCAATATTATATGAATCACACTATTATGAATTATTTATTCTATGAAGCTAACCATTCTTTCTCTTTTACAGTAAAAAGGGGATGACAAAATTAAAGGACAATATTATATCTTTGTTTAGTTGTGGTCAAACTTGTCCCTTTTCAGAATGATTAATTGAAATAGGCTGGGAATGTTAAATAACTCTAGTGAAATTTACATCATGACTGACTTTAAGATGTATAGAATTTTTCCTCCAAAATGATTATGCCCTGATTTAACACAGATACTTTCTTTTTGTATTTTGTTTTTATTATCGAACTGATGTACAGAGAGGTTACAGTTTCATACATTAGGCATTGAATACATTTCTTGTACTGTTTATTACTTTGTCCCTCATTCCCCCCTCCCCCTCCCCCTCTTTCCAGCCCCACACATGAGTTGTTCAGTTCATTTACACCAAACTGTTTTGCAAGTATTGCTTTTATAGTTGCTTGTCTTTTTTTACCCTCTGTCTCTCGATTTTGGTATTCCCTTTCAATTTGCTGGTTCTAATACCAGTATACACAGTTTCCAATATAATCAGAAAGGTACAGAGATAGTGGAGGTACAACCACCAGAAGCAGATACAAGAACATCATCATTAATAGAAGCTAAAGTTACACATGGCACATTGAAAGTAGTTACAACAGTGACATAACAATCCTTTCCATAACATAGAGTTAATTTCGAGGTTCCCGAGGAAGACTGCGGAGGAGAAGCAGAGCCCTAGCAGAGCTCCCTCCGATATCGTAGTTTTCTCACCCCATAGAAACTTTTACTCCTAGAAAGACAGCCAGAGTAAGTTCTAACAGTACAGGGATTCTGACCAGGAAGGAAAAATTGACTTTGCTCATCTGAAAACCCAGATTTGAGCTCCGGGCAGCTTCCCGCCACCGCGCCAGTGCCGGCTCTGGCACCGTGCCCGGCACAGCCCCCCAGCACTCAGCGCAGCTAAAGCGCTCAGTGTAGACCTGCGAGAAATACTCCAGACGGCGGCTGAGCACGGACGACCTGACATCGCAGAGACAGCGTGAGTACCCCACAAAAGATATTCTCACTTGTGCCCACATAGCAGCTTCTGGAAGGCATCCCTGTCCCCACCACCAGAGCAAAGCGCCATCTTTGCCACTGGCATAGGATCAGACCAGATTGGAACTGAAGCGGGCCTGGGGAAAGCGAGGTCAAAAAAGCCATTTTTGAAAAGGGAAGGAGGGACGGATCCATTCATCTATGGAGGGGCATCTGGGTTGGTTCCAGATTCTCGCTATGACAAATTGTGCTGCGATGAACATTGTTGTGCTGGTGGCATTACTGTGATTTTGTTTGTGGTCTTTTGGATAGATACCCAAAAGTGGGGCTTCTGGGTCATAGGGGAGTTCTATGTTTAGCCTTCTGAGGAATCCCCATACTGCTTGCCAGGATGGCTGAACCAGTTTACATTCCCACCAACAATGAAGTAGGGTTTCCTTTTGGCCACATCCCCTCCAACAATTGTTATTATTAGTTTTCCTGATATATGACATTCTTGCTGGGGTGAGATGGAATCTCAATGTTGTTTTGATTTGCATTTCCTTTATGGCCAGTGATGTAGAGCACTTTTTCATATGTCTCTTGGCCATTCTCATTTCCTCATCAGAGAAGTTTCTTTGTAAGTCTTTAGCCCACTTGATGAGGGGGCTATTGGTTCTTTGCGGTTTTGTTTTGGAAGAAGGTAATTTTTTTAGTTCTGCATATATTTTAGAGATGAGGCCTTTGTCTGTTGAATGTCCAGTAAAGATCTTCTCCCAGTCTGTGGACTTTCTGTTTATCTTGTGAGCTATATCCTTTGCCGTGCAGAAGCTCTGCAGTTTGATGCAGTCCCATTTGTCCAACCTTTCTTTGATTTGTAGCCTTTCAGGGTCTTTGTTAAGGAAGTTCTGTCCTGTGCCAAGGAGCCCAAGTGTTTCTCCTACTTTTTCCTTTAGTGTTTTCAGGGTGCCTGTTTTGATTTCAAGGTCTTTAATCCATTTGGAATTGATTTTGGTGCAGGGTGATATATAAGGATCTAGTTTTAGTTTGTTGCATGTGTTGAGCCAGTTTTGCCAGCACCACTTGTTAAAGAGGCTATCTTTCTTCCATACTATTGTTTTAGCTCCTTTATCAAAGATTAAGTAGGCATAGTTCTGTGAGTTTAATTCTGGGTCTTCAATTCTTTTCCATTGGTCTTCAGGCCTGTTCCGGTGCCAATACCAAGCTGTTTTAATTTCAAACATTTTTTTAAACATTTTTTTTAATTTTCTTTTTAATTTTTTCACACCTGAAACATCATTGGTTGTTTTTTTTTTTGTTTGTTTTTTATTTGTTTGTTTGTTTTCCATTTTTACCGGTTTGTTTTATCAAGTTTTTTTTTTTGTTTATTTGTTTGGGTTGTTCCTTTTCTGTTTTTTTTCCTTTTTATTTACTTTTTCTTCTTTTTAAAATAATTTTTCTCTGTTTTGTGTATCTGTCTTCCAGTATTTTTACTTTATTTCTCTCTTTGCATTATCTTAATTTAAAAATTACTTTCCTATGAATAACACCTCCACTCTTTTCTGCTAACTCTCCAGTGTCTGTCATTTTAACCTTGTTCTTTCTACTGATTCTACTCTTCTCCACATTTCCACGTCACTGAAACTAAACCCAAATCACCACCCCCCCCCCCAATACATTTTACTCTATTCTCTTTACTACCTCCAACTTACCCTCCTGACTTACTGCCTGGACCTCCAGGTTCCATTGACTCCTGGTTATTGGATAGAGGGTATCCAGCTTAATACAAGTGAATCAAAGGGGTTCATAGAGAAAGCCAGTCCTAAAAGAACTTAATATAAAAACAAGAATTGCATATAGGGTTGTAACAGTAAATAAGTAACTACTGAATACAGGGCCCAGGATTGGTTGTTATATTGAAATTGTATTCTTTAGGAACACCAAATCTAACTTTATAGACAGGTATATAAATTATCTGTATATAATTGTGAACTTGTAAGATGTACACAACAGTGCTTGGTAAGGGCTGCTTTGGGTCTTAAACTGTGCTCACAGGTGCTGGTAGACTGGCATTCCCAATTCAAATGGGCAGAAGTAACACAAGAAAGATGGCAAACAATGAAGTCTTATCCCCCACTCAAAACAAGCAGGAAGCAGAGCAGTCAATCAAAAACATAGAAGAGAACCCCCAAAATGCTCTACAAAGTCTACTGATAAACAGGATAAATGAAAAGTTTGAATCTCTTCAGTCAATTATGTTAGAGCATGAGGAGGCAAAGCAAAAATTAATGGAGAATTTCATGGCATCCACAAATAGAAAGATAAATGAGCTTCAAGAGTCAAATGAAAAGATAGCTACCCAGCTTAATGATTTGAGAGACAACACTCAAAAACAAATTAATGAAGTTAATGAAGTAAAGAAGTCCATACAGGCCCTAAGAAATGACATGGAAATCATCAGGAAAGACCAGTCAGAAGGAAAAGAGATTCAAAATCAAGTAGCTAGCCTACAGTCCCAACTAACTGAAGCAGAGGATCGAATCGCAGGAGCTGAAGATTCCTTAGATTCTATGGAGAAAGATCAAAAATCAATACAAATCCAGTCCAATCAACAAAACAGATCACTACAGGAGATTCAAGAAACGATCAGGAAGCCCAATTTAAGGATAATAGGTATTGAGGAAAACTTGGAGAAAGAGGTTAATGGCATAGGCTACCTATTTAACAGAATATTAGCTGAGAACTTCCCAAATATCCAGAAGGAAAGGCCTATACAGATACAAGAAGCATTTAGAACCCCAAATCGACCAGATCAGAATAGAACATCCCACCGACACATTGTAATCAAAACAGCTTCAGCAGAGTGCAAGGAAAAAAAATACTCAAAGCTGTTAGGGCAAAGAAAACAATCACATATAAAGGAAAAGCAATCAGAATTATCCCAGACTTCTCAGCAGAGACCATGAAAGCAAGGAGAGCCTGGAATGAAGTATACCAAACTCTAAATAAAAATAACTACCAACCAAGAATTCTGTACCCAGCCAAACTCTCCTTCATAGCCGAAGGTCAAATAAAAGTCTTCCACAATAAGGAAAAACTGAAACAATATATCTCCACCAAACCAGCTTTACACAAAATCCTTAAAGATGTACTATACAGGGAAAATAATCAAGATCCCAACACAGACAGAGAAATGAACCCTAATTAGTAAACATCAGATCAAGATTTGGGAAGACACAGCTTTAAACAAGATAGTGATAATGAAAGGAACAAATGATCATCTCTCAATCCTAACTGTCAACATTAATGGACTTAATTCTCCAATCAAACGACATAGGCTCATAAGTTGGATCAAAAATCAAGATCCATCTTTCTGCTTCCTCCAAGAGACACATCTATCCAGCAAAAGTAAACATCTTCTAAAAGTGAAAGGCTGGAAACAAATCTATCAAGCAAATGGCACCCATAAGCACGCTGGAGTTGCAATCCTAGTATCAGACAAGATTGACTTCAAATTAAAAAAGGTAACGAGACAAAGAAGGTTACTACATACTAGTAAAAGGATCTCTCCAACAGGAAGAAATAACCATCCTAAATATCTACACCAAATGCAGGAGCACCCAACTTCATCAAACAAACACTACTAGCTCTAAAAACATTCATAGACCCAAACACAATGATAGTGGGGGACTTTAACACTCCACTATCACCTCTGGACAGATCAACATGCCAAAAACTGAACAAAGAAACCACAGAACTAAACAATTGCATAGACCAACTAGACTTAATCGACATCTACAGAATATTCCACCCAGCAAGGACAGAATACACATTCTTTTCGGCAGCACACGGAACATTCTCCAAAATAGATCACATGTTAGGGCACAAAGAAAATCTGTACAAATTCAGAAGTATCAAAAACATTCCCTGCATTCTCTCAGAACACAATGGAATAAAATTAGAGCTCAACTCAATCAGCCACCACAGAAAATCCCACAATTCATGGAGACTAAAGAACACACTGCTGAACCATCAGTGGGTCATTGAAGAAATTAAAACGGAAATTCAAATGTTTATGGACTTCAACCAAGTTGAGGACACAAAGTACCAGCTCCTTTGGGACACAGCAAAGGCAGTACTCAGAGGAAAATTTATATCTCTGAGTACATACATCAACAAACTGGAGAAACAGCAACTCAGTAATTTAAGGAAGCACCTTAATTTTCTGGAGAGAGAACAACAAGCCAAACCCCGTCAATAGACGGAAGCAAATAATTAAAATCAAATCAGAATTAAATCAATTAGAGACGAAAAAACCATCAAAAGAATCAACAAAACAAAGAGTTGGTTCTTTGAAAAAATCAACAAGATTGACAGACCCCTGACAAACCTGACCAAAAAACGAAGGCAGCACACTCAAATAAACAAGATAAGAGATGAATCAGGTAACATCACCACAGAAATAACCGAAATTCAGAAAATAATAAGGGACTATTTTGCAAACCTTTATGCCAAGAAATTCGAGAACTTGGAAGAAATGGATGATTTCCTAGAAAAAATTGATACCCCCAAACTCAACCATGAAGATTTAAACCTTCTAAACAGACCCATATCCAGTATTGAAATAGAAACGGCAATAAATGATCTCCCATCTAAGAAAAGCCCAAGTCCAGACGGATTCACTACAGAATTCTACAAGGCCTTCAAAACAGAATTCACTCCAATATTTCTCAAACTCTTCAATGAAATTGAAAGAGAACGTTCACTACCAGACTCATTTTATGAAGCCAGTATAACCCTCATCCCAAAACCAGGCAGAGACTCATCACTGAAAGAGGACTACAGACCAATCTCCCTGATGAACATAGATGCAAAAATTCTCAACAAAATTCTGGCCAATCGACTTCAACAGGTCATCAAAAAAATCATACACCATGATCAAACTGGATTCATCCCAGGGATGCAAAGTTGGTTTAATATACGCAAGTCAATTAATGTAATCCACTACATCAACCGGAGCAAGGTAGAGAACCACATGGTTTTATCTCTGGATGCGGAAAAAGCATTTGATAAAATCCAGCACCCATTTATGCTAAAAGCCCTGGAAAAACTGGGATTCCAGGGAACATTCCTGAATATAATCAAGGCAGTTTATGACAAACCAACAGCAAGCATAACTCTAAATGGTGAAAAACTAAAGCCATTCCCTTTAAAATCAGGAACAAGGCAGGGATGTCCACTCTCTCCCCTGCTCTTCAACATAGTACTAGAATTCCTAGCCAGAGCAATTAGGCAAGAAGAAAATATAAAGGGGATCCAAATAGGAAAAGATGAAGTTAAACTTTCTCTCTTCGCAGATGACATGATCCTATACCTAAAGAATCCCATAGACTCTACCCCCAAGCTACTAGAGCTGATCCAAAACTTTGGTAAAGTTGCAGGATATAAAATAAACCTTCAAAAATCAATGGCCTTTCTCTATGCTAACAACCCGAAGACCGAGGCTGAAATCAGGAAAGCAACTCCTTTTGCAATAGCCCCCCAAAACATAAAATACCTAGGAATAACCTTAACCAAAGAAGTGAAAGACCTCTTTGAAGAGAACTTTAAAAGCTTGAAAAATGAAATTAAGTCAGAACTAAGAAAATGGAAAAACCTCCCATGCTCCTTGATTGGGAGGATTGATATAATCAAAATGGCAATATTGCCAAAGGCTATCTACAAATTCAATGCAATACCCATTAATATCCCAACACCCTTCTTTAATGAAATAGAGGAAGCAATCCATAAATTCATATGGAACAATAAAAGACCTAGAATAGCAAAAACACTCTTAAGCAGAAAGAACAGTGCTGGAGGAATTACAATACCCAACTTCAAGCTGTATTATAAAGCTATAGTAATAAAAACAGCTTGGTATTGGCACCGGAACAGGCCTGAAGACCAATGGAACAGAATTGAAGACCCAGAATTGAATCCACAGAACTACGCCTACTTAATCTTTGATAAAGGAGCTAAAACAATAGTATGGAAGAAAGATAGCCTCTTTAACAAGTGGTGCTGGCAAAACTGGCTCAACACATGCATCAAACTAAAACTAGATCCATATATATCACCCTACACCAAAATCAATTCCAAATGGCTTAAATACCTTGAAATCAAAACAGACACCCTGAAAACACTAAAGGAAAAAGTAGGAGAAACACTTGGGCTCCTTGGCACAGGACAGAACTTCCTTAACAAAGACCCTGAAAGGCTACAAATCAAAGAAAGGTTGGACAAATGGGACTGCATCAAACTGCAGAGCTTCTGCACGGCAAAGGACATAGCTCGCAAGATAAACAGAAAGTCCACAGACTGGGAGAAGATCTTTACTGGACATTCAACAGACAAAGGCCTCATCTCTAAAATATATGCAGAACTAAAAAAATTACCTTCTTCCAAAACAAAACCGCAAAGAACCAATAGCCCCCTCATCAAGTGGGCTAGAGACTTAAAAAGAGACTTCTCTGATGAGGAAATGAGAATGGCCAAGAGACATATGAAAAAGTGCTCTACATCACTGGCCATAAAGGAAATGCAAATCAAAACAACATTGAGATTCCATCTCACCCCAGCAAGAATGTCATATATCAGGAAAACTAATAATAACAATTGTTGGAGGGGATGTGGCCAAAAGGGAACCCTACTTCATTGTTGGTGGGAATGTAAACTGGTTCAGCCATCCTGGCAAGCAGTATGGGGATTCCTCAGAAGGCTAAATATAGAACTCCCCTATGACCCAGAAGCCCCACTTTTGGGTATCTATCCAAAAGACCACAAACAAAATCACAGTAATGCCACCAGCACAACAATGTTCATCACAGCACAATTTGTCATAGCGAGAATCTGGAACCAACCCAGATGCCCCTCCATAGATGAATGGATCAGGAAAATGTGGTACATATACACAATAGAATTTTATGCCTCTATCAGAAAGAATGACATTGCCCCATTTGTAAGGAAATGGAAGGACTTATAAAAAGTTATACTAAGTGAAGTGAGCCAGACCCAAAGAAACATGGACTCTGTGGTCTCCCTTATTGGGAATAATTAGTACAGGTTTAGGCAAGTCATAGCAGAGCATTACAAGGCCCAATAGCTATACCCTTATGAACACATAAGATGATGCTAGGTGAAATGAACTCCATGTTATGGAAACAATTGTTATATCACAGTTGTAACTACTTTCAACGTCCTATGTCTATCTGTAGCTTCTATTATTGATGATGTTCTTGGATCACATTCCTGTGGTTGTACCTACACTATCTCTGTAATCTTATCTGAGTATATTGGAAACCGTGTTTGCTGGTATTGGAAGTAGGAAATTCAAAGGGAATACCAAATTTGAGAGACACATGTTAAAAAAAGAGAAACAACTACAAAAGCAAAAAAACAAACAAACAAACAAACAAAAAACAGAGTTCATTTCACTTCACATCATCTTTTGTGTTCATAAGGGTATAGCTATTGGGCTCTTGAGATACTCTGCTGTGACTTGCCTAAACCTGTGCTAATTATTCCCTATAAGGGAGACCAGAGAGTCCATGTTTCTTTGGGTCTGGCTCACTTCACTTAGTATAATTTTTTCCAAGGCCTTCCATTTCCTTACAAATGGGGCAATGTCATTCTTTCTTATAAAGGCATAAAATTCCATTGTGTATATGTACCACATTTTCCTGATCCATTCGTCTACTGAGGGACATCTGAGTTGGTTCCAGATTCTATCTATGACAAATTGTGCTGCAATGAACATTGTTGTGCTGGTGGCGTCAGTGTGATTTTGATTGTGGTCTTTTGGATAGATACCCAAAAGTGGAGCTGCTGGGTCATAGGGAAGCTCTATGTTTAGCCTTCTGAGGAATCTCCATACCGCTTGCCAGGGTGGCTGAACCAGTTTACATTGCCACCAACAATGAAGTAGGGTTCTCTTTTGGCCACATCCCCTCCAACAATTGTTATTGTTACATTTCTTGATATAGGACATTCTTACTGGGGTGATATGGAATCTCAATGTTGTTTTGATTTGCATTTCTTTTATAGCCAGTGATGTAGAGCACTTTTTCATATGTCTCTTGGCCATTCTCATTTCCTTATCAGAGAAGTCTCTTTTTAAGTCTTTAGCCCACTTTTTGAAGGGGTATTGGTTCTTTGCGGTTTTGTTTTGGAGGAATGTAACTATTTTAGTTCTGCATATATTTTAGATATGAGGCCTTTGTCCATTGTATGGCCAGTAAAAATCTTCTCCCAATCTGTGGGCTTTCTGTTTATCTTGCAATCTATGTCCTTTGCCCTGCAGAAGCTCTGCAGTTTGATGCAGTCCCATTTGTCCAACCTTTTTTTGATTTGTAGCATTTCTAGGTCTTTGTTAAGGAAGTTCTGTCCTGTGCCAAGGAGCCCAAGTATTTTTTCTACCCCTTCCTTTAGTGTTTTCAGGGTAAACACAGATAGTTTCAACAACAAAATACTCTCACAGATAAAGAATATATATGAGATAAACAGATAGTGACTTATAATCACAGACCATGAATAAAGCATCTACCAGAAAATAAAATAAAAAGAACCAGAATCCTAAGATGTTTGGACTTGGAGACTTACACATTTTCCCTTGGCTTTTACAGGGGGTCTTGACATCTTGTAGGAAGGTAAAGTTGAAGACACTTTCTAGCACCAAGTAATATTTACTGAATTCAATGTCTGACATTTCTTTCTACTAAAATAACATGATACACCCATATAAAAAGTATCATTATCAATAACATGAAAGTTTTTAATAAGAACTATTAAAAGATGTGCATATAATAAATATTTATGTAAGTTTTTTATTATTTTTTGAAACAATTTTACTGTATTATTTCTTCCATGTGCAGAAACACACATAACACACACACACATACATACACATATGATTAATGAAGAACAAATCAGTCACTCAAGTAATGTTTATTTTATTTAGGTTCATTGTACGTCAATACAAGTGCTTTTATTACAAATTATTGCCCAGTTTTAAGGAATAAAAATAAAAAAGTGAAAGATTATGTCTTCATTAGCAAATGGAGCTTTGTGAATTCTTTTGATTCCATAAGGAGCAGTGAAAGTCAAATCTAAGAAAATAATCTGATTTATTTTATCAATTGAATATGTAAAAGTTAACCATAGGTTTACTGTTTTGAATTCCATTTAATTGAGAAGATTTATTGAAGTCAGAAAGATAGTAAACCCTAGGTAAAATAATTGATATTATTTAAAAGTTGAGAATTGTTCTCATCCTTTCCCTTAGATATAACCTTTCAGGTTTCACATTTTCAAAATCATAGAGTATTCTATTTCATAGAAGGTGAGCTTTGAGCTAGATATTTATAGTTCAGTGTCTGAAACTACTGACAGTTGGGAATTATTTTTCTACTCCTTCTGTAATTATCACAAATTTAATGTTTCAAAACAAGACTTTTAGTATCTCATGGTAATGAATCAGGGATCTACAGAGCTTCTATCTTTGCTTCCTGAAGCTAATAGTGGGGTGCTAATAAATTCACATTTCTTTTTGAAAGCCCTATATTTTTTCCCCATGTGGATTGTTGGTAGAATTTAACTCCTCATGACCACATTGAGGTAAAAATTTCCTGGCTAACTGCCATCTGCTAGTCATTCTCAACTTTTAGACATTGGCTACATTCTTTGATTGATGGTCCATTCTACAATTTCCAAGTCAGCAATTATACATTGGTTCCTGCTGTGGTTTTAGTTTGTCCTGCCTCGTCCTCTGCTCTTCTTCCGCATTCTCTGGAAAATCACTACTATTAGGGTTTTCTACTTTTTTGAGTCCATATAATTGCAGTAGGTCCACTAGAGCCTAAAATACTAATTTCCATTATAACCATAATCATGTCTGCAAATTCCATTTTGTCATGCAGTATAGTAGAGGAGTAACACCGGGAAGTAAAGAACATGGCAGCCTACTTCTGTCTATAGTTGGCATAGCTCCCCTTAAGAAGCAAAAGATCAAGACAACCGTGATATATATTTTTGATGTTGAGAACCAAAATTATCTTTACTATCAATCTAATTCTGAAATTAAGTGTGATGTAGTACAAAATACAGGAGAAATTTCCCCAAATTACTACAGATTGATGGCATAGGTATATCTTACAGTCCAGTAAGTTATTTCCAGGAAAATATTGACAACCTATTCAATCCGTTATATACAGGACTTGCTACCTAAGAAAGTCACATTTCAGTGACAAATGGTATGACTTATGCTGATTTTTAATCTATTTGGCACTGACTTTTTAATTATTTTTCTCTTTCATTTTCCATTTACTAGAATCACAGGTATGGATGATTAACATATGGTTATTTTTTGTTGACTATTCCATGTATCTTTAAATGCCTAAAGCAAACCACCATAGTTTCAGTTTCACAGAAAATTAAGTAGATGATGTTACCAGTCTGTATTATGGAATCATCAATTGTGCCCACACAATTATCTTATACAATTTGACAACAACTCCAAGATAATAGTTCCCTGTGCATTTTACAGTTAGAAACTGCAAGTCTATTGACCGTTTTATGGGACATACATAAACTGAGGATTTTCTGTCAAAGCCCAGTAGATGAACAACACAATCATCTTGCTGTCACTAATGAACCAACAGTACAGCTCTTGGGAAAAGAAACTTGGAGAAACTACAGCTTTTAACGACAAATGTTCATGCTTTGGTCTTACAGATAGTTCCACATATTCGTTTATGTTATTTAATAGTGTGTTTCACATGCATTATGTATTTGTGTTTCATATAAATTGCTGAATTTGTTCTAATCAAATCTATTTTCTAATTTTTGGAGGTGCTTCTAAATTCTCCATATGCTGCTCTTATATTTGTACTCATATATATATATATATATATATAATATAAATGTTACACTTCTTGAGAAATGTGTTATTAGGGATTCCTATACAAACCACAATGCTGTAATCTACAATACACTTAGGCTATATGTTTTATATATATATATATATATGCACACATGTATATATACATACATGTGTGTATGTACATATAAACACGTGTGTGTATTGTGATATTTAAAATCTAGGGAACTAATTTTAAGAGCTATCTATATTACATCTGCAAAATTACCCATGTAATATGTGTGTTTGCATTTTTATATATGTGTACTATATATGTAGTAAATATTTAAAAATTGTAGTTTACGTATGTGCACTTGTATATATCCTACTGCATCTAGGGCCATCATGAACAAAATAATATATGAATAAACAAAGCACGAGGGAAGAATATTGCCATCAAGTGTCCTAGCAAAACTGAGTATAGTGGAGTATGACTGCAATTTCAACTCTTTGGAAAGGAGGCATAGATAGGAAGATCATTGTGCGAAGCCTGCTCTATTTGAAAAACAAACTGAAAGCCTAAGACTGAGCTGTGACTCAATAACTAGGGTGCTTTCTCAGAATCAAAGACATCTAAGTTCAATTCCCAGTATAACAAAAAATGAAAGAGTCCTGATAAAAGTGTAGGAGGTTGCAGCTGGTAATTGCATAGCATGCTGCTTATATCAACTGTGTCTTATAAGTAGAGGGAATAACTGCTGAACAGGTATATTACAGTAGATATACAAATACATAATACCCTAGCTTATCCTTGAAAAGGATGACTGATTGCATATAATTGCACATGGTGTAATGCTTTTTTTTTGGTACTATTTTAGTTTCAGATCTGGGGCAAACTTTTTGTTGTTCAAGGATAGCACTCTACAACTTGAGCCACAGTTCTTTGTGGCTTTTAGTTACCTGAAGATAAGTGTCTGATGGTATTCCCTGGCCATGTTGATTTTGACCAGTGATCCTGAGATTTCAGCCTCTTGAGTAGTAGGATTACTGGAGTGTGCCATGGGTACATGTCCACTTTTATGTGGACAGTGACACAGTTGATTTTTCTCACATCAGCATCACTGCAAACACAAGGAATGCATTGCAGTAGACTTTACACTTTGCCTGCATCACTGGGCGATATTAGCAGCTTACAGAACTCATATAATATGGGTCCTATTGTTGAACAAATGGCATTTGTGTCATCTAAAACAGTATACAATTTTTAAAGCAATTCATGTCAGCAAATATCTTAGAAAAAGCCAAGCCTTAACTATGAAATACTATTGTTCTGGATCCTGGAGCAGCAGAACAGCAGCTATTTGGGGAGATACAAAAATGGTCTTAAAACAAAACCTGTCAATAAGCAATCATAGGACTATGCAAACTTGAGCATCATACCCTAGACTTATTAAACATTTGTTGATTTTCTTTAATAGAATTACAAAATTAACATTTGAAAATATAGCATAAATCTTTTTTCAGCCTTAGTAGAGTACTTATTATGGTATCTTGTGAAATTATACTATAAAATCAATTCTAATTACTATATATAATACAACACAGGCAAAAGATAAGGGAATAAAATGTTAATGGTAAGTGATTATGCATTAAACTGCAAAGATTTTTTTTATGATTGGAAGGCTGGAGATTTGATGTTATTACTGCAGTTAATTCATTTTTATTAGGTTCATTGAGCAACTAGCTTAAGACTCATAAAGTAGTTTTTCTGTGATGGTTGTAGTCTTCATTGCCACAGTTTCAATCCTTTAGGCTTTGCTCATTGACAGCTTTCTCTGCTCAATATGCTCTGTTGGGTACCACAGGGAATATAGTAACAATTAAAGCATTGAAAGCAATATAAAGATGATAATTATCCTCATATCAGATCAAATGTTTAACTGTCCTACCTTTTTATTCACAAATCATCATAATTGTGAGGCCAGAAATTGCATCTCACTTGTTATTTAAATCCAGGCCTGGCTCGGCACCTTGTAAATAATGTTTAGTAAACACAAACTTGATTTTGTTTTGTAAATGAAAAATTCACATTTTTACCTTAACAAATATTAAGACAGCACATAGGAATAGAGAACACAATGCATTAGAGTCAGGCTTGATTGCAACATGTAAAGATAGTTTTTCTTCTCATGCATAGAAAATGTTAACATAAAGCCTGTAATTACTCTTCATTCAAAAGGAGTTCTTGCTTTAAAAATGTGACTGACTTTAGTTAACTCAATTTTACCTGCCTTTAGTTAACTCTAATAGTCACATTTAAGCCTTTTGAGAGAATAAAAAATTTAGTATTTGGTTTTATAGCGGGGAGTTTAGATGTTAATCCACATACATTATTCAATTAATATCAAAAGTGTGTAACTCAGACAAAACTCTTACAATGACATTTCTTATATTTTCATTTTCAGAATTTGAAAAAAATGTTCTATAGTGTTGTGTTTCTGATGCTAGAACAGTAGCTTTAGCTCATTGGTGATAACAAAAGTCCTCCTTCACCTGGAAGAATTTGCTACTTTCTGTTCTCAATTGCATAATTGAGTTCGCCACTCCCCCAAAAAGGTTGTTCAACTAGATAAAGATGGAAATCTAGAATTTGGAGATTTTTACATGATTCAGTAAGTAAAAAGCAGTTCTCAAAAGAAAGAAATAGTGTCATAACTAAAATTGTTATATAATAGGTACAAATACTTCTTGTAACCTCAAAACATATCACTAGGAATATAGCAAAGGTAAAAGGTAAAAAGATGTTGGGTCAAAGAAAAGTAAAATAATGGAATGCTTAGTTGTTGCAGCATTGAGTATATAAAAACATCAATGAGTATAAAATACAACTTTTCACTCTATGAAAAGTTTCATCGTTCATTGGCAACAATTGTATGAAAATGATCCAGGATTCTCAAACATTCTTTAATGGAAATGCCATGTTGATTATCATGAAGTGGATCACAGGTAACCATAGTAAAATTCTTAGGCAGTCATTGCATTCAGTATACATTGTGTAAAAAAATGAACTATGTAATAACGTAGGGAGGGAAGGTGGGACATGGAGGAGAAAAAAAATGAAAGGAGTAACATTGTCAAGATGCAGTGTAGTGTAGGCATAGCCTGACCTAGAGAATTACAATCTATTTATACTAATACTTAATAAAAATAAAGTAAATAGCATGGATAAGATGTAAAAAGTCCTATAGCTATGAATTCCTAAATTCCATGGCCAATTTTCTGCTTGAGGATGTTTATTTGCTATAGTACTCGTTTTGTCTGTTTGTGTTTGATGGCTTCTTTGTATGCCTTTGTGGTACACTGACATATAATAACAAATAGTTTATTAATAAAACGATTCTGTTTGAAATTGCTTCAATGATGATCCCATGTAGGGAAGTTCAAACTATGCTTTAAAGTGAAATAAATCTAAGCAATAATAATGCTGGATATATACCAAGTAAACTGAAAATTAGGTGTTTTTGCAATATGTCAGTTCCAAATTCCTGTCTTATTTTTCAAATAAGAAAATTGCATTCCTATCTATGATATGTGCTCTACTCTTAAAGTGCTATCGTCAATGTCTGAATAATAATGCCATCAGAGATTCAATCAAAATAGGAAATTTGTGTTGATGCCTAAATGACTTATTCTTCTTAGACACTGTGCTGAATGTCATAGGCATGTGAAAGTCTCTAATCCTGTCTTTTACTCTGACAGATATTTAATGGACTCTTCATAGCTGTAAACACTGACAGCCTTAACTCTGAATTGAAATGTCACATCTAGGAGCCAAAACTGAGTGTATCTTTTCAGACAACAAAGAAAAAATTATAACCTTTATAAAAGATGTTCTAAGATTTTTCAGTGCAGATGTGAAAAAACATCAAGGAAACTCTGAATGATGCAATAATGTTCAATGTTGGTGTCTGTTAGTCATGTCTGCTTATGTCAGTAAAAATCAGGCTGCAACCATGTCACTAATGTATTGAGTCACTAAGCAAACGTAAAACAAATTAGAGTTCAAAGCAGAAAATTTCTCACATAATAGTGAGAAGGGAGAAGAATAAATGAAAGGATTAAACAAGCAGATTTGAATTACTGAGTATAATGCTGCTATATAAACTATTGTTAAAGAATAATGCAGAGAATTATTTGTTACCTTTTATTTTTATGATTGTACTTACATAATGCATTTTATTTTATACCCTACCTGTTGGCATACACTCTCTATGATAGGGGAAACATTTAAGGAAATATATGAGTACAAATCTATTGCCCAAATGACTAGAACACTGTATGTGTATTGCTTATTCTGAGAGATAGTTGGATAAAATGTATTATATATGCAGAATAAAACTCTTAGAAAAAGCCTATTTAGGATCAGTAATAAATTGTGGTCAATATGGAAAATGTGAAAATACATGTCAAAACCAATGATACAGGCTGGGAATATGGCCTGGTGGTAGAGTGCTTGCTTCATATACATGAAGCCCTGCGTTTGATTCCTCAGCACCACATATATGGAAAAAGCCAGGAGTGGCGCTGTGGATCAAGTGGTACAGTGCTATTCTTAAGCAAAAAGAAGCCAAAGACAGTGCTCAGGCACTGAATCCTAGCCCCAGGACTGGCAAAACAAAAACAAAAAAATACCTCCACAAACAATGATGCATTTCAGGGACAGAAACGGACCATAATTATGTAATCTGAATTTGATATTCTTTAATTTTTACCAAAGTTAAGAAATATTTATGTTTACACATATTCCATATTTTGATAGTTAGTGATAACTCAGGTAAGTTTTAGAAAACATCAAGTTCTTAACTATGAGGCAATGTGGTGGGCCCTATGCCCAGAATATATTCCCTCTGGAATATATTCTGGCAAACTGTAGGGTATCTTTGTAGACTACCCATCCTTTGCTCTGAGTCCCAGTTTTCACAGTTTCTCACATACTAACATATGCTCTATACTTAACATCGTGAGGCATTACTACTGAACACTATTCATGTGTTTCTCTCAATTTCACATGCTTCAGATTTTCAAGAAATGTGGTGAGGCTAGATATAATTTACAAATGTATAACCTTAATAAACTGTTTCTCAATTCCCTTTCTATTTCTTCCATTTTTCTTCTAATCACAAACAGGTTTTCTTCTACTTGAACATATGGATCATAATTGTAATCATTATTTATATACCTTGTTTACTAGTTCTTTTTTCATGCTTTTACTTTTCTTTTTTTTCTTTTTTTTTCAAATTTCTATTATCAAACTGATATACAGAGAGGTTACAGTTTCATACGTTAGGCCATGGGTACATTTCTTGTACTGTTTGTTTCCTCCTCCCTCATTCCCCCTTCCTCTCTTCCCTTTTCCCTCTCCCCCCATGAGTTGTTCAGTTGGTTTACACCAATCAGTTTTGCAAGTATTGCTTTTGTAGTCTTTTGTCTTTTTATCTGTGTCTCTCGATTTTGGTATTCCCTTTCACTTTCCTAGTTCTAATACCTGTATACACGGTTTCCAATGTACTCAGAGAAGAGACAGTGATAGTGCAGGTAGAACCACAGGAAGGGGATACAAGAGGATCATCAACAATAGAAGCTATAGTTTCACATGGCATTTTGAAAGTAATTACAGCAGTTATATATTTTCTTTCTTTCTCTCTCTCTTTCTTTCTTTCTTTCCTTCCTTCCTACCTTTCCTTCCTTCCTTCCTTCCTTCCTTCCTTCCTTCCTTCCTTCCTTCCTTCCTTCCTTCCTTCCTTCCTTCCTTCTTCCTTCCTTCCTTCCCTCCCTCCCTCCCTCCCTCCCTCCCTCCCTCCCTCCCTCCCTTCCTTCCTTCTTATTTTTGCCAGTCCTGGAGCTTGATCTCAGGGCCTAGAGCACTGTTCCTGTCTTCTTTTTGCTCAAGGATAGCACTGTACCACTTGAACCACAGCACCACTTCCAGCTTTTTCTGTATATGTGGTACTGAGGACTTGAACCCAGGGCTTCATGTATGCTAGGCAAGCACTCTACCACTAGACCACATTCCCATCCCCCCTACTCCTAGTAATTTTTTATAGTTTATTTTCTTTTTAATTGTTAGAAATTGGGTTTCTTTCTTCAATTTTAGGTTATTCTCTATTGGTGTTGAGCAAATTCTCTAAACACTACTGTGGTTTTGGCCTACTGAGTTCATACCCCACAACTCTGTTTTATTGGTTTTATTAGTTATTTATTAGTTTCAAAATATTTTTTTTTCTGGTGCATTCTGTGAGTCATTATACAGAAAAGATCACGCCATTTGCAAACAGTAGCAATTTGATTTGTGCATTTCCAATTTGGATGCTCTTTTTTTCTGCTTAATTGTTTTGGCTAACACAGTGCTTCATTAAATTAATGCAGAAAAATTGGTGTCCTTTCTTAGTTTCAGATTTTAGAGAAAAAGGATTGTTTTTACAAATTCAATATAATATTACCTATTGTCTTGTCTATGAATTTAGTTTATTGTATTATTGTGGTCTTTCTTGATGGATGCATTACTTTCAAATTCTACTTTTTAAATTAAATCCTACAAAATTCAGTATGTTGGGTTTTTTTTTTTGGTTCTCATTTATTTTAACACTTTTAATGCTTTTAATTTTAATGCTTTTAATTTTTTCCTTGGTCATTAGTTGTTCAAGCCTAATTTGTTTCACTTACACGTGTTTTAACATTTTGTGGTTGTTCTTGGTACTAGTTTTGTTGACTGTTGTCAAGAAATGCTTGACAACACTTCAGCATTTTAAAATTAGTTGAGAGTTGTTTTGTTGTCACATATTTACACCCTGAGGAATGTTCCAGGTACAGTTAGAAAATGTGTGTTCTTGTCAAGAACATTCAGTCAATGATTGTAAAATCATTGAAATAATGGTCAAATTTAACTCTACTTTTTTTTTTAGATTTTTTTGTTGTTTTTTGCTCTTCTGAGTGAGTAATAAATTCATTGAGGTAACTAGGGTTTTAAAATTCCCCATTAGTATTATATATTAGAAGCATATATTCTTACAGCTGTTACTTTCTGTTGCTGAATTGGCTCCTTTATCATTATGTAATTACTATCATTATTTCTCCTTTGCTGCTTTCTTAAAATATAAGTCATACTCCCTAAGCATGTCTCCTTTTGCTTTTGAAAGAGAATGTTGGCTGTGTTATCCCTTATTTGAGGTCAATATAAGTGAGAAGCATTGTTGAGATGCTTGGATTATGTGGAATCCATAATCACTGAAATCTCCATCCCAATAGTGGTTTACCAAGTCAGAGATTAAAGGGAAAGGTAAGACAACTTTTCTCATACTACAGAAGCCCCTGTTCTTGGTTTGAAGCAGAATGAATGGGAAAAGTCATTAGGAATTATTAATTGGTTATTATTAATTAAAATTAATTAGCAATTATCCATAAGCCATGTACAAACACAAGCTTCTAGAATTTTGTCCCAAGAAATTGAGTAAACAAGGGGCTGGGGATATGGCCTAGTGGCAAGAGTGCTTGCCTCATATACATGAGGCCCTGGGTTCGATTCCCCAGCACCACATATACAGAAAATGGCCAGAAGTGGCGCTGTGGCTTAAGTGGCAGAGTGCTAGCCTTGAGCAAGAAGAAGCCAGGGACAGTGCTCAGGCCCTGAGTCCAAGCCCCAGGACTGGCCAAAGAAAAAAAAAGAAAAGAAATTGAGTAAACAAGAATGTAAAAAATTGAATTGTTAGTTTAAAAAAATCATCCTGAAATAATTGTCTTAGTTACATGATATCTAGGGGCAAAGTTACACCTACCAACCACATGGTTCCCACATTGCAATAGTAGTTTTATATGAATAGATGGGTAAGAAACAGACTCTGGAAACAGGCTTTGAAAATAATACATATGCACCTATCTATGTAGCTATAACCTACTTACCAATATAACACACACACACACACACACACACACACACACACACACACACAGAGTTTCTTGGCACTTTGCTTGATGACAGAAATATGTTCTGTGACATCATCAGGTAGGGGACCACCATACAGATTACAACGCTCAGTATCATTAGACAGTATAGTCTTATATGAGTATTATTTAAGTAGAATGTCATCTAGTAAAACTTGATGGTTTCTCTAACTATGGTGGAGAGCTAAATTTTTGTATAAAAACTACTTTCCAAGAGAAATACACAGGCTTTTCAAAAATTATTTTCATCATATTATATGTAAACTGTTTGCTTCTGTTTACCAGAACACATACTTATTTATCTCATCTTTTACAAACACTTTATTTCTTGTCTTTTTAAAGTGAGGTGAGTCTTGAAACAGAGTAAACAGGTTTAAGGAAAGTAAAAGAGAAAGATACTGTGAAGTTATTTCCATTTTTTGTTTTTTTACTTGTTTGTTTTGTTTTTAGAGAAAAGGAAGTAATTTATTAACAACCACAAAGCGAAACTGAAAGCATTATACTCTTGCTTTTGTAATATAGAGCAAGTGAACTCACTAGGTTGTCCAAACTCTGTCTCTAATGAGCAATTTCCTGCTCTCCAGGGCTTCTGAAATGGACACACAAACATATTGATCTCACTGGCTGTGACGTATCAGGTTGCAGAAAGTGTGTAAGTGGTGCTGCTACACCCAGGAGTGTCTGATAGCTAGAGAGGACGACATTACTGGATCTATCTATTATGAAATAAGGTACATTTGACTTCTTTGATACTTAAAAGAGAAAACAACTGTCATAAACATTATCTCCCATTTTGGTGCTATTTATTTTTATTATCTGTTTAAATTGAGAGTATATGCAGGTACTCTCATCCCTAAACCATGTTTTACTCAAATAAATAGCATGCTCTTACTTACAATTTAGGTTGGGTATTTACTATTCGAGATGCCATTTTCTTAAAAGATGTATGTTTTGTGCTGGTAAAAGGAACTGCTGAACAAAAGACCTTTAGGAAAGTGGTGGCAAGGGCAGTTTTAAGACAAAATGCTCATAGCTCTGAGGCCAGACTTTGCCTTAGTGAGTCTATGAGCTTTCAAAGTGCCTTAGCATCAGGTACCCAGATAGGAAAGGATGAGTACAGAGAGCTGTAGGTTGGTGTCTCTTCCCCCATGGAAGGCTGGAGTAATCTCGGTATATGTACCTCCCATCTTCCCTGTGGAAGGCTAGAAGCTATTAGAATAGAATATTTCTTTTTAACCCGGAAGGTTATATTCTGATTTTGAAAAACAAAACAAACTAACTAACTACAAAAACACCTTCAGAAAACTGGTTCCAGGCTAGTAGTTTCTTCTGAATAGAGACTTTGTAACAAATAGAATGTACTTGCATATTTCAAAATGTTTTTCCTTCACTAACCAGAGGATAAATGGATTTTCCACTGATAAATAACTGAGAACCTAATCAAGTTCCTAGAGGTAAATTTCACAACCTTATGTCAGCCCCTTTATAACTAGGATCTCATGGGATATTTAACTCTCAGTGTTGTCTTTTCCTCAGCATCTAGCAAATTATATTAGAGCAAATCGACCAGAGTTCAGGTATTATCCTTTAGCACCGGATTCTATAGAGGTTTCATTGATGCATTTGCTCCTGAGACAAGAGGACTCACTTTATTTATCATCTGTCCCTCGATCTATAATATTTTAGGACAGGAAGATATCTCTTTCATTATCCTCTTCTCTTTATTAAGGTTGAGTCCATGAAAGGAATCACATTCAGCTAAAGATGAGGACTCTTTCTTCTTCTTCTTCTTCTTCTTCTTCTTCTTCTTCTTCTTCTTCTTCTTCTTCTTCTTCTTCTTCTTCTTCTTCTTTATTGTCAAAGTGAAGTACAGAGGGGGTACAGTTTCATATGTAAGGTAAGTACATTTCTTATTCAACTTGTTAAAGGAGAGGATTCTCAAGAGTAACTTTTTTAGACAATACATTTTATTCTGTTCTATTTTTCTTCTAATTAGAAATTTGCTTCTAAGTTAATCCAATATTTATACATGACTGGATACTATACAGCATTAATATATATCACCACACATGTTGATTGCTGATTTTTTTGCATTTTTTCCAATATGTTTCAGAACATGTTCATTGAAGATAATATTTCATAACTTTACTTTAATAATTGACAAATTGGTAATTAGATAAGCAAATTATCCCAGGATATAACAGTATAAAAAGTCAAGGATTTATTGATTTGCTTAGGAGTTTAAAACTCTTGCAAACAATGTTATTTTCTGATTCTTATAATGAATAGCCACTTCATCGCAAAAGGAAAAAGAAAGTGTAGAAGCTATCTCACTTGTAGTTTTGGTTTGTTTATGCTGCCCCTATGAAGACATAATACAATTCAAAAAACTTAGTCATAATTCAGATGTGTCCTGTCTCGCTTCAAAAGTATAGGTTAATATTATGTATTGAATTAAAACTTCTGAAAATACAGTTTTGAAATGGTTGAGTGATTTCAAACTTATTATTGTTATTATCACAAAATGCATCATTTGAGAGTGTTTGGAGATGGAGGATACTACTGGTGATATTATCAGTGAAATGCTAGGGAAATATTTTAAAGGTTTTCAGTGCTCTGAAAAAGAGACTTCAAATATGCCTGTAATTACACAGTTTATTTATCGAGTTGTTTATGTACAGCTGAAAACTGTAATTACTTCTCATTTTGCTTAGTAATCGAAATTGTATTCAGTGCTTCAATTTTTCTTATTTGTTACTGAACTAAAATTATAACAATAAAGAACCCCCTACTGTATGTGTCTGAGTGAGCATGTAAAATGCTCATTTCCAATGAAAGTTACAAAAATCTGGCAAGTATCTCAATGTGGTGATTAAAAGAAGACTGATATTTTTCTTGGGGAAGAGGGGAGGAGTAAGCTTGATTGTGCCGATATAAAATATGAAACAAAATGCAAATTCAACTCAATATTCAGAGGGAAAACCTAATCTACATTATTAATAATTGTTATGAATTGTTTTATCTCAAGCTGAACAAATACTTCATTATTGACAAATAAGAAAAGTAATGGATTGCAAAATCAGAGGGAGGCTGTGTGAAATCCTATCAAATGTCAACACAGCCGGGGCTTATTGTGCTTGTATTTCAACCAACCATATCAGTAACTGCTATTTTGCTTTACAATTAACATCATTGTGAACACAATAACTGAGAAAACAGTTTATTTTTCCCATTTAGTCTACTCTTTGGTGAAACTTCAAATTTCACCATTCATCAACTTCTCATTACAGAACAAAGGATCAGAGACAGAGAAGATCCAGATGAGAGAAAACTGCTCAAACTCTCAGAATTTATTCACTTTAAAAGACATAAACTGGAGGGATTTTATAACAATTATGCTTCAAAATGAAAATATTTCTACTTTGTTTTCTGCTTCATTGAATTTAGGGTATACTTATGTACTTTGAAAGAATGAACAAGAGACTCTATCATTGAAGAAATTATTCTCTCTGACTTCATTCAGAATGAATACAAACAATACATATGGCCTTTTAAAATTAGTGATTAAATGGCAGCTATTTAGATATTTTCATGTTAAATTGCTTAAAATAAAATCAAAATGATGGGAGCAATAAAAAAGTATATAATTTAGATGACCATAAACTATTAAAAAATTGAAGAGAGCTACCTGGTATTTTTATTTGGAAGCAATCAAATTTGAGAAAAAATCATGGGTTGTTATAAAAGCAGAAGGAGAAAGAACAAGTACATTGTAGTAAAGCCTACTCTTAGGATCTGCTAGTAGACCTTAGCTCTATCATATGCATATGTGAATTAGGCACTACGTTCCTTTCCAAGGGTGGTACAAGTAGAACTCTATTCTATCTAGCTTCAGTTTCCTATAGGTAATGGAGCCACATAAACCTGAGAGTATGCATGGGGGCTGGAAAAGATGGGGCAGAATGATGGGACAGGTAACATTGGTCAAGACTGGTTGTTCTTATAAGCTGGCTTGCTAACTTAAAATTCCTTTGTACAGCGACTTTAAATAATGATAATAAAAAATAGAAAATAAATTATAGATTAACTAAAAATTCTAAAAAGAAATGATGATAAGAGGATGCAGAGATGTCCAACCTAATCATACATACATGTCAAGACAAGTGCAGGAGGAAGTGCAATTATAACACAATGATTGTTCTGTACCACCTTTTATCCTTAGTTCCCATATGTATCTCTCTACTAAGAAATTGAGGCTATAAGCCTGTCATCTGTGGTATAAAATTCACAGGGAGTGATTGTGGCAAAGAGTCACTCAGGAATTGTCTGGGAGTTGACCTTATAAATTCATGGAGGGAAACCTAAAAAGCAGCATGGGGGAGCTATTTCTTGTTATTGATTCAGAATCTCTTAAACTTTTAAAATAATAATGATGAAGAATACAAATTGGTAAATACATAGGAAACTCAAGAAACACTGGAAGGGATATGATACACAAAGTAACATCTTGAATTCTGAATAACTAACTGACCAAGCTCCATCTCTGGCATCTTGCTACTATGTTTCTTGGAGCATATAAAACTCTTTTAAACAAACAAATCTTAACTTTGAGCATATATTACTGTCAGTGGCATTGCTTGCCTTCTTCTCTGTCCAAGATGGTGGTCAGTATTTTTCATTCTCAAGACTGAAATTCTGGGGCTGGGAATATGGCCTAGTGGCAAGACTGCTTGCCTCGTATACACGATGCCCAGGGTTTGATTCCCCAGCACCACATATATAGAAAATGGCCAGAAGTGGCACTGTGGCTCAAGTGGCAGAGTTCTAACCTTGAGCAAAAATAAGCCAGGGACAGTGCTCAGGTCCTGAGTCCAAGGTCCAGGACTGGCCAAAAAAAAAAAAAAAAAAAAAAAAGACTGAAATTCTGACTTCTTTTACCTGGCATACTGGGAATAAGATAGTAACTCCAGATTCTATACCTCAGTCCTCTTATTAGTGTCTGTTAACCATTTGGGGTGGAACCCTTATGGGGTTAATGATTTGTGTTCTGTAGGTATTTCTGTTGGTTTATACATCATTTGCTTACCCAAGAAAATCATGTCACCATACTACCCCATCTGCCTTTCATCTATTTCTTCTACAAATATAGATTTTCTGATATGTGCACACTGCTGGAAATATGGAGAGAGAAGTTTATATTTTTTACCCTCAAAGAGCTCTTGTCCTAAGAATGATTTGAATCATGGTGCCATAGCGCCATAGAAGTCCTAAAGAAAGCTTCTGGGCTCCATAGAGAGGTAGATATATTTCCATACAGTAAGGGCCAGGACTAGCTATCGAAAGTATCAGGAAGTACTAAGTGGAATCTGGACCTCAGCAAAGAGTATTTGAGGAGGAGATGATGGAAGCATCTTATCATCAATGCTTGGAATTTCAAGGAGGAGTGGAGGGCTCTCTATATTGATGCAATAAAACATATGCTAGTGAGCAAGCCAAAGTAGGAAATGGTGCAAGGAATACGGTATGGTTTGGGGAAAAAACAAGGGGTTCTTGAGTGTTGTAGTGCAGATACTTGATTTTATTCTGCATGGAATCAAAGAGCCACACATGACTTTTAAAATTAATGATAGTGAATTAAATTTTGAAATTAATGGTAGTGAGTGATGCACAAAAACAATGTTGATAGTTGTTTTACAGAAGTCTGTACAGGCCAGTATCTTTGCCAACCCTGGTTATTGGGAGCTGAAAAAAGAATTGTGGACTTTGATCTCTCTAGTTCCCAATTACCCCTGAAATTATCCACCTGACCCACAGCTAAGAGAGAATCTGATTATCAGGAAATTGTCACTTCTCAAAATATCTAAGAGAAGATGCTAATTTTCTGAATCCAGACAAGTATAATTTCCTCCAGTGTGTAAAACAGTCACACGGGCATGTGTACTACTCAGTGGGAGGCAGAAACGAATTGAAATGCTTTAGAGTGGAAAGTGCTTTAGAAATAAATTGGGTTTCTTGGGTAGTACAGGAGTGAGTCTGAATTAAACAAGAACATTGCAAATTAAACTTGGATGCTGGATTCTCTGTTATCAGTTGGGAGCAAAAGATAATGATGTGAAGACAAAAAAATAGTCTAATAGGTCTTGGTTTCTAAAGTAAAGTATCATTAACAGGACATTGTAAAGAGACTGTTTCTCCCTGCTACGAAGTCATCCAACTAGGATAAACATTATTAGTTCTTTGAATGCAGCTGGAAAAGGGAACAGTGAAACATGGGCGGTTACTCTAGACACTGCAGTCAAGGACAACAACTGCCAGAAGGAAAATGTTTCTGATTTGTGGAGGGCATTCCTCTCTGGACAAAGAGCCCAAAGCAGACAGGTGCTTGTTATTATGTCACCAGTCCTGACCTTCTGAAATAAGCAGGAAGAAAAAAAATCAAAGAGCAGTTTTAAACATTAAAGAAATGACTGTCAAGTGGGTGCCTTTTTCTGAAATAGCTTTTAACATGCTAATAGAATAATAAGTCCAATCAACAGTGTTGAGAAAAAGATTTCTATCATCTCTTCTTAAATGACTCATTTGGGCATGGTATTATTTTTTTGTTCTAATTTTGATCATCTGTAAAATAGAAGTTCTAATTATTAAATGATCAATAGTCTAGAAAGAGTGAAGTAATACACTAGCTGCGGCTAACTGTTCACACAGAAAAAATTCAACAAAGGAGGTGAGAAAAAACTATGTTTCCACTAGATCAATCAAAAGAAGTACCTGGGTGCCCGTAGTGTAATGTAGAAGAAAAAAAAATTAAAAACTCAAACTAATGAAAAAACTCAATGAAAATGTAGGTTACGTATGAATATACAAGTTTTGAGAGTTTTATTGAGAAATCATTGCTTATGCTTGCATTTCTCTAGTATTCTAGAAGACTCCGCTTTTACATCAAGGTCTCTGAGCCCTCGTTAATTTAATTTTCATCCAAAATGACACTTAATGTTTCAATCTTCTGTACATCTATATCCAATACTACATTTTCAAGAGATTCCCTGATCTCCAATATATGTTTCACACCTTTGTGGATAATCAGTAGATTGTAGCTGCATGGATTCACTTCTGTGACCTCTGTTTTATTCCTTTGGTTCTATGTCTAATTTTGTGCCTAGTTTAAATAAGGAACTTCATTTAAAAAAAATTGTAGATATGATGCACAGAGGGATCACAATGACATGAGTCAGGTAATGAGTACATTTGGCGCCTACTAGATGCCATTATTTATAAATGCCTTCATGATTTCATTGCTGTTATTACCCTCAGCATTGCTTTGGCTACTCATTGGCTTTTATGGCATATGTATGAATAGGAACTATTTGATTTCTACTTTTGATTTTTATTTCAGGATTCCTGTCATAGCTGTGGTGACAACCACACAGTCCCATGTACCACCTTCCTAGTGGCCATGACACCTGGAGGAATTTTCTGTCAACCTGCTCCCCAAGGTCCCACAAAGCTTAGATCACAGGCTATGTACCATACCATCAGGCTCTGGATTCTCTTTCGAACTGGTCTCAATTCCGTAGCATCCCTTCAATAATTGATGCGAAAAGGATTGCTTGGAATATGTCCAAATATTATCATTGGATGAGCAGGTCATGTCACTCCTAGAGAATTAAACTTGAGTGCAAACATTAGATGGCAGCACAAAAAAAATTACTTGTCCTAGATTACCACATGTTTTTCAGTATTACATTATAAATCTATCTTAGTAACTCATTCCAGGTGTTATTTTTGCCCAGTATAATTAATTACCCTCTTTTTCTTTTTTTTACCATCCTAGTGCTGGCTGGTTAGCTCAGTTGGTTAGAGCGTGGTGCTGATAACGTCCTGAAGATCCTCACTAAGGTGCTGCTAAAAGAGAAACGATGATTTCAGGGAATTTGGTCACTTTTGTGGTGGGACTACACCTTGACTGATTCCAGCAAGGTTGCCAGACCATTAGCATGAGTTTTGCTTACACAGCTGGTGCATGATTTAGGTAATGACAGCACACTGTATCTTCATAAAAGGATGCAAAGTACAAACACTTGATTATCCTTCATTCCTTACATTACTATAGGAAGCAGGGGAAAAGGGCAAGGGAGCAGGCTTATCAATTACTTGGATTATGATAGAAATGTAGCCTCAATGACCTCTTTCCAGCCCAATCTATACACACACTAATGTCATGTATTTACAAATAATGACCCCCAACTATGTGCAAAGCATTCTATCAGTTGTAGTTATATGCTAAAATACAAAACACAAGGCAGAGTCCCTGTAATAAAATGTTTACCCTTTGTATAATTAGTAAAACTTGTTAAATGGCTCTAAAGAAATTTTTTGAAATTCCTAAGGCCCAGTTTATAATCGAGATGTCTTGATTTATTTTTTTCAAAGATGTTTCCTTTTCCTAAATTAACCAAGTATTCAAGTGGCATTTCACAAGTTGATCATGAAATCAACTTCTGAGGAAACAGATCAACTAGGGCACTAAAGGGTATTGGAAAATGAGAAGATTTAATGATAGAAGTGCTTTTATTTTACCATCTGGGAGGAAACATCTATTTTTATAGTACTGATATTTCATTTGTGTGTGTGTGTGTGTGTGTGTGTGTGTGTGTGTGTGTGTGTGTGTGTGTGTTGCAGCCTATGAAAGTTAAATGTCTTAGCATTGGGGAAGGGAAAAGAAATACGAAAACACACTGTCTCTTACTGTGCATATTTGAAAATATCAACTATTGATTATTATATACTTGCTTACAAAAGTAAGTACTTAAATCATAACACTAAACACTTTGCCACTTATTTTCTTTTAAGTAACTGTTTTTACTCAGACATCTCTAAAACAGAGAAAATCTGCCACCTGCATGATGCTGTTCTCTTGTAATCAAAATTCCAAAATAGCATCTTTATTGAAGTATAGATGATAGGGAATAAACTATGCACATTTATGTATAGTTTATGATAAATTTAGTATATGTCTGCACTTCTGAAACCACAATGGTTTCAAAATGTTAACTTGGCCATCAACCCAGATGAATCATTGAGACCCTCGGTAGTCCTATTTCCTCTTCTTCACAGTGTTTTATGGAAAATCACTGGCATTCTTTCTGTTATTACTGGTTAGAAAGTCATGGACAATTGTTCTGTCATTACTGGTTAGTATACATCTTTTGGGAAAAATCTTAGTTTGTATCTGATTATATAAACAGAATCTTCATTCCAATCTCAGTGCTTAATTTGGTATTTATCCATTTATAATATGTATCATTAGTTCTTCACTTTTAATTATTAAAGAGTATTCACTTGTATGGAGTTACCTAAGAAAGAATCCATGCTATGTTTTCTCTCAAGACTCTCTCCTTTATTTTTTTCTCCTCTAGATACCATTGGCTTAAAGGAATGATATCATCCCTTGTGCAACCACAAGTACATATTTGACCTAATCTCTATTTCTCTTGCATTGAATATTCTGTAATAATGCATATTTACTTAGAATATAACATGAGAATAGAATAATAGTTCCGACACTGTTGGATACTTAACTGATATTTAATCTACACTGAATAAGTGCAATTTGGTGTTCATGGTATTTCAATCTACATAGCTAAATTTATTAACTTTACTCAGCTTGTATCAAGATCTACTTTATCAATTTTTACTTTTAAAAGCATGAACGTTTCTTCCTTGTCATGACCATGATTTTCTACAACATGAAAAATGCCTAAATAGTCTTACATAGTATATATATATATATATATATATATATATATGTATAGATAGATAGATAGATATGTATATGAATATGAGGTGTGTGTTTTAGTATATGTGTTGATGTCTGTCAGAAGGTACAAAGAGGCACAATTAGAATCTTCCTATTTCAAAGAAAGTACAAGGACAATGCAAGACATTTTCTCAATTTCTTCTAAAATTATTGAAAGATAGTAACTAAATATGACATTCACCTAATTAAATTATAATATGAAACACAGTGGTATAATAATACTTCAACACATACACACACACACACACACACCCCTTTCACTTTATCATTTGGAATGACTTTCATCCTAGCACCACTTTAAATTCTAATTCTATTTTAAACTCAACCTTAGCCTTCTTCAACTTATTTACAATCTTTATTGTTTAATCTACCTTGCATTTAAAAGTAATTTATTTAGAAGTACATTGATATAAAAATATGATAGTAACTTAAATCAATGATACATTAATCTACAAAGACTTTTAAGCTGACAAGCTCTCAATTCATCACCATTTATTAGAAGGTGGAAAGAATAATTTATTATATAGATATCTTCCATATATTTTCTATTAATAAAGGCAATTTCTAAGAATATGGAACTACATTGTAGAATAAGAACAGGTCAGCATTAAGTAACAATTATCAAGTAATACAATTCATACTGATTTTAAAATGTAATATAATACTAGGGATTTATTGTCAATTGCCAAGATACCAAAAAAAAATCACTCATGTTTTTTGTGGGTTCTCACAGATTTTTACTTATACACTAAAAATAACCTTTAAAACTGTCTTTCCTTGGAAAAAGTTATACTAAGTGAAGTGAGCCAGACCCAAAGAAACATGGACTCTAAGGTCTCCCTTATAGAGAATAATTACCACAGGCTTAGGCAAGTCACAGCAGAGGATCACAAGAGCCCAATAGCTATACCCTTATGAACACGTAAGATGATGCTAAATGAAATGAACTCCATGTTATGGAAAAGATTGTTATATCACAGTTGTAACTACTTTCAACATGCCATGTGTAACTGTAGCTTCTATTATTGATGATTTTCTTATATGACCTTCCTGTGGTTGTACCTACACTATCTCTGTGTCTGAGTATATTGGAAACTGTGTATACTGGTATACTGGAATACCAAAATCGAGAGACACGGGGTAAAAAAAAAGACAAACAACTATAAAAGCAATACTTGCAAAACTGTTTGGTGTAAATGAACTGAACAACTCATGGGGGGAGGGAAGGGAAAGGGGGAGGGGGAAGGAGGGAATGAGTGATGAGGTAACAAACAGTACAAAAATGTATCCAATGCCTAACATATGAAACTGTAAACTCTCTGTAATTCAGTTTGATAATAAAAACTTAAAAAAAACTGTCTTTCCTATAAATCATGTTTTACTTCAAAATCTTTAGAACAATTACATGTAAGTTCAGATATTTGGAGGCATTCATTAGTTTTCTGTCTTACAATTATTCTAGTAGCTAATCAGATTTGGCATTTGCCTTATGTCTTGATGAGAAGGATGTAGCTTTGATTTTTAAAAAAGATTTTAGACAAAAGTGTATTTTCTCTTATCAAGGGTCATTAAGAAATAGGGCATCTGGCAAACGACAAGCTGGAACTCATTAGTGAGCTTAATAAAACACTTATGAGGAACACCATGTACTGAAAGAATGACTATATTTATATGGCCTTTTAAATAAACAAAGCAAAGCCAAACATTACAAGGAAAATGACATAAAATAGATTTACTAAAAGGTAAAAGTTGAACAGCTAGAAAAGCCATCTGCATGTCATTATCCTGTATATCATAGAAATATGCTTTTCTTCAGTAGTGTAAACAAGCTTTTTAAAAAAACTCATCTAATCCTATACCACATTTAATTTAACACAATGGTTGGTATTCTGGCTTTGAAGTATTGGAATCACTAAGTTTCTAAGATGGTTCAGCACAAAAAAATCCATGGTCCTCCATTGTGATAACAGGGCCTTTCATTTCTTCCATATGTTGGAAGCATCTTTAGAATCACAGAAAAAGGAAGTGCTAACCATGTTCCATGATGATTTATAAGCAACATCCTGCATATTCCTTTCTAATTGAGATGAAAGAAGTCTGGATTGATCTAAGACAGGTATCCTAACTTGCTTGAGGCTTGATGTGGAAGTATTTACTAAACTGTTGCTCATGGTTCTTTTATTTTGTCTCATACTGAGGTTTGAACTCAGGGCTCATTTCTTTTAGGCAGGCTCTTTGCTACTTCAGGCATACTTTCAGTCTACCCACTCCCCCGCTTTCTTTTCTGCTCTGGTTACTTTTTTTGAGATAGGGTCTTATTTCTTTGCACCAACTGACCTGGGCTGTGGCTGCATATTTAGGCTTTCCACATATCTGGGATGATAGGATTCACTGAAGAAACTACCTTTTCTATTGAAATGGAATTCCTTGAACTTTTTTCAGAACTGGCCTTGGACTGAAACAATTCTAGTCTTATACTCCCCAATAGCTAGTATTAGAAGAGAGAGCCCCTGACACCTGGAATCATAATTCTTACGGTAGAGGAAGATGTAGAGAAGGTGAATGAGTTCAGTAGAGTTATGGGTCAATTTTTATTATAAACAGAAAATTTTCTCTGCTGCCAACTGTAACTTCCTATTTCTTGGAATATAAAGTATTTGCTGATTAAGATTAAAACTGAAAATCATTGTGCTTGAAATACTAAAATCTCTTCCACTGGCAACAACTTCTTGCATATTGTAGCGATTAGAGGAAGAAAGTCCAACTAAATGCTAACTTGAATGTCAAAAATATTAAGTATATCATGCAAGAACAAGGAGTGTAAATCCTACTGAAATCCCATCATTTAAAAAAAAATCTACTCATATCCTGAAACATTCAGCGCCCACATTATCTCACGAAGAGCTCTTTTCACTCATTATCTTTCTTCACCCCTCCAAGATTCATCTTTCTATTCAGAGTATTCCAGACTTATTGTAAACAGCTTCTCCTTCCTGCCCTCATCCCATAGACAGCCTATTCTGATGGCCAGGACACATGGTTTCTCACTGCGATGGCTTTTATCTCAAAAATCCTACCCTTTGGGTGACTTCCCAAATACATTCTTGGGGCTTGGAGAAGGTTCTGGACAATTGCACATTAGTAATGTTTAGCTGAAAGAAAAATATAAACTTTGACATCTTTGACATTTGGAAATTTGAGACATTTTGAATGCAATTCCATGCAGTATGATTTCATACTGAATTCTTTATAGTTTGTTTTAACATCGAACAGAAAAAAGCCACATTTCAAATGAAGACTAACACAAGTTTACTACAACACTGAGAATGCAACATAGTTGATATTTAAAAATATGAACAATATATGAGGCATTAAGACAAAAATCTACCATATATAAAAAATTAAGGACATTAGATATATTCTTATAAAGAAATGAGAAGAAATAATGCCCTCAACAGAAATTTGATTGGAAACATCTTTCTTTCTCTTTGAATATTTATTTCAAATTTTAGTGGATTGGTACTGAAATATTGCAGCTTATTCTATGGAAAATGTATTTACTTTATAGAAGTCAATGCTACCTTTAGAAAAAAATACAATTTTGTTAAATTCCTTACACACTTGACAGATAACATTGATTATGTTAATTAATGAAAGTCATTTAGGCATTGCATTTGCTATGACTACATATTCTAGAAACTCGCTATTATGGTCCATCTATTCTTTTCCAGCTGATTGCTGCATTCTACTCTAAATAACTGGAATTTCTTAAAAAGTACTTTTTCTTCCATTCATCTACTTTCCAATTTGCCCTAATCCACAAGTAATGCCCTTGATCAAAATATACCTTACTATGATACTTTCCAATTTAAAACTTTAAAGGAGTGTTGAGTAGTAGTTTAATGCCTATTGGATAATATCCTCAATCTGTTATATAAAATGGACACTTTATAATTCTGCCCATTTTCTTTATCTACATAATACTATGGTCCTATTCTGTTTTATGTGATTGGGTCCTTGAACTTCCACCACCATGTCGTCAAACATTATTTTATTTTGGAATGCTCTTTAGGAAAGAACAGATATTGATGAAAATGTAAGAAAGTTTGCAATATAATGTAATTCTCTTTTTTTATTTACCTTACACCTGCGCGAGAGAGGGATGGAGAGAGCAAGATGTTGGGTACATGGTACAAAAGTAGGAAAAGTTGATCCCCAAACTGAAAGCAATGGAGAAGAGAAAAAACTATAATTTAAATTTTTCCCCAAGTTTTCCTTTCATGGAAGACAGGCGCCCATCAAGGTGGCAGGGCGAATCTCACCATCAGTAAGGCACTGCCCACCCCCTCCCCCGTCCCTGTCAGCGGCAGGCCGAGAAACATTCCAGAAGCCCTAGTGTGTGCTCGCGTGTGCGCAAGTGTGCCCCCAGGTCTCAGCATACACTCAAGAAGAGCATCAGACCCAGCCCTGACATTCTGCCCAAGGGCATCGGGGTGGATTAGAACTCAGAGCCTCGGGGTCCGTGTGTGTGTGTGTGTGTGTGTGTGTGTGTGTGTGTGTGTGTAAATCTTCCACTGTTTAACACAAATGTACCTTGAGGAACACAGACGTTCTGGGGGCTCCAGGTTTGTGTGGATGGGGGACTCTCCCCCTCTCCCCCTCTCCCCTTCTTCCCCTCTCTCTCCTCCCCCTCCACCGGCGCTCGAGGCCGGTGCTCTACCGCTTGAAACACGGCTCCACCTCTGGCTAATTGGTGGTTTGCTGGAGATCAAAGAGTCTCACAACTGATTTTTCCCTGGCCTGGCTTTGAACTGTGGTCCATGTCCAGGGGGACACAGAGCCCGCAAACCAAGCTAGGCTGAGAGCCACAAGCGAAGCTGCACCTTCCTTTAGTCCCCGAGCCGACCAAAATAAAGCCATCTCCAAGGGCAGGCAGAAAAAGATCCGAATGAATAAATAACCGATCACTTTATTGGGAGAGAATCGCCGGGGTTAAACAACAGCAAGCACAGCCGGGAAGAATTAAGTTGGTGAGCCTGGCAGAGACTATAGGGGGTGCCTACCGCCTGCTCCTTCCTTGCACATTAGGCTCCCTTTGCTGGCTGCAGCTGACTCTTGAGGTGGTCATTCCCCACGCACATGAGCCCTGTGGGGTGGGTCTCCCCGACATCTGCCTCCTCCCCCCCTCAGGGCCATGGCTGCCCTTCTGGGGCGGGGTGGGGGTATTCTCTGGACCCATTCAGGCTCCGGGTCAAATCCTGGCTAACTAGATACATATGGCTCCAGGCCTCTCCACATGGAAAACACCAGACTCCCCAGAGGTGCCAGAGTCCACCAAACTCAGCAATCCTGCCAATCCTCACCAACTCACCAAACACACCTTCCAAGAGCCCTCCTTCGTCCTTTTTCCCTCCCTCCCTCTTTCCTTCTCTTCCTTCCTCACTTCCACCCTTCCCACCTCCATTCCTTCCCTCCCTCCCTTCCTCCTTCCCTCCCTCCCTTCCTCCCTCCCTCTCTCCCTCCCTCCCTCCCTTCCTTTCTTCCTTCCTTCCTTCCTTCCTTCCTTCCTTCCTTCCTTCCTTCCTTCCTTCCTTCCTTCCTTCCTTCCTTCCTTCCTTCCTTCCTTCCTTCCTTCCTTCCTACCTTCTTTCCTTCCCTCTCCCAGATTGATCTCCATTGTGCTTCCTCCTATCCAGTACTTCTGCAGTATGACCCTGAACCTTGCTTGCCTGCTACAGTCCTGGACATAGAGAGTTAAAGAATGACCACTAACGTGTGTGTGACATTCATCCACCAGAAGGTGCAAAACCTAGGAGGATTCTAGACACCAATCTAAACCAAGGCAGCCCAGAAGGAAGGGATAGAGGGAAAGAGAGAGGGGGTGGGGAGAAAGAGAGGGAGGCAGGGAAAGGGAGGGAGGGATGATTCCTTGGTTGAAGTAATTATTACAACAGAATTGGAGGATGTCTTCTATCTTCTTTTGTTTTGTGTCAAAAGGAATTCTGCTAGTGAACTTTAAAAAATATTACCTTTAAGTAATTATAAAAGGGAGTTGCTATTTAACGCAGCAGTTTATGAACACATTGCATCTTGATTGATGTCACTCCTTTCAACAGTCTCACCCAACCCTCCAATCCATTCTCACTTTTCTAAATTTTGTAGGATATATATTGAATTCTTGACAGCATTTTTCCCCTCATAATTTGTTTACTGCTCTTTTCTTGACCCAATCTCATGCAAGTACTCTGCTCGCTACTGTTTTGTTGAACTAAGGTATTACACTATTTGAGATCTCCATTGAGTATACTGTATTTCAGTCAATTTATTTGCATACAGTTGCATACCAGTCAGTGTAAATCTTACATTATAGCTTCCATATATGAGGAAAAACCTATATCCATTGTTTCTCAGGCCCTCAATTACTTCACTTAACATAATTGTTTCCAAGTCTTTCCCTTACTTTACAAATGATAAAATACCTTCCTTTCTAATAGATGAGGACAAGTCCATTCTGTAAATATAGTACATTTACATTTTCTTGATTCATTTGTTCATTCAGGGGTATCTCTCCTAATTCCATACCTTGGCTATGGTGCATAGTGCTTCAATGAACATGGTTGTGCTGCTGGCCTTACTCTTTCCTGGTTTGCAAACATTTGGATAAATGTACAAAGTAGAATTGCTGGATCATAGGGTCGTCCCCACTATATTATTTTGAGGAACTTCCATACTGCTTTCCAGAGTCTTAGAACAAGTTTCGATTTCCATCAGCAGTGCAGTTCTCATTTGACCACATACTCTCCAGCATCTGTTATTGAATTCTGAGCTATTAATGAGAATATAGAATGAAAGAAAAGGTGCCTTTTCTTTGGATCCAAACTAGACCTCCTGCACACCAATAAAATGGATCAACTGATCCCAATGCCTTATGTTAATAAGAATAGACAAGGGATTTAGAGTGAAAAACAAATCCTCCAATTAGACACAAGAAATCTGTATGTCCTTTAGGTCCCTTTGGTTAGGCAAAGTAAAAACCAGTTATATGAAACATGCTGTGTGAGAAATAAGAGAAACAAGTTGTGGCACGATCATCAAAGAAATATTTTCCAGTTTCAAAAAATAACAGAATAGGTATTTAAAGACAGGTTGTTTATTTTTTATTTTCTTCTCTTTTTTTATGTGGAGATGTCTTGTCACAAATTGCCTTAAAATGTTTGAAATACAGAAAGATCCTTCGCTTTGGGTGAAATTTAAGATGTGCATTTTAAGTATGAATGGAACTGTGTAGACAGAGATGAAAGTCAGTTTTTAGTGTGGTCCCAGGGGTTAACACAGTTGCATTCATTATTCTTCAGGAAATGGGAAATGGCATCATATTCAGTTCCCATGACTTCTGCTGACCAGAAATGATGCTCTTATATAATATAGGCATTGGTACTACAATGTTATTCATCTCCTTCTCATATTAGACTCTTGTTCTAGGGTATTGGGCTGGAAATATTTGTTTTTCTGGCTTCAATGACAGAGACTAGGCAGAAGTTTTTGTTTAGAAAATTCATTCTGTAGATGAAAATGGATGGTCCACATCAAAGCTCAACATTAATTAGCTATCTGTCATTTGTTTCTTCAAAAGCAGGCATTTTGAAGTAAATGAGTGGTTTTGAAATTTCTTACTCATTTGTATAAGACTAGCAATAGATTCCTAAAACTATATATGCCTATACTGCACTTGACATAAGTATGGGACACTACAATCAAGAGCTATATATTTTTTTCTCAAATTCAGTTCAAGGGATTAAAGTCATTTAACAGAAATGCTACTTGATAAATGAAAATTAAGACAAAATTTAAAATGCACAGATTTTTTGTCTAATTTGATATGAGGATTCATTATTTCTATGTCTTTCAAAATCTTATTGAATAATGAGAATTTTATGATTAATTTCAAAGAAGAGGAAGTGTAGTTGAATTTTATTGAACTATTAATGAATGTTCACTGTAAGACATTAAGTAATTACTTAAATTATGAAAATAATACATGTTAAATACACAATGGAAACAGTATGAATAGTTCTGTAATGAAAACAAATGTTTTTCTCTTAACTGAACTCTCCTTCCATTAGCTCCTTTGCACAGCCATTATTAAGTTAATATTTTCAAAACTTGTAATATGCAGGGAGCCTTAGTTTTACACAGATTATTTCAGTACCCTCTTTTTAAAAGTTTGCCCCCACATGAACCTATAGTTTATATTCTAAATTACAAAATATTTTACATCACCAAACATATCCTAGATACAGTTCTCGGTAATCACAAAATTTAAGAAGGCCTTTGAAACCCAGTCTTTCCAACTCAACATAGTTTACTTAATCTAGTCCTAAGTACTATTTTAAAGGAATTGTGTTCTTTTCATTTAGCTGGTTAAAATTTTTTTATAATAATCCTTTGCTTTTGTAATAAAATCTAGAGTGCTGTATATTGTTATGATGGTTTGTCCTATTATTTGTCACTATTTAACTAACTTACCAAATTCATCCCTGTCAGGTAGCCTCTGCCATTCTGGCTTTCTCTAATTTCCAGGGTAGACTCGGCCTGCTCATTTTTCCCCAAGGAACTTCATGTGTGTTTTCCCATCAGCCAGAGTTATTTATTTTTACCCACCTCCACATCCTTTCTACTCCTCAGAGCTCAAGCAAAGTATTATTGCAAGGAACAATTATTTAACACTGAGACTCAGTAAAATTCTCTTGCTCCATCTTTAACCCTTTTATAGAATGGATGATGTAATTAGTTAATATTAATGTCTTACAGTGATTACATTCCCATAATGTAACAAAAATGCTTGAACTAAATCATAAAAAGGATACAGATTTACTTTGACTCTAAGTTCCAGTGTGTTGGGTCCACATGCGTTTGGCTTTATGTGCTTCCTCAGAGCTTCATCACAGATGGAGCAGGTAGCAGAAGAGCTAGCTGCTTCCCTCATGGAGGACAGGAAGCAGAAAAACACAGGCCTAGGAACTAACTGGGTATATCCTTCAGGGTCCTGCTATCCAGTGACATTCTTCTCAACTTGTGTCATCAGCAGTACTAAACAGAGCAGGTACTCAGCACAACATTCACACTATACAATGAGTAATTAAATAATGCATATATGTTTAAGTGTGCCGAAATCCTCTCTTAGAAAGTCAATACAGTGAAAGCAGGTCTACTCAGTGTCCACAAGGGGTGAAAGTAGTTCCCATACCTACTGACTGCTACAGGCTAGAGTGAATTTAGAGTCACATGTTTAATTAGTATGTGGTATTTTATAACACAATATTGTTTTGATCTCTTGTCCACACATATATATATATTTATATACACATATATACATGTATGTATATATAATGTATATATGTACATATACACACATGTGTATATGTATGCATATATACATGCATATATAACTATATACATATATTCTATAAGAAATAAAAACTAGTCCATTTCTCTGTAAATCTTTGCATTTCTCTTTTTCAACATCATATTACTTTAATTTTCTAAATCCTAAAAGTTAATTGCAACTGATACAGAAAATATTTATGAAATAATGGCATAATATATTCAGTTCATAACCCCCCAAACACCTATAGAGCTAAATTTTCCCTGAAAAATATTTATCATCCATTCTGTTGCTATGAATTACCAATAAGACACTGCCCATCTATTCCCTATAATTTTCATGCAAAGTATACATTCAATGGTTGTACATTGCTTTCATTTTTATTCAGAATGTTCGAACAGGGTAATGTGAAGAGAAAAGCCCAGAATTTTAGAAAACTACAGACTACGTGACAGAACAATATGATATGAAAAGTTTCAAAGCAGAATATCAGAGATGAATTCTTTCATGAAGCAATTGGAAAAACCTGTGCTTTCCTATGATACAGTAAGTGTGCAGATAAAAGTATGGGTCTGAATTATCTACTGATCTACTTTCATGATCTTTTGCGCCAATGGCTTTATGGAGGCCATCAAATTCAGACTGCATGAAATGAGATCTTCTGTCACAATTAAAACCCTGTGTCTGATTCCTTGGAGATAGTACATCAGTCTACACCAAACTTTTAGCAAAATACTAGTGTTTTTCTGCATCGTTGATGAATGTAAGTAATTACAGATTTGAGGAATAAGAACACAGAATCATCACCTTTGCTTAGAAGTACGAGTGTATCAGAATATATCTTAAAGAAAAAGTGGGTTGTAACCCTTTTGTACATCACCATTTCAATAACATTTTTAAAATAAAGCTCCTATTTAAATAGGTGAAGATTAAATGTACATAGATGAAAAAGTAGAAATAGCATGCCATGTTTAAAAGAGAATTTTAAAAATATATGCATAATAGTGAATATATGTTCATCTACAGATGAGTGCATGTATGTGTCATATTGTATATTTTGCATGTAATATATATGTTTCATTTATATTTAAAATAGAATATTATTCATAATTAAAAAGAAGAAAAATTTATCATTTGTATAAACATTGATAAATTTAGAGTGCATTGAGCTCAACAAATTAAGATAGGCTTAGATAGACAAATATTGCCTCATCTTTCCATATATAGCAATCAAGTTCCTTAAGCACAAAGTAGAATAATCACATTTGAGAGCTGAGAAGAAGATTGAGTAGGGATGAAGAGGGAGTTGTTGCTGAAAAGATAAGAAATTTAAGTGCACATGATGAGTAAGGTTGAGAATGATACTTGCTGTATAATGACTAGATTTAATTTTAGAAATTAATACATAGTAAAAAGCATTATATACTAGAAAACTTCATATAGGGTATATTGTTGATGTGTTTCAGCACAGAAAATGTTTGAAGGATAATGATGTTAGGTGCTAGGTATATTAAATTGTTTATGGGAATATTTTCAAAGTGCACACATATATCTAAACAACAAGTTATACACTTTAAAATGCATGTATTTTAAAATCAATTAAACCTCAATAAATCAAGGGAAGGCCAGTCATTTCATGAAAGAAATTTTAAATTGTATTTATATTTCTCAATGTGTCAGTCTGTAAGCTAAATGACCCCTTATCTGAATTAACAGTACTGGTAAACAGTACTGGCAAAACAGGCTAAATTATTTTATTTACGTGAAGATAATTTAACTCATTTTTTCTCATAAAAATAAATATTTTAAACTAAAACTTAGATGTTGCCAATAATTCTTGGGAAATCATATAATTATATGCTGTTTCAGACTCAAATAATTTTGTACCCATAGGTTCCTAGGGAGAGAAATAAATATTTGTTTCCTCAATTATTGCAGTCTACTGCAGCTTTTACAATAAGAAAATTGCTCTTTTTACCTTCAATTACTTTTCCCTATTCTAAACAATATACTAGTAGAATGCATGCAATAGGTCTGTATTCACTCTGTTCTATAAAGATGATATCTTGTTTTCAACAGCTATTATTTTTTCATAAGCTAGTGTTGCTTTTGTTTTTCATTTCATTAATGTACTCAGTATTTGCATAATGATTCCTCTCAAAAGATGAGAGGATGAATGAGGAATAAATAAATTGCAATCTCTTTGCATAACAACTCTGTCTTTAAAGATGGATCACACCTGGCCATGCCTGAATGCACCCAGTATATCAATATTTATTAAGCAGACAGAAAGTCAATTGAAGCATAACTTGCTTTGTGCTAAGAAAGTGGAAATGTAGAAAAGGATATGGAGGATTATTTAAAAGAAGTTTAAGAACCTTACCCAAAGTCAAAACCACAAACACCTATGAATCTATTTTTGCCTGAATCTTTATAGACTTGAACAAACCATCAACACATGAAACAAGAAAAGATTACTGAATATGACATGGACATGGTTGTAAGAAAACTTTATGGGGTTTGTGAAATGAAAATCTGCAACTATCACTTATGAAGATGTTTTTTAATCATTCACATAGATTGTGAGATAGACATATGACATATAGATAAATAGTAGACGGATAGGTAGATGAGAGATAGATAGATAGATAGATAGATCCATATCTTTGAGGATAAAGTCAATTTTCTCATATATTTTGAGTTTTACCAAAATCAGACACTTGTATTGATGGCCTTATTGCACATTTTGAATATTGCATATGCTTGGTATAAGCAACTCCCTTCCAGTAATTAACTGTGACAAACCTTGTGGTTACCTCTTAATCTAACTGTACAGATAGAGGAAATGAGGGTTGATATGTTACATTATGTTGCACTAGGATAAAAGTGTAGTTATGTAGAAACCCCAGGAATTAAACAACATTTTTATTTTTAGGTTTTTGTTGTTGTTTGTAGACTTTGGCTATACTCTGTCATAAGATTCATAAAATCCTAAAAATAAAAATAGTGTATAATTTCTAGGGTTTCTGATTAATGACATGTATATCCTAGAGCAAACTTACACAACAGTTAAATTCTCTGGGCCATTGCATGCTATATGTTTTTCAGTTTATTTCAATAATCAAGAGTGGGATCTGCGTGGACTTCACTCCAGTAGAATTACAGAGGAAAGGGAGGTACTAAAAAGTCTACTTCTTATCAACTTAGAGTTCATGCAAGATTTTATTTTTTTTTAATGGACTCCACTTTTGAGAAAAGAATTGAAAGGTTGAAAAAGCATTGGTCTATTCACACTTCATTTAATTTCTTACTGCTCATTTACTCTGTAGCATTTTGCAATCTAGTTTCCAATCTCACTACTTGATTGAAACAATCTCTTAAAAGTCACAGCTGGACTTAATGGGTATGGCCAACTCATTTTCTCTCCTCAGTCCTCACTTTCTCCCAGTTCTGCATCACTTGACATAACTGACAGTGCCATCTCATCAACTTTAGTTTTTAATGCACTTTGCCCTTTTGGAGAAATCCTTCTGCCTGTCCCCAAAGCCATTGGCCACTACTACCATGGACTAGAGAAAGTACACATGACAGGGGAGGAAATCATAGAACCTGAAGACATGAAAACACACAGAAATGTTAAGATTGTCTACCAAAAGTTTGGTAGCACAGTCTTGAACCTAATATGTATTGAATAAGTAACTGTATAAAAAAGAGTAGGGGGGCTGGGAATATGGCCTAGTGGTAGCAATGCTTGCCTCCTATACATGAAGCCCTGGGTTCGATTCCCCAGCACCAGATATATAGAAAACAGCCAGAAGTGGTGCTGTGGCTCAAGTGGCAGAGTGCTAGCCTTGAGAAAAAAAAAAAAAAAGAAAAGAAAAGAAAATGCCAGGGTCAGTGCTCAGGCCCTGAGTCCAAGCCCAGGACTGGCAATAAATAAATAAATAAATAAATAAATAGATAGATAGATAAAATAAAAAGAGTAGGTAATAGAATGAATAAAATTATCCTCGAGAAATTAGTGGCATATGTTTAAAATGATAAATCAATTTGTTTTAGAATCTGTTTATCTAAAAGGACTTCAGTTAATTGAAAATATTGAAGACTGTTCTTCATTATGTATGCTATTTCCATAATAATACCCTGTGATGGAAAGAATGTTGATGTATTGTTTGCCTATATTGTGTCATATATATCATCTCTCTATATACATATATATACATACACACATGTATATCATATGTACATATATACAAACACACAAACACAGGCATTTAAATATATTGCATATTTGATCCAGCTCCAACAATGTGCTGAAAATAGATGCTGAGAGACAAAAATCATATTTTTCAATGTATATTAAAACAATACTTTACTTATCTGGGTGCTTGAATATTAAAATAATTATTTGGTGTTTAATCCTTAGATTCTATGTATTTCTACCTTTCTTTTTTGCAGTAAATAAATACTTCATTAAGTGGATACTCATCGTGTATGAAATTCATTATTCTCAAATTATGTTTTCAGTACATTTTTAGGCATAAATAACCTCAGGATTTTGAGGGATGGTGATACACGTTCCTCTGCATATAACAATATCAGCTATGATGATGAACAGTGATGACAATGACATTTTCTTAGTATGAAGATTCAGAGATGGCCTATGAATTATTTAGCTATTCTGATCATTACATCAATTAGGATATTTTAAACGTCTTTGAAAATAAAAAAGAGCTTATCCATTCTATTGAGATAGTCATTAGGGCTAGACTAATTTTACATCCTATTTTTTACATTGCTCAACTTTTCAAATAATTTAACAGAGCGAGAAGTGTATATAAGTATATTCATGACCCTAAACTCAGATTTCAACTACAGAAGGTAGATTTCTGATATCATGAGTGACATGTCACAATCAATTTTGTTACACTTATTTCAATATAATGACTGAGAAAATTCTACTAAAATGAAGGGAAGGAAAACAATATGAACTTGAAAAATTACAAGCTCAAATAGACATATTTAAAGGGTACTATTTTTTTTTTTTTTTTTTTTTTGCCAGTCCTGGGCCTTGGACTCAGGGCCTGAGCACTGTCCCTAGCTTCCTTTTGTTCAAGGCTAGCACTCTGCCACTTGAGCCACAGCGCCACTTCTGGCCGTTTTCCATATATGTGGTACTGGGGAATTGAACCCAGGGCTTCATGTATACGAGGCAGGCCCTCTTGCCACTAGGCCATATTCCCAGCCCTAAAGGGTACTATTTTGAAGATCTTTTAAAATTATTACTATTGACCACACAAAGAAATTATTTCTAAGAGCTAACTTCTTCACAATAAACAATAATTAGAATCAACCTAAAAATAATCTTCATATTTATTGCCTTCCCGAAATGAAATTCGAACAATATTAATTAACATAAAAGATCATGTAAGTCCTTTATATTAAATTCTTAGTGAACCCACTACCTAAGAGAAAGTATGAATTCTATAAGACACAGAGTTCATCATTAAGACACTGTAAGAAAAAATATAGTTAAATAATGAGTATAAATCATACATGAGTAAATAATGGAATGTATATAGAAATGTGTAAGGCGCTTCATGTACAGAGCTGGTTCTTTTCTCACTATTGAAAAGTATTTTTTTTTAATTTATGAGTTCAACCTTTTAACCTGTACATAGTATATTCTGAAGAAATATTTTTATGTACTCTTATTGAACCAGTACCAAACAGCACTGTCACAAAGTGAGCATTGAATGTTTGTTGAATGAGTGAATGGATGGTTTATGTATCAAACACTACGTATGACTTTCTAGTTATTTGTTTTCTGGTCTCAACTTCTCAGTACTCAATGTTCCTACCACATCTTCAAGTCTGGGTTCCTATTTGGGCAGTGTTGCCTATTGGGTAGTACTGAGTCCTTGGCAGCCACTACTGGATCACCTATGGTATCTATATCTTAAAGTAGCTCTTAAATTGTTGCATCTAATGGCCTCCCTCCTTCAATTCTACAAGGACACTCAGCTCCCATCCCATCCAGACCCATGTTTCTTGAACATAAATGTTATTTCACATGCTGACCTCTCTGCTTGGAATTTAAAACAACTTTAACTTTTTCCCTCTGTGTGCTGGTGCTTTTTAGACTTTGAGCGTAGCTTTTATCATAACGAGATTTTCTTCTCTCACTTTTAATGGCTGATCATTGGTTATCATGAACTGACACTTTTTTAACTAGATGAATACTCAGATACTCTAATTCTCTCTTGTAAGTTATAGGAGGAAGAGTTTTGCTGAGAGAGCACAAATTAAAAAAGGCGAGGGCTGGGAATATGGCCTAGTGGCAAGAGTGCTTGCCTCCTACACATGAAGCTCTCCGTTCGATTCCCCAGCACCACATATATGGAAAACGGCCAGAAGGGGCGCTGTGGCTCAGGTGGCAGAGTGCTAGCCTTGAGCGGGAAGAAGCCAGGGATGGTGCTCAGATCCTGAGTCCAAGGCCCAGGACTGGCCAAAAAAATAAAATAAAATAACAGGCGAGGTTGAGATTTTAGCAAATGAAGACTACTTTTGAGGAATTGCTGTAATTCCCTGGGGGGAACATGTTTGGGATTATGAAAGAGACTGAGGCATTTAGTCCAGGTAAAGGTATGCAGGGAAAATGTAGATGTGGCCTAATCTCATCATCACAAAATACCAAAGGAATGTGTAACCATGTCTTTATAAACCATCCACATTACTGCACTATATACATTAAACTGTCAGAGAAATTCATTTAAATGTATGAATACCTTTAAACTACAATCATATCAATTAAAAATAGCAACACCATAGAGTTGTACACAACTTTGTAGTTTATAACCTCCTTAAGAGCTAGGGTAATTTTGGGTAATGACCTTACAACAAGCCAATAGAATATAAAAGGCACTGTATATACTTTAGAAGTAAATAAAATAAATAAAGTTATGGTAAACTACATGTAGCAAGTCAGAAAGTTAATAAATGACAAGTCTGTACTTTGCAGGAATCCAAATTCTTTTAAACCATCTTTTATCCTCCTCCTCCTCCTCCTCCTCCTCCTCCTCCTCCTCCTCCTCCTCCTCCTCCTCCTCCTCCTCCTCCTCCTCCTCCTCCTCCTCCTCTTCTTCCTCCTCCTCTTTCTCCTTCTGCTTCATTTAAATATTACCTTCGTTTACTACTGCAGTTTAAATGTTTTACTACATCAATGCAGTGTAAACACTAAATAGTCCATCTGGAATTTTGGTAAACTTTTACTTCTTGGCATATTTCCTTCATCTATTCCTAGGCAATCTATACTTTCTATCTCTCTCATCCTTACTTATCTAACTCCAGACTAAGGTCTAGGAGACAATTATGTTATCTCAGATGATAAAAGATAGGCTCATTCTATTTGCATATTTCCTGGTGCTGAAAGGAATCAACTAATATTATATGTACCTATATTACATATTATAATATGTATATATTATAATATTAGTTGATTCAATGTACATATGATTCTACATATTGATTATACCTTCCAATGCTTCTTGAATTTTTATTGTGCTTCTCATCCATAAGGGGATGTGATTCAAATTGAATAAATTGACTCGTACTTAATATGATACTAACATAGTAATATCACTGTGACTGGACACATATGGGAAATCTAAATGTTAGGCTCCACACCAGATCTAATATCTATGCATTTAATAAAACCCTCAGGTAATTCTGTCGCAGATGAAGTTTGAGAAATTGAGCTAGAACATTGAAGAAATCTTGATTCCTTACAGGACTTGTTAAAGAAAAAGTATAAAATGTAGAGTTTACTTCAGGACATATATTTTTAGAAACCACATCATCCTGTGTATGTCCTCAAAGAACACTGTACAAGTTCGCACATTTTCCAGCCATCTTCTGCAAGTGGGAAGTGTATTTCCAGAAAATCGACCTTCACGAAAGAAACAAGAGTTCCTGATTTATGTGGTTTCTAACTAAAATGTATATAGATATCTTTTAATGAGGTATTAATCAACTATTGTCACAAAAAATTTATTTATGTTTCTAAATGTTATCACATTGTACAATCTTGTTCTGAGGTCGGTAAAGTTAGTAAGATGCTCTCCTGACAAGCCATCTACATACTTCCTTGTTTCAAGCCTTTAGTTCAAGGTATGATTTGAGTCTATTTGAAAGGCTAGAGCATAATTGTACACTAACAGTTTAGAAGTTCCTACTATGCATGCATGCAAACAGTCAGATAAAAGACTGGTATTATTTAATTGCTTATACCGAACAATCATCTAAAAGAAAATTGGAGAGAGCATCATATTCCATAAATATCACACTAATATATGTTAATATTTAAAATGTAAATCATAATATATGTTATACATTACATATAATATGCTATGCATAATACATTATATACCAATTTTATATTATAGTATATAATATATATATTTTTAATAAGATATGCATGATATATTATATAAGAAATATAATTAATATATACTTTTATAAATTTATTTTATATAATTGCTTTATTGGCCAATTTACATAAAATTATTTTGCCATAATATGATCACCTGTAGATATTTAAATTTGGCATTCAATAAATTGTGGTAAAGTGATATTTATAAATATGATAATTAATTATGGTTGCTATTTGTAATTACTTCTTATTTCAACTTTGTTCTTACAACTTTTTTTGCATATGCAATAAATCACCAAAGACTTATTCTTAGCATATCATATTCAGTCATTTTCATTTTCTACAAAAATTTAGTTAGCCTATTTTAATTATGTGTAAAATTTCTCTGAAGTTATGAATTACTATCTCTAAAAAACTTATACCCATAATAGTCCTTATTTGCTGTAAGGCAAAGAGAAAGGTCATAGGCTTCTTAAAATTTGAACTCATAAACATATATTTCAAACTTTTTTTTCTGTTAAAAGCACTCTTTGCAATTGCAGAGGTTACAAAAATGCATGCAAAAAATTAATTTTCCTCTAAATACATAGTTAATAAGAAATTTCTAATTCACAGATAAAAGTTATTTACACTTGAAATGTTTTCTGTAAATTTGTTAAATCAGCAAGTATGCAAATAAAGAACACTTACATTCTAATTATAATTTCCTTTCAGAGAAAAGTGTTGGAAATTGAAATAAAGCATAAAAAAAATCGACTTTTATTTCCATGGATAGGAGGCTACAATGGAGTTTCAGATTCCTAATCAAGAGTTTGTCATTTACATTTATAGTAATTAGCAAAGGTATGGTGCAAATCACTACAAATAAAAAGGAAGAAATCATCTTAATACATGCTATGGAGCCAGATGTATACGGATTCCACATCAAAGTGATAAAACCAAAAAAGAAAATTGCAGATGAGTATCACAGTTTTGAATGCAACTGAAGAAACCCTCAGCTAAAAAACACCAAATCAAACAGCATGCTGGTTGTATGCCTTGAATAAGTAGATTTTACCTAAGAAATGTATGTGTGTTTCAGTACAAGAAAACTATTCAACACAATACAAAGTAAATTTTAGAAGGGGGAAAAAAACACCACAGTATAATCACCAAAGATGCAAAAATAGCATTGTAACCAAAATTCCTTATCTTTTAATCAGGAAGATCATCAACCACTCAATGACAAAAGATTAAGACCTCTGCTTGTATGATAAAAATAAATAAAAGAAAACCATGCATTGCTGTTACATATTGTATTGAAAGTTTTATTCAGAGTAGATAAGAAAAAACAATAACATCAAAATTAGAAAATAAACAAAGCCACCCTTTTTGACAGATTAAATGCTTAAGTACAAAACAATGAAGAATTCAACTTAAATCTCATTAAACAATAAGTTACTTTTTTCTGTGTATGATGAATATACAAAATACAATTGTTTTTAGACTGCCTTAAGAATAAAATTAAGAAAACAATAAGTGCATTCACAATAAAATCCAAAAGAAAAAGGGTTTAAAAAAAGAATAAGTGAAGTAAGAAAATAGAAGGTATTCATGATAAAAAAAAGGATGAAACCTTGCTAAATTAGACACAAACAAATAAAAAGATACCCTGTATCATAATCTGAAAAATAAAATATTGTTAATAGAGAACTAGCTCGCCCAAATAATCTGCAGATTGAAAATCCCTTGTCAAAACCCCAGTGGCCTTTAAAACCATTTTTCAGGTTCAATGGAATAACATGAAGCCCTAAGTAGCAAAAATAATTTTGAAGAGAAAAAGTTGTAAAACTTACATGTCCTAATTTCAAAACCCATAGAAAATGGAAGAAATGAAAAGTGTCATACTAGTAAAAACTTGACCCTTAGACCATTGAAATAGTATTTTAAATCCAAACTCAAATACAAGCACACACAATTCAGTGGGTGAAGAGTATTATCCTCAACAAATAGTATTATGATCAACAGATAACATATATATATAATAATTAAATTAAACACCTTCCTCAATCCCTATGTAAAATGTAATCCAAAATCTTCCATCTAAATTAAGATGCTAAAATGTAAAGCTATACCAAGAAAACTTCAAGGTATTTTATTTAATATGCATGCTATTTTTCTTCATTTGTCTTGTGTAAGACTAAAGTTATAGTTTAACTTTATTAGATACAACTGTATCTTAATATGCAAGTATAATGTTCATATGTTTTTCAATTGAAGTTAGAACTAATCCTTGCTGCATCTATTTATTTCTTTGCTATGTAAGAAAATGAAGACTTGAAGCAAGAAAACATTATTTTATTATTTCTGTGGGTAAGAAAGAATTTAAAGGTAAAATCTTTGAAATTTAAATTCTTAGCCTATGTGCTTAAACAAATTTGAGAACCTTTCCTTATATGTACTTGAAATAGCCTTGTGCCCATGTTTTAATCTTTTTAAGAATTCAGCCAGGTGCATGTAACTCATAACTATAATCCTAGCTATTGTGGGAGGTGAAGATCAATAGGATTGTGGTTCAAAGCTACCCTCTCATGCCAGTTACACCGAAGCTAAAATTAGGAACTTTGTAGTTTCAGACCAGGGCTGAACATTTTTGGGAGACTTTATCTCAGAAGAAATTTAGTATGGTGGCACCTACCTGCTATTTTAGCTACAGCACTATGTTAATAGATGGAATATGATTCACACGTGCTGTGCAAAATATGTGCAAAAAGAACCCTAAGCAAAAAGGGCAGAAACAGGAAGTTACCTGCTTAGGAAGTGTGAATCACTCAGTTTGAACTCCAGAACAGGGCCAACAAAAAAGCCCAAAGTGTAGTATTTGCATTCGACAATGTTTGCAAAGAATAGGCTTTGGGATAACTGCAGGCCAACATTCTAAAATTAGTTTCCTTCCTAAACATAATTTCAGTCCTGAAGTTATTTAACTCTACATGTTCAGAAGTCTTACTCAAATACATGTTAGAACCCATACTGATACAAGACAGATGTCTGAGCACCATGGCAGGAGTGGCGGGCCCATTGCAGCATCTAGTCCAGTGAATCTGTCCGGAGCTCAGAACTTCACCATCGAATTCAAATTGGCTTATTGTTTTAACTTTAGAATGTTTAGAATGAGAGCTTTGGTCTATAGCATAAAGTGACTTTTTTAATTTCCTCATGTGAAACCTCTGCCCTGCCACTGTCTCTGCCTTCTCTTAGCCCAGGAACTCAAGCTGTGAAGCTTTTCCAGGGCTATGGTGCGTGTCCCTTCTCCACGCTCTTGGAAAATTTCTCCATGTCCTTGGGAAAAATACCAAACAGAACTGTGAAAGGGTTTCTTTCATATTTCTTAATAATGACAATGCTAAGGAGAATGGAGAAAAGTTGTAGCATTCAATCAACCAGCCAAAATTAAATTAATCCCCACACAGAAAACAAGAGCTACTGTATTATTGGTAGTTCTTGTAAATTTAGAGAATAGTAAAAAGAAATAGAAGTAAGTTCTAATCTTCATGTTTTCATACTTATGGCATAGTGTAAATATATATCAGTATATCTAGGATGGATGAATATAATATTCCTACTTCCTTCTTCATTTGAGATTATTTCCAAGAAACGAACACTAATATTTTATTGTGTAATGCTTTCAGCTCTACTGAGGAAAGATGTTAATTAAAGGCAACGTTAATAAATATAATCCATATCAAGTCATTATACATCTACTGGCTCATTGCACTTAGGATATTTTCTAGTAATGCAAGGCTATTAATTTTGATGAAATAATTCATAGTGCAAAATACATCACAAACATTCTTCACAATGTATTCTGAAGTTACCAGGTAATTCCAATCATAATAATTTAATAAATAACAAACATGAAAATCTATTGCTTATAAATGACATTTTTCCTATTATGCCAAGAAAAATACAGGATAATTGTAATGCTCAATTATTTTTGGTTGCGATTTTAAAAACTGAGGGTTTTTTGTTTTGTTTTTTTTAAAATCCTCCTCCTTATAATAGCCTCAAAGAAAAATACTGTCCTCACAGAATGTATTAGTGCCCAAAGGAAAACTTGACACCAGGGACAAAAATTAGGATTTTTAGATAGCCAGAATAGATAAGAGCAAAGCACAGTAGGAAAATAAAACAGTCTAAAAAGTAAAAATGAGCAAGTACATTGTGGATCAGAAATTATTGCATTTAATTTTTAAATGAGTTTAGACATCTGTGAAATTTAAACCCCAGGGCCAATTATTTGTATGGCAGTACATTATTTTAAAAAAAGGAACAAAGCTTTGACATGCAAATTCCACCTTTATGTGCTATCAGCACTGGTAACCTTGCAAACACCTTCATGCACAGGCTGGAAGCTGACTGACGCCTCCCATATGGGCCCATTCTTCCTTTGCCTTTCCAATCAAGATGACAGCAATTCTCAGTTCATTTTCTAAACGGACTGATAACAGCTATGCTAAGCTGGTACCTGTTATTAACCTCCCTCGCACCATTATTACTCATATTTTTTCCTTTGAGATAAGCAGCAGACGCTGATCTTTGCATATGGTGGGCTATTACCCCCCAAGAAGACTTGCAAATGTCAACCTATTATTGGGTCATTAATGTCAGGTCATGATATTTCAGAGTTTGATGTTTTTAACCTTTGCAGACATTAATCCATATACACTTTTGGAAAGAGTTTATTTATCCTTGGTAACAGTAGATAGGTGGCCCTGAAAGATTGTCCTGTAATACTGGGAACTGTGTGTTTGGTAATGGTCATTAAATATAATATGTAACAACTTCCTCGGCTTAGTTTGGCCTACTATCTATGATTTGAAACAATCTAAAAGTTTGGATTTGAAAATACTCAGATCTCTGATAGGAGAAACCAGGAAGAAAACAACATTTTATAGTGTTCCCTTTTTATGTAAAATTACTCCTCAATTCTGACTTACTGCTTAGAAAAGTTTTCATGTGTGATATTATCTTATTTCGTTTATTTTTCATCGGAAGTCAAAATTGTTTCCTCTTATAAAACTCAATGAAATCAATCTCACTGCATGAAGTAATTTTACTCTGTTCCATTAAAGTCATAATTCAAGAGATCAAGGAAAATCTATAATAAATCACTGAAATAGGAGGATGTTCAGCTGGGCTGATGCCCATGTAACTTCAGATGCATGCTTTATTTGTGATAAAGTTTTCAAAAATGTCAAAATTGCAGTACATTTAAAATAACTGTTTGAAACACAGTTTTAATTATTTAATTCAATTTTAGTTTAATTGAAGTGTTGTGTAATTGTATCTATACGATTCTTAGCTTATCTGACTTTGTATCATAAAATGTAAAGCCTGTTGAGACTGGTTTGTGAGGAGAGGAAGAAGATTGAGGGGGAGAATGGAGGGAAAAGACTTGTATGCATATAAGGACATGTCAAAATGAAAACCCCTTGTGCAACTAACTGATGTTAATAGTAAATGTAGAAACTGTGTTGTATGAACTAATAAGTGAGGAGTGTCTGAAAGATAATCCAGTCAGAGGTAAAAACATAAATAAATAAAACAAATCTACTTTCTTATGCTCAATGATATTTCCTCGATATTTCTCTAAGATATTCTCATTGGAAATTATTTATTAGTTGAACTCTTATTAGAGAGCTTTCTTCTCAAATTATCATTTCTACACTGGAAACTTTTCAGCCATTTTTGTTTTAAGCTTTTATTAATGCCAATAAATTGTGCAATTATATTTCATGTTACCATGTTTACCTATGGATACAATGTAATGCATCTTGTGCCATTATCTCTTCCATCATTCTCCCTCCTCTGCTCCTGTTTACCAAACCAGTCTCTTGGTTCCCTTGTTCCATATTCACTCTACATAGATTATAAATATGTTCACCCTGTTTCCTTCTCTTCAATCATCTATATCCCTCCTACCACTCCCTATACCTCCAGACACAGTTGAATTTCAGTATTCTTAGGTTGCAATGACTGTTAATTTTTCTGAAGCGATTTGAATTCCTGAAAATGCCCTGCTTTGGTCAAGGTTATTGTGTGTGTGTGTGTGTGTGTGTGTGTGTGTGTGTGTGTTTACATATATTTATATTTATATTTAGTATGTAGATATGCTCAAGGACATACAACTTTTGTCCTTCTGATCCTTGGTTATTTTACTTAATAAGACATTTTCCAGGTGAATCCATTGCCCAGAAAATGACATAATTTTGTTCTTCTTTATGTAAATGATATTCCATTGTGTATCACATTTTCTTAGTTGTTTTAATTTTCTGAAACTTTCTAATTAAATATCTTACCAGAACCTGTCTAGGGGGGTAAGATTCCCTTTCTTCTTCTTCATTATTCTTTATTATCTTCATCTTCATTATTATTTTCTCTTTATTATGGTTGTTTTAACATAATAATAATTACTAACATTTATTCTGTATGTCTTACCTGGATTAGGATAAATAGTTAACAGGCCATAAACTTATAAAAACCACTTTCACCCTTACTGCTATTATAATTTCTGCTTTATAAAAAGAAAAAATATTATCAAAAACTTTTGTTCAAGGCCACAGAGTTCATGAGCACAGGGATAGATATTAACCCAGGCTGTCCTGCCCCAAAATTGTTTTTCAAAGCTCACTTTGATTAGTGTCAAATCATTACCCGTTAATTATTACAATAGGTAGTTTACAAATACCTACAATGTCCATGTATTGTGAATAATACACTAAACCTGTTGAATCTTATCATCTAAAACCAGGCTTTGTAAGGCAGACCAGTAATTCCAGCACTTAGGAGACTGAGGCATACATCTATCCTCAGTTTAACAAGGCCTGGGATCCTGAGCTTGAGGACAGTCTGTGCCACATAGTAAAACTTGTCTCAAAAAGAAAGAAACAAAAGGATAAATCTTATAGTCTAGAAGAGATTTCTTTGAAATTATTTCAAACTTAAATTAGAAAATAGATGACTAACATGGAATGTAAGCAATAGTATAAGATCTATTTGTTTTTGAGTGAACTATTGCCACACAATATCCTCAGAAATTCCAGGGAGTGATTTTCCCATGCCTGAGGTTAAGTTTCCAATCTTCCACCTTCACACAATCAGATTTTGTTTCCTTTTGTCACATTTTTGCCACAGTCTGGCATTTGTTCTACTTAATTTGGAGCTATGCTGTCTCCAGCATCTTAGCAACAATGTGAAGTTACTTCCTAAAATGTTCTATGTCCTTCCTAGGAAATATTTTTAGAAGTGTGTTTTGCATTGAGTCTAACAGATTCTGCTTCTTTCCCTTTGCAACGTATTCTTCTAAGCCTTGGTGCTGGATTTCATTATGTTTCTCATTCTCATCAAGAAGAGCATGGCTGAATAATTACATCTGCCTTGCTTTGGAAGGTTCCAGGCTCATATAGCAAAACAGAGCAGCTTTTCCCAATGCCAATCCCATGATAAGTCTTGGTTGTGAATAGATGATACTTTGCTTGCCCCAGTGGGATCTAAGCAAGGAGTAGGACACTCAACACCTAGGAGGATAGAAAGTAATTGTCTTTTTCTATGCAATTCGAGTAAGTTGAGCAATTTTACTTCATAGAACAAACTGATAGGAAAGGTAAAGGTCAAAAGGGAACCCTACTACATTGTTGGTGGGAATGTAAACTTGTTCAACCACTCTGGAAACCAGTGTGGCGGTTCCTCAGAAGGCTAAACATAGAGCTCCCCTATTACCCAGCAGTCCCACTTTGGGGCATCTACCCAAAAGATTACAAGCAATACCACACTAAAGCCAACAGCACAACAATGTTCATCACAACACAATTTGTCATTGCTAAAATATGAGCCCAACCCAGATGCCCCTCAGTAGATGAGTGGTTCAAGAAAATATGGTACATATACACAATGGAATTCTATGCCTCCATCAGAAAGAATGATAATGCCCCATTTGTAAGGAAATGAAAGGACTTGGGAAAAAACAATAACATACTAAGTGAAGTGAACCAGACCCAAAGAAACATGAACTCTATGTTTCCCTCATAGGGAATAATTAGTACATCTCTAGGATAGACATAGCAGAAGATCACAATAGCTCAATAGTAATGCCCATAAGAACACATAAAATAATGCTAAGCTAAATGAATTCCATGTTATGGAAATAAGTGATACATGATTGTTGTATTCAATTTCAACATGCCATGTGAAACAGTACCTTTTTTTACTATCTGGTATTCCCTTCCTGTGGTTTTACTCTTGCTATTACTCTAACTGATCTCAGTACCCGGATACTGTATATACGTGAGTTGGAACTAGAGAAGGGAAAGGGAATACCAAAATCGAGAGACAAAGGATAAAAAGAAAAACCATTGCAATAGTGATACTTACAAAACTAATTGGTGTAAACCAACTGTACAACTAATGGGGGGGGGGAACCAGAGGGCAGGGGGAGACAGTTGAAAAATGAGGGAGGAGGTAACAAGTTGGATAAGAAAAGTACTTGCCTTAAATATGAAACTGTAACCCCTCTGTATTTCACTTAGACAACAAAGAAGAAAAATAAATAAGTAGTTAATATGTATTTCCTTTCTGTACACATATGTTCTTCCTTCTATTCTACGTTTGGATTGTCCTAAATAAACTATTTTCATTTTTCTGTCTATCTCTATCTTATTCTTGTCTATTTAGCAATCCAGCTTTCTATATAAGCCCATCCTAGATCTTTTGACCTCAGATATTCCTCATTATACCCTTATCCTTACAAAATATATTAATAATGTATTTACAGGATGTTAAATTACAATGGCCTGTTTTCTGTGACTTGCATCAGTTTTAACAGAAATCTATTTTTTCTATTAATTTCTTTCTCTTTCTCCAAAAGGTTTTCCCAGCTTAGTTCATATATAATAACATATACTATGGAGTTCTATATTTTTAAAGTCTGCTCTTTTTTATTCATGAAGAAGATATATTATAACAGAGTTATCAAGTACAATACAGTCATAAAAGTTTAGGTCCCCAACTTGATTGTTCGTATCATGATGTCTACTAATATACTGTTGCTTCAACACTCAGGTAGCTCTCAAACTACACAGTTAATTACAAAGCCAAATATTACTGGACAATATGTATCTGTGTCTTCCCTAAAACATCACTTTGGCAAAGCACAGTGGATATGTCACCCTTGTATTGTTGTGTTCAGAAAGTTATTTGCAAAGACACGGACAAAAAGATTCAGATTCGTCTCACAATACTGGAGCTCTAGAAATTGAGTTCTAAATTGAGTCTCGAGGAGACTAGAAACCACTAGTGCTCATAAAATGGTAGAACAGTTCCAAAATGTAGTTTTTTGTAAATAAATGTTGCCAAGCAATTGAGTGAATGTAGTGCTTTGGTCAAAACACAAGAATCTAAAAGCAGAAAGAAGGAAAATCTCTGCAGAGATGAAGAAAACCTAGCTGTAAACCAGAGAAACAGCAGTTATCAGTGTGGCAGGAAGACTTAGTGGAAAATGAACTGTGATAAAAGAATCAAAGTCTTTACAAGGAACTTAAGCATCAGAAGTCTGGATTTTATCCTAAAGTAGATGCTACAAATTCTAAAGTGTGATGTGATTCCAATTCATAATACATCCTTACTCTCCTCATACTGAGTTTGAATTCTGTCATGCTCATTCTGGCATGAATTCTGTGCTTGTTCAGCTCATATTCTACCACTTGAACCATGCATCCAGCCTAGTTTTTATATTGGCTATTTGGAAAAGAAGTCTTACCACTTACCTATCTCAGGTGGCATCAGACTGTGATTTCCTGAATCTTACCTCAGCCTCCTGAGTAGCTTGTAGCTCATGTTATAGGCATAACCCACCAGTACCCAGAAACGTCATTATTCTAAATAGCAAGATTTTTCCCATTGTTAGAAAGCATAAAATATCTCTGTATATATTAATTTTAAATGAAGGACAAGGTCAATTCATCCCAGGGGAATTGAACATCCAACTTAATAAAATAGAAACATCTATCCTTTCTACACCAGGTCATTTGAACACAGGATATTCCATGCTTTGTTGTCAAAGGCACTGGAAACTGAGAGAAATTCACTATAATATATATATGTATATACATATAAATATCATGAGGACAATGATTAATTACAGAGAAATAACAAAATAAAGTAAGATATTTTATTGGATCAATCACTTAAAAATCTTATTTATAAGAAAATAATTTTTGCAAGACTTCTTATTCTCCATATTTCGTAGACCAGAGTCTTAACAGTGCAATTCCAGCTGAGCCAAACCAAAAGCAGTTAATATTTACTTGCTTTCTCAGTGAACAACAAAAAATTACATCTTTAATTTTGAAATAGAACAGAAGTTTAATAAATATTTAATGGCTATACCATTATATTCACAGTAAATTATGGCTGAACACAGAATATATGAGATCATTTTTAACCACTAGGGTACTATGTTTTCATGAAAAGATTTAAAACAATATTTTATCGCAACAATGAAACTTGTTTACAAATTTGGGGACGAGCTTTTATTGTCTTAATTACGAATATGTTCTTAAAATAGCAGTAGTCAGGGTGTGCAGCAGAGTTCTGCTATAATTAAGTGCTTGTACATAACAGAATTTTATAATTACTACCTCGAAAATTAAAATGTCATTACCTAGATTGTTCCTTCATGTCCTGAAGAATTATTTTTTGTTTCCTTATCTGAAAATGATGGCAACTTTTATTTAAATTATTTTATCTTATTATTATATGTGTGATGGAGGGAGAGGAAGAAAGGAGGGAAGGAAGGAAAGGAGGAAGGAAGGAAAGAAAGGAAGGAAGGAAGGAAGCAAGGAAGGAAGGAAGGAAGGAAGGAAGGAAGGAAGGAATAAAGGAAGGAAGGAAAGAAGGGAGGAAGGTAACTCATTAAGCAATAAAGAACAGGTAGAAATGTCTAGGATAATTCAAACAATTATAAGGAACTATTTCCAGAACCTACACTCACTAAAGAATGAAAATTTTACAGAAATGGATCAATTCTTAGAGAAGTATAAACTGCCCAAACTGAATCAAGAAGAAATAAATCAACTAAATAAAACAATAACCAACAGTGAGATATAGGATGTAATCAAGAGCCTTCCAACAAAGAAAAGCCCAGGCCTGGATGGATTCACCAATGAATTCTATAAAATCTTCAGTGAGGAGGTAATACCAATACTCCTCAAACTCTTTCGTGAAATAGAAACAGAGGGAGAAATCCCAAACTCGTTCTATGAAGCTAATATCATACTCATCCCCAAACCAGGCAAAGACTCAACACCAAAAAAAAGAGAATTACAGACCAATATCACTAATGAACACAGATGCAAAGCTCCTCAACAAATATTAGCTAATAGGATCCAGAAACTGATCAAGAAAATTATACATCATGATCAAGTAGGCTTCATCCCACAGACACAAGGATGGTTCAACATCTGCAAATCAATAAACGTAATTCATCACATCAACAGAGCTATCATCTCAGCTGATGCCCAAAAAGCCTTTGACAAAATATAACACCCATACATGTTAAAAGCCCTGGAGAGAACAGGAATAGAGGGAACATTCTTTAAGACAATAAACACCATATACAACAGATCAACTGCTAATATCATATTAAATGGGGAGAAACTAACCATTTCCCCTAAACTCAGGAACAAGATAAGGATGCCCCTTCTTCCCATTTCTATTCAACATAGTGCTGGAGTCCCTAGCCATAGCAATAAGGCAAGAGGAGGACAGCAAAGGGATCCACATTGGTAAAGAAGAAATCAAGCTATCCCTACTCATAGATGACATGATCTTATATCAGAAGGACCCAAAAATCTCAGTCCCCACACTCCTAGAACTAATAAACCATTTTGGCAAAGTAGAAGGATACAAAATCAACCCACAAAAATCAGTAGCTTTTCTATATACCAGCAATGCACAAGCAGAAAAGGAAATTACAGAAATAGTATCATTTGCACTAGCTAAGAAAAGAATAAATTACCTAGGGATTAACCTAACTAAAAACGTGAATGACCTACTTAATGAGAGCTATAAAAAATGTAAAAAGAGAAATCAAAGAGGACACCAGGAGATGGAAAAGACCTCCCATGCTCATGGGTAGGCAGAATCAATATAATGAACATGGCCATATTGCCCAAAATGTTATACAAATCCAATGCAATCCCCATCAAGATCCCAGCTACATTCTTCACTGAAATAGAGAAAACAACCCATAAATTCATATGGAACAGCAAAAGACCTAGGATAGCCAAAGCAAATGTAGGCAAAGGAAGCAGTGCAGGAGGAATCAGAATACCAGACTTCAAGCTCTACTATAGAGCCATCAAAACAAAAACAACCTGGAACTGGCATAAAAACAGACCTGAAGACCAATGGAATAAAATAGAATACCCAGAAATAAAGCTACATTCTTACAGTTGGCTGATATTCGACAAAGGAGCTAAAGACATACAATGGAAAAAACTTAGCCTCTTCAACTACTGGTGCTGGGAAAACTGGGCAGCCACATGTAGAAAACTCGAAGTGGACCCTAGCCGATCACCATGCACCAAGAACAACTCAAAATGGATTAAGGACCTCAACATCAGACCTGAAACCTTGAAACTACTGAAGGACAGAGTAGGAGAGACACTAGAACTTACAGGGCCAGGTAGAAGTCCCAGGGGCACAACAGATAGGGGAGAGACATGACAAATGGGACTACCACAAAGTAAAAAGTTTCTGCACAGCTAAAGACATAGCTACTAACCTAGAAAGACAGCCAACCATATGGGAACAGATCTTCACCAGCACAGCAACAGACAAAGGCCTAATGTTCGTCATCTACAGAGAACTCACAAAACTAACCTCCTCCAAACCCATTAAACCAATTATTAAATGGGCAAAGGAGCCAAAGAGAGACTTCACAGGAGAAGAGATAAAAATGGCAAAGAAACATATGAAGAAATATTCGACATCCCTGGCAGTAAAGGAAATGCAAGTAAAAACAACCCTGAAATATCACCTCACCCCAGTTAGAATGACCTATACTCTGATCTCAGGCAACAACAAATACTGGAGGAACCCTTCTCCACTGTTGGTGGGAGTACAAATTAGTACAACCACTATGGAGAACAGTATGGAGGTTCCTCAAAAACTCAGCATAGACATACCTTATGGCCCAGCCATACCAGTCCTAGGCATCTATCCTGAACAACAGGTCTCAAGATACCATAAAGACACTTACACATCCATGTTTATCGCTGCACAATTCACAATAGCCAAAACATGGAAACAACCCAGATGCCCCACTACAGATGAATGTATTCAAAAAATGTGGTACCTATACACAATGGAATACTACATAGTGATTAGAAATGATAAAATATTGGTATTCACAGGGAAATGGTCAGAACTTGAACAAATAATGTTGAGCGAGACAAGCCTAGAACACAGAGAACAAAGGGGCATGGTTTCCTTGAAATATGAATGTTAAAGAGGGAGGAGGACAGTAGAGACCAGGCCTGCAAAACAACAAATTTCTTTTCAAATGGTATTTCCACATGTTTGGGTCAGCGACTTTACATTATGTATCTAAAACCAAACAACTACTAAACATGAAAAGGGCTAGAATAAACCTATCAGTGGATCACAATAGCTCAACAGCTACGTACACATGATCATATAAGACGAGGATAAGCTAAAACAACTCCAAGAGAAGGACACAGGAGGATTCTACTGTTGACATTATCTTTAAAGTTCTAGGTGAATTTCCTGTGGCGTACCCTACGTGGTTACTGTATATGATTTTGGTACACTGCATATTGTATATATGACTACCTAATCTTTGGAAGGAAAAGAAAAATGAGGGTGTAAGACAACACAAGAAATGTATTCACTGCCTTTTTATGTAATTGTACCCCCTTTGCACAAAACCTTGTCAATAAAAGTTAATTAAAAAAAGAAATGTATAGGTAAATCTTCACCTACAAATTTATGTTCTGTTTCATTATCATTTGATTCCAATTAATGTCTTACCTTCACTCTTGTTTTCAATGAAATAATATAAAAAATATTGTGTTTGAGAGAAGAAAGGAAAGAAAACATGTTCCATGACATCTATGTTGAACTACTTGCTTCAGTGAAAGGTACCCTGAGAGCAAGCCCTTAAGTATGCAGTAGGAATACAATGATGTTCTGCCAAAAGTGGTGGATGTTTCCACTGTAGTATGTAAATACTGAAACTATATCCATGTTATAACTTTTGTATCATATATTTTATGAAGAAAGTGATCGTTTAGAAGAAAGTGATAACAAAGAATGATTCTCAATGCTTCTGGATACTTTTAAAGACTTTAAAGAAGTAGGTTTAAACTATTCAGTTAATTTGGAAATTATATATTATGAGAATATGCTTGTGTAAAATAGATAATGGTAATAGGTACATATACACACATATGATCATTTATAAGACAATAAGAGAAGAAAAGCATTTGACTGCATCTGTAAATTATTACTAGCGAAGCTAAATTTTATTGGTATCACTATTCTCATAGAAACATATTTAAAAAGATTGAAACACATGAGGTAAAAAGTCTACCATTATATGCTAAATACAAAGAACTCTTCAGTTTTTGTTGGCCTCCCAGCCAACTTCACTCTGAAATAGAGACAGCGAATGACATACCCATTACCCAATATTAATACCAATTGAATAAAATCAATTTTAAAACATCCGCCAAATGTCACATCATTCAAATAAACAATGTTGTCACAAATTGTACTGTCTATTAAAGCAATAGAAATAAAGCATGATTGCTCTGTGTTGACATTTCACTGCATAGAATATCCACTAATAAGGTTCTGGCTCCAGTTCTAGTTATAATGCACTTGTGAAATGGTAGAAAGAAAATATAAATAAAATGAAATAAAGCATCAACATCCTCCATAATGGTTCTAGAACTGGCAGAAAAGTTTTATTACTTTTTACTCTTCCTCAAAGTTAAGGAAGATATTCATTTTCTCTTTTTCCCTATCTCTCTCTCCATTCTACTGATTGTATATATGGTCAGAGGAATGAGAAGCCAGTAAAAGTCTTGGTCCAGATTACCATGGCAGGAAAGAACAGGATAAAAGGGCTGGAAGAGCACAGTTATGGACAGAAGACACTGTCCCCAGGCTTGAACAAATGTGCAGATCCTATCTAGGATCAACAGTGTGTTTTTTTCTCTATGTTCTGCTATGAGGTACTGAAATAACAAGGTATTAAAATGAGATTTTTCAAATGAAAATACTAGTGGCTCTATTTCTAAAATAGATGAGCCACATTCCAACTTTTCCAAAATGAAGCTTAGAACTGAATAAAGAAAATAATGTATGCTGAATTGTTGGAGCTACAAGTCTCTCTGATAGGCGTTTCCCATATCTCAGGTAGAAAAAGACACAAAGCTACCTCTTATGTACAACTACATTCGGATGTACTTTTAGTGTATGTTCTGAAGCATGAATCATGAATTTTATCTTTCAGGAAAGGATTACATTCAGAAGACATTTGGTGTGTTTGCAGACATCTGAAGGGAGAGAAATAAGCCATTTAGCTGTAGTGTAGTTATTGTAGCAGTAGTTTTATCCTATTTTCCCATACTTTTGTTACATCATGGTTTGCATGACTATTTCCCACCTTAGACATGATAAAGACTGATAGATCCTAAGCAGTTAGAAGCTAGTATTTTTAATTTGTAGAGTTGAAGAAACAAGAAAGCACCAAGTAGTAAAGATTACTTTGCCCTAGTCAAGCATGCCCCAAGGAATCTCCAGATTGGTGAAATCTGATGACACTATGAATGTCTCCTAACAGAAAATTTTTTCTTTAAGTACCTGTCAGGCACAGTATTACTGAAATATGTCAAGTAAGAAATTCTTAGTGTGCACCCTCTTTTTCTTCTCTCTCCTTTCTATCTGTCCTGCCCTCTGTCTTTCTAATGTACTGTCAGCTACCCATGGATAGTTGGGTGAAGAATAGTAGTCAAAGTGTAACTCAAAGAAGAAAGGGAAAGATGGGTCAGGGTACTCTAAGTACAAAATTAAATCTGTGTTTTCCATTTAACTCTAACAAAGATCCTTGATTAATCCTTGATTATCCAAATGTGAATAAAGAGTAATAACATTCAAGAGTTTTCAATCAAAGCAGGAGTAACTTCTTCCACAAAACACATTTTAAAAGGATAGTGGGAGAAAAAGTTCATTTTCCTTTCTAAATATGCAATGAATCTTGCTTGTTCAAAATGTTACATAAGCTTCTACTTGTCCTCAGATGCCTCCAGTCTTAAAGAAAGAAAAGAGAGAATAAAACTGAGTACATATAATGGAATACTTACTCCACTGAAAATATCTTATCTGCAAGAAGTGAACAGAGGACTTGAAGTGACAAATATAAATTGTCCTTACCAACAGCAGAAATGGAAGTGTAAGAACAAATTGATTCAATTCTGAACAGATATGCATACATTCCACATAGCCACGGGGTGCACTGTAAGACCAGAAATGCTGGGGACATAATTTTAACAAGAATTTAAGAGTATTGTGATCTGATTGATACCCCCTCCCATATAGATGGAGGTATAAAACTCACAACACTCTTAATTTTTCTTCAATTTAGTTGGCAAAAAAAATTGAATCATAATTTTAGTCACTAAGAAGCTGCATTTATACAAAGATTTCTAAGATTGCATGACCTGTGAAGCAGCTATTTTACGATTTTACATCGTGTGTGCATATCTACTATGAATTAGTTTTAGGATCTACCAATTACAATCAACAGAATTTGAGATTAAATATTAGCTCTACTCATCTGTTGGCTCTATTTGGACCTATATTATAAAAGAAACAAAATGTTCAAAGTATTTTATGATTGTACTATTTATAACTAGCAAAGCAACTTTTTAGATTCTGTTTTAATACTTTACAGATATGATTGCTATGACAAGAGGTTAATAATACCTATTCTTTAAAAAGTTGATGGTCTGGGAATATGGCCTAGTGGTAAACTGCTCACCTCGCATACATGATGGCCTGGGTTGGATTCCCCAGCACCACATATGTAGAAAAAGCCGGAAGTGGTGCTGTGGCTCAAGTGGTAGAGTGCTAGCCTTGAACAAAAAGAAGCCAGGGACAGCGCTCAGGTCCTGAGTTCAAGCCCCAGGACTGGAAAAACAAAACAAAACAAAACAAAAAGTTGAATCACTAAAATCCATTCATGTTGACAAAGTATATCAAACACAACAGCAAAGAATAGTGATTGCAGCAAGTATTGAATTGTGGGTGTTGGAAGGCTGCAGTAGAAAGAAATGTTTTGACAGGGTTTAGGGGACAGTTCTGTACAGGTTGTGAACTACCTGACATCTCTGACTTAGTGAACTCTGGCATAAACATGTTTTGGCACAGAGAAGGATTTAGCCTAATTTTTTCTATATGGATTTGCACTTTGAATCTTCCTGTAAATGAAATCTTCTGTGCTCAACAAAGTGTTATTACAGAAAGAAGCCTCAGTATGTATGTATGAGAAAATAATTTGTTTCCTGCTATTGTTTTTCCCTTTTACATAAGTTTTATGTTTTCATTTAAATGCTTAATATTAAGCAATCCATGAATCAGAAATATAATTATTATGAATTGGTAAAATAAAAAAAATGTAAAACTAATTACTTTTTGTGAAAGCCTTGTATTGCTTCAGAGTAATTTGGTATAATTACTATTTAAAAGCAAATTCACTTTGTTCGTGAACTCTACAACTCAGATGACTTTATTAGAAATATCCTGTATTTGAAACTCTCATCACCAACTTGTAAAATGTTATGACTATCTATGTGGTACAGAAGTTTATATGAAATTGTTCACATGATAGGAATTCCAAATTGTTTTAGTATTTGAATATTAGCCAAAACATACTTTTCTTATAATATTACCAGGTCTAAGCATTACAGGTTATTGTAATCATATAGTTATTTTAAATACAAAAGCAGTTCCAGATAGCAAAAACATAGTAGACACTAGTGACCTATGGTCACGTGGAGTGCGAGAAGGAGGAAAGAGGAAGGGAGGTAGGGAAAGAGGAGGAGAATGAGGAATGGTGGTTCCTGCCTGGAGCTAGGACAAGAGGAATAGGGGAATCTAATGAATGAGTTTAATCACTATGGTGAATTTTCACTTTCTTAAGGATATTCATGAACATTTCCAATATAATTTTATGCACAAAATAGTAAATGCAAAGGAATACAGAAGATTTTTCTGTCTTTTAATAAAAGACGATAAATAATAATCACCCTAACAAGTATTGTTTATTGGACTGATTTTAATCAGCACAGATTCCTATTGTATAAGGTAAATATCATTATTACTATATATTTTCCTTGTCAATAATGCTAGGAATTTTTAAAAAAATGAAACTACTTTCCCACTTGACCTATAAAAATACCAGATACATTTTGGATGTCACTAAGTATGCAGGACCTCTCACAATTTTTGAAGATTTGAAAACTTTCACACATTGAGGGAATTGACTTTGTGGATTAACCTATTTGATTGCCTCTTGTTTTTCCTTTTGCACAAAGCATGTATGTTCTATAGAGAACTTATGAATATATGAGAAAAATACATTCTGTGTGATATACAATAAATTATACTGTCATACATGCATGGGCATTCAATATTCAGTAGAGTATGAAATCTTTGTTTATCAACCATGTGCCAGGATTAGAATTCAAAAGACATTATACATCTCAGCCTATTAATATTCCAAATGGACAAGTTCTATAAATAAATTAAAATATATAAACAATTATGGGCATAAGTTGTAGTTTATTAAAAATATAAAGTGTACCTTGCTTGTTGCAGTGTTATTGGCCTTGCCTTCTACAATAATCAATTGTCTTATGGAGAATATAAACTTGTAATTATTATAAGCTGAATTATTGAGGAGCTACTCAGTAGTGGTATGCAGAGAAATCTATAAAATTATTCCCTTTTTTCTAAGCGTTCTGTCTACTTTGTAAGTATTCTCATTTATTTAAGTTAGAAAGGCAGTGAAAATACTTGGAATAGAATGGAGACAATATAAACAAAGACAGAATGAATGGATAAAGAAAATAATGACAACACTGAAAGAAATAAAACATTTTATGTTCCAGCTGCCTGTAAGCCAAAGGACTCAGCTGTGTTACTGCTGAAATTTTTCTCTATGCTAATGTTCAAAATCTACCAAGAGATCTAGTGGAGAAATCTAAACTAGGAGATATTGTATAAAGGAAACACCAGCCTGAGTGACTGCACTTTATTGCTTATCAAGAAACATTACACATAATAATATTTTAATTATGTATGCATATATATCCTTATTAAAATTTTCTATTTTTAATTATCAAAGGCTATGCGACATACTAATATAGCACTCTTTTTATTGCTAATTATATTGCAAACATACATGAAAGACAAAGTTATCTCCAAACAGAAGCTGAAAGAATTTATGTTTGTAGATTAGATGTTCTTTCTATGCAAAATCACTGACTTGAATTATCATGAAGGCTAAATTAAGTAGCATCATATTTATGTTTGTGTTCTGATGGAAAGTGCTTCTATTCTGAGTAAGTGTAGAACAATTTTGTGGTCTGTCTTCTTCCTTGTTCTTCCAATATATACTTTGCTTTAAAAAAATAATTTTCTTGTCAAAGTGATGTACAGAGGGGTGAGAGTTCTCCTCTCTGATATACTTTTTCTTAAGAAAACACTTAGAGTTTATAAAATGTAGAGCACCTACCATAGCCTAAAGGTTCTTCAAAGACCTCCCATTGAACTTCCGGGGAAAATCCAGAGTTTAATAGTGAGTAGAATCTGAGTATTTAAAATGCTAGTGTCACTAGCACTTGCAAATTGTAAACTTCTTTCTAAAAACTGCTATATCTATACATCCATTAGATCTCACTGTTGGCATCTGTATGTGGCTTTCCTGTCTGTTTTTTCTTTCTCCATCTTCCTCTTTGTTCCAGAGGGGAACTTGGAAAGATTGCATCCATCGGTTCTTAATTGTCTTCTTTTTGTTTTACCCACTGAGGAATCCCAGTACACATGGAAGGAAGGAGCTACTGGAGCAATCACCTTTTATTCTTTTAGTTCACTCCTTTTCCACTCCCTTAATTTGACTAAAGCTTCTGACTTATTTCAAGGCTCCTTAGCTCTGTAGAATTCTCTTCCATTGCTAACTTTCCTCCTCCATGCAAACTTACAGATGGAATCAGATGGACTGCTCTTTGCTCTTACACTCTCTTAACACTGTAACAATCTTTTTGCAAACAACTCCTTTTTATTTTCATCCAGCCTTTTCTGTTTATGTGGTAGTGAGAAATAGATCCCAGAGCTTCATGCATGCTAGGCAAGTACTCTACCACTGAGCCACATTCCCAGCCTACAAAAAACTCTATGAAATACCTTATCCTTTTCTTGTTAGTCCACTAACTGTTGCAATAGCATAATCTTCATTTGTCTAAAATTAAACTCCCTTTCCCCAAGTATTTTACTTCTTTTTATTGTTGTAGCTCCATTAATAAAGTGTGATCACTTTCTATCCATGTTATTATATTGTTTCATAACAAAACCAATAGTAGCAACATTCATTTGCTTAGTGCACTAAGCACACATCCACTTAGTGTGTATTATATCACATAATCTCAGAACAACCTGCACTATGTACAATTACTTCTACTGGACACAGCAAGAGAGATTTTATTTACAACACTATGTGCATCCACACACAAGTAATTTCATTTATTTCCTTATCTGTCTGAGTTACTTCTGGTTTATATCTATTGTCATATGGTCCCTCCAGCAGACCTCTTTGTTTTATATTTCCCATTACTTCTACCCATATGACTTTCTATTTGAGAATTTTAAATTGCTTCCTGCCATCCAGTCCCAGTGTTCTTCATCCAGGCAACTCCACGTGGCACAGAACTTTTCTTACAGGTCTCATGTTATACCAAAGGTACAAACCTTTCAGAAATTACTTGTCACTCCTTAAAATATTTCAGAGTCCTCTAGACACCCCTCATTATACTCCTAGTAATCCACGTAAAATAAATCATTACAATGCAATCATACCTGACTTTTACTATTAACCTTATTTACATTTCCTCCTGTACCTAAGAAACAACTTTCTCTTTCTTGGAAATATGTAAAATACTCTCCACCTTAAAAGAGTGACTTTCACCTGTGGTCCTGTCTACTCAGGAAACTGAGATCTGAGGATCACTGTTGGAAGCTGGCCTGAGTAAGGAAAGTCTATGACACTCTTATCTCCAACTAACCACCAAAAAATCCAGAAGTGGAGCACTGATCTTCAGCCAAAAGCTCAGGGACAGTGCCTAGAATTAGCAGAAAGACAGAAGGAAGGAAAGAAGGAAGGAAGGAAAGAAGGAAGGAAGGAAGGAAGGGAGGAAGGAAGGAAGGAAGGAAGGAAGGAAGGAAGGAAGGAAGGAAGGAAGGAAGGAAGGAAGGAAGGAAGGAAGGAAAGAAGGCCCAATGTGGAAATAAATTTCTTTGTTTTCTCAGGCCCAACTTCCTCATTCATCCATCCTACTTCTCACATTGTATTTTACGTTATATTAGTTCTCACTATAGATTCTGTCTATGTCCTTCATGTATGTTAGATCATTTACCAAAAATATGTGCTTTCATTTTCATGGTATTGAGCGTAATACACAACTTAATTGACTAGAAAAAATTAGCCTCAAAGTAAATGACATTGGTGATATTTGTAGAATTGTCCATTCAATAATTTCAACAGCAACATTCCTTTAAACTATTTGATTACAATATTCAACTTATTCACTTCCAAATTCTGTTGCCAAATTGAAGAATAAATTCTGAGCTAGGTTGTATTATCTTTTAATAAACCTAAGAAGTGAAAATGTATTCCAGAACTCTATAGAATCATAATTTTATGTTTTCATTTAAGAAACGGAAACTAATATTAGGTGCCAGTGGCTCAGGCCTGTAATACTAGCTACTCAAGAGGCTGAGATCTGAGGATCACAGTTCAAGCCAGCCTAGGCAGAAAAGTCCCTATGAGACTCAATTACTCTTAAACCAGAAGTAGAGCTGTGGCTTAAAGAGCACTAGCCATGAGAAACAAACCAACCAACGTCAGGGACAGTATCCAGGCACAGAATCCAAGCTCCATGACCACCACCACCTCCATCACCACCACTACCAACAACAACAAAAGAAATGGTAGAATATTAGGCCAATATATGTAAGCACATGCTTTATATATTTTTGTTTGTAAATATGTACTTTATGTGTATTTTTACTCTATTGCATTCTATTACTAAGACTCCTTTCACTGTCTTAATAGAAGTAATTTTAACGAGAAGCAGGAAATGCAAGCCTGAGTTTATGCCTTCTTTCTTTATTAGTGATTTGAAAACCATTTTAATACTTACAGATAGCACAAACTTCATAGCAAATACACAAGAGCTTTTCTCCTGTGTATTGCATTGACAGCTTCTACAAATAAATTATCTATAGCTTACTTAAATATCAGTTAAATAGGATATTCATAGATTTTATCTCAATAGCAATGGTCTTTCCTACAAATGAAAGCAAACATAATCAACTGTGGAAGTATTCCTTTTCTTTTTCCATTCTCTTTAAAAATTATATAAGCACTCATGTCAGAGCCCAGCCCATCACTAATGCTCTCTCAGACTGAGTGCTATCTCAATTCACTATTGCTTAATGTTCCAAATTACTCTCTTCCACTTTTCTCAGATAATTTATTTCTTCAGATGCGACATAACATTAAAGGATATAACCACAGTGGAGATATTATTTTACTTTCTGACAGCATAAACTTAGTTTGAGATAATTACATTAGAGTGTTTGATGTTCTCCCTGTTTCTAACTACATTTACCTTTGCTCTTCATAATTGGCTAATGCTGGGGTATAGATGGAAGCCAGCCTACACTGGGTCACACATGATTTAGAAATGATCCAGCATAAACATAACCATCTGGGTATATAAAATGTCACTTCACAGGCTCTGTTTAAATACACTTTGCTAATCATTTATAAATGAGCATAGTACAGTCTGGCTTTACTCTTCTTTTTCTACTGTCACATGACCTCAAGGAAACAGACTATCATTCAACATCTTGAATGTGCCAGGCACTGTGCTAGGTTACTTCTTATTTACAAAGTGGAATTCTAGAAATGAGTCTTAGGGAAGTCAGATCTTTCTTGTGGTAAGGTAGGAAGAAAATTGACAGAAACAGATTCTATAGTCCAATACACTTTCTTATCTCACGTAGCAACCACTGATATGCCACAGAGACCAGATTCAACCATCACTCATGACACCCAGACTCTTCTTAGATATATGCAATAGGGGCTTGTCAATGAGCCAAAACCAAACCTTTACTGGTAGCATTTGAACATTTTATGGCATTACTTGTCCCACCATTGTTAATTGCAGCCTAACACTTTACAATCCCTGGATGCAGAAGTAGAAAGGCATGTGCAACTGGGTGTTCTAAATACCTAAAACCTAAGTCCAGCATGCTTTGAGAATATTCAAAAGGAAAATACTATTTATAAAACACCTGACCTGGGAAAAGTGTTTACTACCTAAGTGGTAAGTGTTGAAAAGAAAATATGACAAGTTCTAAGCAGACATTGGCTGGCCAAAAATGCACGTATTTTGAATGACAATTTTTAGCTTCAAGTAAACTATTTTTCCAGAAAAGGTTGGATTTTGTTGTCAACTTCAGAGATTCACTACTCAGAGACTATAGCCAGATAGTGAGGACGATATAACACATATCTGGGTATGTCCAAAACATAAAACCATAGAAATTTTACTGGGTCATTCTTTCCATTTTTGAGTCTGTATACAAATTTGGAGCAACAGGTGAACATAATCATAGAGCATGGATTTCAAGTATTTAATGAGTGATAATTGGGCAATTCCCATGTAACTCTCATTGTTTCTGGTCCTAGATCTATCCTAGTAACCGAAACAAATTAATTTTCTACCACCAGGCTTATATTCTATTTGAAGATAACACAAATGGTGTGGAGAACAGATAATTTTTAAAGTATTTCATATTATATTTGGGCTTAAGATAACTTTCCCAAAATCCAAGTTAATATTTTAGAAGTTACAGGTGAGAAAGAAATCTACTTACTGCAGTGTCTCCACTACCTCTATTGTATTTATTCTTTTTATTGTTGTTATATTTCATTTATTTTTTTCTTGTTTTTAATACATTTATTAATATAGGATGTAGAGGGTAGTCCATTTTGACATATCTAGGTATGAATACAGCGCACTTGATCGAGACTCACTGTCATTGACAACTCCTCTATCACCTTCCATATTTCCTTTCCAAATAAATCCATTAGGATGTGAGGGCGATCTGGCTGCGACAACTGTCACCCCATTGATTGCCAGGGTTGATTCGGCTGATCTGGCTGGCTAGGCGGGTGTCCCCTTCCTCTCTCACCGCTCCATGTGCGTCCCTCCCAAAGCTCCCCGCTCGGTCGAAGAGGACGACTATCCCTGCTAGAGGAGGACCCGTCTTCAGTCAAGGGTATATGAGTAGCTGCGCTCCCCTGCTAGAACCTCCAAACAAGCTCTCAAGGTCCAAATTAATAGTTCTTTCATCATGGAAATCTAAAAAAAAAAAGTCACTTAATCTATCAAAAATAAATTATTGAATTCCTTTTGCATGCATGCAATAGGCCAGTTTTTCCCCAGGTCATTTATATTCCTTTATCTCAAGAGGGACAAGACAAGCATATCAATAAATGACCATCTTATTTTCAGGTACTCTATGAAAAAGTAGAAATAGCATGGCAGACATGTGGGAGAAGATTGTGACTAGCATGGCTTCCGAAGGAGCACCTGACCACATGGGTAACAGTCATCATTGGGAATGCTATCTCCCAGTACACCCAAGTCATAGATGAATCAAATATGTTCCCCGCCTCTGACCTGTTTATCATTATTTAAAATTGTCATTTTGTTCTTTTCCTTATGACTTATTAATCACTTCATAAGATATATGAGTTGGAATAAGTGGTGTCTTGTTGGGGTTTTTTTTTGGGGGGAAAGATCATTAATATTGATTTTGATTACAATAACTACAATTGGGTAAAAATCCACCTCCTATTTTTCTGTCACGGGAAATTAACACACATAGTGCAGTACAATGGAATAACCCAGTGTGAGTACTTGGGTTGATAATCCAAGAATATCTGTGATGGCAGATGAAGGGGCAATGGAATGTATTTGGCAATGGAAGAGTCAAAATTCCTTACTTAAGCCTTGAAAGAAGGGGAGGAATCTTCAAGTAATGGAGAGAAGAGAGAATTAAATTAGGAAGAATATTTGAGTCCAGGAGTAGAAACTACAGGCTACTGGTATTTTTTTTTTAAAGAGTAGATCTGAAGCCTAACACATAGAATGATTCTCCAATGACTTCATGAATTCTAACCATTCCCCCGTTCCCTTTTAAACAACCTCTTTTCCTTTATTTCATTTTTTTGACTTTTTTTCCTTCTTTTTTGTCAAAGTGAAGTACAGAGGTATTACAATTTCATCCATAAGGCAGTGAGTACATTCTTATCCAACTTGTTGCCTCCTCCCTAACCATTTCCCTCTCAACCCTTTGAGGTGTACGGTTGGTTTACATAAAATAGTTTTGTGAGTATAGCTTTTGGAATTGTTTGTCATTTTATTCTTTGTCTTGATTTTGGTATTCCCTTTCCCTTTCCGAGTTCTAATACACATATATAGAGTATCCAGGGTACTAAGATAAGATACAGTGATAGCAGGGGTAAAACTATGGGAAGGGAATATGAGAGAAAAACAAATGGGTACGGTTTCACATGGCATGTTGAAAATAATTATAACAATGATATACCACTTGTTTCCATACCTTGGAGTTCATTTCACTTAGCATTATGTTTTTCGGACAGTCTCCTGCATATTCCAGCAAATGATTGGCATTCTCAATTCCCCAGTTCATCATGATTCTATTTCTTCCTGACCACACTTTTTGTACATCAAATTCCATTGGAAATTTACATGTGATTACAATATAACTAATGCTATGAGGCACTATCAAAACATTTATGTATATCATACATGAATCACCAAGCCAATAGGAGGGGCTATATTGAACCCAATAAATAGGTTTTAGACTTTGAATATGTTACCATATTTTAAGAATTTAAAGCATTTTAACTTGTATTTCAAATCCAGTTACAACATTTTACAAGACATATATTTGACTTCCCTCTATGCTATAAAACAAAATGGAAGTGACCTTTCATATGTCATCATCAAGCTAATCAGTCTTCTATTAGCTTACATAATTATATCTCACTGATGGAGACCAGGAAAAGCTGAAAAATTCAGTATTACCTATCAGAGAGTCAAAATAAGTTTTAGATTCATTATTTTAATGCATTGTGCACATAGTTATTTTAAGCAATGACAGTCTGTGGTTGCTTTCTTTATATATACACCACACACACACACACACACACACACACACACACACACACGGGGGGGGGGTTGAGGAAGAGGGAGGGAGAGCAGTGGAAATCAAACTATTTCTGATGATGCATTCTATACATGGCCTGTGTCACCGAGTAGTTAAAATTAAAGGCGTTGGACTGACATCGAGATTAAAAAAATGGAGGGTATAACGAGTTTGACAAGACATGTACTCACTAATTTACATGTCTAACTGCAACCCTTCTATACATTGCCTTGACAATAAAGTTAAATTAAGAAAAATTGAGACATTATGCCTTTGCTTTTTAAATATGCAATGTCTTTATATAAACATAGGGAAGGAAAGGCATCTGTGGAAGGCCTTCTCAACTTGACATGATAAAAAGAGCATTGGCCTCTTGAGGACCTTTGTATACCACAGTCACTGACAGCTGTCAGCTGTGGCCATAGTCATTAGTGGAAGTTCATTCAAGGCAATCTTCACTTATTTGAAGGCTAATATTAAAATGAACATATGGTAGTTATCCATATTATAGCTAAAAATTTGTAAGTATGAACCTAAACACAATCATATGCATAAATAAGCCTCCATCTGCTGGATGCCCACAAGTACACACATAAAACACACACCTACACACACACACACACACACACACACTCATGTTTTAGATCATTGCCATTATCTCTTCTTAAACTTCTTAGGATGACTCTCTCACTAATTTATTATGAATTGTTCATATAGTTATGCCACAAAAGCCTGAGTAGCATTTGTTAGAAGAAACTCAACACATCCACTCAAATATATACAGAAGTATTTATTATCCATTGATCTCTGTTATTGTGAATTTGTAAGTTAGTTACTGATTTCTGCCTTAAAGTATGTAATTACACAAAATATAATTTTGTAAACAAAACCGTATTTATCATGTATGACAGCTACCAGGAGAGCAATTGTACTGGAACTAAAGGAGATAAATGGATAATGTTTCCATTACACAAAGTGAACACTACATGCTTATTTAATTTCTGTTTTAAAGTAGTGTTTTGTTCAGGTAGAATAGAATGTTGACAAAATAGAACTAATTAGATGAATACCACAGATCGTGAATTTTTTGCTTCCCTCCACATATTCTTCTGTTCTCCCTCCTTTTTACCACCGCCTTAAATGTCTGAAAATATTGGTGTAATCCTTGTATTACCTTGTTGTAACATATTTCTCCTTGTGTGCACTCAGAATTCCTCTGCCATCCTTTCAATGACAATCTATCAGAAAAGAAAAGCAGCAACAGGAAAACAGAAGGCAGAATTTATAACGATATTCTGTATCCGCTTTGACTTTTGCAAACTATTACAGAAAATGAGCCTCATGGAGGAACTTTAAGGACCTGAAACTTTAAGGACTCTGAAACTAATGGCTTGAGATACTGAACACAAGTACCACTCTTATTAATGTGTTGGTTGTGTTGGTCTCTGGGACACTGAAAGAAAGAATAACATAATATTTATCAGAATGAAGTCATCCCTGAATGGACAACTGCCTGCTCAAAACAGCCTTTCATTATTCAGAATAGCAAAACTACCTTCATTAGATAAGAAACCGAAATCTTTCTAACTGAACCTCTATATCAGCACCCTGTCTTCAGACACAAATTTATGCAATTTTCAGGGCAGAATCCTAGCATGAATAGTTAATGAAATAACAGTTTAATTTGCTGGGAATCTCCACTGATCTACATACATTTTCTCATTGAATTCTCCCATAACCCTAGATAGTAAGAATATTGTTACCATTTTTACAGCTGAGAAATTTGAATCCCAGGAGGTGAAGCTATCTGTTCAAATTGCTCATTAAAATTTAGTGAAACCAAGACTGGAAAGCAGCCTATTTGTTCCCAGAGATCTAAGTGTTAGCACCTATGGTTGGATACTAAACTATTTATCATCAGACTCCTTTCACACATCTGAACTTTGTCATGCTGTTAGCTGGCATATTAGTGAGATATTAAATTTTGTCTGATGGCACACCATCTAACTTTCAGATACTTGTAACCAGCCTTCCAGAATCCTGAAGTCACCAGAGCTAAATTTTTTATATTCACATTTCCATTTTGTGTTCACTTAATCCACTGAGGAATTCCGCAACATATGGCTCTTGGGCTCCTTCCGGTCTGTATCACACGTTTGTTACCACCCTGGTTGCCCATTGAATATGATTGACATGGTAGTTTTCCTGTTACCTCAGTCCAAAACTTCCCCATAAATTCCCTCTTGCCTATGTTACTTAAACAGTTTGTATGGGTCTTGTCCATACTGAGTAGTAAATAGCTAAAACCTCCTACATTTTTACATCTTTGTAGATATATCAATGTATAACTTATACACAGAGCCCTTGTAATATGGTCACATAATATCTATCAATGCTGCGACCCATGTTCTTTCTAATGGGTGGGAAACTGGATCATAATAAACAGTAAGCATGAAAGAGAGATATATCTAAAATAGCTAGAAATTTATTTTAATTATATATGGTCATAAAGAAAAATAAACTGCCTAATAACATCAGTGTGTTTCAATAAATCACTCTCAAACTTATTTCATATTAAGATTTTGGATCACATATATGTATATGTATGCAAATATTTATGTACCCACAAATATTAGGAATAGTGTATAATGCCTCACAGACTATAAATTATATTAAATAGTATTGATATTTTATATTCTACTGTATTTATATACTACTGTATTCTCACAGTATCTGCAAAGGAATGGTTCCAATACCACTCCATTTATTTTGTTTTATTTTTAGTAATAACATACCTATTTTTATTTGTTAGAGGGGAAAAATTGGGTTACATTCTGACACTTGCATATGTCCATACATGGTACCTTGATCCAAGTCCCTCCCTCTCTTATCTCCTCCCCTTCCTATACAATAGGTTTTTTTTTTTTTTATCATTCTTGAGGTACCAAAATCTGTGGATGCTCAGTGTCTTCAATAAAATTAGGTAGTATTTGCAAGAAACTGATACAAATCCTCCCATATATTTTTAATTTCTTTAGTTATAATATTGAACACAGTGCAAGTGCTATGCAAATAATTACTGTACTATGCTGTTTAGGAAAAAAATGACAAGAAAATTGTTTAGACAATTTCTATACAATTGGTTTTTAGTATCTTCAAGTAGGTGGTTCAAAGAAGACTGCCTTGACAAGAACCTGGAAATATTTAAGATGCAAGCTAAGTTTTTTGTTGTACTGGAGATGCTGCATTCATCTGTCTCCAATACCACTAGATTTTGTCTAGCAACTCATTTTCACTATATCACTTAAATTAGGTATATTAATTTTTGTAAATCTTTTTGGAGACCATTTGGTTTGGAGGAGATTGATTTCTCAAAATTAAAGGCAGAGAAGCAGGAGATTATACAACCAATAAAAAGTGGGATGGGCTGAGAGCTCTAAAAGTCAGCTAATGTGCATTACGCATAAGTAGGAATTTAACTGTTAGTTTTTGAAATTTCTTTTGTTTTTCCTTATTCATCTATGATTATACTTAGTTAAACGTACATGTAATAAGGATGCAAATAAAATGAGCTTACTATATATTAACAGTTTCTTTTCAAATGAGTTCTTGGATACAGAAATCCAACTATATTGCCATATTTTACATGTTTCAATATGTAAAAAACAATAATAATAGAATTATTATTAAAGTGTTATCAAATAGTACACATCACTATCAACAAACTTGGAATGTGGGAAACATGTTTAAATGATAGATCAATCTTAAGTGATTTCTCAGTGTTAGATAAGACATTTAACTGATCAAAATGTGGATTTCCACATAAAATTCATCTAGCTAATAGCTTCTTTTAGGAAGTTATGACTCAGAAATAATGCCTCAGATACCTATCCTTCAAATATTAGAATATCTCACTATCTATATGAGTGTGTGTGTACATATATATACATATACACACACACAAATCGATAGATAGGTAGGTAGATAAATGGAAGGATAGGTATTGTACATATATGTGACAGTGTTTTCAAAGCTTCAAATATTCAACACTTAAATAGAAACACACTAATTTTGTAAAGAATAATCTTCATTTTCTCTACTCCAACACTCATAGATTTTGGTAGAAAGACAGATTAGGTAACTCTATATGACCTTGATGACACATTGTAATTATTTTGTAGTACATGATGGCATGTGCAGTATAAGTATACTGCTGTGTTTAATAGTCTCTCCAAGTGTTCACTAATGTCCTTGTGGGACAACAAAACTCAGAAATCACTTGCAGAAACATTCCAAAATAGGGAAATGTAGAGAAACAATATAAAGATGTGTGGTGATTAATAACAGGGAAATAATTTGCTACTGAGTATATGGTTTCTTTCAGAAGAGACAACAATGTTCCAAAATTGCAATAATTATTCCAGACCTTTGGGTATAGAATAAAAATTAAACAATATGTTATTGGGAAGATTATCTGAACCACACACTATAAGCTATTAAAGATGCTATAGAAATTAATGGTGTTTTGAAACACATGACATGAACACCATGTCTAATTTTTTAGAAAAGTCTCATGATCATGCTTTTTCTGTTAATGTTAATACATCAATTTCAAAGCTACAATTGCTTTCATTTTATAAAATTATTATTAATAAGAATGTGAGGTAAAAAATGATCTTTTCTTTAATATCATCTTAAGTCATATAATATAGCTGTAGAAAGTAAGTCCAGAATATGACAGTTGCCCTGTGTTAAGCCCACAAATTGTTAGACTTGTATTATTTTCATTTATTTTGTTAACATATCTGACAGCGGATAATATATATTAATGTCTTAAATTGATAAAATCACATGATTTATTTGCTTCTCATCACACAGTAAGATACATAAAGTAACTGTGGAGATAACAAGCTTGATGTTTTATGAAAGCATGGGAATAAGTCAATAACCATACAAGTAATCTAGACAAGAAAATAATATTTCCAAAGGAACAATCTACTGAGTCCCACAAAAAAATTTCTAGTCAATTCAACATTACCAGTGGGAACTTTATGCTAATTTCCTCATAAACACTTTAGATCATGGTGTTAAATAGCAAAATACACACTCATAACTAATTGATTTAAATGTAATTACATGCAATGAGTTGAAACTTACTAATATGAGTTGTATAGTCCTCAGGGAATAACTCCATAATGTTTGTGTTTGTGTGTGTGTGCGCGCACACGTGCATGTCTGTGTGCAAGCTGGTCCAAAGGCTTGAGTTCATAGCATACGCTCTGTTCTGGAGTTTCTTTTGCTCAAAACTAGTACTCTACCACTTGAGCCACAGTGCCACTTCTAGCTTTTTATGAGTAGTTTATTGGTGGTAAGCGTCCTATGGATTTTCCTAGTGGGCTGGCTTTGAACTATGATCCCCTGATCTCAGGCTCCTTTGTTTATAGGATTACAGTCAAGGGCCACCAGACTCTGGCCCGATAATGGCTTTTAAATGTAAAATTTAAGAAATGTGGCCAGATACTGGTGGATCCGGTGATTGAGAAATAGAAGAACATACTCCAAAGTCATCCCATGCAGAAAAGTCTGTAGGAATTCTACTTCAGTTAACTAGTAAAAAGCAAGGCTGGAGGCATGGCTCAAATGATAGATAGTAAGCAAAGATTAGTGAATATGACACACCTTAATTTAAGTCCTGGCATCACCAAAAAGTAAATTATAAGAAACTAAATATTTTTTCAAACCATTACCTTAGAAATCAATATTAAAAAACTAAACATCTATTCTTTTTTATTTGAATATATAATATCTACCTCATGAGTACCTCAACTTTTCTTATCCTCCAAAATAAAGCACCACTAATCTACTTTGCCTCTATGTATTTGCCTTTTTCTGGATATTTCTGAAAGTGGAATTTCATAACAAGTGATCTCTGAGACTTTTGTTTTCCATATTGAGGACTGAATTCAGGCAAAGCAAGCACTCTACTCCTTCAGCCATTCACTTACCCCAAATTTCTTTGATTTAGAAGACCATTTTTCACAATTTACTCATATTTTAGCATATATTAGGCATTTTATGGATGAATAATATATTTTATAGATGTAATATGTTATGTTTATCCATCCACCATCATTCATTATTTTTCTCATAAACAAAGTACATGAAAATTAATATAGATTATTTAAGTAGGTATGTGATATTTCTTATGAAATGGTATTCTACTTGTATAAATATCTTTCAAATATCCCTTCTTTATGTAATTTTGGACTGATCTATAGTAGCCACTTTCATCAATGATAACCTAGGATTTTTGTTACTAAAATTAATCATGCAAATTATCATGATGCTATGGGTAATGATAATTTATATTATGAATTCAAAACCATACACAAGTTTGCATGTTTTAGTAGTGTTTGTTGCCTATTTTATTCTGAAGTAAAAATTAATTTAAGTGGATTTGAAGTCAATTATATTAAGTTAAGGCTTTGTATGAAACAGAACAAAAGTAAGCATTGCCTTTTTTCAAAATAGGTGGGATCAGGTTTCTGAGCAGTTTATTATCATTATCATGGCTCTTCCAAAAACACTTTATGAATAGGGAAGTTTAAATCTATTTCTTATTATATAAAATTTTCCAAAAAATTTCCTAGGTTCAACAAAAGTTTTGTACAATGGACAGAATGAATGAAAGGATATGTGAAGGAAAAAAAATAGAAAGTTTACACATCATAATTAAAGGCTAAAAAAATAATTAAAGGCTAGTATTACATTAAGGGCTAGCCAGACATTTAAGTTTACCCTAATAATGAACAACAGAACACTCTATGTTTGCTAATTAATTATTAATATGATTAATTAGCTAATTAATTAATCAGAAATTAATTTTGACAAAGAACTTGTGGGTCAATGCCCAGAATCATAGTCACCTACTTCTATATACAAAATTCAACTTAGCGAGAACTACAAAGAGAACAGGAAGAAAAACGGTCACATTCCCATTTGTGAATAACCATATGATATTTGAGAAAACTATTCATATGTGATGAAATAATGTAAATCAAATTATTCATATATGTGTGGGTATGTGAAATAAATAAATGAATATATTTGTGTGCCAGTCCTGGAGCTTGAACTGAGGTCCTAGCTGATGTCCCTGGTTTAGTATTTTTTCACTTGACGCATAGCTTCACTTCTGGCTTTTTGGTGGTTAATTAGAGACAGGAGTCTCACAAAAAGCTTTCTTGTCTGAGCTGGCTTCAGATTGTGATCCTTAGATCTCAGCCTCCTCAGTAGATAAGTTGCTACAAACTTAGTTCTATACCATAGATGTAGGTGCTTGGTAAAGCAATGACTTTTTGTCCTCTTGTGCATGCCATTTCATAACTAAATTTGTTGTTATGGGGCAGTATTGCCATTTACAGATGTCTTCTTGTTATTTTGCCACAGTCATTGTTCTTCCATTTGCCAGCAATGACATGATGACCAAGTATGAAAGCCTTTTGTAGTCAGAGTGGTAATAAAGCAATCATCCAGAGGTATACAGCTCAGAAGATCAAATGGTAGCCACAAAGAGTGGCTGACATTTAGATATGATAGAAATGTTCAATTTAGTTTAAACAATTTCTGAAAGAGCACTATTCATATATCGTAAGAAGTTCTTCAGGTCAACTTGAAAATTCTCAGTACTCCTGCTTGACTGGTCAGAAAAATGTGGAATTTTCAATAACTGCTTCAATTGCACATTTAATAGACTTTCCTTACATTACAAATGCATATCCTGCATCTTATGAACAGTTTAATAGGAGGAAAACATCCAAACTCCATAAGCTATAGGCAGTACTGAAGTCAGATACGTTGTTGTACCTATGAAAGTGTTATATTTCAGGATTAAAATTCTTGATAAAATTCTAAGAATGTGATTTAACTTTGTAACCATTTCATCACTTTATTTTCAAGTAAGATTATATGATCTGAAACAAAGAAGTGAGTCAAGAAACTAGTGAGTTGGGTCTGGTACACCTATGGATTTCCATTAGAAAATGGCAAGGGATAACCTTCCAAACATGTGAGGAATAATGCTAACCTTAGTGAACTAAAGTTATTTGAACACTTGTGTTGTTTATTTACTTGGCTTTGAGGATGTAAAAGTGCTATAATATTTAGGGAAAACAGGCAACAAGAACTGACTTACAACATGGAAAGTTATCTGTAAATTAAAATTTCAAAAACAAACTTTAATTTTACTACACAGAACTAAATTACCCCTTTAACACACACACACACACACACACAATTTTCACAAAGATGGCATTTTGTCTCATTTGGCTATAAAGACATGCCTATAATATTGTTGAAACAAATCAGACTAGATGGTAAAATAAACCTTGGTATTCTTTCCACAGCCAACTGAGACCAAAATCAGCAAAGGGAAGCCAATACAAATGGCCACATCATATTCTAATCATAAAGAAATAATATGGAGCTTCGTTTTACCTCTCAGGAATAAGATAGATGCCAAGAGCCTACTCTTTGGGAATTTCCACTTTGAATTTTTTAAAGCACATGACACCTAGAAGGATACATTTATATATATGTATATATATATATGCACATATATATATATATGTGTGTGTGTGTGTGTGTCTGGACCCATATGTTTCCACAAATAGTTAAAAAGGGGACATCAAGCTAGTCTAATTTGAAACAATTTTGCCTCCTATTGAGAGAGTTCAATTTTTCTCAGGGGGAGTTAATTTCTGAAGTCTGCTATTTAAGGGTCTCTGCATCTATTAATGGACCGACAGGTGTTCTCCAAACAATTAGGACTAATTAGCATTTCTGTTGACTATATTGTAGAGGGAGTACTGGAAGAAACACTTAATATCCCAATAAATGATTATCTCACCCTTGGAATTTTCTTCACTCACCAGGAAAAGAGAGTGTACTGAAGAAACTTATAGAACATGAGAAAGACTTTACTGCACGGTGGTTATCAAGAGTTAACTTCTTTTAAGGGAGACAAAACACTAACTTGTATATAACTCTAACTTGATTCTTATCTACTACCTACCTAGGATCTACATTCAATACCTTGTGTAACTGATGCTGGAAAAAAATGCAACACTTTAATCAGTTCCTGCTCTCTCTATGGTCTCAAAAAATGAGTCCACAGACACAGACAGGGAAGAAATACTTCCAAGATAAATGGAAGAAAAAAAAAATAAGCAGAGCTCTGGCTAGCCATGAGGGACCTCAAGCGAAGGCACCACCTGCGTGTGGTGCATCGTTCAGGGGTTGATGAGGTCCTCCTGGAAGCATCCAGGAGCTAAGTGACTCTCAAGATCATTGGGCTGCCTGCAAGTGGTAGCAGTCCCCAGACCCAGTCAGAAGCTCCATAGTCAGCACAAGCTCTCCAAGTTGTGTTTCCTTCTGAGTGCATATTCTGGTGTACACATAAGTTTTCCAGAGACAATGGGCAATGGCGTGATACTTAGGGGCCCGCAACCTGCTCAAAGTGTTGGTGCTATGATGTCTATAGGATTGCTTAGAGCCATAGTGAGGGAATCTTTATGGGAAGGTCATTGTGTAGATTGACTATCCCGGCTCTTTTTTGGCTCATGCAACTTCACAGCCTCTGGTAAATCTCACAAGTGAAATTTCCATCTTTATCATAGAAAGGAACAGATATTAGTAAAAATAATTGTTACCCAAAGTAACAGAAAATTCTCACCCTGTGCTATCCCATTGAAAAGGGTCTTAGCTGTACCAGAACAACTTGTCACTTCCTACCTACCTTGTATATGAAAAGAATATCTCATTTATTGAAAACTTTTCATGAAAATGGAATATTGATGAATTATATGGTCATCAGTTACAGTTTTCTAATTTCTAATTACATACGAAAGTATATTCCATTTCATCAATCAATAAATTTGAGAATTTTCTATATACCAATCATCATGGCAGGCCCCACAAAAAAGATTAATTATGATTCTTTGCTCTCAGGTAAAGTTCTCAGAAAGGTCTTTTTTTGTATAAGATTGCAATCTTAGGTAGTTTCTATCCATAAGGATGGTGATATGCCCTTTACCAGAATGTGACTGAGTGGATTCACATGTATGGAGTTCCTACTACTCAATTTTTCCAGTAGAAATCACATGGGGTGAAATCTCCACGTCTGTTCCAGAAAAGGGCAGAAAGATTAAGTTCAAACCCTTTTTATTGCTTCACAATTGAGTGTACTTGTTAACTATTAATATTACAATATGGTTACTCATTTTCTGTACTCTATCCTTAATCCCATTGTCATTGACTTAATAAATATTTGATATTTCTTTGTTATGTTTAAGAAGGAGAAAAGAGAAATTTATTTATTATCAAAAGAAATACAATGGACTTAAAATATAATAGATTTAAATATTTTCTTTCTTATTTTTTTATCCTATCCATTGAAATCTTCACCTATAACTAGCTAAGTCTTTCTAGTTACCAATCACAGTGAACTAATAACTAGAACTAGTAACAAAAACAAAAATAGAAGAGTAAAATAAAAAAAAAACAAAGCTGGGGATATGGCCTAGTGGCAAGAGCGCTTGCCTCCTATACATGAAGCCCTTGGTTCGATTCCCCAGCACCACATATACAGAAAATGGCCAGAAGTGGTACTGCGGCTCAAGTGGCAGAGTGCTAGCCTTGAGCAAAAAGAAGTCAGGGACAGTGCTCAGGCCCTGAGTCCAAGTCCCAGGACTGGCCAAAAAAAACAACAACAACAAAAAAAAATCACATGAAATTGAGCCTTTGGGAAAGAGTGAATGAGGATATTTTAGGGAAGGATTTAAGATTGACATCAGTTTATTTTCTTAGTAATATCCCTCCAAATTAAGAGTAATTTATGTTCTGGTAAAGCACATGCACACACATATCCACTTAAGAAATAATAAACTCAAATCTTCAGAGTAATTTTTGTTTCCATTTATACATATCCAGAAAGTTGCCAGAAATTCATGTATTTTACTTCAGGTGAACTAATCAAAGTTATTAAACTTCATGAATCATTCACACTAACTTGCTTAATTTTCAACAAGTGCTGTATTTTAGTGTTAGTCTTTTATTCAGATATTATCTAAGATTCTCTAGTTCTGGAGATCAGACAAAAATTACAAACCAATCTCTACTTCAATGGCTTTCTCTTACGCCTGTACCAAAGATGTTTTTATTACTACAGCTTTATAATAGAGTTTGAAGTTTGGTATTGATAAACTTCCAACACTATTCTTCCTGCTAAGGATTATTTTTGCTATTAGGGATATTTTGTTTTTCCCTATGAATTTTTGGATTGCTTCCTCTATTTCATTAAAGATTGGTGTTGGGGTATTGAGGGGTATTGTATTGGATTTGTAGATAGCCTTTGGCAGTATTGACATTTTCACAATGTTAATCTTCCCTGTTGTTATTTTTAATGTACTATTTGAAAATATTTCTTTTGCATTTTTCTTCCCTATGGTTTAGCCCCTGTTGTCACTATACTTGATTTTGGTACCCTGGGTATTTTATATATGCTTATCTGAATTAGGAAAAGGTAAGTAAACATCAAAATGGTGAGACAAAGTGTAAAAGGCGAACCGATGCAGCAGCAATACTTACAAGACAATATGTTATAAGTTAACAGTACAACTTGGGGGGAGAGTTAGGGAAGAGGAGGATGGGAGAAAAATGAGGGAGGAGCTAACAAATTTAACAATAAATGTACTCAATACTTTATATATGTAACTCTAACCCCTCTGTGTATCACTTTGACAATAAAATTTAAATAAATAAATAAATAAATACTCTGAAATCTTCCAAAAATTAGATGGATACATCTACATTGGAATGCAATTTTAATTATTTTTTAGTTAAATAAACAATACAGTCAATGCCCAGCCATGTCTCCCCAGCTATTTGAGGTTTGGAAAAAATGAGAAAGTCAGGGAGAATCTTGGGGAGTCAATTATCCTGGGCAGCAGTAAGTATTCATTACATATGGGGGTTACAGCTCATTTGAGGCTAGGGAAAAATGTTATCAAAGGTAGCAAAATTGGAAGATCTATAAGACTTCCTTTGTCAAATATCTCTGACATGACTTCAAGGTTTGGCAACTGTCTGGAGTATTCATAGGACTCACCATATACTCGTACTTACATCTATGATTTCTTAGGTGGTTAAAGAAAACAAGAAAAATTAGTACAAAGAAAAGAAACATGAAAAGAAACATGGCATGAGGCAATGCCTGCAATAAATCAGAAGCTAGGCACTGATGGCTAGAAGTTGGGTGCCGATTGATCTAATTTGTAGTCCTAGCTACTCATGAGACTTAGATCAGAGGATGGCTGTTTGAAGCCAGCCAGGACAAAAAGTGCCTGAGACTCTTATCTCCAATCAACAATCAGAAAACAGGAAGAGGTGCTGTGGCTAAAAGTGGTAGAGCCCTAGCATTGAGCAAAAATGCTTAGGTACATTGTGCAGGCCCTGAGTTCAAGCCCTGCAACTGACAAAAACAACAACAAAAAAACCCAAAACCCAAAACATATCAAACACAAGCTGCTAAGAGTTCATTTATAGGCTTGCCAAAGACTTAATTCCTCCAGCGACAATATGTGTGCAAAGTTATCACCAAGTGAGTTCACCTAAGCCTATAGGCCAACGTTTTTTTACTGGGAATTACTCACATAGTCACTATCTTTCAAGTATATACTCATTCTCTAAGTATCCAGAAATAAAAGTGTCCAGTGTTACCCATGTTACACAATAATTTAGCTTGTGAACCACTCTAATCAGTCCTGGTAAAGACAGAAATGTACCCAAACCCAAACTCCCAAACTGATATTTCAAGACTGCCATGTTAGTTTACTTCCACATAGTTATTAAAAAGTTTCCTGAAGCACTAAATCTTAACCATTAATGGGTTGTTTTATACCACTTTCAAAAATGCACAGCAAAACTTCCTGATCTGCAAAAGTAGCATTACCTTAAGGTTCATTTATTACGTTCTGTTTTACTAATGAGAGACAAGAAAGGTTATCATTGTAGCAATAAAATTGCAGGTAAAATTTCAAATCAAATGGCATCAGCAAAGTTGTTTTTTTTTTCTTTAAGTATAGATAGCTCTCTCTTTTTCCCCCTGTTTTATACAAAGCAATATGATATCTTAATGTAATGGTTTAAGAGCAATAAAGTTTTAAATTTCACTTTAGGCTACTGAATTGTGGTTCAGGTGGTAGAGTCTTAGCCCTGAGCAAAAGAGCTCACAGATAGGGGCTGGGGATATAGCCTAGTGGCAAGAGTGCCTGCCTCGGATACACGAGGCCCTAGGTTCGATTCCCCAGCACCACATATACAAAAAACGGCCAAAAGCGGCACTGTGGCTCAAGTGGCAGAGTGCTAGCCTTGAGCGGGAAGAAGCCAAGGACAGTGCTCAGGCCCTGAGTCCAAGGCCCAGGACTGGCCAAAAAAAAAAAAAAAAAGAGCTCACAGATAGTGCCCAAGCCCTGTGTTCAAGCCCCAGTTTTTGAGTGGTAATTGGAGAGAAAAACCCTCATGGTGACTTTTTCGCCTTGGCTGGCTTTGAACTGTTGTCCTCAGATCTCAGCCAACTAAATAACTAGTATTATAGGAGTGAGTCCCGGGCTCATCTAGCTCCTGGCTAGATGGATCTTCTGTACTGAAATACATTTTTTCTTTTATACTTTGAAATTATCAGAACCTTGCACTTATGCATTCTGTTTTGTTTTAAATATGAAAACATAATTTTCATAACATGGTCAAATGAATTTGATACAAATATTAAGTGTGTCTGTCCTGTGAATGTATTGTTAAAACATGCCATAATTTTCTTCCTCAATATTTATGCTTTGATCTTCCATTCCATTCATACCATTGAAATAAGAATTCACCTGCAAGTTTTGTGCAAAATGCCTCTTAAGTAGTAAAGCCAACTTGAAAACTTTTGTTGACTGAAGATTTTATTATCATTGCTATTCGTTTTCACTCCTTCAAATTTCCATCTTTTATAAACTACAAGTAAGCTATAACAAAGTAATCTTTTGTTAAATATAATGGCTAGTTGTTTTTTTATAAAATTCTTTTTTCAATCTGGTTTTATTTTCTTACCACCACCCAGCATCAGAACTATATAAAATAAAATACCCACAGGTTACAAAGAAAAGATGTGAATGAAGTTTCATCCTTTTATATCTTATGCTGAGAAGTTGAGATTTATACTTCTTGTCATTGTGACTGAAGAAATAAGGCTTGAAATCCCAGAAGTACTTTGTCCCTTTACACATAAATGAAGTAAAGGGAGGAAACTATAACAAATGCTCTCCAAAAGCACAGTTACTGCCTTAAATAGCTGGTTATAAATTGACCTGCTGGTAAAAGATTTGAGGATAAGGCTTTTCTATGATAATAAAAAATGTGAGTGTGGATATTAAATTAAATTAATTTTATCTCCAGGATAAGGTGGGATAGGCTTGGCCAAAATTACTGGGGTATGACTAACATGATGATTATTTCCATATGTTAAACACCCAAGGAAGCATCCTATCCAGTCTACTAAGTCCAACTTTCATAAAATAGTATTGCTTATGGCTTAAGTGCAAACCGCTATTTGTGTCATTCATCTTCATCTTGAAAGAAAACTATCATTTATTTTAGAGTTACCAATAGGTGTTAATTGTCATATTTCTTACAAAAATAATCTTTTATGAACAGGAAGTTATTAGATAAAAAATAAAAATTGTTTTCAGAGTTGTCCTCCTATGAAATCTCCAAACAGTACCTCATAAAATATTTTCAGTAAGCCTGAAATATTGTAAATTTATAGAATGTATAAAAAGATATTCTGGTGATATTTGACACAAAGATATTATATTTTCCCATAAATATGACAAGCAAAGAATCATTGAGAATTAGTTTTAAACTATTACCTAGGAATTACTACATGAAATTTTTAGAAGTTGCATAATAATTGCCCAAGATTAAAGTAAATAGTGTTCAATTGAAAAATACTTTCCAAATGAAATAAAACCTCATAAGAAAATAAGGGAGGTTCTTGAATAAAATAGCGTGTGTGTGAAGCATATATAGATATAGATGTGTGTGTGTGTGTGTGTGTGTGTGTGTGTGTGTGTGTGTGTGTGTGTGAATGAAGCATCAAGAAGACATTCCTGGGGCTGGGGATATGGCCTAGTGGCAAGAGTGCCTGCCTCGGATACACGAGGCCCTAGGTTCGATTCCCCAGCACCACATATACAGAAAACGGCCAGAAGCGGCGCTGTGGCTCAAGTGGCAGAGTGCTAGCCTTGAGCAAAAAGGAAGCCAGGGACAGTGCTCAGGCCCTGAGTCCAAGGGCCCCAGGACTGGCAAAAAAAAAAAAAAAAAAGAAGAAGACATTCCTGACAAATCTTACACATATAAAAATACCTGAGTGGAAAGAAATGGTTTTGTGTCTGTGTGACACAGCTTCCTTTCTTAGTTTCCCTTAATGTTTCCAATAGTTTCAAATTAGCATTTTCTTTGACCATCTGTTGTTTCTGCTTCACAGTGCTTTCTTCTCTTAATTTACTGTAATTAAACTTCTCTAATTATTTCTATCCAGTTTCAGTTTATGTGCATCTCTGTATTTAATCAACAGTTGCAAATTCATTGAATAAATAATACAATCACTCACTCATAAAGGAAATATTTTGTCACTGTTTGTAATTAGTTCTTTTTTTTTTTTTTTTTGGCCAGTCCTGGGCCTTGGACCCAGGGCCTGAGCACTGTCCCTGGCTTCTTCCCGCTCAAGGCTAGCACTCCGCCACTTGAGCCACAGCGCCGCTTCTGGCCGTTTTCTGTATATGTGGTGCTGGGGAATCGAACCTAGGGCCTCGTGTATCCGAGGCAGGCACTCTTGCCACTAGGCTATATCCCCAGCCCTGTAATTAGTTCTTTAGCTTATGGTTGCTTCCCTTCTTCTTATAGTAACCCAGTGAGTTCAAAGATGACAATAGCCCTGGTCTCCTGCTCTCTGACAGCTTTTCTCACACATTGCCCATGGTGTTAGAGATTTCAGAATTGATCAGGATACCACAGGAATTTAGCCACTTTGCCAAAACACAAAGAAAGTGATGCTTCACAGCACAGATGAGTCTTGAGAAAACAAAAGAGATAAGAAAGTTCCCACCAGATAAAGGTCAACACTCCAACTCATTTATAACTAACACTCATATCACCCAGATCATAAAATGTCGCTGTGTAGCTGCTTTTTAAGCCTTGTCATTTTTGAAAGCTGCTAATAAGATCATAAAAAGTCTGTTATATGTTCAGAATGATCATTTAAAGGTGTCTTTTCACTTTTCTCTGGGGAGTTTAAGAGCTAAAGCATATTAGCTGGAGTATACATGTTCTTTCGTGGGAATCAAAAGATGAAGGTGGAATCCATCAGCTAGATCCTATTTGATATAGGTGATAAATGAAGAAGAGTCACTTTTCATGCCATTTGAAAGGACTGGGGTTACTATGTACTGGCATGAATTTTGCAAGAAAATCTAAGCAGAAAGAAAGGCTTGGTTCTGGGAGGAAGCAGCCTGCAGGACCCTGTCACATGACTGCTCTAGTGCAGGTGAGGTGGGAGGTGCAGAACCTCAGTATGGGAAGCTGCACCAATGGGGAAGAGTGTTGTGCAGATAGAAGCCTTTTGATTGATGAATCTGACTTCTTCTCTATGATTTCACAAATTCACTTTACAGAACTCAATCCAAATTGCAAACTTAATAAGTTCAACACCATTGTTTCTTAAAAGGAAGGGTTGTTTTCTTCAACCCTATGTTAACATACATGATGAAAGAAAAATTCTAAGATGTCCTACAACCAATTACAAGAATTAGAAGCTGGAGTTGGGGAGAGGATGTAGAAAGTCCAAACACTCAGATAACTGTCATTACACACTGTTGCCAATTATAGATTACAAACTGGAATTAAAAGGATTCAGAGAGTTGATTAACAGGTAAAATTGCATTCTGTTTATAACCTTAACCAATCCAGAAGCACCAAGTATGTCTTAATGATCTTCATTTTATCCCAAATTTCTTACTATGTTGAATTATCGCACTCTTTTAATCTATAGCTAATGCAAATTTCATGATAAACAATGTATGTTTCTCTTCCTCTTGCTTGCTAGTACAAGTGCTGTCAAGTGGACCTTTATCCCACCATTAGTTATCTCTACTGCTAGAATTTTCATCAACATTTTTTTGCCCATTGTGGGGCTTAAACTCTGGGCCTGGGCACTGTTCCTTAGCTCTTCAGCTCAAGGCTAGTGTTCTACCATTTGATCAATAGTGCCACTTCCAGATTTCTGGTGGTTAATTGGAGATAAGAGTCTCATGAACTTTCCTGCCCAGGCTGGCTTTGTTTTGTAATCCTCAGACCTCAGCCTTCTGAGTACAGCTAGGATTACAGGTATGAACCACCTGCACATAGCTAATTTTCATCAACTTTAATAGTAGACCCTTCTTTGTCAGTAATTCTGTCTTTGGCATTTACTTTCCTTTCTCTTCCTTAGCCCGGAAATCTAAATTCTATAGAAAAGTTGTGCCTAAATGATTAAGATGTTAACTACTAAATAATCTTTCCCTTGATTTCTCAGAAGTCAGAACATCTGGTGATCGTCAAATAATCAGAATCTGTGGAACATCTCTTTTGATTCTTTAATTCTGTGCATCAACAAAGGATATTATTCACTGTGATGTTTAACTAGAAAAAAAGTAATATGTCTATAACTAGCCCCAACAGGCGCAAACTGATATTTTGTATTTCAGCTAAAAAAAGGAGAGAGAGAGAGAGAGAGACAGAGAGAGAGACAGAGACAGAGAGACAGAGAGAGACAGAGAGAGACAGACAGAGAGAGACAGAGAGAGAAAGAGAGAGAGAGGCATAGACCTATGATTGACAAAAAAAACATTCACTATTCCTGCTCCATGTGCCTTGTTGTTCCTCCTTTCCATCTCTAAACAGGCTTTGTAGGGCTCTCAATCCTCTAAGCTGAGACTCTGAGAAAACAAAACTTCCATATACTCAGGACATTGGTCCTTGAATGAAACTGATTCCATATATCAGGTCATTGGTCCTTGAATGAAACTGATTTCCTTCCCGCAAACACTTGTCAACAGTAAGGAGGTGAATGGGCCTTGGTCTGGGAAAAGAACTTTTGCAAACCAGCCTTTCCAACTACCATATATAACATCTATTCAATCCATTCTTCTATTGTCTTATATTCTACATATTTATCCTACCATAAAACTCTTTTTGCCTTAATAGTTTAAGATCTAGTAGCATCATGGTACTTAAATGACAAGCAATTGATTAAAAGGTACATGAAGGTACAGTATATTCTCAGAAGATGCTTAGCTCTGATTGGCCAAATAATGGAATAGTGCTCAGAAACTGAATAACATTCTTCCATTGGAAAATAATTAAACATTTCAATGCTATTTGGAGCTGAGCAGTGTGAAGAAAATTTCCACTAATTAGCAAGTCCCCTGAGACTACAGGAGCTTAAATCTGTGCTGTGCAACTTTCCTTCCTTAGGTTTTAACCTTGGAACGTTCCTTAACTTTTCAAAGGGCTGGACACATTCTGTTAAGAAGTTGAACTACAGAGTAGAACTGAGTTGCAGCCCACCTCAAGCAGAGGGTATAGGAGTATTTTTCTTTGAGGAAACTAACAATTTGAATCATGTATAAAAGAAGCCTATAACCAATGACATAAAAGTGTCTCCACTAGAAGCATCAGGATATGTTTGACCAAGATACTATCGTGTAAACCAGAGATTCTAATAAGGTCTTCTAGCATTTTATTTTAACATATAAATAAATCTATGAGTGATGTGGAATGAAAGGCACTAACAATAAGGATAGAAAGCCATTCAAAGTAAAACAGAAAAATGAATTGATGGGGGAAAACCAAAACACAGGAGATGAATAAAATTCCTCCTACTTAATACCTTAAAAGATACATAATGCTGGAAGGTAAGTCAATGGTACAGAACAAGCATCCCATTTTCACTATCTAACCTAAAACCAGTCTCTAAACTTCTCTTCCTCTTTATGTGATGATTCTGTTTTGAGTTCTACTACCCTTTTTGAAGATCCCAGTCTGTATCGTACCCATTAGATGGCATTTTTCTCCTTCTTGCTTACTATTGTATATTACTACCTATTATTTAGGCTATATAAAGCCATATGGTGCTCAGTAGGAGAAATACATTCATCAGTCTAAAAGCATGGACTTAGAGACAAAATGCAATGAATGCAAGACTTCAATGATCAGAGACAATCTTGGAAGATCTAATGTCTGGTGGACAGGTACATTCAAATCTCTTAAATCAGTTATTTTATATTTCTAGTGTTCAAATTACTTCCTACACCCCTTCATTTCTCAGTAGGAATCATGGGATTTATAGCTCTCCTGAACATTATCGAAGTTTCGTTGTTTTCCACTGAGCATTTTTTAACCCTTGTATCTCTTGGGATTGGTAGAATTTTAGAATCAGTCTTTTGTTGTCTCAATCCTTTTCCTTCTCTTTTGGTCAGAAGACTTTTTGGGTATGTTTGCTGGCATGTAGATTTTTTTTTTTTACTTATTTTATCATTTCATCATGGATTATCCCTCCCCAACGTCCAACCTATTTGTCTGTCCTGCTTGCCTCAGGATAACTCAGCAAATTGCTAAAAACCTCCCAGTGTGGAGTCAGACTTTGATCTTGAATTTGAACCATTACTTTTGTTTCCAGTACTTGGTAGTTTATTATTGGATACAAAAAGAAAAGAAGTACTTATATAGGATTACTATATTTAGTGGTAATATTTATAGTCATAAAATAAAAATGTTCATTATTAAATCATGTAAAAAAATTATCATGAGATAGTTTGGAGACAGACAAAATGTATGTAGGTATACAAACATGAGTAGTATAAAGACAATTGAAGATGGATATGACTGTAAAGAAGATTCAGACATAGAGGTCTTTCAAGGTTCCTAATGTAACAGAATAGAGAAAATGCTAGAAGAGTCAAAATCACTGTAAAGAGAGGGAGGCTGATTGCCCATGTTCTAGTAAGTAGCACTGTGGGTCAGGGACAACTGGTCACAAAAGGGAGCAATCACTTTTGTAGATGGTTCCATTGGACATGGCCAAATCCATACTCAACACACTGAGAGAAAACATGAGCAAAGTACTGGGATGCAAGTAGGCCATTCCTTACAGAAGATTGGGTTAGTTAAAATGATAGTCAGAGAAGATAAAAGAGGAGATGGCTAGTATGAGCCTTCTTTAAATTGAGTCTGAGGATTGGTATAGTTTCATTGTGAACTTTTATGTTGGCAAAATCAGAAATAATTTTTATTCCCTTGTTCTGCCCCTAAAACCGATACCAACGAAATCAACAAACTGCTTTCTTGTTCCAGAGAGGGTTTTTGCCTAAGGATTGCCTTTAAGCCTGCCAACTCTTAAACATGCAAATTTCACCCATTAACTTGTAGATGAAGAGGTTTCAGCTGTTATCTGTGTGACACATCCACTATGGAGCTTAATCTACAATTTTGTGAAAGCTGTTGGGACATATTTTTGGTTTCATTTTTGATAAAGATACTGGAGTTCTTATATAACACCAAGAGTTTTCTTTGTTTGTTATCATGATTTTATGGACGTTAAAGCAGAAAACAGGGAAAATAAGAAAGATACAAAGTGATAACTTTGGAATGAGGAAATGAAAATACTTTTGTACCACATTTTTATTCTTCCTTAAAGATTTCCATGAAATGAAAAGTGAAAAAGAAAAACACTTCAATTATGAAATTAAGGGAATTTCCGGATATATTATCAAAAATTATATCACTTGATTGTGTGTATCTCATGACCACAACCTGTTTGGAAATAAATAGAAAAATTACATAGTGAAAAAAAGTACTCATCTTAAGGATAATTAAATTCTACTAACATGTAATGCACTCAAATCTGCATCTCTTTTCATTCTTTCTATTTCTTAAGATTCAATATCTTATTTTCTATTTGCAAGAAAAATGGAGGTAAAAATGCTTCCATGCAGCTTATGTTTCCTTGATTCCAGTTTAATATAATTCCAAGTTTTGTTGTTGTTGTTTTTGTTGTTCCATTACCTTACAAATGAGGCAATGTCATTCTTTCTGATGGAAGGATAGAAGTCCACTGTATATAGGTACAACATTTTCTTGATCCATTCATCTATTGAGGGGCATCTGGGTTGATTGAATATCTTACTCCAGTAAACAGTGCTGCTGCAATGAACATGGTTTTGCTGGTAACTTTAGTGTGGCCTTGTTTGTGGTCATTTGGATAAATGCCCAGGAGAGGGACTGCTGGGTCATAGGGGAGTTCTATGTTTAGTCTTTGAGGAACCTCCATACTGCTTTCCAGAGTGGTTGAACAAGTTCACATTTCTCCCAGCAGTGTAGTAAAGGGTTCCCTTTTGGCCAAATCCCTATCACATCTGTTGTTATTTGTTCTCTTGATAATGGCCATTCTAACTGAGGTAAAGAGGAATCTCAGTTTTGTTTTGATTTGAATTTCTTTTATAGCCAGAGATGTTGAACATTTCTTCATGTGTCTATTGGCCTTTCTTATTTCTTCTTCACAGATGTCTCTAAATCTTTAGTTTACTTATTAATGTGGTTGCTGTTTCTTTGAGGATTTGTTTTTGTGGGTTTTAATTTTTTTGAGTTCTAAGTATATTTTAGGTATGAGGCCCTTGTCTTATGTACAGCTGGTTACAGATATTCTCCCAATCTGTGTATATTCTATTTATCTTGTCTAGGATATTCTTTTTTTCTGAATAATTACTTATTTATTGTCAAAGTGATATACAGAGGGGTTACAGTTTCATACATAAGGCAGTCAGTACATTTCTTGTACAATTTTTTACCTCCTCCCTCATTTTGCCCCTCTCCCCTCCCTTTTCCCCTCCTCCTCCCCGCCCCCCCCCCCCCCCGTGAATTGTTCAGTTGTTTACACAAAATGGTTTTGTAAGTATTGCTTTTGGAGATGTTTGTCTTTTTATCCTTTGTCTCTCAATTTTGATATTCCCTTTCCCTTCCCTAGTTCTAATACCAGTATATACAGTATCCAGGGTACTCAGATGAGATACAGTGATAGAACAGGGACAACCACAGGGAAGGGAATCAAGAGGACCAACAAAAAAACGTGCTATGATTTCACATGGCATGTTGAAAGTAATTACAGCAGTGATATAACACTAATTTCCATAACATGGAGTTCATTAGGATCACAATAGCTCAATATCTATGTGAACATGAACATATAAAATGGTTCTATATGAGGAAACCAAGAAATGGAAATTAGGGTTTTTTTTTATTATGTTGTTTGCAGTTTTATCTTTTTTTTCTTATTTTTTTCTCCTTTGGTTTATTCCCTGTTGTCACAGTTTTTTATTTCTATACCCTTTGTTTTATGTAAAAGTTTTTCTGATTTGGGGAAAAGTAGCAGAATCACAAAAACTATGGGGCAAAGGATTAACCAACGCAACAGTGATACTAGATATTATGCTGGGAATGAACTTTACAGCTTCAGGGGAAGAGGAGTCAGGGGAGTGGGAAAATAAAAGAAAGTGAGGGAAGGGTAACACTTGTGATCCTAAGTATTATTTGGGAAAAAAAAAAAAACAACAGTGAGGCATATTTATTAAGAAACAGTAAGGAAGGCTTTAATTAGAGCGATGACAGTAGGTATAAAGACCACAGGAAAATGGATTCCAATTAGGGCCTAGATATACTTGGACATAAATTCCTTGAACAATGAAATGTATGTGCTGCTTTTCTAGACAACCCTTCAGAATCAGTTTCAAAAATGTTTGAAACTGACTTTTCAAGAATGGGTGCTCAGAAAAGGTTGAGTCATCCAATCAATAGAAACATCACATTACTTTCAAAATGCATTCCCCTCCATTCATATAAGAGAATCATACAACCTGTGTAGAGTCATGGCATTCTCCATGTCTGAGAAAAAGAACTCCACAACAACTTCTCAACCATCTAATCAATGGGTAGCTTCCTTCTTGCACTTTTGAAAAGATAGAAAAGTTGCACCCTGGAGAGGCTGCATCTTTGCATAGAAAGTCAAATGCTGATATCAAAGAGATATTTTTTTCCAATCCTCTTGCTTTTGCCCCTACCTAGTTCCTTTTAGCTTCAGGGACCTTCCAATGGCTCTGTAGGCTTTGCAGAAAGGGACTAGAAATTAACAATCAATTAAAACCTTTTAGGACCTTACCAACGAAGTATCATCTTCCCCAAATTCCTATTTGTAATAAGAGATGCCAATCAGAGCACAGTTCAAGGTATAAAATCCATTTGGCTGAGTGCAAAGACAGAACAGCAGCCCTCCATTGTCCAATATCTTCACATTCACTTTCAATTATCTGTGGTCCTCTGCTGTCAATGGAAATCCATGGTCTATGGACTTCATTCATTGCATTCCCCAGACAAGAACCAAGAAGGCTACAGTGGCAGCAACCAACAATGAAACTACTACAGTGGACACCAGAAGGCATTAAGTGCCATGGGATCAAAACACTAATCCTGCATTACCTTTTACAGGGCTACAACCCTACTTGTCTCTGCCAGGTTGGGAGCCAAAGGGGCTGTGATGCCCATTACAAGTAAATCCATATCACATTCTTTAACTCTCCCTTCCCCCAGTCATCTGTTGTTCTGGAGGCAGATCTGAGACTGTACATCTTGGCCTCCAAACAGCTGACCAAGCTGGTTGACTACATAATAAATCTTTTCTTGGGAAATTGGTTGCCGTAGTGTTGGCTTATATTTCTCATTAAGACAGTGAGTCTTCAGTTTGTTTCATCAGCAGTGAGGTTCTGCAGTGGGGGAAGAAAATTCAGCTAAACTCTGAATACATTAGCAACATTAGCAAGTGTGTATTTCCAAAAAAGGCTTAGAAAATAACAGTAGATGAAAATTTACTAACAAAAGGGTGAGTTTCTACCCAAACCAACATCAAGACATTTTGTGAAGATTAATGATAAAGTAGTCAACATCTTGGGTGTTAGAGAATGAGGAAGTAGGTTGACTCTCACATTTGAGGTGGAGGGTTGTTGATAAATCAACTTAGCAAAGCTCTTACTACATTGGATTTTACAAAGAAATTCATAGGCCTTGTAGAAGTTTAAGGAACTAGCCTAACTAAGAATCACTGTCAGGACACATGTATTGGGAGAAAAAAGTAGGCTTTCTTTCAAATTTGAGTGCCATAAAATAACACATGGAATCTCTTATTATTAATAACATGTTCTGCATCAAGTGGAAAGAAGTAAGGTAAGCTAAATCAATCAGCTATCATTTGCTTAAGGAAAAATAGTATATGGTGAAAAAGACAACCATCTCTGAAGTTATAAGACCAGGGCCTAGATATAGAATACCACAAGTAGATACCACTTAACTGCAAATAATGGATGACAATATGTACACTAGAAATACTAAATACAATTACCTTTTGTCTACTTGTATAAGGTATATATGAAACAAATGAATTTGGTATTTAGAATTTATTTGTATCCCTGTGATACCTCATGATGTATATTATCATGAGCAAGCCACATCAGAAACATAGATGAATACATTTATGTCTATCAGAATTTACTGAATAACAACAAAATTACAAGCTATGCCAATTCCATTCTCCTTAATATGCAAATACTATTGATTTCCCTTGGCAGTTTAACCATTGGCAATAATCTGTTTTTTTATTCCAATTCTCATTACTAATATTAACTCAGAGATCACACATTATATTTCCCATGATGTTGCATAGCATATAAAATGGCTAAGGAAAGGTTAAAGCAGACGTACCTATTAGTGGTCCTTACAGGAAGCAAGAGCACAGAGCTGTATGTGTTAAGATATTAATGAACTCAGTCTCTGGCTCAGAACTGCTAAAGTGCCAGGCAGTTTTCAGGCTTACTGTGTCAGGACTAACCCTTTAAATGGGCCAAGGGGATTACACTAAAATGAAAGCCGGGGGACATAAGAGTTCTTTCTCAGTATATCCTGTGAGCCAAGCAGCAGAAGGCCTGAAATTGGTTGAGTGGGTCTTCTGCACACCACTTTTAGATGCTTCTCCTTTTCCATGATCTAGGAAAGGGAATTTCATCATTTATTGTTCTGATGTTTTCCATAAGCTCATAAGCCTCATTCTCTGGAAATGCTTTGATATGTCCATGTGCTTCTGGTTCATTTGATAAATTTATAGATTGTCATACTTTGCATGAATAAGTTACTTATGAGCCTGTGCCTTATGCTGTGTACTGGACAGATGGTGATTGTTTACTTGTATAAAAAGATACTGAGGCATTTTGCCTCAGATTAAACAATTTATTGTTTTATAAAATGGAGGCATTCAGGGCAAGGAACAACTTGAAAGCTACTTTTTCTATACAATGTGGAATGACTTAGACATGGGTAGAGTTTGGTCTTCATAAGGACATGAGCATTCTGACATTTGAAAACAAAATTAAAACTTTCTAAACATTCTGGCTCCCAAAATTCTTGACAAAGTATACTTAAGATGTAGATAATGTTTTTTGGAATAAATAATATTCAAATAAATTGGATATATTCCATCTCCAGATCCTATCAATATCATCCATCCAGCAAATACTGACACTAAATATGAAGCATACAATATTGAACTGTTTCCCCAATCTAAGACCACCTCTTTTCCAGTTAATCAGGATCTTATAGAAAAAGCATGCACATCATTAATGAGTATATTTCATAGTAGTTCCAGTATCAGACCCTTACATGAGTTTTTAATGAAAACTAATAATTTTAATTGATTAATAATAAATATGTCAGTGCCCTAGAATAACAATACAAAAAGAAAGAGCTTAGATGAAGTCTCTCAGACTTCAGGGTATCAATTATCTCTGCCCACCTGCATCCCCAGTTGCCTATTTGTTTGATATGCTACGGAATAAAATAATCCAGACAGATAAAGAAAGTTGTATAACTACCAGCTGATGATTTCTTGTGGAATTTCAGTAGAAAATAAAACATGCAAAAGAGAAGTGTCATGGATTACTTTACTTTCTCTCTGATTTATTTGCCAAATAGAAAATGTTGATGTGTTAAAATTGGACTTAATTACACCATTGACTTGTTCCAGTAATTATGTTCTCTCAAATTAATTAAGAGTGCTGCAAGAATTTTATTGAAAATAAACTTACTCAAACTGTATAAAGAGATGGAAACATATTTTAAGCATTGGTAGAAAAGCAGATATCAATATGTTTAAGTCACAAAGCTCCTAAACAATAAGCTTGTGTTGTATAATTTTAATCTTGTTTTCTCCCTGAGTTCTCAGAAGGTATCATTTTTACTACATTGATGACCTTATTCAGTTAAACTCAGTTCTACTACTACTATTATTATTAAGTAGTTGTACAAAGGAGTTTAAATCCCACAAGTGATGAGTGCAATGAATCTTAATCCATGTCACCCCTTCTATCATTCTCCATCTTTCTCCATCCTATCCCTACCCTCCAAGTTAAATGGTTCAAATCTACATAATGTACATTAAACATAATGACTGAATTCACCTATTAGGTTAAAATGGGAGTTTGTTCCTTACTTTAAAATTTTAGGGTTCAGCAGTCTGCAAGTGGCCTCTACAACAAGATAAAGTAGAAGTGAGGCAATAGTTCCCAGACTATCCCATTCCAGGCAGGCTCATTTCCCTTTCCCTTCAGCTTCACAATCAACAATCGCCAGTTCAATCCATTTTCCTCATTTACTATCTTTTCCTCCTCGCTTCTATTTTATAAGAGCCTGTGTTGATTCAACTGGACTCAGGTGGACAATCCAAGCTAATCTTATGGGCAAGCTGATTTGCAATATTAATTTCATGTTCAATCTTATATTTCTTTTGCAGTGAAACCTACCATAGTCACAGGTTTCCAAGGACTGAGATGTAGAGTATTTTGAAGAGCCCTTATTCAACCCAGGACAAGGTATTCATAAAAGACAAGACAAAGAATCTCTCAGTGTTGCCCTCTCATAGAATCACTGGGCATGCAGTAGAGATACTGCATGGGTTGGGTATTTCACAAAAAGTTTCTTAAGCAGACATATCAGTAATGTTTGTAAAAATGACTGAGCTAATGTCAGTAGTTTCCAATAGTGCTTTGCAAAAATGGGGATGTAGCCCATGCAGGTTTTGGTTTAAAAGTCATTCGTGACCAACTACAACCACTGAGTTTTTTAAGGTACAGAATAAACCATAAAATAAAAAGCAAGGCTGTCTAGGAAGATATTAGAGCTGGCAGCCCACACATTTCCTTTGAGAAATGGAAGGCATTGCCTTCATACAAATGGAGCTGTGACACGCAGCATAGTGTAGAACTACTGCAACTAATAAGTCATACTCTTACAAATCCTAAATTATTTTTGTATCTTCAATCCAAGCCATGTTAAATCTACTGTACACTTTATAAAGAAGAGAATAAATAGCATATTATAATCAGATATACCAACACAGTGTTTTGCAAAATGAGAGTGAAATTTTTGTGTCACTAAAAGCTCTGAAAAATAATGGCGAGTCAGTTCTGCCAACATTACAATCTTTCAGTATTTTCCCTCATAAAGCATAAGAGCATCCAACATGCTATAAGATATGCTTAGATTAATGGGAGAAGAATGTAGAAAACAAAACAAAACACCATAAATAAAATTCAAGTCACCTTAAGTTTTCAAGTTGAACCCTGTTTATTTTGAAAGCCATCAAATAACTATCTATCGATAGTATTGGGAGATCTATAGCTATTGTATGGCTATTGTATGGAATATTGTATAGCTATTGTATGGAATAAAATCTGTCTTCCCAAATTTTCCACTAAAAGTAAACTGGTTTGTTTGTTGCCAAGGGGTTGGGAAGTTAATCATATATGTGTTCGATAAAAGGGAATCCCATTGAAAATATATGACATATTTCACAACTATTAACAAAGGGTTAAAAAACTATTAGCTAAGGGCCACAGCTATTGTTCAGGATAACCATCAACATAACTATTTGATCATTTGTCTGAGAAGCCTTTGCTTTGATTTCAGAGAGAAGTCTTTTCCCTTCCTTTGTGTTAGTATGAGAGAAAAGAATTGCCCTCTGTATCCAAAGGATTTTTTTCTTTTCTTTATTTTTTTTTTTCTTCAAGGCTACCACTTGAGCCACAGTGCCACTTCTGGCTGTTTTCTATATATGTGGTGCTGAGGAATTGAACCCTGGGCTTCATGTATAAAGGCAAACGCTATTGCCACTAGGCCATCTTCCCAGCCCTCCAAAGGATTTTTTAAAAATCAAGATTGCCTTCTCTCTTGGTGGCTCACATTTTCGCTACCATCCCTTGTGTGAGTCAGTGGATATAGTGCCAAGTGGGTTTGGTGATGGAGTTCAGTATGATATGCAAATTTTTTAACAACTGGGTTAAATAGAATACACACTGACAACAACTAAGAAGGTCCCTTACTTTGTCAGACAAAGTCTTTAGGTCCCAGAATAGAGCAAGACCTGAAAGACACATGACTAGAGCACATCCATTGAACCGCTATTTGATCTGAATTATTCTATGCTTTAAAAACTGCATCAGATGTTCTTATAAGCAAAGAGAAAATTCATTACTACTCTAGGCTCCCCTTACCAGCCTCCCACCCCAAAAAGGAAGAGCATGTGTCATTTACTTTAAGAGTAAGAAGATTCAAAATTCTCTGTCTTTATGGTATTTTCCTCTTTGAAGGACTGGCTTGAGAAGATGGGCTCCAATGAAAAATAGTAAAGCTGTTTAGGAATCATGCTGTAGAATTTTATTACTGCCAATAGTAAGTAGATGTGTTTAAAATACTGTAACATGTCTTTAGGAGGAATTGTGTATACCTGAGTATATTCACACTATCAGGCGAGAGAAACTCAGTCCAAATTCTGTTCCTAACATTTAATCGCTGTCAAGCCCAGTGCTTAGGTTTGCATGAGGAGAGGTCAGATCACTGATTCCAATGCCATAGCTGCTTTCCCTCCTGCACATTTTGTACTTCTGTATCAACTGGGATATTAATTTTTCTGTAATCACGGAAAACTTGAGCTACATATATTTAATGAAGAAGGAAGTGATACATCCTCACTTGCCAGAAAACTAAGGTCTACACTTGCTATATCAGCCAACACAAGATTCTATTTCCAGCAGTTTTTCTCAGTTCCTCTTCATTGGGCTGACAATGTCTCTGTTTGTTTGGAGTCCTATAGGTTGGATACTGTAAGGAACAAACACTTATTTCACACACTTCTGAAGACTGCAAAGTTGAATATGTTAGTTGTGGTAGGGTAAGTGTCAGATAAAGACTCAATTATTTATTTGTGGACAGCGCCTTCTTGCTCTGATCTTAAATGGGTGAAGCAGGGATGGGGGTCCTCTGGTGACTTAATCATATCCATATACTCTTTGAGTACAAATGGGGCTTGAGTCTACCAACTTGGGGATGGCTGGAGTGCAGACATTCAACTACTTGAATTATCTGATACTGTCAAGAAGCTTGCCAAAAGTAGTTGAGAAAATTCACTTCCATATTCATATAAACAAGAATAGAAAAGTTTTCTCATTTTCATTCGGATCAGAAAGATGGAACCTGCTTTGTTCAGGAGTTCACCTCTCAGTTCATTGGTTCTCAAACTTGAGTGTGCAGCAGAATCACATGAAGGGCATGTGTAAAAAGATTCCTGCTGGTCCTTCCTAAAATCTATGGGTCTCACAGGGCTCAGCTGGACCTAAAAACTGACATCCTAACCAGTTCCCAGGGGATCCTGAGATTATATTTGGGGAACCACTTTCTTAATCAATTCTTCTCTATGGGGATAAGGTACAAAATGTCTAGATAAGGCTACACTGTTGAATCAATCTCTGTTGAAATGATAAAAGAACCATGGTTTATCTGAGTTCAAGAGTGCTCTTTGAGGCTGAGGGGCAGATTTAACATTCCCTGATTCTAATATGGGGTACATGATGTTAGGGATAAGATGTAGCATTTGCATTTGGGGTAGGAATTAGCAGAAAAATAACTATTTTAGTGAGCTTGGCTTTTAGGAAACATATTGTATGCATATTATTTCCTCCTTTAAGAGGTCTTCTCACTGAGAGCTGATAGCTTATACTTGTAATCCTAGCAAGTCAAGAGGATGAGGTATGAGGATTAAAATGCAGAGTGAGTCCAGACAGGGAAGTTTTGTGAGAGATTTATCTCAAATTAACAGTCAAAAAACCAGAAACACCTGTGGCTCAAGTGGTAGAGCACTGGCATTGAGCAAACGTTCATGGGAAGCACCCAGGCCTTGAGTTTAAACCCTAAAACCAACTCACACAAAAAAGGATACCTACATTTCACTTCACTTTGAAAAGTCACATTTTCTATGTAGAAAGGAGCAATGATTAAAGTTAATACCTAATATAACCAAAATGACCACTACCACCTTTTTGTGAATCTGCTCCCATTAATGTAAGCATATGGGAAGAATGTAACCATCAATCAATTCATTGGAATGAGCTGCAGGTTGTTTCTACTCGTTGTTTTCTTTTCATTGAAACATGGGTAGTTGTCAATGGACTGCACTTGTGGTCAGGCAAGAGGTTAACAGAAAGGCAGCCTAGCAAATGAATACTCATGTGAAAAGTGACCATAAATACAAAACAATGGGAATTTAAGAATGACGATTGAAGTAGGAAATTATGTTTCCCTAACAAGAACTCTCATAGGATCAGAAGATGAATGAGAACAGCAAGTGGACCATGGGTTTAGTTGCTTGAAGTGGCTACCAGGGTCCATGAAATGGCCAAAACTCAGATTATATCAATGCAGAAAATGGCCAAATTGATGATAAGTTCCTTTTGGCCCTCCTGACGCACAAATATGCAGTAACAAGTATTGCATCCATTAAAAGAAGAGCCATAGTCTTCAGAGGGCTATGGGGCAGATCCCCAGAAAAGGAAAATCTCTGTTTATAGCAAGCAAGTTGGACTGATGTCTATAGCTTCTTGAGGGTTTAAATTGGTCCCAACCAGAAATAAAAATACTCTGGATTGTACGTTTTTATATCTGATGTTATGTGCAAATGCTCATTGAGCTATTTAAGAAAAAACTGGAACAAAAGCTACTGAACTAACTTGGATTGCCAATCTACAATTCCTTGGATCATATATCTTTACATATCATTTTATCTAACAGTAAGCAGAGAGAAAGAGAGATTGTTAGTTCAGTTAATGGGTTGATAGCAAATTGGAATGAGTATCTGAAACAATTGTCCAAAGTAGCAAAAGACAAGGTCAAGAACAGCTGTCTTACAGAGGTGTAGAATAGTGTGCTCATATTCAGTTAGATAGACTACTTTTCCAGGGGGTTGTGTGAAGGTTGTGAGGATGCGTGCATGTCTCTATGATACCACTGTACCTTCATCTTTCTTTCTCTTCGATCTTTTTTCCTCTTATTGGTCTCAGGACCCATAGTTGAAACTCTGGAAGAAATGTTAGCAATAACTGCAAACCTTTCTGTGAAGACTGCTAAGGAGCTTAAATGATTAGATATGCCTTCAGCCCTTCTGTAAAACTGCATGTGAAGTTGAAGAGAGATGTACTTCTTAGTGCTTAACAGAGTCCACTATCTCTCCACATCTACTGGAAGGAACTGGAAAAGAAAGAGAAGGAGGTACTGTCTAGACCAATACTGCCACTGGCAATCTGCATGGCAGAGTTACCGAATGTACTTTTCATTGCAAAGGTGCAAATGTTTGGGTAAAATTAAATGACATATAAGGAGAAGGATATGACACCCAAAAGTAAATGAATGGATAGGCAATTAGACAGTGGAGAACATTTAGTATTGTATTAATATTTCAAGAGTGATTGAGAAGAAGAGGTATTATTAGCTATTATCTCAGTTTTACAAAAAGCTCGAAAAGACAATTTCTTGAATGATAGAACTGTCTACTGAATAGGACAGGGTCCTCACACTGCACTTGATGGAATATACTTGTGAAATAACTCGTGAGAATCCTTCAGTGACTGGCTGGAAACCAAGGTCAACTGTATGAATGTGATTAATATAGTAATCATTCTTAAATAATGGAACCTCAATTAAAACTTCCTCTTTCTAAATGTGAATTACTTCTCTTAAAATGGTGTTCTCCAGTTATGTTCATTTTCCTACAAATGACACTATTTTACTCATTTTTGGGGTTGAATTATACTCAATATTATATATATATATACATACATATATGTATATATATATATATATATATATATACTGCATTTCCTTGCTCTGTTCATTAACTCTAGGGCAACTACTACCTACACAGCATAACTATATTGAATAGTGTTGCAAGGAACATGGATAATCAAGGACCAATTTTGGTATCCAGACTTATATTCTATCACATATAGGCCCCTAATTTGTACCATTGAATTATACAGTAGTTCTAGCTTTAGTGTTGTTAAGGAAACGCCATATGGATTTCCATATTAGGTGCACTAATTTATTGAAATATATTGCTTCTGTTAATTAAGGTAGCAAATGAAACTCACTTCAAAGATGCTAAATAATAAGTGGTAGGATGGTGGAAAATGAGATTAAATGAGGAGTTAATCTGATTGAAATATTCTGTACACATGTGTAAAATACTATGGTTAAAGTCCTTTGAACAAATAGCATACACTAAACAAAACCTAAAGGATAAAAATGTAAGACAGTTTCTGCTTGGGGTGTGCACTGGGATGGGCAATTATTAATATGTGGGAAGTAATACTTCCCACGAATTAATACAATACAAGGCATTCAATCTGTTTAAGTGTTAATCCCTTACAGTTCTTCTAGTCAAAACATAATATACATGTGTATTAATCCTCAATAAGCTATTAGTATCATTTTGCACATGTTAACATGGATTTATCTATTCAGTTATACATTTCTTTCTGAATTTGTGTAATTTTTTTAAACAGAGATCATTTTCCCTCTTCTCAAAAATTCTCTTTTATGTTTCCTTTAATACAAATTTTCTAGAAACAACTTATTCAACACCTTTTTAGTTCTTTGGAAATACCTTTCTTTTGCTCTCACACTGGAGGATAACTTAATACAACTTGAACTGTAAGATGGGTATTATTCCTTTTCACACTCTAAAAATGTTTTAAACCATTGCAATTGGGCTTCAAATTTGTACTTGTATTGAGAAATTATCTGTTTTATTACTGCTAGTTTTTAGAGAAAAAAGGAGGCCCTTTATTCCTGGCCAGTCTTATTCTTCTCTCTTTGATTGTGATTTCTGTGATTTCACCGGACCCACTTGTGGAGAAGTGGACTTTGCGTTTTTTTCTGCTGAGGGATCACTCAGCTTTTCCTTTAATAGTCTCATGGGGTTGGGTTCTTTCTAATCAGTTTTTGGAAATTCTTAAGCACCTTTATATATGTTACCTTTGATTCTTTTATCCTCTTCCAGGACTCCAATTGCACATAGCTTAGACCTGTCCCCTTTATTCATTTTGGGTTCTGGGCTTCAGTCTGGGTTTTGCAACATGTCCTCTATTCAGCCCAAATTCTATCTTTTAATTTACCTCCATCAAATATTACTCTGAAAGTAGGTATTTGACATGAAACTTGTACTTTGGTGAGAAAAAAATTAGAGAAAATTCAGTCTTGGTAGTATAATTGTATTTCCAAAAAGCAAATACTGAATAATCTTAGCCAGTGAACTTTAATTGTTAATGAATAAATTAATATACATTTTTGTGTATATTTATGTGTTCAAAAACATTTTTCCAGACAGATAAAGAAATGTATGATCAACTACTAGAGATTATTTTAGCTATTGAGTAAGTACAATAAATTGAGTACATTTAAAAGAACTTAACTGTGAGTAGTTTGTTACCAATTTTATCTGTGGGCTGAAGAATTATTTCTCTTTTTTATTTCTAAGTCAGCTCCCTAATTTCTAAAACTTAACTGAGTATATGACTTTAGCTTTCATTCTAATTAGGACATTTTATGATTTTACTTTCAACAAATTAAAAGGGAGAAGTCAAATATTTCTACAAAAAAGTTAGAATAAGTGAGTTTTTAAAAATGAAATACCTTTAAGTGGAGTGCCAGTGGCCTGTAATCCTAGCCGTTCAGGAGGCTGAAATCTGAGGATTGTGGTTCAAATCCATCTCCTAAAGGAAACTCCTTGAGACTTTTTATTTCTAAGTAACTACCCCCAAGGGTCAGAAGTGCAGCTATGGCTCAAGCAGTAAAGCACTGGCCTTGAGCTGAAAAGGTCAAGGGCAATGCTCTGACCCTGAGTTCAAGCCCCAGCAACTGGAAGAAACGTTAAACAAATAAATACTTTTTATAATGCTATTATAGTAAAACACTGATTCATTTGTCGATGTGTTTTCCAGAATATTTTAATAAAAATAAATTGAGTGGGATGACTTTACCTTGCACTATTCTTTTGTTTTATTTTTTTGTTGGTTGTGGGGCTTGAAGTAGGGGCCCTATAGGTGCTGTCCCTGAGCTCTTCCACTAAAGGCTGTTCTACCACTTGGAGCCACAGCTGCAGTTCCATTTTTCTGGTGGTTAACTGGCAATAAGAGTTTCATGTATTATGCCTAGGCTGGCATTGAAACATAATCCTCAGATCTCAGCTTCCTAAGTAGCTAGGATTATAAGCATGAGCCACTAGCACCGCTTGCATTATTCTTAAAACATGGGGAAAAGATTATGTCATAACACAAATATACATATATATATATATTCTTACATGTCTTTAAGGAAATTTCTAAGACATAAAGTAGTCTACAGGGATTTCTTGTGGTTTTAAACACCGACACAGATTTTTTTGTCTAAAATTTAAAATAAAACATCGATATTTCTTTCACTGATGTAAATTGTCCATGTATTTCAAATGGGAAGAATCTCTTGGGTACACAAAGACTCCCAAAGGAATAGCCTATAATAATATTTCTTTACTAGAATGAGAAGCTTGGAATATTAATATTTATCTATGTATGAAACAGCAACACATATGAGTTCTAGAAATAATAATGATCAGCTTTCTCTTTGAAATTATCTTTTAATGGCAACTTGGTACTCTATCATATCTAATCAATATTTCATTTAAAACTATTATGAATTAAATTTTAATTTTTTGTGCAAGAACATTTTTATAAATTGAATAATTTTATTTCAGACATTGATAATTAACCACTTTATGTCACTAGAGGAAATTATAGTTTTAAATTAAATGAGCTTATTAATATAATTTTACTTTCATCTTAAAATGGGGATAATTTTGGAATTAATGAATTCAATCCCAAGATATTTTGTGTATATTTTATATTTTGGGAGCCACAAGCTGCTGATTTTGAGACTAAAAATGAAGGGCTTTACAATGAGATGGTCAGGCTCAATTCTCAAAGGGCATTTCCTGCTCCTTAAGTATTCATTAAGTATTCATTTTTTTACAAAAGTATGTAACATATATAGCAATGATAATCCATGTCTGGAAGGACCTTACTCCATAACACTAGTGTTCCCCAGGGTATCGATCTCTCTCTAATTTTACTTGCTATGACATTGATGTGACAACTGACAGCGTTATTTTTTTCCCAGAAAATAGTCAAAAGCACTCACTGATTTTCCCTTGGATATTAAGGACTTATAAAAGGAAATGATGACATACATTGCCAATCAAACATGCATAAACACCATTGGGTCTGCAGCACCCAGAATATCTGATAGTATATAATTAGAAAAATATGATATGCTTCAGATTTATCTTTTCCATGTTTTTTATATCTGATCCTTTCTCTATTTCAGAACTAGAGATGTGCCCCTTTCTCTCCAAATTATCATAAAAAGCTTCTTTGGATCCTTTTGTAACTATAATCGACTTCCAAATATTATGCCACTGGACACCCAGAATTACAAAGTAAAACTTCTTTAGATTAGTATGTGATCTTCGTCATTAGGTTTAAGGGTAGAACGGGGGTGGTCTGTGAAATCAGTCTCAAAACGATCTATCAATCTTCCTAAGATTTTGACTTTAGTCATGGGCAGTCTGCTTATATTTAACCTACATGAGTCTCTCAATTAATATGGAAATAAAAAGACTATCTGAACTGTGAAAAAATCATTACCTACTAAGAAAAATTGTTACTAATAAGTTAATAGGAAATGTACCACTGATCTGTCAGCAGTGAGCTATCATTCAAATTGTGAAAGGGGAATTTTTTATGGCTAATCTTTCTGTGATACAGTCAATGAGTATTGGTTGAGTACTGGGAACACAGTACTAGTACTGATTATTTTCTTATGGAGTAAAAGTTTAGCGAAGAAGACGTATTACGTAGAAACACACAATACATAAGCAAATATAGTAGATGACATTTGACCAATCTCTTCATATAAAGTCAGAAATCATTGCTCAGGGAAGGTAGTATTTGATGTAAAACAGAGAAGATGAGAAGCGCCTAATATTTGAAGACGTAAGCAAATGAATTCAGGAAGAGGAAAATATGAGCTAGTAGGACTTTGGGGCAAGGGTGTGTTTGGAATGCTGCTGATCAAAGGGAGGTTTGTGTGCCTACATAGTATCGAACCTTTAGCATACAACCCCTCAAAATGGCAGAGGAGGAAATAGAGTTATTATAAAGAGTCATGTACAGAGTCAAAAGACATACATACTTTATATGAACATAATTAACAACATTCTTAAACTTATTTGAAAAAAGCTTTAAAATTTGAATGTAAACCATATTTTCCAGTTTATTTTTTGCAGATAGATGCTAGACAGACAGACAGACAGTTAGATAAATTTGATTGCCACTGGTGCCATCTATGCTTGGACATTGCTTTTGTCTCTAAACCTTGTTTATCACTACAAGGAGCTGCTGTTGAAATTTCTCCCCACAGGCCTGCATCTGATATAGATGAGAAGCTGGAAGATAATAGTTATACATGTTGTAGGGAGGAAGCGAGGGAGAGAGATGATAGACAGACAGACAGACAGATAGATAGAAATATTTTCTGATTCTATCAATATCAAACATATGTAAACACATCTATCATTTATCAATATACCTATCATCTCTATTTTTGTGCAGTCTAATAAAAAGAGAACTTAGTAGATTTTATCATAATCTTTTATAGTAATACAAAGGGTATAGGGCTTTGTGGGTGGTGGAGTGCTTTGAGGAATTCGTCTTTTGAGTAAAGACTATAGCAGAGCAGCTCTCTTGCTCCCCTGGAAATTCCCCCTTTCCATCGTTTCCAGGTGCTTTAGCTGTACAACTCATATCATTCATACTGGGCAATTTTTAGAATCTTAACACTCCCTGCATAGCAAATAGTATTTTAACTCGAGGTCATGTCATTCGTGTCAGAATACTTTATATTCTCTGACGATGGGAAGGGCGGCATCTATGCCACTGGCACTTGTAGTTTTCTAGGCTTGGGAGCTACTTCTGTCTCTGAGTCTAGTTTATCCCTAAGATGAGCTCCTGCTGATGTTGAAATTTCTCCCAGATACCCTGCATGTGACAAGGATGAGGAGCAAATTGGGCAGAGGTACAGCTTTTGATGTTGGCATGTTAGAAGACAGCAAACATAATAGCTTAGTATTTAGCAAAATGTCATTTTTGGATTGTGAACAGAAGGGCCTCAGCAAAACTTTTATCAACCAAAGTGAAATTTCTTTAAGAGTTCATGACTAAAATCTTCAGTGGGCCTACTTAGTTTTTTATGAGTTTTTTTTCATTTGCAGTATAATTATATTCTAAGATTGAAATTACATTTAAGTTTGATTAAATATACAACAATAAAAAGCTCATAAAATGTCTACTTTCCTCTGTGAAATCATTTCAATTAATTACTAAATTCTGTGTTCAATGTATATTTATATATTCAGTGTTTTTGAGTGTAAAAATCTTCATCCCAAGTTATATTCTAGATAGCCTACATCTTTCAACTAGAACACAATATCTCTAACTGAAAAGGAAATAGCATGAGTTACCAACATACATGGTTGTAACAATCAATGTTAATATATTAAAAATTTCAAACTTCCTATACTAGATGTTTTGTACTTTTACAGGTAGTATATATTATGTCATATTTCTCTTATTCCATTGGATACATGCTCTTCTTTATGTATGTGTACATAAATATATAAAATTTAAAGATATTAGTAATAAATATCAAATTTAATGAATTTCTAATTAATTTCCTACTATGTTTCTTCCAGCTCCTTTAGCTCCTGCCCTGTTGGATCTCAGTCTCTCAGGCTACACCATTCCTGGTGTACGGGTCTGTCCCCTTCCTCTTGGATGTTTCAAAAGCAATAGCTTCCCCCAAGATCGTCCTTCACCCTTCAGGTCACCTCAAGAGCCTTTGGCTGGGTGCTGTCATAGGCGTTGCAATAAATTAAAATGAGTGGATGAATGAGTGGCTCATGAAAATCTGGGATGAAACCAATGGCAAGGAAATTTAAAGAACTAAACACAAAGTGATTTTGTCTATTAAACCCATCATAATGTATTTTTAACAAAGTATAATTTGTAGAGGGTTACTTAGAAATGATTTCTTAAACACTAGTTTGCTAGAGACATTCTATTTGCCATCTGACCTATCATCTAGCTTCCATGTATAATTCCTAAACAACTGATTATTGATGTGTCTTTTTTCACTTCAACACAACCATTAGTACATGTATACAGTGTCAGCATGATCATATAATTATGAATATCGTGTAATCCCTAGGGGAAGTCAATTTAGACATAGAAGTTTTGGATTCCTATGTTAAGAGTGGAATACTTGTCAGTCAATAAGAAAGCCTAATTATCTTAAGGGTATATACTCCTAACAAAAGGATTATTTTAATGACAAAATTAAGTAATAACTATAAAATTATAAATACAACAAATTTTGCATGAAGCCTGAATTCTTTTAAACTATTCTTTTGTATACTTTTAAACATTTAATACTGATTAGACAGACTTTTTTATAGTTTTATGTCTTTTCTAACACTGAATTTGTAAATATATCTGCACTGTACTCTTATCTGGATTTCAGATCAAAATATTTTATGACACAGGGCTGGGGATATAGCCTAGTGGCAAGAGTGCCTGCCTCGGATACACGAGGCCCTAGGTTCGATTCCCCAACACCACATATACAGAAAACGGCCAGAAGCGGCGCTGTGGCTCAAGTGGCAGAGTGCTAGCAGCCTTGAGCGGGAAGAAGCCAGGGACAGTGCTCAGGCCCTGAGTCCAAGGCCCAGGACTGGCCAAAAAAAAAAAAAAAAAAAAAAAGAAAATATTTTATGACACAAACATTGAATTTTGGGGCTGAGAATATGGCCTAGTGGTAAAGTGCTCGCCTCGCATACATGAAGCCCTGGGTTCAATTCCTCAGCACCACATATATAGAAAAAAAGCCGGAAGTGGCGCTATGGCTCAAGAGGTAGAGTGCTGGCCTTGAGCAAAAAGAAGCCAGGGACAGTGCTCAGGCCCTGAGTCCACACCCCAGGACTGACAACAAAAACAAAAAAATAAACAAATATTGAATTTTCTATACAAGTTGTGGTAATGTGGATTTATTTTGAAGCACTATGTAATCTTATTGACTTCCATTGCAGATTCTTATGATCATTTCTCTTATCCTAGATTTTAATTTATGACTTACTAAATTAGCCTTAATATAATACAGCTTCCGCACATTTACTGAGTTCTTTAGCTGCTAATGCTTTTCTGATTTAAGGTTTAGTGTTTTCTAATGAAAATTGCCATAAAATAACTTTGGGTTCCCCCCCCCCCCAATAGTAGGACTATGAGTCTGTGCTAAGAATAGCTATAGAAGCTATTCAGTCGTGACCCACGAATCACTTCCTTTCTCACTCTATCTTAGATTAGGGGGAAATGGCTCCTAAGACCACATTGTTGGAGAAAACCAGTTGAAATGAAATCTAGAAAGAAGACTATTAAGAAAGGTCAGAGAGAACCTCATGTTCATCCTCTGCAAACCCTTTATACTTATGTTTTATTTTTTGTAGTCTATTCTCTGATGCATTTGAGCATACCTGCAGGACATAAAAAACTGAAATTGATTATTAAATCCAAAGAATATGTATCCAGCAATGGCCATTATGCAATTTCTGAACAAAGAAGCTATTTGTTAGTGAAGAAAAGTATGCTAAGCGCTGGGAGGCAGGTGTGAGGCTTTGAATAAAGGGCAGCAGTGGCATCTCTGTTTGTATCTGTGACCCCTTTTCACTTGCTAAGATATGGAGAAAACTTGTTTTAATTTTTCTTTCCTTAATCTGCAAATAGATCATCATAAGTAGCCTAGAGAAATGGCATAGAACTTAATTACAATTCTAACACAGAAGCCTATGCTCATGCCACTCTTTGGAGCCTCACGATACCCTGAGAATGAGTAAGCCAGGCTCCTGTTTCACACAGAAAGGAGTCATGATTTCAATCTCAGTGACATATGCTGTGCTGAGCATGTTCAGGTAAATTGTTTACACTCACTGAGCATCAAGTAAATTTATGTTGCTTTCTTTACAAAATAAGGATAATATTTACAAAAATGTTATGAGAGTAAACTGTCATTAAGACTAGCAGTATTAATGTGGTCTAAAAATTCCTGAGTCATCTACACACACACATACACACACACACACACACACACACACACACACAGTGTAAGGTTGGGAAAACAGGTTGGTTGTGAGCAACTGACAGCGGTCTAATTTTCAGACCCAAAGAATTCTTCATGCAAAAACGTATTAGGTATAAATCCAAGCTTTACAATTAAATTCAGGTTATAATTTAATCACTCCTGGGTAGATCTTGCATTTATCAGTTTTAATTTGAAAGTTGAATATCTTTACAAATCTATATAATATCAATATAAAAATTACTAGCAGGTTTTTCACTGGCTGAAAATATTTACTATCCAATTCCTTAACCTACCTGCAGTATTCTAACATAAAAGGATACTTAGTAATTAAACAGAAAATGCCTAGGTGCTACCACACAACTGCTCACATCCTTGCTAAATACTGATGGTAAGGGCAAAGAGGGGATACGAATAGGGATGCCACAGAGAGAATGATGGGACTATGTTCCTGGGCTCTCAGTATGAAGAGAGGTCAATTACTTTCATAACAATAAAAAAGGACTGCATATCTTATAGATTCCATTAGAATGGAGAATCCTATGAAAGATGGCCAAAGACAAAGAACCTTGTTACAAAACAACCAACGTAATTGTCATCCTCATTTCCTTCCTGTCTTCTTTCCATCTTTACCTTGAACAGAAGTGCTTTACATTGCTATTATATATTTACTAGCAATCAGGCACTGAGTTTTCCATAGTACTCAGTGAAAGATTTTTTTTTAATATCAGTTCTCTTATCCTATAATTAGTTTGGTAAGAATCAATATATGAGTAAAAATACAATAGTATGTTGTTAGCACTGTCTACTATATGACTACATCCCTGGAAACCTCAGGCAAGAATTTGTCACAGTGAGTATCTTGGGTGGTGGGTGGGCCATCTCATGCCTCCTCTTTTCTGTCTCCCCCGTGCTGGCTTGCCCCTCACCAGGTTGTGACACAGAGAAAAACAGACTCTTCATCTTAAACTTCTCAGGATCTTGAATTATGAGAAATAACTTTATTATTACTGAGTGGTGTTCTATTATAACAGCAGCAAATGTACTGTCTTGGTACAAAAAAAAAACAAGAAAACCCAACTTTTCAAAGTTCAACACCAGCATTCTCCACAAGTATTTTATCATCTTGATCAACTCCAGAATTTAAAAACCCTCTCACCTACTCTCCAGCACAGGGGACTGTGCTGTGGGAATAGAAATCTCCACTATTGGTTCCATATGCATGAGAAAGGGAATAGCAGCGATTATTTCATGATACTGTAGATATTGAGTCCAGAATCTTTACTGTTCTGGGCTATGTACAAATATGCTACATTGACTTCAATAATGAAGCAGTACATCTTGTTAAGGAAAACAATTAGATTCCATGCTGAAATGGAGTTCACAGCATTCTTTAAACCTCTACATAAGCATAATGCTCAACATGGTTTTAATGAACTCTCAATAATTTTTCATTATTATACTGTCAGATAAACAGTTCAAATGTAAGAAAAAGCAATAAAAGAAAATATGTGTATTTGTCATGCAAATAGTATGTTTTATATTCATTTATTATAAATTATGTCTTACATTTAAGTAATCTGTAATCTTCTGCCTAGACATAGAATTAAAATTATTCTAAAATGAAAGAGTTTTAATATTCCCTAGCCAACTAAAATTAATGAATGTTAGTCTCTCCATAGATATCTAATTCTATAATTACCAAATGTTTCAACAAAACAATCCATTTTCCATCTACATTCCAAATTAAAAATAACTAAACTCATATTACTGAATGTTTTCTTATTTTAAGATAATTAGGAAGAGAAAGAAATGTTTAAAAGAACAGCCAGTTACTCTGCAGTTACACTTAATGAATCTGTTTCCCAAAATGTTGATTAAACTCTTTAAGCAATGCACTCCATGTATTTTTTTCAAGTAATTATTTAATTAATGCATTTTATTTTTAGATGTTTTGATTGATCAGAAAGTGGACAGAATCCTCAAAAACTGCCAAGATTATGCATGCACAACTTCCCCTTTATCAACCTCTTTCAAGGAACTTCCATATACCATCCAATCTTCAGAATTACATTAGGGTTCACTAGGGGGTGTAAACTCTATGAGTTTCCACAAATATGTCATAATATGCATTTACCATTGTAGTATCTTACTGGGTAGCTGAATTTTCTGTGCAAAATGCATACCTTCTAAATCCTGGCACTCACTCACTGGTGGCTTCAGAGTTTAGCCTTTAGACTGGTCACGGAGCTGGAGTTGGAGTCATGTCAAGGAGACATTTCAGGCAGGTTCTCTCTTTCACATTGCTCACTCCTATTCCATCCTGGCTTCAAATCAAATTCCATGGATTGACTGTGTCACAGATTACCATTCCCACCCTGATGGGCAACTTTGTTGCTTCCCAGTTTCATCAATTGTGAATATGCCTGCTTAAAACATCCATAGGCTTTTTAATTTTTTTGTGGATATAATTTTCCATTTACTCGGGCTACAGGTGTGTGCTACTAGTATGTGGTTTAGACAATTACATTTACCTGTTCATTCTCTGTTGTTTTACACTTCTTCATGTAAATCCAAATTTACAATCTCTCACAGTTAAATTCTCTTCAAGAGCTTATTTTGACTTTTTTTCAAAATAAATTAATCAGTTTGCTCCAATTCTATTTTTCTAAGAAAGCTTCTATTTCACCTTCTCTCTGAAGGGGAAATTCATAGAGTAGAGAAATTCTCCACTGGCAGGTTCTGTACTTTTTCTATCAATCCTTTAAATATTTTGTTTTGTTCACATTTTGCTAGCATTATTTCTCATGAGAAATCAAAGGTAACTTTTATTTCTTTTTAAGAATTTTCTTTTCCTCCCTATGGCTTCATTTACTATATCTTCAGTATGTTTGATTTTCTGATGCTGGTTTGGGATATGTTTAGCCATAGGTGATTTGCTTTCTTTTTGTGCTCATATGTTTTCTTTTTGGCAAAAATCCAAGAAAAGACTTGCTGGACCAATATTTTGGTACGTGAAACTCATTGTGGCAAGTTGTCAGTTACAATGTCGTCAGATGTTACTTCCATTTCTTTTTCTCTCCATTTTGCTCTTGAGTTCTCCTATGGGCATATCACACATTTCTTCGATATTCAGTCACTTGAACCCATCTTTCTCTCTTCGCCTTTCAATTTTTATCGTCTCTATTTTCCCACCTTCAAGGTCAGAGGTTCACTCTTCACATGTTTCTGTTGACTCATGAGTCCAATCAAAGACACTCTTCCTTCCCTGACAGGCTTTCAATCCTTAACATGGCTTTTTAGTCTCTGTTTCAGATTCCTATCTCTACTCACAGTGTCTGCCTCTTTCATGTTCTCTGCTTTTCTTTCCCCTTTAAAGCTCTTAGCATGCTAACTATACATTAAAAAATATATTAGCCTGCTAATTTCTAGCTGGTTTTTAACACTTGCTGTCTGTTAGTATGTTTTGTCACAGTGTGTGACAAGGCAGACACTATGTCTTAGGTACAAGACATGGAAGTAAACTGGTCATTAGTGACCTGTGGCAATACTAGAGAGAGGGAGTGTCTCACAGTTCCTGTGATCAAGTTCTTCTCTTCTTTTGAGCCTGGGCTGCTGCACTGTTAACTCAGCCCATGTCACTGAGCTTTCTCCTTAAGCTGGAGCAGGTTAGCTGCAGTTGGCTGAGGTTCTCTAATTCCCTTCCTCCAGGTAGGTTGTGCCCTGAGAAAATGCAGTAAGTTAGGCTGTGATAAGAGAGTTTCTCTTGAAGACAGATCTTAGTAAGAAAAATAGAATGCTCAACAGTGAGTGTACATGCCTGTAGTCCAGCCCTCAGAAAGCTAAGCCTAGAAGATATGGAGTTTGAGGCTAGCTTTGTCTATAATGCTACATAGCAACTTCTAGCTTGAATACATAGAGATCAAGAAAAATAACCAAATAAAATAAAAGAGGAGCAAACACTGTGGCATAACTCAGAATGGTTTCTTTACTCCCCTCCTTTGTGGAAATGGTGGGGAGGGATTTTTCTCTGTTGTGCACATGGAGGATTCTGAGCTTCTGCGGATAAAGCACAAGTGAGTTCAGGCCCGGAGGAGCAGGGACCCGAGTTCAAGTCTCTAGCTAGCCATCAATGTCACGCGAGACTTTCCAACCTCAGCATCTGCTCTGAAGGTCTCAGCTCCTGAGTTTGTTCCCATCAACTGGGAATCCATCTCACCTGTGCCTGTCTTCAGGTTTTAGAGTGTCAGTTGTCCAATGACCCTATCCTTTGACAATATATGAAGGGGAACTGATTTATCAGTGTGTTCAGCTTTTTTTGTTTTTTGTTTTTTTTTTACTTGTTCTTAGGACAGATAGGTGACTCTCAGCTCTTTACACTCTGGAACTAGAAACTTACTTTGTGCTTCAGCTAGAACAGCTTAACACTCCAGTCAGATTAAATATATAAAAATAATGTAACTATTGGTGAATAAATTATTTGTACATAAAAAGTGAAATTTGACAAGAATGGGCACATTTCATTGTTCAATGAATTGTAGGATTACTCCTCCAATGAGCCTAATATGTATTTCTTTTGTTTTGCTTTTAATGAATGCCATCATTATCCTGTACTTAGTGAATATGAATTTAAGCCACTCAGAGAAAATGAAGGGTAGAAAATAAACTCATCAAATACGGATTCCTACATGCTTTTACTCTCTCTTATGTTCTCTCCAGATATCAGTTTTACTCTCAACCCTGACAGTTAATTAATGGAGGGCTTGCTTGAAGCTTGAAGCAGTTTCTTCCCACTATACTTCCTTTAGTATAACCAACCCCTGCCTCTTTTGTCTATCAATAAATCTTTGCACAATTTTCTTCCTTTCCTCCCATCAATAACAGATGTCACATTTGGTTCTACATGGGAGACTGCATAATCCTCCATAGAAAAATCCTACTTTTTTTTTGGTTGATACATTATATTTTAGCACTGTGTGTGTGTGTGTGTGTGTGTGTGTGTGTGTGTGTGTGTGTGTGTGTGTTCTGGTTCTGGGGCTTGAACTTTAGGCCTGGGTGAGCTTCTTCTGCTGAAAGTAAGTACTCTACCCCTTGAGCCACAGCGCCACTTCTGACTTTTTTGAGTAGTTTATTGCAGATAAGAGTCTTCTAGAGTTTCCTGCCCAGGATGGCTTCAAAGGACAATTCGCAGATCTCAGCTGCCTGAGTAGCCAGGATAATAGATGTGAGCCAATGACACCCAGCTTCTAGCAGTAATTCTAAAAGTCTTGTTCTTTCAAATTACAGAAGCAACACTAATGACTATATCAACTCCATGAAAACAGAGAAGCAATGGAAGGAAAATATAATGAAACTAGGAACTGCCAGATCATAATACAATAAGTGACTTTACCAACAAAACAATATATTTTCTAGGATTCCCATTGTAAAGTGAGTAATCAAAAAATAAGACAAAATTGCGGATAGAAGGAGGAAAATCTTGAGAGGAAACTTTTATTTTACTTTTAGTCATAATGTTCTTTACATGAGTAATTAAGTCTGAGAAGATTGCAGTGAACAATGGTGATAGAAATTAATAGATCCTAAATGAAGCATTTTTCTTTTATCCTCAGCAGCTGTTCATTTTTATTTCGTGTGCAGATATTTCCTCAATATGTCAAAAGTGAAATCATTCTTTAGTAAATTAATAATATGTGTCTCATAATTTCAAGCAAAATGTTCTAAAACCCAGCTCCTTTCTGGATGGAGAATAATTTCTTTGAGGTTCCCGCCTTAAGTGTCATCAATGAGGAGTGCAGTGCCACCTTCTGGTAGATATGGGGATAGGTCCCAATTGTCAAGAGAATCCGGAACTTTGGGATCTAGTTTTGAAAATTTATTATAAATATGTATGTATGTATGTGTGTATATATATATATATATATATTCTTAAATACATCAGTTCATTCTATCAAATACACAGAGATCTCAGATTTGAAGTAATGCAGCACAAGTTGTTTCTAGTTCCTTTCATTGGAGAACAAGTACTATATCATAGTCAAAAACACTTTCAAAAGTGCTGAAAAATGACTAAATAATTTTATTTTTTAAAAAATGATAAGAAAAGAAACATTAGAACCCACTGTAGCCTGGCTTAAGGGGAGCAACTGATCTTGTAGGTGAGTTTATTTTGGAGGCTGATTTAAAGGTATTAATGCAGATCTCACAGAAGGTTTTCAACATTGTGAAAAAGTACATTGTATGTCATTTGCTCGTAATTGTTTGCCACTGATGTATGCTTATATTCCTTTGATTTCTTTGACTCTCAGAGCAGCTAATGAAGTAAGAGAATCAGAGCCCTAACCCAAGAGCTCAATTCAAATACTCATTCATTTTCACAAAGAAACACTGACTCTGAATACTATTCTGCATAAGAGATTAGTTATACTTCCTAATATTCCTAAGGGTTAATTTTACTTCCCTAGGTCAGAAATACTCAAGTACTTCTTAAGATATTGTATGCTAAAAAAAAGATATTGTATGCTATTACCCAAATCTACATATTCCAATTATTTGTAAAATTCTCTCATATAATTGATGTATACCAAATACTAAATTATGTGCATATGGCTACTCTTAAACATTTAGGAAGATAAGTGAGTAAAATTTTCACATGAATTCTGACATTTTCCCTTGTAGTTGCAAGATAGTTTACTAAGTTACTAAATTCAGTGAAAATGACAATACTTCTTTGGCTCTATGAATCATAATAAAGTTCTTTCTGACATTTCATCCTTGGAATGCCAACTAAAAACCAAGACCTGTTTTAGAGATACATATATTCTCGCAAATTCTTGTTTAAATGATTAGAAATTATATAATATCCAGAAGGAAGTATAGAGACTAATCTTTATCAGAATGATTACTTTGAAAGGTCAATTTTCTGTCTATCTCATTTTTAGAAGCAAGACTTTCATATGTGATTTCTGAAGTTGAACTTGCTTTGGGATATGATATTTGCATTAAATCTTCAGTAGGATCTGATTATGCTACTTACATTTAACCTTAAGTTAATATTTCATCACTGCTTGCAGCTGTTATCACATCCTCTGAGCCTTTCATATTAATTGAATCACTGTTAGCATTCACTATTTCTATATTTTTTCAAATTTTTATTATCAAACTGATGTACAGAGAGGTTACAGTTTCATATGTTAGGCATTGGATACTGAAGAAGAAAAGGATGCAATGATGCAAGGCTGCTTTCTTTGTTCTTTTCCAAGATACTGAAGACCTAATAAGAATCACATATATTACTATTATTATTATTATTATTATTATTATTGACCTGTAAATACATGGCACTCTATCAGCATGCATCTTCTACCTTGGTTGCCGCACACTGTTATAAACTCATTGACAATGATATGGAACAATTATTCAGCTTAAAATGTAGCATTAATTGGAAGCAATATGTGGTGATGTTTGGTTTCATTTTGTTTCATATTATTAGACTGAAGTTAAGTCAATATTACTAAATCTAAACTACCAGATCATTTCCAGTTTTATGAGCTCAACTGTATCTAAAGAGCCCCAGCTCTAGCAAGGTGAGAGGAAATCATACATTTCTTACTATCATGGTTAATTGTGGGCATTTATTCTTGAAGATGTCTTCACATGTATAAGAGCAATTTAATAGTTTTGCTTCTTTCTTTGGAGAACTGAGGCACTGCTCATAGAATTTCAGGACATTATAAACATTCATTTTACTAAATTAAAGTGAATGGGTGCATAATATTTCATGTTAGAGATCAGACATCTATTCCAATATTGCCTTGGAAATCAAATTTATTATCTTGCCTGTTCGTGTGTGTGTGTGTGTGTGTGTGTGTGTGTGTGTGTGTGTGTGTGCATGCGCATGCTCATGAGTGCTAATCCTAGGCCTTGAACTCAGGGCATGGGCACTATCCCTGAGTTTGTTTTTTTCAAAGCTAGCACTCAAACTCTTAAACTACAGCTCCATCTGTGGCCGTGTGTGCGTGTGTGTGTGTGTGTGTGTGTGTGTGTGTGTGTGTGTGTGTGTGTGTGTAGCTAGGATTATCACTTTTATACATTTTACTAATTTAAGAGGCAAAATGTCCACGAATGCACATGTACTTACTCATTAAGTTCCTGGATGAAAGGTTGTGGTTTTTCCCATCAGTTTTGGCCAACTGAGGCTGATTAATGTCCACAGTATGTAGAATTTGGAATAATCCCATGCATGTGAGCTTGACTAGGCCAGACAAGAACCGTTTCTAGATCAATAAACAGCCACGTGCACTGCTGTGGCCTCAACCTGCTCCAGTGCAAATGCTGATTTCCAATACTTACTATGCAAGAAAAAAAAATCACACATTCTTCCTTTCCAAGACTTAAAAATTCTTATTTATCTCCTTAACAAAATACTCAATCTCTTCACTAATACTTGTTTCCTTGTCCGGCACATTCATAAAACTGGTTCTGTAAATTTTCTGTTCCCATGGTCTTTGTTTTATTGCATTAAATCAGTTTGTGCAGTTTTGCACTAATTAGAAGTCAAGAATAAACAAAGACAGGTTAAGAAACTTAAGAATCTTAGATACCCTTTAATAAAAATATAATAGACTAAGGTAATATAAAATTGCTCTTAGATATTATTGAGTAAAAATAAAGCAAATGCTCTTTTAATACATAGATGGATTAACAATAAAGAAAAAAAACATTTTAGCTCTCCTAAGCAAAGGAGATTTAAATGTAGAATAATAAATGTTGTATCCTACAGAGCAATTTTTCTGGTTAGTGCAGATATGGAGGATGCAGGCTTTGATTACTTAAGGACTGAGTTTTAATGAGAAGACATAAATTAAATCCTTGGAGTTAAAAAGGAATTCTAGTATGGAAAATGAGAGAAGTCCAGATAGATAGGGCCTGGGAAGCGGGGGCTGTCTTGTCAAAGATAGTCTCCGAAAAACCCATCTAATGTTAAATGAAGACACAGAAAAGACTTTGGTGGTCTTTAAGTTCTGGTGGAAAAAAAATTCTCTTTTTTTTCTATGAAATTTTAAAGCAGCTTTAGTACTCAAGTAATGGTTTTGATTCAAGTTTCTATTACCCTAACATATTTATGACAAAAAAATTATTGGTATCTTTTCTGTACTGTTTCTGTATTTGAAATAGTTTTCAGTTGACAGGCCTTATACTTGCTAAGAAAGCACTCTACAGATTGAGCTATGCTTTCAGATCCTGATTGCTTTGGTTATTTCTGAGACAAAGTCTTGCTTTATGCCTTGGCTGGCCTGGGGCTGTGATCTTCCTTATGCTCTTGGGAATGACAGGTTTGAGCCACTGCACCTGGCTAAGGTCTTTTTTTTTTTTGGTAGCTGAGATACCAAGAGTGTGCCAAGACACCCAGCTATTAACTGAGATGGAGTCTCATGAACTTCTTTTGCCTTGTCTGGCCAATCCTCTGAATTGCAATCCTCTGATATCTACTTCTCAAGAAACTCCTATTATAGGCATGTGCTCAGATGTAAAATAATTGAAGAGAAGTTGAAGATATCTCTATTTTAGTGATATGCTCTAATTTATAGTACAATGAAAACAGAGCTAAAACCAGAACCCAGTCATGAAAAATGGCCCATGTGTTTTTATAGAATGGAATGCTGTCTAGAGGGTTAGGTATTTTCTGACTCCAAGTTTCATGTTACATAGAACATCACATCCAAATGTCAATTACCTAAAGGAATGCTTTTCAAATATTTTTCATGGAAGCCAAAATTATTCAGGAGGTGTCCCATAACTGTTTGACTTGAGTTTAATTTAAAATGAACTTTTTGTTCATATTAAATAGATGGGGTAGTGTGTGTGTGTGTGTGTGTGTGTGTGTGTGTCTGTGTGTGTGTGTGTGTTATAATGGGGCCAAGAATAAGTTACCAGATACTCATATGTCATGCATGAGACATCCCTCTCTCAATAAAATGAGTGATTAAAAAAAATCCTATCCAGCTCAAAAAGAAACGGAAGACGCTAAGTTTTGGGAAGAGATGCGATGGACTTTGTGAGAGCAGAGGTGAAGTGAGAGGAATATTTTCATTTTTTCAATCCAAGCCAAATGTGTGGCAGCAGATTCCATTTCCTGAGAAATGGAAGCTGGTATTTTGTTCAGCCTTTAAAAGCCTGAAAGTAGAGTTATACTGTCCAGTCGAAACAGAAAGCGAGACACTGTGCTACTTAATCTTTTACTAATCAATTCTTTTAAAAAGGTCAGAAGTAAAATGGGCAAAATTTGCTTCAAAGATATATTTTATAGAAACCAACATTTTAAAATATTTGTCATCTCAATATGCAATGATTATGAATGTGGTATTTTTATATTAATAATTTTTCATTCAAAATTTACAGAAGCTAATGTACATGTGGTGATTGTAAAATGTCTAGGTGCCTTTGAAGTACTCAACAGCCCCATATGGCTAATGGATACCATGAGAGACAATGCAAAACTACCTACTGTGCACAGTAAAGAAACCACTCAATGCACCTTAAAAAAATCCCCAATGGGTAGACATCACTTCTAATAGTGAAAAGCCAAAATGAGTGCTCCCAACATTAGGTGGAGGCCTTTCTAAATTGGAACTCAAGCAAGAAGAAGTTGTTTTGTTTTTGTATATGTATTTTTTAATGATGGGGATAAAGTCTAGAATTGCATATATTCTAGAAGAACTTTAATACTGAATTATGCCCAGAACCTCTAATATTTCTCATCAGAAGACAAGCTAGTCACATGCTAGTCACAGAAAAGGAGGCTCACTTGGCCTAGGAGACTTGAAAATCTTCAGAAAGGACAAAGGCATCTTTTGAATTTTATTTTATCCCACCAAAGGAAACTATTCACAACTGATAACCCAAGGCATTCGTTCATTCTAACTACAGGAGGAGCCTGGGTGTGTTCTAAAGGAAAAGAGAGTGCAGATGGAAGCAGAAAAGAAAATCAAAGGTGACCTCTTACTCCTATCCCAACCACAGCCTTCTAAGGTGAAGAGTTGAGAGTTGAGAGTTAGGCTCACTTTGAGAAAGGGAGACACGTATACTGTGGTTGAGGGTGAGTTTTGATTGTCTCTCTGGTCAGGCATTCTTAGCTCATTGGCTGAACTAGAATTTTAATAAAAGAACAAAAAATCCTACTAGTTTAGTATTTTAAAGTATCTGAAAGTTTTTTTTAATTTTTATTGCCAAACTGATATACAGAGCTGATACAGTTTCATATGTTAGGCATTAGATACATTTCTTGTACTGTTTGTTACCTCCTCCCTCATTCCCCCCTCCCCCCTTCCCTTTTCCCTTCCCCCCCCCCCGAGTTTTTCAGTAAATTTACACTAAACAGTTTTGCAAGTATTGCTTTTGTAATCCTTTGTCTTTCTTACCCTGTGTCTCTCTATTTTGGTATTCCCTTTTAGTTTCCTAGTTCTAATACCTGTATACATAGTATGGAACAACATGTACACAAAATGAGCTTAATGAATTATGGTAGAAGAGAAGTTTATCTGTTTGTGCCATGCCAGTTGTACCCATAAAGTGATTTTACCTGCTTTAAAGCAGTATTGAAAGCAAATTGCAAACTAGTCTATACACAAAACAAATTGGTATATGGAGACATATTTCAACTCCCTCCCAAATCACTTGATGACATGGAGTTGAAGGTTTCTTCTGTTATCTGCAATTGAATCACTACCACCTTGAAGTAATCAAGGTAACTAATGATAAAGTAGAAGTGGAGTTAACTTTTTCATTATTGTTTGAAAAATGATGATAGTTGGAACATATTTTGAAAAACCACTGACATAATTATTGTAACAATACAATAAGTTTTATAGCCTAGTTAGTTTGAAGGTTACGTTTTTCACTGCTCTTAACATACTTTGAATGAATGGAATTGTTACAATTCAATTCAAGAAGAAATTCCATTCCAATTCTATTAAGAAGGTCCTAATTACAGAAGCAAACCTACTTTCCAAATTCAATCACATAACATATTCTAAAACCATTACATCTGAATGCCTCTTCACTTTCAGCATCTTTGCATTGCATGGTTCTCTCTGCATGGAGAATGGAAAGGAGGAATCAGAGAGAAGAGACAGGGAGAGCAATATACTCTGAGAGAAAGGGAGAGAAAAGAGAAAGAGAAGAAAAGGCAGGAAAGGGAAGAGAAAGGGAGAAGAGAAGAGAGACATCTGAATGGTCATCCGAGCTTTGCCTATTGAAGGAAAAGACCTCCCCCCCCCCCAACTCACCTGTCAACACTCTCTTCCTTCACAAACATTTGTTCTGACACACTTAGGCTGGCCCTTGCTTCCCACTTCAAAGACTCCACTCTGCACAAGGGTCTCCTTATTCACTCTTCTGCAAATACTTTACTATACAACTTGTTGGATATAGAATTGCAATCTTTTTATTTAATCAGTATCAAATTTGGGGACCAAATAGGAAACCTGAGCTCCCCTAATTCGGCAATCTATTCATTCTGTTTCCTTACTGTGGTCAATTTTGGAGCATCATATTATTTTAAATTCTACGATTATGTACCATCTTATGTTTTCGATAAGCTGTATGTGCAAATTTAACATAAGTTTAAATTTAAAAACTTACTATTATCTAAGAAAAAGTGTTTGCGTAATATATAACAATCATTCCTGTATTCAAAGCCTTAATTAGCCAAGACACCAAGGGGGAAATTGTATTATTTTTAGTTTGCTTGATTAAATTCATCCATTAGCTAGATTTTTCCCAAGCTTAAAATACTTTAGAGAATAAATTAAAAGTAATGCCACCTGTTCTAAATTTATTTTAGTTTTGTAATAAGAAATATTATTGTGTTGTAGGTCTCATTGTAAATGGGTCTTTCAAAGTCTTTTCAGTCAGTTATCACATGGCTACCTTTAGTTCTACTTTTTCATGAGGATATACTTAAAGTCTAAACTGTTGGACAAGAAGAGGAGAACCAGGTAGTTCCATGGTCAAAAGCAAACAGGGAAGAGCTGATTAGTTTGGTTCTGTTTTTTAGGAGACAGATAATATTCATACCCACAAGGAGTTAAATAAAGACAAATAATTCATACAATTTCAGTAGCTGAAGGAATTCAGTGTTTCTTACAGAATTATCTTGAAATTTTAAAATCAATATCTGCATATTGAGGCCAGTTAGGTAATAGCAAAAGACAATTACAGTCACCGGTAACAGTACTTACTAGTAAAGAGTTTTACAATTTAATTCTGTTCTTTATCTCTACAAATATGCCTGTATTCACAAAGAAAAATTTATTCTTAAAAAATTTTTTTTTTGCCAGTCCTAGGGCTTGAACTCAGGGCCCAAGCACTGTCCCTAGCTTCTTTTTGTTCAAGGCTGGAACACTACCACCTGAGCTACAGTGCCATTTCTGGCTTTTTCTATACATATGGTACTGAGGAATCTAACTCAGGGCTTCATGTATACAAGGCAAGCACTCTACCACTAGGCCATATTCCCAGCCCCCTTAAAATATTTTTGTATTGTGTTTTTATTTTCATGTTTTTTACTATTCTCTCTTTTCTTTTAAAGATTATGTCATGTTTGGGTTAAAACTCAACAGTTGAAAAAGAGAAAAAACTATATTGAAACTCAGCCACTTAAATAATCCTATGCAAACAAATCTGTTATCACCCTACATAGGGGTGCTTGAGATAATTGGGAAGACCTTCTTTAGACATTGGAAACAAATGTATTCATTCTTTGAGATATTATTTCTATACTCTTGGGCACATTTGTTATCACAATTTAGTGTCCGCTAAAGAAAAGTGTTTTGATAGTAGGGGTAAAACCATGGGAAGGGAATATGAGAGAAAAATTTAAAAAAATAAAAAAATAAAAAGGTACAGTTTACATGGCATGTTGAAAATAACTACAACAATGATGTACCACTTGATCTTAGTACCCTGGATATTGTATATACTGGTATTAGAACTAGGGAAGGAAAAGGAATACCAAAATCGAGAGACAAAGAATAGAAAGACAAACCATTTCAGCAGCAATACTTACAAAAGCCATTTGCAGTAAACCAACTATACAACTCATGCTGGGGAGAAGGAAATGGGGAGGGGGGAGGCGAGGGTGGGGGGGAGGAGGGGGAGGTAACAAGTTGGATAAAAAGTGTACTCAGGAATAGAGGAGAGCCCTAGCTAGGCTCCCTCTGACATCACAGTTTTCCCACCCCAGAGAAACTTCTACTCCTAGAAAGACAGCCCAAGTAAGTTTTAACAGTACAGGGATTCTGGCCAGGAGGGAAAAATCGAGTTTGCTGGTCTGAAAACACAGATTTGAGCTCTGGGTGGTGACCCGCTGCCATGCCAGTGCTGGTGCCGGCACAGCACCCTGCACTCTTTGCAGCAAAACCACACCAGCAGCGAGCAGGGAGAAATCCTCCAGATGGCGGCAGACAGACGCGGATTGCAGTTGGCGCACCTACAGGCTGAAATCGCAGAGAAAGCATGAGTACCCCACAAAAAACATTCTCACTTGCACCCACAGAGCAGCTCCTTGAAGGTAGCCCTTCCCCCCACAGCCAGAGCAAAGAGCGATCTTTGACACTGGCATAGGATCAGACCAGATTGGAACTAAAGCAAGCCTGAGGAAAGTGAGGACAAAGTGGCCATCTTTGAAAATGGCAAGAGAGACTGACCAGTGAGAGCCATCTCCACCCAGGATAATGCCCCCTGCCCAGGTGGGAGGCTTTCCATGGGCTGTGACTCAGCCAGAGGTGCCCACCCTGCCCGCTGGAATTTCTAAATTAAAAGCTAAAGCAGCGAGCAGCTACTGGTGGCACGGAACAGCCAGATGGGAGAACAAACTTCCCGAGAGAGATAAATGGTCCTGTCACTGAGGAAGCCCAATTCCCAGCCCTAAAAGGAGCTGAATTCCATAGCCAGCTCTGCCCAGGTGGCCACCCTGCCCAGGAGGGAGGAACCTCCCCCAGGCAAGCAACTTTCAACTAGGGAAACCAGGCGCCCCACACTGCTGAGTCCACAGCCTATTCAAAGCCAGGCGTTAAAGGCAGCAGCCCAACAGCAGACAGGAGGAGCCACGGTTCCCAAGACTGGTCATGTCCTCATCTACAGTGGTTGCAAGCATTACCTGCAAGCTGTGTGAACCACAGAGCCCCAGGATTTCACTAACAGGGCAGGAGGGTCAGAGCAGATCCACCCCCTGCGAACTGAAAGCAAGGCAAACCAGCCAATCAGGAAAATAGACTGCAGACCATCACAAGGAAACCAGAGACTGGAGAAAGCCCACCCAAACAAGGAGGACTCCATTTTTTTTTTCCTCATATTTTTTTAAGCTTTTTATTTTATTTTTTTATTTCTTCACTTCTGAAACATCGTTGGTTTTTTTGTTGTTGTTTGTTTTCCATTTTTACCTGTTTGTTTTATCTTTTTTTTTTGATTGTTCGTTTTTCTGGTTTTTGTCCTTTTTATTTTTTAATAATTTTTTTTCTGTTTTGTGCATCTTTCAGTATTTTTTCTTTATTTCTCTCTTTGCATTCTCTTTCTTTAAATATTACTTTCCTATGAATAACACCCCCACTCTTTTCTGCTAACTCTCCATTGTCTATCATTTTAACCTTGTTCTTTCTACTGATTCCACTCTTCTCCACATTTCTGAAACTAAACCAAAATCATCACTGCCACCCCCATACATTTTACTCTACTCTCTTTACTACCTCTAACCTACCCTCCTGACTTACTTCCAGGACCTCCAGATTCCATTGACTCCTGGTTATCGGATAGAGGGTATCCCTGCTTAATCCGAGTGAATCAAAGGGGTTCATAGAGAAAGCCAGTCCAAAAGGAACTTAATATAAGAACAAGAATTGCTCATAGGGTTGTAAGAGTAAATAAGTAACTACTGAAAACAGGATCGGTTGTTATATTGAAATTGTATTCTTTAGGAACACCAAATCTAATTTTATATACAGGTATATAAGGCATCTGTATATAATTGTGAACTTCTAAGATTTACACAATAGTGTTTGGTAAGGTCTGCTTTGGGTCTTAAATGGTGCTCACAGGTGCTTGTAGATTGGCATTCCCAATCCAAACGGGCAGAAGAAACACAAGAAAGATGGCAAACAATGGAGTCTTATCTCCCACTCAAAACAAGCAGGAAGCAGAGCAGTCAATCAAAGACATAGAAGAGAACCCTCAAAAATGCTCCACAAAGTCTACTGATAAACATGATAAATGAAAAGTTTGAATCTCTTCAGTCAATTATTCTAGAGCGTGAGGAGGCAAAGCAAAAATTAATGGAGAATTTCGTGGCCTCCACAAATAGAAAGATAAATGAACTTCAAGAGTCAAATGAAAAGATAGCTACCCAGCTGAAAGATTTGAGAGACAATACTCAAAACCAAATTAATGAAGTATAGAAGTCCATGCAGGACCTAAGAGATAATTATAGCAAGGACATGGAAGTCATCAGGAAAGATCAGTCAGAAGGAAAAGAGATTCAAAATCAAGTAGCTAGCCTACAGTCCTGACTAGCTGAAGCAGAGGACTGAATCTCAGGAGCTGAAGATTCCCTAGAATCTATGGAGAAAGATCAAAAATCAATACAAACCCAATCCAATCGACAAAACATCGCTCCAGGAGCTCCAAGACACAATCAGGAAGCCCAATTTAAGGATAATAGGTATTGAGGAAAACCTGGAGAAAGAAGTTAATGGAATAGGCAACCTATTTAATAGATATTAGCTGAGAACTTCCCAAATACCCAGAAGGATAGGCCTATACAGATACAAGAAGCATTTAGAACCCCAAACCTACCAGACCAGAATAGGACATCCCACCAATACATTGTGATCAAAACAGGATCAATAGAGTCCAAGGAAAGAATCCTTAAAGCTGTTAGAAGAAAACAATCACATATAAAGGAAAAGCTATCAGAATTACCCCAGACTTCTCAGCAGAGACCATGAAAAAATGTACTCAGTCCCTTACATATGAAACTGTAACCCTTCTGTATGTCACTTTGACGATGAAAAAGAAAAAGAGGAAGAGGAAGAATGCTTACCAAACAAACAAAAAGAAGAAAGAAAGAAAGAAAGAAAGAAAGAAAGAAAGAAAGAAAGAAAGAAAGAAAGAAAGAAAAGAAGAGAATGAAAAGTGTTATGGAATCCACAAGTGTCTGCCTTCTGATTCAAACCTAGGCCCATAGTTCATCTACAGTTGCAAAAAAGAAAAATTGTAGTCAACTTGAGTTACAGAAACTTGTTTAAATTTAGCCTTATCTTTAAACTGAAGCTTATGAAGCTTAGCTAATTCACCTATAAGTTTTTATGGCCATTTTGTGCTTTTGAATCTTAACGTTTACCTATTCAGTCTGTACTGATATTAACTAGCTATAAAAATAATCGTCACATGGTCAAGAACAGGAAGTACTATGAACACTGAAATCATCAGAATCAGAGTTTTAGAAGCATAGAATTAAAAAATCCCACTGGAAATATAAACAATGTTAACTTCCAAAGGAATGTTAATTATTCATTGTGTGAGGAGAATAAGATGAGAACAGGACAGTTATTTGACAATATTGCACTAGGTATAGTAAAACATTCAAATAGTCTCTGGGAAGATTTTTTTTAAAGACTGGCCAAGTAATTTATATCTAAAGAAAATCTTAAAATTCTTATGCTATTCACATTATAAATTTAAAAATACAACCCACCATTTATTATTTATTTTAATTTTTTAAATTTAACTATATTGCTAAGGTGATGTACAGATGGGTTACAGTTACATGTGTAAGGTTAAACTACCATTTATTAATGTCAGAAATCTAAAACTATTGACATGTATAGTATGATAGATATTTTTTTCTTTATTTTCTTCTAATATTTAGAGAGGGTCTAGTTATGTTGCTGAGATTGGTCTGAAACTCACAATTCTTCTTCATTAGCCTAAAATTGCAGGCATGAACCACTGTTCTTGGCTGAAATTGTCATTTATTCCAACAATGTCCTGACATATAAAATATATAGGACATCCTGTATAACAATGTACTCATAACATATAGCTATAGGTTACCTCTAGGTTGCTAGTATATGTATACATATATCATATGTATATGTATATATATATGTATATGTATATGTGTATGTATATGTGTATATATGTATATATGTATATATGTTATATGTATCACAAGTTGCTATACTGATAGCCTGTATGTGTATAATATGCCTGTTGATATTAATATATATGAAAACGTTGACTGCATATATTAAAGTGGCAAGTGCCTCCAATTTTCCATACATTCTCAGTTATGAATATATTTTTAGATAAAGAAATTTCATTTCTACTACTGCTGACATACTTTTCAGGATTTTTGTTTGACTACTGCCAGTTTGAATCCCTAGACTGGAATAAATGCAGAGCCATCTGTCCTGTCGTGGTGGCTGCCATACTCTTGGGCTTGTCAGCAAGTGTTTCTATTACTCTTCCTGTTCATGTGAAGCTTCACTTTCTTTCCCTGGGGTATAAAGTGAGCCTATTTTCTAATGCAAATATAATTAGGTTATGAGTTTGATAAAAATTCTTGGTGCCAAAATAGTTTAACATTTTCAATTTCAAGCCTCCAGAAATGTTGTTGTTTTTTTCTCTTTGGTTGCTTGAATATTTTATGCTATTTCCAGCCATCTTGTTCATTAACAAATGGCTTCTGAATATAAAATGGTGGATTAATTCTAATTGTAATTAATGTATAAGCCAAGGGAAAAGTAATAAGGGAAATTATTATATGTTAAGGTCAATTTGTATTGTAAACTAACTGGTTGGTGTAGAGACTACTTTGTTACTATTCTTTTCAAGATATGAAGATGTACAGGAAGACAGAGCTCAGGAACTGTTCAGGATGATCATGTGGAATGCAGGAAAATCATTTTAGACAGGGAATGATGAAATCATCACTTTGCTGGCAATACTATAAAAGATAATTTCAACCAATGGTTGTTCTCTGTTTCTAAAGAAAGTAATGTAAACATAGGGAGATAACAGTGGAGAAGACAAGTAGCATGCCATCATCCCGCTGTCCTGAAGGTGTAGGTAAGCATGTAATAGGATAGAACAAACAGAAGCCAGGGGAGAACATGTAGAAATTTGTAAAATATAAAAAGTACATGAAAGGAAAGTAATTTGAATCATATGAAAGATAGGTTTTTCATAAATACAATTTAGTCATTTAAGAGGAAAGCAAATGAAAATGGAAATGCTAACACACCTTTTCAACTACACGCTTCATTTTTCAGGCTTTATCATAACATTGACAATAAAAATGCAGAAGCTTAGCAGGAGTGACCAACTTTAGGCAAGAGGAAGACATTTGGAAAATCAGAGACTATGGTAACTTTACAATCTAGAAACCAGAAAGTTCTGATAGAAGCTGAGTGTCTTGCATATATCACACATATAGAGGCCAGCGGTCAATAGGTGGAAAAAAAAGATATTAAGCTGATGACCAAAACAAGTATTCAAAAATCTCAAAGCTGATATCCATCCAAACACTGTTAGGTAGAATCACCACCTATCAATGCAATCACCTCCCACGGTAGCCGTAATATCTGAAGGAAGCAGGGCTTGGCATCGCACAGCAGCTAAGAACTAATAAAGGAATAAAGAGAAGAATTGTCTACATGCAGAGGAGTATACAGGCAGGTCCTCTATACACAGAACATGGAGATAAAAAACAATGCTTTGTAGAATGGTCAAAATCTGAAACATAAGTACTGAGAAGTTAGGGGGTGAGGCTACGGGGAGAGGGGAGCCCTGGGCTTGGTTTTAGGCATTTGGGGGAAGGCTGAAAAAATGGCTTTGGAGCTGGAGATCGTCTACAAGACAAAGATGAGGGTAAAACATTTCTCTCCCCAGAGAACATTTCTTCTAGAGAGAAGGGAAAATTGGAAATCCCAAAGTCCATGAGCCTAAAGAATCTTACAGGACAGAGCTTTTCAAAATCCATAGTTTGATGTCTTGTAACAAACTTTATTTCTTTTTCCAAGTATGTACTAGCTAAAATTCAGTAGAACACATTGAAGAAGATATAGAGTAGCCTGTTGAAGTTGAACCTTCTCTAAAGTAGAGTGCTGACTGCTTAATTGCTAGGAGCATAAAAGCAAAGGAAGTACAAACCAGCACTTATTTCTGGTCCTTGTCTCCTGCCAGGAGAGATGACTGTGATGCCAATCTACCTTGACACACGAGAGACATTGTGGATGGCATGCATTTCTTTCTGCAGGAGCTCAGTATAGTCAGAGGTTCTCAAGTGTAGCTCCAGACTAGACTCTCACCATCAGATGTACGCCATTAAGGCTTTCCACCCTAAACCACTGGAAATTGTGTGGCCAGCTCACTGTGTAGTTGCCTGGGTGATGATGATGCATGACTAGATGGAGAACCACTGTGTCTCACATAGGAAAGCAGACATAGGCCATGTTAAAGGAGCAAACTTCATGATTAACGAGAAAGCATGCTTCTAGCTTTACAAAGCTTGGTTGGCAATGGGATCAATCATTTTGATTCTAAACAACAAATATGGCTGGTTGCAAAGAGATTTTTTTCCCTTACTTTAAGGAATACCATGTTTGCAAGCACAATCATTATTATGCACAATTGCTAATATATAGGTTTCTGGTAATATTATTTCATAGTATTACAGTTAATAAAGAACAGCACAAGTTAAAGATAAGTATTTCTAGGTTAAAAGAAAAACTACAAAAGGAAAAGCATTTAACTAAGCACACAAGCCCCATCTAGTGGCCTTTTTACCAAGAGTTCAATTCAGATTTCTGAAGGGTGTCAGCACCTATCAAATCAGACTAAAATGAGAGCACTTTAGTACTTAGATAACCGGGTTACAGAGGAGCAGTATTTAAGCATAAGATCAAACAATGTGTTTTTTATTTCAAAGAGAAATCACTTCCCAATTTCTACAATCACTTCCTAATAATCTACAACAAGAAAGGAAGGACATGTCAAGGTGCCATTATGTGCCAGGCCCTATTTAAATGCTATTATAGAGTTCTAGATATAGTATATAGCATGAAGTTAGACATAGATGCAGAATAGATCAAAATGTAATCTCTAATATAAACGAAGATAAATACAGACATAGACATAGAATTGAGGATTAAATTTTGAAACAGGTAAGCAAATATTTCAGCAATATTCCAGCACATAACAAAAATTATATTTCCATGTCTAGGATACTCAGAGATAGCTCAAAGAGGTTTTCTTTTATTAAACTTTTTTCTTTATTGTGAAAATGTGGTACAGAGGGGTTACAGATTCATATGTAAGGCAGTCAGTACATTTCTTGTTCAACTTGTTACCTTCTCTCCCATTCTCCTCCTTCCCCTCCCCCGTCCCTCACCCCCCAAGAGTTGTGCAGTTGATTTACACCAATGGTTTTCTAAGCATTGTTTTGGAATGGTTTGACTTCTTTAAAAAAAACAACCCTACAGTATATTATTTTTAGTATCAGTGTTTATATCTACTATAGTAGGTTTTCATTGAATGGCATTGCTGAGTTCTTTTGCCTTTGCATACTATTTTCACCTTTCTAAGAAATAAAAAGGTTTCTGTAATACTCTGTTATTCTTGATCCCCAGTGTGGCACTCAATGAATAGCTTAATAATAAGTAAATAAAATTTATGGGTATATAAATGCATGAATGAAGTAAGAGATGATTAAGTATTTATGTTGTGTTTCAGATATATGTTGTTATGCATATAAATATAAATTCACATAGACATATATTACATATGTTGTCTTTGTCCTGGCTATTTTAAAGATGAGTCTCATGGGTAATTGCACCAGGATGGGCATCAGATCTCTCTTCTCTGTGTCTATGTCCCCAGTAGCTAAGATTATAGCTGTGACCCACTGGCACCTGGTTGATTCTCTTAAGACAATGTAAAGAAATCATATCAGCAACTATATGAGTTTCTAGTGATGTCTTTGCCTGATTCTCTGCATTCTATAAGATTTAATTTTTTTCAAAAAAATACTATTAATTACATCAAGAATTTTACCAATAAGGGATGAATATTTAAGTGAGTAATTACAATGTACTGTAGGAGCTAGGAAGTGACATGTGAGTGGCTCTGAATTTTAACTGTTTATATTTCCATGGCAGAAGTGACTTTCTGTTGGAATTTGAAAGGAAGACTATCATACTCGTTCTTAAAAAAAGAAAAAGAAAAAAACATGGTGGAAGACATTTCAGTAAGAGGAAGCTAAGCAGAAGGATTTTTCAGGTCTCACGCTATGGCCACCAGTCTCCAGTATGCTCAGGACATATTGTACAGGAACAGAAGCAACATGGCACTGAGGGATGAAATCAGAACACAAAGATCACAAGCAGAAAACCACACAATCCTCAAGTCTGACCTGACCGGGCAGGTATTTAGGCAAAAGAAAAATCGTCAACAAAACAAGGTTACCAACCTTGACGTTGATGGCATAGCTTGGTCACTAATAGGTAAGTAATCCCACTTCCTAACTAATCAGCAGTTAACTATTTACACAGAGTTCACAGATCACAGCACAGCCTGATCAAGGATTTTCCCTTTCCACCAGTTTCACATCCCATTCATAACTATGAATTAATTTTGACAGGATAAGCCTCAATGATGATACAGATGTCATGTCATCAGAATCTAATAATACTGCTTAGAGTACTACCCTGTTGCCCATATTATTAACAAGGATAGTCCAATTAAAATAATTGCTTAATTTTTTCCCTTAAATATTCTACATCTATTAGAGGTTTATAAAACTATGGATAAAAGCACAGAGGTGGGTCTCACTTGCTTCAGGATTATTTAATAACATGATGCTAAACTCTTGAATTTGAAAAATTAGTTTTAGAAATGTTGGGCATTTTGTATTTCCATGAAAATAACAGTGAGTGAATCTTTTCAGGCACCATGTAGGATAGTACTGCTTCTAAGTAACAAAGAGAGCCATCTTTTATAAAAGGGTCTTTCTCAGGAAACATTTTCAAGGTGACATGTCAGTTCAATGCAAGGTGCATTAGATGAACAAGGGAGACATAAAATTTACTATGACTATAAAACATGTGAAAACTTTCACATATGCCAAGGAATACCCTCCTTTTTCTTATCTTATTTTACCCTATAGAACTCTTTCAAAATTGATTCTACTTCTCTGATCTTTCAAAGCTGAATTTAAAGTTTCATCTCTGAGTACATTGAAAAGGTTATGTTTTGATTGCTGTTTTCAGTACTGGAAGCTATTATATATATTTAAAAGTCCTTTTAAAGTTTCCATCTTGGAACACTTACTATAATCATTCATACATTGTTATGATTTCTGTGGTCTGAGTTATAATGATCACCTTTAGGTATCCTAGGACCCCAATACTCAAAACTGTAAATATTTTATTAGATCTATCCTGAAATTAAAAATTATTCCTCCTATTGATTGATTCATCCATCCATATATCAACAATCTACTCAATAATATATGCCTTCATCCATTTTTTCAATATTTATAAAGTACTGAGGTATATCTTAAAGCTAAAAGTACTAAAATTTTACTAGTAATACACAAAATTCAAAATCTGTCATAAAGTAAGAGAAATGGCATTTAAATTTTGATAAATAAATCCTATGCTAGTCATGTTTTGGAAGCCATGGTAGTGGAATCCTCAAACTGCACAAGAGAGTCTCTTGGGAAATGGATCGCATCTCTGTAAAGCCAGTGAGTCAAAGGACACTCCCAAATTCCCAGGAGAATTGCTTTGTGCCCCTAGTTTTTGGATTTCACTAATACTAAAAAAAAAAAAAAAAAAAAAAAAAAAAATCAATGTTTACCCTCTTCTCCATGCAAAGATTTTAGGCATTCAAAATTGTCTTCATATGTTAACGTAATAAAAATTTCATGTATTACTGATTCCATGGATATAAAGATGAACAAGAAACTGAGACCATTTTTAAGAGTTTTTGGTCTGTGAGAAAATAAAAAGCAAATAAACAATTTAATTGCTCATGGCAATTCTGTTGTGACAACCAGTTAACAGATGAGAGACAGGAAGGCTGGTACTCTTAAAGTGGTAGAGAAATCACCATAGGACAAAAAAATAAGGTTGGCATTCATATATTTCAACAACACATTGTGCCTTGATTACTATGATATGCTTGGAGATGCCAGCTGTAGCTTTATTATTACCAGTGAAATTTTAAATTTTTGATAGCAGAAAATGGATCCGCTCCTTGATCTGATCTGAATATTGACTTGGCACAATGGTAGTATGTGATTTATGAGTTGGCTGATGACAATATTGTACATAGCATGCCACAATTTTACACAGTTTTCTAAGAATGCTCTGTCTTCTGTAATTATCACGTTTCTATTTCTGCTTCCTCTTCCTCACCCTATAGTGAATGCTCCCTAATGATATTACCAATGACTGTTCTTTCCAGTGTGTGGGTGTAGTGCAGTTCTTTTGAGAAGCTTTTTAATTATCTCCTAACTGGAATATATATCCTTTGTATATGCTGTCATAAGATTTGCTTGTCCCCAGTAAATTTCCTTAAACTGAACTCTGATTATTCAGCTTTGTTTTTCAAAGACATAAATTTTCATGGTGACTAACATGAAATAAGTGTCAAGAAAGTGTTTGTTGATTAGAGCATAAGTTAATGAATGATGTGTGAATAAGAGGTTAACTTCCAAGAAAATAAAATTATGGACTTAGGACCACAAAGAGGAATGCAGATTTAATTCAGAGTTCAGAATGTGTATGAAAGTAGTGTCATGATATTTTTTGAGTTTTATGATGTAGTTTAGATTTCAGAAGAAACAGGATTCTACAGAATATACCTGTAACACCGAAGGGCTGTTAATAATTACTCTGAAAAAACTTATGACTTAAAACTTATATTAACTTTACAAAGGTAAATTCAGAGAACTGGAATTTACCTAATATGTTACTTAATAAGCCAATGTAAGTATCTATGTGCTATGGAACAGGCTTATAAGTCAATTAAAGGAGGTCAAACACAATAAAAAGTAATTTTTAAATAATAAATACTGTGTTTAAGTATTTCCTTCAAAATTAAGATGTTACATACACATGAATCAAGAAAATTACACTTTTCAGTTAGATGTTTAACAATTATCACTTAATAATTACTTTTGGCTTATTAATTTACACTCAAAATAGCACATTATGCTAATAAACACATGGTGAAAATATGAAAGTCATGTAATTCACAAATACTCATAACTGTTGAAGAAAACTATTCTTATCAAATGAACAGTACATTCTAACTCAGACTTGTTTTTTACTTATAAGCCTGTATTGATTTTACATATAAACATGTATATACTATTTTACTTGCTGCATAATATTGTTGACTAAAATTAATGTCAATATTTTCACTCACTAGACAAGCTGTTTTTGATGTTAATTAAGATGTATCTTAAAGACATGTAGATTGTATTCATATCCACTCATGCATTTGAAAACACATCCACTAAATGTTTTATGTTTTGAGGCATTGTGGTAAGGACTGTAAGGCAGTTGTTCTTATGTTTTGTTGTAAATAACAATGACTTAGTATGCATATTAAGCACAAGTTTCTAGTTTTTTCCACAGAAAATATTGATGTAGTATTTTATGTATAATTATGTGATCTGTATTTTAAGCAAATATAACTATATTCTGTGTATGTGTGTGCAGGGAGGGGTGGGGGGCGGTTGCCACTACTGAAGCTTGAAATCAGAGCCTCACAGTATCCTTTGACTTTTTCTTTTTTAATCAAAGCACACATCCTACTACTTGAATCACACCACCACATTGGGTTTTTGGAGTAAATTAGACATAAGATTCTCAGACTTTTTCTGCCTGAGCTGGCTGCAGCCTCTTCCATCCTTAGATCTCAGCCTCCTGAGAAGCTAGGATTACTGAGGTGAGCCACCGCCACCTAGCTGATATAATTCGTAAGCAGGTTGTATACAACATCATAACAATTAGTATTGTCATATCTAGAAAAGCCAAAAAGGATGGATGACTTGCTCTCAAAGGTCTCTCAAACCATTATGGTTATTACAACTCATAACAGAGCCATAAGAACTAATAAAGTACATGTGGAAATGAAAATACATTTTAGAAATATTATATGTCTCATAAATATAGTATGTTGGAGAAGTATTTGACTATATCATAGAGGGTTAATTCATGTTTTAGGAGAAATGGGAATTTGGAAAGTTTAGATAACATACTGGAAATCTACTTTTGGTATCAAATGATACTTCATACCTTCTACCTTCTTTCTGTTTGATTTTTATTTGTTTGTGAATTAATTACCCGGCTTCAATCTTTTCCCAGCTCTGTGTGGTTGTCTCTGGGAAAGATGAACAGTCTCAGCAGCAATCAGCCTTCAGAGAGACAATTTTACACACTAGTTCCATTGACAGTGCTTGGCAAAGGGCCATATTAAATCAAAGACTCGGTTGGTTACAGAACTAATTCCCCAGGGTACTTCTCACCCAGAAGACGGCTATTTCCTCTTTCCCTTTGTGCAATATCTCCAAGCATGAATGAATTATTTCATCTCGTTTTCTGCATGATTATTTTCTTCTGTATTTTGGGAGGCAATTCGACAACAGATGTTGGATAGCATCACAGTAGACTATACAACCACAGAAACTTGAAGTAGTTTGATACTTCTAAAAGCATTCAAGAAGTCAGCTAGTAATTATGCTTTAATTTTAATCATACTGATAACCCCAGATGTGTCCTGTACTGAAAGGATAGAGTAATACAGATAGGTAGGGAGGGAGTTAGGTAGGTAGGTAGCTATGTACATAGATAGATAGATAGATAGGTAGATAAGATAGATAGATGATATATAGATATTAAAGCATAAGGTAAAATTTAAAAATATATGTTGAGGAACAGTTATTAGAAATTCATGGGAACAGTCATCATGCCCAGGGTAGAAGTCCTTAGATTCCCTAACTGACAATAAGGCAAGCTGATTCTCGGCTCTTACTAGAGGAGGATATGTTGTGGGATGGACAATGATCATTTAGTCTTTTTTGAATGATGTCCTGAATCTAGGAGACACCACATTGTTGTTAGTCAGAATAGCGAGGAGGCAAAGTTACTTAATACAGGTAATGTCCATGGGTATAATGCATACTTTATTATAAAAGCTAAATGTGTCTGGAGGGGGGAATGATCTTCTGCTCTTAGAGATACAATGGCAATACAACTGTAAACAGTAAAAAATTACCATTTCCCTTCTTTTCTTTCTCTCTGGGCAGCAAAGCTAGTAATAGGCTATCTGGCAAAATAGTTTGGGAAATATAATTTATAGATTTAGTAGTGAAATTTAGTTGAAGAGTTTGGAAATTTTAGCTTTTCTCATTACAATTTACAGAAGAGTGGGTTTGGATAACCTATATGAAAGCTCTAGAAACATTGTGATAAGTAAATATGTGTCTTAGAATAAGCGAGGAAGGAAATGGGGAGGGAGGAGGCAGGGGAAAATGAGGGAGGAGGTAATAAGTTGGATAAGAAATGTATGCAACTGCCTTACATATGAAATTGTAACCCCTCTTTACATCACTTTAACAATAAAGAAATGGGGAAGTAAATAAAGAATAAGGTAGAACTACTTACAACTTATTTCACTGACGAAACTAAATTTTTCCAAAAGTATGTTTTTAGTTATTAGAAGAATTCAAATTTGTGGTATGAAGTTAACAAAATTATTGTTTAACTGGTTATATGTTTCCATTGCTCAACTGACCTCTCTTTAGAGATATTTCCCTAACTAATATTACATGGTATCTTGGATTCTCATATTGGTGTATAGAACTAGACCTTCAGTTTAAGAGTATTATTTCAACAGGAATGCAGCAATGGACAGTACAGAGCTGAGAGTCCAACATGGTTTTATAATTACAATTTAGAGAGAGAAGTTACACAGGTAGGCTAAGATCCTAAGATTGTGGCAGAGTGAATAGGAAACAAGTTTGGGAAATGTAGGGGAATAGGCAAGAAATAACATCATTACAAGAGAAACTGAGCAGTTAGGGCTATGGATCTGGTTCTGTGGACAGTGATGGCAACAGAGGCTCCATTGGAAATCTTCTGAGTTTCTGGGAGCAGTTCTCTCATGTTTTTTAAGTATGTGTATTAAGAAAGACAGTTTAAGTCCACCACTTATTTCAATAAGAAATCAATTACTTGTTATTGTTGGTCATGAAGCTTAAACTCAGGGCCTGAGCATTCTTTTGATAAAGGCTTTCCTCAACCACTTAGAGCCACAATGCCACTTCCATTTTGGGGGGGTGGTTAATTGGAGATAAGAGTTTTATTGTCTTTCATGCCCAGACTGGATTCAACCCGTGATTCTCAGATCTCAACCTCCTGAGTAGCTAGGACTATAGGGATGTCCAGGTTTGTTTTATAATAACATTGTTTCCAATGTTGAAAACCTGATTTCAGTTGCCATACTCACTGGTATTAGAACTAGGGAAGTGAAAGGGAATATCAAAATTGAGAGACAAAGGATAAAAAGACAAACGACTCCAAAAGCAATACTTGCAAAACCATTTGGTATAAACCAACTGAACTCATGGGGAGAGAGGGAAAGGGGGAGAAGGAGGGGGGAATGAGGGAGGAGGTAACAAAGAGTACAAGAAATGTACCCAAGGCCTAACATAAGAAACTGTAACCTCTCTGTACATCACTTTGACACTAAGAAAAAAAAAAAAGAACAAATGGAATAAAGAAGTGGCTGTATGTACTTATAAGTGATATATATATATATATATATTGTTTATTTGAATTAGAAAAAGAAAGTGGAACAACAAAATGGTGAGACAAAGGACAAAGGACAAACCAATGTAATAGCAATATTTACAGGAAAATATGTTGGAAAAGAACTTTACAACTTGGGGGGAGCCTGGGGGGAGGAAAGTGGGAGAAAAATGAAGGAGGGGGTAATAATATTTGACAAAAAATGTGCTCATTACCTTACATATGTAACTGTAATCCATCTGTACCCCGCCTTGCCAATAAAATTAAATTATAAAATGGAAAGAACAAGTGAAATGTTGTTTAAGGAAGTGCATACTGATGGTTTAAAATGTCCGTTTGGAACATTTGGAATTGTATTGTATCTCCCTGACTTATATACCAGGTCCAGTTCAAGCTGTGGTTTTCAGATCTCAGTCTCTAGAGTAGAATAGCTAGGTTATACAAATAATAGTCACTGGCACTTCTTAGGATTTACATATTTTACTCAGGATTTTGTTGTTGTTGTTTTATTTTATTGTTCTTTACAATGGGTGGGGTAAGATAGGTCTTCCACGGTGCTATGAATTCTATATGAACTAAAGCTGTGATTAGCTTTTCAGACAATACAGGAACACACCAGTTACTTTAATCAGGCAGGTAGTAAGTTATTTGCACAAGATTTACTTAATTTTTGTGCACATTAGTTCTCCTAACCCATTCATTATGCCGCTCATAAAATAACTCATTGCCTTTCAAATAAAATGCAAATTCTTCCCTCGAGTATGTAAAGTCCATTGTAGTTATTTTCCTCATTTTTATACTTCCAGTAATTTGTTTCAAGAAATATTACGAGTTCTCTCCTCTGGAAATACAACCATTGCTTTGTTCATGATGTTCCCTCCTTATGTGATACTTTTCTTCCCTGCTGTCAGTTGCTGAAAGCAGGTCAGAAATCCCTTCTCTCAAATGTCACTTTCTCATAAATATTGCAGCCAAATATTTGTTTGTTTACAGGTTTGCACTTCATCTGTCTCCTCCATGAAGTATTTTATGATTTCCCCATTTGGATAGTCTTTCTTTTCTCTGTGTGCACACAAACCTTTCATTATTTTGCCTGGCATTTAATGTGATATGGGACACTGTGCAAAGTTTTCCTTCAGTATTTATCACAAAGAAGAAGGGGTGATAAACGGGGATTGTATCTGCTGACACATCCAATCTATGGTTTCAAAATTGAAGTCTCACCGAAACTTGTGTGAATTTATCATACACATATTTATATATGCCAACATACATATTTATGTACATACAATATGTGTATTGTATATATATGTAATCTCAACAATTTATTGGCTTTTGCAGCAGAATTATGTAGATATGGGTTTATTTCTGGTTTAGTAAAGTGCTATATAATCTTAAACTGGGACAACTTCTATCTACTGGTATTTCATTGAATTTTAAAAATTTATTTCTTCTGTTGATCATAGCATCACATTTTTCACTATGGTTTCTTATTTTCTTTCATTGATTTGATATAAATTCACTTATGAAATATTACAGAAGAGCTGTTTAATCTGATTTACAAGCTAGGAGGGTTCCTTAAAGTTTAATTAATAAGTCTTTCATCATTTTTCTCATCAATGTAACATCAATCTACTCAATGAAAACCATTACTTATGTATTCATGAAAGTGCGCTTTGTTCAAATTCTATTATTTTTTTTTTTTTGGCCAGTCCTGGGCCTTGCACTCAGGGACTGAGCACTGTCCCTGGCTTCTTCCCGCTCAAGGCCACTCTGCCACCTGAGCCACAGCGCCCCTTCTGGCCGTTTTCCATATATGTGGTGCTGGGGAATCGAACCTAGGGCTTCATGTATGGGAGGCAAGCTCTCCTGCCACTAGGCCATATCCCCAGCCCCCAAATTCTATTATTAAAAGCTGTGAATGCTATACATAACTTTTAAAGAAGACGGAAAATGATTTTCTGTGATTCATTAGGCATCCGTATCATATTACTTGGAATCTTGTTAACAAAGTAGCAAGCAGCTAGAATGAGTCTCAATTATTTATTAACCAAACTGGAAAGGTACAAGAATAATATTCATAGTGCTCACACATTAATTAAAACGTATTTAGTTTAGACATGTATTTCACTTCTCTTCATTGTAATTTTCATCATTACATGAGAGTTGTTTAGTTATTTCAAGTATTTATATGTCTGAATATTGAACAAGATCATGAAGTAATTGTTATACTTTTCTGTGGTTTTATTAGGTACTTGTACTATGAAGATCAATGTCCAAAGATTATTCAAGATTATATGAATTATCAATATGTTCATGATCTTTTCATCTAAGTAAACCTAAATAATGATTTATTTTGCATATATTTATTAAGTGAAAACATAATAAGCAATTTAATTATTTTTGTTACATTTATCTTAGTTTTGTCATAACTAGTAAATGATTTATTTAATACTTTGCCAAATAAGATTAATGCATTTTAATTAAAAATTTTCATGCTTTACTTTAGAAAGAATGCATGAACTTTTATTTCCCCATTTGTTTGGTGCTGAGAAATCAAACACATGGCTATATACCCATTTCCATATTCTTTTTTTTTAAATCTTCACTTTTACATGTTTGTATCTGTGTAGTTTATTGTATTGAAATATAGTTAAATATTTCACACATGTGGTTGCCAAGGGAAATTGTTTCTCTTGGTAGTATGGTAGAAAAGAATAGCAAGAACTGGGTTCCGTTTTCATGGTGGCCTGTCCCAAAGGATTTCTTGAGAATTTTAGGGTTGTTGTCAATTGGTCTGGAATAAGTGTAAAGGAGAAAAATTTATGTTGTTAATTTCTTCTTTCACTGTCCTAATGATAGATGTCACATAAGTATCTCCATCTTAGTCTGGGAAAGTATTGCACAGCCTGTCTTTGAATCCTCTGAATTACATATTAATACAGAGGAGTTTCATATGAAAATTCCATCAATGTCCATTGTATGCTTGGAGCAAATGTACCCCTTATATTATATTCTCTTAAACTTTTTCCCGTTTTTTTTAAAAACAATATTTTATGACTTTTCACTTTATTATCTCCATACCTTTGTGATTTACTTTGATGCACTGTAACTCCAAGTACTCATAGCTTTCCCCTTCCCTACACATATTCTCAATATAAATATTCAAAACTATTTCTATGATATGTGTACCTACATGTACATGTTATCTGACATTTAGATTAGAAAGAGGAAATAAAATATCCCCTAGACAATGGAAAATAACATGAAATAAATTATATAATATGAACAAATGCATATTTTTATAGTTGTGGAAATGAAAAGTTGTACTTTTAGAGCTCTTGTTAATCTCCATGCCTAGGTAATTTTGAGCTATAGATAATTAATTTATGGTGAAAGTATCAATGTAGAAACATGTCGATTCAGTCTATAGCACTGCTTTACTAAATAAATCAGACTCTCTGTAGTACCAAATAAAAGTTCATGTGTTTTTTTTTTCCACTGTGTACATGAAGCACAATATTCACTCTCAAAGTCATCCTTTGTATTACAATTTAGATTCATCTGCTAGAGGCTGATATGGAGTTTCTAACTCAGAAATCCAAAGCAAAGTATAAACAATTGGTCTATTCATTCCAGACTATAGAACATTAACTAAAAATTACACCTAGATCTAGGAACTTAATATTCCAAATATATTACTCTTCTAAAGTAACCTTATTTGAATTGGATACTTTATGTTTTAGTAAACACCTCTCCTGAGATATCCCTTTGGGAAATGCTTCAGAAACTCAATAGTTTCGTTATAGTGAGAATACCTCGTGATTGTTGTTACTATGACAAAGAACACTAACAATAGATAGTTGTAAATAGGGTTGATAAAAGAGTAGAGAACCAAAAACTGATTTCTCGAATATTTAGAATGTGATGATGAGAAACTTATAAAAGATAAAAATGACAGCATATGAAATGAGAATAATATATAAGCATCTATTTTTTAATAAAATTTTGAATTGGTGAGTTGGTGGCTAACAGGAAGGCCTCAGCAGCAGTGTTGCCTTGCCTGATGGAATGGGCCCATCTGTTTGAACACCTTTCATGCCTGTTCTGCAGACTGACATCACCAAGACAACACTGGCACACACCACCACCAAGATTGATGTCATTTACAAGGCTTTTGATGAAAGCAAAACACTTAAAAATTGCTAAACATGCTGCACAATATAGAGCTGCTACATAACCCAGAAAATTCATAGATAAATAACAAGAGAAGAATTTGCTGATGTTAAGATGTTTAAGATTTATAATCACCCTACCTTTCCATGTCTGTTATTGGCTTCAACTTAGGGTCAAACACGTTTTGCCTGAGATTGTTACTGTGAACCATCTTGTCAAATTGAATTAGTTTGTGGACAATATATATTTTAAATTTTAAAACAGAACTAGGGAATCTTTAACTTCTATTTCCCCCATTTCCTGAGGGAAGAACAGGACAGTCCCTGTCTCACTCTTTCTCTTCTATTTCTTCCTGTATAATTCGTTTCTCTAAAATAAATACTTGTGAAAACTCAAAAAATTAGAAGCAGAGGCATTGCAATATAAAATATATTATTACATAAGAATTGTCTACAAATGAATTAACTGACATAACGTAGATTCAAGGGCGATCTCAAATAGTGTCATTCGTTAGAAGGCCAAAATCAAAGTTCAGCAAAATACATCTCAGGAAGTGGGTACTAGGAAGTGGGATGGGGTCAAGGAGAAAAGGTAAGGCAGATAAAATGGAGAGAAATTCAGATGAGCTTCCAATATATACCCTACAAAATTAAGAAGGGTGTGGGAGGTAAGGGTGGGGAAGGATTGATGAAAATGCTGAAGGGCTGACATTGATCAAGGTATTTTGTATTCCTTCACTGTTTTATTAGTTGGCAACTTCTTTGTATAACTAAATATAATAATAATAAAAAATTTAAGGAAAAATGAAAAGAATTATAAGCAACACTGCAACAGATTTTAGAAACTGCACAGGGAGTGATTTTCTTATAGCCTGTCCTTAGCAGCTCTCTGATTCATTTCTTTAATATTTTAAGCTATTTGGACTTAGAGATATTAGAAATGTAGGGAAAGTGTTGATGAGTCATTGGTTTCAGTAACATGAGCTTTGATCGGCATGCCTAGAAGAAAACTTGTGTTTTCCCATTGGTGTTTGTAAACAGCATCACTGTTTTCTACCGTGAAAAGACCCAGGTGGCAGTTCGTGTGGGTAGGGATGGAAAAAAATGAAGATTAAATGCCATGTCAATCCCGTAATTTCAGGTTATTAGTGAAAGAGCAAGCAGTGAATAGAAGAGTCAAATTTTAAGTGCAACAAAAACATAGAAAATATTTATTTCATATCAGAAATTTGAAACCATTCCAATGTAATAGAGGAATTATTTTGAGTGAAAATTATGTGGCATAGATAGCTTTTTCAAAAGAGACATATAATAACACTTAAAATAGTTTTCAGGGCTGGGGATATGGCCTAGTGGCAAGAGTACTTGCCTCGTATACATGAGGCCCTGGGTTCAATTCCCCAGCACCACATATACAGAAAACGGCCAGAAGTGGTGCTGTGGCTCAAGTGGCAGAGTGCTAGCCTTGAGCAAAAAGAAGCCAGGGACAATGCTCAGGCCCTGAGTCCAAGGCCCAGGACTGGCCAAAAAAAAAAAAAAAGTTTTCAAATAGAATTGGGAATAGGGCTAATTATGATTTATTTCAAGATCTTAACACAAGCAATATCCTAGTAAACGTTTCAGAACTACAGTACTTTTAGATTATTAAGATGATCCAAAATTATTTCTTTAGTTGTTTTACAAGTCTCAAACAAGTTTAGCACAGGTAAAATATTACAATGTTTCTTAAAATTAGAAATGTTACTTATACTTTGCTACTTTCATTACCCATCTTTATTTCAGCATACTATGGTCAGTGGTTTCCTAAACACTTATTAAAAATTAAAAGACCACAGTCATCAATCATTAGATACTCTTTTCAGTTCTAGTGGATACTTGCATGTACAATACCTTACCACTTAAGCAGTAATTTGAACCAAGGTTTTGAAGTAAAAAAAAAAATCATTTTACCTTCCTGACACTTAGATTTGTGAGAAAACACTAGCTGAATATCCTTCACTGGTTCGTTTTTGTCATGAAACAAACCCAAAGCTAACAAGTTTTTGAGCTTATAAGAATGTTCAGAAGCAGAAAATCTGATAATGTAACCTACTACACATACACACACACATACACACGTATATGCACATGCACAACACACATACACACATGTATATGCACACCCAACACACATACACACATGTGTATACACACATGCACACATACCAGATGAATTTTATTTCAACTTATATTTCTTTCTTGGCAATCATTATAATATCTTAAAATCTTGTTAACATTTAAACCTAAATTGAAGTATAGTAAATATTAAACATTACATAGAAAATAAGAGTTTGAATTGCATATTATTCTAATAAATAAGTGTTGTGATTTTACTGGCTTGGTGAAACACTTTACTTTTCACTCTTTTTTCTTTTTTGTCCACATACAGAGAGAGAGTAAGATAGAGATAATGAATCTGATAAACTGCATTCACACCACTTAGAAGAACGCATATTCTTATTTCTGCTAGTAAGAAGAAACCTCAGTTTGCAGCAGAATCATTGTAACTTTTAATCCATTGCTGTTTAAGCCTGCTCACACTCTTGTGAGTTGATCTTCAGCATTAAATTAAAAATATGATTATGTCTATTAGAAAAACACATTTCTTCATGTGAATTGTCTTCCAACTTTGCATTTTTATTGGCCTCAGCTCCTTTAATCAACAAATGTGTTTTATAAAACTAGACCTTGAAGAAATGGAAGACTGGTGCATGAAATATTTGAATGTCTTTCACTTACTACTACAGAAAAATTCAAAGCAGAGTTTTACTTTTATGAGAAGGTATATCATACCAGCAGACCAAATGTGTTTAGGTGATTTAGAGTCAGGTCAATCTTCAAGAAAAGCTGTCATGTCTGGACTGTTTTAGCTTTGCTTTCAGTAGAACAAGAAGTAAATGAGTAGTTGAAAGTCAGTTTCTCTGGGGATGTTAACTACATTAACTGTTATATTACTCTCTCGATTACTTTGGCCTTTTTCTTATATGAACAAATACATGTACAAAAATTGGAAAACACAGGACCAATAGTCTTCCCTCAGTGACAACCCAGAAGAGATAACCACTTGATAGATTTATTTTCCCTTTTTATAATTGAGAATTTATATTTTTGTGATAGTGACCCAAATAGTAACACTAGAGATGATTTCAAAGCTACATAATTCAATTCAGTGTTTGGTAAGATTTTTCTTCCAAGAGAGCAAATGCATAAGAATTGAATTCAAATAGTTTTGACCACTGATTCATTATCTGTTCATTAATTGCTTGTGGGACATGTGAAGCATATAGCAAGCATTGTTTTACTTTTGTTTCTCAAATGAGTCCTCACATTTTGGGTGTCCAACATTGGCTTTTGTTGTCTGAGGCTCCTACCTGAGCTTCCTGAAGAGCTGATCACCAGCACGTGCTACCCACCTAGCACTGCCTACAACACATGCAACCCACCTAGCGCTGCTACAATGTGGCTACGCTGCAGAGTAAAAACACTGCAAGCAGCATACTCCTATTTTAAGCATTTTACAATTTAAATACTTAATAGTATGCCTTCTAGTTCCACATTTTTTTTTATCAATATTCCTTTATTACTCATCCATGTTCAATGAACCGTGCTTCTTGAAAATGTTTGTGAGCCTCAGGATGGCAATCACACATTACTTTTCCTCAGAAAAAAAGTCATTTCTATTGTAACCCATTAACTAAAAATAAAGACCCTCCCCCCAAATAAATGTTCTGAGTACAAACAAGCCAGCTTCTCTTCATTTCCAATTCCTCTTGCCCACTTCTGAACCGATTGTCCACAGTTCTCTGTGTTGATCATACTCATCCTTAAAGGTATTTCAAAGTCAAAGTTTCAAAGTGGTGGCTCACTTACAGTTTGTGATTTGCAGCGTTCTCTTGACTTCTCCGCTCCCCGAGCCCCCGCAACCATCCTCATCGTCGCAATCCCCACTGACTTGCTCTACCGTGCCGCCACCGCTGCCCAGCTGAAGAACTTCCCACTTGTCAGGTTTGGGTGATCGACCCTGCAACAACTAGATACACACACACACACACACACACACACACACACACACACACGTAATTATTAACAGCAAATTCACAGTTCTAAGTGCTCTGTATCATAAAACTTAGGTAGAAAATAGAATGATTCTCTGTCATGGTAATACAGTTTTGCTGTAGCTACCTTACCAAATCAAATCATCACATATATATGCATATATATACTAAATAAATAAACATACTACAATAGTGATAACTAATGGGTTCAGTCTCATGCCATGGAAGAGCCACCATTTCCCTATTAACTTTGTGATAGGGCTTTGAATGACAGTTTGGAAGCAAATAAAAGCAGCCACCCAGTTTATGGGTAGTCTGGCAGAGGAATATGATGTCTGAAAAAAAAATGTTTCGGTATGATAAACCAAATTTCAATATAGTAGAAATTCAACTGAAATTATATTGGCTGAGTATGTTGAATTCCTTTGCAACCAACCAACCATCCACACATTCCCAAAGAGAAATAAAGCACTATCTTAGTAGAAAAAGCACTCATCAAAATAATCAAGAACAGGGCTGGGGATATGGCCTAGTGGCAAGAGAGCTTGCCTCGTATACATGAGGCCCTGGGTTCAATTCCTCAGCACCACATATACAGAAAACGGACAGAAGTGGCGCTGTGGCTCAAGTGGCAGAGTGCTAGCCTTGAGCAAAAGGAAGCCAGGGACAGTGCTCAGGCCCTGAGTTCAAGGCCCAGGACTGGCCAAAAAAAAAAAAAATCAAGAACTTCAAACATAGTTTCATTTATTCTTTTATAGATAAAATATATGGTACAATGTGAAATGGCTCAGAATTCAACCTTGGGACAAAAACTTTAGGCCTTACTTCTATTTATTTCTAAAAAGTCATTAAAAATTTAAGTAATTCCTGGGTCTTGGTTGTCAAGAATTCCATTTGCCTATATGAATAAAGTGAATGGAACAGCCATTTTCCCTACAGCGTAAAGTACTGGTAATACTTTTTGAAAAATATTGTAAATGTCTGAACTTCTTTCTAAAGAGGTGACTTTAGGGATAATAGAAACTTTATCTAAAGCTAAGATTAAGTAAGGTAATCTAATATGTGCTGTCACATCCCTAAGGCAGTTTTGGGGAACAAGTGACCAAAAGCTTCCCCTGTAATGTAAATGAATTGTACCACTGTTGCCTGCTTTGTCAATATTTAACTTAACACAGTGGTTTTTGAAAAGTTAATAGTTGTAACTTCTGTGATTTTCTGAACATGTATGATTATATCACAGATGTTAGTGGAATACACAATCCAATAACAGCATTTCATATTGAAGAACATAGAGGAATACAATCTCAGTACATCTAAGATAAGTGCACTTATATAAAGAATTCTTCTATCAATCAGTTAAATTTTGAAGTTCATAAATTTCAAAAATATACTTGTTTAAATGGACTACTTTCTAACAAAAAGCAGTGCTAGTCACCTGACAATAACTTTTAAATTCTTATTTGTGTTTGCTAGAATTTCTCAAAGAATACATACATTTTCCTTTCCTTTTTGTGAAAGAAAGTTTGAACTCACACCCTTCTAGTTGCTTGTTTCCTTGGATGGTACTCTACTACTTGAGCCACACTCTAGACCTGTTTAATTTCTGGTCACTTCAAAGATGAAACTTGGCAGACTTTTCTGTCTAGGCTATGCTCTTCTGATCCCAGCCTCCTAGTTGAGTAGGATGACAGGCATGAGCCACTAGTGCCTTACTAGTATGTTAAATTTAAAAAGAAAGTTTCTTTCAAGATGAAATGAATTTACTGGATTTGATGCTAACACTAAAACATGCTGTTTGTTTAAAATGGTGGTGTGTTTTTAATTGTCTGGACAGGCACGCAAGGCTTCTGCGATGAAGCAACTCAGATGGCAGATGTGAAACAAATCATATAAAGAATCAAAACAAAAAATAGGGTGAGGACAAATGGTTTCATTGTATACTCGTTATCATTTGCTACTGAGAAATATGAAATCTATTGTATATTTAGTACAATCACAAAGGACTTGGACTCCAGACTCCAATGTATTTTGATACGAATCCTATTTCTGACACGCATTAACCATGAGATATTGAGAAATCTATTTGACTAACTTGGCCTTCTCATCTAAAATAAGGACTATTTATGTGTACCACTGTTCATATTGAAAGAAAAACATGTGAAGGACTTTACAAACACTTATTCTTCCAATATATTACAGATTAAAATATTTTGAATATTATTACCTATTTTATCATCAATTCTATTGCAATGGCAACAATTATTTCATAAAGAATCCAACTACATGACTTCCAATACAATTTTTGAAGTACTATCTGACAAGGTCAAATGTCACACTCTGATGATGAATTTGCTCCCTCTTTTCACCCTGATGTTGTTTACCAGTATTTTCTTACACAACTTTACTTCACTTTTATTTCCCTAAGATTTTTTTTCAGGATTTTTCTGGGATTTAGGCCAGAGCACAGATGGAATCCCTTGGGATAGAAGGAACACTGTATAAATCGCCCAGACCCAACTCAAATAACTGGGATGAAAAAATGCAAACAGAGAGTCCATGTAAAACAATGCTTAACATTTTAATAAGTGGGTGCTTGTTGAAAGTAATTGAACATATTATCTGTTGTATAGATTTTATTTATAACAATTGGAAAAATAATATTAAAATACATATAATGATTTCTGTATTCCTTTATTATGTCATTGACACTTTAAGAGACAGCTAAGGCAAATTTAAGGGAACAAATTAGGTAAAATAATATTTTAATTTAATTTAACTATGAGTGGAGCTGAATATTGAGTCATGGGAATTTCCAGCCTCCCCCTACCCCCATTGGATTGTGAATATAATGCCCTTTTCATAGGTACTCCTTTACAAAGTAATACAAACTTGCAAAGGTAACAAATGTCATTACTTATATGACCTTGTATTTACGATATCTGGGATGGATTAAAATAATCACTTGACTTTTGTAACCGAAAATAAAGTCCCTGGCTGACAGATTCAGAGACACTGAAAACAGGATTTAAAGGAAACTAGATTAAGCAAGTTGCAGTACTGGCCTTTAGGGTATAAACTGAACTGTTGTCCAAGGCCATCGAAGTCCAAGTGACATGGGATTGAGCTGCAACCCAAGAATAGAGTGCTTGGCTTTACTCAGCAAGAAGTTGCAGACCTGAGTCCTTCACCTGAGTGCTCTCATGAGCCTAAGTGGACCTGTTAGTGATTCTTTCTTAGGATCTTCAAATTCAGTTAAGTGCAACTTACCACTTAATTTTCACTGTGTGTAACTCTGACCAATGAGTCCAGCCAGCTTTCTGGTCTGTGGAACCAGCAAATGGATGTTATTTTGAGCTACTAAATGTGTGGTCATTTGCTATGCCAAAAGGAAGCAGAAATATGTTCTCTTATCCCTAATTGCACACTTCTTGTATGATATTTTTGAATCTCTATCACATTCCTCAGTACAAGAGGTCAAAATTTCCATAAGACACCACACCTTACCACAAAAGATGGTACACTTCAAAAAGAATTATTAGGTTCTGCATCTTTTCCACTTTTCTCTACTTTTTTTTTCTTGTAGGTCCTAGGGCTTGGCCTGGGCACTGTCCCTGAGCTCTTCAGCTCAAGGCTAGTACTCTAGCACTTGAGTCACAGTACCACTTCCAGTTTTCCAGTGCTTAAATGGAGATAAGTGTCTCATGGACTTTCTTGCCTGGGCTGGTTTTGAACCGTGATTCTCGGATCTCAGCCTCCTGAGTAGATTGGATTACAGACGTAAGCCATGGCACCTGGCTTTTTCTCTACTTCTTTAAATTCCTGTTTTCCACATCTCTGAACAAGAGATATATCTGTAGTATTTCTTAAAGTCAGCTAATCCAGTTAGGTATTATTTGAACCATTATTCTTGGACTTCTAATATTCTCATCTTCCTCTGATAGTAAGGAAGAGGATCTTAATGTAAGTTATTCTCTACTACACATGGTAGTTCTGCCAAATTTATTTTCTCATAAAATGATTTTGCATTATTTATACATCTGCAACTACATGCTAACAAGTGCTCACTTTCATTTTCTTTCTCAGAATGGTAACACACATCATTTGTCAAAATTCTAATGAACTTGTAGTCAGCAAAAACAATGGACATTGCAGTAAAAACTTTACTCATTTTCTCTTTTGACTAAACTAACTACAGCTAATTGAATCTAGCTAGTCTACTTGAAGTATATTTCAGTTAAAACTATAACACATCTATTTTTAGTACCTTTAATGGAATTCCTTCAAACAGATCGGGCTTTCACCTGTATCGGGCTTTTACCTACAGCTACCACATTACTTTTTCCAAATCTGTTTCTTGCTCATGTTATGTTATCTGCCCTAGTGTTTCGCATCATGAGTCTAGAGGGGATAGCTATCAGTCCAGAAAGGTTAGTGCAAGAATAGGATAAGGCACTTGATAAAGACATGTTGTTTCCCATCTTAATTTGTCCCAAACAAAAAGCAAATGAATAACCTCATGTAAAGCAGCCTTGTCTACTGGAGATTCATCTCATATTTTCCAAATTCATGTAAGTGAATTGCCTGTCAACACACAACAATACACTTATAGAAGTGAAGTCCTATTGTTCAAAGGTCGCCAGACAGTCAAGTTCTCATATAATAGATTTTGTTTTCCTTTTTTTTTCTTTATTATCAAAGTGAAGTACAGAGGTGTTACAGTTTCATACGTAAGGCAGTAGGTATATTTCTTATCCAACTTGTTACCCTCCTCCCTCATTTTCCCCCACTGTCCCCTTCCTCTTTTCCCTCTGCTCCCCATGAGTTGTTCAGTTGGTTTACACCAAATGGTTTTGTAAATGGTTTTGGAATGGTTTGTCTTTTTATCCTTTGTCTCTCAATTTTGCTATTCTCTTTCCCTTCCCTAGTTCTAATACACGTATATACAGTATCCAGGGTTCTAAGATCAGATACAGTGATAGCAGGGATAAAACCATGGGAAGGGACCATGAGAAGAAAAAAAAAGAAAAAAAAGAGTACAGTTTTTGACTTCTGTTGGGGACTCAGTTTTGGCCTTGGTGGGGGAAGGGCGCCAAGAGCGAGACGCTGCCCTTCCCCCAGCCCTGGGACAGTGTAATAGCGAGTCCCTCCCACCTTCCGGCCTCAAACGGAAAAGAAGCCCCCCACCCCTGGGGGGCGAACACGTGTGTGCCACCATGATAGGGTTGTCCAGCCCACAAAGGAAGTTTCATGACATCACCTGATGGGCAGCCCAGCTTAGCCAAAGGCCCAAGTCCTTCCCTTTCCCGCCATTACCGCTATATAAACCCCCCTCCCAATTAAATCCTTTGAGACTCATTCAACCATCCAGCTGTCTCCCCGTTATCTTTGTCCTGAGGTTCCTGACACATTATGGGGAGCCGAGGAAGGGATTTCGGCATCCCACTTCAGCCTAGAGCAGTCCAGAAAGGACACGCCTTACTCCTTCTGCCGGTATGAGAGGTAGGGTGGAGTTTATTCCATAAAATCGAGGTTCAGGCATTCCCCCCTGGAGATGGGGGGGGGGGAAGGGGTCCTCGAGACCCCCACATTTCAACATCTCCTCCGGGGAAGCAAGGGGAAGGGATCCTAGAGATCCCGACAGACTTCTGTACTTTCTGTCTTTATAGGTTTATCTGATTTGGGGAGGGTAACGGGGGACACAAAAATGATGGTAAAAAGGGTGAATTAGTACAGCAGTGCTATACTCACTAGACATTATGTTGAAAATGAAGTATACACATTTGGGGGAGAAGGGTTTGGAGGGAAAAAACTGAAAGAAAACAGGAGAAAAGGTGACAGTCTTCAAAAATAAATGTACTCATTACCTGATTTATGTAACTGTAAAAATTTGGAAAACATTTGGTTGAAAATAGAGTATATAGAGAATAGAGTAAATAGCTGGGATTTTGAGAGGTAAATATCTATTATTCTAAAAAGTATTCAGGATGTACTTGACATCAAAGATGACATACTAAAGATCAATATTGAATAACAGATAGCTCAAATATATGAAATAATATGGAAAATGGAGAAATAGTCTACATTTTTAGATTGTGAGCATACTAAATAACATTTTTCACCGTTTTAAATAAAGAATACTTAAAATGCCCTTATTTCTGGTAAAGTAGAGAATCCTAACAAGTTTTTTGAACAAACACTTGACATTCCATGCAAAAAGTATCCACAAAATATGTGTCTGTTCATTATTCTAGTTACTGTTAACTGGAAAGAAAGAGGAGGTTTCAATTATCTGTTTGCTTACTTTTTCTTTTTCATTAATGTATATTAATTGTACACATGTTTTCCATTCTGTTAATTCCATACATAATACTGTCTAAAGAAATTCATCCCCTCCATTATATTTGCATTTTCTTCTTCCTTCCTTTTCCACACAGTGTTTGGTGAATTTTGTTACACTTTGTTCAATTTGCGTATATCCAAAATAATGTCAACTATGAAGAATTTTCTACAAGCTTGTAAGAACAATGTGCACTCTGAAGCTCTTAGGCAGAATATTATGTAGATAGCCATTAAGTCCATGTGATCTAGAATTTTGCTTAATTCTAATACTTTATTATTGATTTTCTGTCTAGATTTTCTGTTTAGTGAGTCATTAAATCTGCCCATTACTACTGTGTTGAGGTAGCTGTGTTTATATATCTGGTAGTATTGGCTTTATAAAGGGGGTGCACCACTATGAAGTGCCTATACATTTACAACTGTTATTTCTTCCTTTTATAATTTCCCTTTATTAAAATGATATAACTCCTTTGTCCTTTCAAATTTTGGTTTGAATTTTGTCTTGTCATATATAAGTACAGCTATTCCTCTGGCATTCAGGTTCCATTAGGAGAAATTATTTTTCCATTCTTTTATTCCAAGCTTATGTTTGTCTTTTTCAGTGAGATGGATTCATAATAGCTAATAAATATTCAAACCTTGTATTTTCAAAATCCAATCTGTCTGTCTGTGTCTTTTGATAGGAAAATTGAGGCCATTAACATTCAGAGTTATTTTTCATGATTTTGTAGTGATTGAGTCTTCCTTATTTCTCCTTTGCTTATCTACTCATTTAGTAAGTTTGTTTTTTTTTCCAGTAGTGGCTTAGTGGATATAAATTGAGTTAATTATTGTTTATTATGGGAATTTTAATTTTTCCTTGTATTAGCAAAAACAACTTTGCTGGATATAATAATTTAGCATAATAGTTATTTTCTTTCAAGTCATGAATTAAATCATATAATGGCCTTCTTGCACTGAAAGCAGAGATGGGAAAAGTTATCCTGCAGGCCATGTACCACCTATGAAATCATTTAGTACACGATAGGAGAGACATATGTGCTTCTCATATGTTTCTTGTTGGCTCCCTATGGTGTCTTCTGGTGTGGATAATTTTGTATGGCCTATGAATAATATTATAAAACACAAATGTCTCTTTGCAAGAATGAAAAGTTTTCTGGCCCCATATTTTATCATTTCTGGTGAGAAATCTTCTGCTCTTCTGATGGGGTTATCTTCATAAGTAATTTGGCATTTCTTTCTTAAAGTTTTCAATATCATCTCCATGTTTTATATGTACAATGTTTTAACTATAATATGACATTACAAGGATCACATCTAGTCTAATGTCTTTGGAGTCTTACAAGCAAGCCTTTTGTACCTTGGTGAATACCTAATTCTCAAAATTTGAGAAATTTTTGGAATTATTTTATTAAATATGTTTTTCACTGCCTTTATTTTACATATCTTCTATGCTTATCTTTACATTTTGTCTTTCAAACAACACCTTAGAGACTATGAATTTCTTATTTATAATTCCTAAATGTTTTACTCTATCTTCATTTGCATATTCTAGCACATCCACCATATCTTAAAGCTCTGATATTCTGTCTGCAATTTGATTAGGTTTGGTAAAGAGGCTTTCAACTGTGTGTTTTTTTATTTGACTTACTGTGTTTATGTTCCAAAATTAAAATTTGTTATTTAAAAACTATATCTAGCTGTATGGAAACCCTCTTACACATCCTGCACTCTTATTTATATAATTCAAATGACTGAGGCAAACTGACTGTAATTTAAATGCCCCGGTTGTCCCTTTCTGGGCTGCTTTTCCTATAGAAGCTTCACTTCTTTTCAAGTCCTATTACCTTTTAAATAAATGTGTAAAAAAGTGTTTTATCATACACATAAACATGGAAGTTTTACATAAATGATTTATACACAAAGTCTGTTTTGTTTTTTTTTGTTTTTGTTTTTGTTTTCTCAAGAGTAGAAATGCAGTTGAGATTCATGTCCTGGATCATCATATGGCTACCTATATTCTTATTAGTTCACAGTGGATTATTCTCTCCTTCCACCAAATTCTCAGATTCTTAATGAAACCACGATTGTCTGGATGTGCTCATTTAATAGAACAACCACAAGTAATACGAATCTATAGAAGGACAATGCAATTTCTGTATGTGACACGTGAGAGGTTGTCATATACTCACGCCACGTATTGTGATAAATCTCTTCATTTTTGCCACATTTATAAATACTCATAAAGTATATAAGTATTTTTTTAAACTTAAAATCCAAAATGAATTTGACATTATTTCTCCAAGCTTACACACTGTCTTCATTTGCAAAACAGGATAAGATTATCCTATAGGAAGTTTGTCTGAGTATTTTTTGGATTACATAATAGAAGCATTAGCACATTTTAAGTGCTGAGTGGTGATTAGTTAACTCGATTATTGTTACCTTTGTAACCTGTAGAGAGTAACATTGCCTCTCCTTTCTTTGAAGGAGGAAACACTTAGGAAAATTCACTATGTAAAGACCATTCTGCTTTAGATTTGTCAGCCACGTCTATCCAAAGGTAAAAATGATGATGTTTTAAAATTTGAATCTATTCCTTGTCAAAGAGCGTAGAAAATAAATACATACATATTTATATAAGAATTAGAACAAAGGACATGATTTTGAGTCCCAGGCACACATTAATTGTGTGCCTTAGGCAAATCACTTAAGCCAATTAAAAATCATTTTATTCTACTGAAAAATAATGCATGGAAAAACACTTTATGTTCTATAAAGCACTATAATCTTTTAGAGGTTCCTGCACATGACAATGTACCCATAAATTGGAGAACGAGACAAAGTACGGGCAGCGTGGAATTACAGAACCACGCAATCACCATTTCAGATGTTCATCCTTTCCTCAATGCTGTGCAGATTATACAGGCAGCTGATTAGCTGAAAATAGCCAGTTTTGATGATGGATGCTTTCTGGTTATTTTTAATTGGTTTAGGAAGCTTATTAGGAATGCTCTTGGAGAAAAAATTTTGTGGGTAGAATATCTGATGCCTCTAAGGCAAATGTAGTTCTTTCAGCTGGTGAATCAGCCTCTCAATAGGCTCAGTGTGTGTGTGTATGTGTGTGTGTGTGTGTGTGTGTGTGTGTGTGTGTTTGTGTTTGTGTTGGGGGGGTGGTTGTTGTTGTTTTGTTAACCAACTGTCTGGCAAGATCCCATAGCTGTAGTAGCTTTTCAAAGACTTGCAATAAAATCTGGCTGTAGGTGGTTCATATAGGCAACATGTTTGATATGAAAGCAATATATTCCTGGCTTTCAAAAACTTCCAAACATAAGAACAGCTAAATGGTTTTTAACACAGTATTCTAAAAGATGCACCCCTAAAATCTTCCCCTTTTCTCTCACAGCCATTCAGGCAGATGTGTGAGAAGTAAGCATGTGTTCAGGAAGCATGAGTCATTATATACCACCTTAGCTTATATTCAAATGCAAGCATGGGAAAATCTGCCATTTATGAGTTTATTCTGCTGCTAAGAATATGTAGATGAAAATTTAATTGTTGCTGGACAAATATCAAACCAGAAGACTGAAGATATAGAAAAAATTGTACTTTAACTTCACCATTGACAAAAATCTTTAAAAAGTACATCTTAAGAATAGACTGAAAGCAAGTCTGTGTAGATGAATGTATATGCAAAAATGTACATATATGAATTTAATTTTGTCATAAAAGAATTAGTATTTTTAATTTCATGTATTTTAACTGAAACCAGCATAGAAATTTATATGGAAAAGGAAAACAACAGAAGCTCATAATATTTTAAAATTAGAAAACAGATTCAAAATCCCTCATGATTTATTTTTGCTTATCTCTATAGAGTATCTGCAGGGGGATATAAAAACATTTTTTATATAACATGCTCTCATTATTTCCTTCCCAAATATATTCCTTTTCACCAGAAGTTAGTCTATTCTCATCTATACATTCCCGAAATCCACATGGTATTTTCTCCCTTATTAACATGATTAAAATCATATTTTACAAATCTGACTTTTATCCAATATTCTTGTTGCTCTTTCAAACTTAGGAAATGTCTTATCCACCAACCTGAATAGCACAAAACTCCAGAATTAAATTTTCTACAGCAGATAAACCTTTACAGCCTGTCTATTGAAAAAGCCAAACACATTTTAGAATATGTCATGTTATGTTAGGATGACCAGACATAGCATTCATTTCTCTGGGATTTCTTGTCATTGTTTGCCTAAAGTTAGAGCTTTCAGAACCGGGCTTCAGTTGCACCAGTAATTTGAAAGGTCACTGTGTTGTTGGCATTAGCTTATGTAACATAGTCTGGCAATTTACAAAAGTCTTGTGATTTTGTAAATAGAATGGTGGAATTAGAAAAGGTTTACTAGATTTAGTCTCTCAGTTGTAATACTGCACTTGAGTTATTTGATCTTACTCCCACAGGAAAATTATGCATCTCACCCTTATTCTTAGGCCCGATTCTTAATTACAACTCAAAATCTGGCCATTTTCATCCCCAGAGTCATTATAACAAAATGTACCCGGAAAGTTTATTGTGATTTTATATCCTAGTCCTAACTCAAAATATCACAGGAGAGTTTCAAAATGTCAAAGGCTAATGCTAAATACAGTAATAAGGTAGAAATAGAGAAAAAATGAAATAGATCTCATACAATTATAAAAAATGAGGATAGTACAGATTAAATTTTATCATTTGAAAATGATATTATAAAACATTTATATGAAATTACTCTACAAATCTGAAAATAATTGGCTGCGATGAAAACAATTTTTTTCTTACAAAAGAAATCCAGAGCTAATGTTGGAGTTTTCTATTAAAACATCTATAATAAATTGACCAAAAAGGCACAGAAGTTCAAAAGCAGGAGTGAAGGAATGACTAGTATTTGTATTAGCACTGTACCATGATAGCAAGTAGGAGATGAGGAGGAGAGAGAGAAGAAAAATGGAGCAATAAGTATATAAAATAGGGTTAAAATATTTAAAAAGGCAGTTGTGAGATGCAAATTTCTTAACAGTGCACAGTTTTATTACACAAGATATAAAATATAACAACTACAATTCTCCAGATCGAAGTGGTAAAACTTACTTTCTCGTGCTAGTTATCATCTCATTTCTAGGTGAACTTATTCATTTCCTAAATCATCACTGCATATGCACTTATATACACACAATGCAAAGTACATACACATATATTCCCATGCAAATATAAACATGACAAATAAGAAAATGAACGAATACCATCTGGTGTGTGATTGAAATAAAAGGGCATTCCAAGCAAGAACCATCAGTTATTCAACAATTTCAGTATTTTCCATTTCCTAAGTTCAAATTAAATATATACTATTCATTGTGTGGTGTGGTTTGTCATTAATGAGTCATTTTCAATGATTGTGCCAACAACCTGCATGTTCTTTAACTAGTTTGTGTGCATATGGAATAGTTAAAGTTCCACAAAGTTGAAAACTAACTTTTTCAAAGTTTTAAGACATATATTTCGTCCAAAACATATGCATCTGTCCATTGAAAACAAATGAAATGGCCAATTAAGTAATATAAACTGCTTTACACTAGCAATTGACCACTGAGACATTATAATCTTGCTGATATTACTTGATAAACAAGTGAATATATTCCAAAGCATGGATGTATTCTTTGATTTAAGGTAAATTCTAACCCAGTGAACATCATCTGGTGAATCATATTTTTTAATTGGCCACACTCATATTAAAAGTAGTATGATTCCTATTTCCAAAAGTGTTTTAATTTCCTAGTTTATGTTGCAGATAGAATTATTTTTAAACACATTGACAGATTGTGGCTTACTTCAATCATCTGATAAATTTTGTGTCCCTTGGCTGAGTCATCAGGAAAAAAACTGGCTATACAATTATCTCACTCATGTCCATAGACAGATTCTACTGACAGAAGTGCTGATCACATCAATTTTAATGATATAAATATACTAATATATTAACAGATTTATGATATTTATGTCACTATAATGTATACTTAGAAATCATTGTCATTTTACCTCCATCTGACTTATTTCACTGAAAGCTAGAAAAATAAAGTTATAAAAGAACAAACAGAACAGAAACATGACATACTACAGGATAAAGGTTATCTGCCTAGAATTTTTTTTTCAACATGCTTGAAAATTCCATTGTCTTCTGGAAAGAGATGCAGAAAATTTTAAGTCAATTTAAAATTGGTCCTTGACAACCAACCTGTATTTCCTTGATTGACCAGCTGTGCAGGTTTCTTTCTCAGATGCCCTATTAACATAGACAGATTCACTTCAAAGGCCCCTGTCTTTTAAAGGTTTACTTCTGAGAAGAGATCTTTCTGATCCTAGGGAGTATGGCACCTTTGTGTATGCCAGATGGTAGCAAGCATTAGGGCTTTCTAAATGTCCTTTCCAAGATCCCTATTTTCAGTGGAATTTCCCCTAATCTCCCTCTCCTTACCTGTGCTATAAAACCATGAACAAAGCTATACGCAACAAAGGTGATATTTCATTATAACAACTCTGTAAGTAATTTGAGTGAAAATGTGCAAAATTTGAGACTTTAGTTGCCTTGTTGGGTGGAGGCATTTTTGATTAAGATTTTAAGCAAAATTCTCCTACTAACTATTTACATATGATATGTTAAATAAATATTTAATCTATTTTCAATTAAGTGTTTTTTTTTCCGAAAAAAAACCCGAAAAGGTGAAAATTTCCACCTGTTTTTTATATCTCAAAAATTTTATTCTACTTCATTCTACTATTTGACTTAGAAAATAATTATCTCTTCAAGATTTACTGCAGAATTTAGTGATTTATTTTAATTCAATTTCTTTTTCTATAAATGTAATATGAGGACGTTTAAAAAACTGAAGTAAAAGTAGTTACATGTTAACTTATGGTTCCTCCAAAACATATGTTTAATTCCTAGTTCAAAATATTTCATAATGTGACCTGAAAACAAGATTTTCATGGGGGAAAATGTCAAAATGAAAGACTAGTGTCATTATATAAAAATATATATAACTGTTATTGCCATCTTTTTATAATGTATTAATGAAAATTAGCTGATAATTTTACTATTTTGCAGACCTGAATATAAATGATGCTTCTATAAGAACCTTATAGATGACTTGGTGTATTTCTTTCCTGAAAAACGCTATGTTAGAGTAGTCATATTTATTCTATAGATGTCGAGATACATTCATCACCTGTGTGGATGGATTATTTTTGGCTTGTAAGAAAGGTGCTATTAGTAGATATGTTTTTTATAATATATACAGATCTCAGGTTAAAAATATTCTTGGGTCAATATTCACAGGCTGTTTTATTATGGTGAAATGTATCACTTTCTATAGTTTTGAGCTTTAGTTGGGATACTTTTTTCTTAGTCACTAGATCCTTCGTTAGTATGTCTCATAGATCTATACTTCTTGTCAAACATTCACTGAATAATTATCTAAGTATATTTTGCTATGCTTCATTTTGTGTATGTTTTTACTGGCTAGATAACTATGCTTATATAGTTTTCCCATCAGCATGTTAAAAGCCAGAACAAAACAAAACCTCATAGGTAAAAAGATTGCTGTCTAGGTTGTTCTGTTCTGGTCAAAAATAATGTGAAACTCTATTGGAACAGTAGGTAATCTAAAGGGCTGTGGTGTGGCTCAAGTGACAGAGTGTCTGCCTTTCAATGTGTACTCCCATTTTAAACCCCTGTACTACTGAAAGAAAACACAAAACCAACACCTCACTATTTAATTATGTTTATAGATTTTTTAAATTTTCCATTAATTTTATTAAAAAATTTCATTTTGTGTATACTTTGTTTGCTCTATTTCCATTTTGTTTTGACTCACTAGGTTAATTTGGTTTGACTTTCTTTGTAGTATGTTGACTTATTTTTATCTAGATTCTTGAAAGCAACTGATATTTTTATGTAGTGTTGTGTTTTATTTTGAATTTTGATACAGGGCCTTACTATGTAGACTAGCCTGGCCTGGAATTTTCTAGGTAGTTCTCCCAGGCTTGGCACTCACTCCCTGGCTGCCTAACCATGGCCTCTAAAATGATCGTATCACTGGCATGTGTCATCACTTTGGTTCCTTTTTCAATTTTCAAGGTGCTTGGCCAGTGCCCTTCAAATATTCCTTTTTCTTTATTCTCTCTGACCTGTTTTTCTTAGTTTAAAATTTTGAATTTTATCATTTATCTGCCTACTGGCTATTAAAACAAATGTAAATTTTGTTTGTTTGTTATGGTTTTTTTTTAAGAAAAACTGAAAAATATAAAAGGACTATAAAAACAGGTTATCTTATTTTTAGGCTCATGTTGGAATGTAATGTGCTAGCTCCGGTTTCATCTTTTTCAAAACAATTCTATTATCATTATTAGATGTACTAAATAATGCTATTCAACAAAGAGCTTCTGAATACACTGCACCCTGATCAATGCAATCAACAACTCATTGTATATGCCACAAAATTAAGAAACATAAGAGAAAGAGTGAGCTGAAGGGGGATGAAAATCTTGAAGGAATGGTACAGATCAGGATGCATTATATACATAAAATGCTTTGTTAAATAGCAAAAAAAAGTTCAGTACATAGCCTACAAAATTAAGGAAATTGAGAAATGGCATTGGTTGGGAAGGATGGGTGAGAATGTTGAAAGGGTGACATTAACAAGATTTCACCTTAAACTACAATTACACCTGCACTTCCCCTAAGGATTTAATATAATTCCAGAAAGATTTCACTGGTGGGTCTCTAAATAAACAAGCTAGATACAAGTGGCTCACACTTATAATTCTATTTACTCAGGAGACTGAGATTTAAAGACAGGGATTAAGTTCCAGCCCAGATAGACAAATCTGCAAGAATCTTACCTCTAATTACTCAATGAAAATCTGGAACTGGAAATATTGGTCAGGTATTAGAGCTCCACCCATACAAGAAAATGCCAAGCAAGAGCTTGAGGCTGTACTCATGCTAAAAAATATAGACAGACATGTAAATGCCCTTTTGATTTCGTGACCAATCTTGAGTATATTATTGAGAAACTGCCTTATAAGTATATACCATTCCACTCAGAAAAAGGAAGAATCTGCCTTCTAAGATGACTGAAATATGTGAGACATAACCTTGGGGGGGGGGGGGTTCCAGGAAGAGAAATGTGTAAAGACCAAGGTATGACTGGTTAAATTGCCATAAACAATACAAGAAAACGTTCTTGGAAATGATACTGATAGAATAATGGACTTGGGCCTGTCAGGCACAGGGTAACAGAGGAAGAAATATCAGCCACTCCGCTGGATATTAGCATCTATTATCCAAGCTCCCGTAGGGAACAGGGAAGAGTCAGAAAAAGATGAGTGATTCAATATTTGGTTAGTTTTTCATGACAGTAATATTAGAGGAATACTTGTTGTCAGGGATACGCCTTCAACTAGAATAGTAGAGAAGCCTCGAGATGGATGGAACAAATTAAGGTCTAGTGCCTCTGGCATTCTGCCCTTTTCCAACATAGAATGAAAATATGTAGGGCCTTCAAATTAGCCCAGTGATTTCATGGTCTGCTGAATATTGGTAACTTTTGTGGTTTTCGATGTATTTGTGTTTATCTTTTTTTTAAAATGACAAAAGTAGATTCTTATCTATAAATACAAAATTCATTCTCAGGAACAGTTTAGAAACTAGAGAAAACTATCTATTACTGAATAAAAATTATACATATCCATGGTAAATGTCTATCACAGAACCTTCATCATTGTTTAGGTATCATGTTGTCTATATCCGAATACTGGGAAGGTGCACTTTGCTAATTGTAACCTGCTGAAGTCTATACTACAGATTGCTTATGCTTCTTTTAAGAATACAAGTAGTCTTATATTCTTTTGAACCTTCAGTTTCTGGGCATTGCCCCTCTATTTAGTAAAACCTTTTTTGGCTCCATTAGTACAGAATTTCAACAAAATTACTTTAAAATACAGACTTTTTTTTTCCTATATAACTTCATTTGATACAATAAATACTTGCATCTTCTCTTTGTTGTAGTATTGGGCTTGAACTTATCACTACATGCTTGCTACATTGATGTAATACCACACTTATACTTTCATTTTTCACAATGACATATACTCCATTCTTGTGTAATTTTGGGCAGTAAAAGTGTTTTATATACAGGAACTACACAGAAATGCTCTTAAATAGTATGGTTTATTGCTCAATTTATTTGTAATATTCAACATTTTTTCAGCTACTTTTCCTTAATTAGATCTCTAAGAACAATTCTAAACCAGAGAACTTTCTTTTCCATGTTTGCTAGAGAGGTAGGAGTGTTGATAATTCTAAGATTCAGTGACATGAATATTTCTTTGTTTGGCTACTTGTATTATTTATTCATATGTACCAATTAGATTTCTATTTTGTTAATTTATTTATTATTTATACAGTATTTATTAAGCCATTATGTGCTGGGAACCAGAGAAACAACGATAAAAGCAATGAAAGCACGAAATGTTGAAGGTTTTCCATTGTCAACGTTTTAACTATGTGGATGCCCAATGCGTTGCATTGTTTTTCCTTTTCCAGTCCTGGGGCTTGAACTCTGGGCCTAGACACTGTCGCTGAGCCACTATTTCTCAAGGATAGTGTTCTACCACTTGAGCCACAATACCCTTTTGACTTTTTCTTAGTAATTTATCAGAAATAAAAGTCCCATGGACTGTGAACCATGACCCTCAGATCTCATCATCCTGAGTAACTAGGATTACAGCTGTGAGCCACCAGTGCCCAGCTGCTAGTCACTTTTGTTTTTTGTTTTTTGTTTTTTTTTGGCCAGTCCTGGGCCTTGGACTCAGGGCCTGAGCACTGTCCCTGGCTTCTTCCCGCTCAAGGCTAGCACTCTGCCACGTGAGCCACAGCTCCGCTTCTGGCCGTTTTTTCTGTATATGTGGTGCTGGGGAATCGAACCTAGGGGCTCGTGTATCCGAGGCAGGCACTCTTGCCACTAGGCTATATCCCCAGCCTCTGCTATTCACTTTTAAACATAAAAATCTGTAAGATATCGAAGGAGAAATATGACCAAAAAATGCGTTCAAAGTTTGTTTACAAAGAAATTACTATATTACTAGTCTATAGTTCAAAATAATTTAAGCTTTCTTCTCTTTTTTAACATATATACTTAACAAGCAAGTGTATAAATTCAATTTCTTTTTAGACATATCTAAACTATAAAGCTTCATAAATTTTGTAAGTAAACTTTCCTGACCTTTATGTTTTCAGTCTTCTTTCTGTTTACAATTTGACTGAGCTCTAAAGGTGTTACCACCAACCAATGAAAACAAACACTAAAAGGTCAGTGCATTACATATTAGAGCTGCTTTCCAAAAAATGTATAAGGCATTCAAATTTGGCACAGTTTTTCAAGCCCACTCTTGTAAAATAAATTCATGGTGACATAATGAGACTCTTGCTTCTGATAAATCTTGTAATAAAAAGGAGAAATGAGTCCAATTAACTGTCTTTTTGTTTGTTATTTTCATATATTAAAGTCAGTACAAAATTTTAACAAGTTGGAAATAAAAACTGATCCAGTTATGGATGTTATGAAAATAACAAACTTAAATGTTTCCAAAGCTGAAAATTTGAAGAACTTCTTCATATTTATAACTTAGGACATGTAGATATTTTGAAAAATTTAGATGTTAATATTTTATTTTTATTTATTTATTTATTTATTTATTTATTTATTTATTTGCCAGTCCTGGGGCTAGGACTCAGGGCCTGAGCACTGTCCCTGGCTTCTTTTTGCTCAAGGCTAGCACTCTGCCACTTGAGCCACAGCGACACTTCTGGCCATTTTCTGTATATGTGGTGCTGGAGAATTGAACCCAGGGCCTCATGTATATGAGGCAAGCACTCTTGCCACTAGGCCATATCCCCAGCCCCGATGTTAATATTTTATTACAGTAATTATCCATTTTATTTATTAACTATTTATAACTGAATGATGATTATAATTTAAAATTGAGCATGATGTCATCATAATTTCTATGTATGATCTAAATGAGACCAGTATCTTGAGGAGATACAATAGAAGGGTAAACTTTTTCAAAGTCCTATGGAATTAGCTCCAGTTATATATATACCACAATAAAATCCTACTTGTAGTAATGATGCATGCTAATTTAAAAGGAATAAAACATAGATCAGAGGATATTTTATTTTTGTGTATTCAACTTGATCTATCTATTTTCTTTAATTGTCTACTAGTAGGTTTTGTTTATTTTATTTTTCAATTTTTGATTAACATGTTTTATATATATATATTTATGTATGGGACACAATGTGACATACTAATGTATGTATGCAGAATGAACTAATCTTTTCAGCATATCAGTATTCTCATCTCTTTATCACTTCTGTGTATTTGGAGCCTTTGTGATCCTTTCTTCTGCTTCTTCATGAAATACCCAATAGTTTATTTCCACCTGTAAAATTCACACTTGGCTGTACAACAATACATTTTTTCTCCTTCTAGGTTTTAGTCTCCATTGTGCAATATCCCTTCCCTGTCTCAATTTTGTCTTCCCAGTCTCGTCATCCCTAGTATTCATCTTGATTGACTTTTACAGCTTCCACTTTGAAGGAGAAATGTGATTTTTGTCTTTGTCTGGCTTATTTTGCTAAACATAATATCTTTCAGATCTATTTTGCTACCAGTGATGGGATTTATGTCTGATTATATGTCATTGTGTATGCAGTCCATAGTTTTAATTCAGCCATCATGATGCAATGAAGTCAATTCCATACATGGGTGATTTTGAATAGTACTGTGATAAAAAGAAACATGTAGATATGTTTTGCTATGCTGCTTTCATGTCCCTTAGGCATATACTCAGAAATAAGGTAGATCATAAATTATGCCTATTTTTAAAAACATTTTCCAGGGCATGCTCACCATCAGCATATATATATATATATATAATATATATATATTCTTTTATACATCCTCACCATTAGTGCCATTTGTCAAAGAGTTTGTCATTCCCCATTGGATATCGTTATTGTCAACAATAAATAAAGTATAGAGATTTAGATTTATTTGTGTAATCTCTGCTTTATTCCTGTGGTCTATGTTTCTATGCAAGTAGGATGGCCGTTTGGTTCTTATCACTCTATAGTATGGTCTAGAAATCAGTGATTAATAAAGTCTGAAGCTTTGTTTTGTTTATTGAAGACTTTTTTAGATTACCTGAGGTTATTTGTAATTTCTGATGGACTTCTGAATGTGGGTTTTTTTTTAAAAGTTCTGTAAACAAAAGCACCAGTTATTTGATGGACATTGAAGTGTTTTGTAAGTTGCTTTAGGTAAAATGAATATTTTCAACAATATTCATTCTCTGATTGCACATTCACAAGCAAGATAGATCTGTGTGTGTGTGTTTGAGAAAGAGAGACAGCGAGAGCAAGAGAGAGAGCAAGAGAGAGCAAGCAAGAGAGAGAAAGAGAGAGAGAGAGAGAGAGGAGAGGGAGGGGGAAGGAGAGAGTATGTTTGTTTCTTTTTCCATTTCTTTCAGCAGTGGTTATTCACCTCCTTTGTCAAACTTTATACTTAAATTAAAAAATTACTTTTGCAGCTTGTGTGCATGGATTTCTTTTTCAAAAATTTGTTAGTATGCTTACAATATTGACTAAATCTTAAATCTTCACTGGATTGGTTAGTGGGTTCTGGTAATCTTTGGGTTCAATCTTTGGGCAGATAGATGATAAAAAGCTCCCTAACCCGCCATTCTACTTCCTTCTTGTGACTAATTACTTTGGCTAAAATTCCAGGACTAAGTTGAATGAGAAAGGTTAGAGTGAATATCTTCTAGATTATCTTCTTGATGTGAGAGAAAATACTTTCAGCATTATCACCTTGAGAATGGTAATGCTGGGTTTGTTATATACAGTATTTATAAAGAACTGTACAATTCCTTTGTACTTTCACTTTCAATGTGTAGGGGAATAATTAGGAAAAAATTTGTATTCTATGAGACATTAATTTTTTCTTATTACCAATACATTTTTTAGCATTCTGAAAATTGGACAGTAGGAAATACAGATTTGGACTGTTTGCAACAATCATAAGATTGGTGGGCTGGGGATATAGCCTAGTGGCAAGAGTGCCTGCCTCGGATACACGAGGCCCTAGGTTCGATTCCCCAGCACCACATATACAGAAAACGGCCAGAAGCGGCGCTGTGGCTCACGTGGCAGAGTGCTAGCCTTGAGCGGGAAGAAGCCAGGGACAGTGCTCAGGCCCTGAGTCCAAGGCCCAGGACTGGCCAAAAAAAAAAAAAAAAGATTGAATGGCTAAAAGGGAGCACCAACTTAGTGGTCCTTTTCGATTAAGAGAAGGTTAGTAGCAGAGTATGTCAGTTACATGAAAGGTAGCAAAACATACCAGAAGCAATTGACCCTACTGTGTGTGTTCTGAATGAAAGGTGGGTCACAAGGCGAAAAGTAAGTACATGGCCTTTGCTGTAGAGTGATTTTGAGAAGTTGAAAGAAAAAGCAAATATGATGATTTGGGAATCATGCCATATAGTGCTTTAAGGTGTTAGGAAAAGCACTTCATTAAGCATCAGCAGGCTGAAGCCAGCAGAGGCAGAATTGTATCTTCATTTTCACATCTCAGTGTTATTGAGAAGAAGCTGAAAGCAGCTTGTCTTCAGACATTTTGGGCTTCTAGGCATCTAAAAGGTCAAGAAGGCCAAGGATGTTAAAAACCAAAAGGTGATAAATCAAGAAACTGCTGCTATTAACACTGAAAATATCTCACCATGGGCCCAACACTCATGGTTGCCCTAAAAACACCTCACAATGGCCAAGCTTCCTATTATCATTTTTTTTCCTTTTAAAACTATTATGGACAAGTAAATAATTAGTGTTTCGTCTGCATTTTTGAAACCATTTTGTAAGTTGCATTTTTCTAGACCACATGATACTAATAACAATGTTTCTGTCATCTGAACAATAACAGAGTTCCTAGGTATAAAATCTGTTGCACACTATTGCCAATGCTTGAAGTGGGATCCATTTCTTTCCTGACCTCAATATGATCAAAAATTGAAGTAATCTGATGCAAGTATAATTTAATTCCCATTCTATATTTTACTCCACATTATAATTTTATAAGCAAATGAATTTGGCACATGTATCACATTAATAATCTTTCTAGAAAAGATGTACTTTCATTTGGCCATCCTCCCACTGAAAGAGCAGCCATAAATATCTGATGAATGAAAGCGACAGAGACCAGGCACCACACAATTGGGCTAAGTATCTGAAAGTCTGAGGGAAGATACGATTATTGTGGTAGCTTAACAGATGAGAAGGAGCCCAGATGCTCAATGTCATATTTTTAGCATTTTTTAACGTAAAATCCCCATGCGTGGGAAGATGAGGAATATGAATCAAGAAGAATAAAGCTGTTACCTATGGAAACTGCTATGTAGGTCATCTTCCTATGTGCCTCTTATTATTGCTTCCTTGAGGTCGAGCCTTTGCACAAAGAGAAAGGCAAAGAAATCCTCTCGTGATGTCCTGTGTTGTGTGAGAGTGGTGATGAAGTGTAGTTGCATGAACGGTACCCTGGACAGGTCTAGTTTGTATTCCCTTTTGTGAATTCTCAGTAAATAGGAAAGACTACCATATCATTATAGACGACATGGGGTTTGAATAAGAGTGCCCACCTGGCCCAAGACATTCGATGTTTCTACCATATGAGAAGGTCCTTGGGCTCAGGAAAAGTCTCTAAGGTAAGCATGAGTGAGACCACCAACGTCACCACATTAAGATAGAAACTGGAACACCTCTTAAAGTGGAATGCAGTCATAATAGAAATGGCTTGGAGAATGGTTTTAAAGAGAATGACCAATGGAATTCTATAAGGATAGAATTCTATGCCAAGTGTGGGGGCTTTCCTTTCTTCCCCTTCCAAGCAAAATATCTGGGTCATACTCAATAGATGTATCAATTAGTCCTTTTATGTTATTTTTTACTTTTCTTTTTTATCTTTATTCCTTTCTTTTTTTTTTCTTTTTAAGTTTTAAGCCTACAGTACCCGGTATTCCCAGGTGGTGTCCCATTCAAGTACTAACCAGTCCTGACCCTGCTTAGTTTCCGAGATCAGACAAGATCTCACGCATTCAGGGTGGTATGGCCGTAGACTCAATTAGTCCTTTTAGAAAAAGATTACTATTGGGTTTTGAAAGTTTGCTTGGGCTGGGGAAATAGCTAGGTGGTAGATTGTTTACCTTGTATAAATGAGGGTGTAAGCCTATCCCAAGTTCAATAGAATTTTTTTTTGCTTGTGTGAATTAACAACTTTACCAAAAATGTTAAAACTGGAATTTAAAATTCATTTGAATACAAGTTGAAGCAAAGTAGTATTAACTTGAGCCCGAGATAGAAACCATAGAAGTTTGTTGATCAATCAAATTTCTGTTTTCCTATTAACGATGATATATTTAACAGTCAAATCAAATATGACCATAAATATATTGCATTTACAATAACACATTTATAGTATTGTAGCCAATGGTATAAATATATTATTTATGTGGGAAGAATAAGACAATTCATTTAAAATAAAAATAAATGAACAAGAAAAGATGTATTTTTAGACAGAAATGTAGTTGGAAAAAAATGACCACTTACCTTGCTTTCATAACAAACTTAAAAAGAAAACTTTCTGTTCAGTGTTTCAACTTATTTTACTTGTCAATGGTTCTAATCTTTGATATATTTAAACCCTCTTCTGATATGCAATTATACAATTTGTGGATATAACCCTCCTGATTATACAATGGCCACTCCCAATAACATCTGATGGAACATACTTTGTGAAACATAATTATAGTGCTTGTCTATTTTTCACTATTTGTTTTGAGAGAATTTATGCTTAGATGGATGTGCAAATAATCACTCTGAATGTACTAAACTTTAGAATTTACTTATTGAATAAGTGAAGCTAAATTACACAATATTTATCTGAAATTGAAATTCAGTAAAGGGGTTGTTTTTACTCCCAAGGTTCTGGAGAAGGAATTAATATAGGAACATGAAACTACCTCTACCTGTAAAATAATGTGGATATATGTAGGCAAAAACATAAGTGCTTTGGCTGGGAATATGGCCTAGTGGCTAGAGAGCTTGCCTCGTATACATGAAGCCCTGGGTTCGATTCCCCAGCACCACATATATAGAAAACGGCCAGATGTGGCGCTGTGGCTCAAGTGGCCTTGAGCAAACAAGACAGGGACCAGGACTGGCAAAAAAAAAAAAAAAAAAAAAATCAAACATTAATAATAAAAAAAAAGAAATGCTTTATTTCCAACTTGTTCTGAATTGTACTGTAGCTAATGTACCAAAAACTTTGTAGTCCATTTTAGAAAGACAATGATAAAGATGGTAGAAGCTCAGTCTTCTATTAAAGTAATGATTTTTCAAAAATATTTAAGGACAAGATCCAGACACAGGAAAGTGTGTGTGTATAAGCAAGAAATGGCAATGAATGTGAATAAAAGCACTTTCAAAAATAGATTTTAAGTGGCAAGAGTGCCTGCCTCGGATACACGAGGCCCTAGGTTCTATTCCCCAGCACCACATATACAGAAAACGGCCAGAAGCGGCGCTGTGGCTCAAGTGGCAGAGTGCTAGCCTTGAGTGGGAAGAAGCCAGGGACAGTGCTCAGGCCCTGAGTCCAAGGCCCAGGACTGGCCAAAAAAAAAAAAAAAAAAAAAAAAAAATTGATTTTAAAGAAAAACGTGGCCCCTTACCTCATATGGATACCACTAAAATTATTTACTTATCTTAAAATTCAAAGATCATAATGATAGGTAATAAAAGAAGTATTCTGATTGCTTTTGCATTTTAAAATTTATTACTCATTACTTGGTTGTCTTTTCCACACTTTCTCTGAATTAATTAGGAAACACAACAACAGACTAAGAGAAACTTAAGCTAAGGAAAACTGATCTACCTATAGTCTGAAATGCGTTTCTGTGATTATATACTACACAATGTCTCATGGAAGGCTAATATTTATTGATTTATTTAGCTTTTGTTTCTGAAAGCTGGGAGCAAACCTTTGTCTATCAGGATATACAAGGGTCAAGGGGTTGGTCAGAGATAGAGAGAGATATTTAACTGTTCAATAATGACATGTCAGTTTCATTTCACAAGAGATATATTACAAGGGATTATTTATAACATTCCAGAGCGTTTACCCTTTCATCTTCTAATTACTCTAGAAACAATTTATTTGCTGTCATGCATGTCAAGTCTGACTTCTATAACTTCCATCTTGTTCCGGGATGTAGTAGGAAAGGGAAAGATGAATACAGAAAGACAGCCTGAATTTAATGCTCCCATTAAGTTAGTGTGGAGATCATACGGGAAAAAAATCATATTTAGTGAAGAACTAAGGTTGTGTGTGCATTTGTGAATGTGTGTGAATGTAACTGTGTGTACATATACATGGATACATCTGTGATAGTGGATGGGAACTGTGATAGGTGGATGGGAACTGAGGGTCTGTTATGGACAATTCCTCAGGTATCAAAGCTGAGAAAACAACAGGAGTGACAATGCTTTCTTTCTACTTTTACTTTTGAAATAGGAAAGAATCACTAAATTAGCAATACTTCGCCTTCCCAGGAGTGAATGGAGACCAATGATTTCTACTGAAAATCAAAAATCAAAAATACTCTCACACAATTTGGCCTTTGTCTTTCCCACGTAATCCAATAGAAACAATCAGCTCAGAACCAAATAGTAAACACTATGGAAGCTCTTTTATTCCTATGGCCCTTAATTTTTATTCACTAGAGAAGAACAAATTTTTTTCAAATGTTATCTCAAAGATAATTCATATCTAGTTTTCTTGACTATTTCAAAACTTTTCAGCAGACATTTTCTGAATGCTTTCCCATAGTGTTCATTTATTTCAAGAAATTTACTGAATTGATCTGAAGTGTAACCTCCATTTCTCTGGTCAAACATTGTAATAAACACATGTCTAGGAGTTATATTTTACAGGCTTACCACCACTGTAAAATTTCCTTTGATTAGTTATACATGGTATTTATAGTCCTTTAATATGTCCCTATCATTTCAAACTGGGATAGTGGGTTCAAAAGTTTGCAGAGTTCACAAGAGAAAAGCAAATTTTTAACTTCATTTTTACCTCCATTGGTCTGTCTTAAATTGTGCTCGTGAAAAAATGTCGAAGGTTAAAAGATAGGAGGAAAGTCACACTAATTGACTAATGAAGTCACATCTGAAACATGCTTTGGAGCAAAGATATACTAACATTAGCTTTAGAACTATTTATAAAATTATTTATTTAAAAAGAATCATATTCTTTAAGTTACACAATTACAAAACTCTATATATAATATATGTACACACACATAGACTTATTTTCCCCTTTTTTCAAGTTTGAAACAGGTGATGGATGAACTATATGCAAACATTGATGAGAGATATAAAACTTTGTGACTCTAAGACTATATTCATATCAAAATCTTAAATGCTACTAAAAGAACTACATATAGGGTCTTCTTATACTTTATACATCCATGTATAAATAAAGTAAGGATATCCATGAAGAAATAAATACAAAAATTATTTGAAGTGAAAATTAAAATATTGTGGTTACCATTCCACAATAACAAACTTCTTTAATCTGCACCTTTAAATAGATGTTTTATACATTTTGTCTTAGATGGATGAAAAAATGACCCAATATTTGGGTTGTGGAGTTTTTGCGAAGAACAAATTAACAACTAGTGGAAGGAAAAGGCAGTTGCTTGAGATCTACAATATAAACAGGCATAAATGGCATTTAAAAAAGTGTTCCTATCACCCCTCATACAATGTTTGTGCTGTACTTCTCCTTAACCTGTAAGTACTCTAATTCCTCCCAGTAGGAAAAAATGTTCAAATCAATATACATCCCTCTCTATTCAACATGCATGCATGGATAACCATATAAAAATCCTATTATTAAAAGGCTGGGCATGGTAGACTATGTTGTAATTCCAGTTACTCAGAAGGAAAAGCTGGAAAGATTGCAGTTAGTCATCAAAATGTTAGCAGGACTTACATGTATGTGGGAGACCTTATCTACCCAGGGAACACTGCCTGAGGCTAACCTCTGGAAAAATCCCACGACTCTCCTGAAGTACTAAAACAGATAATCAACCTGATTCTAATCTCCAATACAGGATGCGATGGGGTTTGCCAAAACAGTTGCTGTTTCATTTCAGAAAGCTAGACTTAGTGAGGAAATGCATTCTTTTGCTCCCCTCAATGCTAAAATATAATATGATGCTAACCTGAAAGTGGGTCTGATGTTGGAGATGGAGCTGCACCTAAGCCTTGAAGGCAAGAAAAATTACAACTGATGTAAGCTTGGAAGACTTTGACATGGTGTCTCAGTGGAAAGTGGCCACAAGAGATGGCACTAGACAGAGAGAGACCTGACATGGACTCAGAAGCCCAAGTAATGAGCAGATCCTACAGCAAATGGTGTAGTTGTCAGAGTCCTTAACTTCCCCATCTAGGAGAAAGCCCCAGTGCCTGAGCATCATGTCAGAAGCTGACCTCCACATTTGTAGCTGATACAGTATTAGTTTACAGGATGTGCCTCCTCAGCCAGTGAATTGCCTCAACTTACTTTCCCCTGGATCACAGACCTCCCAAGTCATATGATTGTTATGATTCCTCTCTCTAACAGGAAAGGGAACTGCTGGGTGGGCTGGGTCTGAAAACATTAAGGCTCACTTCTGGTAACTGCATCCCAGCTTGGATTTACTGCTGTCTTCCTAAGTCCAACCCTTCAAAACCATATGACTTTCCTAGCCTTATCCTCATAGGGAAGTGATCTTCCAAATAAGGTTCATAAAGTACCTCTGCCCACCACTGGTGGTGCATCACTCAGTACTACATTTGATCCTCTCACTCTGTTGCATTCAGTAGTGAACCTTAGGCTTGAACATTTTCTGAATCTGGGCATGTAAATTCAGGGAGATGTGGATCAACTGAGGACCACTCTGTCCTGTATACTATAAAACTTGCATCCAGCAATGTTTCCCGATACACAAACAAGTGAGATATCTATAGTGAAAACAAGCTGCAAGCAGACATTTGATATTTCTTTTTTTAAAATGTAATTAATTTATCGTCAAAGTAATGTACAGAGAGGTAACAGTTTTGTATGTAAGGCAGTGAGTACATTTTATCAAACTTGTTACCTCCTCCTTCATTTTTCTCTCACCTTCCCCTCTCCCTAGATCCCTCCCTACCATCCCTGAGTTGTACAGTTGGTTTACAGCATATTGTCTTATAAGTATTGTTGCATTGGTTTGTCTTTTATCCTCTGTCTCTCCATTTTAGTGTGTGGTGTTCCCCAGTTCCAATAAACGTACATACAATACCCTGGAGACTTCAGCAAGTTTTCTCTAATGGCTAGAAGTGATGAAAATTGGGCCTAGTGCCTCAAACATGTGGGTGAATACTTGGCTAGTAAGCCAACACTAAGTTTTGTGGAAAGTGAAAGAACTTAAATTTGCTGACTCATTCACTTTCTTGTTGAACATTGGGACCATTTCAACCAAAAGATTGTATGTGATTAAAGCTTCAAATCAGTGACATAGCCTCAGATGTACAAGTTATAGAACACAAAGGCAAGAATATGAAAATGTAAGCAAACATAGCATCTATGAAAGTCAACAACTCCTCAGTAGCAAATATTACTAGCTGTAAACCAAGTGAAATCTAAGGCAAAACATTTAAAAATAAAAATGATCGGTGAAGAGGACAAGAATTAACTCCTGAATCATTTCCAAGAAAAGCCAAGTAAAGAACTGAGTTGGGCACCAGTAGCTCATGCCTGTAATCTTAGCTAATCAGGAGACTGTGATATGAGGATCATGGCCCAAAGCCAAACAGAAGTCCATGAGACTCATCTCCAATTAACCACCAAAAAACTGGAAGTGGAGCCATGGCCTAAGTGGTAGAGCACTAGCCTTGAACTAAAGAGCTAAGGGACAGAGCCCAAGCCTAGAGTTCAAGCCCAATGACTGACAAAAAAGAGAACTAACTCAAATAATAAAGTTAATGAAAATCATAAAATAACTTTCAATAAAGGTATAGATTTGAAACAGGAAACTAGGGGCTGGCACTTATAACCATAGCTCCTCAAGAGATTGACAGAATATAAACGGACAGAAAACTTTCAAAATCTTGAGAAATTCATGGTCATTCAGAAAGAGAAGACATTTGTGATTCCAAACAGACAAGAACAAACAAATCCTCCCCATGTCATAGATTAAACACGAGGCATATCTAAGAAAAGAATATTGAAAGCTACAAGGTAGAAGTGACAAGGTACCTGTGTAGATAATCAAACCAGAATGACAGCAGATTTCTTAACAGAAATACTCAAAGAGAGGAAGTTATGGAAAGACGTATTTTGAGTGTGTAGGAAAATACCCTTAAGCCCAAGGAGTCACATGAAATTCTCCCTCTTTCTTATTTGGATCACAGGAACAATATAGGGAAATGAATACACTCACATCTGTGACTAACAGCAAGTATGATCATGCTAAAAGCCAAAGAGTAGAAAGAAAAAGAGTGATAGTTGTTAGATGGTACCATGAAGAACTAGAACTGGATTTACCACTCTGACTCCTTACACAGGTCGATACCTAAGTTCAAGACAAATAAAAGTCACATTCCTCAGGGAAACAGCCTACCAGTTTGAATGATAATAATACACATGATTGATTGAATGATTAAACATCAAAATAATTATTTTTTAATTAATTAATTTACTTATTTATTGTCAAAGTCATGTACAGAAAGGTTACAGTTTCATACTTAAGGCAGTGAGTACATTTCCTATCAAACTTGTTATCTCCTCCCTCATTTTTTTCCCACCTTCACATCTCCCCTCCCCCCTCAGTTGGACAGTTGGTTTACAGCATATGGTTTTGTAAGTATTGCTGTTGCATTGCTTCATTTTTTATCCTTTGTCTCTACATTTTGTGTGTGTGTGTTTGGATTTCTTTTGGTTTTGTTTTGTTTTGTTTTCTTTTGCTAGACCTGGGGCTTGAACTCAGGGCCTGAGCACTGTCACTGGTTTCTTTTTGCTCAAGGCTAGCACTCTACCTCTTGAGCACAGCGCCACTTCTGGCTTTTTCTGTTTATGTGGTGCTGAGGAATGGAACCCAGGGCTTCGTGCCTGCTAGGCAATCACTTTACCACTAAGCCAAATTCCCAGCCCACTGTGTCTCCATTTTGATGTTACTCTTCCCTTCCTTAGTTCCAATAAATGTATATACAATACCCAAGATACCAAAATTAGTTACAGCATCACAAAGAATTCTCTATGAAGGTATCCGGTCCTTTCTTTAGGTCACTGAAGTAAATTGTTAAAATCTGACTGTGAATAGCAAAACTCATTCATACACTTAGAAATTTCTATCTCCTTATTTGGGAAAAGTGTTTACAAATATGAGAAGAAATTGATACATTATCTGTTAGAATATTGAGATAAATTCAAGAATTAAAAAATTTTAAGATTTCCCTTGAGCTTGAGAAAACGATATGATTCTAGTACTGCTTAGTTCCAATTAACATGGCTAAATTGTTGGCTTTTCCCTTAAATTACAAACTATTAAATGGGAGGTAATAACTTTCTGTTTCAAATTCTGATCATTTGAAAGATGTCTATGGGCTTTTTTATTTTTTTTTGAGTGTGTTACACTTGTTCATTTTTAGCAAGAGGAAATAGCTACCCATCTGTCAATAACTGAGTATCCTAAATACACTCGATAGACAGGATAATTCAGGAAGCCACAGAAGAGCCACTTCACATTCATTTTTGGAAAATATGACCCAACTGATTTTTGAGTAAAATTTTCTTGTCAAGTAGTTAATACATTCCTGTATTTAAGTTTAAGGAGTCTCAGCACTGACATGCTAAAGTGCTTAAGATTAAAACGAAGAAATTTATCTTCTGACCTATTTTAGTCTGTGTCTCAGTTTGTACATGGTAAATTGTACATTTTATCAGTGTTTAAGTTATGCTCTCCTATGCCTTACAATCACCTTTCCTGAGCGCATTGTTTCTATAATACATAGTATTATTTTATATTAGATGATGAATGTCTATACCTACTAAATATTAAAAAGGCAAGTGTGATCCCTTTGAAAGACAACTCTTATATTTTATCAATAATTGATCTAAATTACATATACTCAAATAATGTACATAAAAGCGTTAAGTAAAGATTACATTTCAACACTTAATTTCATAACGATTGCTTATTTTGCTGAATAAACAATTTTATGCTAGAAACAATCACCTTTCTGTATTCACGTTATATTTACTCAAGAGAAGTTGAATACATACTATTGACTACTTGAAAATTGAAGATTGTGGATCCACAACTCAAAACACATCCTCTGAGGATATAATTAAATTAAATGGTCCATAATTGTGACTTCCCTTCACAAGGGCACTTATGAGAAGAAATTCTTTCTCACATCAGAGAAAATTATTTTAATGATCATGGCCTAATAGAAAAAAAATCTATTAAAAAGTTAGAAATATTTTAATCCATTGGTGATTGAACACTAAAGCAAAAAACAAACTTCTTTCTACAGAATCTTTAAGTCCTTATCCTCATGAGTTCTTTAAATAAAAAAAAACATGAGCAGAAGTATGAGACTTTGGGTCAGATCAATAGCTGAATTAATTCAATATATTCTGACACAGTCATATATTTCAAGATGACAGGGTTGTCACCTAAAATGACAGCATACAGGACTCACAGAGTTAAAAAAAATTCTAAATTTCATATGATCATTATCTCCAATCCCCAAATTTGTCCAACTGTTGGGATTAACACTTTACTTCAATAATTCACAGAAACAACATAACCTCTCAGTGACCCACTTTGGCACACCGTTTGAGTTCATTCCCAAACTTTCACCTTTCTGTCTTAGCACTTCATCTACCCTTTCAAGGAGGAGAAAGTCTCCAATTTAGACTCTCACTTCTCAGCTGGTGTCAGCCACAAAATAATTGCTTAATTCATAATGTCTCATGATATCCTTTGATAAATGAGTGTATGATAAATGAATGTATATCACCCATTTCTAAAGGGTACCTCTGAGAATGTGATTTTATACATACAACAAGACTCTGGCTTCCAAATGACAAAGCCTTTTCATACCTACTTCATAAAACATAACCAATCATCAGAGTCAACTTTTCAGAACTCTGGAAGTTATTCCAGGTTACCAATTTAGAAATGTGTCTTTAAGTAAAGTGAATTGCTCAAAGTCAGTAAACTTAATGACATTTGTGTTTGCTCTATTTCCATCCTTGTCTTGCAGGCTTAATGCCAGCTATAAAAATGAACAGCTCTAAAATTACAATGCAAGGAACCAGCTTAATAGTTACATGGGGTGAATGGAATGGATGGGATCTCCATCTTTGAAACTCCATCTTCAGAGCTCAGTATTCAGAGTTTTGTCATTACTGGATCCTCAAAATCCTACTCACAGACTCTTTTCTTACTTGAGCTGACTCAGATCACACTCAATCCAAGTAGCCTTTCAGCTCCAGGATATTTTTTTTTTCTTTAATAATGCTTTGATATTTTAGCTAGCTACAATGATGATAATGTTTAGAGTAAACAAGCAATTACAATAAATTTCTAAATTCTGGAGAATGAGAAGTGACATATCTTTATGGAGCTATGAAAACCCCCCGCTTGTTTCTAAGAACCCAGAAGAGCATACACACACACAGGGCTAGATACATGTCCAGAAAAACTAAGAAGACCACAGTTTCGCATTGTTGGCTGACAGTGAATCTCCATGAGACTTTCTTAAGTGCTTTAGGAATGCTAACATTGTGCCACCTAAGCACACAGAGATGCTTGGCCAATAGTGAATATTCTATAGTTATAGGCCATTAAAGAAAATTTCTCCAAACACACAGATTAGGATTGTTACGCAAGCTTATTGACATTCCATTTGTAACAGCTAAGTTGTGGAAGCAACCCAACAATGAATGAATGGGTACATGATGGAATATTATGCAGCCATTAAATAATAATAAAATTTAGCCATTTGTACAAAAATAGATGGAGCTGGATATCATAGTGTTAAACAAGATAAAGCGAGTTCATAAAGCAATTCTGATCCAAGTGCTTGTGGCTCACACCTGTAATCCTAGCTACACAGGAAGCCGAGATCTGAGTACCTCAGTTTGAAGCCCACTGGGGCAGAAAATTTCATGAGAATCTTATCTCCAATTAGAAATTCTGGATGTAGATCTGTGAGTCAAGTGGTAGAGTGATAGCCCTGAACAAAAGCAGAGACTGTGGCCATGCCCTGAGTTCAAGACTATGAGTCTCTCTCTGTCTTTCACTGTCTCTATCTCTCTTGTCTCTATCTCTCTGTCTCTCTGTCTCTGTCTCTCTGTCTCTGTCTCTGTCTCTCTCTCTCTCTCTCTCTCTCTCTCTCTCTCACACACACACACACACACAGAATTCTGCATGCTTTCACTCATTTGTGGAACCCAGAAGACAAAGATGATGTTGATGATAATGTGAAGATGATGATAATGAAGAAGATGATGATGATGATAGGACATGAATTTAAATGGGGTTTGTCAGGGCAGAGAAAGTATGGGGGATGGAATAAAATATACAAACTGGTTAAGAGGTGGTGAAGAGGTGAAGTTATATATTTATATATGAAGACAACATACTCCAAGTACACTTTGAAAAAGGGGAAAAAAGAAGGGTATATATAGGAATATAATGGAGGTACTGACCATGTTCAATGCACTCTGTGTGAATCTGTGGGTTTATTACAACTAACACCCCTCAAATTATTAATGTATGGTAATCAAAAATAAAATTAAATAGCTAATATCCTAAAACAATACTATAGGATGCTGTTTTTCAAAAGTGATTTTTTTACGTCAGTTAAGTTCACAGCTATCTGCAGCAATTCATTATATGCAATTTCTCATTTTTTTAAATCAAACTTTTTTATACCTTCATACCCTTTTCTTCACTTAAATTCACCATTGAAAATTCATGCCTGTTTCATTTTCAGAGGAAAAAGCAACTGTACATTACTGTATATTACATAGATGTTTTCCAAATAACACTATCTGCTGGGAATATGGCCTAGTGGCAAGAGTGCCTCCTATACATGAAGCCCTGGGTTCGATTCCCCAGCACCACATATATAGAAAACGGCCAGAAGTGGCGTTGTGGCTCAAGTGGTAAAGTGCTATCCTTGAGCAAAAAGAAGCCAGGGACAGTGCTCAGGCCCAGAGTCCAAGCCCAGGACTGGCAAAAAAAAAAAAAATAATAATAGTAATAATGATAATAACACTATCTTATACCTTGCAAATGTTCAAGTTCTTTCCTTGTGGAGGCTTCTGGAGAAAATGTCTTCCTTCTAGAGTTTTAAGTTAATTCTCCCACTGAGTGGAGGAAGCCATTCCTTATCATTTTTGAAAGGGTCTTTTCACCATCAATTGTAACATTACTAATGAAAGTAGTGGTCATAATAAATGATGATACATTTTATTATTTTTCAGCCTCCAGAGGAAAACAGATTTTTATTCTGAATCATAATCCAGGCATTGCCTTTCCTTTTTCTTATTTACATTCACAGGTGAGACCTTAGAGAAAAGAGCTACTTTCCATCATCAATTTTGTTCTTGGTTCTCTTGAATCTTAGCCCAGCTTGGGCAGCCTCTGTTGTTGGAATAAGAAATTGAATAAAGACTTGTTGTGGAGTGCTCAATAGAGGACAAGCTAATCTGTGACAGCTCTATGGTATTTGATATGGTAAAGTAGGCCTCTTAAATCCCAGTAACTCTGCTTTTCAGTTAATAATTCCTCTTGGGTTTTCTATTTTTTAATCCCCTATTTGTATCACTGTTTTCTCTGCCTATTTTTTTAAAATGATATTTTTCTGCATTTTTCTCTGTGTCCTCTTACTCTGTGATCTTTCCTATGCAAGAACAATGCTGTATATTTGTGAATTCTGAGTCTGTAGAGACTAACTGGACCTTTAGTGAAACTTCACCAGTTCAGCTTGTAAATTATGCCTTCTGGACATCCCACCGGCACAAAAAAAACATCACTGATTGAAAGTTTCTGGAGAGTGCATATACATTTCAGTTTGGCACTGGAAAGTTACCTAATATATGAAAGTTGTTGATTTAGGTTTATTTTTACCTATCAAATCACATATTCTTAACTGTTGCATCATATGCCAGAGGCACAAATATAGCTTCTCAAGACATTCTCCAAGGTGGGAAATAGTTATTAAACCTTCAAAGGCAAATTTTAACCAACAGGCTTTTTGGATCACATCATTTTATTTCCTAGGAGCAAGGGCATATTCTGAGGCTATAATTACTAATTCTAAATATCCCTGCTATAAATGACTTGGGGTAGTGTGCATAAATTAATTTGATGTTACAAACTGCAAGTCATCCATGTTTAAACACTTTTATCCTAATTGCAGAAAATTAAATTTAAATTCATTTCCTCCAGTTTGTTGGCATCCTAATTAAGAGATAGCAGAAAGAGCTCTGGAAAGGGTGAATGCATGCATAAAAACACATTGGGAACCCACTGTGGACCTAGTGAGTCCTTGCTAACCAACAAAATCTGTGTGTAGACACTTAGGAGCTCAACCAGGTTCCTGTAAACAAGCTAGCTAATTATATCCCCAAGGAGTGGGGGTTGCCAAGCCCTGTATTTGTCACCTTTCATTGAAAACTAAAACAAAATCTCATTTTGCAAGTGAGCAGCTTATTGGTAACTTTGCATATTAAGTTGTATAAATTTCCTATCAGCCAAAAAAAAAAAAAAAAAAAAGAAAAGAAAAGAAAAGCGATGTGAAAAAGTAGAAGAAAATTTAAAGGGAGGAAAGTGATTACTGTGGTAAGATTCTACTTAGATGATTTAATTTTCTTGGTATTTATTAGCCAGCATTTCATAAGTTTAATATTTGATGCTCTAATAAGACAGTTTATATTCCTTTCATTGAATAAGATTGAATTAAAGATTGCATGAGATTTAAGGAATAATATTATTACTGTTACAATTATTAGTGTTATCATCATCATCATCATGATCATCATCATCAGATTAGTATTAAGCACAAAGAATTTAACTTGCCACGCCATTAAAAATAAATGTATCTTGGCAGTAGCTTAATTAAAAGATAAATACACACACAATGTGCTGAATACACATGTATTGTGCTAGTATACTCAAAGCTACCTAGTAATAACTATGAGTTTTGAAATCTAAAAGTAACACAAGTCACTGAGGTGTAAGATTAATCTTATTTGTGTCTCAAAAGTTAATAAGCAATGATAATAAGAATCTCCTAAGAATATACCTTGCCTACGTTTGGAGAATACGTGTTTATAGTTTCATGTCCATCTGACTTTTAATTATAGTTCCAAACCTGTGGTTTTGCCTTTCTTATCTTCCAATCACAGTGCTCCAAATACTTGTCACAGTCAATTTCAAATGACTTTTTTTTTTTTTGCAAAATAAGATAATACAGCAAATACCAGTCTGCTCCATAGTTCCATGAAATATGGTCTCCTTACAGGCATTTTACCACATGATGGTTTTCTTCTTCAAAGTCAATGTTAAGTGTCTACCATGTCAAACAGAGCCTCAATCTTTGCTACAGGATCTCACCCTGATCAATTCAGATCTGTAGCTGTTAATTTCCATTTTGATTAACTTCAAATAAACCAAATTAGTATCTACCTGAATATTCCCTTCACTTTGACCTCCTATTACTTAAAAGCTAACCATAAGTTCTGCTTTATTTCACAGAGGGATGTGTAGAAGGACAGAACTTGCTGTGGGTAGGGTGATCACTTTCGGTTGAGTCTAACCCAATGGGAGAGCAGTGTAATTCAGATTACCTAGTCAATTTTTGACCAACTTATGCACTTACATTTTTACTGACTTGTAAAATAACTGTAGTTTCATTTTTATCAAGCCATCGTATAAAAAATATGTTCAGGCATAGAATAGAACACAAAGTAGAAATAAATATGCAGAAATAAATTATAGAAACAAATCTGCAATTAAGAGTCAGATTCTTGAATAAAGTGGGATTTGAGAGGTGTGAAAGTATTGTGCAGCAAGAATAAGGAGCATTTCCGGGAATAGAATTTCATGAGCAACGACCAAGAAACATTGATGATCCTCGTAAGTCAAACCAAGAGGTGACAGGATTGTCTTAGCATTAACTTCTACGTAAATAGAGGCAGAATCATTTGTAGGCAATTTGAAAGCAATCTAGGACGGGTGATAAGAACTCAATGAAAGTGATTAAAAAGATTTTTGAGTGGTGACATAACAGTACTTTTAATAATATTAATTTCCAAGCACTGGTATCTTAATCCTAGCTACTAAGGAGGCTGAGATCTGAGCATCAGGGTTTGAAGCCAGTTCAGGACTCTTATCTTTAATTAAACACTAAAAATACAGGATGTAGAACTGTGGATCATGTGGTAGAGTGCTGATCTTGAGCCAACAAGCTCATGGACTGAGCACAGACCCCAAGTTTAAGTCCTGGGATGGTGCAGTTAAGAAAAAAGTATTGATACTCTGGTTAAAATAATGAGACTTGTCAAGGGATGTGATAATTGGTGTAAAGAGAATATTTATTTTAGGAAAACTTGGGAGCTCAGATAACAACACTCCATAATTGATCAGATGCAGCATCTAACAGAGAGAAGGGGAAGTGAAAATGTTATCCAGCATGTTTCTTAAGGAAGAGCTGAATAGGAATCTGTTATGTTGAAATAATACATAAAGAGGCAATAACAGAGTTTCCTTCTGTGGCTGTAACAACTTGTTACCATTTTAATGGCTTAATATTAGAGCTCTGAAAGATACATATCTAAGACTAGTCTCACTGGTTTGAGTTCAAGCCTTTCTGAGAACTATGAGGAGGTACCTCACATCTCTCCCTCTTCCAACTTAAGGGCTGTGGTAAATTTTGACCCAATTTGGCAATCCAGACAATGTTCCTATGTTGAAGTCCACTGTTTATCAATGGCAATTTCATCCACAATCCTAATTTCCCTTTGCTGATTTAGTATCTCCATATGTTTCAGAAATGAGAAATGGCTGTCACAGATAAGGCAGCTTGATCTGTTCTCCATGATCTTGTCTCAGATGGCCAAAGATACCCATTCATTTCATAGAAAATACTTTAATGCCACTCCAGGTCCCCAAATGGTCTTATCTCATTAAAGTACCAAGTTAAGATATATTTCATCTAAATCTAATCAGTTTAAGAGTCTCAAATTACTTCTAAAACACTAATTAGTGTAAGTTTGAATTAACAGAGATACTTTTGTTCAAACATGGTACACATGAGACGTCAAGGAATTTCCTAAGCCAGAGAGGCAAATTCTTAAGAGAGATTGCATTTCAGCACGTATTTTGTGAGGACATTCAGACCATAGCATCCCATTCACAGTTTTCAGGGATTAGCACAGACATTTTAGGGATAAAGTCAATTAATTATTCTACCTACCACAAAAACTTGAAAAAATATTCAAAAGTTCAATTTAGGACATTGTTGAGTAAGAATTGCATTGAAACTTCCCAATAGATATATCCAGCTGGTAGCTGAATAAACAAGTCTGGATACTTGGCAAGAAAACAGACATGAATTCCAAATTTGTAACTGGGGAGGCAGGATGATACTGGGGGTTGGGGGGACAGGAGTTAGTGGAGTCAGAGTCCTGGACCAATAATGGTTAGCATATGTGAGGCCCTGGGTCTGATTCCCAGCACCACAAATAACCTACAAATGCCTAAATGTGTTAAACCACATGCTGCTGCTCTAATAAGGTCTTTGCCTGTTTCAACATGCAGACTCTAAGTTCAAGAGCTGCAGAGGTGGCATAGTAATTGTAAAACAAGATAGGTTGTAAATCTGAAACTGCCACCGGTAAGTCCAATAACCTTCAGAAGGTCAGCCTTGCTCTCAGTGATGCCTTTTCTCCATATCATGAGCATATGCATGCTCAATGAGTAGCATGCTCAATGTGTAGAGCTGTAGTAATAATAGGATGTATGGGAGATCATATTAAATAGTGAAATCTATCCATAGATTTACAAAATAATAGATTTGGGAAGTTATTATAGAGAATAAAAGAATTGGGAGCAGTTAGAAGTCTCCCATGAAGTGAAAGGAAATGGAGAATTGATATCATTGTCGGGTACATTTATTACAGTATACCCAAGTCATGTTTGTCTCTCAGTATTTCTTCTTAGTCTTTCAATGTATATTATTTGCTTCCAGATTGTCTCATTTCTTCTTCCTATTGTTCATGCATAGAAGATTGTAACAAGTTCTTTTCTCAAATTGCATCAGACATAGATAGCTCTGATTCCCAACTCAGAAAAATCTCATTTTCTAAAAATGGTTGAACCTTGACTTTGATCACATTCATAGTATTTGGTTCAAAAGTCTTGACTTTGTATAAATAACAAAAGCATCTTTGAAAACTTTGTCTATAAATGGGAAGATGGAAAAAAGGGAAAAGCTAAAGGATATAGAACAAAATAAAACATTAAAAGAGACATGGAAATACATATCATTATATATACTATGCCAATATTTTAAAAAAGTGAACAGCACTACCAAGAAAGAATATGAACAAAGAAAATGTGATAAAATAATAGAATTTGAAGCAAACCATTCTGCTGAAAACAAACTAAAAGTGAATTGTAATATTCCTGAAATCATTGTTCATAATATCAGAGTATGGATATCAACAGAAAAGTGACTTTGAAACATGAATGGGGTGTAAACAATACAGAGTTTACTAGATGGATACACTATTGTTTTGAAGAATCAATTTAAGCGCCCTTCCTTGAAGATGATTTAAATACATTTTTGAATAATTTGTTTGCCTAAACTTTCTTACCTATCGGCAAATTCAGGATAATCAACATTAAATTATATTGTTAAGAAATTTGTTAGGATGACAATATGCCATACAACTTCCAAAATTAAATTAAACACCCAGCCTAAAATACATGAATGATTGGTATAATTGCTGATTATACAAAAATTATCTAGTTAGGCTGGGTGCTGGTGACTCATATCTGTAAACCTAGATCAGAACGGCTCTCCTTTGAGGCCAATGGAAGCAAAAAGTTCAAATAACCCCTTCTTAACTAGTATCTGAATATGGTGGTGCATTATCAGCTATGCAATAATCTGAGATCAAGAGGATCACTGCTCCAAACCACGCTGGATTTGAACAAAGAAAATTATGAAGCACCATCTCAGCAACAAATAACTGAGTAAAGAGATTTTTAAAAAAACCTGTTATTGCAACGACAGGGGAAATGTGAACAAGCAATGTACCACCCAAGCTGGCCTAAGCAAAAAGCAAGATCTTATGTCAAAATAACCACAGTAAAAAAGTTGGAGGCATAGATCAATCAGTAAAGCCCCTGCCAAGCAAGCAGAAAGCCTAGGTTCCAAAGCAGTGCTACCAAAATAGATATTAAAAAGATTAGTGAAAGTAGTTTACTGACATTAAAGTGAATCAGAATTCAAATAGTAGCAGTATTCACTAAAGATACTCATTGGTTGGTTTTAAGTTCACCTACTTACACAATTAACTTGGGGATTATGTTCTCTCTCCTTTTGTAATTTATTTTTACAAGACTAACTCACAAAAGCAAAAGTCCCTGCAATGTTTGCAAACAATTTGCAAACAAGACTACACAGTTTTGCATGCAAAACTCAACGCTATTGATTTAGCTGTTTCTTTTGAGTGTGTGACCGTTTTTATCTTTCTTTTTAATTTTCTTTCATATACTTTTTAACTTAATAATTTACAAATGATTCTTGACTACAGAAATAAAAAAGTCCTCTGAGTTTTTATCACCAATTGAGACTTGCCAATTTTATAAATTTTGCAAATTTATTTTGTCATTCCTGTTCAGTCTGCCTATATAATACCTTTTGGATGAAAGCATTCATGGCAAATACAAGTCACTGAGTCCAAACCTAACCCTCAGAAAAGTACTTAAACAACAATAACAAAACCACAACAGCAACAAGTAGAGTAATGTCTGAAGGGCTAGAGCCTCTGCATGGGTCCTCTTTGAACCACTTACCTCTCACTTGTACTCTAACTAAAGAGTTAGATAAAATCTTCAACCTGTCTCATTTACATTACTATCAATTATGATTTTCCTTCTTAATTATTATTCTTTGAGGTTCAGTTTTTAGACATTAGAAATGGAGGGTGAAATGTGTCTCAATCATCTATCAATAGTGGAATATTTTTGCTTCTGAATATTAGATGAATATTAGATGAAGAAAATGTATATTGATCTGGGAAAGTTTTTAATGAAATACCAAGTATTATCTTATTTATTATTTCACCTACTTAGTTACTCCTAATTACAAGAATATCAAGTAGACTGCTATATGTTAACGCTGTTGCATTAGAACATTTTACCTGTTAAATTTGTCTGATAGAATATGAGTCTTTCTACGGCAGATAATAGGTTTCTATTGGTATGGTTTTAAAGGGTTTTCAAATAAAACGTCATCAAATTGGTTAAGAAAGTAATTCTTGATAGTGCTAGAAGTGTTCCACTAGGTAATTGGTTATTAACATAAAATCATCCATCCTAAGAAATATTCAGAGAGAAAATTGCATTCTTTCCAGTCCCATGGTTGTTTTTACAGGAAAAAGATGGGGTCAAATAACTACCATTTAAAAGGTTAATAGCAATGATATTGATAAGTTTTTATGAGAGATGAGTTAATACCTAGGCGAACAACACTGACCTTTCATTGTATTTTAGACATTGGTATATGTAGATATGTACTTCAAATGGATTAATTTAGATTTCTTTAATCACAAAGTATACTATTTATGACAGAAAATAACAAAATGCAAATCAGTCAGATTTTGAGACATTGAGATTTTCCCCTTCAGTCCTTCTGTGTGTACTCAGGATGAGAAAACGTAAATATCTCTTTGGACAGACTGAAATTGGAATGCTGATTTACAGTGACTTGCATCTGACTGTTTCCCAAACTCCATTTTCACAGTGGGAGTTGGAACACTTGACTGAATCATGAGTTAGGAACTTTTGAATTTACTACGCAAATTGACAAAATACAGCAGGACTCTCTGTGACACTGCAGAAAATACTTAGTATTATTCATGGTACATTGATTCTATTTTGCTTGGTGTTAGGAGTGTGATATTCTATTGCTCTGCAGCTTCTTGAAACTGCAAGTCGTTCCAAGCCAACATGGTTGGATATATTATAATATATTTAAGCTAAGTAGCTATAAAAGCCTATGAAACCAAGGATCCACAAACTCTAGTCCTTGCTACCTTCAACATGAAGAATGTAATAGCAAAATGTTTTATGTATTCAATATGCTCTACAGAATTTTGTGTATAATTTTTACAATCTTAATTTAAATATAACATGTTAGATATTTCATCTACAGCTTTGTACAGTAATAAAAATTCAGAGTGTGTAAAAAAATGAAGCACATTTCCAGAGATATGCAAAGGCTTGAAAGTTAGTATTTTACATCATACTTTTAATGCTTACTTAATTTCCTGTTTAAATATGTTTATGGGGATATAACTTAAAGCAGACACTTTATGTTGTGTTATAGAAATTTTGAATCAAAATTTTTCATTACTGAGGATAGTGCAGGTAGAGCTGAAATACTGATCAAGACATGTGTACAACTAATTATGCTATTAAATATCACTCTTTGATAACAATAGACAAAATTAGACTAAATGTTATTATGATTATTAAACTGATCATGTGTGTTTGTGTGTGTGTGTGTGTGTGTGTGTGTGTGTGTGTGCTCATGTGTGCCAATAATGGGGCTTGAACTCTGGGCAGAGGTGCTGTTTTTGAACTATTTTGCTCAAGGCTAGTTCTCTACCACTTGAACCACGGCCTCACTTCTGGCTTGTTTGCTGCTTAATTGGAGATAAGAGTCTCATGGACTGTTCTGCTCAGGTGGGCTTCAAGTTGCAATCCTCAGGTTTCAACCCCAGGAGAAGCTAGGATTACATGAATGAACCACCAGCATCCAGTTTTAACTGATCTTTTAGGAAGTATAATGGACCATATGCAAAAAGTCAAGTAATGTATAGCGTTCCAGAAACAAGTAAAATTAAAATTACTCAAATTATATTGCTAAATATAAGGATAATTACTAAACATCAAATGACAACTCTTAACCTTTTCTATATACAAATATTTAAATAAAGATCAGTTATGTAGGTAGCAGTATGAGTTAGAATAGAATAATACGTGTACTATTAATTTTAAAAATAAGTGTAACATCCCTTTAGTAACTGAAAGTCAGAATAAGAGAACTGACGAAATGAAGATGAATGGCTACTGGATAAATACATGCCTGTCCATAAATATAGATTTGTTAAAGAAAACAGTATCCTCAAAATCACTGGTTTTAACCAAAATCGAGAGACACAGGGTAAAAAAAGACAAACAACTACAAAAGCAATACTTACAAACTGTTTGGTGAAAATGAACTGAAAAATGGAACAACTCATGGGGGGAGGGAGGAGGGAAAGAAGGAGGAGGGGAATGAGGGACAAGGTAACAAATAGTACAAGAAATGTATCCAATGTCTAACGTATGAAACTGTAACCTCTCTGTAATTCAGTTTGATAATAAAAAATATAAATAAATAAATAAATAAATAAATAAATAAATAAATAAATATCACTGGTTTTATAGTAGAAATATTAGAATCATATTTACGGCTTAAAGTAATCATTTTTAATTATATGGATTAAGATTGCCAATTCATTGACAATTTGTTGTGGTTGTTTATAATCATAATATTTGAAACCATTTGAAATTGCATGAGAAAAGTACCACTGAAACCACAGGATGCACTCGTCAGCATTCTAAAGACCTGGAAGGGTAAAAAGTGAGGTCCCAGCAAAGAACAGTTCTTCATGAGGGGCCTCCATTCGATTTGAGAAAGCCAGTCTTAGTGGGGTCTCAGCTGGCATAGACAGTGACAGAGAGAATGCTTCTTCCTCTAAAGATGCTAATCCCATCATAGATCTCCTCATCACCTATACCTATACTTTTTCAGATGTCTGAAGTGCTAAAGCATTTCCGTAGATTCAAATACATCTTGTTTATATAAATGGAGGCAGAAACTAAACTTGGGTAATTATGAATTGAGTCAGGCAAATTTATGTAAAAACAGAACTGCATGTAAGTACCACTCCCTAACTATTCTGAATGTAATAAGCAGTTTGGGGGAGAAAAAAAATCACCTTAGCATTAAGAGTTTATGTGAGACCTGTATTTGGACATTTAAAATAAAATGACTTCAGTTCTTGGATTTGTTTTCTAAAGTTCTGAAAACTGGAGATTTGTAAACCAAAGCAGTAGCAGGCCTGTTCCTGGTGAGGAGCCACTTCTTGGTTTCTAGTGTGCCATCTGGGCACTGTGGTCTCCCATAGTTAAAGGCAGCAGTGATCTCTCTTCAGTGCTTTTCTCAGGGCATGAAGCCCATTTATGAGGGCTCCATATTCATGCTCAAATCACCTCCTAGGAAACTAGCAAATCAACGGTTTACTAATAGCTATCTGTTATGAGGACAGCAATAGGAATAAAATAAAGCACGCAAAGCCAGAAGTTCAATTACCAAGCAGAGAGAGGGAGTTCCTAATAAACCATTATATTCATAATTTTTATTCTTCAAAGGGAAATTCCCTATAAAATGCATTACATGTATATAAATACCTTATAACACCAATAGATCCACAATATACCCTCAGTAGAACAAACTTATCAAGTCAATTTATAAATGTTTATATTATTTCTTACAGTTTTATCCAATAATTTCAGAAATGTTGAAAAATAGATTTGTCTTGAATGTTTGATTACATGATCTCACGTAGGAAACTCTCTACATTGTATTTCAGTAAGTTCAAAAAATTACACGATGAGTTTTAGTCAACCTTGATATTTTACAAGATTAATTGTAATATTTAACGTTATAAACTATTTAAAAGAACTTGGCAACAATAGCATTTGGAAGATTTTTTTTAATTTCCATTATCAAACTGATGTACAGAGAGGTTACAGTTTCATATGTTAGGCATTGGATACATTTCTTGTACTGTTTGTTACCTTGTCCCTTATTTTCCCCCTTTCCCTTTCCCCCTCCCATGAATTGTTCAATTCATTTACACCAAAGAGTTTTGCAAGTATTGCTTTTGTATAGTTGTTTGTCTTTTTTTACCCTGTGCCTCTCGATTTTGGTATTTCCTTTCAATTTCCTACTTCTAATACCAGTATACACGGTTTCCAATATACTCAGATAAGATACAGAGAGAGTGTAGGTACAACCACAGGAGGATATAAGAAGATCATCAATAATAGAAGCTACATTTGTACATGGCACGTAGAAAGTAGTTACAACAGTGATATAACAATCGTTTCCATAACATGGAGTTCATTTCACTTAGCATCATCTTATGTGTTCATAAGGGTATAGCTATTGGGTTCTTGTGATCCTCTGCTGTGACTAGCCTAAACCTGTGCTAATTATTCCCTATAAGGGAGACCATAGAGTCCATATTTCTTTGGGTCTGGCTCACTTCACTTAGTATAATTTTTTCCAAGTCCTTCCATTTCCTTATGAATGGGGCATTGTCATTCTTTCTGATAGAGGCATAAAATTCCATTGTGTATATGTACCACATTTTCCTGATCCATTTGTCTACTTAGGGGCATCTGGATTGGTTCCATATTCTAGCTATGACAAATTGTGCTGCGATGAAAAATGTTGTGCTGGTGGCTTTAGTGTGATTTTGTTTGTGGTCTTTTGTATAGATACACAAAAGTGGGACTGCTGGGTCATAGGGGAGCTGTATGTTTAGCCTTCTGAGGAATTGCCATACTGCTTGCCAGAGTGGCTGAACCAGTTTACATTCCCATCAACAATGAAGTAGGGTTCCCTTTGGCCGCATCGCCTCCAACAATTGTTATTGTTAGATTTCTTGATATACATTCTTACTGGGGTGAGATGGAATCTCAATGTTGTTTTGATTTCCATTTCTTTTATGGCCAGTGATGTAGTGCATTTTTTCATATGTCTCTTGGCCATTCTCATTTCCTCATCAGAGCAGTCTCTTTTTAAGTCTTTAGCCCACTTGACGAGGGGGCTATTGGTTCTTTGCAGTTTTGTTTTGGATGAATGTAATTTTTTTAGTTCTGCATATATTTTAGATATGAGGCCTTTGTCCATTGTATGGCCAGTAAAGATCTTCTCCCAGTCTGTGGGCTTTCTGTTTATCTTGCGAGCTATGTCCTGTGCCCTGCAGAAGTTCTGCAGTTTGATGCAGTCCCATTTGTCCAACCTTTCCTTGATTTGTAGCCTTTCTGGGTCTTTGTTAAGAAAGTTCCATCCTGTGCCAAGGTGTCCAAGTGTTTCTCCTATTCCTTCCTTTAGTGTTTTCAGGGTGTCTGTTTTGATTTCAAGGTCTTTGGACCTAGTTTTAGTTTGTTGCATTTATTGAACCAGTTTTGCCAGCACCATTTGTTAAAGAGGCTATCTTTCTTCCAGCCTATCTTTTTAGCTCCTTTATCAAAGATTAAGTAGGCATAGTTCTGTGGGTTCATTTCTGGGTCTTCAATTCTGTTCCTTGGTCTTCAGGCCTGTTCCACTGCCAATACCAAGCTGTTTTTATTACTATAGCTTTATAATACAGCTTGAAGTTGGGTATTGTAATTCCTCCAGCACTGTTCTTTCTGCTTAGGATTGTTTTTGCTGTTCTGGGTCTTTTATTGCTCCATATGAATTTCTGGATTGCTTCCTCTATTTCATTAAAAAATGGTGATGGGATATTAATGGGTATTGCATTGAATTTGTAGATAGCCTTTAGCAATATTGCCATTTTGATTATATTAATCCTCCCAATCCAGGAGCATGGGAGGTTTTTCCATTTCCTTAGTTCTGCCTTAATTTCATTTTTCATGTTTTTAAAGTTCTTATCATATAGGTCTTTCACTTCTTTAATTAAGGTTATTCCTAGGTATTTTGTGTTTTTGAGGCTATTGTAAAAGGAGTTGCTTTCCTGATTTCAGCCTTGGTCTTCAGGTCGTTAGCACAGAGAAAGGCTGTTGATTGTTGAGGGTTTATTTTATATCCTGCAACTTTGCCAAAGTTTTGGATCAGCTCTAGTAGCTTGGGGGTAGAGTATATGGGGTTCTTTAGGTATAGGATCATGTCATTTGCAAAGAGAGAAAGTTAACTTTATCTTTTCCTATTCGGATCCCCTTTATATTTTCTTCTTGCCTAATTGCTCTGGTTAGGAATTCTAGTACTATGTTGAAGAGAAGGGGAGAGAGTGGGCATCCCTATCTTGTTCCTTCTTTTAAAGGGAATGGCTTTAGTTTTTCACCATTTAGAATTATGCTTGCTGTTGGTTGGTCATAAACTGCCTTGATTATATTCAGGAATGTTCCCTGGAATCCCAGTTTTTCCAGGTCTTTTAGCATAAATGGGTGGTGGATTTTATCGAACGTTTTCTCCGCATCCAGTGATATAACCATGTGGTTCTTTACCTTGCTCCAGTTGATGTGGTGGATTACATTAACTGACTTGCGTATATTGAACCAACTTTGCATCCCTGCGATGAATCCAGTTTGATTGTGGTGTATGATTTTTTTTTGATGACCTGTTGAAGTCGACTGGCCAGAATTTTGTTGAGAATTTTTGCGTCTATGTTCATCAGGGAAATCGGTCTATAGTCCTCTTTCTGTGATGAGTCCCTGACTGGTTTTGGGATGAGGGTTATACTGGCTTCATAGAATGTGTCTGGTAATGAACGTTCTCTTTCAATTTCATTGAAGAGTTTGAGAAATATTGGTGTGAGTTCTGTTTTGAAGGCCTGTAGAATTGTGCTGTGAATCCATCTGGACTTGGGCTTTTCTTGGATGGGAGATCACTTATTGCCATCTCTATTTCAATACTGGATATGGGTCTCTTTAGAAGGTTTAAATCTGCATTTGCAAAATTTTTTAACTGACCACTTTCTCATGAGGAAAGAATGACTCATAGAATGTTTTAGGGAAAACTTTATAAACTTGTGTTTATTAATTGGCAATCATTCAGGTCAGAATATATTCACTATAGTTCTAAGATATTACCAATTATATTCAATTTATTTACTTCAGAAAAAACTATATTTGATTATAAATTTATATTCAAAATAATTAGAGAGTTCTTCATGTGTTGCCAAACAGGATTGGATATTTAATAAATACATCATCTATAAAAGTTATGGAAAAGAACTTGAAGACAATTATTCTTGTAAGTATTCTAAAGCTTAACATTGACCAAATTAGATCATAAAAATTCTACAACATTGAACTATATTGTTTAGCTTCTAACAGAATTTCTTCTTTCAAGTTTTGAGGTTTTCCCACTGTTTTGATAAAAAAAAACCACATACACAGAATCTAATCAGATATAATCCATTTTCCTTCAATTCAAAAGTATTATTTTAAAATAATTATTGAAAAATATCATTTCTTAATATGTACACATACAAATGCAGGGAATGCATTTATATATAGACTCTCAGTGGATATAACTATACTCAGTATATACTGAGTGGAAATTTCTCCTTGACAGGAAAGGTCATATGTAATTACTAGAGAAAGTGCTACTTTTATTTGCATGTGGCTACTAGAAAACTGTAAGTAAACCTACAACTATTTAACTAGGTTCTTTTGAACTGAGTATTTAATGTTTCTCTTAACTTGGGTTTAGATTTACCATCTATTTAGAATTTCCCTAAGTTTGCATTTATATGTCAAATTCTATTTACTTATTTTTACATTGCTGACCTTGCTTTATAATATCTTGGAAAATTATATAGCTATGATACATTTTGAAAAAACTTTAAGAATTTTCTATGGAACAAGGTTATTTTGATGTAGATGATTTAATTTAGTCAGTAAATGTAAGAACTCAACTTTCATACTTTTCCTATATGCTTTACATGAAATTATGCTTTGGCATATAACACATGAGTAATACATAAAATGTCAGTGTTCTATACAGCATACAGAGGAAATATGTAGTTTTCAATATCCTTTCCTATATCTGAGGCGATAGAAATGCAAATAAAGAAAAATGAGAGTGTAAGATATCACAAGAAATGTACTCACAGCCCTATTATGTAACTGTACCCCCTTTTGCACAACACCTTGTCAACAAAATTTAATTAATAAAATAAAGATAAGTTTGAAATAAAAAATAAAAATAAAATAAAAAAGAAAGATGATGGAGAGCGGCTGGGAATATGGCCTAGTGGCAAGAGTGCTTGCCTCCTACACATGAGGCCCTGGGTTCAATTCCCCAGCAACACATATATGGAAAACGGCCAGAAGGGGCGCTGTGGTTCAAGTGGCAGAGTGCTGGCCTTGAGCAAAAAGAAGCCAGGGAAGGTGCTCAGGCCCTAAGTCCAAGACCCAGGACTGGCAAAAAAAAAAAAAAAAAAAGAAAGATGATGGAGAAAAAATTCAATACACCTAAGTTCTTAAATTTGAATATTAAATGAATTTTACAATATCAAAAAAAAAAAGAAATGCAAATAACTGGGATAGTTCATCCTTATCTGGCTCAACTGTTAGTGTCTTTGTGCATCCCCACATTCCTGGTTATTTATTTCAGAGAAAACAGAAGTCTTCCTGTTCTGACTTACTTTTTAGGAATCCAATCCTTTCTCACTGTTCAGCAATTACTACATCTCATCCTTTGTTATGTTCTGGAAGGGTGAACAAATGAATGTAACAATGACATTACACTGAAAATGAACTATACAACTTGTGTGTTGGGAGAAATCACCTGTATAAAAAAAATTAAAAAGAACAAAAATGAAAAATAGTCTAGAGGGTAAGATTGGTCAAATAGAAATCTAGATATAGCTCTGTGAATAGAAAGAAGAGAGTAATTAAATAGTATGTTAAACAATTGCAATACCTCACAGTCAAGGGCAGGGAAGTTATCCTTCAAAGACAATTGTGCACATGTGCCATGGTATCAGGAAACATGCCATAGGGCACTGCAGGATGTTTGATATAGTGAGAGGATGTGGCAAGTGGATGGATGACCCTTGAGAAGTGGTGAGAAATTATTTGTATCCTACACTACAAAGATCAGAGATCATATCCAAGACTCACACAGAATACAATTTTTTTCAAATGAGTATCAACTGTGATTGTATTTTATGACATCACCTTAGTCATTGAGAGTCTGAAACTGAGTCTGAGTAATAGCAGGAAAATCAATTATGAGGGAGTTTATAGTTCAAAATTCTACAGTGCTAAGGAATATAAATCACAATACTTAAACAAAGAAAATAATTCATGTAATTTGAGTATAGTGATACAGAAATGAATGTAAGATAAGACAGTGGAGTGATTTGTTCTTCCTCTCTTCTTCCTTTTTCTCCCTCACTATTTATCTTCTTACTTTCCTTCTTGCCTCCTTCTTTTCTTCCCTTCTTTTCACACAAAGTGCATCATATGGTAGAATATTATCACTTGAATACCCAATGCTATGAGAGGAGTTATTAGCAGAACATATCAAGTATATTTTCTTGACAGGCAAAGAAAGAAGGCAAACTCTTTGGATTATAAATTTAGCAGGGGAAAACAGGCCTCTACCCCCAAATTATATAAGAAATATGACCTAAATTAAAAATAAATAGCAAAGCAAATCAAATACAATGAACAGAAGCAAAATGTAAAACAAAAATTACTTTCACATAGTATCAAAAATTATATGTTGATAATCTAATATAGATATGGATTATTAGGAAGAAATTGTTCCTTCCAGGGTAGACGACACAGGAAACAAACTGAAAAGGCTAGGTAGTGCCTTAGAAATTATTGCTTAGATTCTTATTATTCTATCTAGTGTCAGTAAGCAAATTAGATAGTTGAAGTGTTTCTGGCATTACAAGTACTTTCCCATGTGAACTTCCCACCTTGTCAGATTCTTAAGGATGGCCATTTTCATATGATATTCAATAATACTTGGGAGTCAAGAACTGCAATGGAGATAAGCTAATTAAATACACATTTCTCTAGCATAATGTGACACAAATAAAGCTCCCTAGAGTCAATATAAATTCTAGCCAGCTAAAAGATCTAGTCATAATGGGATATTCAATTTTTCCACTCTTAATGCCATGTGTGTGAGTGTGTGTATATGTTCTTAAGTGAAAGATATTGATGATTCTTCGAGTGCACTTTTTCTATATTTCTATCAATTTCACATTCTTCAATGATATTAAATAGCCTGTAAGCATATGTTATCTCTCATATCTTAATATTTTTATACAGCCCTACTCCCATTCATTTTCAGTCCTGGGCCTTCTTACATTGTGTCCATGGAGCTCAATTTCTTGAAAATGTTCTGCTCTTGCTGTTCCCCTCAGTCTACAGCAATTGACTCCTGGTCTCACTGTTCACCGACTTTCAATGTTCAATATCTGTAATTATGTCTTAGCCTCAGGGTAAGCACATCAAAGCTGTTCACAAACTTGTAGGGGTTAAAAAGGAATTGTAGTCCATTGTGATACAAGTAGATGGACATTGGATAGTGATAAACTTGACAGTCACAAGTAAATCAAGGATGCATTTCAAGGGATCAAGAATATTGATTACACTTAGCAAGAATAAAAAGACTTAAACTTTTAAAATGATCCATGGAACATGGTCCTATCACTTTTATATTATTATAGAAATAAAATAGACGTGGAAAGAATATTCTAAAATATTATATATTAGCAAATTAGATTAGCTAGATGAAATGTACCAACACTTACAAAGGTAAGAATTACAATAATTGAGAGAAGAAAAATGGAAAATGTAAATAGATCTTTAATATGCAATAAAGTACTTAACATAAAATAAAATTGAAAAAAAATCTGGAATATAAAGCAGCCATGATTTCACTGGTTATGTTTTAAAGAGTTTGAAAAAAGATTATCAATAATCCTCTACAGTCCCCCAAAAACCTAGACCAGGGAGAACACTTTGAGCTCATTCTGAGAGTAGTATGTCTCAGATAACAAAAGTCATCTATTAAAAAAAAACAAAACTGTATGCCAATATCCCATTTCTTTTGCTTTTTGTGTGGCGGTACTGGAGCCCAGTACTCAGGGCCCAGACACTATCCCAACAAATGAAAAAATAAAAATATCCTTTTGACATAAAGACAAAACTCCTTAGTCATTTACACTGTCAAAAATATGATTATTATAATTATTTGCAAGTGGCTTATTACATTTTTAGAATATTTAAAATAAAATAAATTCAATGGTTCCAATACAAGCATATAGATATCTAACTTGCTTTGTTATTTTAGTAATAATTAACTAGAGAACAAACTTTTGTAGATATACTGCTTAGGATTGATGCTTTCTTAGCTTTGTAAAGCTAAATTGAAATTTTTACTATTTAAATATATTCTCAACAAGCTGGAGAATTCTTGCAATCTATTAAACAACAACAAAGATTTCTAACCATTAAAACAAAAACAAAATGAGACATAATTATGGCTTTCTATAATGTTTCCTGGTCATCTATTAATCAAGGAATGGATTTAGATATAAATAATATGCGTTTTGGAATGACATCGTTTCTTAAGAATTTATAGAAAACTTCAATAATGCAAAACAACATGTTTTTCATTCCTTAAAAATTAATATAATCAAAGTCATTGGGAAAATAGAAAATGAAGATAACCCAGTAAACTTTTCCTAACATATAATAATATACCATACTCCCAAACAAATCTGTCTCTTAGGGGCACAGTAATGGAAATTACCCCTCCTGAGTTACATTGTTAAACTGACTAGGAATATAAATACCTTGCTATTTGCATTTTACTGGAATTAAAACTTTTTAAAGAAATGACTTTTAAAGATTATACCTTCCTAGTGATTTGCATATTTGCACACTTTGGAAATGAAGTTTTTCTGTATACTGATAAACATTAACCATAATCGCATAGACATGTTTCTTGGACTTGTTTATTTCAGCTACAATATTAATACATAATGACTGACTTTTTTTCTTTTTTAAAAAAATATAATTACTTATTTATTGTCAAAGTGGTGTACAGAGGAGTTACAGTTACATACGTTAGGCCATGGGTACATTTCTTGAACTGTTTGTTACCTCCTCTCTCATACCCCCTCCCACCTCCCCCTTCCCTTCTCCACCCATGAGTTGTTCAGTTGGTGTACACCAAATGGTTTTGCAAGTATTGCTTTTGGAGTCATTTGTCCTTTTATCCTTTGTTTCTCGATTTTGATATTCCCTTTCACGTCCCTAGTTCTAATGCCAGGATATACAATATCCAGGGTACTCAGATGAGGTACAGTGATAGTGCGGGTACAACCACAGGAAGGGGATACAAGAGGATCATCAACAAAAGAAGCTACGGTTTCACATGGCATATAGAAAGTAATTTCAACAGTGATATAACACTCGTTTCCATAACATGGAGGTCATTTCACTTAGCATCATTTTATGCATTCATAAGGGCATAGCTATTAGGCTCTTGTGATCCTCTGCTGTGACTAGCCTAAACCTGTGCTAATTATTCCCTATGAGGGAAACCATGGAGCCCATGTTTGTTTGGGTCTGGCTCACTTCATTTAGTATAATTTTTTTTCGAAGTTCTTCCATTTCCTTACAAATGGGGCAATGTCATTCTTTCTGATAGAGGCATAAAATTCCATTGTGTAATAACTAGTATTTTCTAAATTGGAAACATACATCTTGGAAATACAAATTGTGTTCTCACACAACTGTGTTTGTGCATACCTACCAAAATTAGAGCATTGCAACTAGATATTGCCCAGTTTACATCCTTCAGCAATCTTATTAAACACTTCTTTTCTTATTAACACTGTCTTTTGTTCTCATTAATTTTCAATAGGGTACTGTCACAAACTTCAAACCTATTGTCCCCTCATTTAAATAGATAATTTCTCACTCAAAAATGTGTGGACCTGGGCTGGGGATATAGCCTAGCGGCAAGAGTGCCTGCCTCAGATACACGAGGCCCTAGGTTCGATTCCCCAGCACCACATATACAGAAAATGGCCAGAAGCGGCGCTGTGGCTCAAGTGGCAGAGTGCTAGCCTTGAGCGGGAAGAAGCCAGGGACAGTGCTCAGGCCCTGAGTCCAAGGCCCAGGACTGGCAAAAAAAAAAAAAAAAAAAAAAAAAAAAAAAAAAAAATGTGTGGACCATACAGTATAGTAGTTAAAATTAAACAAATTCTTCCAAATATTGTAAGTGACAGACAATATAATACTTCTTTTTAGTGCTTCTACAGGATACTTAATACAACAATTAAAAATGTTCCTCATGGTTTTATTGATGGTAGTTACAGCTTTCTTTTATTTTTTCCCCTTTTCTAGACCTGACTGGTGGATTTCATTTCACACATCTTTTACTTGCTGCATGATCCTTAATATTGCTAACAGAAAAAGCTTACCTGGCTCAATGTTTGTAAATGTCAACTAGCCAAAGGATATTTGGGAGCCTATGAATGTTCACCTTTCTAATATTTGTTTAAAGCCATCTGGAATTAATGTTCTCTCTTCCCACTTCAAATTATTTTAACTCCATATAGGGAAGCTGACACAAAATGTATTTAAAGTAAGACTGGCATTCAACTCTCTTGCATTCAAAGAGGAATTATTCATGAATGTAAAAACAAAGGAAATGTCTTGACAGCATTCTTTGCACTTGCTGTCATATTACTTTAATATATCTAAATTTTTCCAGTAAAACACATTGTATTTATTTTCATTAGCAGCAAGCTCTTGCATGTTTGAAAGGATGCATTTGCCTTTGGAAACAACTTACATAACACATCCTCCCTACCAAGCCTGCTGGTTTGCATTCTATTTTCTCACCTTAATTCCACAGTCAACATTTGTAAAAATATGTAATCTGAAAGATAACAGAAAAAAAAAGCTTCCAAAATTGGCCTCCCTGCTTAAGGATGCTCAATGGATTTCCCTCTCCTGCCCCTCTGGGTGTGGATTGGAAAATTGGAGTGCAGAGGACTAACACCTTCACTCTAAAAATAAACCTCTTGAATAGTTGTTCATTTTTGCAACAAAAGAGACAATGGATGTTTCTAGTTACAATAACTGGATTGAAGAATGCTACCTATGTGGTACTCTATAGATTTTTGATTTGTTGTGTTTTGGTTGGCTGTGGGGCTTTAACTCAGGACCCTGGTGCTGTCTCTGAGCTCTTTTTGCTCAAGGCTAGCACTCTGCCACTTGAGCCACAGTCCCACTTTGGGCTTTTGAGTGATTAATTGGAGATCAGATTCTCAAAGGGACTTTTCTGCCTGGGCTGGCTTCAAATCATGATCCGCAAATCTCAGCCTCTTGAGTAGCTAAGATTACAGTTGTGAGCCATAGATCCTCGGCCTAGCTCCTTCCTTTATTTTTCTGTATGTTTGTTCTACAGAAATCTAATGTTAAAAATCTTAGTGAATTAAAAACTTCTTTACGTAATTTCCCAATTTTCACTAAGCTTTCCTTCAACCACAATACTTTCTTTCCACTGTCCACCTTCATTCTGTAAATATATACAGAACCCCTCCTTGCACCAATTACTTTATGGACTGGTGAAAAAGAGAGGGACTTCCATATGACAGTCCTTCTCTTTAGTTTCCAGCCCATAGCCTTGTTTTGGAAACAACAACACAAACAAAACAAACAAACAAAAACATTACTATGCTCACTTCAGATTTAAAAGCCAACCATGATGACCTAGTCAACTTTTTAATTATTTTAATTTCCTCTTTCAGCATATATTCATTGTACAATGGAGGGGAGGGATTGTTGTGATAGTCCTACACATGTAAAAACTATACTAGGATCAATCCCCCAGTCCTGTCTCTTTCTCCACCTTCTCCCTCTCTCCTAAAACAGTTTCAAGAGTTGTTGTTTTTTCAGTTTTTATTTTCATAAATGCAAATAAACCCAATTAGCCACATTCTGCTACCCTGACCTTGTTCATCCCCCATTCCTGCTGGTATCCTCCTACCTGAGCCTTTCACAGTCTATGTGCTTCTTTGAATTTCTGTTTGTCCTATATAAATGATAAGAAAAAAAAAATGGTAACCTTTGTGTCTAGCAGTTGTGTCTTCTAGTGACTCCAACTTCAACTTTCTCATCTCGTGTTTAAAACCATCTCTATTCAACTCCTGCATTCCAATTCCTACTAATTAAATGATTGCTGAGGCACATTCTTTCAAATTTTGTACTTTGTAATGATAATTTGAACATGCAAAATGTCACAAAGGAACTTAAAAAGTAGCTAGCCCACCTTCTTCTCCTCAAGAAGTCAAAGTCTAATATTTGTGATTTCAACAAACATTTTGAATATCTTTACATCACAAACCAATCTACTTAACTAGAACACAAAACATATAATCTTGAAAATATAAGTTTAATTCTTCTTTAATAAGTCATCTCTGAAAAAGTGACATAATAATAAAGGGATTTTCAGAAGAGTAAAATTTGTTTTGAGGCTATTAGGAATTATAACATCTGTAGGAGTACAAAAGAAATTAGTTAGCTAAATAACTGCACATAGTAAGGTTATTCTCTGTTGGTTTGAAGCTCTCATTTACATTTTAGGTTTTAGCTTTTGGAGTTTAGGGACTCATTAACTTTGCTAAACATGGAATTTAGATTTTTATAAACTAATTATTTGCTATTTTTACATCCAAATCCACTCTTATCATTACTCACAAAGGACAAATCTTTACCACTCCCAAACCCCTGAAGTCAGGGAAACAATTTCATCTAAGCATACATTGAAAGCAATTATTTGTGGTCTTCACAGAAACTGGGGTAAAGATTTTGTGGCTCCACGTATTTTGTAAAAAAAAAAAAAAAAAAAAAAAAAAGAACACTGGATAGACTGACTTATTATTCTTTCAATGATATATTTGTCTAATTAGAGCAAAATCAAAGCATTGATAAAATTCACATAAAACTGAGCAATTTAATTTAATCTAAACTTTCATATTCATCCAGTATTACATGAATTTTTATCAACCGTGAATTGAGGAGCTTTTTTTGAATTATCAAACCAAAATTATGAATTCAAATTGGTTTATTAAAATTATTTTGATTATTTTCATAGATTCCAATGGACATCCTTAAAAAGAGGTGGAGAAGGAAGGGGTGGGGGGGGATAAAGAATGGGTGACAGTATTAAAGAAGGTGGCATTGGTCAAGACATATTATATCCATAAACTGCTTTGTTAAATGGCAACTCCTTTTTAAAACTACTTAAGGAAAATAATTAAAAAAAGAAATACTTTGATAATTGTTTTTACTCAGAGCAGTATGTTTACCTTCAGTTCATAGTAAATTCATTATGTACTTAAAGGAATGCTCTCCTGTGTCTCTCTCTTGTCTGATGTATTCTGAGAGCTTTGCAGTTCATTTGCTTCCAGATCTTCTTGAAAATGTCCAAGCATTTCACAGTTCAGTTTCTTTGGAGCAATGATTCACTCACACTCTTGGTGGCAGAGTCCTAATATCCAGCCTGTTTTCCATATCAATTACATCCAAAACTTTATTTCTAAAACTCCCAAGGGGTGTTGAAGTTCATCTATAGTTGAAAAACTGCATTCAGAATGAGAAATGACCTAAAACTATCCTATGCCTTTCTAAACTGTCTAACATATTACAAATGGCAAAATGACACCCATGAACAATTTATGTTTGCAAAATAGAGCTATTTGTTTTGTCTCAACATTGCCAAAATATTTTCTTTCATGAAACTTGGCATCTATGCTTCAGTAATTTGAAATCTGAGCCATCAACTCATGACAAAGGCTTGTTGTTCTATTTCATCCTTACTGGACGCAAACATTTATTTTACTATGTTACAAAGCAAATTCATCACCAAAGTTGGCACCAGTTTGGATATTTAACCAATGTTCAGCCGTCCAAGACAAGTTCAATGGCAATAAATACCACCAGCTTTATTAGAATAAAATAGGAATATTTTATAGTAAGTGTTTTGTGGTATTTGACAAACCTGGTTGCTGCTACACTAAAAAGTGACAAAATATTTTGTATTTTGTAGGAACAAAAGTCTGTTTCATTTTTAAAAGTAGTTACAAAACGTCAAAAAGTTATATATATATGCAGATATATATATGTAATTAAATACGAGCAGGCATGAAAAAAAATTTAAATAATTATAGAAATAATTTCTTAGCCATAAACCTAATTAAGTTTTATCAAGAATACCAATGTTTCTTATAATTTATGTTATCAGGTTAAACATGTAATCCAAAATAAGTATAAATCCCTCACCAAAATATTCATTGGTCTTTATTCTTTTCTATTCATCTTAACATTCTCTCTTCTTTGCTAGCATTATTAGATCATTAATACAAAAGAAAGTTTTCAAACTGTATTTCCTTTCCAAACTTGGGAACAGAATCACGTTTTACCTGATATCAAAACTTAAAAACATGGTAACTTATAGGTTGAATGGTAAATTACTTGTAAAACATCTAACAATAAAAAAGAACGTTAGAGATTAAAACTAAAGATCCAGAATAGAATTTCATTTGTATTGTTAAGAGAGTTTTCTTTAACAAAATGATTTTAATATATCACCATATAGAAAATATGAAAAATAGTAGAAATAGGATTGCATGAATAGTCTTGATTTCGGTTATTCATTCACATTTAGTAGTAGATCCTAGGGGATATTTATAGGAAAGTTAAACTTCAGTAAACACATTTTATTTTCACATACACAGCAAAAATGCCCATTTCCCCAGAAGGTCCTCATTGTTTTCTGGTCTCAGAGTTTATTTATAGTAAAGCATTTTACATGCTCAATGATTTAATTGTTTTTATCCAATATTTCTAGATCTTAATAAAGAAAACGTTCTTTATAGAAATCATCATTAACTACTAAAACTTAATTTCATAATTTGACATATTTTCCATATCACAGGAAGAGAATTATTTTGCTTTGAAGTTTGAATTTCTCTTTCTATCTGTGAATAAATTTGTTGCTTATGCAAATGCAACATACATCTTACTTGGCATTTCTTATGTGTTTTGCAAATGAAGGTGTCTAAAATAAATTCTGTAACTCAATTTCTGGTTTTGTTGTAAACCACATACTAGTTAATAGAATAGCCCACCTGATTTGACTTGACATTTTCAAAATTGATTTATTACACTCTCTACAAAACCGATTAGCTCTAATCTTGCAAATGCAATAGGTTCCTCTCACCATGATTATTATGATGAAGCCTATAGGTATGTTATGTCTTCCTTCAGTTTATATAATTGTGATTTATCATCTGCTTTCTGAAGAAATCATATTCTCAAACAAAAGATTCTGCCATTTAAAAACCAGCTATATTGTTGCCCATTATCTGAATATCAACCCCATTATAAGAGGGACTATACATATTGCTCTCTTCCAAAGCTTGAATTAATTCTAAGAACAAAGAAATGTACTTTTACCTTTCTGTGTTTTATGTTCAATATTTTAGAATTTACAGCCAATTTCTGTATGATTTGTAGTTTGTTTCTACTGTGAGAAGAATCGCAAAGCATAGCCTAAGTGTCATAGACTTCCTAAAGGTTTCAAGAATATATTAAATATCTAAGTGGACTTAGTGGTGATTTAGACTATATGCAGACAACAATATAGTTTTAGTTTTTCACTAGTAATTCCATTTTCTCAAAAAGTAATTTGACAAACCTCTGTAATGAAGTCATAGTGGTTTACAGAAAGGCTATTAGCCCTGCTCTCTTGGGTATCCTGGTCAAAGCTGTCTGAGCAAGTTATTTCCATATGTGTGTTTTCTTTTCAATGTTATTGCCAAGTGTAAAAAAAATGACAAAATTATTTTCTTCATTGATATTGAAAAGAATTAAAGTTGTACCTTCAGTTGTACATAACTTTCCTTAGATACAAATGGAAAAGATGAGAATTATGATAAAGAACATTATCATTTTATATCATATATAAGGACAAAATGACATATTGTAGGATGAGTAAAAATGATATTAGCCAAGCACAGGGCCTGAGCACTGTCCCTGGCTTCTTTATGTTCAAGGGTAGCACTCTACTACTTGACCACAGAGCCACTTCTCGCTTTTTCTGTGTATGTGGTGCTGAGGAATCAAACCCAGGGCTTCATGCATGCTAGGCAAGCACTCTGCCTCTAGAACACATTCCCAGCCCCCAAGCTTTGAGATTTAAGTGGGAAATAAATGACAAAATTGAATAATATAAATTATAATGGAAAATCACATTGTAGTTCTATTTACATATATAAATCCAATGTCTTTAATATTGAAATAAAATGGAGTCTGACATAAATATGAAGAACTCCTTAATATAAAATGAGGAATTTATATGTTTTTATGTACAAAAGTAAGTTTCTCAGCCAAGGGAAAGTATTTTGCATATGTCTGTATTTTCATATATCTCAGTGATAAATTCATACCTAGAGGATGTTCATCTAAGTATTATTATTTACAATAATGAAAAAATGAAACATTTTAGTAATAGAGTTCATCAAATAGAGTAATAGCATTACATAAGAGAACAAATAAATGATATTATAGCTGATACACACTGGCATAGCAGGATCTCAGTAGTACACAATTGTGTGAATAAAGAAGATTATATTAATATATATGTTTATTTTATTTAAAGAACAATCTCAAATTAATACAGAGAGATATGTGTATATGTTTTTAATTGACTAGCAATGGTTAGTTGCTTCAGGAAAAATAGATTTGTAATGATATTTACCTCATATTAGCCAATATGCTAATTAAACTAATGATTTTCCCGCAATACCTCTGAATGTTTTTATTTACCCTAGAGATTTTTTTTTTCCATTGCTGAGACTATTTGTGGTCCATGACATCTGAGACATTTTAAGATGACACAACCTGAGCAGTTATAGACATATAATAAATAACTATTGTTAGTGTTCCTAACTAGTGTTAGTGTTAGTGTTCTATTGTTAGTTTCTTTTAAGAAAACAGTAGAATCTAGTTTAGTAACAAACACACACATTAAAGGCCAAGTCTCATTACACATATGTATGGCATTATGAGACAAGACATAGACAATTCAAGTTCCTAATGAGCAAAAAGTAAGACAAGCAAGATAGTCAGAAAACATGACAGAGTACAGATAAGTTACAAAAATCCAGAGTCAATGATTTTTCTAATTGTGATGCTGGAGGCTTGAACATTTTCCTTCATTTTTTTAGTAAATGAATAAAAATCAGAATCAAAGATTTAATCCAAATGTAAACTTTGCACTTTGCGTGGTACTAGTAGGTCACTGGACCATCTACTGTAACAAATGTACCATGCAGGCATGAGATGTTGATGCTAACTTAGAAAGGAAAAGAAAAAGAAAGATGTAGGCACTAAATAAGCTGCTAAACCCATGGACATGAATGTCTTCTGACTGCTCGAGAGGATCCAACTGATACAGGCCTTCCCTTTCTGCATTTCTATGATTGCCAGAGGCTGAAGTAAAGCAGTAAGATCCTATCTGATCAAATCTACGATTATCCCTATTGAAAGGACATTTGACACAACATCCCTACATCCAGGATTAATTAGGTATTTCAGAAGTATAGCCAAAGATGATAACAGATGAATTCATCTCTTTTTTTTCCTATATCCTTATAAAAATACATTTCAGACATACATATGAAAAGTACAAAATTTTATTTGTTTTAGAATACAGAGTATAGGAGAACAGAGCAGGAAATTTTGGTATGCAATTACATTTAGATAGGAATTTTTTTTAATTCCAGAAAAGGCAAATGTACAGAGGCAGAAAGTACATTAGAGGCTTCTTTTGGTGAGGCAGGGAAAAGAGCATAGGTCTTGACAGGGTGGATAAATGGGTAATGATAAATTGTAGATATAAAATTTATTGCTTATGTGATCAAAATATGTGAAAATTGTGGTGATGGGAGCATAAGTATGAAAAATTAACAACCATTGGATTGTATACTTTAAATAAGTCAGTTTATATAGCAGATGAATTATAGTATAGTGTAATTACTTTAAAATGTCTGTACAGTCAGGCACTGGGAGCTTACACTTGTAATCCTAGCTACTCAGAAGACCTAGATTTGAGAATTGCTGTTCAAAGCTATCCCTGGCAGGAAAGTTAGTGAGAGCCTTATCTCCAATAACTACCAAAAGGCCAGATGTGAAGGTGTGGCTCAATTAGTAGGGCACTAACCTTTAGCAAAAGAAGTTTAGGGATATCTTTTAAGCCCTTGTTTTTTAAGTGCCCAGACCAGAACACAAATAATAAATAAATAAGTTTATGAATTAGTGATCAATTACAATTTTAAATGTTGGCCCAGTAATGTATGTCCCTTTACCTACATGACGAATGTGTTCATCATCATTATTATTATTCAACAAAATATTCAAACCCTCATATCAACATCTAGGATCCATTCTATAGTAAGCAATTTATAGATTTCACCAGATAATGGCAAGTATACATGTCTAGACATAGAGCTCTTGTGTTATTAGATGAGTATAATATAGCTAATTCAAACAGTTTAAAAACAAATTTATTTCTGTGTACAACTCAAAACACCAAAAGGCATGACACATTATGAAATTCAGTTTACTAAAGAGAGAGAGGATTTGCTTTTGTAATTAATGAGCAAGAGTAATAAACCACTTTTAACCTTGGTGGATTTAAAGCACAGCAAGTACACATGTTCCTATGGAGAATGTGGGTAGAGCTCGTCTTGGTTTGTTATTCTGGTTCCAGGCATAAGCAGACAAGTTTTTCCATTGTCTATGTAGGTAGGTACGTGATTGAAACAGCCAGATGGGAAGTGTCTTATGCCAAAGGCTTTATCAGGTCTCTCTTCATATATCACTTCTCTCAGTTATGTTATCTTGAGCTTTCTGTTTGAATGGAGGTCTCAAGAGACTTGGACTTTCTACATAGCAAATTGTTTCCAAGACAGAATGGTCCATGAAGGGGGAAAGGAAGTCACAAATCTCCTGACACCAACATTCCAAACATGTGGCCATTTGGCTTCATTTTCACTCCATTCAATTTGAAAAACCCCAACCCATGAGTTCTCGGATTCAAGGGGGGTGATGACTCCACTGTTCACTGATCAGAAATCAAAAAAGCAGGAAGCCATTAAAAGCTGGGCAAAGGTAAAGGCAAGATACCCTCCCAGGACCTGCAGAAAGAATCAACTTTGATTTCACTCCCATACAACCTATTTCAACCTATTTCACTCAAAGAACTGTAAAATAATACTACATTGTCAACAAATGTATGGTCATTGGCTATAAGAGCAATACGAAAGTAATCATTAAACACTTTGAAAATGAGTGTACCATTATTTACCTCAGAGGTATGAATATAAACAAATATCTATAGGCAAGTACAATTTAAGTATTGTGGAATCTAAGATTCAGGAACAGTGATAAAGTTTACTATTTACTGAATGCATGCAAAAGATAGATGATAGACAGAGTGACAGAGAGATTAAGGAAATGAAGTACTAGCTCATCACCACTAGTACAGCTAGCTGTCTTCCTAGCTACTGACAGCAATGAGATTAGTTAGATCATAATGCAAGGGCAGCCTAGATAAAAAAGTTTTTGGGAACTCACCTTGACCATTAAAATGTTGGGTTCTGTGGCATACTCTTGCCATCCTAGCTACATAGGAAAGGTAAATCGGATGATTATAGTCCACAACAGCTCAGATGTTAGCAAGATACTAGCTAGGTGCTGGTGGCTCACGCCTGCAATGCCAGCTACTCAGGAAGCTGAGATCTGAGGATGGCAGTTTGAAGCCAGTCTTGGCAGAAAAATCCATGAGACTCTTGTCTCCTAGAAACTACTCAGAAAAAGCCCCAAGTAGCACTGTGGCTCAAGTAGTAGAGTGCTAGCCTTGAGTAAAAGAAGTTCAGGGGCAGCATCCAGGTCCAGACAGAGTTAAAGCCCAGGACTGGAAAAAAAATAAAAGCAAAACCCTATTTAGTAAAACAAATCAACAAAATATAAGGTAATGTATTGATCAAGATCTGTTATATCCATAAACTGCTTTGTTGAGTGGCATCTCCTTTGTATGACTTCTTAAAGAACAAAAATATTTTAGAAAATAGAAAAAAAAATGTCTGAAGTATAGCTCAAATGGTAGTAGTAGACATCCTGCCTAGAAAGCAAGAAGCCCTGAATTCCAGGCCATATAATGCCTTCCACCAAACTCAATACAAGAACATAATAAAGTTCTGAAGTACAACATGTGATACTGAATAAAACTTTGAAAATGAAACTACCAATAATAAGTTAAATATATTTGAATATTTTTGACCTATGTGAAAGACATGAAAGAATTTTCTTAAAACTTCAGTATTTTTCTACCCGAGGAAATTGACCAATAAAAATTAAATTGACCAGTAAAAATAAATTGACCAATAAACATAAATAATCAATTTCAGGTTATTTATTAGCGTTTAGCCCATTGAAGTCATATGTAGTATTGTACGTATGTGCACATATACACATATATTTTGATGTGATAGAAAATTAAGTACTAAGGTTTGTTGTTTTATAAGCTACATTAGTTCAACTATGTAAATTTCTGACATATAAAGGACTTTTTCTCTGGCTTTAGAACAATGCTTACCAAACTAAAAAAAAATATGGTTAATGCAGTTATGGCCATATATAATAATGTGAAAATAAAGTCTACACTTTGAATTTTATTACCAATTTAAGCTATAATTTATGAACTTTAAAATGTTAAGCATGTAAATTCTTTAATAATCAATTACCATATCCAATTAGTCTATCATTATTGAATATACAATTGGGACTAGAGCTCATTTCAAATCTCAAAGTATGAAGTCTCTTAATTCAGCCCTCCATCTGTGCCTTGGTCTCTAGAGTCTGAGAAACAGTCTCCAAATTGTCTTCTGAGTATTCATCAAAACAAGACACCAGTTTGGAATCTATTTTAGCATTTTTTTTTGCAATATATAAGGCTACACACTGCATGTGGTTTGACTTTTCTCTAATGAAAGTTGTTAGCTGTTTTGTGTTAAAAGGGATGTAAGTATTCTCTAGAAATAGGGCTGTTATTTAGAACACAGCAATTGAGCAATTGAAAAAGCTCCAGATCTTATATTTCCTACTCATAAAATTGTAATTGGCCTTTTTATGTCATGTTACTCTTGAGACAGAGAATTAACTTTATGCACATATATGAAATAGCCATAAAACTCAGAATAATTCAAGTTTTTATTCCCCTAAAAAGAATTAGAAAAAAAACCAGAGCATATTTTTTAATCTTCAGTAGTCTGAATAGTTTAATGTTATTTTGGAGGTACTAAATTTCATTCATGGTAAATAACTGACAAGGGAAAACCTATAGTATAACCTTTGTTATAGCACAATAAATAAATAGAGAAAAATCCTCACTAAATTTAAATTTCACTTGTAGAACAAAGCAGACTTCTTTAGATGTCACATTTGTATTTTACTTTGTTATCTGATTAAGTGCACAATTTTTTCACAGGCTTCAAAGCCTCTTTCCCTATATTCTGTGATCTGAGTTCTGGCTTGATTTATTGATAGCCTATGAGAGTCATTTTACTAATGAATTATATTTAAAAATAATGCATCAGATACAATATATAAAATAACCAGGGTTTCTGATTTACAATAAATTATTCACTTATATGTGTTTGCTTATATTAAGAGTAGCAAAAAAAATAGCATTATTTCAATGCACAAATAGTAAGGTTCTGGAAGTGGAAAGTTGCCTCACCAGAGCTAAATAAAAGAAGGATTTCACTGACCAAAAAAAACAGACATATGACTTCTGTTTATTTTTGTTTCTGCTTAATCATGTGTGTTAGTATTAATGCCAGGACTTAGTAGCTCAATGAACATTTACATGTGCAAGGAATTCTACTGAAGTTTTCTGCAACATCTGCTGCTGTCACCACTCCTCTTTCTTTAAGATAACCCTAATATTTTAATTAAATAAAGTAGTTTACAATTACAAGAGGAGTCCTACATTTATATTAATATAATGTACAGAAAGTATATATTACTTATTTCCGTATATGTTCTCATTGCACTTTTTTCCCCACTAAGAGTAGTATCCTCTAATTTGACATATCAAAACAGTTACAGAGAGAACAAGGGAAAGTAACAAAAAAATAAGAAGGGAAAACAGAAACAATTCCTGACCATAAAGATGAATAAAAGCTGTATTGAAATTCTTACACCTTTGGCAAAAGTATGCCTTTTGGGTTTGCTCAGTAGCCCCTACATTCTGATCACCTGTGCTAATATAAAATGCAGCCAATTAGAGCTGAAGCCTAGCGGTGCTGAGCACAGGGAGAGGTGAACTCTGACTTGGGTCAGGGACAAAGGATTTGTGCCACTCTGCTCTACCTAGTGTAGGGAAAATTCCTAATTCCTGACCTAAAAAAAAAAAAAAAAAAGACAGCTCAACTTTTTCTTCCACAGTCTTAGAATTAAAACCATGCTGTCCCCATTTTCCACATTCCTGAATGGACTCTGATGACCATGTAAGAGACCATTCTGCAATCATTTTAAATACCAGTTTAAATGCAGTTGTAGTTAACATTTAAATCCAGAGATTCAAGGTGACTTTTTAAAATCTCAAGTTATAATCAATATGTTCCTTTATATCAGTCTTTATCCTGGAAACCAGGAAAAGTTAAACTTCGTGGGATCCTACCTCGCCTTTTGAGTCTGTGCTACTTTCATTCAAGAAGGGCTGTGTTCCTTCACTGCCAGTAGCCCACACAGCAGCTCCCTTCCCTGCAGACTAATGATATATAACCTGGCTCTTTTTACTGAGGTCTCTTTGTTCTATGACTATAGCAACTCTGATTAGACATGATCCCAAATGATCTTGTTTGATGTTTTCTTCCATGAGCATCACACCAGATCATTAGGAAATATTCATATTTCTCATGCCAACAGATCTCAGGAATACAGGTTGATTTTAATAAGCATAGAATAGGTCCTAGCATGGATCACACCTAGTCTATTTGTCTCACATCATCAGCCTAAGCTACAGATCTAACAGTACTTTTCAGTTCACACCTCATTGACTTCGCTGGAACTGGAAACTCCAGTGCTTCCTATCTGTTCTTTTCACACCATGGATTCCAGACCACAGTCTGGACACCACCTGAGACCTAGTTAGAAATGGAGCATCTCATCCATGACTCAGACAGAGATGGAATCAGAATCCACATTTCACTAAGCTCCCTGGAGCTGCCCATGATTTTAAAGTTTGAGAAGCATTTGGGTAGGGTATGTAAAATGATAATGGTTTCACAATCCCTTTTCACATTATGCTCTATAGAAAGTGTATAATCCCCCCCCCCCAAATATTCTGGATTAACAGGTTTTACTATCAAATATGTTATTCAAATATTACATCAAACATGATTGCTTTGGGTGGGATTCTAAGAGTCCAATTAAACACTGTTAGTCTCTGATTTATCTTGAAGCTGCTTTCTGTGGACCATATGTAAATATTTCTTGAAAAACTATGCACTTAATGTTTAAATTTATGAAAAAAATGATCCAATTCAATTTTGCAAATCCTCATCAAGACATCAGGAAAAATGCTTGTTCAAAGTTCAAAGGTGATGTTTGCCCTGTCTTCCAACTACTGTCCTTATATCAATTACTCCTATTTAATTGCTGGGATAAGTATTAGACACTCAGTTGAATCTAAACATCCTTGGAATAATGAAACTCAAGATTTCTCCTTTGCTTGCCCCTTCTCAAAATAAGTCTATGTATCAAATGCCTCTTGAGATAGGTAAGGACAGAAGACCTACCTATGAAAGCCCTTTTTAAAATAAGCAACACCTAGTCATTCCATAAAACTTTTCAAAATATAAAATTCCTAGGTTTTAAAATTCCTTATGCCCAAATGAAAGAATTACGTATGTTGTTACAATTCAAATACAATGTATCAAAAATTGTTTCTGTGAATTTCATTGGGAAGAAATCTGGTAGACTTTTGGAATTAAGGTCCATTTATCATTTTTATCCAAAACCAAGGCTCTGTCAAACATGTTTTCAAAATCCTTCAGGACATACAATTTTCTGGATTAAGAAGAAAAACATAACCATATTTTCAGTTTTCTTATTTTTTCACATTTTCACCATATAGATTGTTTCCTATTGTTATACAATCAATTCTAAATTGTAATAAAAGTAATTGTATCATATCTAGCATCCCAAATTATAATCACTTCATGTATTCAACAGCTGTAGAGACAGTCAATGATTAAATATTATAAAATATGATTCTATATATTACTAGTAGAACTAGTAGTTGGAGCTATTTGGGTTATATTCTCCAGCTGTCACTTTATAAAGAAACTACTAAATATTGTTACAGATAATCTTCCAAGAAAACAACTAAACAGAAATGAGAATATGGTAAAATAGCTGGATCACACAGCTGCTTTGTGTGTGTGTGTGTGTGTGTGTGTGTGTGTGTGTGTGAATCACACAAACACCTATAAGTCCTGCTTTTGTTGTGGTCCAAGTATTTAAATCAATGCCTATTGACTTTATCTACATATTTGTGTATTAAAAATTACTCACCTAATGCATAACTACTATGCTGTGCTCCTAAATTTGAGAATCCTAGAAAAAATACATATAACTGATCTCCAAGATTGCCTGGAATTATGAAATATCCTAAGCATGGAATTAAAACTTCTAACATGGCTTTCTCAAAAGCAAACCCAAGAACAAAAACTCAATGTAACAAGTCTGGATGGTTAAGTTTAGCTTGAGCAATGTGAAAAAAGAATGACGTCTTGCTCAAATTTTTAACAGAGTGATGAAATATTTTTGATAAAACACAGTGGCATAAAGAAGTTCTAAGAAGGCTGGGGATATAGCCTAGTGGCAAGAGTGCCTGCCTCGGATACATGAGGCCCTAGGTTCGATTCCCCAGCACCACATATACAGAAAACGGCCAGAAGCGGCGCTGTGGCTCAAGTGGCAGAGTGCTAGCCTTGAGCGGGAAGAAGCCAGGGACAGTGCTCAGGCCCTGAGTCCAAGGCCCAGGACTGGCCAAAAAAAAAAAAAAAAAAAAAAAAAAAAAAAAAAAAAAAGAAGTTCTAAGAAGAGGAGAGTTTAGTAAGATTAATTATCAACTATTACACTCATAAGTAGGTAATTAGGAGTTTCCCTCTCTTGCCAAATCGATCTCATTTTTTGAAATGATGAAATTTTAACTAAATTTACTCAGACTCTAGTATGAGGTAAATCATGATTTTTCTCATCAATCATATGTTCAGTCGAACTGCACTCTAAGTCCCTGCTTCAATATTACTGCCAAGACCTAAATATGACATCCATGGAGGAAGCTCGATGAAGCCTTTATTAATTATCCGAATTGCCTTAGTGCTTGTGAATCTCTTATATACATATACTTCCTTCAACTCTATTCTTCCCATTTATTTATGTTTTCCATTGGTATTAATTATAAATCATTTTAAGTTTGCAATATATATAGATAAATCTTTTTCCATATCTATGCATCTGTAAAACACACTTTCTAAATTACAGACAACCTTAAGGGAACATTCCTATGGCAATCCAACATCATTTTAATCTAAAATGAATTTCGAACACTCACATTAAAGTTTTTGGGGTTCTCCCCCCTCTCGTCTATTCTTGTAGTTTCTCAGGCAGTGGATCTTGTTCTGCAATGACAACTGAGTCTAAGGCAAGATGATGAGGGCCAGAGTAAATGGGTTTGGATAGAGTGGTATCATGGTCACTGGAGCCACACTGAGCTCCAATGAAATAAATAATATTGCCATCCCTGGCTCTTTTGACATCATCATCTACACAATTTACATAACCTCACCCACATCAAATTCAGAGGCAGAGTCAAGGAAGAAAGCAAGCAATGTGGTGTACCCACAGTGACTAAAATGCCTGGTGTTGGGACCTCAAGGATCCCTTTTCCCCTATCTCCCAGGAAAATGCCTGAATTCTAACTATGAAAGAGCACTAGGCCTTGTCTTCCGGCAGCAGAAGGCTAAAGCCTACTCTCATGGATTACGCTAAATTGAGGAAAGGTTGCCAAAGCCTCCCCTCCCCCCACCTCCCCTCACGTGTCAGGAGCAGCAGCGGGAAGAGAGACATGGGGAGAGACCTTGGTGGTTGAATGGGTCTCAGCCACCCAGAGGGCTGGGAGAAGGATTTATTACCATGACAAAGGCGGAAGGGGAGGGACTTGGGGTGATTAACTGATTGGATGGATCAGGTGATGTCATGAACCTTCCTCTGTGGGCTGGGACTACAGACCCCCCACAGGCCGGGCCCCAGGGCTGGTTGAAGGGCAGTGAGAATCCCCAACAGCCTGGCAACATTGTTTAGAAGCTATATCTTATTGCTAAGTGATGTATCTGTATCTGATAAAACAATAAAAAACAGATATTAAAATAATAATATAAAAATAATTTACAACAATACTGTAATTCTAGCACTGTCTTGTGATTTCCTGATAACTCTCCTTAAATATATGTACCTGGGTCCCTACAAACACTCACACTTTAGACAGTCCTGAAGTAAAGACAAGCTTTGTCCTTGGCATAATTTCCAGGGTTTTCTGTGATCTCAATTCCAATATGCTTTTAATTACACTTAGCTTATTTGGAATTTCCTATTGACTTTTTTCTTCCTATTACTAGACAATACATTCATTCATAGAATGCTTGTATCTCATTTGCCATTTTATCTCCTGAGACTAAGACACAGTAGGTTAAAGGCTTATTGGATGACTGACAAATGATTTTGTTATGTAGATCTTCCTTTTTAAAATATTTTATTAAACAATCCAACAGTTGATTAAATTATCAGTAAGGAAAACATTCTATAGGATTTTTTGTGTTTTTAAAAATTTGTTTATTTTTCATTTAATTTTTATTTTCAAGGTGATATACAGATAGGTTACAGTTACATAAGGTAGTGAGTACATTTCTTTTTTCTGAATAATTTCTTATTTACTGTCAAACTGATGTGCAGAGGGGTTACAGTTTCATACATAAGGCACCTCTCCCCCTCTCCCCATGTTCCTCTCCCCCTGTGAGTTGTTCAGTTGGTTTACACCAAATGGTTTTACAAGTATTGCTTTTGGAGTCATTTGTCTTTTTATTCTTTGTTTCTCGATTTTGATATTCCCGTGACCTTCTCTAGTTCTAATACCAGTATATACAGTATCCAGGATACTCAGATGAGATACAGTGATAGTGCGGGTGCAACAACAGGAAGGGGATACAAGAAGATCACCAACAAAAAAAGCTATGGTTTCACATGTCATGTTGAAAATAATTACAACCGTGATATAATACTTGTTTCCATAACATGGAGTTCATTTCATTTTGCATCATCTTATTTGTTCATAAGGGCATAGCTTGTGATCCTCTGCTGTGACTAGCCTAAATCTGTACTAAATATCCCCTATGAGGGAAACCATGTTTCTTTTGGTCTGGCTCAGTTCCTTCACTTAGGATAATATTTTCCAAGTCCTTCTATTTCCTTATGAATGGGGCAATGTCATTCTTTCTGATAGATGCATAAAATTCCATTGTCTATATGTACCACATTTTCCTAATCCATTCATCTACTGAGGGGCATCTGGGTTGGTTGTTATTGCATTTGTTATTGTTAGTTTTCCTGATAATGGACAATCTTACTGGAGTGAGGTGGAATCTCAATGTTGTTTGGATTTGTATTTCTTTTACGGCCAGTGATGTAGTGATGTGTCTCTTGGCCACTCTCACTGCCTCTTCAGAGAAGTCTCTTTCTAGGTCTTTAGCCCACTTATTGAGAGGGCTGTTGGTTCTTTGAGGATTAAGACAACATTTTATAGTTTTATGGCTTCGAATTTCATGAAAGCCACTATCTTGTTAAAACCATAGCCAAAACAAGTGATTTAAGTCATAGAAATGTATTCATCTGCTGATACTTTAAAAGAGAAAGGTGATACTGATCAGCAAATAGAAAAAAGTCTCAAAATGCTACAGATAAATCATTTGGCTAATTATTTCCTTGATTATTTTGTATACAAAGTTGTTGGGAACAGTTAATACCTTCTGAATGCTGGATACATTAGCCTGTGCTTTATCACTGTTCTGCCTCCAGGGGAAAAAAACTTACACATTCATACGAGTGTTTTTTCACACAAAAATAGTGATAAGCACTGTATCTATTTCATTGATATTTAAGAATTAAGTGATATTATATGGGTAAGAAATTCACAATAACTCAATTAAATATTCAAGTACATCTAAATACAATGATCTTAATGGTGATTAGAAAAGGCTAAGACTTTATTATATCCCAGGTATTATTTTTAAAACTTATTATGAAAAAATATTGAATTTAAAATTAATTTCACACATAAAAACAAAATTCCAGATATGCACATATTTGTTATGAAAATTCTAAGGTGAGCCTTTAACTGTGCATTAACAAATGGAAATTTTAAATCATGTAAAGAAAGAGAGATTCTATTTTTATTCAAGTTTCATGTAGGCTTACCAAAGATTTCTTAAATAACTAGTTAAAAGGTTTCAAGAGAGTAAGTAATCATTTACAAGATGAAAATTGATTAAAAAATCTCTTTGTGTCAGCCAAGCCCTGTTCTAGACACTAGAAATTTATTGAAGTAGCTAACAGTTATAACTTAGGGAGTTTACATTTCACTGAGAAGATATAAAGAAATTTTTGTCTCATCTTGAAAAAAATGCCTATAAAAAGATGAGCAATTTATGAGGAAAAGACTTTGGAGATGATTAGGTTGGTCTAGTAAGTTAGGGGACACTGGTCTAATCATTGCTGGAAGAGTGTGAGCGAACAGTTAAATGATTATCATTTACTTGGAGAGAACCATTAAGTGATTATCACTTACTAAATGACAGATTGGTGGATAATAAAAAGAGAAAAGTGTAATAAATCTATATCTAACAAATGTCAGATGTTTCAAACTAGAGCAGGAGCAGAGATAGTGAAGACTCAAAAGAAGATAGAGTTAGATAGAAGATAGATATAGATGCATGTAATCCTAGCTACTCAGGAGGCTAATATCTGAGGATAATACTTCAAAGCCACCCTGGGAAGGAAAGTTTGTGAGACTGTTATTTACAATAAACCACCAAATAACTGAAATTGTAGCTGCGGATCAAATGGTAGTGCACTAGGCCTTAACATAAGAAGCTGAAGGACAGTGCCAATCCCTTAGTTCAAGCTCTAGGACCAGGGGAAGGAAGGGTTTTGTTTAAGACACTTATGTTTGAGCTATTTTGACACTCAAGTTGAGAGAGAAACTCAGCTGAAAGAACATATTAAATGTGGAAAATGGAATGGAGTTAGAAACAAAATCTATTTCACAGCAAGAGTAATGCTTATCTAAATTTTCTTTTCATGCCTTGATTCAAACAGCATGAATTCAATTCAGTTTCAAAAGTAGTTGGCCCTAATAAATGGACATGGTGAGGATCAAAGACAGCTCCTTAAGACGTGTTAATTTTATAATATTTGCTGTATTTGATCAGAAGATGGGGAAACACAGTTATAAAATTCTACGTGTGTCCTACAAAATTGAAGAAAATTGAGGGAAGTGGTGGGGTTGGGAGGGATAGGAGAGGATGGTGAAAGGATAGACACCCAGCAAGAACTTTGTTGAATGACAACTTCTTCATACAACTACTTAAGGATAATAAAAATATATTTAAAATGATGCTGTTTATTTACCCCCCAAAAAACAGACATCAAAGTACCTTTCTTGTAACACTGTCCTGTAAAATGAGGTCTCTGCTTAGCTCTATTACATTTATTTTTCAAAAAAAAAAAATTTAGAAGGAACATGAAACAAGTAGCAGTGATCTAAAACCATTAATATGTCAATTCATAACAAAAAAGTGTTTGATGTATAAGCTGTCCAAGATGAGAAGGCCCTGCTTGATCAAAAACTTCCTGTTAATCAAGATTAATGGAGGACACAGTAATAAATAATCTTTGACATAACAAAAGCAACCTCATTTCACTGGAAGATAGATTTTACATATGGTTGATGTGATAGAACTATCAAACTAACAACAACCCTTGGGGCTGGTGTGAATATTCATTAAACTGCCCTACTTTGGATTTAACTTAGAATGTAACTGTCAATGAACAAATGAGCTTTTGTAGAAAAGGTGATAAACAAAATCCAATGAATTGGCAAATTGGAAAGTCTTGAAAGAGAATAAATGCTGTAAGATTAAAAATTGAATGGAGGACTTAAGCTCAGATCTCTGCAGGGAAGAAAAAAGCTTCTCACTAAAGCAGGTAGCTCCAGAGAAGATTTCATTTTAACATTTCCTCCAAAGGAAATATTTGCGGTGAAGAGGGCATATTTAAGAAAAAAATTCAAGAAGGCTTAGACATTTAGTCTTTTATTTATTTTCTCCTATCTACTGAAAAGACAACTCTAAATAAATGGATTTTTTCTAGTCCAAAACTGGCTAATCTTATTTTGGGGATGAAATCATTTATCCAAAATTGTATTCTCCAAAAGCAGAATATGAATAACACCAGTTAACATCAGTGGCAAATTGGCACAAACTGAGGTTTAGAAGAGTGATCTTAACTAACAAAAAGCTCTTATTGGGACAAAGTGGTTACTCAATGTCAAAGCAGCTTGTTTAAAAACAAACGATTGAGGGCTGGGAATATGGCCTAGTGGCAAGAGTGCTTGCCTCTTATACATGAAGCCCTGGGTTCAATTCCCCAGCACCACATATATAGAAAACGGCCAGGAGTGGCGCTGTGGCTCAAGTGGCAGAGTGCTAGCCTTGAGCAAAAAGAAGTCAGGGACAGTGCTCAGGCCATGAGTCCAGGGCCCAGAACTGGCAAAAAAAAAAAAAAACAATTGAGAGAAATTACAATTAAATATGGCCTGCAAAACACACAGATACACAACACACACAGAGACACAAACACATACATCACATACATACACACACAAAATGCTGAACATAATTGGAACTGTCAGTAACAAGTATTACATGAAGATTTAGAGCTGAGAAGAACTAAGAGTTTCACATGTGAGCACAAATAATGTATGCCAATAGGAGAATCCATAAACACACACAGTTTACAGGATAGTACAAACTGAGTATATATGCAACTATCTCTTTATCTCTACTACCAGGGCCCCTAAATTTAGTCATTCCTTATCAAAATCCCTTCTCTTGTCCCCTTCACTTTATCAAAACTTTATACCAATTTCTGTGCATTCCTTTTATTTTGTATAAACATGCACATCTTTCATTAATATAGTAATCACATGTCTTGTAATACAAAATATATACATGAGGTTATATCATATGTAATGTTTTTGTTTCTTGTTTTGCTAGCTTAGTAGTTCCAATACTAGAGTTAGCTAAGGTGTCCTTTTAGCTATAATCTCTTCATCTCTTACAGCATATCATTTTATGACTGACTTTACCATACTTATTCATGAATATGTTAATGGATGTTTATATGGGTTGTAATTTTGAGTTATTGCAAGAGTCTTCTTATTCTCCAAATGAAGAAATTAAGGCCAACAGTCACAAACATTTGTAGTAGTATTAAGGTAAAATTCCCTTGTCTCATGTCTCATGACTTAATGTTCTTTCTATCCACCTCATTTGTATCATTGGCAACTCCTGCTGAAGTAAACATAAATTCAAGCTACCATGACCAAGTACACCATTCTAATGAATGAAATCTCTTCCAACTTAAGCATCAGAGAGTACCAAACTTATACAAGTTTACTTTAATTAAATTTACTACTAAGAATCTTCTTTTTATGTGTGTGTACTGTCATAGAAACATTTGGGGAGAAGGAAGAAAAACAAGAGGAGTAAAATTTGAGCAGAAGTAAATATCCTCCTCTGACAATGAGGTTGAGTATATCAACTACTCACACTTGTACCCTTAAACAGAAACTGATAGTCAGAAATTGTCTCAGTTCAGTGGAAATAGACATGGTAAATATGTTTTTATTGAGTTCAAAAACATGCTTATTTTACTTATGAAGAGTATAGTATAATAAGAGGATTTCACCAGTGATTTGGATATCTGGTGTTTATTGAACCCCATGATTTCAGGATTCAAGCTTTTACTAAAAATGTTTTATAAGTCTCATGTTCATTCTTTCATTTTTCCAATATTTATTCAAGTTCTATTATATATCAGATGCTTTGCAAATGACCTGGATATGACGTTTGGACAAATTCCATAAAGCAATTATTTTCTATGAAATATGCAGGATTTAGGGGTAATGATATAGAAAATATGTAATCTCATTAATAAATATATAGTCACTAATAAGTACCTAATATTATTAATATAAGTATCCAATATCCACAAAGAAATACTATTTCTACTAATAAATAAAGCGATATCATTCAAATAAAACAAGAGATAAATAACTAGAGTAGGTCAAAGCACATAGGATTGGTATGTAGAGGAGACAGTGTTGGAGTCAGCTCAAAGAATGACTTTAACTAAAAACAGGTAAGCAGCAAGCATAGGTCCAGTGCTGATACAAGGCACAGGCAGACATATCTGACAGAGATCTGGCATGATGCAGGGATGGATTCTTGTGGTGTGATGACTGAGTAGAGGCTAGGGAGGAAATTGTGGATTATGGAGCTTGGAGAAACAAACAATATGAGCATCTCTGGTCAGGTTGACTACTACTGCTGTCTGTGAAAAGGTAAAAGTAGTCATTGAACTGTTGAAATAGGTAGATGATGGATAGCAATTCATTTCCTGTGGTTACAGTAAGGAACACAGGCACAGAATCCTTGGTGTTAAGAAAATGGGCTAACAGACATTGATGATGAATTGACATAGGTGATCAAGGGAAGCAATGGCTTAAGTTCTTCAGTCATATGAAGCTGCATGAGGGAAAGAACTTCTCAGTGTTGAACAGTGATAGAACTTTCACCTGCAGCCAGGATGGTAGGAAGATGGCCTTTCTACACCTTTATGTCTTCTGTTTGGGACTGAATGGCAAAGTCAGAGTTAGATTAAAATGTTTGGAATTAAAATCATCCCAAATGGTAAAGAAGCCTAAGATTCCTCCAAAAGAGAATACCTAAAGGAGAAGAATCTTTAATTCTAAGTCTCATATAGTGTCAGCTACTCATTTAGTAACTGAGCAAGGTACATAAATAAATGCCCTGGGAAGTAGAAAGTAAATCAGTAGACCATAGTGTAGACAAAGGTAGGAGAAGAAAATTAGCCAGAAGTCTAAAGACCTATTAAATTTCATTATTCTCTGGCATTAAGATGGGCAGGAATTACTGAAACATTTTTCTTTCATTTAATTAACCCTCTGCCTCTATCTCCCCTCCTTGTCTGTTTGATAGCATTCCTGTGTCTTGCTGCTTAAAGTGCACAATTATATTGTATGCTGACCATACAACGTTTAAACTGGAGGAATTTCTAGTTTCAGAGAAAATTCTCTGGAGCTCTGGTCCATTTCCTGTTGTCTGGCATGCCTGATAGTCTTTACAATTCTAACCAATTTTCCTAGTAGTTTTTCGTTCAATTTCCTTCAGTAAGCAATAGATCTACAGTTAATTTTCTACAGACTATTAGGATGTCTAAGCTGTCACATTTGATATGTAATGTGAAGAAACTGACATACCTCATCTGCTTTACTATATCCCCGTGGAAACATCAGGAAGAAGTTTGAGATGATATCAGGCGAAACCATACAAAAAACAGAAACTACTCTGAAATGAAGAGAATTTAGCTCAGGGATTTGGTTACACAAAGTAAAACTAGGAAGCCAAACAGCAGACAGTAAATCAACTTACAGTTTAGCAGCAAGAGAAACCACTCTCTCTTCAAAACTGCGAAACAAATGAGGGGAGGGGTAGGGTACTGGATTTGGGGAAGGAAAGTTTCTCTAGGACGTTGGAAAAGTTGGGCCACTCTAAATGAAGCCGAACCCCTGCATGCAGAGATGTCCCATCCAGAAATGAGACAAAGAGTCTGGTTTCTCTGTTGTTAACCACAATCGGAGGCCACACGATGAGGTACCCCGCCGAAGAAAATTAGAAAAGGCAGAGACAGAGACCGACTGAGACAGAGAGTATCAGCAAGGGCCAGAGGTCGCAAGGCTCTCTGGCATTTGAGCTCCCAGTCCCCACAAACAAGCATATTTGAGTTTACACAGGGAAAGTTGCCCTGGATCCTTGCAAAAAAACAAAGTATTTATATCACTGTTTCAGAGTTTGTGAGAGTCACTGGCTCCCTTATTCTTTTGAGACAGGAGACTGCAGCCCAGGGACAATCCACACTAGATGTCCACCTATCTAGCCCAAGGTTAATCTGTGAAGCACCCAGCATAGCACCTAGCCTAAGGAAAGAGGGAGGGAGCCGCAAGCAATCCACTCTCTTAACTCTAGCAGAGCTGTCCATGTCCGTTTTAACCTTTCCATGGCCAGCACTTAAGGGTCTGAGTGTTGTCGAGGCAAGGCAGCGTTCCAAACTCTTAAACCTATTGCAAGTTTGAGCTCTTGCCCTTTTTCCATTCTGAATAAGCCTGTACCAGGAACTGATGCACATGGCCATGACTGCCATCACTTGACATGTGGAACATACTCAAGCAAAGAATCCAAAAGCAAGCCCTGCCATACTTAAGTACTTTATAACTTTGTGCAAAATTCCATCCAACCTTGGTTTTGAGAACTTGAATGGCAAATTATATACATGGAGCATATCCCTCCTGGTAGAGAAGCTCAACCAATGATATATTCTCTCTCTCTTTTCTCCTGAAGGTAACTTTGTTGAACTGGACCCACAGATCAGACCAGCACCACATCTATGATCATTTCACAATGCTAATTCTGTATGTCTTATGTAAAAGTTAGATTAGTATATAGGTTTCTAGTTCATATAGGAAGTTTGGGTTGAGGTCCACTAGTGTGAATTTAAACAGAACACACAAAAGCATTTGATAGGCAGTTGTACTGAGAACATGTGTTCTAGGAGCATACATGTAAACATCCTGGGACAAATACTACTGTACTTGAGTTTCTTGAACCAACATCATGGAAAATACATACAGAGCTCTTTCTGGTTCTGTGATATGCATGCAAAATCCAAAGGACTTTGACTTGTTTTTTTACTGCTTTTCCTTTATCTTGCCCTTATCACAAATATTCATAAAGATTATGTTTTTGATTCTATTTTAAGAGAAACCACTGTTTTCAACAATTATACATCAATTTGAGAGATATTCACCTGAAGTGAAAGCCACACTATTCAGTCAAGTAGCAAATCAGAAGTTACTTTGTCATTTTCTATTGAATTATAACACTTAATGAAAGTGTAAATGATTTAGCTGTTAGCATTTGAGTCCAATTACTAAACCCCATATGCTATATGATATTTAAACAGCTGGACCTGGTCTATATACATTACACTATTTTCTTTGAACAGGTTTATGATTTATAGTAGTGCTACTGATTTAATGAGTCACAGTAGTTTAGTTTTTCCTTAGGAAATTACTGTGCACAGTATAACCAGAAAAACTCTTTGTACAATATTAGTCATCAAATATTGCTTGGTTTTGAAATGTGGGGGATGAAAATCGGATCCTGACCTTTAATTATCATTTTGAATGTATTATCACTGCTCTTCTTTTCCCTCCATATTGTCATAAGTTTTGAAGACAATCTGGAGAATTAGCTCATACCTCTTTAATCAACTGGAGCCATTTTGAGGAAACATGTTTGGAGTACCCATGTTTTAAGTAAGAGTAGATAAGGAACATGAGGATTTGTGATGAGGAAGGAAGGTAGATTTTTCTCTGAATTTGTGGCTCTACTGTCGCACACCTACTACTCTGTGGATATTTCAGGTACATCCATTCACTGCTTTCATATATCCAGTAGGTTGCTAAGTGACTGGGTGACTTTCATGCCCATACTATTAGAACATTGTGACAATCCCTTTGAGAACAGAATAAAGATAGAATAAGTACAGGTATTGAGAGCCAATCTATTAAATAGTTAAAACAATTATTGCCATTCCTACCCTAGCATTATAGAGAAATTTGAGGATGAAAATCATACTGCATGTTTGGGAAATCATCCAAATATTTCAAATACTGTGTAGTATGTGGCATTAATACATTGTCAGCCAGTTTCTGAAGGATTATCATCCGATTTACCTTTTATTAGGAAAATGGCATATATAGAAAATAAAACTAGTTGGGAATATGGCCTAGTGGTGCAGTGCTTACCTCATATACATGAAGCCCTGGGTTCGATTCCTCAGCACTAAATGTATAGAAAAAGCCAGAAGTGGTGCTCTGGCTCAAGGGGTAGAGTGCTAGTCTTGAGAAAAAAAAAAAAAAGGCAGGCAGGGGCAGTGCTCAGGCTTTGAGTTCAAGACCCAGGACTGGCAATCAAATCAAGCAATTAATCGATCAATAAATAAATCTACCCAAAAGTTTACTCCTTTATTTATAGCTTTAAAATTCTTTTGTTTCACTTTTCCCTTGAAAGGGAGTTGTGTACTTATTAGAACTGGAAATAGAATGCCATATGTGACTATCAATCATTTTCACATGAATCCTTTGTGATTTCAACAAAGACCTATTCTAAAATTTAATTCACTTCCACTCAAGTTACTGAAATGCTTAGGACCAGCTGTGAAGTGCGCCAAGCTATGCACTGATAGTTTCAATTACTACTCAAAGAATTTAAATTCTCACCAAGTTCTGTGAAAATTACTACATGTGCATGGAACCGAAACAAATAAAATGTAGTCATATGAATCTCTTGGTCACATCGTTTTGAAATTGTTTACTAGAAGGGTCCTTTCATTTGAAGCCAGAGGGGTTTACTTGTTTAGGTCTGAAAAGAAAATACTAATGCATATATATATATATATATCGATGTAGGTCAGTTACATCAGTTTTCACCAGAAAGTATATTTTATTAATCCTGATAGCCTCAAGAAGTTTCCAAAATACTATATTCTCTTCACATCTTAATTTTGGCTACCCACAGAGCTGGAATCATTATGGAACATAAAATAACAATACAACTCAATATTAAAATAGTGAAAGGGAGTAAATGAAATTTTATATGGTAGTCTGGTTTTTTTTCTACATGACGTAGTCACTCAATATTTTGTATTACTTTTTAAGAAAAAAGAGATATTTAAGGCACATTAGGAGAGGAAAACACCACAGGGCACTGGTGACTCATGCCTGCAATCCTAGCTACTCAGTAGACTGAGATATGAGCATCATTGTTCAAATTCAATCCAGGCTGGAAAAGCCTGTTAGAAATCTGCAATTAAGCAAGAGCACACCAGAAGTTGAGCTTTCGCTCAAAATGATAGAGCGCTAGCATTGAGTAAAAGAGCTCAGGGACAGCAGCCAATCCAGAGTTCAAGTTCTATAACTGGATGGAAAAAAAAAACAAACAAACAGAAAACAAGTACATTGGGAAAATGGCCTCAAGTCTGTGGATACTTTTCTTACAAACAATAAGTTTTATTATGATTCTAGCTCAAATGTTGAAGTACAAAATCCTTCAAATTTTCATAATAATGTGAATCATTCAAATCTTCCCAGGAATCTAGATATTATTGCAAAAATTTCCTTGGTATAATCATTGGAACCAATTTGATCCTCATTAATGCAATGACCAAGAATTTTTTAAACAGAGATGATGAACTCTTTCCACATTGTATGTACAAATGTGTGTATAGCCTTCGTAAACTGCCTATGGTCATTACAAAGCTCCTAGTTTAACTATGAATAAGCTGAAATGTGAAGCATCATATGGGCCTGTGATTGTACATAATGAGATAATTCTCTCTAATATTCAACAAAGTATCACTCCCTGTGCAGACATAGGTATATATTGACATATTGATATACTGCCCTGATTTCCATTATGCAAGTTCACAGTTCTGTCATTTTGTATCTAGAAGTCAGCTGGCCTCCAAAGCTGACTTCCGGTAAAAGTCTTCAGCAATTCACTTTTGCGTTTGAACAAACTGGTATTTTTCAGCTAGGAATGAGATAAAGAAGGGAATAGAAAGTCATTGAAATACTTTTAAATTTTGTTGTTCCTTCCTTAGAAGTTTGTCATTAGTCCACTGGTACGCAGAAGTATTTGAAAGGTTTAAGGACAGAAGATAAGAACATAACAATGACTTTTGGAAGTTTTACTTTCACCTATTTTGGGGCTCTCTTATTTTCTTGGGGAAAATGTTCAAAATTAGTAATATTCAAAAGCAATTAAATGCATTAATAAGAATTTTACAAATACTACATAGTCGTTAAATGACATTCACTCAATAATCAAAGAAAGAAGCAAGAGTCTGTCAACAGGTGAGATTCTAAGAGGAAAAAGGAATAAATACAAAACGGGAAGAATATGTGGAGCCATTATTAGAGGGAGGGCTAGTGACTGGGTCCTGAATAGCTCTGCACCTGAAGGTTTTATTGTAAAAAGGAAGCATGTGATATATGATGACAGGAAATAGATCTGAGTAAGCCAGATAGCTTGCAGCCTCAGTCACAAATTTCAGAAAATCCTAAAGGACCATAAACTGGCACCTGCTTTGTGAAAATGAAATGCTAATGTACACAATTATAATTTTTATACTCAACAGCCAAGAGATATATACAAGTATTAGGTTATTTTCTATTGCAATAAATGTATGATTTGTGTATACCACAGCAGATTAAATCATTTGAGAAAGAAAGAATAAAACACCAGTAAGTATGCATTTGGCCATTTGAAATATGCTTGCACAGTTCCATCTTGGAAGTATTAAGGAGATAAACATCACTTGGGAAAAGGGATGTTTTATCTGAAACTACTACTATAATAAAAACCAGCCTGCAAAGACTCATGGTACTATTAAATACTGAGGAAATCTTAAGCAATTCTAAGGTAAACGTTTCTGTATCCTTTGTCTTATATGTAAGCTTATCTGATTTGAGGAAGGGTAGGGGAAGCACAGAAATGGTGGAACAAAGAGTTAACCGATTCAGCAGTGATACTTACTAGACATCATGTTGGAAACAAACTGTAATACTTGGGGGAGAAAGGTGATTAGAAGGGAAAAAAATAGGAGAGAATGCGGGTGGGAAAGAGGGACAGGGCTCAAAAACATACTCATTACATGATGTATGTAACTGTAACCCCTCTGTACATCACCTTTACAATAAAAAAAGTTTTACATGTAAAAATTCATTTTAGATTATGCTGAGTTTTTAGAAGCTCCTTTTATAAAAGTGTGAATTATCTGATTAAGTTTTTATTGCTGTTTTGCCTTTTCTTTTTGTTTCTGGGATAGAATCTTTACACAGGCAAATGTGTCAAGAATGATAACTTAGAAGGATATCAGCAACAGTTACAATGAATTAATCACATTGTGGTTGGAGGTCAGTTACTATACGTACAACCAGAAATCACAGTGGCTTTTTTTTTTTTTTGATTCACATGCTACCTAACGACCAACGATGACTTCTAACACCTGAAACGTGTGAGACAAAACAAAGTCCTTGTATAGAGAGAATGTGTGCAGATGGCATATGCTAGAGACACAGCAATACCTACAAAACCATTTGGTGTATACCAACGGAACAACTTGTGGGGAGAGGGGGAAAGGGGGAGGAAGGAAGAAGGGAGGAGGTAACAAATTGTACAAGAAATGTACCCACTGCCTTACTTATGAAACTGTAATCCCTCTGTACATACTTGGACAATAAATAAGTAATTATTCAGGAAAAAACAAAGTCCTTGTACAAAAGTTCGATGGATGAATAGAAATGAAAATAGATGACTCAAGCAAACACAACCCGTGTGACCGTCTTTCTAAAATTAAATACACACTCATTAAGAATGAGAAATCGCTCTCGTAAATTTTAGAAGCAAATTCCAAGGTGCTGGAACTTGCTTTCAATGAATGCTTCACCCACTTAACAAATTATGTCTTGGGAATAATTTTCAAATACTTTATTTAAAACAAGAGCTATTCTCCTGGGTTACTAACATGGTCTGAGGATACTAAATAAATATAGCATATTTAAAAAATATATTAGGTTGTCCTGGGCTGTAGCCATTTCAACACATATTTGTGCTGGTAGTAGATTTGACTAAAATCCATGAATACATTTATAATTTTCTGTGTGCAAGAGTTAGGGAATGAATCTTTCCCTAAAACCTATAGACCTAAATATAGCACCCATGTCAAATTCTGCCCCACAGAAGTACACAATAATAAATGTCTTCCTTTAATTCACCATATTTGTGGTAACTCATTATAGCAGCAACAGAAAATGAAGTACTTTTCATGCTGGCAAGATATGCCATTGTATAAATGGGATTCAGTCAACTGCTTATAGAGTACAAACAAAGACTCACTCAAAGTGCCACCTACAACTATGTTATATATAAAAATTTCTTTGGGCTTTAATCAATTCTAAGTCCCTAATAGACATTTAAGACTATTCTGTAAACATAAAACATCAAACTTATACATTATATTCTATTTTTGTTTTCCTAATGGTAAGGTAAGGTTTAATAAACAGAGTTAACATAATTTTCTCTTTAATTTATATGGAAACACCTATTGAATATTCAAGAAGCTATTGACATAACATAAACTGTCTTCTATAAAAGAGGTCAATATTATTGACATATTTATTATAGAGATAATAATGAGACATTTTAATTTACATACTCATATGAATCCTACAACTCCTAAAATGCATTTGTTTTATTAGAATATGTGTATATTCTAGTAAAATTAGTGTGTATTTCATATAATATGCTTCACATCTCAATGAAAATAGAACTATAGCTATGTTCCAAAAGAATCTAACATTATTTAGAAAATTGCTACTGGGATAATTAATATGTCCTCGATAATTTCAGTTGAAGCTTGAAGCTCTGTGAAACCCCAAGGGTGCTTTCCATACTGCAGTATTTCTATTGGGTTTCAAAGTAGAAATTATTGTCATAAAAATGATTTTTCTACAGAATGTATTTTTATATCCATAGACATACACTGTTAAAAAGATAGCTTGAATTCTTTTCTTTTCTTTGTTCTTCTTTTCCTTTTATTTCCTTTTGTTTTCTTTTTTGCCAGTCCTGTTTTTTGTTTTTTTTTGCTTGAATTCAGGGCATAAGCGCTGTCCCTGACTTCTTTTTGTTCAAGGCTAGCACTCTACCACTTGAGCCACAGTGCCACTTCCAGCTTTTTCTATATATGTTGTACTGAGGAATTGAATCCAGGGCTTCACATATACAAGGCAAGCACCCTACCACTAGGCCGTATTCCCACACCCCGATGGCTTGAATTCTTAATTATTTATGATTACAATTAATAGTTACTATAATTATGCATGTGAATAAAATATGTCCTAAAGATATTAAGGAACTGAAAAACTTGGATATTTACTCACACATTTTTAATCCTATCTTTTGAATTTCTCAATATTCCACCTTTTTTTCTTAAAATTTCACTGACATGTATAATGGCAAAAAATCACCCCTCCTCAGTGCTTCATGATCATTGAAAACACAAAACATTTGAATTTTATTATCTTGTTTTGCATTTCTTTTTTGACATTTTGTATAGATTTATTTTTGCTATATACATATTTTAATGTAACTGGAATAATTTAACCTAGGTGAGTATCTTCATCATAATATTTATAGGGTAGTAGTAAAAATAAATAAAATCAAGCCTGGCACTGGTGGCTCTTGCCTGTAATCCTAGCTACTCAGAGGCTGAGATCTGAGCATCACAGTTTGAAGCCAGCCAGGCAGGAATGGATATTAGGGAATTATCTCCAAGAAACTCCTCAGAAAACATTTTAGGATTTGTAGAACCCTAACTCCTCAAGATGTCTCTGCATTTCTTTTTTTTAAATAATAGGCACAAGCACAAATGCAGAGGTTATATAAAGTAATAAAACACAAGCCATTTTTCTCAGTACAATTAGATGTAATTTTATGATCTATTCACAGTTTACATTTTGTTCTGTAGTAGGGATACCAGAAAACTCCTCCAGTTTTCTTAATACTTTACAAATCACAATTTTAAAAATTCTGAATTAATAGAGTAATAGTTGGAAACTTCTTTTTAAAATATTCACATAAAATAGTAAATTTACTGTATGGAATATTGCAGAATCCAAAGCATGTAATAAAATACTGAAACAACCTAAAAAGTAAGTCTTATTTATAGTAAAAATAAATGTGTGATAAATTTCCAAAAATCTGTTGCATTTCATTAGCACTATATTTGGCAGTTCTAGCGTTTTCAGTAGACTGATTTGCTAGGTAATAAATATGGTATCCAAAAGTCTTTGCTCACAGGTTTTATGCCATCTATGGAACCATATTCTTTCTTTATCATTTTAATATGATATTTCAATAACAATTCAATAAATACCTGAAATAGATCCTGATAGAACTGAAAAGAACAAATAGTCAAGTTCACAACAGCTGGAGACTTCATTACTCCTCTCAACCACTGATAATGAACTAGACAGAAATAAGAAAAAGTTCAAAAATTTAGAAACTAAGCAACCAATGTCTAGAGACACATTTGTAAAATAAAGAAGTCTTATAGATAACTAAAAACACACAGAATTTATCAGCTGGCTTAAACAGAAATAAAGTACTAAAAGGAAAAAATAAAAATGTTTGCACATAAAATGGAAATAAAACTATGCCAAAATGGGAAAATGGAAAAGGGTCAAACCAATAGTGAGATAAAATCTTATAGCAGTAAATAGCTACACTAAAAAGAGAAAATGTTTCAAACCAATCTAAAGTCCCATTTAAAGGACCCCAGAAAAGATTAGTAAAATGAACCAAAGACAGCAGAAATAAATTATGATAAAAATTAAAGCGGGATAAAAGAAAACAAATATTTTTCTTTAAAGGAAATCAGATTAGCACATATCTAGAAATACTAACAAAGGAAAAAAATCTAGAGGATACATGTGTAATATGTGTATTATTAAGAGCAGAGGAGCTCAGCGACAGCACCTAGGCTCTGAGTTGAAGCCTCGTGACCAACACGAAGAAACAACTAAATAATAAATAAACATCCACCTTTAAAAAATTCAAGGTTAGAACAACTAGTTAAGATTTAGATAAAAGAAAACACAAAATTTCTGTCATCTAGTTTTGTGCTTCTATATTTTTCTAATGCTTATAGTGGGCAAGTTGTTGAGGGATGGAATAGAGGTTCTTCTACTTGCTCAGCTGGTTCTCTTCAGTCAGGCTTCCAGGTCCTTTTTGTATTGGCTATGTTTGAGGTGGAGTTTCTCTTTATGCTTGGTCAGCTTGAGCTGTGGTTCTCCAATTTGTCATTCTTTTGTGTTTCTGGGTATAACGATCATGTATACACTGTAGCTAACTATATTCTTTTCCTCATAACTGAAATAAGAGTTGTGCACCACAATGCCCAACTATTTAAGATTTTGTGAAGAGTTTCATCTGTTTTTTATGCAAGAGGCTTTCCTCAAATGATGATCCCCAATCACTTCTTTCCAAGTAGCTAGATAATTTGAGCCATTATACCCAGCTAATTGTATATTATTTATAAAAGGATATTATGTTTTAAGAACCTAGTTTTTATCTGTACAATAAAGATTCTGATGCTTGTTTCATTGACATATTTGGGGAATTATTAGCATAACTCAAAATGTAATGTCTCTCATATAGAAAAAGCTACTGGCTATTGCATTGTGGGTAATAGAGTTTGGGAATTATTTATTTATTTATTTATTTTTCTTTCACTATCTTCTCCACTGGCATCCATGTTCCATAGGTGGATTCAACGTTGGAGGTAGATAGGTGCCCACCCTGTAACTTGCTTCTTAGCACTATTCTATCTATAGTGGTTTTGTTTTCATTATTTCCAATTCAGACAGAAAGGGAAGTGTTGTGCATCAGGACAGATAATTTTGGATTCATTGTGTATTTCCCACATCTTTCCCTGCACTGCAGAGTTGCTACATGGAAAAAACTGCCAATCAGCCAAACGATTGCAATGTGATTTTATAGGAGCAAATAGCACGCTATTCATGCATATGCCTTGAAAGTAATTGAATTATTGGTATGTTTATTCATATGTACTTCACCAGTGTCTCCAAACAATACTTTTATTTTTTCTCTCATTTACTCATTTGATCATCACAATACTTGGCAAATATGGATAGATAGATAGATGATAAATAGATAGATAGATAGGTGATCAGTAGATAGATCGATAGATAGAGTGAGTGAGCCTTAAATAGATTCTGAACATGGGATAGAGGTAGGTAGACATTACTACTCAATAATTTGATAGCATTCCAGAAAAGTTTTTCCGCTTACGGAGATAAATGCTTTCCTGAAAACAAAAATCTAAACCATTGGTAAGAATTCCTCTAATGTCTGAACTTGAAAAGACAGATAGATTCCTTTTGAGTCTCAAATCTCAAAAGTGTAAGTAGGGAAGAGAATAAATGCCTCTCGAAAATATACCATCTACCTTAAAAAAGTCATATATATAGAAATTTAACTATCAGTACTTTATTTAGCAATAAGATAAAATTCATTTTGTTACAACACAGTTCATAACATCCAAAATTCTGTAGAGTATAATATAAACCATGTAATAAAACAAAGTTAATTAACAAGTGGGAAGATCATGAAAAATCAGATAAGATTTCTTTCCATGTCTGTAAGATGAAACACAAAATTAATTAATTTACATCTGCTAAATCTGTGAGTGTGTATTCATTTGTGTGTGTCTTCTTTTTCATAATCTGGAATAATGAAAATTTTGCTGAAATATACGGTCATTCTTCATAATAAAAATCAAGGCTTTTCTCTCTGGAAATATCTTAGATAAAATGTTTCCCTTATATTTGACAGAAGAGTTTGCTTGGCTTTGGATCTATGTTAAGAAAAAACACAGCTCTGGGTAACACAAAAGTAGGAGATAGAGTCTTAAAACTTCTTGAGCCGAATTTAAATCCATATTTATTTGCTCTTTCAGAAGCACACTATTTCTTAACCACACAGAGCGTTGATTGTTAATCAATGATAAATAACATTTCCAGATAAACCAAGCAGAATTTGTATAAGAAACATTTCACACATTTCACAGAAATAGTTTTACCAGCAAGAATGTTGTAAATTAATACTTCCATCATTTCTATATACTTATAATCTACCCATTCAAATTTCTTTATTATTTTTACACTGGTGTGATGCACAGCAAATACAAAAGTTATCTCCACTATTTGTAGGCATTTTTCCACTGCCTATTGGTATTTTTTTCATGTAATGAAAAAAAATCTTCCTTTCCTATAGTAAAGAAAACTCGGGAAATATCCCCAGCATCATTAACTCACTTGTATATTCAACAAGTATTTGTTGATCACTAATAATAGATCAGGCCTTGATTTATGTACAATACTTAGAGTGATGAATACAATTGACAATGAGCCTGCTCTCTTCTTGCTGCATTCTAGCATGTGAACATAGGTGATGAAGTAATTTGTGAAGGTATGTATGTAAATATATAATTTATATATGTGAACATAATGAGAAAATATACAATTAAGAGTAGAGGATGGAGAAATAACAAACTTTGAAAGGAGAAGGGATGGAGCAAGGGAAGAGGCTGAGAACTGACACACAGTTAATACAGAATGAGGAATATTCTAGGCAGAAAGGAAAGAGAAATCAAGAAAATACTGTATAGGTCGGCAAATCTGGGTTAGGAGTCATAGTTTGGACAAGAGTGAGATTTTAGTTTCTACTTCTAACGTAGTTTTACACAAGTGAAGACACAGGAGGTAGGAATTTGTCAGTATTTTGTGAATGACAATAATATTCTCAGGTTTTTTTCTTCATTTCCCTTTATGGAGGCATGTAAGCCAGGAAAGGTTAAATCCCCAAAGCCTGGAGACTGTTTTGATGCCAAGCATTTGACACAGTTCTTTTTAATATCAACGATTTGGATTCTATGAATCTATGTTGGTATGGATAAAGGCAAATACACGTTTTTTTAGATAGGCATTCAGATTTGCATGACAAGCAACACTATCATTACTAAGCAAATAAGAGAAAACAAAGATTTGGTGGAAAAAAATCCAAGCTGCTCTTGTATTAATGGAATTCTGAGAAGCAGATACTCTGAAGGGAAAACAGATTCAGCTAAATTGTCTTGTCAGTTGTTTGTTCAAAATTTCAGAGATGATCTTGGTATACCTTGGGTGAAAATCCTGGTAGAGAGGTGGTGGGAGGACCTTTTAATTTTCGAATCCACTTTTAGCCTCAAGGAGAGATTACAAGAGGCTTTTTTGTAATCTTCTCACAGATCGGCTTTAGTGATTCTCATTTTCTCTCATTCTGTGGTTGTAGTCCCGGCATTCTAAGCTGTAACATTTCATCAATATGGATCAGGACTGCTCACGACTTAACGCTTTATTGTTCAAGTAAATGCAAAAAAGCTGTTATTTCTTTATTTTCGGCTTGTTTAATAACCAAGGGAAAAGGAAATTGAGTTACAATAAGATGGCAAAAAAAAAAACCAACAGATTTGTTATTCACTGTTAAAGTCAAGAAATAACTACTTAAACCAATTGCAAACAAATTGTATGCATTCATTTCATGTCCACATAGCCTTACCACACAGATAAATGCAATTTATAATTTGTCAAATATTAACTTAGGCTCAAATCTCTAATAGACTATTTGATTCTCTCTTTTTATTTAAAAAAATAAGGATTTCTGCACTTGAAAAAAAAAGTCTGTACTGGATTGCAACTTTCTATGTTCTGCATATTGGAATACATAGTGATAATTTTTAATGTCTTATTTATTTTTTTTCAGAAATTTTGAATTTGTGTTAAACACTGACTTGGATTTCACCATTTTTCGAAGGATTTTTTTTTTTGGTCCTAAGTGTCAACACAGTAGGCAACATATATTCTCACAACAGTAGGTTGTGTGGAAGCATCCATATATATACAATTTATTTATTTATTTATTTATTTATTTATTTATTTATTTATTTATTTATTTATTTATTTATTTATTTATTTATTTATTTATTTTTGCCAGTGCTGGCACTTGGGACTCAAAGCCTGAGCACTGTCCCTGGCTTCTTTTTGCTCAAGCCTAGTACTCTACCACTTGAACCACAGCGCCCCTTCTGGCCTTTTCCATATATGTGTTGCTGAGGAATCAAACCCAGGGCTTCATGTATAAGAAGCAAACACTTTACCACTAGGCCATATTCCCAGCCTCCTTATTTATATTCTTATCTACATATATTCCAGGTTGGTCTAGAGCTTACTATTCTTTTTATTTTTATTATTTTTTTTTTTTTGCCAGTCCTGGGCCTTGGACTCAGGGCCTGAGCGCTGTCCCTGGCTTCTTCCCGCTCAAGGCTAGCACTCTGCCACTTGAGCCACAGCGCCGCTTCTGGCCGTTTTCTGTATATGTGGTGCTGGGGAATCGAACCTAGGGCCTCGTGTATCCGAGGCAGGCACTCTTGCCACTAGGCTATATCCCCAGCCCTAGAGTTTACTATTCTTCTATCTCAGCCTTCAAGCATTGTTTTTTCCCTTTACGCAGATTAGAGAACAACAAGAGCAGGAGCTTCTGTTTTTGCGTTTTGGTCCTGGGACTCAAATTCAAAGCCTGGGCACTGTCTCTGAACTCTTCTGCTCAATGCTAGTGAGTCACCACTCTAAGCCACAGCTCAATTTTTGGTTTTCAGGTGGTTAACCGGAGTTAAGAGTCTCAGGGACTTTTCTTCCTGGGCAGGCTTTGAACCACAAATCTGAGATATCAGCCTCTTGAGTAGGTAAGATAATAGGAGTGAGCCACCAGTGCCACCAGGAGCTCTTTTTAAACTTGTGAAATGTCCTGATGATTAAAGCAATAGGACCCAAAAGTTGACTCTTCACTTTTTTAAAAAATAATTTTGTCTAGAACAACTACTTTCAAACATAGCCAGATGATAACTAAAAACAAACGAACCTTAAAGTAGATAAAAATATTACACCCTGTCTGATAAGTCATATATAGGAAGGTACATTTCCAACATGAAATACTGTTAAGTAATCAAACAGACAAATAACAAGTAAGTGTATAAATCTAAAGTTTTAGTGGAATGAAAAAAATCTAGAAGCCACAAAAGTATTCAAGTTAAATATAGATATTGAAGACAGTAACTAAAACAAAATCCAGGTTGATTCCAGACAGAATTCTAGAACAGATTGTTAAGCAGATGACTTTCATGTAAGTAAAAATGGAACTAGTGAGCTGTAGTATGCTAAGTACCCTGTTTGATTGCTTTGGAAACTTTAAGGAAGCCCAGATTTAAAAAAAAAAAAAAAAAGACTAGAATAGAACATGCTTCAGGATTTGGGCAAAGCAAGACTTCACTGTGTCCCTTCAGGTAGAGCCCACAGACTGGGCTTGATGACAGAGCATTAGATGGGTTTACGTGATTGAAGATTGTGCTCAGTTTACTTACCATGAACAAATGACAATTCTCAATTACCATTGTAGGATTCCTTCTTTGTGTTTTTGTTTTGTTTTGTTTTGTTTTAGGCTGAGACCAGAACTTGAACTTACTTGTACTTCATACCAGTTTTATTCATTGGCTAGTGCTCTACCAACTGAGCCACACCTCCAACCCCCCATTTTTTTAAATTTAGCTTAATGTATATGAGGCATTCAATAAAGATTTGTTGAATTTTGAAAGTCTTTCCCCTGAATGACATATTTGTTTACAGCTTAATTAATGGATTAGTACTGTGGCAAAGACATTTACAGAGAAAAGAAAAGGGGAGAGGAAAATACATGTGTTGTATAGTATGATAAACTTTATTTTCAGGGCTTTCTCATTGGATAAATAAGTTTTGCTCTCCTTTAAGGTGTAAATGCCTATACATTTTCTCTATGCATTTGGAAGGCACTAGCCTTTTCCTATATTGCCTTTTATGTGTTTGCATCTACCACAAATTCATGGGCAGCATCTTGATAATAGAACCAGTGACTCACACTGTTGAGAAATTCAGGAAAACATTCTCAGCTTACAGACATTTCCCCGGATTCTGTGTAAAAACCACACCAACTCTAAAATTGCTTCAGGGATTTATGTCATTGCATTCCCCTCCTCTTTTATTAAATTGGCTTGCTTTCTCTGCTCATTCCTGACTGTGCTTGGACTTCACACAGTATCAACTATCACTTGATATATTATTGTTACTGACATTCTAGTCATTTTCTTATTTCCTACCTGAGAACTAAGGTGACTGGATTGTTAGTTCTTGCACTGCAACTGACACTTTCAACCGAGATGAAGACTTTCTATTAAACACATGAGATGCTTTGAAATAAAGTTGAAGCAAAAGGAACAAGGCGTTCACTATGAAAAAAGGTTATTTCACATTCACAAAAAGAATATTCAATGTGGATATTGATATAAACCCTGAACTATATTAACATTTGCAAATACACATACACATACACATACACATACACATACACACATAGACACATACACAGAGTAAATTCAGACAAATTTATCAAGATGAAAGGACAAGGTATCTGAGAAAACGGGTTTCTATTGATATTCTGATGCACTTAAATGGAATTATCATTTTAGTTTTTATTCTTTCATTTGAGGCCATGAAAAATCTGTGTGTGCTATATGTTCCCTTTGAAATCTGCATTCTCAAATCAATTCCCAGAGAATCGAGCAACAATAATAATGCAGGGCAGACTCGTGCAGAGAAAAGTGTTTATTTTTGAAGGATGGTGGCATACATAACACATGGCACATTTAAGATGGAGACTAGCATTGGGATAGTTTGAACTAAAACTAAAAGGATTTGGCACAGGGAAAGGCTGAACAACGTAGGCCATGATTTCATATAGAAATTAAAGCATCAAGAAGAGATGTGTCCTTCAGTGAAAATTGTTTACTTCAAATGAATGTTTTGGTGCTAGTTGTAAAGAGCAAAGGCCAATGGACAATATGTGAATTTCTCATACAGAAAAAGATACATGGAGAGAGCCAATAAGCAATGTGAGCTGTTTGAAAGAAAATATTGAAATATACTACAGACAAGCCCTTTATTGAAGAGGAAAATCAGCACAGATATATGTGCAATGGTTTAACCTTTCACCAAATATCCTATTACTTATCAAAGTTGAATTATAGTATGCAAAGCAAAAAGAAAATTCCAGGAAACTAACAGTAAAAGTAAGTAGATACTGACATGGAATGCTAATCACTCTGAGGCTAAGTCTTCATCATGACATAGGCTTTAAAACTGAATAAATATTCTCAATTCTGTCCTTTTGTGTCAGGACTGTTCATTTCTCCTGCCAGGTCAGAGATAATTTTACCACTTCAGAAGACCAGGTGACTAAGTAAGAAACATCTTCTTAGAACTACAACTTCAAGTCTTGTTCTGAAAGGTTTACTGCACTACCTTTAATGAAACTGAACAAGCAGTGACATGCATATTGATGTTTTAATATGAGTAATGGCATTGAACTTTACTAAAACACAGTTTATAAAAAGGCTTAATATATATAAAGGTTTTATGTATATTTATATATATATTATACATATATATGTATAATATTTAGTAATGGGGCTTGAACTCAGGGTTGGGCTCTGACCTTGAGATCTTTTGCTCAAGGCTAGCACTCTACCACTTTAAGCCACAGTGCTACTTCTATTTTTTTTATTTTTTGATTGGTTAATTGGATATAGAGATTCAGAGACACTTTTCTTCCCTTGTTTTCAAACCATAATCCTTAGATCTCAGCCTTCTGGTTATCTAGGAATGCAGGAATGAAGCATGAGCTCCTAGGAGAACCAATATTTTTATATGAATCTAATTGACTTATTTTTTTGTGAAAGCAATAATGGTTTCTACTAGCTACTGGAAGAATGGTAAATACAGCCCATAGATATCATTCTAGATATAAATATACATATGCTTATTGTGAACACAGTAACTTCACATGTGATTATATATATATGTCTCTTTATCAGAAAATAAATAAAGTTTATTTCTTAGTAATACACCTAAATTCATAGAAGTTTAATAAGATCTTTGAGAAAATAAGATTTAGATAGAGTACCTATCTTTGGTTGACATTAATGCGAACAGCATTGAAGACAAAAATAATAGAATGACTGAACCAATTCTAACCAGAACAACCGTGTATCAAAATCATTAGCATTTTTGCTACAGTACATGAAAAAATTCTTCTGAGAATTCAAAAATCTTTATAAATACATATACACACAAATATAATTATTACACAATGTGAAGCTAGGAAAAGTATTTATTGAGAGACACAGAGAATTTCTTTCTTAATCTGTTTATCTTTCCCCTTATTTTCCATTCTTAATAGTGATTAGACCCAATTGTAATATCCTTCAAATAGGCTCTCTGGATAAATAAATATAAATGTAGCTGTTATCTTTATATAGTCATGAAAGCATTGTTTTTGTATGCTAATAAAGAGACTGTCTTTATCTTTCTCTGAACACATGAGTATAGATTCATTTATCTTTAATTTTTTAATTAGTAGGAAGAAACATTATGTTTATGAAAATACCAAAGACATTTCTCACTCAGGTCTAGAAATACTTCTCACTAAATGTAATCACCTTTATGAAATAAAATAATGTATTTTCATTGCAATTCATTGCTCACTTACTGAACAACATAAAATGTTCAAAGATAAGTAAAACATGCTTTGCTTCTGATAGCGTAGGAACTGGTTTGGGATAATGTGGAAATTTCCTTGAGTAGCCTCTTACATTCAGAAACAAGGAAAAGATATAATTTCCAGGAGGACATTGTGAAATGTGGCAGGATTTTTAAACATATAAGGCAAATATATATATAAGGCAAATAGCCAATGAAAGATATTGTCATTATGAACCTTAGTAACTGCCTATTAATATCATCAGGCTGGTTGCCTTGCTTGTATTGTTACCCACAATGAATGCTACCACAACCAAAGTGTTAGAATTTTTCTTTTATAAAAGCATATATATATCTATAGAGATTGTTGTAATTCTGAAAAACGTAAGTCATATTAAGCAAGGTACTTTTGGGGTAAGACCACAATAAGTCATAAGTCGTGGGCTGCCAATTTGATAGTTGGAAATTTGAAATTCATTCTATGTTATCATTGTGTTGAACTTTTGCCCAAGTGGAAGTGTGTGGGTTGTTGATTGGCAAAATCAAATACCCTGTGGTCAGAGCTCTGAGAACATGAGCACAGTACTAATTTTCCTACATCTCTTTGAACACTTCCACTCCACAGCACTCACCGAAATGCCACATGAATGTGTTTCACTCATAACAAGAATCTATGTACTAGACAATATATATCTGTTAGCGAAACAAGAAAATACCCACTCCCATTTGAAAGGCCTTTGTGATGCTATTGCCACTGGAGAGCTCACTGTGAGCCATACACTGCACTGCAATCATTATAGACATTTCCACTTCTCATCCTTTTACAAATGAGAGCACCAAGGTTTAGAGAGGATAATTAAATTGCCTATATGCCTGGTGACGTTGAGGTTGTATCAATTCCATGTCTCTGATGCTTTGAAAGGCAATGCTGTATCTCCTGATCCTTTGTTCCCTTCCACTGATGTTTAAGAATTGTGATTATTCTGGAAACAAATGGAGTTTAACTTATCGGTTTGGTAGGTTTTTGTTATTGGTGAGCACATTGCTACAAAGAAATAGGTATAGTTACTTAAATGCAAATCATAAAAAAATTGAAGCACCAAAATATTATTTATCTATACAGTCACATAATAAATAGAAACTGATATTATGTTGATATTTCTTTTTTTCCAATTTATTTCTTTTTTTTCAAATTTTTATTATCAAACTGATAAACAGAGAGGTTACAGCTTCATACGTTAGGCATTGGATATATTTCTTGTACTGTTTGTTACCTTGTCCCTCATACCCCCCTCCCTCCTCCCCCTTTCCCATTCCCCCCATGAGGTGTTCAGTTCACTTACACCAAACAGTTTTGCAAGTATTGCTTTTGTAGTTGTTTGTCTTTTTTTAACCCTGTATCTCTCAATTTTGGTATTCCCTTTCAATTTCCTAGTTCTAATATCAGTATACAGTTTCCAGTATACTCAGATAAGATTACAGAGATAGTGTATATACAATCACAGGAAGGTGATACAAGAACATCATCAATAATAGAAGCTACAGATACACATGGGACGTTGAAAGTAGTTACAACTGTGATATAATAATTGTTTCCATAACATGAAGTTCATTTCACTTAGCATCATCTTATGTGTTCATAAGGGTATATCTGTTGGGCTCTTGTGACCCTCTGCTATGACTTGCCTAAACCTGTACTAATTATTCCCAATAAGGGAGACCATAGAGTCCATGTTTCTTTGGGTCTGGCTCACTTCACTTAGTATAATTTTTTCCAAGTCCTTTCATTTCCTTACAAATGGGGCAATGTCATTCTTTCTGATAGAGGCATAAAATTCCATTGTGTATATGTACCACATTTTCCTGATCCATTCGTCTACTGAGGGGCATCTGGGTTGGTTCCAGATTCTAGCTATGACAAATTGTTCTGCAATGAACATTGTTGTACTGGTAGCTTTACTGTGACTTTGTTTGTGGTCTTTTGGATAGATCCCCAAAAGTGGGGCTGCTGGGTCATAGGGGAGTTCTATATTGAGCCTTCTGAGGAATCTCCATACTGCTTGCCAGAGTGGCTGAACCAATTTATATTCCCACCAACAATGAAGTAGGGTTCCCTTTTGGCCACATCCCCTCCCACAATTGTTATTGTTAGTTTTCTTGATATAGGACATTCTTACTGGAGTGAGATGGATGATTTGCGTTTCTTTTATGGCCAGTGATGTAGAGCACTTTTTCGTATGTCTCTTGGCCATTCTCATTTCCAATTTATTTCTTTTTAAAAAAAATTTTTATTGTCAACGTGATGTACAGAGAGGTTACAGTTTCATACGTTAGGCATTGGATTCATTTCTTGTACTGTTTGTTTCCTCCTCCCTCATTCCCACCTCCCACTCCCCTTTTCCCTCTCCCCCCATGAGTTGTTCAGTTGGTTTATACCAAACAGTTTTTTTTGTTTTGTTTTGTTTTGTTTTTGGCCAGTCCTGGGCCTTGGACTCAGGGCCTGAGTACTGTCCCTGGCTTCTTCCCGCTCAAGGCTAGCACTCTGCCACTTGAGCCACAGCGCCACTTCTGGCCGTTTTCTATATATGTGGTGCTGGGGAATCGAACCCAGGGCCTCGTGTATCCGAGGCAGGCACTCTTGCCACTAGGCCATATCCCCAGCCCACCAAACAGTTTTTTAAGCATGGCTTTTGTAGTTGTCTTTTTATCCTGTGTCTCTCGATTTTGGTATTCCCTTTCACTTTCCTAGTATGTTGATATTTCTTTGAAATCAAAGGCGGTGGGTATAATTGGAACTTTGTTAATGACTACAGTTAAGTATGTGATTGTAATAGGCATTCCAACATTGTGTTTTGTACAAAGAAAGTAGAATAGTAGGTGTTTCTCTTTTGTCTGCTTCTTTTTATATTCACTTTAGTGACCATTGTCAAACTAACTCAGTACATAGATTATTTAAATTTTGTAATAATAATTGAATATTAGCAATATTACTACCAGTTTAATATTAAGAAAATGTCAAATAATGATTGTACATTGTGATAATTGCATACTATTATTTGTTCATGGAAATTGTTACTAACACTTGGCTAATGAGCCAGAGTACTCTAACATGACATATGACATTCCTTTCATATTTTTCTTTCTGGTTTATCTAGCATTTAATGGGAATTCATGGGTACTCACAAGAGTTTTCACTGAACCATATATTTATTTAAAATATATCTCAAGGTTTCAATGATACAATTTAAAAATTACTATTCATTTATCAATATTAGACAATTTATGTTAAAATTATATTGTCCTATGAGAGTGGCATCAATTCAATTTCTCCTTTTGATAAAGTTTCCTAATCTTCAGAGTATAAGTAAAATGCTATCACATTCAGCCTCCAAGTGTACGGATGTGAAAATTACAGAAACAATATCCATAGTTCAGATTGTAGTTAAATTATTTGTATAATGTTTATTTAACAAGCTCAAATGGTTTCTTACACATGCTAATTCTGAAAGAACTCTTTTGAAAACCTATTTTCTAAAACCTTCTGGAAGAGCCAGGCATTGTTATTCAGATAAAAGCCACATGGCATTTGTGCTCTAACTAACAAATTTCCACTGGAGACAGCCAGGCAGGGGAGAGAAGTGGAATGGCCAGCATGCAATAGCCTTGTCTACGTCTTCGTGCATTTCTTTCTGTGGTTTTCTGACATGAAGGATGTCCTTTCCTATTCTGAACTGATTAATCTTATCTATAGAACGGGAATAATAATACTCATCATGTCTATGCTTGGTTATTAAAGATATTAAAAAAGAGGAATGCATGGGAGACCACTGCCATCTTGTGAAGCACTCCCGCATCAAGACGTTGACTAAGAGCTGGTCAGGCAAAAAAAGAAAATGGCGTTTCAGTACACTGGAATATTCCGCATAATGGATTCTAAAAATAAAATAGTTTAAGCCTTGTGTGAGAGTATCTTTTTAAATAAACTACTGTTTATAATTCCACATTTTTAATTTGTCTGGTGTACTGGATGTATCTTAAGATACTATTGATGACTAAAATCTTCATTATGGCCATGAATAATTGTGCTGAAAGTTACCCTGAGCCTGGATTTGACTTCCTCAACACAAGTATGCCTCTCATAGTTCCCTTCCATATTGCTTTTGATGAGATTTGTGTCTGATCTGGAATCCTATACAGCCAGTAGGTTTAGAATCGTGGTGGGGAGGGGAGGAGGGTGTGGATGTGGTGTGGGTTGACGAGGTCTTTACTTCTCTTTAACAAATTGTTCAGGAAAGAGGCTTTCTGACTTTCCTCTGTAGGGAACTTTGGAAAACGCCTGCACTGAGCCCCAAATAAACACATTAAAGGGTTCGGTTCTTTCTCTAGTGTCTCCTTGAACTTCTGAATATCTCACATACATAAAGATTCATAGCATTCCAAACCAAATGTTCATTATATGTGTTAGGAAATCTGAGGCTTCTATAATGCTTATTTTAAAAGAAGAAGAGTATTTTTACATGGGTTAAAATGTGAAGGCTTCTAGCTCTCTATCAAAACACTAGCTAACAAAGGAATGGAAAATATGCACCTAAATGTGTTGTAGAGCTGCTTTTAATGCTATGTAGAAAAACTAAAGTGGATGGTAAATGATCACATGAAGCAACAACTAAGCAATAAGTAGACCTGAATTTCAGTGAACAATTGTTGGGAAATTATAATCATTGCCCATGTTATGTCTTCATTTGTTATATACATAAAACCATTGTAGAATTTTAAACACTAAGAAGTATCACAAACACAATCAAAACTAAAATAAATCCAACTAAAAATAATCTACCTAAAGAAAACTGAAATTGCAATGTGTCTCCACAAATGTTGAAAAGGAACCTATACATCAGTAAATATTCCTTGGAGACATATAAATGTTATGCAAGTTGCCTGAGTTTTCTAGAACAGTGGATTTCATAAAGGTCACCATGACAGATAAACTAAAACAACATTTATCTCATACTCCTTGCAGGAACAGTAGGAGTCAAAGTTTATATTCATTTCTTTTTAATTATGTTTGTAAATAGAGAGACAGGTAAGGGGCATGTGTGGGCCTCCCACTGAGCCTCTGTGGGTATCTGCAGAATTGCAACAATCATCTTTGCAGGTTTCAACACTTTTCAGTGGAATTTTATTGACTAAGGTGTGGAGTAATATCTTATTAAAATTCTCTTAGTTACCAAAGTTGTCTAAGGAAAGACATTCCTTTTCTCTAATGTCTTGCCTCCTGATTATCAGTTCATTTATGACTTTCCAGCTCATATTTATTCTTAAGACAGTGTTATTTTTGTGTAACCTTGATTGCTATCTAATTTGCTTACCAACTGACAATTAATCCCTGATATACTGCCAGTGGCACATAACCCACACTGCTTAATGAAGCATTCAGGTACAGTCACCCCCAAGCCTATATAAGAATCCATTGACAAAGAGGAGTCTGGTAAATTAGCTTTGACTTAAAACTGCTGTCCCCAAACTAATGTTTTTACTAATATATACATCCTGTGGGTAGTGTTAGTGTACCAATTGATCATTCAAGTTATTATACTTTACATAAGGCACTGAAATAGATGATACTGAGAATATATAAATACACTATAATTGGGAGAGAATATACGTAAAGGTTGCTGGAGAGAATAGAACAGGATTTGAGATGTGAATAACGATATGGTTGAACTATGTGAAAATACAATGCTGTATGGCAAACAGCCCAAAGATGGAAAAGTTGAGGGCTGCGTTTCACCAAAAAGAATAGTCATAAATAAGCGCAACAAAAATGTTTCAATGTGGGACAATAACATCAGTCTTTTGGCTGAGAGTAAATCAGGAGAATATATTTTTCTAGCCCATGACCACTAGGTGATGAGTTCCTTCTTTCTGTTTGTTCTGGGACCTTGCTGCAGAGACACTTATATTTTTGCTTTTGGCTCAGGGTTGTACTTCCTAGGAATTTCAACGTGCAATTTCACTAAGTTATCTGAAGGAGTTATAATACCTGCTTTTTTTAGTCATTGCAAGCTGTTTTTCCCTTGTATGGTTTATAACATATGTAGAAATAAAATATATTAAAAAATAGCACCACAAGCTGGAGGGGTAGAAAGTAAAATTAAAAGGAAAGTTTTTCATGTCTTGGGGAGTAATGAATACACTATTGTAAAACTGTCATTGTTCAACCAATAATGTTCCACCATTTTGGAAAAGAGAATGGTAGAAATGTATTAATGGAAATATGACAGATTTGAGGGAGATCTTAAATAGTTTAATTCCTTAGACAGGCCAAACCAAAGTTCAGCAAATAAAGCACTAGGAAGCAGATACTCAAAAGGGATGGGGCGGGGTCAAGGGAAAAAGGTAAAGGAATGAAGGGGAGGAAAGGGAAGGAGAAAGCAGTCAAGAAACCAGAGTATATCCTACAAAATTAAAAAGCGTGAGGAATGGTCTAAGTAGGAGAGGGATGGATGAGAATGTTGAAAGGGGTGACATTGATCAAAGTATACTATCTCCATAAGCTGTTTTGTTCATTGGAAACTCCCTTCTACATCTACTTAATGATAGCAATAAAAAGATAAAGAAAGCCAGTTATAGAGCCAGCACTAGTGGTTTAAACTTGCAATCTCAGCTCTGCAGAAGGCTGTGATCTGAGGGTCCCAGTTCAAAGTCAAACAGGGCAGACAAATCCATGAGGCACTTATCTCCAGTTAACCAACACAAAGAAGAAAATGGAGCCTCAGTGATAGAGTGCCAGCCTGTGGAGGTGTAGGAGGGGGAGGAGGGGGAGGGGGGGAGGAGGAGGAAGGAGGGGGAGGAGGAAGGAGGAGGAGGAGGAGGAGGAAGGAGGAGGAAGGAAGAGGGAGGAAGGAGGAGGAGGGAGGAGGAGGAGGAGGAGGAGGAAGGAGGAGGAGGGAGGAAGGAGGAGGAGGAGGAGGAAGGAGGAGGAGGAGGAAGGAAGAGGAGGGAGGAAGGAGGAGGAGGAGGAAGGAAGAGGAGGGAGGAGGAGGAGGAGGAGGAGGAAGAGGAGGAGGAGGAGGAGGAGGAAGAGGAGGAGGAGGAGGAGGCGGAGGAGGAGGAGGAGGAGGAGGAGGAGGAGGAGGAGGAGGAGGAGGAGGAGGAAGAATGGCCAGAGATGTTGCCTATTTCTTGATGTGTCTAATGGCTATTCTTATTTCCTTTCTAGAGAAATCACTTTTTAATTATTTAGCCAACATATTACAGGGGTGGTTGTTTCACTGAGAATTTTTTTATTGGGGGTGGTTTAATTTTTTTGAGCTTAAGTATACTTTTGATATGAGGCCCTTGTCTGTTGTATAGCTAGTGAAGATCTTCTTCCAGTCTGTGGGCTTTCTCTTTATCTTGCTAGGTTTGTCCTTTGCCATGCAGAAACTCTGCTTATGGCCACCAAATCTTGGATACGGGATCCAAGATCAGCTCAGCAGATGGAAGAAAGGCTGTCTCTTCAACAAATGGTGCTGGCAGAATAGGCTATATACATGTCGAAAACTGAAGTTAGATCTTCATGTGTCACCCTGCACCAGAATCAACTCCAAATAGATCAAAGACCTCGAGATAAGGGCAGATACCTTCATTCAAGTATTTAATTTCTGGTTTTAAGAGCTTACGGAAGCAATCATCTCATGTAAACTCAATTTTCAACTTGGGGAGTAGAACTGAGAGCTTCCTGATTCACATTTATTAGCTAGTGCTTTACCCCTTGTACTCTAGCTATTTTTCCATGTGAGGCCTTTTTCTCTTGGATTTTTCCCGCTATCCAAATCATGAAAAAATAAACTTCTGCTGTTCATCCTAAGAAGACAGACTTTGTAGTTTGATATAAATAATTAACAATGTAAACCAATTCTTCTGTGATTATGATCTATTTTTATAATATACCTTCTTTATTCTTACATTGCTAATTGGTACATCTATCATATTCTTTTAAGAGAGTTCTCGTAGAGATGTATCAAATATTCTCAGAATAGCTACTACTCAACTGGCTTTATTTTCAAAGACACAACCAGTGTCCAATTTACCTCAAGAACTAGCTCAGATTTAGAAATATAAACTACGTTCCCGCAAGAAATTCTTGGAAATAGATTTCTCAGAGTATCACACTCTCCAATACAATGAGTGATATTAAATAAAGAGAATCCATCAGAATCACAACTTTTAAATCCAGCTACTCAGCATTCTAAAATTTTAAGGTACCTTTCAAAAGCATTAAATTAAGCATATCTAAAAGGAAATGAACCAATTACTGCAGCACAAATTTGCTTTCTGTTCTGTTTTGTTGTTGTTGTTGTTGTTTTACTGTTAAGAACTCACTGCCTTACATATGAAACTGTAACCCCTCTGTACTTCATTTGCCAATAAAGAAAAATTAATAAATAAAAAATGAAAAATAACCCTATACCATAATTTTGGTTCCATTTTTGAACATTTAACTTTCCTCAACCCACATTCAACTAGTGGCAGTCTGAAATTTTTATTCTCATTTTGAAAATCTCTTATTATTCATTTCTTATTTTGCATGGCTAGTACTTCATAATATCTCTTTATTGTACTAAGCCCCTTACATTTTCATTTAATAATGACTTAATCTCTCTGATCCAATTGATTATCTAGACTAGGGTATTAAATATAAAACAAAGGGTAGCACTATCATCTCTCCATCTCCCATAGGAATTGTAAAATACTCTGTAAGAGTACATTCAGCATAGCATTTATGATCCTATCTTAGCTTTCTTCTGGGTTTCTATCTCCTCTCTCATGTATCCTCTGTTGGACATCACCAGATGTGGAGGCCATGGTCACAGCTGCCTGAAACAATGAGTTCTTGTTTTGTTTGTGATCTTCACTAGACTAAGAAAATATCATCTCCTTCTACCTTGTCTTAAAATCTTCTCTTACAGATGTGTGGTAATATATTCTCATTAGCTCATCCCTGTTGCTGTGCTCTCAAGATCCTCATTTTTTTTTTTAACAACTTGAAATGTCTGATGACTTCCAGATTTCTAGAAGGACACAGTGTTTTACTGCTAGTATTTTCATTTGTTGCCCAACATAGATACTTCTATGAATTCTACAGCACTTGTAGTCTGACACAAAAAGCACAGCCCTGGAAAGCAAGAAGATCTGATACTAAACTCTGGTTTTAAGATTTAATTGCTATATAAATGATGGTAGAGTATTTAACACCACTACCCTCTAAGTTTTTCAACTTTAAAATTGTGATATAGTTTAAGGCACATTTGTTTCGAGGAATCCACATGCTTATCATAGTGCTTAAAGTACATACCCATACACACAATGATACACCCATGCAAATCAAAGAAAGATAAGTACTAATTCATGTAAATAAGAAAACAACAAATTGGATAATATTTAGTAGAGCACATGCCAAGAGTAAACCCTCAAAAGAGTTGTTGTTTTCAATTTTATAACTGCCTATGTTTTGCTTAATGTTATTCAACTCAAATTTTTATTAAGTCATAATTTTTAAATACAGAAGTATGCTCCTCTTTGGAATCACAACTTTTACCCTGGTCATCTTCCAGAACTCGGAATTTCATACTGAGAGAGATTTACACATAAATCTATGCCATTGGAAGCGGTAAATCTACCTAGATTCTCATCGAGATAAATAAAATGTTACTACCACATGACAATTCACTGAGAAAATTATTTCTAAGATTAAAATTGAACTATTTTTCTACCATTATGACTAGTTTTTATGTTTTCCTTTCTATTACTTGGAGATATTCCTCTAATTTTATCTTTTAATTCTGTGTCATCTATTATGTGGCCACAGTATCAAAATTAGTCCTGATGTTTGTGAAAATGTTGTTCCTTGCCAGAAAATTAATACCTGGAAGAAGCCTCTGCTTTTCTGACATGAAAGCTTTAAACATGTCATCAAAATTCTATTTAGGAATTCAAAGGGCTTAAATATTCTGACATTACTTTCAGACATGCCAAAGCTAAATAAACTGTCTTAGTTAAATGGCTGAAAACCATCAATTGTGGTGTAGGCTAGTTGTTTGCATTTTCTATTTACATTTCATAAATGAAAATCTAAATAACTTCTATGAAGTTAATGTGGCCAAACTCTGAACCTGCTGTGCTCTAATTCTGAATCTCTCTCTACTCAGGCAACTCATGTTTAGAGATGAAACATATGGATATGTAGAAGATAGAGAGATGATAGACAGATGGATAGATAGATAGATCTTCTGATGAGGCTATTCTGACTCATCATGTAGGGTATACTCTTTTCTTAGTTTTATTCCTCTGATATATCATTCACATGCCAAATCAAAGTGTTTCTTATTTTCCAAGTAAAAATTAAGGGTAATATCAGAATTTTATTGGTATTATTAGGGTGTTGAACTCAGGTCCTTAGTACCTGAGCATATCATTACTCTTTTATCTATAGCTATTGTTCTTATATTACATCATGTCCCCTTTGCCATGTCAATAAACAAGCCTGAGTCTGTGATCCTCTTATGTCTGCCTTTGCAGTAGCTGGGATTAAAGATGCACAAAAGCCTAGACTGACATGAAATTGTTACAGTAAAGAAGTAAATATTTCTAGTGAAAAATCCAATGAATGAATCTTTACTCATAAAATGAATACAATACATCTATTATGTAGTTACGTTGATTTTACATCGGTGTGTTAACTGAAATATGGCAGATTCAGGGGAGAATTTAAACCATGTTATTCATTAGAAAGATTAACTCATAGTCCAGCCAAATAAACACCAGGGATCTCAAAAGTAGGGATGTGATTAAAATTAGGGGAAGAGACAAATGAAAAGGAAGGGAGAAAAATGAATCATAAGATTCAATGCCTATTTAACAAAATAAAGAAAACTGAGGGAAGGGGTGGATTGAGAGGGATGGAGAGAATAAAAGAAAGAGGTGGCATGGTTCAAGATGCATTGTATTTATAAACTCTTTGGAGAATGGCAACTCTTTATACAGCCATGTAAAGAGAAAAATAAAAAGTTAAAAACATCATTATTGACCTATGATTTCATTGTTTTTGTGCCTGCAGCTAGACTCAGGGCATTAGAATTTTAGTTTTTAGAAGCTGAATTAAATCTCCATGCTAAACTTTTTATTGGCTTCCCATTTTTCATTTAGTGTCTGTTCACTAACACAAAATGGGATTATTACTATGTTAACTTCTTAAGCCACCCACCAAAACAAACCGATGTTAGCATATTTTCAGATTGCTTGCCTCATATGGAGCAGTTTCCCAAATCATAAACCTAGCCAACATGTACTTTTTTCTCTTATCATTTGCACTTCTTACTGGGCATTTCTCTATGCAGGCTTTTTATTTATTTTATTAAAATTCATTAATAGTACAAGGAAATTTCTCTGTAATAATTCTACAGATGGATGCAATATACTTTAAATAAGTTCATTATCTCTATTACAATGTCTGAACCCTATCTCTGTTACTCCATCTTTCTCCCACCATTTTCCAAACAATATTTTATATGCTCCATTAAGTGATCTTCATGTATTATATATGAAAATCTCTCTCTTATTCATACATATCAGATTATTTTGTTTTTTTTCTACCCTATTATCCTCTATTTTCTCCTTCCCTTCACTGATATTCACCCAGAGACCCCCTTTTAGACACATATTCTATCATTATTATTGTCATCAATATCATCATCGTCACCATCACCATCATCATCTTCATCATCATCTCTTTAGGTCTAGATTCCACATCTGAGTCAAAACATGACATTTTTTTCTTTTGAGTTTGTAAGTCTTGAAACATTTGTATTTTTGAATTTTAATTTTGTTTTCCTTGACTTGATTTTTATAGTTATAACTAAATATATTTGTAATAGTAATAATAATCCAGGAGTAGATTTTTACATTAAATAAGTATATACGAAAGAGTGGGGCCATAGGTTAAACTTTCAGGTAGTGCCATGTACTTTTTAACGTAAATACTGAAGTTCGTGAAGATGAGATTTCCCTTCTTATAGCCCTACAGGGATGGCTATTGCGGAGAGTAATTAGGACAGTCACTCAACATCAAGCAAATGCACAGACACACGTACAAAGGACGTTCAAAGCTATCACTGCAGTATTTAGAATGTTGCTCACACATCCACTGTGAGTGATGTCCAAGCACGAGAAGAAAAGAAAAAACAGAAACAAAGCTGACATGTGTACTAAAAAGATAAACAAAAATTGCATTTGTGCCTCTGCGTGGGTCATTGGTACTGATTTTGCAGCTTTATAGCCTTCCTTTCATCAAATATGTCTTATAGTTTGTTATAAAATGGATTGCAGTATAATACCTACCTTTCCATGTAGGCTGATGATGTCAGAAAAAAAAAACTAATTAAGCACCAGCACCAGAGAAATTTTATAAGGTTTAAATACTTATAACTTTAAGAGGGCAATGATTCTGTCACTTTATACTACCTTTTATAATTTCATGAGATGTTTGTCATCATTAAAAATGTTATCTCAATCTTATAGAAATAATTTAGTTCTCTGATTTTTACATTGTCCCAAAGCAATACAATCAAAAATAGTCACCAACTGAGTTTAAAAAGGAAATTGTGGATACCACAAGCTAATGAGAGATTCATGGAGGTACCAACAACACAACATATACCTAGAACATAGTAAACTCTTAATAAATGCTCATTTGATGATCTCAAGCAGTATAAATTTGATTTTTAGAAATTCTTTCACTAGGTATGTATTATTATCTTAAATTAGAAATGTCAGGAATCAACTTTACAACTACCTTACTATTAATTTAATCATCCTTTCATTCATCCAAATCTGTTGGGTAGCTGGCACTTTATCCAGTATTAGGAGTGTAGAAGAAAGCTCCATTCCTAACATTCCACTCCTAGCTAGAAAGAAGTAAATGTATAACTGAGAAAATGAATAGTGACATAATATAGGAAATTCATTTCAAATTATCTTAGTTGTCTAAAAGGAGCTGCCATTCAACAAAGGAGTTCATGAATACAACGCTTCTTGATCGAAGACACCCTTTTCATCATTCTCAACCATTCCTTCCAATTTACCTCTTTCCTCACTTTTCTTAATTGTGTAGGGTATACATTGAATTTTTGACTGCATGCCCCTTCTTCTTTTCATTTATTAAGGCCTCTTCCCTTGACCTTCCACCACACCTTTCAGGTACCCATTTCCCAGTGTTTATTTTGTTCAACTTTGGATTTGCCTTCCTTTTCCTTACATAGGCAAAAGTCTTTGCGGATGTGTATTTTAATCCTCTGTGAATATTGAGCTATAGACACCTAAAATATAAGAGTGTGTAGTAGAATATATTAGGAAGTGAATTAGTTTGACTTTGCTTAATAGTACAGTTTTCCACTAAATGGCTCTTTCCCAGACCATAATTACCAACATCAAATTAGTTTGAAAAGTAGTGTGGGAAATGAAGAAGTGCCACCACATCTAAACCTCTCTATGTGGGAAACGGGAAACAGTAGCTTAAATAGACCCGAGGATTCGCAAACCTAGAATTACAACTCATTTCTATCATACAGAGTAAGCTCCGAGAAATATGCTTTAGTTTCAACTAAAAAGTTCAGTTAATTGCAAAGCTGGCTTATATCCCATACCCTGAGGTACCAGGCCAAGCTGTGAAACTGACTTAAGGTTTTGAGCTTTATTTTATTTTATTTTTCTCTCTCCCTTTATCAGTAAACCCCAGGATTTGGAATCTGGAAATACACTTTCCGATGAGAGACGTGGGATTAACACAATGGTTCATTTCATCCAACAGTGACATCTGCTGTCCGTTCTGTAGGCTGACAGAGTGCCCACCAAACACACTTTGAATGACGACTAAGAACCTGGCATCTATGTAGGACAATTTACAGAAAAGTACTCCAGCATGAGGAAGAAAAATAAGCTTCTGAAGTTGTGGGTCGTCACTACTTCCCTAAAGAAAGAGCCTAGATTATTTTACAATTGTCTTGTTGTTGTTGTTTTTTTACATAATTCTATTAAAGAGAGATAGCAAACTAAGGATTCTGAAAAGAGGTGAATGTAGAAAAGCAAATGAAGTTATGGTAAAAAATAAATACTGCATTTCCATATGTTTAAACATATTCAAAGATCTTCAGGGTAACAGCCTTTATTCTGTGTAACTTTTTTTCTAAGAAGGAAAAATGAACAACCATACACAGAAAAATATACTGTAAATGTTGTTTTCCTCAAAAACCTAATACAAAGGAAGATCGATAACTTCAAGTGATATCACATGCTGACGCAAACAATAGAGAGAACTGAGCAAATATTAGTAACGGAGACTGAGAAGGAAGGAGGTGAGGTGGTTGTTGAACATCAGAAACTGTTGAATACATGACAGCAGAGAAGAAAACTCCATGCAGAGTCAGGCAAGGTGGACAGAACTCACTGCTGCCAGGATAGTAGTTCTTCAAAGAGGTGAAAAAAACAATATTCCACAACATGCTCTTTGGTGCTCAGAAATGGAAGAGAGTACCTGCAAACCACAATTGCTAACAGGGAGGGAAACACTCCTTTCAGAAGGCAAATGTTCTACTATGGGAACACATCACAGAGGTAAACAGGAAGCACAGACATTTGAGGAAAACTGTCCCATGATCAGCTTGGGAAGTAGGACAGTAAGGACTCCAATACAATCTAAATATGAACCAGTATTTCAAGAAGGGAGGAGGCCTTTGAACTGTGATACTGCTATAATTTCTGTAATCTCTTTCTCTTCAGATAAGAAGACCTAGTGTTCACACATGACAAACACGAAAGGGGACATTGACTTCTAGGTAAACACATGAAGATGAAAGGGAAGTTAACAAACCTTATGCCCCCAAAAATGTGTGGTTGTGAAATAGATGGGTGGGGGAGAAGAAATGTAGATTCATTGTATATAGACATAAAATTTCAGAATAGAGTAAACCATAAACAGACCATAAATTAAAATATAAGAACTTGGATAAGCCAGATAGTGAAAATAGCACAATTGATTACAGAAATAAGACTTAAAGGAAAGAAATTAAATAGGACTTAAAGGCAAAAATTTTAAAAAACTAAATAATAAAAGAAAATGAAAACTAAGCCATAAAGAGAACAAGAAGATGAACAAAGAATGATTCATACTCTACAAAATCAAGAAAATTTAGAGAAGAAGTGGGGTTAGTGGGACATGGGAGAATGCTGAAAGAGGGGACATTGATCAAGAATCATTGTGTGGGGCTGGGAATATGGCTTAGTGGCAAGAGAGCTTGCCTCCAACACATGAAGCCCTGGGTTCGATTCCACAGCACCACATATATAGAAAACGGCAGAAGGGGCGCTGTGGCTCAGGTGGCGGAGTGCTAGCCTTGAGCGGGAAGAAGCCAGGGACAGTGCTCAGGACCTGAGTCCAAGGCCCAGGACTGGCCAAAAAAAAGAATCAGTGTGTGTGTGTGTGTGTGTGTGTGTGTGTGTGTGTGTGTGTGTGTGCGCGTGTGTGCTCATTTTCTTTTGTTGAATAGCAACTTATACAACTACTTAAAGATAAAAATAAAATTATAAAAGAAAAATGAGAAGAATCAAAGCAATAAATGACAAAAGAAAAGAAAACAAATTCTTTCTTATGTTTAAAAACAGAATTATAAAAGATAAAAGGGAATTAGAGAACAAAAAAAGGGGTGTGTGATTGATGACTCAGACCGGTAATCTTAACAATTTGTGAGGCTGACACTGGGAGGATTGACAATCAAGGGCAGCCCAGGCAGAAGAGTACCAAGCCATATTTCAATGGAATGCACTGGCACGCACTTGTCATCCTAATTACTGTGGAAGGCAGAGATGGAGAGGATCACTGTTTGAAGCCAACTTGGGCAGAGAAGTTGACAAGACTCATCTCAATGGGAGGATTCTGGATGGGGAGTATGAACTATGATCTCATTGGAAGCCTTAAGTAGGCAGATCACCTGGATCCCAGGTCGATGCATGAGAAGAAACTCAGATTCTATCTCTCCAAAATCAAACGAACGACAAAAATACAGTGTTAAAGGAACTAAAAGCATTGTATCTAGCAAGCACAAGGCACTAAGTTCAAACCCCAGTTCTACCAATAGAAAAATTGTTATTTTCTATTCTGAATCAAGGTAGAGTATCATAGGCATGAGTGTTTATTTTAAAACATGTGGGAAAAAAGCATATATATATAGTGCTGATGTATATATTATTAAAATAAACAATTATAAAGTGCATCCTTGTATAAAATTGAGAACTTTAAGAATCATAAAAAGAAAAACTGAGTTGGTTATTTCAAAACAGAAAGAATGAATTATTTATTTTAAAATAAAAGAAAAACAATTTGGCATCAATTTTACACAGTCACACATTAAAATCAGAAAGCAGAGACATATCTATACTTAATCAAGATAAGAAAGATAAAGCCATTAGCTCTATTTTTACTGACACATGATGTCAACTATAAAAGGTGAGTCCCTACAAACATCCATGATCAAGGGGAGCTCCATTGATAGCAAAGTCTTCTGGAGAAATCTACCAGAGGACACACTAATAAACTTGGCTGAATAGATACCATACTGCAAATAAGATAAGAAATGACCATGTGAAACTTTTATCTGTAGATTTAAGAGAAGCATGGTATAGGAAAATGTAAAAGCTTATTTTCTCATTATTCTATCAAGAAACAAATAATACAAATATATATTTTTCAAGTAACAAAAGTAGAAAGTAGGAAGTAACTCCCTGATGGCCTTATCAATCATAGCTAAGAGTAACTTATTTTTTACAGTTCACCCATAATAATATTAACATATTAAATAGTGTAAATGCAACTATTTAAAAAAATACTATTCTAAAAACCACACAATACAGTAGGAATGGAGAAAACAGAAACATCACAGCCTCTAATTTTATTGCCAGTAGAGTAAGAAACTAGCTGGGATGGTGGGGTAGGTAGAGAAGAGGGGTATGCTGGGAGATTGACGATCAAGACAAACCACACTCATGAGCTGCCATGTTGAATAGCAACACCCTTATGCATCTACTTTATTAAAGCTAATTGAAACTGGAGAAATTCGGAGCACTCGCCTTAAGAAAAAGAAGCTCAGAGACAGGACCCAGGCCCAGAGTTCAAGCCTGGGGACCAGCAGAAAAACAATAATAAAGCATGAAATTGGGGAAAACGATAGGAAATTGAAATAAAATTGAAATCGAAATAAATCATAAAAAAACAAAAACAATGCAATATGTCTGGTCCATAAGCTAAAAGAAATGATTTTTGATAATGTATTATCGAGTAACACTAGTATGTAATTCTTGATTTCATGATGTACATAGGAAATATATAAAAATGAAAGTAATGAAAGGATAAAAATGTTCAAAGTACTGACAAATTCAAACAAATAATCAGTCTGTCTTATTATATTTTCTTTGCTTTGTTTCATTGTCCTTTTATTTTTCTTTAAATGTTAAAAAAAATCCCATTTTCTATTATTTTTCTGACATCTTAACCTCCTGGTTCTGTTTCTCATCCCTGCTGTTTTTATTCTATTTATCTTTCAATTTTCCTTGAATGGTTTGATTTTAACTACTCTTCATAATTCTTATACTTTTGCTTACTTTTCAGTTTCCTATATTATTTTCATTGCACTTCTATTTTTAATTACTTAATTGAGATGGTATTTTTGGAGCTTACTCTACTGTATAAGACAAAAATTCATTTTATTTTCTTTAAAATATATAAAAATTTCCTATTTGTAACATTCTGGAAGAATAGAAGGGTTAGAGTCATAAATTTTCCATGATATGGAAAAAAGTGGTCAGTAAAAGACTCATGTAGAAAATTTTTCAACAAATAATACTCCCAACAGGAGAAAATATGTATCCCTGAAACTTCAAACAGGTACAACTCTCACATCAGTTAATCCACAAAAATTGAGTCAGCAACATCTTGTGATCAACCACATCAAAAGTAGTTGATAGATGAAATGTCATTAACAGAATGAACACCTATCCATCATTCAGCAAAAATTCATCCATCACCTATGTACCAAACTCAATTCTATCTCATAACTAAGCACACACTCTACTGAAAACTGTCAAGTTCTAATGATCTAAAACTTCTCTCCTGTGACCAAGTGATAAGATTCAAAGACATAGTACTGAAAGTTCATGGATTATCAGTTATAAAAAATTTCAGTAAAACAATGAACTTTCATCAATATGCCAAAATAATAAGGTTCATTGCATAATACAATACTGAATGGCATAAACCAATGCCAAGATATTCTCATAGAAAATAGCTTATTTCATATGGTATCATAAATTTAAAATGACATAAGCTAAGAAGCATAACTGAATTACAAATGCAAATTGATTTTAATCATTGTCTCAAGTTCAATAAGAGAAGCATGCATAATTATGATGGGAGTACAGAAGAGGGGTGATTAAGACATACCAGTAAACAGACATTCCTGCTTATAAATCTTCAGTTAAATTAATCATTTTCAAATAGGAAGCAGAGCTTCTATTTATTTTTCTTTCCTATTAATGAATGCTGTTTATTTAATAATTATACAGCTTGATGTTCTTAGTTCCTCTAACAATAACCTAAATAATATTTTTGCTAGACTTTGTCTGGATGGTTAGTACAAGTTTCAAAATAGAATTACAAATTGTAGTTAACACTCCAGTAAGGACGATTATTATCTCAGTGCCTTAATTCAGATCTATGATGTAGGCAACTATTCACCATACAGTTAGAAATTCGCTATTTTCTTTGAAATTATCTAGCTACACAAACTCATAAAAGTTATTCATGATGAAAATGTGGTCTGCAATATAAAGCCTATGATGAATTTACACGTGTACGTGTGTGCACACACATACACACGAGAGAGAGAGAGAGTTTTTCAACTACTACATTCTTTTCTGAGCTTTTTACCTCAAGTAAATGGGAATTTTCATTCTTGTAATATACTGCATATTAAAAATGAGTTGTGTTTTTATTGATTTTGAAAGCAACACTTCCAAGTAAAAAAGTAATAGCTTTTTGATTGATTCAGTCAGGATGAGTTAGATGTTGAAAACAGAGGGAGAATTAATCAGAAATGGTTGATGTAAGACCTGTTCATAGTATGGATTTCCATTTTTTGTGTCATTGTTCTCTTGTTAAGAGACCTGATGCACTCCTTGCACCAGGCTGCATGATAAAATGAGAATCGCCAGCAAAGTAGTAAGTAAAAATATATAAGAATTAAACCTATTCTTAAGTTAAAAGTAGACTGGATTTCGCCTCATAGAATTCTGCGTAGAAATAGTGACTATTTTTCCAGTTAAATACTAAATTTTTATAAAAGATAATAAGCCAAATGGCATATAAAACATTAATAAAACAACTTCCTGAAAACTTAACATACTGTATTATATAAGTGAAATTATCTAAATAAAGGTAGATATTAAATTTCCTAGCCACCAATAAGTATATGTAGACAATAAGGAATTATAAGAGGCGATAGACATATTAATGAATATGAGAGTTTGAGTGTGGTGATCATTTTACAGTGTACAAATAGACAAAAATACATAAACATAAATGATGGCATTATAATTTTTTGTATTTTTTTCATCATATAATCTCTTCTTCTACAGGTATGTATTGATTGGTACTATTAGAAGGTCAAGAATTAAATCATAATTTTTCTATTATTAATATTTTTACTTAAGTCATAAAAATGAATTCCCCAAACAGTCATAATAATCATGGTAAATAATCAGTGGCATTAGCCATAGAAGGGACTACATTTTTGCATATTTGTAAAAACTGAACACAATACACAGATAGTCTTTCTTGGTTATAAGTGAAACTTAGGCTATCTTTGTATAGATATTTTACAGAAAGATTAAACATAATGTTTTACATCTTTACTTGCTATCGCTCAACTTTCTGGGACTAGGACCTCATTGAACACTGGACAGTAAGCAATGGTCTGGGCCTCTATTCTGTATGCTGACACTAATCTCTGGAGATTTTACATGAAACCAATCTTACCAGAAATAACTGATCTCCAGCAAAGCAAATCCAAACTGAGCTTTTTCTAAAGGTCTCCAAAGATTAAAAAAGAGTCTCCTATTACACTTCTAAGAGTCACAAGAATTCCCCAGCCATAGAGTCTCCCCATAAAACATATCTGACTCCTGGTCAATATTAGAAAATGAGGGTTATGAACCTATTGATAATTCTTCATTCTCACATGATGAAAGGTATTTAACTTTGGGCTTTCATAGATAACACTGTATCAAGGAGCCTGAGTCATGGCTGTAGGTCTTCAGGTTTGTCTTTCCAGCCTCCACCTACATTCATTTTCGGTCTCGATCAGTTCCAAATAAACCTATATACTTTTCAGAAATGAAGTCAAAAATTGAACCTAGTGTGTCAGTATATCAATTCTTGGAAAACACATTTTCACTTTCCTAATGTCTTTCAAAATAAGTCTGGCTATATTTTTATAAAGCCTTGTGAGGAGAAATACAATCCAGAGAATGCATCTGTAACCTTCATCTCCAGCCCCATAAGTCAATAGATCATCATGACAGATCTTCCAGCCCATATAAAAGATCAATATTAAGGCAGTTACCTGTGGAGATTTCAACATTGTGCCATAGATTTTAACTTGCTGGCTCAGTTTCGAATCTCTAACCCATTCTTCTACAGAAGCACAGCTCATTCAAATCATAAACCACATGTTAAGATAAAGTTTTATTTCAACAATTATTTTAACACTTGAAAAAATATGGTCATACATTTTCCCATCATCAAACAAAATGTGCTCATGTTTATTTGTTTTTTAATGGAAGGATATCCAAATAAAAAGATCTCAGGGGAAATTCTAGTCAACCAATGAGTAGGGTTTCTTTATGTAATGCGGTCCTCACATGATAGTTAACCATGAATCGGTTTTGTTTTGTTTTTTTAAGTACATGGGTATAGAAAGTTGCACCACTGATGAGTTGCAATTATATTAGGGAAAAAAATAAGATGTATTTTATTTTCTATTGTGGGTACATGTGGGTAGAAATGAGCAAGAAATAAACAGGATTGCATTTGCATCTGCTTAGTAGAATACTGTGTGATGCAGTCTCTACCACTGTGCCTGAGATGAGTTTTCAGCCAGTTTCTAAGACCTCATAGGAGGAGCAAGCAGATGTGCAAACAAATGGACTTCCATCTAAAGTTTGTTCCAATCTATTTTCTAAGATCCGGAGCTCATTTGAATAGAGATATCTATGGTATTATTTGGGATACAAGAACAAAGATATTCTTACAGCAGTGCGATGGAAAGTGACCTTTATTTTCTCCAGATCGGGTAACATGCTGAATGCATCTCTTTATGTAGTAGAATAAATTCTATAATCAAACTTGGTACTGTAAGAAAAATATAAACAAATAACCATACTTTGGGTGTAAGTTATTTAATTTAGGTTCCATTTCTGCAGCAAAAACAATGGCTTAGCTGAAGTTATTTCCTTTACCTCCTGAACATTGAGTAAACGTAATTATCCCGGTTCTCTTGTATGTCGATGTCCATATTGCTGTTTGTCAATAGGAAAGTGGCCAAAACTACATAATCATTCCAACTATTTTCTATTAAAACCGCCTGTGTAAACCAGCTTGCCAAGTCCTTGTCCATCAGCAAATGAAGGCGACTCCACTAACATAAAGAGTGAGGGCCGGCACGATGAAAGAATCTGACACACCTGAATGGCATGTTACAGGAAATTCCTAGAACTCTCGGGACAGAGTGAAACGTGATGTCATGATGATAAGACATAGAGATTTGGATTTTATTTTTAACTCTACCTTTTTATCTTGTACTTTTTTTTCGTACCGGGGACTGAACCCAGGACATGGCCCTTGTTAGTGCTTTGGCACTGGCTGAGCTACATTCCAGTCCAAGATGGGCACTCATTATAGTAATTCTTATATTCTAATTAATACAACCATTGTTATATGTATTTCCTAGTTAGCCAAATCTCTTTGGCATAGGGAAGGTAAGAGTAGGAAAGAGGAAGTAGGTTTAGGGAACATAAGAGTAAGAAAGAGGAGACATGTTATTTTAAACCAAAAAGTAGTTTTAATGGACTTAAAGCAGCACATCGAAGATTATAATCACCTGGAAGTATTTGCTTAGATAGATAACTACAATAGATAAGATAGTAATTTTCTTGAACTGAAAAGTTAAAAATTCACCCAAATACTTAGCCAGTCCTTCTGCTACTTACAAAGTTTCACTTTCTTTAATTGCAAAACATTGCACCTTGGATTTCTTCTTCAGTCTTTAATGCTAGACTCATTCATTGTGTTATTTTTATACCTACAAAGACTATTTGTTTTCCTGTTGATTTATGATACTGCTATTTCTATTACGAAATCTGGCAAATCAGGCAAAATTAATCCTTTACTTGACATAAACTCTCAAATATCATTCTGACCTTAGCATATGTAAGCATAAACTAATGATCCCCATCCCATATTAGTTCTACTCAGCAATTTCAATCATGGGAAATCCCATCACGATCTCACTGTAAAAGCCTGAAACCTATTAGCTGTTTCTGATCCCACGTATCTTAGTCTATTCAGTGCTATAACAAAACTCCATAAACCAAGTGGTTTATAGATCAGGGAAACTTTATTTTCACAGAATAGAAAGAGGGGAAGCCCTATATCAGGATGTCTGGTGAGGGCTACAGGCTGGTTCTGTGTCCTCACATGACAGAGGGCACTGGCCGCCCTGTGGGCAATCACTCATGAAGACTGCTGCTTCCAAGTCATGAGGACAAATTACCAGCATTTCACAGTAAGTTATTTGTTACATTGTTGATATGTCTATCCACATATCCTTTTATTATTTTTCCTATCCTAATCCACAATATTCTTAAGAACTGCTGCTTTAATCCATTGAATCATCCTCCCATATCCGTTCAGACTTTAGTCAATCCATTCTATAGACTGGAGTCAAAAGTGATTGTTTTTACCAAAGGCAACTTATCTACCAGATGCCTCATCTTAAAGCCTTGTTTGACTTTCAATTCTGATATAGATCCAACCCACGTGTCTGCTACTATGAACTATGTGGTCTCCCATTCGCTTACTTCCATTATTTTTCCTTCTCTGCTAGCTGAGCTCAGGCATATTAGTTTTCTTTCAATCGTGGATGCCCCAGATTTCTTGGTACCACATACATTTTCTCTCCTGTTCTCATTTTGGGGCTCTTTGCCTTCTGATACTATACTTTGCATACTATACGAAATTTTGTCCTCTAAACTCCAAATTACCTTTCAGCTATCAGGATATTCTCACTCTACTGGATTCTTATTAGTAGCATATTCCCTTTTTATATTTTATAATCTATTTGTAGTACCTACTAATATTTGGTTCAAATCCTTTTTTCTAAAGTAAGCTTCATAAAGGAATGGTTTCATATGCATTGAAGTTCTGTCAATATTGGTCAAAGGAGTGTTTCCATACTTTTTTAATTGAACTGAAAGTATGTGATGGAAAGAAAGATATAGCATTTTTGCTTTATTTTGAAAAAAAAAAGACCAATTAATATCAGAATAAAAATGTTATGTGTCTGATTAAGAAATGAATTTTTTGAGACCAAAAGTGATATTCCTCTGCCCGATAACAAATAAGGTAACTCTACAATATTTGTGGTGAAACTTTGTTTCCTTTTGATAGTTACAGATTAAATCAGTTTTAGAAGTGAAATAATATACTTTGGGAATTGAATGTGCAACCATGCTTAAATCTAGGAGAAGTAATAGCAATGTTACACTTTAGCATCAAATCTTCGTTGAGGAATTAAGACAAAGTCCTTTGTTTTTGCTTGGAAAAAAAAAAAGCCAGAAAGATGGAGCAGAGCATTTTAGAAAAGTCAGATTTGTGGTAGAAAAACTGACCCAAAGAATAAAGCATTCTTCTGTGACAAGGTCATCATGACAGACCAAAAGCAATGAGAACATACATTAATCCAGTGGTGTATTTCCCAAGGTTTCCCATAAAATAACTGAGGATAAAATCCTGATGGAAAGCTCAGTCTTGTGGTCAGCGCTGGTGTATTTCAGACTATTGCTCTGTTAGCATGGAGTGAGCCACAACCTCTGACATCTGACAGAATTAAGAACATCTGAGTTCCTTTGGTCACTGGGAAAAAAATATGGAGACTGTTGTCTGTATATCTTCATTTTTCCCTACTAAGAAAACAGGATAAAATATGCCATTCAATAATCGAAATCACTGAGAAGAAACTCTCAGTGTTTACTCACTATAAAGGAGCTAGTGCTTAGCCTAAAGCAGTATACATACATCGGTTGCCAGCTAGTTTGTTCTGAAATAAAACTTAAACTTCAAGCTTGACTTGGAAACAGCTAGTATTTTATTTTTAAGATAAAAATGAACCATTCTTATTCTTGGTGATTATCTGGCAGCAAACACTAGTCCTAGAATATAACTATATTAAATATATATTTAAAAGCAAATATCAAGGTGATAATCTAGGGAACTGGCTGTAATGCATAATTGCCCCAGGTCATGCCTCAACTAATCAAAGAAAATATCAATGAATCTTGTTTGATGTTTAACCCTTTGTTTAAATTACTTATCTTTGCTTCCAGAGAAAGACATGTATTTTTTTTAAAAAGCTTTCATTTAACTATTTAGAAGTATCTGCCTCTAGGTCACTGCCAACCTTTCTTTTCACCTCTAATTTTCCCCACAATTAATATAATCTTAGAAAGCATTGATATTTGAGTGCCTTACATAGCTTACGATTGTTTGAATCACACTTTTTATGTTAAATTGCATATTCACTTTAAGTTTTACAGCTTGGGCTGGAATAGCTCAAGGGATATCCACCAAGCCTATTGTAGGAAATTCTGAGTATAACACTGCTGGCACAAACCCTGAATTTCTATGGAGCCTCTTGGTCAACATTTGCATCATTCTTTTCACTAAAGGTTGTCAAGTTGTGAGAGAGAAATTAATAAATTGAATTGTTACAGCCACTCAATTGACATGTTACTGGGTCTGGATTTTTTTTTCATGAATAAAGAGTGAAAAGTAAAAAAAGTGATTGCTTCATAGAAGAGAATTACCGCTGGGACTGTTAGCAAGGCTGTGTGTGTGTGTTCAGAATTGCTTAGGGCACAGAGTGTGTGGTTTCTGACTTTATATTTTTAATAGGCTGCCATGTATTAAGTAGAAACGCATCAAATTGTAGTTGTACAACAGCAAAAGTCTATGAATAGACAATTCCACATGTTCCTTCTAATAGCAGAGAAAAATTGTATTCTCTCTAAATGGTTTATATGGAGTAGAATCTGAGACTGGTTAGAATGTCCAGAAGTTAGACTTTAGATTAAAATTATATCTATAAATATTCAAAAATAAAGATGTGAATGAAACTGTGAGTCTAAATTTTGAGTTCATTAAAAACACTGCTTTACAATGATTCTCACTTGACACTATGTTGGGGTAAGGGGAGCAGGGAGGGGTATATAGAAGAAAATAAGGGCTTGGGTAACAGTGTTTAAAAAGACATGTACTCATTACATTACTTATGTAAGTGTACCCCTCCAGCATCATCTTTACAACAAAGATATAAAAAATACTGTTCTTTAAGTGAGGTTACATGTATAATGTTTAGTTATATATTCCACTAATACTTGAATATTCTGTAACTTTTTAAAATTTAATTTTACTTCATACTTTACCTACTGGGCTCACCTGGAAATTGTTTGAAATTCCCAGAGGCCCTACATGTTTATTTTGTGTTAGGCCTCAAAAATTGTGTAGCCAATCCTGAGTAGATAATTTTCTTAGAATTCTGTAAAGATTAAAGTAACAAAAATCATATTCATTCTAGATCAATAAAAGCTAGCATATAACTTATAAATTATAGTGTGAGATGACTAGAAGGACAAAATTTATTGCTTTATACAGCCTATTCTAAGAACCATTAAGTAATCTACAACAAAGAGGATTTAGGAAATACTGAAAATTTTTAAAAAGATGCTTCCTTAAAAGTTTATTCTCTATCAGTTGGTCATTAAATATTTCCAAAAGCAAAAATGAAAAGTAAGTATAAATACACTCTGAGAAAGGTGAAAATACCCTGTGGTAAAATACACATTCAATTTATTGAAAAGTTATATTGGAAAAAGAAAGATTAAAAGAAAAGCAGAAAAATATACCATTATTGTGGTTGTTTCTTCTAGGCAAACCATTATTAAAATGACAACCAGAGGGCTGGGGATATAGCCTAGCGGCACGAGTGCCAGCCTCGGATACACGAGGCCCTAGGTTCGATTCCCCAGCACCACATATACAGAAAACGGCCAGAAGCGGCGCTGTGGCTCAAGTGGCAGAGTGCTAGCCTTGAGCGGGAAGAAGCCAGGGACAGTGCTCAGGCCCTGAGTCCAAGGCCCAGGACTGGCAAAAAAAAAAAAAAAAAAAAAAAAAAAAAAATGACAACCAGATACACCTAGCAACAGATGTCTATACCAACCATGTATTCAATCAAATGAATAATCTCAAATGAGGTAACTAATTCAAAGGAAAAAGAGTAAGAAATAATACTGCTTTCCATCCTGGTGAAGTGAATGATTCTGCTAAAAGTTTATGCTGCTAATTAAATGTACCCACTGTCTTACGTATGAAACTGTAACCTCTCTGTACATCACTTTGACAATAATTAAGTAATTATTCAGGAAAAAGAGATATTGGTAAAACAGTCCAGGCACATTCATCCAATAACGAGACTACAATGAACCCTTAGATTCTCCAAGAAAATAAAATTGCCATTGATATGTTTTTTCTATACTTTATAAAATATATAGTATTATGTATGTATAATATATACTATATGTGCACACACACACACACACACACACACACACACACACACACACACACACACACTAGGTGCAATTGCAAATTCCTTCCTGGCTACTGGGAAGGCCAAGGTAGGAGAATCATTTTCTAATGCTAGCCCAAGCAGAGGCTTGAGATCCTGTCTGAAGAATCTGTTAAAGAAAAGGAATGTGGTGTATTGCAAGTGGTGGATTGCTTGCCTAGCAAGTCTGATGCAAGTCTGATACCCTGACCACTCAGTTCAGTCTAACAATTTCATCCCAAAATAGATTGTGAATACATGTTTAAGCTTGATTGCATACTTACAAAAAGGTAAGTTTCCCTAGGATCACTTCCTCAGACCTATTTATTAATTTTCATAAGGAGAGTATGTGCTTTAGAAATCTCAAAAATAAATCCCAAGATGCTTATATATTCTTCCCTATTGAAAGATCTCTTTAAACAGAAAGGATTATTACTGAGGAAACCATTTGCCCAATTGCTCCATTTTCAAAACCAGTGAAAAGTCTGTAAGTCTATGCTAATTTTTGTACAGTGCTAGCTTTAATAGCCTGTTTGAACAAATTTAAGTCTAGAATAGAAAAAGGAAACTAATAATTCACGAGGTTTGGAAACACTGATAAACAAAACTTCAGAATATAAATAGCTCTTCTTAGATTAAAACTGCAACTAGAACATTTCCAAAATCACCAATATTTTTTCTAAGGATAAGTTGCTGCTGATAATTGCCATAAGCTAAAAGTGTTCCTACGGTCTCATATTTCAGTGTTTTTGCATGTTTGTAAATAAGCATAATATATCCCTATCTCCAAGCATTTCCTTTATGAACTGTTAACAAGGGATTTTTAATCTTCCAATATTATTAGGAAAGCAAAGTCCTGATAATGAATTATATTTACAAAGAAATCTTATCTACTCCACTGAAATGTAAGACCTCAAAAATGACTATTTAAGTGATGTAATTATGCCACATGTTTTAATGTTGATAATGTTATAATTATAATGTAGTCCAAACAAAATAGTCTAAATATTTTGCACAAAAATGCAAAAAATCTCATTTGTAGCTCATAATAGTTTGACATATAATTTTTCTGTTAGTATTTAGTCTGTTTTTATAATATGTTAAAATAAACTACTATCTGACTGAGAAATTTACTTCTGTAATTCTTAACATTTTCTACTCAAATTGATCTTAGCATCACAAGTATTGAGGAAGTATTTCTTCTATGATTATTTAATAAGCTCTAAGTTTTCTGATTTAATATATTTTAAGTGCCAAGTGTTTTACATTTGTATACAAAATGGCACATGTAAAGTATAATTGTCGACAATGTGTAGCAAGTTTATGAATATAGAGGAAGAGTAATGTCTTTATGTTACATACATTTTGTGCAAAACCATCTTTAAACTGAAAAACCAGTGCTGACTTTATTATTTTAAAATCTTTAGGAAGATATTGGTCCTGTTTCACAGTTGTGTGGACTATCCACACCTCTGTCAGGGACAAGCTGTTTCCTGCTGCCTGCTTTGGGTCTTCACTGTGTGACTTTGCTTTGGGCAGGAAGGTATGTGAGTTTAGCACGCAGCCCGAATTTGGCATGTGTTTGCATGGGTAGGCTTGCACTACTGCCTCTTACTTCTACAAGAACACTCATGAGATATTGTGACTTGTGTGTTAGTTGACACACATACACCACAGACCTGGGGGAAAAAAAGCTTATTTCCTTCAGTAGAACTATTTCAAATAAGTTTTATGTCTCATGAACTTGGATACTGTATTTAAATATATCATAGGCATGATGCATAACACCTTGAACTCTTCTCTTACAAATACAATAATGCATAGATTAGGATTGCATTTGAAAATTTTGGACAAAGCATTCTTTTTCAAACAGTAGACAAAATCTATTCCTTCAATGAAGTCATGTAGGAAAGTAACAAAATCCACTAGTTAAAGGCATATTTGTGATCGGGACACTGAAATTAATGTTTTAGTAAGTCTAATATGCTTTTGGATAATGTAGGGAATTGTCCTGGTCAATCCTTCTCAATGAAAATATGAAGTATAGTTACTAAAATCAAAATTAAGTATGAATAACATGCACCAATATGTTTGCTATATGCTTTACCTCCTAATGATAGTAAATCCTCAACCCTGAATTCTAGCAGGCACAAATAAGCATTTTTATTCCTTAAGAATAAAGTGTTCAAGAACTACTAAAATCATTTAGACGAAAGTATCTGTTTTCTAGAAACCTTATCTAATTTCTCTGGTGATGTGCCACTTTGACAAAAGCCTCAGAGAGATTTTCTCACTAAATTAAAAGTCAATGTATACAATAGGAAGTTACTAGGATAAAGTAAAGATAACTACTCTCATGCTTGGCTTTGTAATATCTAATAAACGAGTATTAGACTTTTATAGGGAAAGACTGACAAGCTCATTTGCTTTTATAAGATTAAAGAAAAGAAGCATTAAGTGAAGTTAAATTAGATTTTACTATCTGTTTAATGAGTTTCAGAACTGGTTTGGTAATACACTTCAAAACATAAAATTTTAATATGATCCTTTTCTGAAATAGTAACTGACCTGCACTGAAGATATGTATATGAATTCCTATTCATACTCATTACTATGGCTTGCTTTATTTTTAATGAAACTGATCAATTTGCTCCATGTAAAAGACATAATAAATGCAAAATGTACATTTAAAAGACATCACACTTTATAAGATCAGTATAATGCATATGTTAATATTATTCTACTTTTAATTGGTTTACTGTTAATAAACCTTTCTTTATACCATGTATATTTCATATCTCTAAAATTCTGTGCTGCAGAAGCTCCCACTTTCCACATCCATCTTCCTAACATAAGTCAGACTGCTTTCTAGGTGCATTAACGTCTCAAAACTATGGAGGGCCATTTGAGCGAGTGCTGCAACAAGGCAAGAAATCTACCCGGATATGGTTGTGCTCTGAAGAAGTAATTCTTCAGAATGTATTCATAAAATGGCACTAAAGTGATTGGAGTACATTTATAGCCTCTGAAAAGCATTATGCACTTGTCATACAGCTGTAGAAAGCTGAGATGATGCCAGTCTCCAACTGCAAACTGCAAAGGCATGTTGCAAGAGATCACTTGAGGAATTCTTTCTGCATGCCACACCTTGAGGCAAGTTGTCACTTTTCCCAGCAGAGATCTGTATCTGTTCCAGAAAAAAATCAGAGATAAAATAACGAGAAAATCTGGATGGCATGATTGAGGGCCATAAGGACTCGAGAAACCCAGATGTCAATAAACTTTAACACCCAGAAAAGGCTAAGGGAAGCTCTCACTGTCGCTGAGGCAGAGGGATCAGCCAGGGTCAGAGTGGAAAATTAGCTAACTAAGTGAGATATGACTCAACATTAAAATCAGACAAGATAAATAAAATTTGATAGTCAGAAACTATAGTTTGACTATGATAATAGCAATGCTAATAGTAACCGCAGAACAGTATATAAATAGGTGGATACAGAGATTGAGTGCATTTATGGTCCCCACTCATTGTTCTTTGTGTTCTTTTGTTGTGAAAAAGAAAACCCCAATATTATGGAATGATCAATGTTTAGAAGTCACTCAATAATTGTCTTGTGAGGCTGAATGTACGTGTGTTTGTTCACTCATTAAACTCAATTTGGAAAGATGATTTCATTTATGCAAAAAGTTGATATGCTACCTTTTTGATAAATTCCATTTCCCATTGTCATTCAGATATCCCAGAGTAAAATTCTAATGTTTCATCCCTTCACATCTTATTTCTCTCCCTTTTATTATGCTATCAGCAACATAAGCATGTTTCTGACTTTATCTTCAAATAATCTTATTGAATTTTTAATTTATATTTTAATCACTTTTATTTCTACAGTTATTTTTAATCTTGTATTGGTCCTGTGAAAGCTACTTAATATTATTTTAACAAAGAAATCTGTTGTATCATTGTGAGGAAATATTTAGATGGATATGAAATGTTTTAAACTCTGTTATCTATATTTAACTCCTGTAAGTCTCAAAAAAACTTATTTGCTTCTTTTAGTTTTACATTCTTTCAGGTTTTCTTTAAATGTGTAGTGATCACTGATTGACCAGTGGTAATTGGCAACAAAGCAACCAGAAAGTTATTATATGTGGATAGGACATGAACATATCGCAGCATCAATTAATTAGATGGTAAATTACCTTTGTGATCAATGGAGGTACAATTTGTGGATGTATTTTTTCATATTGGATCAGTTTGTTGAAGGAAATATCTTGTATCTATTTACTCGTTTTTAACCTGTGCAGTGTGCACTTGAATCCTAGCATTCTGAAAACAGAACAACAGTGTGACTTTTCACAGATTTTCTGTATTTACTGAATTGTGGTTCTTTCTGCTCTATATTCTGGCTGGAAATTTTGAGCCATGAACCTTCCTAATAGAGTCCCTTTCTTCCCCCCACCCCAAGTCCATTCAGCTCCAGAAAACATGAAAACACTACAAGAAAATCAGAATCAGAAGAGGTGAATAATCTTGGAACATAAAAAACCATGCCTGTTAGAATATTGCTCTAGTGTGGCCAATCTATTTTACAGTGATAGAAGAAAAGGGTTGGGACTGTATGTGTATTTTATTTTTATTTTTATTTTTGAAAAAAGCTTTAACTGGATTAGATTGGCTTCAACCTTTCAGCTCTTTTTCCCGTACCCTCCTAGGTGCTGTGATTACAGGTGTCCACAACCACACTTGCCTCTGTTCTTTAAAAATTATTTGAATCAGACTGGGAATGTGGCTTAGAGGTAGAGTGCTTGCCTAGCATGCATGAAGCCCTGGGTTTGATTCCTCAGCACCACATAAACAAAAAGCCAGAAGTGGCACTGTCACTCAAGAGGTAGAGTGCTAGCTTTGAGCAAAAGGAAGCCAGGGGCAGTGCTCAGGCCCTGACTTCAAGCCCCAGAACTGGAAAAAAAATTTTTTTTGAATCAGAAAAGTAACAGGAAGGACAAGAGCAAGTTAGAGTAACCAAGGACACACACCTACTGATGTTCTTCCTAGTTCCACTGCCTCCCAAGAGTCTCACCCACATTTTTCTTCAAGCAAAGGACTAAAGAAGTTCTTAGGTAAGAGCCACATATATCTAATCCTCTCTGGGAATGTCCTCACAGACACATCTAGAGATTTAGTTAACTAATCTCTGAGGTATTTCTCAGCTCAATAAAATTGCCAATTAATACTAACCTTCTTTGTAATATGACATAATTATCTTTATTTTTAATAATTTCTGAAAGAAGCCATATACCATTTAAATGTATAAAATGTATAAAAATAAATCTGAATCAAGTAGGTGCTGACTATAGTATGTATCATTGTCTTAAAAATAAACTATATCTACATTATTTGACAGGAATGCATAAAAATTTTATCCTATAAATTTCTACATAATTTCCCTAATTCCCTAAATAAAAAGAATTAACTTTGTAATTCTTAAAGTTCTTTCAGCTTTTACAAACAGGAAATATAGGTTATCAATGGCTTAAGTCATCATGGTAATGACAGCAAGTAAGATGAATGAAGTCAGAAGGATATTAGGTCAAACTTGTATTCAACATTAAACAACTGCATACTCCTAAATAATAAAATACCAATGGATAACCCTAACACCATTACTTTTAGGTTGAATAGCCTTCATTTTCACTGTGTTTCATACTGTGTTTCATAATGAACAAAGCTGTAATATTTTTCAGCACTCAGAAATTCTGAGATATCAACATCTTGAGAAACTTGTTTACATATATGCAAATACTGCCCTTATAACTATTCATTGAGATTTAAATTAGAACTTATTTTTAGTCTGTCAGTGTTCTAAAGTGACTATTTGTCATGTTGATAGGGAACAGAGCAAAGAAAAAAAAAGAGCACTTTATTTACCACAGTTGTTTCTTACATAAAAGGAAAGCCATTTTTGCCTGAATATAGTATATTGTGATTATTGGGCTATATATTATAAAATGTCTACTTACTTTGTGGTTTTAAGTGATTGTTATCATAATTTATTATCTCTAGTTTTTAAAAAGTATATTTCTATATAAGGGCATGTTTGTAAAAATGTTTCATTCTCTACAAAATGAATATTTAATAGGAACTTAATATTTTTAAATGTATTGAGATAGATAACATTGAGGAAATAAAATGTTTCTTTTTTTAACAGAATGCTTATTCATTTTTCAGCAAAAAATTAGAGGACTATATGATATTTACTTTTTGTATTTCTTTGAGCTGGGGATATGGCCTAGTGGCAAGAGTGCTTGCCTCATGTACATGAAGACCTGGGTTAGATTCCTCAGCACCACATATATAGAAAACAGCCAGAAGTGGCGCTGTGGCTCAACTGGCAGAGTGCTAGCCTTGAGCCAAAAGAAGCCAGGGACAGTGCTCAGGCCCTGAGTCCAAGATCCAGGACTGGCAAAAAAAGCAAACAAAAAAACCCCATAATTTTCTTAGAAAAATGATAGATGTTATTTAATGTTTGAAGATAAACTGCTATATACCTATTAGTTTTTTTGCTACCAGTTTTGCTTTAAATAAATATAATCAATATGAATAAGATGATTCAATGTAAGTGTGCTGGGAAAACAAATTTGAATTCAAAAGTTTTGTACATGTCCTCACTCAGATGTACTAAGAGAATGAAGCACAGTTTTGATCTATCTGATCTAAGAGTAAATCTATCTGATGCAAACATCAAAGAAAGTTCCTATTACACTTTAATGAAGTTCTTCCCTGTCCCTAGTCTCCAACAGATTTAACACAGGAGACCTAGGGATTGTCCCCTTCAAGAAGAGGAGTGAGGCAAGCACAAAGGGTGAACCAGTGCAACACCGATGCTTGCAGGACACTATGTTGGAAATGAAAAGTAGCTCTGAGAGAGTTGAGAATCTCAGCAGGCAGGAGTGTGCATACTTCCCTCTTCCCCCAAGGGTGCAAACTAGGAAGTATCTTCAAGCACTTGAGATTTACCATGAGAACACACCATGAGACACACTGCGACCTACAGTCTCTGTCACATCTGCTCAGCAATGATTTTCAGTGACAGAACACAGAGGTTGCTCTAGATGATCAAATAAAGTTGTGCATGGTATATATGGTCTTTTTAAAGAGGCTATTGGAATATTTCATAAATTATCTTCTAACTAAAAAAATCTATATTTTGGCCATCCTTGCAAGGATACAGGACTTCTACTTTGAGCTCCAGTAGCCCATGATTTTCTATACACCAAAGATCTCCTGGTAACTTGTGTAATTGCACATGCATTTGCTTCATGTGAAAATCGGTATGGTTTTTCAAAGGCTTTTGACAATATTTATTAAAATACTTAAAGTTATTAGCAAATACTCTTAGAATTTTAATATTCAGAATACATAAGGGGAAAAGAAACACAAAAAAAATCTGTACATATACCTGCTAACAATTTCAATATCCAGCTTTAGGCCATAGAATTAGGTACAATTATAAAACCTGTACATGTAGAATATATGGAGGCACTAACAACCATTTGGCAGACTACATAATTTTATTAAAATGTATTCATTATGTGTTTTTGAGTGAATAGGTTAAGTTAGGAATCCAGACATATCCTATGCCCTCAACTGCATTTTGTAAAATTGTTGAAGTACCGGTGTCTTTATATTGTACCCAGTACAGAAAAAATATACCAGATTTATTTCATTTTTGTTGCTGTTTCTATGGTATACTATTCTTTCAGTGAAATTCTTATAATGATAAACTGCCATTTCTTACAATGGGCAATGACTATTTTACCATTAAGAAATGAGACCTAGTGGTAGAGTGCTTGCCTTGCATACATAAAGCCCTGGGTTCGATTCCTCATCACCACATGAACCGGAAAAGCCAGAAGTGGCACTGTCGCTCAAGAGGTAGAGTGCTAGCCTTGAGCAAAAACTAGTCAGGGACAGTGCTCAGGCCCTGAGTTCAAGCCCAGGACTGGCAAAAAATAAATGAATAAATAAAATGAAGAAATATCTTGTCTGTCCTAGTTGAAACTTCTACCTGTCTACAGATACCAAATAAAAGCAAATGCTTCCTGCATGCATAGATTTTTCATAATACACATTTTATGTGATCCTGCTGTCTCCTCTTAGAGTATGAATCTGCACTCCAGGGAAGTAGAATCCTATAGTATCATGGTGTAAACCTTCTATGTATGCCAATACTTGTAGAAACACAACTCCAGATCTGGGTTCCATGGTGACTGAGAATTTCTCTTGGGTGTTTACTGGCATTAAGAACAGAGCATAATGACAGAAGTACTGATTTCCAAGCAGAAACCCTTCACTCTTCTTTCTCTTCTAGAATTTCTGTTTTTACTTAGTGACTGTATCCCCTGCTAGTCATCTTTGTTCTCTGTCTTATCCAGTTTCCAATTCACCAGCTACTTCTGGTAACTTCACTTCTAATATTTATCCAAATCTATCCACTTCACATAGTATTTATTATGATCCTATTATTCCCAATTATCATGGCTTCTACCATGCCATTTCCTTCTATTCTTTCTCCAGAGGGTCTATTTTCCACAATGAAGACAAAATTATTGTAATAAGATATCTCTTGCCTTTCATCTTAAATAATTTTCTATTCCACTTAGTATTAAACAGCATGCTTAATTCACTGGTACCTGCTACATTGCCTCAGATATGTGTCTCCTGCCACAAGTCATTTCTACATTTGATTTTCTTTGTCCCAAACACAGTTCTCACAGATTTTCCTAAAACAATTTTCAATTCTTTACTCACTATCAACTGAAGCATCCCATATTGAGTGGTGTCCACTAATAAACATTTTGATTTCTTTGTAACTTATGCTAGCTTGTTAAAGTATGCATTCACTTATTTTTCTTAGAATGAAAATCTAACAGAATCCTATGAAATCAGAGAGCATCTATTTTTTTCATACAGCACAGAAATAGCCACATATATTAACTTATTAAATATGTATTGTATATTGTTAATCAGGTAATTATTAAGATACCTAAAAAGCTGGATTTTAAAGTAAGATCTTTCCACACTGGCTTAGTGATTAATTGCAGAGTTTACAGGTTAGAAGATGAGGTCAGATCAGCAGCAGGCTGAGAAGGCAGGTGTTTTCAGGTAACATATGAAAGAAAATTTTGCTTATATTTTTTGCTACACAGATGGCTTATTTCCATCTACTTGTGTATGGACTAAAAGGGCAAGGGAATCTTTATTTCTATTATGAAAGATAAAATATTTTTCATAGCACACAGCTAAGCGATTCACTTCATATCATTACAATAAAAATAAATTTTATCCAAACACTAATTGACCATCTAAATCTATATTACATAGTGAAATATGTCCATACATGATCAATCTCCCTGTTTTCCTCTATTCAGAGGGAATAATTAGCACAGATTTAGGCTAGTTACAGGAGAGGATCACAAGAGCCCAATAGCTATACCCTTATGAACACATAAGATGATGCTAAGTGAAATGAACTCCATGTTGTGGAAACGACTGTTATATAACTGTTGTAATTACTTTCAACATGCCATGTGAAATGTAGCTTCTTTTGTTGATGATCCTCTTGTATCCCCTTCCTGTGGTTGTCCCTGCACTATCACTGTATCTCATCTGAGTACCCTGGATACTGTATATACTGGTATTAGAGCTAGGGAAGGGAAAGGGAATATCAAAATTGAGAGACAAAGGATAAAAAGACAAACTACTCCATAAGCAATACTTGCAAAACCATTCTGTCTAAACCAACTGAACAACTCATGGGAGGAGAGGAGAAGGGGGAGGGAGGGAGAAATGAGGGAGGAGGTAACAAATAGTACAAGAAATGTACCCATGGCCTTATGTATGAAACTGTAACCCCTCTGTACATTACTTTGACAATAAATAAGTAATTATTTTTAAAATATAAAAAATAAAGATGCACTGAACTGAAAAAAAAACAAAGAAAGTAAAAAATTCGCACTAACAGAAGACACCTTTTTGAACCTTTTTTCTGAGATAACACCGTGAGGACTCTGTGACCGCCGTTGATACTGCCAGGCACACCAGCCATGCTTGTGAAATCAGGCACACACACCTTGCCAGCCCTAAGAATTCTGGAAAGATCTAAACGTTCCTTCATCTCCAGGCAAGTCATTTTATGAAAGAGTATATTCAAAAGCATTAAAGGTTAATATTTTCATGACACCTGTTGAAGATAAGACTTTCTGTGAACCCCTCCACCAATCTAATTTTCAATCTTCCCAGTAGGCTTTAAAAAGCTCGACCTCAAAGGGGGAATTGTATTTGATATTCTCTTGTAACCCTGAGATAAAACTTAAGCATGAATAATCGGAGATCTGCACACTCTTATAAAGATGAAAGAATGGAACTCAATCTAACAGAGGAGCTAAAAAGGAAAGTGGGATTACTTTTCTCTGCCATCCTAAAAAAGACTGACTTTACAACCTATGAGAGGAGAGTGGTGGCAGTTGAGACTGATCAGGCAACAAATCAGGGAGCCCTTTGCCAAAGACTTTCATAAACATCTCCGTTTGGGGGTATGTATGTATATATTCCTAGTGGATCTGTTCTTATATATATCACTTTCTTTTAAATAGGTCACTACATATAACAGATTTCATTCTGTTTTCATCGTGTGTACATGTGATATGTATAAATATATTGATTAATATGATCAAATTGAATTTAGACAAGACTTCCAATGCAATTATAGTACGGTCACATCCCTGTATGTTTCCCATAAAGCAGTGTGATATAGATGGAATCATACGTGTCATTACAGTACTATACCAGATATTTTATTTATAAAATGAAAGAATTTTTATTTTAACACGTATTACTATGTCTTTCTACAATCAAAATATGGTTTGGAAAACAATGAGATAAAATATATACTGAGGTGCATTACTTTTTTCCCCCCACAACAGTTTGAACACGCCAGAGAATTTTAACCAACTTTGGAAGCAACTAAGATTTTGCTGTGTCTCAGTCAGAGGAGCTTGTGGATATTGGGGAAGCTACTTTGGTGTTACTGTCAGCTGTGCAGTATGGGTTAAAACAACATGCACCTTATATCATAGTGATGTTTTCTCAACACATGCAAAGCCATTATTGCCTTCTAGAAAGATGAATATGGCTTATAGGCAGGATATCTTTCTTACATATGCTTTTCTTATGTTACATTTTCTATTTTCTCATGAAAATATTGTCCTAATAATTAGCTCTACTCAAAGACAAAGTTCAAAGAAAAATATTACAAACAGGTCAATGACTATGGGTTATTTTGAAGGCAATAAAAAATTCAACACTGTTTAAATTAATTCCTGACATAAAATACTACATGTGGGGCTGGGAATATGGCCTAGTGGCAAGAGCGCTTGCCTCCTACACATGAAGCTCTAGGTTTGATTCCCCAGCACCACATATATGGAAAACGGCCAGAAGGGGCGCTGTGGCTCAGGTGGTAGAGTGCTAGCCTTGAGCAAAAAGAAGCCAGGGACAGTGCTCAGGCCCTGAGTCCAAGGCCCAGGACTGGCCAAAAAAAAAAAAAAAAAAGAAAGAAATAAAATAAATTAAAATAAAATACTACATGTCTATTTTCTTTACAAAATCTTGTTTAAAACGAACATACATGCACACAAAAAATTGCTTTACAAATTACTAACACGGAAAAATTATTCTTACCCTGAAACATCTGTGAATATAGAACTGAGGTGGAATAGTATTTGCACCATATAATATATTTTGTTCTTATTAATAGACTATTTCAATGAAATGCTTTTTGATGGCAAGGTTTTGTGTGAGCATAGGCAAAGATTTTTAGTAAAGCTGACTTACCTTGAAGATATTCTGGAAGCTTTTTTACTCTGATATATTTTCTTTAATGGTCAAAATAATTCTTCTATATTAATCATTGAGGATAAACTATACCATGAAGTTGTCATTATTGAAATGTTGAGGCCATATCTTGCAATGCCCAGTTACAGATCACCCACACATTAAAATGTCATTGCCCATTGACCTTATAAAACAATCATTGAACAAAGCATTTCTGAAAGCCTACCTACAAATTATTCTAATATTCAATATGATGGAGGGTTATTAGACGCTGTTATTGAAATCATCAAGTATAATAGAAACACTACTTTTCATTTGCCACACAGTGGATCAATACGTAGAAGATCAGAACTTACCTGAATTACATGTCTCAGCTTGTCAATTATCTGATTTATCAAAGGATCTGTTCCTTTAACTTTCACTTCAGGATTTCCAGACTGGGCTTTCACTCCACCTCCAACCACACGCTGAGTATAGCTAGCAAAGGGACAAGTGAAAGATACATGACTTAGTAACTGTCACAGTACACAGCTTTATCTGTCACCACTATTTGAACTAATTTCAACTCATAATATAGCCCTTGAAAATGCCAAATATGAAGAGGTCCATTAGGACTTGGAAAAAAATATAAAAGAGAAATTAAACTTGAAGGAGCCCTAGGAGTCTTAAGTAGGACTAGTTTTGAAAAATTAGTGGATATGTGAGCTGATCATATCCCTTATTTAAAATTTATACCCAGGGGAAATCTACTTGATGAATCCGTTTAACTAACAGTGTTGACCAAAGAGCAAGCACAAGAATGTTCAGAGATGTACCTCTCAAAACAGTCCCAGGCCTGTGAATCCAAGAGTCCTTACGCATCATCATGAAAATTGAATATTTACTTAGTAAACTATTGTACAGTAATGTGAATGGATGAATACATCCCATCAAAAAGAATGACACAACTATTGGTGAACATGAAGGAAAATAGAGTAAGTACGCCACAATTCATTCCTTAAACTTTGAAAACCTAACTAATCAATAATGTCACAAATCACTGTAACACCTTCAGAGAGACTATGTAGGGAAATGAATTACATAATACTTTTTGATTTGCATCTTTGTTAGACAACAATGTACATTTTCCTTAAGTAGCACTGAGCTTACATTTAATACAATTGTTATCATGTGTATTTTCAGCTTAAATAAATATTTACATTCTAAACTCCCTGTGCTGTTTGCTTTAGCATTTATTTATAGTAGACAATTTTTAAACACATTTAAATAAAAGCTCACTTAGGCATTTTAACATTAGAAAACACACTTCTGTCAACACTAAATAAGTAATTCAGAATTCTAGTTTCCTAAGAAAACCTACTTTCTACATACTTTAATATGCATGCAATGGTAGGGCTTCTAAATTAAACTTGTTCTACCAAACAGTTTTTGTCTTTTTCTCATTATTAAATGTTAGTACTTCATTAATTATTCTCTTTGCTTCTAAATGCATGTGTAATAACTAAAAAACATTTCAATGATTCCTATAAAGGCTTGTTGATTAAAATTATTGTTCCCATTTTAAAGGGGAAGAGGGGGGTAGAGAGACAGAGAGAGAGACAGAGAGAGGGGGGGAAGTGAACAAAACACACAAAAAAGAGATAAGTAAGTTTTCATTTCCAGACAGAAGAGCCACACTATCCATCCTAATTGTCTCTCAGTAGAGCTGGTAATGGATGACAGCAAGTGAAAAGGATCAGCTCTCCAAAACACCACTTGTTTATCATTAACAAGGAAAAAGCAAGGAGGGAAGTGTCTACATTTTTCAAAAGTCTTAAGATGAAGGTTTCAGTTTTCTCTGTGTTGAACATAGATAATATTAAGCGTACTGCCAAGTGATTTACGTATCCTGCCTCACCAGGAAGACATCTTTCCAGGCTTGACTCACGTTTCCTGTTTGAAAGTCGTACCATGCTCTACCGATATTAATGTTACTTTCTCTTGAAGGCAGTTCAAATTCTCAACACAATTATAGTATTTTGGTGTCTACTCATGCAATTTCAAGAGAGACAATAACCAGGAATCTGTCCCTGGGATTTTAATATGCGAAAGGATTCTGTAGAAGCTGGGACAGGATATAAGAACAGGAAGTCTGACTCCTGATGAAGAGCAACGGGTGCGGGTGACGGTAGCACAGACACAAAAGCCCACCCCTTAGGCTGACACAGGAGCATAAAGAAGCCAAACAACCAAACCAAATCAAACCAAATAAGGTCAAGAATAGACACTAATTAATGCTGTTGTGGTTGGTTTTGTTCATTTATTTGTTAATTTATTACTTTTTATATGAATAGTTATGTGGCTGGTATGAAAATTCTTTCCATTCCTGCAATCTATTTTTTTTTTTTTTTTGGCCAGTCCTGGGGCTTGAACTCAAGGCCTTCACACTGCCTCCCTGGCTTCTTTTGCTCAAGGCTAGCACTCTACCACTTGAGCCACAGAGCCACTTCAGTTTTTGTTTTTGTTTTGTTTTGTTTTATTTTCTGTATATGTGGTACTGAGAAATTGAACCCATGGCTTCATCCATGCCGGGCAAGCACTCTACCACTAGGCCACATTCCCAGCCACCCCCCCCCCCTTTTTTTTTTCAATCTTGAGCCTCCTAAATTCTAGGTGACAATACATTGGGCTATCTTTGACTCGGATAAATATGTTGCTGTCTTGGTCCAAGAAGGTCTGGAAATTATAAAGAGGTATTCAGCAGTGAGCCATTCTGCAAGGAGAAAATTTCCCTTCTATTTTCTTTCCAACTTTTTCTTCATTACAGGGCCTCCCTTCTCTTGTTACATGTAAAAGTGAGTACTTACTGACCATCTGGATTGTGTTTTCCTCATGTTTTGGGGAGGCACTAAATATCACTGCTGAGTCTTGTCTTATGCACAGTCAGTACCTAGATAACCTTTTTCCTTATATTTGAAATCTCAGATGGAAAAAAAAAAGTGCTCTGACTTGTGGGCTTGTTTTCTAGGAATAGCATTTCATGATAGATGTGAGGCATGCAGGAATTTTGAAGAATAAAGACAACTGTAGAATCAGTTCAAAATGATTACAACTTGCATCATTTCACTATCTCGATTCAGCTGTGGAGTCAAAGAACAATTTTAAGGGAATCTCTACTATCTATTTAGCTTTATAATAATACAAAGGTAGTGTCTAAATATGAAAATTATTTCTAATCCTAAATGATACCAAAATAAATACAAATAAGAGAGACCATATTTGGAATTTACCTTTATTTATAAATAATTTTCTATTGAAGAGAAATGTGCTATAAAAGTCAATACTATTGTTTAAACAAGGTATTTTCATGCTTCACATAATAATGAACAAGTAGCTCCTAAGCTACCACAGCAATAATAAAATAAGATAAATCAGAGAAAGATTTTATAAATAAGAACTCATTAGAGAATAGGTAATAAACATCATCTCCCCCCCCCAACTACCACACACTGTATTTGGCAAGGCATGAATATTTGTTTGCCAATTTTTCCAGGAGAATCGCAGGTAAGCAAATCCCTGACCTTTTTATAATGAGCAGGTGTGTGAACCCAAAAGATGGGACTTTCACAGGAGAAACTAGTGGCTACACATATAAAGCCTGTAAAGTTTCAGAAGCTGCCATTTTAAAAATTCTGCATACCTGATAAAAACCTTTGTGAATGAACTTTCATCTGGGTAAAAATAGTACTTTTCTTAGCCTTCTTACTCTGCCCAATCTCATCAGGAAAAGATAAATAGCTTTATTTAATCGATTATCTGCTTTGGTATTTCAGTTGTTTAAATGAATAATCAAAATAAGTTAGCAATTGTGTAATGCTACAGTTTCTCCTTTTGCATTCAGAATGATGGTCCAAATTTAAAATGATCAGCTCTAATTGTAATTAATTATGTTTACTAAGTTTTGATACAATGTACTCACTTTCATTTTGACAGATTCATATTTCAATATTCATCCCTTCTCAGTAAGACAAAAGGGTCTCTTTCATGCATTTATGGTGATTAGTAAACATAACTTTGCACTGATTTTCTCTTTCACTTCACAATTTAGTTCAATATGTAAAAGTAAAATCCTACTTAGGAGATTTTTATCTGAGTAGTAACAAAGGCTATTCCAAGCTAAGAAACAATGCAAAATGGTTCAGTGTATAAATTTCATTTAACTAATATTTTCTGACAGATGTTAAATACTCTTAGGATCATTTATCATTTTTGTACATTTACGAATATTAGTGATGGCAGTAATTGCTAGACAAAAATATACTAACTTCATAAAATTCTTTAAAATAAGTTACAAGACACAGTATTTCTAACATTACCAGCAAGCTATGTAAATAAATATACAATTCACAATATAACAAAATCATAGAGAAAAAGACTTCTAGATTATAGAATAATGTAGTTTCCTTAGTCCATAACAAAAATTATCACCAAAATGTCAGTTTTGAGAACCAAAATACATTTTCTCATAGTTTTGAAGTCTATACATCTGAAATAAGGGTGTCTTCTGGGTTTATTCAGGGACATTCCCTGGTCTCCTTCCTCATTCTGGAGACTTCTGGAAACCAGAAATTCTCGGCATTCTTTGGCATATACATCATACCAAGTTCTGTCTCCATATTTTCATCACTTTCCTCTATTTAATTGTTTTTTCCTGTTTCTCACAAGAACACTTAGTGTCATTTAAGGCAACTTTCTCTAAAATGTGTTCATCTTTGTCCATACTGTAACCATATCTAGAAGGACCTATTTCCATATAAAGCCACAACTCTTAGGGAGTATAAACTCTACGCTATTGTGTTCAGTTCATTTTATGGAGAATATAGAAACAAAAGTCTGGAAATTTTCTAGATAAAAAGGTATTGTCCCTCGATCCTCATCAAAGTCATATCATGGTTATGAAAAAGATACTTTGTTGCTATAAAGTAATATATAATGTATATAAAACAATAGCAATATAACACACATATATGTATATACATACATATATAGCTAATGTGTTCAAGCATATCTCTTCAATTACAACTTGGTTTATGTATTCTTCCATTTTAATTCAGTTGGACAGAAATAATAATAATAAAAGCAAAATTAGAATGTATGAAAACAAACAATCTAGTATTTTCTGTATTTTTCAGTGATCTCTAACTGCTACAAACAATTTGAGGACAATCTCAATATACTTGTATATACAAACAGGAGGGATATTATGAAAGGGAAATTGCTGGACTGGGAATGCTTAATGGCAGAACATTTGCTAAAAATATGGAAGGCTTTGGGTTCCTTCTCACTGATGAGAGAGAGAGAGAGAGAGAGAGAGAGAGAGAGAGAGAGAGAGAGAGAGAGAGAGAGAGAAAGAGAATTTGCTTTCTAAAGCAAAGTCAACCACCTGCTCTGAATCTGTTCCAGAGAGCATTGAAGGGATAGTTATTAGAAAAGTGTTGACAGTTGATTCATTGGAGATGCATCCATGTAGGCACATAAAATACATTTTAATAATGCTTAATACTAATGTGTTAGGCAGCAAGAGTCTGAAAATATTCCAGTGTAACTAATTTAATGAAATTAGTTACACTCATTAGGCTCAGCTGAATTATTTTCGAATTTTATAAATAACTCACAAGAAATAATTATTGTCTCCTCATTTTTATTCACTGTGGATGCTTAACAATAAAATAATATTTTAACTGAGATTTTATTTTTTTTCAGAAATGGTTTTTCAGCAGGCTATTGAATCTAGCACTGTGCCTTCAAGAAGAAATATATCTATAACAGGAATTGAGTACTTGGCATTCATCTCCTGGCCTACAGGCTAATAGATTTTTTTGTCTGTCTTTGGTGACAGCAACATAAATTTAGAGGTGGAAGGGACCTTAGAGGTCATTTAGTTCAATCGAAGCATGTTTTAACACAAAATGAGGAAGTATGTTTATTTCATTATTTTGTAAGCATGCACTGCATATTTCTAGAAAAGCCTCTGAAACAGATTATAAAAAAAGACAAGCTGTATAAAACAAGGGCAAATGAAAGAATAATGAAAGAAAGGAGGTGACAGTATATAAGAAGAAATGGGAAAAGAGAAACATCCTTCAGTCCAAAACTTAGTGCTAAGTGTCTTGCTTGTGAAGGCCAAAAAAGGAAAATAGAATTCATGTAATTCTTATTATCTAACAAAAGGAGTATTTGCATAAGTCAGCAGCCATACTTTTGGTAAAGGTCGAAAGTCTTAAAGAGAATTTATGAGCCTATACATAACAGACAATAAACAATATGGGGGAAATAATTTTCAATAGCCATTTCAATAATTTTAACTTCTTGCATAAGATGTTTTATTAACAGTTACCTATAATATATTAAGTTACATTATTTAAAACTACACATTAAAATAAATGGTATTAAATTGCTTTTAATAACTTAGAACAAATGGTTATTAATTTCCTGAATTTACTTTTGCCTCAATTGATACTTTATGTCATCTCTCATAGAGAATATAATCTAATGTGATGAATAAACTATAGGAAAGGATTTTGAGGATTGAAATGATTTGAGATAAATCATAAATTAGAGATTGGTGTTGAAAATGGTACTGTTTTCACCCTGTTGCATGGCACATCTAAATATCGCTGATTCTAGTAGCAAATCTTATGAGTGAGAAATTGTATTTTAATGCTGATTGAGGCTAGTTATAAATAGCATTAGTTTATTTGTTTTGTTCTTGTTGCCAGTCCTGGAGTGTGGACTCAGGGCCTGAGCATTGTCCCTGGCTTCTTTTTGTTCAAGGCTAGCACTCTACCTCTTGAGCACAGTGCCACTTCTGGCTTTTTTCTATATATGTGGTGCTGAGGAATCGAAGCCAGGGCTTCATGTATACGAGGCAAGCACTTTACCACTAGGCCATATTCCTAGCCCCATAAATAGCATTAGAATAGTAGCCTGTGAAGAAGTCCCATGTACTTCCTATGACAGGAAGGAAGGAAAAGAAGGAAGGAAGGAAGGAAGGAAGGAAGGAAGGAAGGAAGGAAGGAAGGAAGGAAGGAAGGAAGGAAGGAAGGACTTAAGGCTAATTACTAGACTTTACAATATGTAACATGGCTTATTTTAGAAATGTCTATAAAAATTACCAAGTTAAACTGTTCTATCTGTAGTTTGTTTTGTGAGTCATGATAGTTTCCTGGCATGGAAATCATTAGGAATGCCAATTGTTCCAGGTGTCTCATGAGTGAGATTCCTGGGGTGACTCAGACAATGGAAAGCTGTTTCTTGAAGTTCAGGAGGGTTCTGGAAGGATCAGATACTGCTTGTTACCACATACCTTACACACCAGCCAACTTTAGGTAGCACCTACAGTAAGAGAAACAGATGCATGAGGGGTATAGTGGGCTAGGCACTTGGTACTGGCAATGAAGACCTGATGACTGGGTCATCAGATCTTGGTCATGTGGGTTTTCTGGCTTCCTCCCCACCCCAACCCCCACACCTTACCTGCAAATCTGATATTGTTAGCTGTTAAATGTACCAAGCATATTTCGGAACAAACTCCTATATGAACTCACTATCAGTGTCCTTTCTTTTCTTTTTGGCTATAACTAAGCATGCCTAGGGACACTTGTGCACCATTTTAACCTCTGGAATATGACTTTCATGTCCTTCATTAGTGTGTCCCAAAATGAGTCCACCTTCTTAAATTGCTATCTTTAACTGAGCATGCTCTACAATATGTCTATACTAAAGAACAGTACTATATGAATATGTAAGAGCTCCTGGAATATGTTCCTTTGTTCCAGGAGGATGTTACTTTGGAAAGTTATATTCTCAATACCTACTGCAGGTCATAAGTCTTTGCCCATGCTTTTGTTCCATGGCTGTGCTTGTTTTGTGTTTGCATTAATCAGGATGCTAACCCATTCCATCAGTTACAAATTCAACCTCTATTCTTCCCTTCCCTTCCCGTCTGTCCCTATCCTCCCCGCTGCTATCTAGTATAGTACTTTTAATGAAGTTGGGGGGGGGGGCGGGGAAATGGAGACACTACAAAGCAACACAAAAATTGCTGATAAACAAGCCATCTGTGCCATACCAAGCAGGCATTTGAAATGAATTTCTATGCAAAATACAGCCTTCCCCAGAATCCTCTCTCAGAAAGCAGTAACATCTATAATTTACAAAACAACACTCATTCCCGCTACCACCCCCAGCTCTCACTGTACATGCATGCTGAGAGTTGTAATGTGCCTTCCACCTGGTGGCAGACAGCATACAGCAGGTGTCCACCTGGGTCCAGGTGGGTATTCCCCTTAGTTCTTGTTGGCTACCCAGGGAGCTGTGTATCTCAATCTCATCTCCAACATAGAGCAGAGAAAGGAACTCAATGACCTACCCCCCCCAAAAAAATGATCTTTCTTTTTGAAATCAAACTCTAGCATTGGATAAATGTTATTATCCTCCAAGTAAGGAAACAATGGGAGAAATGAGAGACAGAGAGAGAAGAATGAGAAAGGCAGAATAATAAAAATATTATCCCACAAAAAAAAGGGAAAATAAATCCTCTCAGGCAACCTCAGGAAAATGACATCCTTAAACAATTGTGATTAATCAGAAGATACACTTATAATGTTGCTTTGAACTCACACTGAACAGCATGTGGAAAGTTGGGTCATTGAGAGTACGAAAGGAGAATGTTGTGATTACAAATTATGGCAAAGTGGGAGATACTCAAGTTTCAGTGCTTAGGAAACCTAAAATCCAAGAGCAGACCTTCAGGCACAGTGCATACATACATAAATACTTACACTCATACATACATACATATACACATACGTACACACATACATACATAGTAGATAGATCCATAGACAGATAGAAAGAGATGGTGCATTTTTTAAGCTGTTGTTACAACCTCAAGCCTTGAAATGAGGGCCTGTTCACTGACCTTGAGCTTTTTTATCTCATGTCCTATCATCTACTTCCAACTTTTTGATGGTTTATTGAATATAAGAATCTCACGGACTTGCCTGCCCAAGCTGGCTTAGATTGCAGTTTCCTAGGTAGCTAGGATTATAAGTATGAGCCTCCATTCTGCCTGGCAGAATAAGAATATCACCAAATATGATATAACTAACATTCAGATATAACAACCTTACTTTAGAAAAAGCAAGAGTTGTGGTGCAACTGGTCGAGCATTTGTCTAGCAAGCATGGATTCCCATGTTCAAAAAGATAGTGATGAAAAAGATAGACTTATTTCTCTTCAACTTTGGACATGCTATGATTGTTAAAACCGAATATTATGAATAATTCTTTGTGACTTATAAGACCAGATAGTAAAAGATAAGGCAGATTCTGTACCATTCTTATGCAATAACTGTTCTTTCAGATGTTAAGTATCCAACTATCTTTAAATCACCATGAAGGAGAAGCCATTACAGGTTCCCTCCTGCCCTTCCACCCTGCTCTAATCCAGAACACTGAACGTAAAGACTGTAGATCCTGGAAGCTGAGTGTTTACCAGCTTAGCACTGCTTCCCCTGCTTAATGAATGACATGGAAAACACTACCACAGGGGAACTGTACTAGAACTTCTCACCTTATAAAGTCCACATGACAGAATTGTTGTCAATTATTAAATTGTGGCCCTTTCTTAAACAAAAACAAGAATAGTGAGAAAAACACCACCCTACTTCTGTGGTAGCCAATCTCTGTCCTCATTTTTAAACTCACTAGTCTTACAATAATTACTGTCTTTTAAAATTTTTCCTTATTGTCAAAGTTATGTACAGAGAGGTTATAGTATCATATGTAAGGCAATGAGTACATTTCTTATCCCGTTTGTTACCTCCTCCTTCATTTTCTCCAACCTTCTCCCTCCCCACTTCTCTCCCCAACCTTTGCCTGAGTTGTACAGTTGGTTTACAGCATATACTTTTGTAAGTATATGAGCATATTGTTAACATTTCCCCTGCCTCAGGTCCTCAACTTCTTTCATTAGCCCCCAGATCCACCCATTCCTGAGCTCCCTGTCCTAGAACTGTAATGGGCCACTCCTATTCACCATTAAGACCTACCTACTTCCCCTCTAGACCCCGAGAAGCTGCCACATGGATAAGGTGCAAACCTCATCCCTTGGTCCCACTAATAAATCCTCTTATAAACCTTCTTCTTCTGTACATGACTATCTCTGCATGGTCCCTGGATGGCTGGGACATATCCTTTCATTGGTGCCAAAACCAAGGATAGGTTCCCCGGTATATTTGTTCCCCCATTTCTGGGGGGTCCGAAGCTTCCCCTGGGACCTATTCTACTGTCCTAAGCCCACTCAGACAACCACTGAGGTAACTTTCTTCTTACCAAGTGCTCTACTTCCATCCACCAAACAAGGACGGATTTAAACCTCCAACCAGGATGAGTGACCATTAACCAGGGCCTCGGATCTGATTTTCTGTAAGGCTGCAGGGCCAGTCTAAAATGCTTCAGGAAAGCTGTTCAAGTCGAGCCCAATCGTAATCAAATTTGGCCCCAAACTTGGAACTCTGTGTGGCTCCTTCATGGGACACTGGACCCCTGATATTTTACAGGACTTAACATAACTTCTGTGAGCTCTCAGGCAGATGGAATTCTCTTTCTCTTTTTGCCTCTGTCTAAATTCTACCTGCCTGCCTGCCTGCCTGTGATATAGGATGGGCTGGTACCAGCTTCCAAAGGTACCAATATTTGTTTAACATCTGCCTAAAAAGACACAAAGGAAAGGTTTTTGATTCTGGTTACGCATGTTTGGTAAGCTTGGAGATTCTGTTAAATTCTCCTTGTTGTTGGCTAAATCATAAGTTTTCTCTACCATTGACCATGTGATGTACAATAGAATTGGTTTTAACAAGCTCCATCTTGGTTCCATCAAGGTAAATTCCCCCCCCCCAAAAAAAAATTCTTGGACATGGAGTCTCTCTCCTCCCTCCAGGCAATGGGTTTGCCAAATTCTTAGAGGCAGAGTGGGGATGTGGAAACTCAAGCTCACTGTAACCCTGCCCCCCTGAACTCTGTAACTGTTACCTTACAATTCAAACATTCATAGGTGAAGGTGTCTTGCTGTTGCCCTGTTGAAGCTCTGACCTGCTCTGCCGCCATTACACCATGCCAAGTGTCTGTGTTCTGTTCGTGTCCTGTCTCCCATCTCCTGGACCTTCTCTGGTCATAGCATCCCACTTCAGCTCCCCATTGGAGCTGAATTGGTTTCTCAAAATGTGGCTTCTCCATTTCCTCATCGTATAATCTGTGAAAATTTTTGTTTGTTAAAAATGTCATTTTTCCACTGGAATTCCAGAAAATTTACATGACCAATTTAAAAAAAAATCTAAGTGAGCCTCAAAGCTTGTGCACAAGTCTACCTGTCTGTCTCTGTGTAAAATATGTAAAAACTGACATTATGGTTTCAAAATTACTTGCTTTTGACTACCATTTTAACTTAGGTCTTGTGTTAAACTGATCCTTGCAGCCTGTGGGTGGAGTCACAGGAAAAAGCCTGGAGGCCATCCTGACTCCAATCACCTGAGTCCAAGCCAAAAGAGAAAAACACAACAAAACTGGTTTAAAACTGGTTTGGGGGCAAGCAAATGTGTCTAAGAGTTCAAATATGCATCACACGGTACTCTCATAAACTAAGATCAAGGGATGAGAGCCATTTTGGAAAAAGTGTGCAAATGTGGGTGTTGACCTTGATTTTCCTGACCCAGGATTGATATTTTGCTTTAGAGGATGGAGTTAGTAGTGAGTCAGGACGCTGGTCAACATGCTAGTTGTGTGGACTGTGACAGTCCATGGCTACAGGAAGCTGCCTCCACAGTCTGTTCTTAAACTGCCTGGTTTCACTACTAGTGATTCCTTATTCTGTCTCTCTTGCATGGGAGATTGCTTAATGAAGTATATTTCGCACCCTCCTCAGCATGGGTGTCTCCCTGTGCCTGTCCAGTCTAGCCATATCTAGGAATCACTGGTGGTTTTCCTGTGAAGATTTTGACAGGTGTAGAGGGCTCTTTCCCTGGCTCTTTCTGCCTCAAGTAGCTCAGTTCTGAAAATCTCAGTATTGTGTATACTTCCAAGATTAGAGTAGGGTTTATAGCAGGCCCGTCATGACAGAGTTGCAGCCGAGACTTCAAGTGTGCAGCAAGTTAAAACGCATGTCTGTGACTCTTACTCCAAGGTTAAAAGCATCAGAGTTTTGTTTGGCGGCCACTGGTTTGCATTGGTGTAGCATTGGTGTCTTCCCCCTCCATGTCTCAGAAACTGTTGTGGCTGCTGCAGAGGGCAGACTTGGTTGGCCTTTGGTCTGTGTGAATTTTGTGACTGTGAAAAGGTATGAACTTGCAAGAAATGGTTACAGGCCCAAGCCTTCTAAAATCTTTTTAAAGTTGTCACCCTGCTTAAGCCAGTAGGGCACCAGGCTGCAAAAGCCAGAGTATTCAGAGTAAGCAACCAGGGAATACTGGGAGATTTCAAATGTCTTTAGTCTGTGTAGAAATTTGCAGGCAACCCAGAAGGAGGGGTGACAATCTATCCAAGGGACTCTGAGAGATGCTACTACAGCCTTGCCCAGATCCAACCCATCTCTCCTGCCTGCCTCCATCACATATGCCTAAGTCTGCTGATTCGGGAGGGAAGACAAAAGCCACTTTGGATCCACTGCAGCTGAGATTTTTACATTGTCCTGACCCTTTGCCCTCTTGACTGTTATTTATTTGTGCTCTCTTCCACCTGCTGGTAATGTTAATCCCCACAACTTAGACAACAAGGGGTATATAGGCAAAGATTTGATTTCTATGCTATTTTGCAGTTAGATGCATTTTGGTAAATACAAAAAAAAAAAAGATGCCAAGTTTGGATTCTTGGCAAAATGCTAGTGCTTATAATTCTTGAATTAAGAAAATGTTGTTTGAGTTCAAAGGTTTTCTTAGAGTTAATTCAGAACACAGAAAACAGCCCAAGGAACGCTAAAGTGCTAATCAGTTGCTGTTTGAAAACTCTCATCACATCTACTGAGTTTGTCATTGCAGAATTCTGGCAAGTATTTGTTGGTCATTTCTTGAAAAGGTGCAGGTAAGCTCTAGTCCCCTTGATCTCCTTGCTGCTTTAATTGGGAATAAAAAAGGCCTTTTTTATGGTGAAGACTATTTGGATTGCAGTTTGAAGCCAGCCTGGGAAGAAAAATCCCTCTAAAGCTCCATCGCCCAACTAACCAGCAAAGTGCCAGAGTAGAAGCATGGCTCAAGAGACTCCTACTAACCAGCCAAATGCTGGAAGCAGTACTGTGGATCAAGGGGTAGAGCAGTAGCCTCAAGCAGAAGTGCTCAGGGACAGTGCCCAGGCCTTGAGTTCAAACCCAGTGAATGTCAACTGGGACAAGCTACCCAAGCAATGAGCACCTAGACCTTCAGGACGAGGTCAATCCTGACAACGAGGAACCATGGAGAGGAGTAAGAGGAGGTGAAGTCACATCCTAAATGGAGTCACTTTAAATTTGTGCTTTCAAAATTACTCAGAGCTGGGAGATCAAGAGGAATAGTTGCTTGCCCACCTAATGTCCACATTTGTCCACTTTCCATCTGGACAGGAACTTTCATTCTAGCCTTTGTTACTTGCTACTTGTATATATATTAGCCTTTGACTGGTTACTCCCAACCAGTCCACTACCCAATTGCCAAAAAAATACCCCTAAACACTCCCTTCCTGCCCCCAGTCCAGTTATTCCTCCTTCCTTGTAATGGGCCATAATTGGGTTTATGTTCCAAATGGAACTGTTCTGGTTTGTGGCCAGGGTGTGTTCTCCCATGTCATTCATGTTAACTGATCCTGTGAACTTATCAGACTTTTGCCTGACCTTTTCAAAAGTCTCTTAACAGAATAACATCCCTCACCCAGGATACCACCTGGGAACTTGTGGTTCAAGGCCATCCTCTTACTACAAGCAACTGAAGGCTTCACTTACACTGCTCTGCCCAGCACAGATCTGGATCCTGAAGACCCCAGCGCCAGTGACTCCTTGATGTGCTCAAGCTGCAGGAGGTAGCCAGAGGAGGCCATGACATGCATTGGCCCTGATAACCATTGTCATGGAAATGATGAGGACCTTTACCAACCAAACTGTCAACCTAATAATTCTTGGATGGTACCAGGCCAAATGACGAATCAGGGACCCCTGACTGCTTCGCCCCTTTACAGCAGGAAGTACCTCCAGAAAAAACAACTTCTGCCCGTACTCCTGGACTGGTACCCTTCCTCAGTTATTAATAAACAACAAGTGGGGGAATGTTAGCATTTCCCCTGCCTCAGGTCCTCAGCTCCTCCTATGAGCCCCCCGATCCACCCATACCTAAACTCCCTGTCCTAGAACTAAAATGGGCCACTCCTACTCACCTTTAAGATCTACCTACTTCCACTTTAGCCCCAGAGAGAAGCTGCCACCTGGATAAGGTACAGCTGTCATGTTGCTCCCTCTCCCATGGGAGATATGGCCTCACTAATAAACCCCTTATAAACCTTCTTCTCCTGTCTGTGACTATCTCTGCATGGTCCCTGGATGGCTGGGGCATATCCTTTCAATATAAAATGATTCTAAGTGAAATAAACTCCAAGTTATGGAAACAATTGGTTTATTATTATGATTGTTTTTTCAACATACCATGTGAAATTATGCCTTTTTCTTTTATCTTTCTTCCCCATGGTTTTACCCCATCAGGGGTAATTAATTTCAGTACCCTGGGTATCGGATATGTGTTTATTGGAACTAGGAAAGGGAAGGGGAACATCAAAATGGAGAGACAAAGATAAAAGACAAATTACTATCGCTTAATTTTTTTAAAAAGGGTACTTAATTTATGTTGGCCTCTATTATACAATAAGTTTGTGTACATTTCACTCACTAGTGTAAAAATCTATTGTCCCATAGTTGTTGCTTATTAAATATCTGCTGAATGCTGATGCAATAATATGAGATAGTAACATGATTACATATTTCCTTTTATCATACTGCAGCTGAGCACAGGAGGCTCATGTCCATAATCCCAGCTATTCAGGAGCCTGAAAATCATTGAATCTCTTATCTCCAACTAAACACCATAAAGCCAAAGTGGAACTGTAAATCAAGTGACAGATCATTATCCTTGAGAGAAAAAAAAACAACAACCAAAATAACTTTTCAGGAAGGTGCTCAGGTTTATGAGACCATAAATGAACACATATAGTGCTATTAATAAAGAAACTGTGCACAAGCTCACTGAAGTAAAAACAAAATGATCTCAGAATAATTACAAGAATAATAAAATAATAAAAAATAAAAGAATAATTACAAAACTGACTGAAAGACAAAAACTGAATAAAATGGAGCTCCATTCTATTTCTGCAAAATGTATGATCTGCTCCTGAAAGTTGATCAATATAAAATAACATGATAATATGAAAGTAAAAATCAAAAGACTAATTAACAACAATGATTTCAGATAAATAAGAGATAGGGAAATTATTTCACACGGGAAACAATAAAAGTGCCACATGGAAGGTATTAAATATGTAAAGAATGTATATCAGCTTTCTCAAGGTCTCACGTACATACTATCACCTCAATTAATCAAAATGTATTTTGGAAACCTGCTTATGTATTCGTGATCATGATACATGATTTATTCAAGATAAAATTACATTAGATAATATTAGATTGTGACAGAATTAGCATGTCTCTCAATTATAACTAAATAGCTAAAGCTTGTGTAAGATACATTTTCAGCATTATAATTTTATATTTTAGTGTGTATATATGTATAAATATATGAAACAACGTTTTTCACAGTTTGATTGAAAAGGAAACACATATGTTTACATTATATATATTTATTATTATGTATATATAAAACATAAATGACCATAAAAAGAACAGTCACTTATTTCTAAAATAAGATTTATATAAAGAAATGTATCCAATGCCTAACATATGAAACTGTAACCTCTCTGTACATCAGTTTGATAATAAAAATTTGAAAAAAAAAGATTTATATATATATATATTATATTAACTATACAAAATTCAACTAAATTGCAAGAGAAAGCTACTATAATATCAGTGTGTACTACCACCACTATCACTCTCCTAATAACATTTCAAGTATACTCTTTTATATTATTCTTTTAAAAAATGAATTAATCCAAACATTATTGGAAAAATCATTGCAAACTGAAACTAAATGCATGGTAAAAATGAAAATAAATTATTTTCAAATAAAAAAATTCTAAATGATTACCTAACTTGAAATTAGGAATAGATCAATAAAACTTGTACAATCAAACCATAACATATACTACTTAAATAGCAAATAAAAAAAGGAAATTAATGTTAAACCAAATTAAGTAAAATTTTATAAGCATACACCTGAGGTTATTCCTTAACAGACAATGCACAGAATAGAAAAATATGGTAAAACATGACCAAAAACAACTGAGCAAAAATATATGATTTTAAGTGGAAAATCCATAACAAAATTGCAAATGTTAGTCTTTTAAAAAAATTTATTGACAAGGTGATTTACAGAGGGGTTACAGTTACATAATAAGGTAGTGAATACATTTCTTGTCATATTTGGTACACCCTCCCTCATTTTTATTTTTCTTCCCTCATTCAGATATGCATATATACAATATCCTGTGTACCAAAATCATATACAGTGACCACAGGGGGTACGGGAAAGGAAATTCACCTAGTATATTAAACCTAACAACAACAACAACAAAATCCTCCTGTTTTCATCTCTTGGAGTTCATTTTTCTTAGCCTCATCTTGTATAATCACACATAGCTGCTGACCTATTGTGATTCTCTGGTAGGTCTATCCTAGATCTTTTTTTATGCTTATTTAGTAATTGTTTGGTTTTAGAGACATAATGTAAGGTCGCTGAACAAAGCATGTGGAAATACCATTTGAAAAGAAGTTTGTTATTTTACAGACATGATCTTTACTGTTCTCCTCCTCCCTAACATCCACATATCAGGGAGACCAAGCTCCTTTGATTTCTGTGTTCTAGGCTTGTCTTTCTCAACATTATTTGTTCAAGACCTGACCATTTCCTTGCAAATGCCATTATTTTATCATTTCTAATCTCTGTGTAGAATTCCATTGTGTACAGGTACCAGATTTTTGGGATCCATTCTTGTGTAGTGGGCATCTGAGTTATGTCCATATTTTGGCTATTGTGAATTGTGCAGTGATAAACATTGATGTGAAGGTGTGTTTGTGGTATCCTGGATCCTGTTGTTCATGATAGATGCCTAGGAATGGTGTGGTTGGGTCATTGCGTATGTCTATGCTGAGGTTTTTACCTCCATAGTGTTCTCCAGAGTGGTTGTACTAGTTTATACTCCCATCAACAGTGGAGAAGGGTTCCTCTTTCCCCGCATCTCCTCCAGCATTTGTTGTTGCCTGAGTTCAGTGTATAGGCCATTCTAGCTGGAGTGAGGTGGCATCTCAAGGCTGTTTTTATTTGCATTTACTTTACTGCCAGGGATGTTGATCATTTCCTCATCTTTATTTGCCATTTTTATTTCTTCTCCTGTGAAGTATCTCTTTAGCTCCCTTGCCCATTTAATTATTGGTTTGCTGGGTTTGGAGGGGGTTAGTTTCTTGAGTTCTCTGTAGATGATAGATATTAGGCCTTTGTTGCTTTGCTGGTGAAAACTTTTCCCATATGGTTGGCTGTCTTCCTAGTTTAGTGGCTATGTCGTTAGCTGTGCAGAACCTTTTAATTTTGTAGTAGTCCCAGCAAATGTTATTCTTAATGCAGAGAATAATATTCTATAAACCTGATTAGATGTTTTAGTAAGATAAAACATGTTTAGTAAATGAAACTTGTATTAATTTTTAAATGGTACATTGATTAACAATTTCAATTTTCAGAAATTTTTAAAAATATTTGGAATCCAATGCTCCACTATCAGCTTTACTTAGGGAAAAATTAATCTATTAATATGGAGCCCAACAGAGTGCTAGCCTTGAGCAAAAAGAAGCCAGGGACAATGCTCAGGCCCTGAGTTCAAGCCCCAGGACTGGCAAAAAAAAAAATATATATATATATATATATATATGGAGCCCAAGACATATAACTCAAAATAACAAAAGGCTTCCACTTAATGTAATTAATGCAATGCTTGATATAGTAAAATAGAAAAAAAACAAAATAAACATAAATATAGTCAAAATAGTCAACAAAATGAAACAGGTTGAATTCTGTGCTTTCTCAGAAATCATCTAAATTTGGGTATCAAAATTTAGTCATAAAAGGATGATTGAATACTAAGAAATATAAGATAATATAATGCAATTCAATGATAAAGTTTATGTAGTTTTTATGTAAATTACGCGTTTAGTACTATACACTGGTAGGGCCTCTCCAAATTTATATACTGAAGTCTTTAACCCCTTTGTGATTGTAATGGAAAGGGAACCTTTAGCAGTTTGTTAGGCCATGCAAATAGCACCCTGTTGAACTGATCTCACCCAAATGCCTTTCCCCACATGCCACTTGAGGTCACTGTGAGATGATATCCAGTTCTCCTCACATCGATAAAGAAAGACTCTGGTCTTCACCAGACAGTAAGGTGCTTTATAATACTTAGTCTTAGATTCCCCAAAGTCTAAAATTATGAAAAAATAGTTCATTTTTTTATGTTCTGGTCAGATATATTTTGTTAGAGCAGCCCAGACTGACTGAGAAGCTTGCTTAACAATAGCATGAATAATAACATTGAATGAAGTAGTTACAAGATATATTTTCACTCCAATTTGAGTATCTTATAACATTCCTTAATTGTATCAGGATTTTATTAGTGAAAACCACAAGATGGAAATTCAAATGAGAGTTTCTATCCAAAATAAGAAAAGTAAATGGTAAATAATGACACAATAATTAGTCAATTATAATTAGCAAGCAAACAAACACAAACACCCAACAATACCAACAACAAAACTGGCATGGGTATAAAACAAGAATGGTTTGGGGACAACAACCACTAGGAGGAGGACTAGAGAAGAGGGTAAAAGAGAGACTATTATGATCTGAGTGCTGTATATGCATATGTGAAAATAGAATAAGGAAACCTACTTAATTTGACTAAAATCAGGGTGAGAGGAACAGGAGAAAGCAACAGAGGTGGTTAATTCGATCAAAGTGCATTATATGCAGTTACGAAAATATCACAGTAAAAACTCTTTTCCAGTTAACATATAATAAGTTAAAGTTAAAAAAAAAAAACAGAGTAATCCTGCTGATATAAAATGTTTCTTACTCGTTATATGAACATTTCTTTTAGGTAGTTCATATTATTACACAGACTACTTCAACTCACTCTAAAACATCATGTACCTAACCTAATGTAGTTAACTGAATTATGAAAACACCAATTTCTTGTTTTATGTACTATCCTACAGTTGTTAAATAACTATTACCCTTAAAATGATAGACAAATGCAGTTTCCATGCATTTGCTTTGCAATTTCATTTAAAACTATTATTTGTTTTTTTAACTCCTAAAAAAATGATAAAAATGAGTTGTGAAACAAAGGTCACAATATCTTAATAATGTTGGATTTCATTCTTTAAAACTGAGAAATACGCAAGAAATCATAACTGAGGAAATATTTTTAAACAATGTGATTGCATAAAATCCAAACATCCTTGAAAAGTTCCTGTTAAACAGCAGGGACTCTCCTGTCAGTAATAAATCAACTGCATCTAAAATTTCTTTTAAAATACCTAAGTTCTTACCATATTTCTTTGTTAAAATGAAAACACATCCCTTTTAACATAGCACCATGTTTGGTACATTAAAGTATTAATTACTATTAAAAGGCACCTTTATATGTGTAAGGGTAGCTTTGCAAACGGAGGATATTCCATTGGGGAAAATGGAGAAAAGGAAAGATATGGGATTGTCAAACTTAATGAGAATCACAGAAAGAACTCAAATTTCAAGCAGATTGAACATTTCTGTTTCATGTAGACTGAAGGGCATCTAAGAAAGGACAAATACAAGCCATTTCTCAAGACACCAAACCTTAGAGATACAAGGCTGACATTTTCTATTTCCTTTCAAACAATACTGCAAATCTCTTGGAACCCAGAGTATAGCCTTGGAGATTTGAGTTTACCTGATAATTTCAGAACTGATGTTTGACACAACCCTGACATGTTGAATATTTTCCTCCAGCCACCAGAGAGCTCTAGCTCCAGCAACCGTAAGGCAAAGGGGCCAAACACTCCATTCATTCTTTGTTATTGAGTGGTTTGTTTTTGCTAAATAATTTATGGAAAATTAGCCCAAAAGGACAGCTGGAATATGGCATAGGAATACCAAGCAGATGAGAAATTCAAGTATAATTACCGACACAAGATAAAAGGGGAATTTAGCAGCAAAAGTCAAATCAGAGAATCAAACTAAGTTTCTATGGAATGTGAACACTGAATTTTATTCCAGCCAAACCCTGTACTAAGTGTTTTTGGTCACCTTTCTGTTTTTCTTGACTAGTCTATATTTTGGGGCTCTCCAAAATGAATTATTAGAACCCTGCCAAATATACTTGACTTGAAATTCAATAGTTTGATTTTTCCCATGGTAACTCTTACCAAGTCATTGTGATAAGCAAAACTTTAAAATAATGTAAGTACTGCATATCATGGTGATGTGTGGAGTACCCATTCTAAAGAGAAAAACAAGTATTAAAAATCATTATAAAAAATTGATTAACATTGTCAAGTTCTGACTGCATTATGTAAAGATGTAAAACGTATAATTAAAACCATTTATATACTACCTCAGCTTTTAAAATTTATTAGTATGATTTCAAAGTTTAACTTTAAAATGCAAATAACGTAAAATTCATGAAATTCAATGTTTACACAATGACATAATGTATGAAAAACAATACACATAGACTATTTATTGTATATTTATCTTGTTCTAGACATGCTTTTCCTATTTTGTGTATTTATCCTCATTTGATCCATAGGAGAACATAGGAATATGGAACACTTTATCAATCACATTTTACATATGTGGAAACTGAGGCACAGAAATGTTTAGTCCAGATTGAAAGACAGCACTCATTTTCTGTAAGAAAAACCCTTTATTTTAATAAAGTAAGATGTCCTTATTACAGTTTTCCATGCCTCTATTATATCAAGCAACTAATCTCACATGTATGTTTGAATACAGATTACAGTTGTCGTACTGGCTACTGAAACTGTCAACATTTAGTAGAACTTTTAAGATGATTAAACAAGATATTGCTCAGGCCTAGGAATATACTAAGAGGTAAAAAGTCATGACATTTGACACTGGAATTCTATTTCTTTTGTAATAAGTTGAAGATAGTTAAAATATGTAAAATATTTATGCAAGGAAGATCAAATCAACATCATTATTCATGCTACTTATTAACTCTAGTAATAATTTCCAAAATTCAAAGTATAAAGTTTGAAAACAGGACTAGGATAACAATTTTTATATTTTGAAATGTTTTGATAGAATGATTTCTCTAATATGTATGTGCAGTTAAAAGACAATTTTATATGGTCACAGCTAGGTAACATCAAGTAGAAACCACCTTACACATTAGAAGAACTGTGTGTTAAAAGTGTCCAGTCACCATTCTGTAGTAATTCCAGGAAGCAAACTTGTGCTTCAAACAAAATTTCAAATGCTATACCATGGAATTGTATAATTAACATATAAAAATGTGCTTGTCAAGAGAATAAATTTGAGAATAAGCTTTCACAAATATGAAAAGCAATTCTCAAAATGTCCTAGTGCTTCACTAAAATTGATTTAGTTCCTAGAATGATATGTGAAAATACTTTCTCTTTTTCCTTTATTACTTCAAGTGTTCAGTATTTTATTTTTTGTTTGAAAGCTAAAGTGTAATTCTTAATAGAGAGACATCATACAATCATGTAATTGCTTATAAACCATGGTGTCTTTTATTGGTTCAAACCATGACAAACTTGAAAAGCCACAGAATCTATATATAAATAACCTTCTCACAGGAGAGATTTCAGAGAAAAAAAATAATGATAGTAAAATTGGAAGACTTAAGGAAAGCTATTTATGTTACTCTGAAGAATACAAATCAATAAAAGTTCATGGCTGAAAGGTTCTCATTGATTGGAACGTACTGGTAGCACAGTAATTTCAAAGCCCATTGTAGGGTTTTCCAGCCACACCACATATTCTGATTGTATCCAATAAAATGTTATGACCTAGAAATATCTATCTCTAGTATGTTTCTTGAATTACTTCATTTTTATTCTGACATGACTAAGCTGAAATCAAGTCATTGGAAACAACTTCAAAAGATTCTAGAATTCTTTTTAAATTTTTCAAGTTAACTTGATATATGTTGGTAATAACTCATCTTTTAGAGATGATAATTCACACCATTGTTTTGTTCTAGAATTTCCTTAAATATCTTGAATGCTACTAAGTCATTTTCTTGTTAATTTTTATCCCTACCTGACTTAATGAAAACTGTCGTCCACCTCTCTATGGTACAGTGCTAGGATAAGCTCTTGGTATGTCTCATTTTAAGCACTAACTAATCACTTCTCCAAGAGCTGTTTTTAATTGTACTTGTTGAGTCAAACATCACCCTCTGTAGTGGCTATGTTCTTCCAACTCAACTAAGATATTTTACCTGAGAAGGGAAGAAAAAGTCAGGCCAAGGGGAAAATTTTCAACCAAAGTAAGCATGAAATTGCCAAAGCAAAGAAAGAATGAAAGAAAGAGAAAGGGAGAGAAGAAAAAGAAGAAAAAATACTTTGATTAATGATAAAAATGCACTGCATATTCTATAAACACAAAAAGTATTTTTTGCATTATATAACTATGCTTCTTTGCTTTCCATTAAAAGATATTTGTCTCAAATAAAAGTCCCTGTGGCTGGTGGCATGGCTCATTCGCTTAATATTCAGAATCTGGAGACCTAGAAAACCAAGGTTTCAGTCTAGTTGGTGGCAAAGGTTGGCAAGGTTTCATCTCAACAAATAAGCTGTTACAAGACCTTGTCCAAACAACTCAACCAAAAATGACTGGAGGGCATGGTAAGTTGAGCCCTCAGTTTAAACCTCATGACACTAAGTACCTGAAACCTGGGGCAGACTATAGTTAGCTAGTTTTAGCATATACACTACTGAAGTAATCGTGCAGATGTGTGTAGCTCAGTGGTACAATGCCTACCTATCTTGTAAGAGACCCGCACATAACATCATATACCAGAATTGCTTCTCTTAGTAATTCATACTTATTTCATTTTCACCAGCAACTATGTTCCATAGATCATGAAGTGCAAGCAATAGAAGAGTCATTACTGCTCCAGAGCCCTCCAACCTTCAATAGGCTACAGAGTTTATTAATTTCATTCAAAGTTTGAGGGGCATAAAAGCTCTTTAAAAAACATAAATTTTGGCTGGTTATGGAAAGCACTAGAATGTATTTTCTTTCAAATTACACATGTATGAAATGTTATACTCTTTGTTTCACTGCAGTGTGTACATTCTCACTTACTCTTTTCTAAAGCTGTGTTGTTAGGAAAAACAGTGACTATAGAGTGAATTCTGGGACAAATAAGCTGGAAAGGGCAGACATGAAGGTAGAGGTCATTTTGAGTGGAGAGGTTAAAATGAATACTGAAAAGCTTTTTAGTAACCTCCCCACAAACAAAGTGAACACCAACAAAACCTCTATCCTGTCTCATTAAAGTCTTGAACAAGAATGAAACTTTAATGAAACTTAAATATCATTCTTATGTCAAGTTTGTCTTAAGTTCATTTGGGGAAGAATCATTCTTGACTATTGGCAGAAATTCATTCAAATTACAGACTCTTGAACATTTAAGTCAAATGCTTTAAATTATAATACTATGAAATAAATATATGAATTGCTTTATTCTTCTAGTGTTTTTCTTTCTCTATATATCATGGATATCATCAACAAAATACCAAGAGAATTACATATTTTAAATATGTTACCATTGTATACTATACACCCAAGTATTTGAACCATAAAGAAATTCTTTTTGAATCTTAGAACATGGACTGATGATTTGAGACTTAGAGATGCATAATCTGGAAAAAATAAAAAAGTGTCAAAATTTATGTTACAAAGAATTCCACAATTAGGCTATTTCCACAAATACATGGCTAAAAGATAGAATGGAAATTCAAATGATTCCTTCAAAATAGTTTCTCTGGCACCAACTGAAATATAAGATACCTGGGATGTCAAGAATAAGTTCAGGTACAAGTGTAACATGTCTAAAATTTAGCATATCTTAATAAATTAAACAGGACATCAGGTTGCACATGTATTAAAAATCTAAGTTTGTCATTGTGTTTTATGTTTGTCTGGGCTCTGATGGTGTGTGTATCTGTCCTTTCTTCTCTCTGCCCTGTTCAATTGATTTTCTAAGTTAGTCTAAATTACTAGTAAAGGGGGAAAAACTCTAGTACATTCTAGGATATTTCTGAAGAGAATGAATGCCATTAGTATTTTTCACTGGACACCTTGTTAATTACTTCTATGACACTTACATTTCTTTTCCTAACTTTTATGTGGAGAAAAATAATTTGTAAAAACAGTGTATTATTTGAAAATAGATGTATTTTTTTCACTTAAAAGACTACTGGAGCATTCACTTAAACATAACCATTCAATTTTCTACCTTAGCCCAAAAGCTCTCTTTGCTGATATAAAGTATTTTTCTTTATCTAGCATGCCTGATGTTGTGGGACCCTTTCTCCCTCCATATTCTGCAAACTAGGCTCAGATTCCCTTCCCATTCAATTTATGACATGATTCATTGAATGCTACAACCTACTTGGAAATTTGTATTTAATTAATTATTTTTTTTTTAGTATCTTCTAGCCCTGCAGTAGAAATCCATTTATCTGATAAGAAATGTAGTGATGACCCTGTCAGCTAAATATCCTAATTCATCTGTCTATGTGAAAAAGCTCTTCCCTCTAGGCTCCTTTACAATTCATGTAGAGACGGCTCTGTGTGTATTAGCATCTGTTGACAGACATACTAGCTTTCCCATTTCTGCACACACACACACACACACACACACACACACACACACATTACAATTCCAGGAGGAGTAGATAATAATCAATTCAAATTATTAGGGTAGCATTTTTCTGGGTCCCAGGGATTATATCCATAGGTATGAGATGAAAGAATTGCAATAATACAGTACAAAGTAGAATCTCAGAATTTGAAAAGATGAGATACATTATTCTTGGCTCACATTTTGCTCTTACCAATAGCTATTTCTTAATCAATATGGTTATTCTTAATTGAAGAATATATCCTAAGTGGTTAAAATTGATGTATGAAAACTTATCTGAACATATTTTTAAAAACATTCAAAGAAACCTACAATCATTATGTTCTAGCTTTAGAAACAAATATGTACAATTCTTCAGCTGCTTATCTGGATTTGGGGTGAATACTGTAAAGGAAAACATACATTGAAAAGTGGTTCTTTTTTAAGGCTGGGAACAAAAACAAGGCTATTTACCCTGTACTCTAAAATGTTTCTGTGATCTGTTGGCCTATTTCATTCTCAGAAGGTTTTATGAAAGGGCATCCTGATTCACTGCAAACTTTGTTATGTCCTGAAGCCTGTTATATAGTTTTCCCAGGATTTATAATCACCTATGGGCAGTGACAGCTGCACCTTCCCCTACCTCCTTTAGCAAGCCTACTCCATCATCCACACAGACTTCCGCTCATTCAACTGTTATTGAGTACCTCCATTGTGTGAGACATTAAGCTAGGTGTCAGACAAAACAAATGGTTGATAAATAGAAGGATGAGTAAGACAAATTCCCTTGTTTCCAAACTTTTAAAATTTAGTCAGTGAGACTACTCTGTGTAGCCATAATTCTAAAAGTATTTTTAATATTTTGTTGGAAACAATGAGAATAAACAGAAGAAAAGCTGAGACCTGTCAGTGGAATAGGACATTTCCTGGCCAACATGGTGGGAAGCAATTGGATTTCATTCCAATATCTTGAACTACTGTGAAAAGGCATGTTGTATAGGAGATCTCAGGAAAGGAAAAAAATTCACTTCTGGTAGCACAAAGAAAATTGAGGTGAGGGGGGCATTGAGTTGGAAGGGATGGAGCGAGGGATGAAAAGACTGCCACTGATCAAGATGCCTTATCCTTGTAAATGAATTTGTTGAATGGTAACTCCTTTGTACAACTACTTAAAAATACAATTAGAAAAAAAGAATCGACAGGAGTAATTATGAAAAGCAAACTCCAGGCTATTAAAAGGCATTTGTGCTAACCATCTCTAACTTACAGTGTATTCATTGTTATTGGACTCATGTAGGAACTTTCTGCATCAGCAAATTATAAGCCTCACATGTACTGAATACAGATTACCTAAAAAGAAATCACTGTCTCCCCTCTTAGGATGATTTACAATGCAAACTCACTGAAGCAATGATGCCTTCACCATGGCCTGAGATGATCATGTCCTCAAGCGTTTATAGAGTTCTTATTTCAGCCCAGACAAAGAAGGCTCCTCTCTCTGCAGGATTTTCTAAACAAGAAATGTAGACGATCCTCCCAGAGTGTTATAGCATAATAGATTGTTGAACTGCTTCTTTTATGTGGAATCAGGAAGTTCTTTCCACATTATTCACTTGGTTATATTTAGGAAAATTTGTTCAAGTTGTATATTTTGAATTTTCTATAATAAATAAATATAGAGTACTGGTACACATGTCTACACTTCCCTACAAAGCAGTCAGAACTAATATTCAGTGTTATTGCAGAGGCATTAAAAACCATTTTCATTGGTTGTCTGTGAGGTGTAATCTGATAGAGCCCTTTTGGAAATCTCTACCAAAATTCCAAATGACAAGCAATAGAAGTACAAAAATCTGAGCAATTCTTATAGAAGTCATCATATTTTCAAAGACGACCGCTCATATTTACTTATTTTGGTGGAGAAGAGAATTAATAACATAAAGGCCCATCAAGAGAAAAATTCCAGAATTAACTTCAAAAAAAGGATATTAATGAACACTACACAATTGCTTAACACATAAATTAGATAGTCCCTGAAAAGTCAAAGTGAGAAAAATTAGTTTACTACATGTAACCTATGTAGCAATAGCATTTTTATAAGCTTTATTGCTAACATCTTTATTATGAGTATGTATTTATGCAGGAGCACAGAAAACTGGTGGAGGGTTACATTTTATGTATAAGCATTACTGTTCTTTCATGAGATACATATTTAAAATGAAAGAATGTAACATAAACCAGAATTTTATCACTAGCCCCAAATCTATTCAATTGTAGGAGACCCCTGAAGCCTCTAGCTCATATTATTTACAGAAAATGTTATCGATTTCTTCCAACCTTCCTCACCCAGGGCCACTTTGCATAGTGATTCCTCTGTCTCCTAGTTTACACAAAAAAGAAATTCCTGCATTAAGAAATGTATCATTTTTCCACCAACCAAAGTACAGTGTTGTCTGTACCCAGTTCCAATCCATCTGCTAGTAATGATTATCTTCTCAACCCAAAGCCAGTGTCTACTTCCTCTCCTCTTGAGTTCACAATAACAACTTTATCCAGCCTTCCCTTGGTTCTGTAAAGATGCATGCCTCTCTTCTTAAAGAAAAGAAAGCAAAAATATAAAGTCCTTTGACTTTGAGCTCCTCCATTGGGGGCATATGAAAATGACAGAGTGATCTATATGCCACTATTTATACAACACAAGGAGTCGGGACTGGAGGTCTCAAATTGGTGGACCCTGAGGAGTCACTTTGTCCTTGTGGCATGTCAGATAGCCAAGGGGGCTACTGTTACAGCCCTGGCTCTTCTATATTTCTTCTATATTTTCTACTGCTATGTCCAATTTGGAAAGATAAGATTTCAAAATTTGGGCCATCAAGTCATCTACCTGATAATCTCACCTTATTTAGCACCCCATATCTTGCTTTCCTTTTACAATAAAATGTGGAAAATGCAATTCCATCATATTATAGCTACAATATTTTGTTCAATGCTGCTTATCAGATAAGCTACCAAACTTAATCCATGATTTAATCATTGAAATATTTCCTTTCAGACATCTACAAATTGCATTCCTGAGAATAAATTACATACTTAAGTATAATTATTGACCTCTCTGCTCTACTGTTGCCTTTATTAGCAAATAGCAGCTGTATAATGTAAAGAATTTTGCTATGACATTACATAGATACACATAATGTGCTGTGAATCATGTCGCCTGGTCTACTACCATTTCTTATCTCTTATTTCTCCTTCTCTATTTCTGTGTCCCTAATTGTCTCCCATGTATTTTCATGTCATTTTTCCATCCTGAATTCTACATATGAGAGAAAAATTTATTTAATATGCCTTTATAAAATTTCTTATTTTGCTTAATTTGATGACGACCAGTTTCATGCATTTTCTATTTTTGTAATTTAGTTTTGATTCTATTCAATTCATTCGACTATCTGGATTAGATTATGTGCTCTTTTGTGTTTAAGTTTTTTTTTATTGTCAAAGTAATATACAGAGAGGTTACAGTGTCATACATAAGGCAGTGGATATATTTCTTATCCAACTTGTTATCTCCTCCCTTGCTTTCTCCCACTCCCAAATTCCTTCCACCCCATGAGATGAACAGTTGGCTTACAGCATATTGTCTTGGAAGTATTGTTGTTGCAATGGTTCACTTTTTACTCTTTGTCGTTCCATTTTGGTGTTGCCCTTCTCTAGCTCTGATAAAGGCACATATAATACCCAGGGTATAAAAATCAGTTATAGTGACATCAGGGGTAAAACCATGAGGAAGAAAGACAAAAAAGGCATAACTTTGTATGGTACAATGAAAATAACAACAAAGATAAAATACTTATTTCCAAAACGTGGAGTTCATTTCACTTAATTTCAATAGCTATGTATTGCACTATTGTGATCCTCTGCTAGGACTCTCCTAGTCAAGTACTAATTATTTCCAGTGCGGGAAACCATAGAGTCTGTGTTTCTTTGGGACTGGCTCACTTCATTTAGTATGATTTTCCCCCAAGACTTTCCATTTCCTTACAAATGGGTCCATGTTATTCTTTCTGATAGAAGCATAGAATTCGATTGTGTATATGTACAACATTTTCTTGACCCATTCATCTACTGAAGGGCATCTGGGTTTGTTCCATATTTTAGTGATGGTAAATTGTGCTGCGAATACTGGCAGAGAACATCCCAAATATCCAGAAGGATAAGCCCATCCAGATACAAGAAATTTTTAGAACCCCAAACAGACCAGACCAGAATAGGACATCCCATTGACACAAAATAATCCAGACCAGATCAATAGAGACCAAGGAAAGAATCCTTAAAGTTACCAGGGAGAAGAGAACAATCACACAAAAAGGGAAAAAAACAATCAGAATGACTCCAGATTTCTCAGCAGAGACCATGAAAGCAAGGAGAACCTCCAATGAGGTATGCCACACCCAAAAGAAAAATAACTACTATCCAAGAGTACTGTACCCAGCTAGGCTCTCATTCATAGCCAAGGGTCAAATAAAAATCTTCTAAAGCAAGGGAAAATTGAAACAATATATCTCCACCAAACCAGCATTACAGAAAATCCTCAAAGATGCTTGTTGAAAATCAACAAGAACATAATCCTGGCAGAGAAATGGACCCTAAACCAGATTACTAGAGCAAGAACTACAAAAGCGCACCTCTTAAAAAGTTGGAAATAATGAAAGGAACTAACAAACACCTCTCAATTCTAACTCTCAATAGCAATGGACTTAACTCTCCAATTAAACAACATTTACTGACACTTTGGATCAAAAAGCAAGATTCATCTTTCTGCTCTCTTCAAGAGACACAGCATGCTCACCAAAGCAAACATATTCTGAAAGTTAAAGGCTGGAATAAAATCTACCAAGCTTTAGGGTGTTCTTGTTTGTGGTCTTTTGGGTAGATGCCCAAAAGTGGGGCTGCTGGGTCATAGGGGAGCTCTTTGTGTTTAGCCTTCTGAGGAATCTCCATACTGCTTTCCAGAGTGGCTGAACCAGTTTACATTCCCACCAACAATGAAGTAGGGTTCCCTTTTGGCCACATCCCCTCCAACATTTGTTACTGTTAGTTTTCTTGATAAAGGACATTCTTACTGGGGTGAGATGGAATCTCAATGTTGTTTTGATTTGCATTTCTTTTATGGCCAGTGATGTAGAGCACTTTTTCATATGCCTCTTGGCCATTCTCATTTCCTCATCAGAGAAGTCTCCTTTTAAGTCTTTAGCCCACTTGTTGAGGGGGCAGTTGGTTCTTTGCGGTTTTGTTTTGGAGGAATTTAATTTTTTCAGTTCTGCATATATTTTAGATATGAGGCCTTTGTCTGTTGTATGGCCAGTAAAGATCTTTTCCCAATCTGTGGGCTTTCTGTTTATCTTGCGAGCTATGTCCTTTGCCGTGCAGAAGCTCTGCAGTTTGATGCAGTCCCATTTGTCCATCCTTTCCTTGATTTGTAGCCTTTCTGGGTCTTTGTTAAGGAAGTTTCATCCTGTGCCAAGGAGCCCAAGTGTTTCTCCTGCTCCTTCTTTTAGTGTTTTCAGAGTATCTGTTTTTATCTCGAGGTCTTTGATCCATTTGGACTTGTTTTGTTTTGTTTTTGGTCCATTTCCACCACATTATCATAGCCTCAAGGTCTTTTCAGGTTTGCATTCCTAAATCCTTATCCTGCTGCTGTTATTCTCTTAGGTGCAAGTTCTCTGTTTTACTCAATCTCTTGATGTCATTCCTGGTAGGAAAGAAATGGCAAAGGAGGAATTGGGGAAGCACTTACATTGGGAAACAAGAATCCCTGTCAATCATCACTTGTGTCTCAAGGGTATGGACTGGATTTAGGAGCACCTTTTTTTCTCTCTCTCTGATAAAAGGTATAAGGCTCAGTTAATAACAGTCAGAAGTGCAGGAATATGAGACAGGAATTACTAGAGGCTACCACAGTGCATGCCTTCTTGCAAACTTAAACCATCTCACACTATTAGGTTTGTTATTCATCAGTTCCATTCAAGATAACTCCACAACAAATATTCCAAGGGTTATGAAAGAACTGAAGTGAAGTCAGGAATGAGGCAGCTTCTCAGATGTCATGCTAGCCTGAGTTGTTACTCTTCTTTATGCTGGTTGTGTGATTTGAGTATGGTTTTCCTTAATCATGAGGTCTTTTGTTGGGAGTTTGATCCTCAGTGTATGGGTACTGGAAGATAGTATTGCACTTCAAGGACGGCTTGAATTGGTTGTAATCACTTCACAGTGAGCATGGCCTTCACAAGGAACTACTATAATACTTTTGGGACCCTGCGTAGTGTTTGCAAGAAGGATTTTATGAAGAAACAGCTTGGCCTCCTCTCTTATCATGAGATTTATTCTCTTTCTCCTCTTCTCCTCTACTCTGCCCATCTCTCTCTGTTTCTCTCTCTGTGTCTCTATCTCTCTGTCTCTCTCTGTGTCTTTGTCTGTGTGTGTGTGTGTGTGTGCTGGTCCTGAGACTTGAATTTAGAGTCTTGGGCACTATCTCTTAGTTCTTTTGTTCAAGGATAGCACTCTACCACTTGAGCTATAGCTCCAGTTCTGGCTTTTTGGTAGTTCATTGGCTATCAGAGCCTCACAGACTTTCCTGCATGGCTGATGTTGAACCATATTCTTCAGAGCTCAGTCTCCTGATTAGCTAGAATTACAGGCATGAACCACTAGTACCCAACTTGTTCTACCATGAGGGTTTCAACAGAGCTGAGCCAATACAAGTATTGTTCCCTTAAAGCTCCCAAACTGCAAGCTGAATGAATTTGTTTGCTTTATAAAGAATTCAAGCTTGGAAATTTGATTATAGTTAACAAAACATTCAAGACTATATCCTGAATTCACATGAACAGGACTACTTTATCAAATACAAAATTCCTAAGCAGAATGTCTTTGCTAGCTATTAATCAAGTAATTTTTCACATAGAATATTTCAGCCAGAAGAAAATGTTCATGTTCCACATATACATTGTTTAAAACAAATATATTCTTTATTCACATGATTTCAATCCCCAGGAAGTCAATAACCAAAGAGTCCATATGAGGAAAAATTGTTGCCATGCTGTAGGGAAGTAGTATTTTGCAATTACCCTCTTGGATCTACATAGGTTATTTGTTAGGTCCTCTCCCTGAGAGCTCCATGTAGATGCCCCCACCTCATTAAGTCTCCACCCAGTTACCTAGGTAACCTGCAAACCTGGAGGCAGTTACCTCTCCTTTCCCTGAGGTCACATCCTAATCCACCTGGCCACACCCCTTGCCCTTGCCCTAGATATAAGGCAGGGCTGGGTGGGGGTAGCTCTTTCTCTCTCTTTTCTCCGGCCATGGATCATCTTGGCCACAGGCCAGCAGTTTGGTAATAAACTTTCTCTCCTGCCTGAATGCTGCATGGTGTTCTCCTTTACCGACTACCTACTTTAAAAAACCTAACATATATGCTGCTGTGACTCAGATGGAGCTTAAGAGTCAGGACAGGTGGAATTCCCATCTATTTTTCTTCTTTTTCTGGGAGTATCCCCAGTCCTGAAGGCCCTTCTTCCGCGAACTGAACTGCTGCGAGTCGCCACAGGGCACTTTTCACTAATACCATTTCTGGCCTCCACATCCATCTCCACCTCCACACCACTTGTCTACCCTGGTGAGTGAAACTGCTGCTGCTCCAGTTCTCTGCAACTACGTCCGCCGCTTCTGCCGTTTCTGCCCGGTAAGCTCATCCACTCACCAGGCGCCTCCCTCCCATGCTTTTTGGGTTTTGCATCACAGTCACACCAGAGCCGGGACACTGCTAGCACGCCTCTTGACAGTGCAATGAGGCCTGCTCGAAATACTCAAACAGATACAGTTTTTGGCACTGCAATGGTAAATAGTCAGAAGTCACTTATATTCAGGCTCTCTCTCTCTCTTTTCCTCTCTCTCTTCCTTTTTCTCCCTCTCTCATCTGCCTGCTTACTTGCTTACTTTATAAAAACTCCAAGTTGTACCATCCTGATAACGTGCCTTGCTCACAAAGCTGCCTCTTTTCACAGACCTCCGATACTGAGGCTTGACCACCAATGTGCTTTGTCAGCAAAGATATCTAAAAGTTCTTTTCTCTAGCATTGACCACGTGGTGGATATTGGGTTTAACAGGCATCAGCTCAGGCACCATTATGCCATGCCAAGTGTTCTCTGTTAGTGTGTTTGTGTCCTGCCACCCCCCTCAACATGGCATCCCACTGGAGTTGATCAAAATATGGTTTCTCCATTTGATAATCTGAAAATTGTTGTTTGCTAGAAAAATTGTTTTTCTAACCAACTACATGGTTCTAAAATATTGGGCAAAAAATAAATGTCATTTACTATTGGAATTCTAAAAGAGTCTACTGCTGAAATTCATTTTTGCATGCTGTAAAACCTATGTGCACAGTGTGTATGTGTGTTCCAGGTGTGTATGTCTGTGTAAATGTCATTTGTTAGTGAAGTCTCAGAAAAGGGAACTGAAGAAACAGTGTAGGAAGAAGATGGTATGGGTATGTCTTAAATTCATATAAGACAAAAATTGTTAAATTGGTGTACAATTGTTGGCTGTGACTTAAACACTGATGTAAAGCCAGTATGCCATTCTTTATATATCCATCTAGCTATATATCTGTGCTAAAACTCATCACATCTACTGAGTTTTGTCATTGCAGAATTCTGGCAAGTAATTGGTCAGTTCTTGACAAGATACAGGTAAGCTCTAGTCCCCTTGTTCTCCTTGTTGTTTTAATTGGAAATAAAAATGGGCTTTTGTGGCAAAGACCCCTTAGATTGCAGTTCGAAGCCAGCCCGGCCAGAAAATCTCTCAAACTCCATCTCCCAACTAACCAGCGAAGAGCCAGGCTGGAAGCATGGCTGAAGAGACCGATCTCTAACCAGCCAAATGCTGGAAGTGGAGCTGTGGCTCAAGTGGTAGAGTACTAGCCTTGAGCAGAAGTGCTCAGGGACAGTTCCCAGGCCCTGAGTTCAAACCCCGTGAATGCCAATGGGGGCAAGCCATCCCAGCAACAAGCACCTAGACCACTGGGACTCAGCCAGTTCCAGGAACAAGTATCATGGAGTGGAGTAAGAGGAAAATGATCGCATCCAAAATGGAGTCACTTTATCTCACCCTTTGAAAATTAATCAGAGCCGGGGGAACAAGAGATAGTAGTTTGTCCATCTAATGTCCATGCCTGAGTATAAGAACTGTCCAAGTCATCCAATTTTTAATTTTGTGCCCTAAACCCTTCCTTTTGCCTTAATATTTTTTTTGCCCAGCCCCTGCCTCATGAGACTTCTTCCAGGCTTCATTCAAGGACTGGCATCTACCACCAAGGGACCCTGCTGCTCGCCTTCTCCAGGAGGGGCCACATTTCTGCCTTTTTAAGTCTACCCTAAAGACCACAAACAAGAACACACTAAAGCCACCAGAACAACAATGTTCATCACAGCACAATTTGTCATAGCTAAAATATGGAGCCCTCCGTAGATGAATGGATCAGGAAAATGTGGTACATATACACAATGGAATTTTATGTGTCTATCAGAAAGAATGACATTGCCCCATTCGTAAGGAAATGGCAGAACTTAGAAAAAATTATACTAAGTGAAGCAAGTCAGACCCAAACAAACATGGACTCTATGGTTTCCCTCATAGGGAATAATTAGCACAAGTTTAGACTAGTTACAACATAGGATCACAAGAGACTAATAGCTAAGCCCTTATGAATGCAGAAGATGATGCTAAGTGAAATGAGCTCCATGTTATGGAAATGACTGTTATATCACTGTTGTAATTACTTTAAACATGCCATGTGAAACCATTGAAACTATTGTTGATGATTCTCTTGTATCCCCTTCCTGTGGTTGTCCCTGCACTATCACTGTATCTCATCTGAGTACCCTGGATACTGTATATACTGGTATTAGAACTAGGGAAGTGAAAAGGAATATCAAAATCAAGAGACAAAGGATAAAAAGACAAATGACTCCAAAAGCAATACTTGCAAAACCAACTGAACAACTCATGAGGGGAGAGGGAAAAGGAGAGGGGGAGGGGAAATGAGGAGGAGGTAACAAACAGTACAAGAAATGTACCCAAGGCCTAACGTAAGAAACTGTAACCTCTCTGTACATCAATTTGACAATAAATAAGTATAAAAAATAAAGTAATATCTACCAAGCAAACAGCCCCCATAAATAGACTGGATTTGCAATCCTAGTATCAGATAAAATTGACTTCAAATTAAAATCAGTAAGAAGGGACAACGAAGGTTATTATATACTAATAAAGGAATCTCTCATACTGAAGGATATAACCATCCTAAATATCTATACACCAAATTCTGGAGCACTCAACTTCATGAAATAAACACTACTGACTCAAAACACTCATAGATACAAACACATTGACTGTTGGAGACTTTAACACACCACTGTCACATCTGGACAGATCGACACACCAAAAACTCAACAAAGATACCTCAGAACTAAACAATTGCATACATCAACTAGACTTAACCTACATCTATAGAATATTACACTCAGAAACACCAGAATATACATTCATCTTGGCAGCACATGGGACATTAAGTTTTTTAAATATATTCTGGGTATGAATCCACTATTGGATGAATAGCTGGCAAAGATTCTCATCCATCATCTAATGCCTCTTCAGTCTATTCATTGTTTCTTATACTGTTCATATACTTTTCAAACTTGATGCAATTCTGCTTGTCAGTTCTCATTATTATTCTCTGTTTGTCACTATAATACTGGATTTGTCTTCCTTAGTTTCTGTATGTTATTCTCCCAAGTTGATCCACTATGTTTCTCGCTGCTCTGCCTCGAAGAGTCAAAAGTCTTATCTTCATTGTCCTGGATTTCTGATTCTAAATACTACCTGGATGAGTTTGCCCATGCTATTCTTTTACAGATCCCCACAACATCTAAATTCATGCTTTCTTCTCAGTTCTCTCTGGAGATTCAGACCATTGGTCCTCAAGTACCTTTGCAGCTTCATTAGGGTCCATTTCCATTTTATACTGAAGACATTTTCAGTTCACAGTGTGAACTGCCTAGAATAAAAGCTATCATCATGTGATACTGTTCAACAAACTTAGATATGTTCAATTAAATCGTAGTGTAAATTATAAAAAATAATTGACAAAAACACAGTTCTGCAAAATGGAGGAATTCTAGAAAGCCAACATGCTCGCATCTCTACGATCACTGATTGCATTTATTTTTCCTTTCTGGTTTCTTTGTAATTTAATGTTCCCCTTGTGGATTAAAGACTAATGAAGCTTCAAAAGTTTCTGCCATGGTCCCAGACAGTAACTCATGCAGAAGAAGCTGGGTCATTAAGCTAAAAGTCTCTTGATGAGCATCTCCTCTAACAAGCATAAAGGTGATCTTGACCCATATTGTCATTCAGGGACTAAATTCTGGATTCCCAATAATGGAAACATAATTGAATTTCATGCAGGAAAGGCAATTAGATCAAAAGTTTTAGTGAACTTTGCTTTCCCGTTGAATGACATGTTGACAAAGTACTTACACATAGGAGTTTGAAACATATATATATATATACACACACACATACATACATACATATGGGGCAGATAAGTTACTAAAAATGTGGAATGTGCTCTATTTCTTCAGTCATTTAGATTTGTTTTTAACTATAAAATTTTCAGTAAACAGACTTTTTGAGAATATTTCCATTGTCTTCTGTTTTAGTCTTTGTGAATAAAAGTAGCTACTTTCAACCAGTATAAAATGCAAATCTTTTACAAATCTGGTTGCTTTCAAATTTTCTATATCTCTTTTTTTTAAACATTTGGCTTTAGCAAGCTAGTTCATTGCTTTTTTTCCTACTGCCTCAATTTTAATGATTTAAGTTTTTTGATTTTACTAAAATTTGAATATTTCTTTTTTCCTATTTTCAAAATATACTTCTATGCCAAATATTCTTCTCTTTCTATATCCCCAATTGGCAAGAACTGTTATATAACCCCACTTGTTCAAGAATTTCTAGGTTTTCAACTCATTATTCTTCATTTAGTTAGTGTAATTGTTGCTTTTTGAATTCAATTTTATCTAAACTTTTGCCACCTTTCTCCAGTTCCTTTTTAAAATTATTCTAGCAAAAGTTTAATTATAGTTCTATTATTGCTTTTCAGTTCTATAATCCCTATTTAGTTCTCTCAATGAATAGACAGTGATATTCCATGCCTGTCATCTTAATATAAACATATTTTCCTTCAGGTCCTTGAACATATTTTATATAGACTGCTCTGTTTTCTTTATCTGATTATCACAACATGTGGACACCTCAGGTTTATAGTTTTCTGACTGCTTTTTTGTCTTTAGATCCTACTTCTCATGATACTTAGTTCACATGATATTTCTTCAAAGGTGTGTTGTTTCATTGTTGTTTTGTGCCGGTAACCTTGGAACCTGGACAATGTCCCTAATCTAATGTATTCAAGGCTAGTTCTCTACCACATGAACCATGGCTCTAGTTCCTGCTCTTAGGTGGCTACTTGGAGATAAGAGTCTTATGGACTTTCCAGCTTGGGTTGGCTTAAAAAGATCAACCATCAGATGTTAACATCCCAAATAGCTAAAATTACAGGTGAGATATGGGCACCTGGCTATTTCTTTTAATTTTAAATGGACATTTGTGGATATAATTAAATCTATATAATGTTGTTTTCCTCTGGACAATGTTATTTTTACTCCTCTCACTTAAGTAAGCTAGAGAGAAACTATGGTCTGTCTCCTTTGTGAGGAAAGCTGCTAAGGTTCCTGCTCACTTCTTCAGTCTCACAGAAGTTATGCCCTTTGAGGATGAATGGGGCCTGGCTTCCATAAATATTGCTGAGGAGTAAGCCAGGGTTTCAGAAGAACCCATATGCAGAGCCCAGGTTCCCTTTCTACGTGTTTTCCTACTTTATTGCTCTCACACTTTTAAGCCCTTCTTGGGGACTCAAACCTCATCCTCTGATTCCCTAAACCACTAAGGCTGTGGCTTTTGTCTTGAATTCTAGCCATCTGCTGTCATGTGAACCTGGAAGTGCCTTTTGACAAAAAGCCCTGGAACCATGAATCTTACCCAGTTACATTTCATTAGGGAGAAAATCCCTTCCAGTTTCTGCTTTTGGGGGTCATTTTCCCATGCCTTCAAATAAGCATTTTCATATTTGCCTCCAGAGTTTATTATTATCACTTCCAACTCTGCTTCTATTATTGGAATTGGAATAAAGTGCTTCACTTTTTATTTCCATCATCATGAGGCATTATGATTCAAATATTTTCGATCTATAAAAACTGGCAGCTCATTTCTTACTCTGCCAAGAATAGTTCTTTGCTATACTCTATTCACACAAATGTGCTTAGACACCACCCAGAAACTTCTCAATTAGTCCTAAAAACAACATTTCAGATAGGCATTTTTTATCAAATTTGCCCCTGCAAATGGAGTACTGGGAGAGACGCTGCTGTTTTAGAGAAGTTAAAAAAAAAAGTGAGAAAGAGTACAAAACTCTTTTGTACTCACCGTAATCTATTGATATTCTCCATCACTGTCTGTCTGTTGTTTCTCCTTTGTCCTCCCTCTCTCACTCTTTCTATGAAAAACAAGTATGTCTGAAGTCTGCCTCCTGCAACTGCATCCTGCTGATGGGTATCAATTAGTAAGCATAGCTTAGTCGTTATGGTCATGGGCTTCAGAATGGGATATATGTAGTCTTTTGGTTTACTCCTTATAATGAAATTGCTCAAATCTGTAAACACGGCATGTCTGTAATAACACAAAATTTCTGTGAGAATTAAATGTGGTATCCTGAGCATTGTAACGGATGTACACAGAATCTGCGTGACAGAAATGACATTTTACTGCAAGTATTAAATAGTTTTACTCAAAGATAATAATAGTTTAAGCTTCTTGCAATAAAATTAAGAAAAGTTGTTTATGGTACACTTACACCAGACACCTATCACAGCTAGACAGATTCCAATAACATAAAATGAGAAGTAAAAAACTAACACAAATTTACTGGATGTATACCATGCAAAAAGAGCTGAAACATTTTCAATATTTATTTATGTTTTATTTATGTAAAATTGTACAGCAAATAAGAATTTCATTTTTAGAGAAAAAGAGCCTAAATTTTTGAAGACTTATGCTTAGTAACCCAACATCATGAAAAAGTATTTCAGTCAGTAGAATTATAATCTACCTCATCTCCTACTGCACATCTCCTACCACATCTCCTGCTGCAAAAATTGGGTTACTCTAAATCTATTATGACTGCTGAGCCATCCTCAAAACTTATTATCAAAGCACTGCCCATGTTTAAATGCATTTTGGACTTTCTTTTCTCAGTGTCTCTACCATCCCCCTCAGTTTGGTGCCTTAATTGCCCTTCCTTCAAAATCTCATGCCACGGTAATCTGATTACAATCCGATTCTTCTGTCTTTCTCTTTACTCATTTTTTTTTATTGTATTGATTCCAAAAACTTAGTTTTATGATGGTCAAAAACCTTTCATATGGTACATAATTACATATTACACTGCTTTAGGCATCAAGAAGAATGAATTCAATTTCCACAGCCTTACCCCTTCCTTAAAGAATCTAAATGTATTTTTCATTATATAATATGTGACTTCTTATTGTTTACCTAGAAAAGATATTCTGCACCAGTCCATGGATACAGGCAGTTCATAAAAAAATTATCTCCATTAGGGCACTGTATAACACATAAGATTTGCTATATAAGTACTTCAAAGTATTTCAGACCATTGGAAAAGGAATTTCAGAACTATAATCCCGGGTATTATATACAAATTACTTAACATTAGTTCTAAAATATTGCAATGACAGATTACATAGTTTCTTTACCAAAAGACAAATTATAATGATTGAGGAGTATAGCATTTACTACATTTAGGTTTGATCAATTTGTGTAATAATTACTACTCTAGTGGCTCTCATAAAAAGGTCTCTGCAATAATATCAGATGTATTTAATAAACACCTTAGTTCACAATAAATAGAAAAATGTAAAGGTGAAAGAAGACTGACATACTATGTGTCTCAGTATAATTAAGGGAAATCAGACATGGGCAAACATTTGTACATCCAGTCCAATAAACAATAATGATGCACAAAGAATTTGTAGTTCATTGGAGAAGAGAATGTGATGTTTGTTTTTAATCTCACTCCACTAACTATAATTTATTATTAATACCAAAAACATTCAAGTGGAATACATCAGTGTGTCACATAATGCTAACTTCCAAGATCTGACTACAAAATACACTACAGTAATTTATCATAATGGTCAACTTTAAAAATATCCTGTAGTAAATGTTCATTAATAATTTATAAACCATCAAAATATATAAAATAAGGAAATGTTAGTACCCTGACCGGGATTAAAAACACAGACTTCCGTAATAGATTTCAAAATAGAAAAAGAAAGAAAAATAATATAGAAATAACTTGCATATACCAGAAAAAAACTAGCCAGAAGAAAATAAAAATATGAATTAAGCCTGGGAGTCCATATCGGTAGTTTCTCCTATTCAGATGGCAATAATAAGAAGGATTACAGTTTGAAGCCGGTCTGGGCAAAAAGTAAGAGTCCTCTCCATTCCAATCAGTAACCCTGGTCTGATGTTCTCTCCTATAACCTCAGTGATGTGGGAGAGTAAATAGAAAGATTATGTTCATGTTGTCTGGACCAAAAATGCTCCACCTTGCTTTAAAAGATAAGGAAACAAAAACATACAGGAATATAAATCCAATGGTCCAGCACATGCCTAGCAAATGTGAGGCCTTTAGTTCAAAAGAAAGGAAAGAAAGGAAGACAGACAGGAGATAAATGAAGGAATAAAGAGGAAATATAAAATACAAGGAAAGAAGATAGGAAAGAAAAGATAGAAGAATACATTTTAAATATTTCTGTCACTAAAGGTAGGTTAAATGAGTGGAGAAAATTTGAGACAATTATTTGGGGTAGAATAGGACTGATGGATCAGTGTAAATCTAATTACTTGTAGTCCTTTGTAGCTTAATTAAGTGTCTCCAGAAATAAAGATGTGGTCCTTTATCTAGATCTTTCTTCAACTTCTCTTTCCCTCAACAACATATTACTTATTTAACACAATGAATACAGAACCAATCAGGTACATGTGATTTTCCATATTTTCTTCTGAAAAATGCTTATCAACTTCTCACATGTTACACCCCCATTCCAAAAACTAATATTCTGAGTTCTCAAGCATGCACTTGACACTGCACGGGCTCAGGGTCCTGGGACAGATCTTGCATACTTAATTACTGCCTTCTTCCATCTGGTGCAAGCATGCCATCTGCAGACACGACTGTGCATTTCCGCCAGACACGGGGAAGAATTCAACCAAAGAAAGGTCCAAACGATGGAGTTTTTGTGTGATTTCTGGTATTCTGTAGCATTTTTTTTTTTTGGATTTCGGTAAATTTTAAAAATCATTTATGCCAGTTAGATTACCTTACACATGATTTAGGCAATATATTTATTTACAGTCCAAAGGAGTTTAATCCTCTGCCTAAAAATAAAACATGTTGAAGGCTAACATTGTATTTTGGAGCTGGTAGGAAAATCATAAAATTAAAAATGGATGTGGGATGAATTTTTCCACAAGTGATTAAAAACTAAACTACCAAATGAATACCTGTGAAACAACTCTATTTGAATTACTAGCTAAACTGAATGCTAGACTTCCAACACAACATTTACTATATTGTAAAGGCAGAGACAGAAAAAAAAATGTGTGTGTGTGTGTGTGTGTGTGTGTGTGTGTGTGTGTGTGTGTATGTTGTTCCAGAATAGAGATCCTTGGTATATTCCTCCTCCGTCATGTACCTCCTCACCTTGTGGGGTCAAGTTGAAATTGAGCCACTCCCGGGTAAATTCATTTTCCAATGCAACACCTAACACTAAGTGCTTGGTGAAGTTTCAGACCCATAGTTTCTAACCTCAAAACACATCAACCCTCTTCTCATTCTAGAAAATCTGAAAACTCCAGAAAAAAAAAAATGCCCCACAGCTTTATAAAGGGATCAGAAGATCTGCCTTCTCCCTTTCCTTGTGGCATTCAATATGTGTTTGACATCGCATTTCTGCTGCACAGGATGTTTCCTTACAGGAAAGTATTATTTATACAATAAAACATTGTAACAAAATATGATGCAGGAAACAGATGACTGCTGGGATGAGGACCGGTAATTATGCTTCCTTTGATTTCAATTGTGTTCAATTCACCTTCTATTAAACTGGTCAGATAAGAATCAGCTATAGATGGTATCAATCAAGGGTTACTTATTCCATTCTAGAACTCAGTCCATCACATTTTTTACATTATATATTTTTTTTCCGTTGGTGTATCATCTCATTGAAAGGAAAAAGCAAGTCCTACAATTCTCGGACAGCCATTTATATTTATCATTCACTCAACAAACACTTCCAATGTTCACCCGATTGTCACAAGAAGTGTGGACACAAATGGGAGCAAGACCAACACAATGTTTGCCATGAAGGGCTTACAGTGGAAGAAGGATGCATGCCGGGAGACAATGCAATCAATAAGCAAATAAATTATGCTCAGTCAGTAAATCATCATTAAATATTTATTAAATGAAGCCTTTGTGGCTAACTTAGCCCTTATTGATCTCTCCTTTGATCTTTCTGAGGAGGAGAGCACTTACGTTTTGTAACATCGTTTAGCTAAGTAAGTTTCCCTAGAAATGGGACAATGGATTACATTCCGTGGCTATCTTGATACACTCAAGTAGGAACTCAACAAGTGCTTGACCGATGTGCTGGAGGAAGTGGGAGGGAGGAATGAAGTAATCAATACAAAGGTGTAGAGGGAAAAAAAGAAGAAAAGAGGGGAAAGTGATTCTAGGGGAGATATTTCTGACCTCATGGAAATAATTCCATGGACATAGTATCAAACTTATGGTGGCTAAACACAGAGCTAGATATGGAACTGTTTTAGTTCCGATTAAGCCACTGGGTCTCTCAGGGTGCATTGCTAGATCTGGACCCCAGATGTGTGATGCATGCACAGAAAACAGAGGACACACCTTAGAGTACTCAGACTTGCATAAATCAAAGTAGTTTTATTCTTATAGTTTATTCTAGTTTATAGTTATTATAGTTTATTATAGTTTTATTCTTATAGTTAATACCTCTGTGTTACTTTTCCTTATCCTCTTTCACCAGATCCATTTGTTTGATAAGTTTAGTATGTTTTATTTTACTATTTTAGTAGATACACATGATATTCCTGTTATTCTAAATGCTAAATTGCCTAAAAGAAATTATTGCTGCTGTTTACTTGATTTCCTAAATCCATTGCAGTATTACTTTTATATTGCATTTTTCCTAACTGAAACTTTCTTGCTTTCCCAAAAGGAGCAGATTAAATTCAAGTTAAATTGAATTAAATTTCAAGGGTTAAATTCAAGTCACATCAGTAATCGGTACCTTTCTTTACATATCCTCCATTATAGCTAACACTTGGCAAACCCAAACTTACATACGCACTCATTACCTGAGAAACACAGGTAAGGACACCCTTGACACCGACCCTACTGGATTCTGCTTTGCCTGGGACTAACCCACGTTGGCACCAACTACCTAGTGAAAGAATAAGGTTCTGTTGTGTGAATTCTCGGTGAATGGTGCCTTCTAGTGCTACTCAAGTGTAGGAGACTTGGCAGCCCAATACATGGCTGCCTCTGTACTGCACCACAATAGCAGGAACCTTGGCAGCTAGTCAAGAGCTAATGAAAATCTCAAAGGTACAAAGATGCTCTCAGAGCTCTGGGAAGCAAGAGCGCTTTCAGCCTATTTCTAACAGGTGCATCAACAGAAATAACAGAGGCCTCTTGGACATAATAGCAAATAAAAATTGTAAAAATAAGCATGCATATGTAAATACTGTTTTATATGAGTCAAAATGTCCTCTTGTAATATCTTGCCAATGCCCAAAGGAGTATAAAGTAGACAGCACCAAACGTTTGTTAAAATGGTCTAAACAATAAATACATGTGGCTGCATTTTGAAATTCCACAGTGTGGACTTTTTGCTTCCACTTTGGCAATATTGGAGCTGTCTCTCACTTTGGCTTTAACTGAGTAAATATAATTTTAGTGGTCAAAATATGTGTGGGACAATATGATTTCATTTGGACTTTGTTCCTAGACAGTAATCCAAAGAGACCATGATTTTGTTTGCCAATAGACTACTAGAAACTGGAAGAGAAGGAAAGGCAAGACTTTTTATCACTTTTCAATCTCTGACTTTCTTTATGCTATTGTGGTTACTCATTCTTCAATGACTAAGTAGCCACTAATGCAAGATTGAAAGAAAGGGAGCGATCTCTCCCATGTCTTCTCTCATGTTGAAAGGGTGACATAAGTTCAGAACAGGAGCTCAAGCTACATGGACAACCATGGAGTATGGGATAACTGGTATAAATACATATGTGTGCATGCATGCACGCGCGGGAGCACACACACACACACACACAATTGCGAACATGTCTTAGATAAAATGCCTGAATTAGCAGAGGACAGATTTGGTATTAACATCACTTCAGTCAGGAGTTTTAATTTGGGTGCACTATTTAACTTTTTTATTTTCTATTTTCTTTATTTAGAAAAAATAAGCACTGGCCTGTTTTCACATCAAATCTTTGTTACACAGTATAAACAAACTAGCATGTGTAACTGCTTTATAAATATTTTTCTTATAATCCACATTTGGGTTTCCCTAGTTTTCAATGTACAGTGTTCCTGTAGGCTACAGTTTGAAAATAGCAAAAGAAAAGTCATGCATAGGAAAAGACATATAAATAATAGAATGGCAAACTTTCTCAGTTCCAATAAATAGAACAGGGAGATGTAGTAGACTTGATAACATTGTTATTTTAATAGACAATGTAAAGTTCAGCAAGCATTAGTCTAGATTCACGCTGGTTACTCTCGAGTAGCACACTGACAAACAGTTTCTGCATTACAAGTCATAGATCTTTTAGTCCAGCGTAAAGCAAGCTTGTGTTACTGCCTCCACATCGCAGGCAGCCTGTGTCACTTGGGCTGCTTTGCTGCCGCCTCACTGTTTCAGCAAAAGGGATGTGACTCAGTTATATCGTAGCTCCACATTGTGGATAGATTTAGAAAATGTTCCGTGAGTGAAATTTCCTCCTGTGTACTGAGATCTCTGGTATTCTACATACAGTATTGCCACTTAAAAAGGTGTACTGTCAAAGCCTAATTTGTTTGGATTCTCAAATTACAAACCAATATTTAGTGATCTCTTGTTTGGATTTTGATTATTTAACATAATTCATAAGTTAGTTGAGGTGAACAATGATTTTTTTTGCTCACAGTAGAATTCTCTTCAGAATAATTTGTGTCAAAATAAATGATTTATTATTTTATTGCTCAAATTCAAAGTGTCTTTCAAACGTAGTCTAAATATACGGATGGGTGGGTATGTAGCTGGGGTGGTAGAGAATGTGCCTAGTATTTGTGAAACACTGGATTTGAAACCCACTAAACATTACATTACATTAAAAAATAATCTAAAGAATCTATGTTTATGTGATTAGGTTAGTAAAATTAAATAGCTTCTGAATGTCATAAGGCACTGTATCAGGTAATATCAGATATAAGTAGACTATTGTTACATCTACAGTCTCTGAAGAAATATTTATGCTTACTTATTAACAAGACAATGTATAACATTACATAACATAATTTGAAAAAAAAATAAATGAAAACAAGCCTAACATGGCCATAACAGACTCCATAACATTAGGTTTTTCAGTATTTCCTTCAAAATTTCCCTATCTGTAAGAGAAAAGTTAAATATTTCTTTGGCTTATAGGAGACATTGTACAATTTACATTATTTAGCTAATGGAAATTCTAGAACAGAAACAATCCCCAATTGCTTTCTTTCTTTTCAGAAGCAGAGGAAAGTGCATCACAAAGTTCAGCCACCTTTCATGGAACCTCCCTGTAGCTCCACTGTGCTATTCTTCTACAGTATCTAAGGAGGGTGACGCACTAAGTTATTTTAATGCAAAAAATGATATGATTTAGACCAATTACCTGCCACCACTGATTAAGTAAAGGGCAATCTGTTAATTGCATAAATTGCCTTAAGAATGTGTATTCCTAAATCTTAGACTTCACACCACAACCCTCTGTAAAGGCTGACTAGTGCCATATGCATCGAAAAAATGTAGTGAACCACTTTCTGACGCTCATTGTAGAAAAAGTTGTTTTTGTTTCCTAAGATTTTTTTTGGAGTACTGGGTTTTGAACTTAGGGAATTGGATTGCCAAGGCAGTGGCTCTACAAGCTTAATCGCACCTCCTTTGCTTTTCTTAATTTTTGAATAGGGTCTTGTTTGGGCATTGAATAAAGTCTTGTTTTTGTTTGTTTTGTACAGGCTTGTGCAGTTTCACCTTGATTCAGGCATGTGCCACATTGTGTTGGTTAAGATGGGGAGGGGGGGCGTCTCATGAATGTTTTCCTAGACTGGCCTCAAACTGTTATCCTCCTTATCTCAGTCTCCCCAGTAGCTAGGACTACAGGTCTGAGACTTTGTGGCCTGGCTTACTCTCTGTTTTCATGTTACATATCCATAAGAATTTTCCCTGTACATATATATTAAAACTGATTTAGTATACTCAGTATGTTTTATCATGATAGAGTTTTGCATACTCTGTTTAATATTACTCTTCATTAAAAAAGAAATTAGAGAAATTCATGTGTGAAAAAGGCACTTGCTTACTGGAACATATTCTCAGATAAGTTGCCAGAAAATTCTGAACTTCCAGTTAATTCTCTTGAAAACATCAGTCAGCTGAGGAAACTCATGTAAGCTGACATACGGTTTGAATGTATATATATACACATATATATGCACTCCCATAGAGCCACATCCAACAAGACAATTACAGTTTCATCAAGTTGAATGTCATCCATTGAGTAAGTTACTTACAGTTTTGACACTTGCCAAGGAAAGTCAAAGAACATGTGAAAGGATTCCCACTTAGTTGTTAGCCAACTTTAGTATCTAAAGAAACTGTATTCATCATTAGCTGTCAGTCATTGGATAATTCCATCATTGGAAATTTCTACAGACAGGATAATTGCTGGGATTAAAGAGCAGTGAATTTAAAATATTGTAGTAGTGGCTAAAACAACCATCAAATGTTAATGGCAATGTGCCAGGTAAAAGGCATAGAACTAGTATCCAAAGTATAAATATCTTTTTTTTTTTTTTTTTTTTTGGCCAGTCCTGGGCCTTGGACTCAGGGCCTGAGCACTGTCCCTGGCTTCTTCCCGCTCAAGGCTAGCACTCTGCCACTTGAGCCACAGCACCGCTTCTGGCCGTTTTCTGTATATGTGGTGCTGGGGAATCGAACCTAGGGCCTCGTGTATCCGAGGCAGGCACTCTTGCCACTAGGCTATATCCCCAGCCCAAAGTATAAATATCTTGAGATGCACAAGTATGGCATACATTAAACAGCATGGATGAAAACTGTTGAGGATTTATTCATGTATAGGAAAGAGATTAATCATTTTTATATATAATAGTTTAAATCCTTAAGCATGTTCTTCAAGGTATGATTTTGATTGTCGACAAGCCCCAGTTATATAATTTATCCCATTACAATTTAACCACATTTACATTTCTATGTATATCTTTCAGTCATTCCTTAGGCACAAAGATACTGAGGGCCTTCTTCAGGTTTGGCAGGAGCTGTAATGATGAATTTTAGGATAGATAGATAGATAGATAGATAGATAGATAGATAGATAGATAGATAGATAGAGTAGACAGACAGACAGACAGACAGACAGTATTTCTCAAAATTAGTGTAAGGGGTCGCTGAAATTCTTAGTTTGCTCCATATCAAACAGCATTTATATGGAGGAAGGGTTGAGTCTTGTTCTACCAAAGACATGCTATGTTCTTCAAAATTTAGGTCTAGGGAACAATTAGAAGTCAAGGATGCTATTAGAAAGGATAGCTGGAATACAATCTCCTGAGGAAGAGTAAATAAATGTAATACTGTTGCTTCCACTTTAACAATATTAGTTAGTTGACTTAAACTTCCCATTGGGTCTCTCTCTCCTCAAGACAAGCGTAGTTTAAAGAAAACTTCAAGAAGTTATGAAATTTCTGAAAGGCAGCTAAAGAGAATAACCTCGACAGCTGAGAACTACTCAGGATCCATATGATGTGTTAGTTCAATGACACAGGGTTGGGTTCTCAATAGATGGGATGTAGCTAGAATCATAACAATGGGATGGCATAAAATTGTGAATGGTGTCCTTTTATTGAGTTTGTGGCTTTGTGTATTATTACAGTATATGTGAAATCATTCAAAAGCATTATTCTTGCTTACAGTTATATATATATATATGTTCATATAGGACAAAGGAGTTGGGGAGGTTTTATTTTATTTTTTACAATTAACCAAATTCAAATCATCTACAGAATTCACTTGTTCTCTAGAAATAGGTAAGGTGGCCTGTGTATGATTCAATTCATGTTTCCTGAACTTCATGTTACCCTTTACCAGTGTCACAAGACACAGCTCTGGAAATATTTTATCATATACTGGTTCAGAAAACAGCAAACTAAGCCATTACTTAGAAGAAATTCACTACACATTGGCCAGGCAGTTACTTAAAGAAAACTACAGTTCAAAACAAAGAAAAAATATTCTTAACTTTCTAAAGACAGTCTGCAGTCGAGGCTGGGCTGTACAATTTCAGCCTGAGAAACACTTAAATGCATATGCCACCATGCCCAGCTACATATTTAGTATTTTTAAAATTAAGTACTGTCAAAATTATTTGAAATTTATTTTCCTTATAGGTTTCTCTGCATATCTCCTAAAACAAAAGTTGCAGAATATTGCCATGTATGATTTATCTTTGATTTTATTGATCTGAAAGTACAATTTTGCCAATATTGTTAAGTTGATTGACCTATTTAACCAGTGCTTTGATAATTATTCAGAAAATTGTCCATCCATTTGCCATCCCTCTGTAATGGTGATATTTGCACTAGCAATGAAATCTTCCATATTTACACTAAAAAACACAGCGGTGTAAAGTGAGTGGTTTGGGGGAATCACAGGTAAAAGTAACAGAAACAAAGTTCTTGACACTTCCCACACTATTTTCTGAAGAAAAGTGCTGTGATTGAAGTTATTAACAATTATCGATTACAGATACATCATCTTGCTGCCAACATCTCTATATCTCTGTGTGAGTCAAGGCTCCTGCCTACTTCTTTCATTTATAATTCCAAACTAATAATTAACTTATTGCATAATCTCTTTTCCTACAATACACAATTTTACTGGTCAGAGATTTGTGTTCAAAAATCTGTTTAGGTTGGTAAATCTCTACCTGAATGTCTGTGTTACATCAAGAAAGAAAAATCTGTTGATTCTCAACTCAGTGGCCTATTCTCATACGACTGACTGAGTTTCAAAAGGGATACAGAAGTGTAATTTTAATGAAAAAAAATCTAACAGAATCTGATATTAGCTGGTTAGAGAAGCAGGTCTGAAGAGAACTGACTGATCTGTTGCAAAACTTGCCCTTTCATCTGAACATCTTAAAGGAAACATGCACTGACTACATTGAAACCATCTTGACATTATGGAAATAGTTCAAATAAAAACACTGATATAAAATACAATCTTGGATATTTCAGAATAAAGTTGATGACTATTTCCTAATAAGTCAGTTCATTTATCTAGCTTCTCCTTCCAATTAATATTATTTATAATATATATTATTATTATTTATATTATATATTTTACTTTATATATTATTTATATGTGTCTTTCTCAAAAATATGCTTCAAATTCTGCTAATTAAATCCTTTTAGCGCTTTTTGGTTAAAGTTCTATTTCATTTTCTTCTGCTCAATCAGAAATTAAAAACAAGTAACCCTTTATTACTTACACTTGGAGAAATTACTCAACTTGTCTGAAACTAAACTTCTGTAAAATGGGCATAATAAAGTAGTTACCTGGCCAGGCACCAGTGGCTCACATCTGTAATCCTAACTACTCAGAAAGCTGAGCTCTGGGAATCACAGTTTGAAGCCGGCCTAGGCAGGAAAGTCCCTGACATTTTAATCTCCTCAATCACAGAAAAGGCCAGAAGTGGCCCAATGCCTCAAATGCTAGCCTTGCTTTTGTTAAAGATTCACACAAAACAAACACATAGTTTAAAGTTCAATTCAAACTTCTGTACTTGAGGGAAAAGGAGAATCTTAGTCAACCATTCAGGAATAAAATTTGTTGAATTTTTTCTTTGCAGTTTGCAAAGTTAAAATTATAGCCCTTGATCAAGAGAAGTATCCTTAGAAATCTCTGCCACCTAGTGTACAAAAGTCATCCCACAGAATCTGAATGATTTACTTTAATTGTCCTACATTCCACTTCTGATCTCCAGATAATATTTGTGTATGTCCAGGTTAGTTTTGAAGTTATAATTTGCAGTGGGAATAATAATACACATTTCATTTGCTAAAGAGAATCTAGCCTGAGAATCAATATAGTGTTTTATTTTCATTTTAGCACACTTTAAAGTCCCATGTACAAATGCTTTAATATGGCAATAAGAGACTCCTGGGTCTGTTTTAGTCTTTCATTAGTAGCTGCCGCTTGTGTGTTGCAAGATACATGTTTACTGAGTAAGTTCCTTTGACCATTGGAGTGCTAATTAATGATGCGATGAAGCAAAGCTGAGGGTATCTTAATGGCAGCAAAATACAGCTCTTTAATTTGGAAAACATAGGTTTGTATTTCCTCCAGTAATAGCTCATGTGTTTAAAAATAACTATTGGGGAATTCAAAGAAATAGCAAAGCTCCTTTAGCTATAGTTTATGTTCAGAATTTCTCCTTGTGTTTCATTTCAGTTATAGATTAAGTAACTCTCAGCTAAATTTTATATTAGGGGTATAGGCTGTAATTGGTGAGGGTGGAGTAAAAGTATTTATAAAATGTGTCTAAAAGTAAAGTCAAATACAGTGCAGTCCCTTTCTTATTTACTTATTTTCATTTTCAAGCAACCAACTTCATTATTTGTTTCGGTAAAGGTAGAGGAAAAAATAGGTGTAGGCAAGATTCTGCTCATGAGCAGAGCCAATATTGTCCCAGGATTAAAAGCAATCCACAAGGAAACAGAATGGAGCCATGTTTTTCACTCTCTGCTCATTCTGCTGCTTGACAGGTAGGAGGAGATACAGATGCCTTCCCTTCATGTCAACCAAGAAATTCTATCTCGTTCCCTCACATTGCTTGTGCCTAAGTGAAGGCTCATATTCACACATTTCCAGTAACCTCTCACTGTATCACATGTCTTTCTTGTACTTTTGCTCTACTAAATCTGCCTATCAAAGACTCAAGATGAGGCCTTGTTAGATGAATGTGCTACACAATTACCAAACTATCCTCATAAGATCATTTCAGCATATTGAAACCCATTAATATTAGCAAGAATTCTCAGCAAGGGGAGGGGGAGTGGATATAAGAGAAAGAATAAGCCAGGAGCTGGTGGCTCAGGCCTGTAATCCTAACTTCTCAAGAATCTGAGATCTAAGGAATTCAGTTCAATGCCAGCCCAGGTAGAAAAGACAGTGAAACTCTTATCTCCAAAAAACTACTCAGAAAAGGCTAGAAGTGGTGCTGTGACTTGAATGGTAGAGTGCTAGCCTTGGACACAAAGAGGCTCAGGGACAATGCTCAGGCCTGAGTTCAAGGCCCAGGACTGAAAATAATAATGATAGTAATAATATAATAAGAAGGAGGAGGAGGAAGAGGAAGAACAGGAAAAAAAGGAGAAGAAGAAGAGGAGGAGGAGGACGAGGATGAGGAGGAGGACGAGGAGGAGGAGGACGAGGACGAGGACGAGGAGGAGGAGGACGAGGACGAAGACGAGAAGGAGGAGGAGGACGAGGAGGAGGAGGAGGACGAGGAGGAGGAGGAAGGAGGATTCATCTTTTTGGTTGTTTTGCTTTCTAATTTAACAAGCTTCTTTGGATGACAAACAGCAAGTTGTCCCAAAATTGCATCTGTTAAATAAAACATTAACCTTAAGCAAGAGATGTCAGGAAACTCTTCTAAATGACTTGTCATGACAGCAGGTTGTTGAACACTGAATAATGAATGTCATCCTTGCAAAGGAGGAGTTGACACTTTGGAGTAGCAATGTAGGAGCAAATGTCTGAGTGTGGATAATGCAGATGCTATCCACATGTCTTTGTGGGGAAAATAAGTGACAGTCACACTGTTCAGAGGAAAGATCCCAAGGAGTGACTTTTCAAATACTGATACTTACAGTACTAAATGACATTTGTACCTTAAAACAGTACACACGTCTATGTATCTACATAGACACACATACATGTACACCTACACACATACATACATATACAGAGCCTGTGTATATATACCTGTGTGTATAAATCCAAATAGAAATAAAACAAACATATCAGTTAATAATATTTTCAGCTGGTGGATTGTTCTAACAGATCATTTAAATTATTTTAAACCATACTGTCTTAAAAACAACAAAGATGGGCTGGGGATATAGCCTAGTGGCAAGAGTGCCTGCCTCGGATACACGAGGCCCTAGGTTCGATTCCCCAGCACCACATATACAGAAAACGGCCAGAAGCGGCGCTGTGGCTCAAGTGGTGAAGTGCTAGCCTTGAGCGGGAAGAAGCCAGGGACAGTGCTCAGGCCCTGAGTCCAAGGCCCAGGACTGGCCAAAAACAAACAAACAAACAAACAAAACAACAACAAAGATGCAAATAACATATATTTCCCACCACATTTTTTTGCTCTTAGTGTTGCATTAATTAGTTTATGAAACCTCAACAATGCATTTTTAAAATGTATTATTGTTCCTCTTTTATGAATGAGGAGACTGATTCAATAGCGTTCAGGTGACTTACCTAAACCATTTCAATCAATAGAAGAGACAGAGACCATAATATAATATCATATGTCATGTCGATATTTGATATTATCTATTAGGTCTTATGATAATTAAATACTGCTTGGTTACATCTGATATGTAAATAAACATTTTGGGGCAAAAATTTTATATTTTTAGGGTAATATGTCCTCTGTCTTATCCATTCTTTTGGGTCCAATTCAGAAGTACTATCCAAGAGTCTTCTTGTTTGCAAATATGGTATGAAGAAGTCAGCCATCTCCTCTCTGCAGCCTTGCAGTATCTGAGGCTTTGGAATGCTCCAGAAAGCGCAGGAATAGTTGGACTCAAATCTTTCTCTGTCAAAGAACTAATTATGTTACATTAAACACATCATCTTCTGCAAGGCACAAATAGTGTAATAATAATAATTCCCACCACAAAAATATTACCACAATCCCTAAACCATACAAAGCACTCAAGAAATTAGAGTGTTTAGACACATTTCCAATATTGAGTTGTAGCTCAATTTAGGAATTGTAATATTAAAAATATGTACCACTTTACCTCTGCTTCTATTGCTTGTGGACTATCCGTTTGGTTTTCTTTATAAATTCTCTGTATGATACAATTCATAATTTGAAAGACACATTTCTTTGGGACAGCTGGAGAATCAGTTAACAGTAGAGTAAGGAATAAAGAAAAAAGAGTCACATTATGGGTAAAGATTAATGCTGGGTAAAATTTGTTCCAATTAAGGCTAACAAACAATTGTAAACTCTAAAATGTGCTCCCAGTGTTAGGCTGGTGAGATTTCAGAAAGAAAATAAACAACCAAGCAAAGCACTCAGATTTCCAAATCAAACACACACACACACACGCACACACTGGGAGGCAGCATGAAGATCATAGAAACTTAGTTCTACTCAACATCTGGATTGGATTCAGATAAAGTCATATGAGAGTGATGATGAAAATATGCAACTGCTTCTCCAATATTTATGGATTTGACATTTTATATCTTATGGCCATGCTATCAAAAATCTTGCTTCCTTCGATTCCTGAACTTTAAAAGAAAATAAATAAGTAAGTAAGTAAGTAAGTAAATAAATAAATAAATAAATAAATGTATGTCTTGCCTCCATGGAATTATGGCTCAAGTGGCAGAGCAGTAGTAGCCCTGAGCACAAAGAGCTCAGAGACAGCACCCAAGCTCTGAGACCAAGCCTCATAACTGACCTCCCCCAAAATAATCTTGCCTCAATATTTCAGTTTAATGGAAATTTAAAAGTAAAATGTACTCACTGCCTTACATATGAAACTGTAATCCCTCTGTACTTCATTTTGACAATAAAGAAAAACATTGAAAAAAATAAAAAAGTAACAAAAAGATTGGTTTCTATACCAACACCTAACAGGTATGTAGATTTTTCTCAGGCCTGAAAATAAATATGTAGAGTTACAAAAAGTTAATGTCTTTTTTGTAAAATTTCTAATGCCACTAAGCATTAGAGTTAAGAGCCCAAAATATACTCATATATTTTATCTTATAATGACTTTATATAAGGACATGAGGTAAATATATAGAAATATATGAAGATCATATATAGTACAAATATATAAGAATGAAAATATTAAACCAATATATGGCTTTATAAATAGATGTCTAGAAATCTCAAAATCATGATAAATAATAAGGGAATATTGAATATATATATTCAACCATATGTATAAATATAAAAATATATATGTTTGTGTATATATTGTTTCAAGATGCTTGTACTCATAAATTGATATGTTGACATGGTGGACTGAAAACCTTTTGTATAACTACATAAAAATAATTGAAAGATTTAAAATTACAAATTTAAAAACGTATAGAAAAGAATTGTATAACCTCTTTTAAGACCAATTTAGTATCAAAAATTTCTCTTGAGAGAATGTTTCTCATTTGGCTCATATTCTTTCTATCCCTCAGTGAAAGATACAGTGTTCTTTTTCAAAAATCTCTATTAACCAAAGAGATTAAACATACCCTATACTCCACAGGAAATTCACCCTGTTGTGATTAGAGGAGAGGAAATATATTCCATCGAGTTATTCTAAAAGGAAATTGGAATGCTCAGCTAATGATGAAGGCTGAAGGGGATGATCTAAGGGGTCGCTAAACTTTCTTTTAGTCTCAGGAGAGTCATGAATTTGACTGATATATGTTTACTCTGTTAAACTTGTGACCTTTGAAACTTGAGTGTTGGTTTCCTTACATAGAAAGACTAAGCAATAGGAATGCTAAGTGAGTGAGGTACTTGAAGAGTTAGGGCTAATAAAGGGGCAGATCCTATCTGTGATGTATCAAAAATTAATGTTATTCTCTTTCATGTTCATAAATTTACAAAAGTTACATGTCTATTTTTCACACATAATAACAAGGTGCATACATTGAAATGTTTTTCACATAAAGTTTATTAATTATTTATTAATTTTTATTAATTAAAATTTTATTAATTTATTTATTTCAGAGATGTAAAGAAGGGTTACAGTTTCCTACATTAGGCAATGCATACATTTCTTATCAAACTTGTATTTCTTCCCTCATTTTCTCCCAACTTCCCCCTCCCCTTCCTTGCCCCCCTCCTGAGTTGTACAGCATATTGCTTACAGCATATTGTCTTGTAAGTATTGCTGTTGCATTGGTTCGCCTAAGATCATCTGCAAAGAAATTGTACATAAAAATATGAACTACCTTTATTTTAAAGACCTAACTCAGTCATTTAATGAATCAATGTTAAATATTCTGAAATAATCATCAATTAGATACAGAAGAGTTAAAGAAAATGTGGGATATATACACAATGTGATTCGATGCTTACATCAGAGAGAATAACATTGTCCCATTCATAAGGACATGGAAAGAGTTGGAAAAAATCATATTTAAAAAAATCATATTAAGTGAAGTAAGCCAGACTCAAAGAAATAGGTTCCATGATTCACCTCATATATAATAATGTGCATATTTCTAGGATTGCACTAGCAGAGGATCACAATTGCTCAGTAGCTATGTACATATAAGCATATAAAATGATGCTAATCAAAATGAACTCCAAGATATGGAAACAAGAGTATTTTTTTTATTTTAGTTTTCTATTTTTTCTTCTTTTATAAGGTTCTGTGTGAAGGTATTTCTTTTTTCCTTTGATTTTTTTTTTTTTGTTTGTTTTTTTTTTTTTTTTTTGGCCAGTCCTGGGCCTTGGACTCAGGGCCTGAGCACTGTCCCTGGCTTCTTCCCGCTCAAGGCTAGCACTCTGCCACGTGAGCCACAGCGCCGCTTCTGGCCATTTTTTCTGTATATGTGGTGCTGGGAAATCGAACCTAGGGCCTCGTGTATCCGAGGCAGGCACTCTTGCCACTAGGCTATATCCCCAGCCCTCCTTTGATTTTTTTTTTTGTGTGTTTTTTGTTTGTTCTTTTTCCCCCTTTGGTTTATCCCCAGTTGTCACTGTTTTTGATTTTGGTACCCTGTGTCTTATATATTTTTATCTGACTTTTGGAAGAAAAGGAAAATAACAAAATGGTGAGACACAGGGCGAACCAATGCAACAGTGATACACACAACACACTATGTTGGAAATGAACTTTACAACTTGGCAGGGAAGGAGAGTCTGGGGGAGAGAGAGGGAAAGTGGAAGAAAATGAGGGAGGGGGTAACAATGTTCAACAAGAAATATACTCATTACCTTATTGATGTGACTGTAACACCTTTGTATATAACCATTACAATAAAAAAAGACTAGGAGTAATGTTTTCATGTCACTGTTAAAAGACTTCTTCTATACTTTTTACATCAAACTATTAAGTTATTCAGATAATCTTCTAAATAGTAAAATATCAGAAAAATCTTTAAATATTAATAAATATTATTTATTTCTTTACCTTGTATTGAACCACACATTTTTCAAAATATAAAAGAATTTATTCTTAACTGAAATTGTGTTGCTATGCTTGCCAAATATCTGCTGTCTTCAATAAGTTTATTCCACAAATACTTCTGGAGGAAAGGAGACTAAATCCAATGATAAGACTCTCTTTTTCATCTTTTGCCTGCCTTTGCTCTCCATACCACATACATACATACACACACACACACACACACACACACACACACTATGATATTTATATTATTTGTAAAATGTAGATATTGTAATGATCACTGTAGAATCGTTATTATGACATTACTATTATAACATATCATCATTCTTTCTCTATATATGTATATAATGTAGATGTATCATGAACAACGTAGAATCTCTAAAATCTCAGACCTTCAGAAAGTACAGATTCTTCTATAAAATATTTTAGAATTGTAAAGTATAACTTTGAAAAAGCTACTTGTATTTAGAGGTGCAAAGGCTCAGGAAATATCCAAGAAAATGCATATGAAAATAAAATGTCAAGATTCTAAAACCACAATTGTCAGTCCCAGATAAAATGTGCTCCTTGCATTTTTATAGTCTCCTCTGTCCTACAATCACTTTGCAAACCAACTACTTTTCTGTTCATGTAAGTACATGAGACAATCTGCATCACACAGAAGATATTTGCTATGACATTTCCCTGTATACCCTGTTTTCTGTCAATTCCCTATCCTTCTGGTGCCTAAAATAAATGTTTCCAGAAACTGTAGCTATGTCAACCAAGATGCCAATCTAGTAATCTCACCGGCACTCTTTTGCTGTCAGGCCAACCAATCCACTGCGCACAGGGCCAGGAGAGGTACTGCAAGCCACTCAACTGTTGACATCGCCTGCTTTGCTTCACAATCATGATTTTCCTTGGGTTTTGTGAGGCTAAACTAGCAGAGAAAACAATGTCTTCATCAAATGAAAATGGAAGGTTCAAATATCTTACTGATCATTAGGGACAGGTAAGGGAGTTAAGTTTGCCCCCTCAATAATCTGTTTTCTTATGTATAACTTGCGAGTGAAATATCTTTTTTTTCTATATGTCTACCTTATCTGTGTAGTCCCTACACACCAGATATTTCTTCATATTGGAAGGAAAATGAGGAGAAAGAAAAAAAAAGGGAATTTTATTTCCTTTCATTAATACCAATTATGGACAAAGGAGGTTTGTTCCCCAAATTAATGTTTTTATTTATTTCTTTCCTCTTTACATTTAACCATGACAGTTCAACAATCAAAAAAAAAAAGTCCCACCACTTTTTAGAGCACTGATGTCCATTAACTTAAACACAGCATTTGACCCAACTCCAAATGAGTTATAAAGGCCTCTGAAGGATCTAATATTAAAATGAGTGCACACACATGTAGAAAGGAAACAGGGATTAAGAGGGATTGATTTTGCACAGAAGAAACAACATACAATTATTTCTTTGGGCAAATACCAAAATTTACTTTAATACCTTTTCCCTCTTTTTTTTAAGTAGCTGTACAAAACAGTTTTAATTATATAAGTCAGGTTTTTAGCATAGTGTATCTTGATCAGTGTCACTCCTCCCTGTAAGATCGGGCTGGGAATATGGCCTAGTGGCAAGAGTGCTTACCTGTGAGATCATTTTATGGCCCTATGAACAATTATGAAAATTACAAATTTACCATTGTTGGTAGGATATGATTCAATATATTAGAAAAAATGAAGAATGTACTTGAAGCCTAATAAGGACAGATAATAAATGCAAAGGACGGATAATTTTACAACCTGGCATGCCACTGGGAGAGAATTTGTATGAATTTTTATCCTTGGATGAAACTAGAAATCAAATCTAAATCAGGCTGGGGTGCGGAATAGGGCTCAATGATAGAACGTTTATCTGGAGTGCTTGAGAACTAGGTAATGCCCAGAATAAAAAAGGGAGATTCTAATAAAGCAAAACACATAAAAGCAAAGAATCAGAAATACAATACAAACCAATAAAAAATAAAAACAAAGTAAACTTTAAAAATCACTTGTTTGGCATTATTTCTCTCATTTATTTCTCTGATATATTACTACAATGGAAGTAAATATATAAGTTAGATTAATTATAATTTGAAAGCTTATTGTCTATTTAGAGACACGGTGAAAGACATACGAAACATAACATATTTTCTGCTGAACCATTATGATTATGGTCAACCACCTACAAAACAGAAGGAACCATTTCTGTGCTTTGTTTTGGGAAAACAAGGGTGAACTACCTCAGTAGTGACATTCACTACATACTATGTTGAAAATGAACTCTGCAACCTGTGGGAGATGATGGGTTCAGGGGGGGAAACCTGGAAGAAAGAGGAAAGAAGAGATGACACTGTTCAAAAAGCGATGTACTCAATCCCTGACTCATATAATTTTATCTCTGTACCTCAAATTTACAATAAATAAAGAAGGAATCTCATAGTGTGCACTTAGTTACTTCTTACTCAACAGGGAATTTAATACTTGTATTTCTTTAGTTTAATTGACATGTAATAATTTTGTTTATGCACAGGACATACTTGTATTTGCATTTAATTATCTTATATATACATGGACTCATTATAATGTTTTAATATGTGAGTACATTGCATAATACATCAGAGTGTTTAGAAAAACCTTTCACCTAATATATTTGACTATTCTTCATGGTGAGAACATGTCGCCCCTCCTCTCTAGCTGTTAGTGGTTCAGGACCACCAATGCAGGGATCCCAAGAGTAATCACAATATTTCAATGAAGTCCTAATTGACAGCATCGGATGAGGTAGTACCCAGCAAAGCCAGAGAGGAAGCTGGCATGTTTGAGGTAGGAGCCTGGCAGGGCAGGTATGTACTCATCACTTAGCATTCAGGGAGAAGAAAAATGGACAGGGAGAGCATTGGTGTTAGCCAGGGATACAGAGTACATAGTAGGCAATGCAGAAAACGAGGACAAGAAAAACACTGCTTAAAGTCCCTGAGATATCCCCTTGGAGTGTTCCATTTACTATAATATCTACAGGGAAAACATAGGAAGGTCAAATGAGAAGAACTGTTTGTTCAATGGTTCACCAAAAGGCATCATAAATCATCTAAAACTGATATGCCAAGAAATAGCACTACAACCATCTTTCTAATGATAGTAAGGCACAACAATTCTTCAAGAAGTAATAGTTCGTTGCCTTTGGGTCTAGGACAAGATGAGTCACGTAAACTTCCTGATAATCTCTTTGCTGATATTTCATTTTTTTAAGTCCATGCTTAGCTGGGTGCTGGTAGCTCTTGCCTGTTATCCTAGCTATTCAGGATGCTGAGATCTGAGCATCTCAGTTTGAAGCCAGATGGGGCAGGCAAGTCTAGGAGAACCTTATTTCCAGTTATTCACCAAAAAAGCTGGAATTGGAGCTGCGACTCAAGTGGTAGAGTGCTATTCTTGAGCAAAAAAGCCCAGAGACAGTGCCTAGGCCTTTATTTAGTTCAAGCCCTGGGACTGGTAACCCCCCCCCCACACACACAAATGTTCATGGCTTATTTGAAAATAATGAGGTAATAAATAAACATTATGAACCCATGTGTATTTTTAAGAGAAATAAAATCTGTTGCTTAAATATCCAGATGTACGAGCAGTTAATATGTAAGCCAAATTGTTATTCAGTAAGTGTTCATTGAGATGACAATAAAAATCCACAGACATACACATATACATTTGCAGAACTGTCATAAAATCATTCTCACTCTAAGTTAATCTAAGCAAACATCTGGGCATCATCCATAGAGACAGTGGTTTTTAGATTTAGGTTTACAAAATAGTTCTAGTGTGTTAACTGTCTCCTTTCTTACTCCTTTCCTCCCTCCCTCTTCCCTCTCTCTATTCCTTCCTTATTATCTTCCTTTCTCCTTCCTTCCTTCATTCTGTCCTTCCTTCCTTCCTTCCTTCCTTGTCTTTCCTTCCTTCCTTTGTTCCTCAGTCCCTCTTTTGTTTCTATCCTTCTTTTTATATCTCCCTCCTTTCCCTTCTGTTTACATGTTTTTTTGTGGATAATCTATTCAATACTCAGTAGTCACTATTCTTAGTATATTCTAGAACATGAAAATATGTATAACTACAAACCACCTATCCATATACAAAGAAGAATACAAAGACAGCATACCTATACATTTATTATGAAAGCAACTATGTTAAATAGAAAATATCATTTTCTGTTCATGTACTTAGAAATTAAGCTTGATGTAGAGTTTATAGATCCAGGAAAGAATCATTTCTTAAATCCTATTTTCTCAGATATTTAAATATTAGTCTTAACAAGCAGTTACTTACTTGTATTAAATTTTAGCATAGGATATCTTTCCAGGCTGACATTTCTAAAATATCTTACTTTCAGGAAAAGGGAAAAACCATTACAGAGAGCCCTACAAGCCTCCTGAAGAAGGGAAGCTTCCCGGGGGAGTGACAGGGAGCCTGCCCCCTCCCCGTCTTAGGTTTACAAGTATGAGAATAATCTAATAAACAAAGGAATATCTGCCTACAGTGAAGGCATAAAGAGCCCTCTGGCTCTGTCTGCAGAACAGAGGGATCAACACTCATCGAAGAGTCTTCAAAGAATAAAAGACAAACAAAATGAATAAAAGGTTTACAATCTCAGATAAAGGTTTCCATTTCTAACTCTGAAAATCAGAACTGTGCCCTAAGAAAAGTCTTTGGGTATGAAATGAAAAGAAATTTTGTACAAGAGATTTACATTTTACAGAAACTGTTTCAGAAATGTTCTGGAAGAAAATGGATATTAAATCAGAGGACAAGTCATGGAAAGGAAGAATACCACCTATGCCTTTGGTATATTACTCCAAATCTTGGATAAAGTTAGCCCTCTGTAGATACAGGCTTCAAATCTGTAGTATCAGTCACCTATAAGTATAGAAAATTCAGAATTATACCTGTATTGAATATTTACGGACACTTTGTTGTCCTTATTTTCTAAAGCAGGCAGTACAAAATCAATTTGCATAACACTTCCATTATATTAGAGAGGTTTTATAATCTAGAGATAATTTATAGGCAGCAGTGGTACTCACTAGCCACTAAGTTGAAAGGAACTATATAACTTGTAGGTGGGGATGGAAAGGAAAAACTTGGAGAGCACAAGGGAAGTGGTCCAAAGAGAAAGGTACTCTTTATCTAACTTAAATAACCCCTCTGTACATCATCTTCATAATAGGAATAAATAAATTTTTAAATGTAAGGAAAGAATTCCTGTGCGAGCCAAGTCTTACTTCTTTGGAGCAACATAACCAAAAAAAAATCAGCAAACTAGGTGGTTGTTAGAAGCTCATACCTATAGTCATAGCTACAGAAGAGGCTGAGCTCTGGAGGATTATGCTTCATTGACAGCCCAGGAATTTTTTTTAAAAGAAAAACAAGTAATCACCAAGTTTTCTTCTCCAAAATAAGCAGCCTGTAAATCAGGTTGGAGGTGTGACTATGGGAGAGTATCAGTCTAGCAAGGATAAGGTCCTGAGTTTTAATCCCAGAACTGCCAAAATACAGCAAGATCAACAACAGAATATCACATCAGTATAGAGATTTGCAGAGTCATATTTCCTTTCTTTTTCACAGCTCCATTCACATCATAGTGACTTAGATATGGTGACAGAATCAGTTAGAAAATGTGGTATATATACACAATGGAGTGTTTCCTAGTCACAAAGAAAAATGAAAGTATTCCATTTCCTGGAAAAAAAATGTAAAGAACTGTCAATTGTCATGTTACATGAAATAATATAGCCCGAAGATACAGGGCAGGAGAAAAGAACATGAAAACAAGGTCATGAACACAGAGTGGGGACACAGAGTGATGGAAGGGAAAGGAAATAGGGAAATCAGAATAAAACAATGGTTAGAATAAAACAATGCAGAAGTAAGTATGATCAAAGTATATTATTTGCATGGATGGAAATATCATAATGAAATGCCTTAACATACAATGACTGTGTGTCAAAGCAAGACCACACTAAAGCCATCAGCACAACTATGATCATCGCAACACAATCTGTCATTGCTAAAATATGGAACCATCTCAAATGCCCCTCAGTAGATGAGTGGATCAGGAAAATGTGGTACATATACACAATGAAATTCTATGCCTCTATCAAAGAGAATGACGTTGCCCCATTCGTAAGGAAATGGAAGGACTTGCAAAGAATCATACTAAGTAAAGTGAGCCAGACCCAAAGAAACATGGACTCTATGATTTCCCTCATAGGGAATAATTAGTACACGAGTATGATAGTCCTAGCTGAAGATCACAATAACTCAATAGCTATGTCTGTATGAACCCCTAAGATGATGCTAAGCAAAATGAACTTCAAGTTATAAAAACAAATGGTCTATCATTGTTGAAGTTATTTTCAACATGCCATGTGAAACTGTGCCTTGTATTTTTCATATTCCCTTCCAGGGGTTTTACCCCTGATATCACTGTAACTGATTTTAGTACCCTGGATATTGTATATATGTGTATTGGAACTAAGGAAGGGAAAGGGAATGCCAAAATTGAGAGACAAAGGATAAAAAGACAAACCAATGCAACACCAATACTTACAAAACTATATGGTATAAACCAATTGTATAACTCATAGGGGACAGAGGGAAATGAGCAGAGGGGAGGAGGTGGGGAAAATGAGGCAGGGGAAAAATTTAAATGTTTCAGAAACATTTTGAGTAGTGAAATGTTATGTAAAGCAAAATTTGTTACATCTGATCTTTTGGAATACATGGCAATCAAATTATAGTTGCACTAAAAATACTTAGAAAATTACCTTAGGAACTTGGCCCATTGGCTCATACCTGTAATCCAAGCACTGAGGAGGCTGAGGCAGGGAGATCATGAGTTTAAGACCAGCCTGGGTTACATTGTAAGACCTTGTTTTCAATAACAAACAAACCAAAAAGAAAAAAAAAAGTGAAAGTTTTAGTTTATATTTATAAGATGTATATAATGCATATGTTAAGTTTTGAGTTTCATCTTCTGATATACATGCAAATATTCAAAAAAAATTTAAAAGATGCATATTTACTTGACTCTAAAACATTAGGATAAGGGCTAGTCAAGTTATATGTAAATTAATATTACTTACTTTTTACTGTTTTAACAGGTGGCATGACAAAATAAAATAATGTTAATTCTGGATTCCTTATGCACCAAGGCATTATTAAAAATGCTCAGGAATTCCCCAAATAGAAAGATACTTGTTGTTTTAGTTCTTTTCTAAGGCAAAAAAAGGCACTTACCTCCTCCCCTTGCATCCTTTCTATACCCACTCTATATTCATATATGACTGCTTTTGTGAAGCTTTCTGGAGGGGAAGACCTTTGGGATGTAACTAGAGATAGCTCAGGTCATCAAAATGGAGTCCTCAAACAGAAAATGGAGACCTCTTTGATAGTATTGTTCATCTTATGTAAAGAGCTCTCTCCATTGCTCTCTCCTCTACCAAGAGAATGTGGCCTTCCCCAACTGGGAAAAGTGCCTATACCAAGCACTTATTATCCTCAATCTTGTATCCTATCCCTGGCCTTCAAAACTGTGGAAGACAAACATTTGTTATTTAAACTACGAAACCAATCAATAATATTTTGTTATAGCATCTTGAGCAGAATGAGACATACATACTTATCGGAGAGTTGAAGCATATGAAATATACATGAGTAGGTAGAACTTGAAATAAAGCTTTCATATGCAAGAGATAAAAATAGTTGATAAAATTCAGCAAATTTTTCAGTGAACTGTTTCCATAAGCACATACATGTGCACATTAAATGTATGAAATGGATCATATTATACATGTGATTTCAAACTGTTTTAATTCTGCCATATTAGGGCTGGGAATATGGCCTAGTGGTAGAGTGCTTGCCTCACATACATGAAGCCCTGTGTTCGATTCCTCAGCACCAGGTAAGCATAAAAAGCCAGAAGTAGCACTGTGGCTCAAGTGATCGAGTACTAGTCTTGAGCAAAAAGAAGCCAGGGACAGTGCTTAGGCCTTGAGTTCAAGCCCCAGTACTGGCAAAAAAAAAAAAAAATCTGCCATATTAATTTTTACAAGTGTAGAAATCTTTGTTCATACTGTTTGTCTTATTCTCTTGCAATTTTTGAAGCAGATTACTGGATGAAGTCATATAAATATGTTGCTACTCAGGTGAACTGTCTTACAAAAAAATTTTGGCACTTTACACTTTCTTCCCCACTTTCTTCAGCACTGATTACTATATATTAGTTAAATTTTAACATTCAACAGAGTGTTATTTGACACAGCGATTGAAAATTTGTTTATTCATGAACAAATCAGGGTAATTCTCCAAATTACAAATATGTGTGTGTGTGTGTGTGCATTATATGATCAACACAGGTACAGAAGAAGCCCTTGAGAAAATAAAAAAACAGCATCTATTCATCATAATTATTTTTGTCAGAATCTGTTAAAAGCCTTATATGGAAAATATGTAGAACTACACTGCATGTCTAACAATGAAAAGCTTTCCTTCTCCCCACCCCAAGAAAATCAAGAGCCAGGCAAAAATTCTAGCCATTTCTGTTCAGCACTTAGTAAGGGATATAATCAATTATTGCAAAACCAATAAATGATATTCAGGTTAGACAGAAGAGTAAAACTGTCTATTCACAGACAACATAATTACCTGTAACTTTCTGCAGAATCTTAAAAGAGACATTAAAATTAATTAGAAACACTGGCAACTTTGAAGGTTTAATATGATTTAAAAATAGTTGTACAAAAACAGTTGTATTCTTTGCTAGTGTAATGAATAGTTGGAAAGTAACATGGAAAGAACTAGGTTATATGCAAAAAAGTAAACAAAAGAAGACAAGAAGTAGGGATAGCTAAAATCTGGGTAAAATGGTGATCTAGAGACCAACACAGAGTGCTGTGAGCGGATAAGGACCAACAGAAATGGAAAGACAGTTATGGACTGAGGAACAACAGCATTGTTACTCCAACTGAGCAAAAACCACACATGAAAACAAATGTAAGTATTTTGCCACTCATACGAAAGAATTAAAATATAAAATATCTAAACAAGATCTCTAAGAAATATGTTTCTTTCATTAGACAAAGAAATTGTTCATTAAAAAAAAGAAATTGTTCATTATGATATAAAAGGCAAAACAGACCACACCCCCCCACACACAAATTAAACATTTAAGCCACAAATGGAAATGTTTCTAAAACATATGTTTGATGTGTATAATATTTATTAAAAGACAAGTATTTTAAAAAGATAAACACTGTATTTCTTAACTAATTAGCATGAGTATTCATAAGTATTTCCTTACATTAACTTCCCTAAATAAGACCCATTTTTGGTTGATGGAAATATAGATCCTCATCTCTGTTTACAAGGATTTCTAAAATGTCTCTGGAAGTTACTGCTTTAAAATACTTCCCATGTATGATAGTCCTTTCATAGGTAACAACTTGCCTATTGGGAAAGAAATTATCTTCATCAATTCTTATTTTAAACTCTCTATTCAGAATTTTTTTAATTGTTTTGAAAAACCAGAAGTTTTTCTTTCCTTTATTGGTTATGCCTTCAAAGTACATTCTTGATTCAACAATCCCAGAATTTCTTTTTAAGACCACTCTTGGCATATAAATATAACATTTATATTGAGAAATATACATGATGATGGATTATGAAAAAGATAACAACTTTCTTAGAGGCTGGTAGGAGGTATCTAACTGGCCAAATACAGGAGAGCTTAAACTAGACATGATTTAAATTTCTGACTTGATAAAGAAGTACATCATTCAAAGTTGGGCTTAAATTAAGTGTGAAACGAGCATCACTTACCTATTGAAACAAGTGGGACACATTCTCATTTAAAAAGAAATATGGGAAGTCGGGCACTAAAACTAACTGGTAAATTTTGCACATTTTCATTATACAGCCCATTTATAAACCAGAACAAAACATATATATATAATATGCGTATTACATGTTTCAAATTTCTTTCAAGTTTACTTTTAGGTGTAATTATGAATAACAGATACTCTCTAGACTTCTTATAATACAACTTGTAAATAAATATCCAGACTAACTCTCCATTAAGAAGAAATGTAATGAGGCACACTTTCTACTGGCTGGCATCTTTTTCCAAACCAAAAGAAAAACAAGGTAAAAGCATGAATAGCAAAGCTGTCATGAAGCAATTTTCTCATTCCAATAATTTTACCCATTTTGAAAAGTCAAAATAAATTTGTATTTTAATTATATACGATCTTATTTGCTCATTATTTGTACATATAGAATCCTACACATTTCTGCAGCAAGCCCATGAAGCACTCTCTGTACTGGCATTTCAGTATTATATACAAAATGGTTCTATTAAACAAAATCAAGGTATTCACAAGAGGCTGCAGAGAAGCTCACACCATTAATGAAAACTAAAATTTATAATTAAAACATTATCATCTATATATAATATACAAAGGGTCATGATCCTCTCGTAAGAGCACATTTTCTGTATATTATGTGTCATGAAAGTAAATTTTCACAGGCAGGTGGTGCTGCCCAAACATTTGCTAATGCAAATAGAGGGAATATTAATTAGTAAACTCTGTGATTCTGTTTTTAACCACCATAAGGCTCAACCTGTGGTATTTTTTTCAATACCCAAAGGTGAAATCTGTGGGGAAAATTTCCAAAGTACCAAAACAAACTACTTAAACCCCAGGCATAAATATGAGCCACTTTTGAAAATGTATAAACCCCATTGTCACTTCAGCAAAACTTGAATACTCCAATATCACATTTCACTAAAATAGGAATTTTTAAGTTTAGAAACTCCATTGTCTAAAAATCTTATGGCACAGATTAGTGCTCTTGCTCTTCAGCTGAATTCAGAAGATCTCCACAGTTATCCAGGAAGTCAGCTATTTGAAATGCATGCAAAGCTTGGTTCTATGGCAAACTTGATAATAACAAATCTACAGTCACATTGGAAATCCTCAGCTAATGAAAATTCTATTTAATATTATAGAAGAAAATTGAACTTTAAAAAATATCCCTGAATTTTTTAGTTACTAAAATAAAATCTGAAATACTGTTAGTTTAGAAAAGGATTCTGCAAAGATGGTAACATTTAATCCCTGCAGGGCAATGACTTACAATTAAGTGAGTTTTATCAATTTACTAGATGTGAATCCCTCATCATATGCTTTCTCGGCCACTATATTTTTTCAAAAACTTTAAGTGTCATGATGCGATTTTGAAAGCAAAAGTAGACACAGGCATATATTCTATTCAGAATTTTACTCTTCTTCTGGGTGGGGTATCATTCTTAACATAAACACAGAAAGGTAACTTTTGATTTGAGTGCAATAATCATTGCTATATAAATTTGCCAATTATCAAGTTTGTTTGGAAGGGTTTTTTGTTTATTTATTTATTTATTCATTTAGGTCGGTGTGGGGCGTGAACTCAGGCTCTTTGCTCAATGCTAGTACTCTACTACCACTTTCAGTCACACGCTCCACTTCTTTGGCAAGAATTTTAGCACAAATACTTTGTTTTAAATAAAATTCTGATAGGGGAGATGTTGTATATAGTATTCTAATGAAAAGAAAGAGCTCTTTTACTCCTTTCCAGGCAAGATCTAAATACATTTTTTTCCTATGGGACTTGAGAGGAGCTATGGCTAAACTTTTTATAAATTAGCAATTATAAATTAGCACCTGCCTTTTGGGTTTGAATTATAAAACACAGTGTGCTTGGAAAGCCAACGTTTTCCTCCATTCCACAAGTGAACCACTGGATGGCAACCAAGATACAGAAACAGCAGGAAGACTTTACACACGGAGGGAAGAACACGCATTGGAAAAGCATTAAACGGATCTTATATACACAAAAAATGCATCCTACATGTAAATAGATATGTAGTTATAAAGTCACTTCTGAACTAAATGGCAATTGGTTCATTACAACATATCAATTTTCAGGAAAACATATTTTGGTGTGTTTTGAGAAAAAGTACCTGTATTCATCATAGTTAGTTTCTTATACAACAGAACCAGCTGTTTTTTTTTTTTTAAAGTTCATCTTCCAAGTTATTCTTTCATGCAACCTTTATTTAATGTAAGGATCTTTAAGGTGTTTTCAGTACATTATGAGATGTGTGATTGCCAAGGTTAAAAATCATAGGCTTTAGGAATACATAGAACTTACCCCTAGCCCATAAACTTAATAATTCTAGGAAGCAGGGTAATATTATTCTTTTAGTTTCTGGTACTAAAGTTTGAACTCAAGCATTTATTCTAGCTCGATAGGATTATATATAAAACGAGAAAATATAATACTTCGTAGGACTGATAAAAGCGCAAAAATGAATTAATTTAGGGATATACAATGAAAAGCTATTCTTATGGTCCAAAAAGTATTTATATTTGTCTCTATCCATTACAAAAGTATTCATTTATTACTTATTCAGTGCATTGCTTTCCTGATGATCTTCTTTAGAGTTTGGACTTTGAGTATCCTCTTGCTAATTGAGTGTAACATACACACTATCACCAAATGATGAATCTTTGTTAGATTAATCTTTTAGGTGCTCTCATTTTAAATTAGGAGTCTGGGTTACATATGTAAGTCTAGCATCAAAGTGACAAGTAACATCCTATTTTGATAGGGGTACTTCTTTGTGCATGTTAGTGGCAGACCAGAACAAGGCACACAGGATCAGGCCAACAATGATCATGGAATCACTAAGGATATTTTGTTAAGCTGTTACACAAATCTCTAAGTTTCTAGGCCACTTAAAAGTCGCTGCAGAGGGGCTGGGGGTATGGCCTAGTGGCAAGAGTGCCTGCCTCATATACATGAGGCCCTGGGTTCGATTCCCCAGCACCACATATACAGAAAATGGCCAGAAGGGGCGCTGTGGCTCAAGTGGCAGAGTGCTAGCCTTGAGCAAAAAGAAGCCAGGGACAGTGCTCAGGCCCTGAGTCCAAGCCCCAGGACTGGCCAAAAAAAAAAAAAAAAAGTCACTGCAGAGAAGGGAGGGAGGTTAGTTGAGATTGTATAAACGTTCTCAATCATTAAAGTTAGCCCTCTCTCACTCCGCCTGTTATTTCCATCTTCTACTCTTTTGATGTTAAAATGGTGACTAGCTCTTAAGTGTGGGAGTGATAGAAGATACCAAGAGTGAGGTATATTTAATAACAATAAGGTGATTTATTATGGTTGTATCTGCAATACATAAAACTTGTATGTATGTCTCTCTTTTTAAAAAAATGAAAGTTTTGTTTTTGTCTTTTATTCTAACCTTGATTTGTGGCATTGACACTTAAAATTAAATTCTGAGTTATAAACCGGGTCAAATTAAAAGATAGTCATACAAATAAAAATTACTCAAGGAGATAAATAGCTTGATGAATTTACTGTTTTCAATAACAGACATGAACCTTATTAGAAATTTCCCAAATTAACAAGGTGTTTTGTTTTGGGTTTTGTGGTACTGGGAGTTGAACTAAGGACCGCAGTTGCATAAGCAGGCACTCTAACTCCTGAATGACACAGATGATCAAATTTCTGACGCAAAAAGTACAAAGATTAAAATAGCAAAAAGACAGACATGAGAGAAATGTAAGAAAATAAAGGAAAGGCCACGCTGGGTGCTGGAGGCTCATGCCTATAATCCTAGCTTCTTAGGTGTCTGAGATCTGAGGACCAAGTTTCAACACCAGCCTTGGCAGAAAAGTACCTGTAAGACTTTTATCTCCAACTAACCATTCAAACACCAGAATTGGAACTGTGGCTCAAAATGGTGGAGTGCTAGCCTTGAACAGTCTTGCTCAGGGACAGCTCCCAGGCCCTAAGTTCAAGTCCTATAACCGACAAAAAAAAAAATCCATAAAAATTTTAAGCTATCACTTAAATCTAAAATTGTACAAATGTAAAAGGCACTTCATTGATTAAATGGGAATCTGGGAAGATTCTCTGCAGGATGCATTTGTAAGGCAATTGTTGAAGGAGAAGAGGAAATCTTTATTTGAAACAGATAAGAGAGGAATAGATACATATGCCTTTGCAAAGAGAAGACCAAACTCCAAGTCCATGATATGAAGACCAGAGGTAACACATGAAAACATAATCAGTTATGGATTAATTGTGAGGAATGTATGAGAGTAGTTAAGCATGGATATTGGGTTAAATATAAGAAAAATATATGCTCGATTCGAGATGTTGGATAGGCTTGAGGGTCAAGTAAGGGAGCCCTAATATTTATCTGAAAAGCAGTGACAGGCATGACAGAATGTTTTAGTTAGAACAATTAGACAGTTATGGAATGGAGAGGCCATGAAAAAAATTAAATTCCATTCTAGTACAAAAGAAATGAAGAAGAGAGAGGAAGAAGTGACCTGCATATTATTTAAGTAAGTATACCCAGAAGATGGAAACCAATTCCAGAGCCTTGATTTGAATACTTCATCAAACTTGCTATTCTTCTGAACATAGTAACCTTAAACATTGTCTGAATTCCTGTGGATTTTGTTCTAATTTTCCCCATAGCTTGTGAAAATAACAAAAGCACCAATTTAGACAGCTAGTGATCGTTTCCATAGCTAAGGCACATTTGCTATTTTTCCTTTTTGATGCTACTGGGGTTTATATTTTTCTTGAAGAACACTGAAAATCCACTACAAACATTTTGTGTGTAAGGTTTATGGACCTCTGTGAAATGAAGAAGGTATCTGTAAAGATCCCTCAGATGTCTTTAGCATTTGAAGCGCACTTGGGTAATCTTTACATCCTGAAGTGCAGTTGGTGGGTGAGCTTTTGCTGGCTTAGAGAGCTACTTAGCAAAGGCAGTCCATTCTTCAGTAGAGGCAAGCTTATCCTCTGAGCCCTTGGTAAGTAAACACATACTACTGCAAGATGCTATTTGAAAGTATTCTGACCATACTCTTGAATTGTCTGGGGAGAAATGAGATTTTTTAGAAGTTTTTTAAACCATGGGAAGCTAGGTGAAAACACTGGGCAAAATAAAATGGTGAAAAAATGTAGCTACAAGGATTGAATGGAGGCAAAGCATTTGTTCAAATTCATATCTAAATTCACTCAATATCCAGATGCATTGTATGCTTTTTTAAAATTTAACATTCAAGTTATTTGATATAAATTCTGGAAATGTAGGGAATATATCAACACCTTCACAAGTTTTGGGGTATTTTTGCTGTCGTAAGAGTATACTTATTTATTTTAAAGTTATTTTTATTGTCAAAGTGAAGTACAGAGGGGTTACAGCTTCCTATGTAAGGGAGTGAGTACATTTCTTATCCAACTTGGGAAAGTTTTCCTAACATCTCAGTAATGAGTTAATGGAATTAGTTCTAGGACTGAGAGTTGATCTTTTACAATGTTCTTTAATTTCTAAAGAGCATAATTCACATGTTCAAGTGGCTTCGAGCTGAATGGCTCTTCACCAATATACGAAGAAAAAGAGTTAATTTGTTTTGTTTCTGAACACACTTCTAAAGCACACAAGCAAAGGTAAAAGCAGAAGGCAAGTTCTTTTCCCTACAATGAACACTAGTGCAACAAAAGAAGATCAACAAAGAATAAAAGAAAAACAAACCTAAGCAAGAATTATGTTGTACACAATTTTCATTAAATGTTAATTAGGAGCAAAGAGAATACCTCTTTAAATGAAAATGACGAATAATAAGAATGTCTTGATTCAATATAATCCAGTAAAACAAACAATGTTGATAGGGGAAGTGGAAGAAAGGAAATCCCCCCCCCCCCAAAAAAAACCAAGCAAGGATTTGATTATTTAGAGGATAATAAATTAGGCACAGTCCTCAGGGTTAAAGGTTAGCAGGAAGGGCTTTAAAAGCAATTTTATTGGGTTGTTACACATTACAATGTTAGAGTAGGTGTGTGTTGGTAGAACTAAAAAGAGCTTTTAAAGGGTTATGGAGGGAGATTTAATTATTTTCTGATGGTGGCAAGAAGGGATTGGGGTTTGAGCAATCTTCAACCCTGTCTGAATGACTGACATAGGCCATAGCACCAAACATTTGAAAGAATATTTATATTTATGGTGTATATATCTTTTCTGTTTTTGAAAGAAAAAAAGTTATTTTCATATCCTCGACCTGGTTGCTCATCCCTGACACGTGTAATTTGTGAGGAACGGGGGCTAGAGTGCAGCCATGGAAATAACATGAACTTGAGAGTCCGATTTCCAGTCTTAGCTCTGAACTTACTGCTGATAGAATTTTGAGTTAGTAGCTTTATGCCCCTCATATTACTTGTCCTCAGGCTATAATAATAACTCCTTTCCAGGGTTGCTGTAAGGGTTATTGTAAGTAGTTACCTATGGCTAGCTTACAGATAAGTACTTATGTATCCTGGCAAACTAGCTATTGTCTGAATATTATTGCCTAGACTGCTTTGTCCTCAGATCTCAGCCTCCAGAATAGCTAGGATTACATGGGTGAGCTACAAGCACCGAGTCCCAAGTGTCATTTTCTCTAGTGCTCCTCCATCCATATCACCCATCTGTCAAGTCATTGTTGGACTGCCAAAGGATAGCAGAGAAGGAAAGTATTCCAGGCACCCTACAAACCTGTTCTCAAACCTCAACAAACCTGTTTGTTATAACAAAGCAAAATTAACTTCATTTTTAGATCATTGCTCTAGTTTCTTCACATATCTGGATGGTTCTAGTTATTTAAGTTTCAGTTCTTATTTAGGTGTAACCTAAAACATTTTAAAGCAGGGCGGGGGGGAGGGGCAGGTGCTGTTTGTGGATCTTACACTCGGAGCCTGGGCATTTTCCTTGAGATCTTTGATCAGGGTTAGTACTCTACCATTTGCACCCCAGGTCCACTTCCAGCTTCTCTGGTAGTTAATTGGAGATAAGGTCTCACAGTCTTTCCTGCCTTGGTTGGTTCTGAACTGTGATCTTCAGATCTCAACCTCCTAAATAGCTAGGATTACAGGCACAAACTACCTGTGCCTGGCTCTACATGAGATTTTTATGATGAGAATTGACCACAAAACAATCAAGTGAAGTATATCTTAGGCAATACTACAATAGAAACATTGACCAAGTTTAAGAGACCCAGAGAAGAAAATGGCAAATTGACTGAGTCATATTGAAAAGAAAGGTAATATTTTGAAATATTGGGAAGAGAAATTTTCAACTAAACTGAAATACTTGCAAGCAACAGAGATGTGAGAATTCATTTGTTCTGCGTGCACTGCAGAGATGAAGTTGAGAGCAGAAATCATTTGGTTTAGAGGTACAGGAAATGATCCTACTATGAGGGGACTCCTATGCACTGAATTGCACTGATGATTTTTCAATGAAAATTACCTGTGAAGGGAAATAATTTTCAAGGGAAGTGGCAGATGAACAGATAAATCTTTCAGCAAATCCAGATAGTGGCAAAGGAGGGTGTGAGTGAATCAGGAATGGGGACAAAATGGAAATGCCAAAGAATAAATGGGGGAATACAACTGCAAGTTCATCTCACAGTGAGCATTCTCTGCCTCTACATGTTTTCAGATCACAGTAGATGTAGAGTCACAATTATTGTTATCTGTAATCCAAACTAACAGAAAAGAGTTATAGCCCAAATGGTAGAGAAGTATCAAAGTTGTGATAAAACCATTTATTAAATTCCAGGTTTGTCAGATATAATGCCTACATTTTAAATACATTTTATATAGATTTTGTCAAATGGGAATTCCTTTGTGTAACTACATAAAGATAATAAAAAGTATTTTACAAAACTTATGTCACAATAAGAAACATGTGAAATAGTTTGCTAAATCCAAAGTTACACATTTTAAGAATCAGAAGTTGATATACTTGTCACAAAATAAGATTTAAAGAATTAAAATATGCTCTTCATGATATATCTGTGATGATATACATTTGCAAAAGAGAATAAGAAAGTGAATTTCCTCAAGTTGACAATACTGTCTACTGAAGGTTTGTTGTGTCCTTATTTGAAAGCTAAGAGCAGCTAAGTTGAACTCAGATACGTTGTGAAGTAATTCCATCAGAGCCATCTCTTTCCTGTAGTCTATCATAAAGATTTAATTTTAGAATAACATTCCCAAGTACTTCAAATACATAAATTATTTCAATTATAACATGACTTTTTGTTGAGCAGAAAGAAGTCAGGTGAAAGTCTGGGTTTTCCCCTCTTGTCGCTAGGTACATGAAGATGATACTTGCTTTACAAGGTTTTAACCTCATTTTCTTACAACTATTTCCCTCTACTTCCTGCCACCCCTCAAACTAGGCCTGATACCCAAAGGCACTACTCTTCACTGAAGTCTCTAATGCATGTGCAGTACTTCCCACTATCTACCTGATGTCTTCCCTCCTTGGAATACTAACTCCTCCACTCCTCTCTCTTTTCCAGCTACCCCCAACTAACCCTGTAGATCCCTATGAAAGCCACTCAGAAATAGGAGTATAAATCCCCAGGATATGTTTTTTCAGAAGATTTACAGAAGTAGGACTCCCAGGAAAGGGAAATATTAGGAGACCCGACAAAGGTATACAAAGCAAAGGGGTGCTCCCAGCTTGAGTCCAGCGCCCTCTGATCCCTCCAGAAAGCAAAGAATCACAATTGGGAGCATGGCGCTGATGCAGTCTTGAAGCCAGAGGGCTGTTCTGTGGTCGTCAGTCATTGCCTGATCAGTAGGGACGGTTGGAGGTGTGACAGGAAGATCACCGACTGTGGGCCAGGTTGTTTCTATGGAGTATGCGGTTCGGAAACAATGCTTCCGGTAGTACAGCAGAACCGGATGATGGGTGTGAGGACAATGGGAAAATGAGGACCACAGAGTACATTGCAACTTTCTTTAATCTCTGACTTACAGAAATCTCTCCGACGCAACAGCATCACACCCCACGGCGCTGCACGTCTTCCCTGACAGGTAGTGCCCGGTGCTGAGATTTGCAAGGTAAAGGCATCATTGCGATGCATTATTCATGCTGAAATTCAGAGCTTTGTACACAGCAGGCATCCGGTAAAGGTTGGTTAATGATTATCTGAGAGAAACCTAAAATCCCATCACAAAAATACTTCTGTAAGAAAAAAAAAATTGAAGTAGCTTATGGTCCTCAAAATGTTGAGTTATTTGCACTCATTTTTATGCAGCTTAAAAAAAAAACTCATCTGTTTATCCAGGTGGACAAAAGACAGAAAGATTGTTGGCAGACATATGGTTTTTGTCAGAAACCTCTGGACAGGTGATTTCACATTCTACTGTACCACCGCTAAGTTCTTCATCAGTTTCTTTTCAATTAAAAACTAAACATTTGTTTAGCTGGTAAAATCTTCATTAAGCTGAACAGTTTGTCATCTGGATTGTTGCACAACTTCTAGAGGGAAAAGCAATGCATTTGCAAGTAAAATGAACAGGAAACTGCTAATGAGGAATCCCAAAACAACATTGTGTTTTCCCGGGAATAACGTTAATTTTTTTTAATAATAAGTAACAAATAAAAATAATAATAAAGCTTGTGGGTGAATAGTCCCTAATAGCAACATAGGAGAATCATGATAAATTACAGCAATGTATGCACTAGTGGATCTAGTCTGTATAAGCATCTTGGAGCTTTGTGTTGATTTGGATGGAGGCCCAAAGAGAAGCTGAATTGCATGTCTGCATGAATAAATTTCTAATTAGCCGCTCAATCCTGAAGCTTTTACATTGTAGAAATAACTTGATGGGCTTGTCTGCACTGGGAAGAGGTATTTTTAAATACTTCTTTAAAATACAGACTATACTGAAAACATCATGTTCAAAATAGAAATATTTATGCCAAATGCCTACATTCAAAATTATATATAATTATTTAACTGTCTTTAGAGACAATCTTTATTAAAAACCTAATTCATTTCCTTTAAATTTAAAGAAACTATCATTAATGAACCATCATTTTTCTATCTTGGCTTTTATCCTGGAGATTCCATAGTGTTTAGTTAGGTTTGACCATTACCTTATATTCATTTTTAGTTACCCAGTAGCCTACAACAATCTGTATTGAGAAATCTCCAAACAAGTTTTATTTTACAAAATTATACTATGATGAGTCACAGTTATAGATTCAAATGAAGTTTAAAAAATTAAACTTCATCAGTGTTAGTAACTATCTAGGAAGGATGTGATCAACCCTTTTCTTCAAAAAATACACAATAATTAAAATTCTGTCTGGACCAAAGGCTTCATTCATTTGAAATGTAAAATTAATTATATAGAAGGTGTTCTATATATCCAAATAGAATCCTATTAGATACCAAAAACTGATCTGAAATCTTCATTCACTCAAAAATCACATGTTACTTCTACTCTAAGATTTGCTGTATAGTGATATACAAATTTTTTTTTAAATTATATTAAAAAAAATTCTAAGTTGGGCTCTGGTGGCGGCTCATGCCTATCATCCTAGCTACTTAGGAGGCTGAGATCTGAGGATCCAGGTTTAAATCTATAGATGCTGATGTCCAATAAACTACTTTAAAAAGTACTATTAAGAAAAAATGGTACTGTGGCTCAAGTGGTAGAGTACTAGTCTTGAGCAAAAGAAACTCAGAAACAGCACCCAGCCCTTGAGTTCAAGCACCAGGACCAGCACATTCACGCACAACACACACACACACACACACACACACACACACACAATCTTAGAAATCAAAAGGTAATTTCTCAAATGCAAGCAAAAATAAACTTGCGATGCTCAAAAGCACCAATCCTCAGACTTGAATGTCTACTGGAATAATCTAGAAAATTCAAAACACTGAGTGTGGGACTCTACTCAACAGCTTCCGATTTACAAGAGGTCTGATTTAGTAAACAGAATCTGAGAACCATACCCTCAGAACCATTGCTCTTAAAGTAGAAGCCCTACATTGAGCAGTCAACTGTTATGTGCCTTTGAAAGATCAATTCATGTTATCCAGTTTCTCTGCAATTCCTTTGCTCCACACTTGGGCAACTCTACAAATGAGCAACTTTAATGATCTTTGATATTATGTGTGCAAAAGTAACCATTTTTTTCTAGCAATTTGCGTGTATTTGATTTGTGTTGTGAAAACTTTAATTTGCTTTGTGTAGAGGTGTACGGGAAATTTCCACTCTTCCTTCTGAATATTTATTGAATGCACTGACAGAGTTGAGTTTGAGAAAAGGTACATAAAGATTTATTACTTGTATTAATGTCATTACAAAATGTAATAATACACTAGGTTCCATCATGAATAATATTTCTTATATAAAAGAGAACAAAAATGTGGATGAATGTAGTCCATTTTTAGGGAAATAGTAAGGGCTTTTTGGTAATTCAAAGCCTTGGAAAACACATGATGGCTTGAACAAAGTCCATTTGCCCCACAGAAAAGACAGTGGCTTGTAAACCTTTTTCCTTGGAAAACTGAATGAGACCAAATAGCAAAATGTGGTGGTCAAGTAATCCATCTAGGTAAAAAACTTGAATCTGTCTGTCTGTCTATCTGCAACCTGGTGTTTTTCTGATCAATTTCTGCCAACAAGTTGTTTTAGAATTTTATGGTAGGGTTTGGTCACAATGGCTTCTCCAGAGTCCTCTGGTAAAGGATTCAGAAGCAGACCATTGCAGAGGACTGGGTTCTGAAGGCCCTCTACACATCCGTGGAGTCACGCACAGCTTCTAGTTAGTTCAGAACTTGATAGGCTATTAAGGGGTGGTGCAGGTAGATAACTGGAGAATTCTTTCTTTCTTTCCTTCCTTCCTTCCTTCCTGTCCTTCTCCCTCCTCTCACTTGCCATCATTAAGTGAGAAGCTTTCTTTCTCCCACTCCTTCCAACATGATGTTTTGCCTTTTGACAGATGAAGAATATGTGGACCAAGTGACCATTGACTAAAACCTCTCAAATTGTGAGCTAAAATAAATCTTCCTTTAAGTTGATTTTATTGGTCGTTTTGTTATGGCAATGGAAAGCTGATTAACAAATCACATAAATAGGGGTTGCTATGGTATCATGTTTGTCTTCTCCAAAACTCATGTTAAGTTTATTTGCTGAATTAGAGACTAAGACTTTTGAGGCCATTAGGACTCTGGCTCATGGATAAGATCAATGTTAAGACAACATATCTGGCGCCCTTTCGTCTGTTTGCTTTTCTGCCATGTGATAATGAAGAATGCTTAGACTTAAGACCCTCTAGACTCCAGAACTATGAAAAAGAAATAAAATGCTGCATTATGTAACAGCAACATAAAAACTAATGGGAGCTATAGAAGAATCTTCCCAACCTTTGATCTTTTGTCCTAATTCCTAACACAGAGCTTCTTGCAGTGACTTTCTGAGTCATAGCAATCTCTGACACATACTCCTAAATCTCTGGAAATTTTCCTAATGATAGGAGCATCCCAAGTTCCTGTAAGAAAAATCTCCTTCAGCTCCAGATAAGGATTTGTCTGTGGGAAGTCTAAAACAATATTAGATTTTAGAATGTTCAGCTTCCTTCATTTCCATGACTTGGGAAATGGAGTCTCTCAATTTATGATCAACAAAAAATTAATCATCACCGATACACACACAGACTTACACATACATAATTTCAGAACAAGAATCAAGCTCTTTCTATTTCAGATAAAGAAAGATATTGGCTTTACTTTTCTGGAAAGCCTATTAATACCATTAGTACATTTTACTGATTATAAATCTTCTGCCTTTGGTGTCATGTCTATTCTCTGCCTTTTTCACCCTACATAGCATCATTTCTTTCCTGCTCAAGAAACAAATATTATAATTTGAGAAGCATGGTGTCATCTTAGCTATGATTCAGTTCCACACCAAAGAACCTTTTAATTTTTATTATGTACCACAACATTGTATATGTCATGTTGATTTAGAAATGACAGTAATTATTTACTCTAAACTCACTGATTTACTAATTCAGAAAGAATAAACATAACCAATAATTGATTTAGAGATAATTAGTTATACTTTCATTCTTAATTCACACAAAATTGACATAATTATATTTATAGCATCACATATCTTATATTATTGCCTGATGGAGCAACAGTAAGTGTTCAGGATACTAAGCATAAAAGCTTTCTTGCAATATACTTGTATTAAATGGGGCCCAGAAATGGAGGACTTTGTCCACGTTCAGGAAGCTTGATATTGATAAAGTGCTCGGTAGTCACATTGTACTATGTAAAGTAGAAAACTGATTTTATAATGATAATAAATTGTCCATGTTATGAAAAATAATAGTGCACTATCTTCAAGTGTACAGACAGCAAAGTGCTGTTAAGCATCTTCCCTCTTCTCCCAACCATTATTTACAATCTTGATCACTGTAGGGTGGGCTGATATTTAGGCTATTTCCCATTTTCTTCATGATTTTCCTTGTGATTCTCACTCTTGAGTTTTGTGTTTACTAAATCAAAGACTTGTAACGTGCATCCTTATTATACAAACACACAAAAACTATTCACATGTCTCCACAGATAAATTAAAAAAATGTATTTTCTTATTTCTGAGTAGTCCTGAGAAAATAAAATCTTCAGGAAAACAATATATAATTATGTCAATTGTTCAAGTCAAAATATAAAAGGTAATATACATTGTAGCCTTTATTTCTTTGGAAGCTATTTCAAATCTAATTCTGTGAAACAATTTAACAATATCTAACCAAGTTTATTTGTTGTGATAAATATGTCAGAAAAAGAATTTGGTTTTATTTTAATTGGATTTGTTGTTGTTGTTATTGTTGTCTTTTCTTGTTCTGGTTGTTCCTGATGATCAAAACTTGACAAGGCCCTTAATAAGCAAGTGCTTTGCCACTTAGATACATCCCATCCTAGAATTGGGTTTGTTAGATGATCAAACATGGTGATAACTGATGAGCTATTCTCATAAATTAAATGAGACTACAGTGGCATCTGCTTGATTAAAACAAAAAGTATGACAGAGTGACTCTTCACTTTTGATCTCTCTTCTACCGTTTTAAAGGATAATAAATCAGTCACTAAAATTTACACAGTATAATGTAAAATATATGAACAATACCAGAGTAAGAAAAATATTTAGATCCATTTTACATAAAACAGACTAGCTTTTTAAGTGTCTGCCTAGCCTGAAAACGAAGGCTAAATCAGAAATTGCTCCAGTGAAGGGAGGATCTGTGGCCCTTTTAGACTGCTGCTTTTTGCCACACACAATCTGGAAATCACAAGTATATAGAACTGTGATGAAATCTGCGCCTCTAGAGATAACAACTTCTGTGCTAAACAGATGGGAAAGGTCCTTCGGGCTTCCACTTCAATGAACTTCTTTTCTTGATTTTCTTTTAAAAAAAACACCCTTTTTCTACTCTCAACCTTTGATGGAGGTATCTAACAAGTGGAAAACAGTCTTGTGCTGTGTCAGCATTGCAATAAACAGGGTTGACACATGCTAATAGTTGGTGTTCAACCTAGGCTTTGTTCTGGGAATTCTGTTTACAGTATATATTTCCTTTGGGAATTCAAAAGATGAAGGGAAATGACTAGAAGTGAAGCAGCCTTCGAATTGCCATGACACCTCAAACAATCTGCCGGGTGATATACTGAAAAGTAGCACAGCTTTAGAGATTTATTTCCAGTCCACTGGGTGTTCATTATGATCAACTCTAAGCATAGCCAGTGATTGACTATTCCCAAACTACTGCTTAGTAATAGGGTTTTTTCCCCTTTTGTCGCTGTAATGTTGAGTCTTTGTATTTTACTGTTAGTGCTCCCTTGAGAAAATAGAGACATTGCATGAGTACAAGACAAATCACCTCCCTACAGTGGGATCTTCTGTCTACTGACTTTAAAACTTCTTTACATCTGGCTGCAATGAAATAACTTTTAAGGATTAATTAATAATTTTACTTGATAAGGGACTATTCTCTTCTCCCAACTCTAATTCTTTGATAATATTTTTTTGTAGCTTTCTAATGGGATTCTTTGGGCCCAAGACAGAACCATTCCAAAAAAAGAGAGAGTCACCATTCACAAGACCCTCCCTGTGATGGAAGAAAACAAGCAAATCTTGTCTAATCATCTATTTAGTTAGTTGTGAATTTTCCACTTTTTCCTGTTTCAAGTACTGTCAGGGCTTACTGTATAATAACTACTATTCTGAATTATTTAAGTGAGTAATTAAGTTATTTTTCTTATATTTGATAAGTGTTATTTGCAAATAACAAAAAAAGCTACAAATGTGGACCTTGGTAAACTAGCTCCAGAACCTAAGTCCTTAGCCACTAGAATTCCTCCAGCTTTCTGAAAGAATAGGTACCTTATAATGAATGGGAGAAGGTTTCCTGTCACGCCCACAAAGCTGAGAGAATGATGAGAAAAGACAAGTTGAAAGAGTGTCCACAGAAGAAATAACACAGAACAGAGGTGGCCCCACATGGGATATTTCATTCAAAATCTTTTTTTTTTTACCAGTCTGTTTTTGATGTTTAAGTCTGTTGATTTAAAACAATGCCAGCCAACTTTAAGGATTTCATAGACCAGTCATACATGTACTCAAGGTCCATTTCCTCTATTTTCTAATATACACGGGAAATGGGATCCTGCAAGGCTCCATCCAGTATCACAGACAGTGTTTGTGACAGATTAGACACCTAAAAAAGTTGATTATGTCTTCCCATAAATTTACATTTACTATGCTTTGCTGTGGAGTTATCAAACACATGACCAATAGAAAGGAAATAGTCTAGCAGTAACACCTAATATCATAACGCTTCAGTGATGATTACCCACTCAGCAAACCTTCTTTCATAGAGAACAGGACCCTCCTTCCCCCATTCACTGAATTATTGAAAAGGATTCCCAGACAGCATCTCATATATTCCATAAATATTGCAGAGGGGTTATTTTAAAAGAATGGATGGAGATCCATGTCACACATGATGACACTCATTAAATACCTCAGTCAATCAGGATATCTTTCTTATTTGAAAAGTTGTGAGGTTATATGACTCTTATACTTTACAGTTTGCTTTGCTACTATCCATACTGGACATGCCTCTGTACATATTTAAATTTCAAAATCCTCAAGTACTGCAATGATTTCTTATGTAACTTGATATTCTATTCATGATCTATCGTAGTATCTTAAACATGAAACCTAGTTTTCTAAATTAGGTCCACCATTTCTTCATTCATGTGAAAGGATGCTAATGTCCTACCCTTTCTGTTTCCATTGCAACTCAAAACAAGTCAACGATAGTGCAATCTCCCAACCCCCTCAAAGTGAGGTGCCAGTAGTGAAACACACATGATCCCTAAAGACTTGATCCCTAAAGACTTGACATTAACCTTAATTACACAAAACAACTGAGACGGAAAGGCTGACAGAATTCCTTCAGAAGAAGCTAGTATATGACTCAATTTATTAACCTTAAGTCAAGGGTACATCGAAGGAACCTTAAGATAAGTGTGAGAACGAAAGGCCTGCCCCTACCCTCATGCCCCTCAATATGGCAGCAGATGGCTTGTCGGTATCAGAGTAGAGACAGCTTTCCTAGGTGCAGACTGTAAGACCACTCACATCAGTCGTTGTGGGTAGGGGGTCACATTTTCTGTGATCTAAAAAGCACATTATGTGAAAGAAAATGAAACTTCCACATCTAAGCTGTTATGTTTTCTCATGCAGTGTGTGTGTGTGTGTGTGTGTGTGTGTGTGTGTGTACTAATAACTTTTACCAAGATGGGAGCATGAAGGAGAAACTCTTCAATTATCTGTGTCCTTTCCCAGTCATTTCCTTAATGAAGTTCCTAATCTACAGTTCCTAATCTACCAATGTGAAACACAGAGGAGAAAGAAACATTGGTTGCAGAATGAAGACAGTTTAAGGAATTTAAGGTTGACATATGGAATGGAAACTTCACACACACACACACACACACACACACACACACACACACACACACACACTATAGGTATTCTAGAATCAAATACAAACTAATGAGGTATAAGGATAAGCAAAGTTGCTAAGCAAATTTCAAACCTCCAAGTATTAATTTAGACTGGGTGTTTTCACTATAGTCTTTCAACTTTTCGATAGGACTAAACAACCAAAGATCTTTAAAATACTAACCATAACTAAAAATTTCTTAAATACTGGTCATGATTTTGTTCATCTGGAAAGGTGAGAAAAATCTTCTAATGGATTTAATGCAGTTATATGGAGAAAATAATTCTCTGCATTTTGAGCAACTTCTAATTCTGAATGAAACATGACAGGTGTAGGTAAGAAAAGAATGGTGATTTGGGAAAATACATAGTTCAACAGTATTGGAGACCTGATTAGATATGCATATTGTGAAAGAAGGAAACTAAAAGAGTGTATTTTTAGTCATGAAGACCAAACATACAGCGTCTGAACAGGAAACAGAGAAAAACACCATCTTATTGTTACGTAATAAATTTCAGACACAGACTATTTTTTTAATAAAGTAGGTCCTACCATTGCAAAACTAGAGAAATTGTGGTTTTGTTTCTTAAGAAAAATATAACTGGGGTGGGTGCTGGTTGCTGGTGGCTCATACCTGTAATCCTAGCTGCTAAGAAGCCTGACATCTGAGGATCACGGTTCAAAGCAAGCACAGGCAGGAAAGTCCATGAAATTTATGTCCACCTAACCACCAGAAAACCAGAAGTGGAGGTGAAGCTCAAAGTGGATCTCTGGCTCACAGTGGTAGAATATTAGCCTTGAGCAAAAAGATCTCAATGATACAGCCAGGTCCTGGTTTCAAGCCCCTTACGCAAAGCAAAGAGATATAGATGGATAGTCAGTCAGTCAGACAGACAGACAGATAGATCTCTATCTCTATATAGTAGGACATTCTAAGACTGGGAAGTAAAACATTTAAATTGAAAATAAGGTAGCTTTCCAAATAAATAAAGAGTAAGAGGGTTGGGTTAGGATGGAGATGCTAAGGGAAAAACTAATCATCGTGAGGAATAAAGTTAATATTTGGGTAGAGCAGAAACATAATTGGTAAATAGGTTTCCTACTTGTATCTGTTTTTTTTTAAAATTCTATTTTAATTCTTTTAAGAAAAAAGTTCACTTTGTCATAGAGCTAGAGAATTTTGAATTATGAAAGAAGCATCGGGAACAGTAACTAAATCAAAATGAAAGTAGAAATAATGTGGTTTATTAATTTTACTAGGGTACTTAACAGCCAATGACTAATTTAAAGAGTGGTTGTAAAGGCCATAACTTCCTGCAGATTGAGGGAATGTTACTAGATTATCTCTCTATTAATCAGAAGCAGACAAGAAGCCCTGATAATTAAGGATCAGTCACCTGAGCTTCAATGCCCAGAACACTGAGCACAGATCATAAGCAATCAATTTGCGATCACAAAGACCTCAGATCAGCATAGGGACTGACGAGCCTTCCAGAGAACAATTTTGTTTCAAGATGAAGAGAGGAGAGATAAGAGGATACCTCAAGAGGTAGAGAGCACATATATTTCAGTAACACATTTTCATCTTCCATCAGAATTATTAAACTCTTGATCTCAATGTTGCAGCAGATGGTAGAAGTACATATTTAAAGTCATTTGAGTTAATACAATTTTATTTTAGAAATTCAACTCCCGTTCTGTACTACAGGTATTTGAGACACTTAATTCTACATCATCTGAAAGGTATGCACATAGTTTCACCTAGTGTTTCAGGACTGAAATGCTACTGAAAGAGTCTGGATGTTTCTTCCTTTGAAGCAGCACATCTGTGGACATAAATAACCTCTGTAAAAATGCCTACTAGAGGAGAAATCTTGCCAAACCAATCATTCTGGTCTTATAACAAAGGATAAATTAAATGTCGGCAACCAATTAAACCTATCAATGGGCCTGTCATAATTTCTCCAAGATGAACCTGATGATTATAACCGACCGTAATAAATAAAATTAGGGTTCAATCCCAAATGTGATATACATACACTCATTATCCATTGTTTTTCAGGTGAAATTATCTATAGGTCTCAGAAATGAATACTTATATGAGGATTTGAATATGATTACTGCTATGTTTCCATTTCTTTATCAAAGAGATAGTGATTAGCATTTCTTATCATAACAGTAATCTCAACTCTTTATAGGAATTCTCTAAGTGAAATTCAGTATCTCAGCACTTAAATGGATCCCTAAAGGGTTTGACAAAACAATGTCACATTACAATGAAAATCTGAATTAGAGAAATTGGGAAAGTGAGAGTAAGTGAAGGAGTCAATATCATTAAAGTACAGTATCAGCAATTAACATTCACTTAAAATGGAGACAAAAATGTAAAATGGGTACTGTACAGAGTATGGATTCTAGTGAGCATGTATGAATGGAGAGACAAAAAAAGGATAAATATGGCTGAAATACTTTATATACATGTATGAAATTGGAACAATGAAAGCTGTTGAGATTGTTTGGGATGGGAAAAGAGGGAATGAATGATAGTATTACAGAAGCTGTCTAATTGAGGAAAATGTTTGCATTTGTAGATGTATATGGACTTGCAAAACTAAATCCCCTCTGTACAACTAATTTATGCTAACAAAACTGTGGAATAAAAAAAGAAAATATGCGTATAAATAAATAGCATTATAAAGAGGTTTCTTTTTGGCACTAGTGTGATTTGAACTTGAGGGCTCAGTACTTACTAGGTAAACACTATAACACCAGAGCCATAGGCGAAGCTGATCCACTTTATAACATTGTGATAGGTTCTTGTGCTCATACCTAGGATTGCCTGAACTTCAACCCTTCTACTATTTTGTTCTTTGTGAGGCTAGGATGACAGATGCATGTCCCTCTATGTAGCTATTGATTGAGGAAGCATCTTACAATTCATTCAAGCTATCCTTGAATTGTAATGCTCTAGACTTCTACCTCCGGAATCTCTGGGATTAAAGACATGAGTCACTAATTTCATTATATATATATATATATTATATATATCATATATAATATGATATATATAATATATATAATCAAACTGAATTACAGAGAGGTTACAGTTTCATACATTAAGCATTGGATACATTTCTTGTACTTTTTGTTACCTCGTCCCTCATTCCCCCCTCCCCCTCCTCCTTTCCCTTTCCCCCCTCATGAGTTGTTCAGTTCATTTACACCAAACAGTTTTGCAAGTATTGCTTTTGTAGTTGTTTGTCTTTTTTTACCCTGTGTCTCTCGATTTTGGTATTCCCTTTCAATTTCCTAGTTCTAATACCAGTAGACCCGGTTTCCAATATACTCAGATAAAATACTGAGATAGTGTAGGTACAACCACAGGAAGGTGATTCAAGAAGATCATCAATAATAGAGGCTACAATTACATATGGCACATTGAAAGTAGTTACAACAATCGTTTCCATAACATGGAGTTCATTTCACTTAGCATCATCTTATGTGTTCATAAGGGTATAGCTATTGGGCTCCTGTGATCCTCTGCTGTGACTTGCCTAAACCTGTGCTAATTATTCCCTATAAGGGAGACCATAGAGTCCATGTTTCTTTGACTAATTTTATTCTTAATTTCTTGAAAGGTAATATTTTAATTTTTTTTGCAAAAACCATTGTTTTAAAAAGAAAACAACAATGGTCCTCAAAAAGAGCCCCATGATTCTATGATACAATCATGTTGTCTAAAATAAATGTGCAGGGACATGGTGATTCACAGCTGCAATCCCAACTCTTAATCAGCTATGCATAAGGATGTATGCCTGAAATCTAAGATAAGCAAGAGAACTGTAGTCAGTACTGTAGAGACAAAATTGCAAGACCCCATTTGAAAAATAAATAAAGCATAAAGGGTCGAAGGTCTGGCTTAAGTGGTAGAGCATATGACTAGCAAACGTAAGGCTCTGAGTTCAAACCCCAGGGTCACTAAAATAAACCAACTAATTAATTCATTGACTAATTACATACACTTTCAAAAACATAGACAATTCCTAGTGTTTTCTTCTAAAGCTAGACATATTAACACTTTTCCTATTAACCCACCAAAAGTATTACTCAGAAGAAATACTAGTATATGTTTTATGAACTTAAATCTACTTGTAGAATATATACAATATTACCTACAGCCATTTTTACTGAATTTCTTAAAATTATTTTATAATAGCACATGCAAATATGCATACTTTTCTTTGTACATACTATTCATGATGAATATACAATAATCAATCAATTCCATTTCACAAATATTTAGGTTTTTAATGCACTGGAAAAAAAAATCACATTCTCCACTTACAAAGAGAATCTGGTGAGCCAATTGACATACTTTAAGTCATTAAGGAATAAATTGTCATGACATTTTACTGACAGGTACTTGGGAAACTTTTAGTTCACTACTACAAATCACTTAGAAATTAAATGGAATCACTTTTAAGATGGCTAACAGTAAATTCAGGTACATAAAGTATGTGAGCCTCTCTGCTGACCCTGTAAACCAGCAGGGAAACTGCTGGCACTTTTCATAAAGAAAGCATACTATTCTTGTGCTTTCTTCATTCATAAATAAAGAACATGATCTTAAAAGTCTGTATTATATAAAGAAAATAAATCATTTAAGTTGAAAATACCTCATAGGGCTTTTTCAAATCATTTATTTTTCCTGTTATGCAAACTTCACGTCAAGCAGTCAAGAGATGAATGGAGCAAACTGAAACTATTTTTTCTATAGCTCTGGATTTAGATGCTGTGATGCAATCTATCATACTATGTATGTTAAATGTATTTTTATTATACACTAAGTTTAATTGATCATCATTTGATCTTCATTAGCCCTTGTAAAAAATCACCAATACACCAGATTTCAATTTCAGTTTGAAAAATATACAAAGGAAATTGTAAGTTAAAGTAGAAATTAACAATAGAACTTAGAAAGCAGAAATCCTATTAACATGACTAGTTGAATGATTCAAGCTGGGCTGACCGATGGCTCATGACTACAATTGTGAGCTGCTCCAGAAGCCCCTACCTGAGAATCTTGGTTCAAAAACAAAAGCAAATTAACCTGAGAGAATCTTTTCTCAGCTGGAGAAGCAAAAAGCAGACACTGGAGGTATGATTCAAATGTTAGAGCATCATCTGTATATGGAAAAAGTCTAGTGAGAGAACAAGGCTCTGAACTCAAGTCCCAGTACCAGAATTAAAAAAGAAAGGGGGGCGGGCAGCAGGAAAGGAAGAAAAGAGAAGAGAGGAAGAAAATAAAATAAAAGAAAAAGTAGTGAAAACAACATATGCTGTCACTTCTCTCAGGCACAGCAAAAGATTTATTATAATCCAACGAACAAACAGGAAAGAAAAGCAGATCAATCGTGAGTATTATTATTATTTTTTTTTTTTTGTGGCCAGTCCTGGGGCTTGGACTCAGGGCCTGAGCACTGTCCCTGGCTTCTTTTTGTTCAAGGCTAGCACTCTGCCACTTGAGTCACAGCGCCACTTCTGGCCATTTTCTATATATGTGGTGCTGGGGAATTGAACCCAGGGCCTCATGTATATGGGGCAAGCACTCTTGCCACTAGGCCATATCCCCAGCCCGTGAGTATTAAATATTGTATTTAAATTTAATCATGGATATCATCTTCAATAATATTTTAATAATCTCTATGATATATCCACATATTATCTTTAAAGTAATAATTTAAAATTTCAGGAATGTAACTTTGAAATATTATGAGTATAATCAGCCAGAAATGTGTAACTAGCTCTTATTGTCTCATTCATTCTGAAATTTTTATAGTATATGTTCCTCATAGTAAATTTATTTGCTGAATAACACATTAAATAAACTCATCACTTTTGTAATAACTAAGCAAACTGACTCGATATGGAGTACATGTGTTGGTATATAAGAAAGCATTACATCTGATCTTTCCTTTTTGTAGATTGTTTAAACAAAATGTATTTTTTGATAAATTCAAATCCAAAAATATATGTTTTAAAGCCTAACAGTAATTTTGCACTTAAAAATTCAAATCCATGACACAGAGCTTCATTATCTTATACATAATCATCAGCAAAGACAAGACGTATTCCTAATCAATTTTATGACCCAAGGAGTATTGATGAGTTTGGCAAGCATAGAAGAGTAATTGAGAGTACAGTTACAAGAAATAAAAGACAAGCTATTACAGAAACACCAGGCAAAGAGGAACAAGGTAAAAGTGAAGTCTTCCTTTTACATTCCATTATATTTGACAACATGCAAATAAGGATTCAAGCATACACAAAGTTCCTACGATTTTATAATTATATATTTTATTTCTCTCCCTTCTGTTTCATGCACTTTGTCTTTCTCCTTTCCTTTCTCTCTTTTTTCCTCTCTCTCCCCTTGACTTGTCCTTCTTTTTTTCTATCAAGAGCAAATGACTACAGGATGTATTTGCTAGTACGTCTCAGAAACATCCATGTAGCAGTACATGTTTGTATGAGTATTTATGTTTAACTGACTTTCCTCCTGCTTCAGAATCCATGAAGTTCAAAAACAAACTTGAAAAATAAAACCAACTAGACAAAACAGGCAAGATTCTTAAAAGAGCTAAGATTATTTTATAATGATAGGTTGAGAAGATGAAAATCTTTCAAAACATCATAGGAGGTTATTTTTTAAACAAAAGGATTAGAATCTATTTTAAGGAAATAATGAAAAAGAGTTACTCACAACTTTTTCATGTGTGAAAAAGTTAAAACTGAAGTAATCCATTGAGCATTCAAGAAAGGAGAGCAAGAACGGATAAAGAGAAGTTATCACATTTCCGCACACCAGGCCACAGGACATACCTTTGCACAGCTTCTCCATTCCAACAGGCAAGTCCATCCACTGCAGCTAATTCATTAATGCAAAGCTGATCAGCCAGGCTACCATAGAATGACCTGTACAGTCGAAGGCTGTTGATAAATTCTCTGAAGGGAAGAACAAAGAAACTCATTAAAACCAAAAATTCATCGTACAGGCCAACACTAATTGCAGATATTACTATGTATAATGCTTGGAAAATACTTATTTTCATATATTTAAGTACTAATAACCAGGAGAATATATTTTTCAGAAAGGAATACTAATAACTAATTTGTTCTTTGAATAAGCCTTTACACTATTTATAATTTTATACTGTTCTAGATCAAGAGTGTGGTTGTGAATCTACACATACACACACACACACACACATACACACACACACACACATTACACTTCATTTAGCCCCTCTAATATCTTCAGTAGATTCTGGAATCTAAATTTCAGTGATTCTAATTATATTCATTTGTATGTTAAAAAAAAAATCCCAGGGCCTTATATGTTAATTTGTTGCCTACTGAGTAAAAGCTTAGTAGATTGGTTATTTTCCTTCTTGGGTCTTCTCTTTTCTTTTAAAGTATATAGAGTCATTAGTCTTTAATAAATATCACTACATACACCAGATATGTAAGATTTTTCAAAAACATGAAAATAAGTAATGTGTACTTAATACTTTAATCAAGGCTTTTTTTCCTGCCACACTGCTTTTCTTTCCCTATCAATTATGGTTGTGAAAACTCAGTAAAAATGCAGAATTTCTATTTTTAATGTATAAGGTCAAGATTTTTGAGTTTCAGGACCTAGGCTTTTTTTAAATACAAAAGCTTTGGTTTGAGCATTTCAAACCATCAAGTCCAAAAGACGATTACGAATTCTTTGACATAAAGGCAAATTCTGGATAAAGAATTAAACAATGCTAGCCTGATACAGTGAAGTCCTCTAGAACAGAACAAAAGAAAAGGAGATTAAATGTTGAAAAAAATGCAAACAGTTCTTCATTGTATGAACAGCTGAAATATAGCAATTTAAAATCATATTCCCTCATGAATGTTAAAAGAACATAGTGTTAAAATGAAATAAAAAGGACTACATGAAATTATGCCTTGATTAGCCATGTTTTTTAAAGTTAAACCTGAATTTAACAGGAGTGTTGATAAATTGCATCTATTTATAATTGTTTCTTATAAATTATTAAAGACCTATTTAAAACAGAAACTGCTGTTGATTATAGGATAAATATGACTTTCAAAAATGTAACAAAAGAAATCATGTAATCATACAATTAGAAAATATAACAGCAAGTATTTGGTTTTAAAAAATATTACTAGGCAAGTAATGTAAGATATGTATAGTTGACTCACATAGAACTTATGATTGATAAGAAAGTTCTATTTTCATGGATGGATAAATAGGTCTGATCAAGTATGAGCATAAAATACCCTTTGTTTTCTTTCTATCAGAGTAATTATAGTTCATACTTACTACAAATTTTCCTCTAGTAGGAGGTAAGTCCCTCCAAGATGGTTATATTCCCCGTAACTGGAATACATGAGCAAATATAAATTCCTACATCACAGCTACATAATTACAGAATAAATCCATTTCATCCTAGAATTGTGGGATTCAGGAGTGAAAAGAGGAGTGGCTCATGTTTAATTCAATTCTAAATCAATGATCGCTCTTATGGAGTTGATACATTGTCTAGAAATGAAGAAACTGAGTTGGGGGGAATATGATGCTGAGACCTCACTGTTGATGGTATAAAAATGAAAAGACATTTTTATGGACTTCAAACTACCTACAAACTGCAAACTGGGTGACTGAAGCTACTTTCATTTTTCCTTTCTCATCCAGTAGATGCTAATGGAAAGGGCTTTCCATTCCTTTCAATTGTTCTTTGCTAATGATGAACTACACGTCCTTAGTCTAGGCACTGGCACATTTCTCTGCATGCAGCCCACTAGGACTGCATACTTCCAATTTCTTCTTTTCATAGCCCCATCCCTTTCATGATAAGAACCCTCCTAAAATCCAAATCTGATGTTCCAACAAATATAGCCGTAACTTGCTTAAGCTGTAGCAATGACTGTTCTCTTACACATGAATTCATGAACGCATGAACTTCTTAAAAAGGTGTACAAGACACTTTTCTCGCTTCAGCTGTAGTAACAGAAGACATACTGCAGGGCCCAATCAAGTGAGGTACTTGCTCTTCCCCAAAAATACCTTCATACTTTGCATGTGCTATCTCTGAAGGCTCATTACCCGGATTTCCACTCATCCTATGGACAGTAAGGTTATTATTATCCATCACAATGCACTAAGCTTCAGTGAATACCATGCTTTGTATTGACACAATGTCATCACAATCAAACCATAAAGTCCCTGCTTTCTATGAATGCACATTTTTTTGGTGAAAAACCACAGAAGAAAGCAGTGTTTATAATGCCACATTTGAAGATACAGAAATCAGAAAACATTTCCAAATAAGATAGCATTTTAAAGTTCCCTGTACAAACAAACAAAAACAACAGAGCAAAAATATGACAGAAAATAATGCAGTTTAGCTAGGGGGTTAAGCACTTATGAGAATGAAATATGATAATAAGTAGGAAGAGATCAAGCTACCCTCAGCCCTATTAATCACTGTTGTGCCATTTGGAGGCATTTAGAATTTGGAGCCAATAAGGGTTTTCTAGGGAGCAGGTGACATCACCATCAAAATAGCCATGAGGAAGTAGATAGAAAAGCAGTATGGTCAGTAATAAGAACTGAAACAAAATCCATGGTAAGAAAAACTGAGAATAGATGGGGGAGGCGCCATTTTGCCAGTGAGCAGCTAGTTTGGTCAGTATTAGGAATCCAGAATGGACTGCAGAGTAACAGCCTAAAGACTTTGTTTTTCTTTTTCCCCTTGGATCACTGAGGTTACCTCCTTTTCTGAGATCAAAAATGAGGAAAAGTGAAATACCACAATTCTAGTATCCCACACCACCCTTCATTGTCCCCATCCTTTTCAATCTTATCATCTTTTTTCTAGCACCTTCCCACCTCTCATCATACATATGCCCCATATGCTTCATGGTTTCCTTTCTCCTTCCCTGCTCTAGAATAAAGATCCAAGAAGGTAGCAGGTGGTTTTTGTTGGTTGGTTTTGTCTATTGGTATATATCCTATAGCAATGATGGTGGCTGTGCACAACATATCCCATTAAAGTTGTCAACTTGATAAGTGAGTTAAGTTTAAGGGATTAATTTCCTGCTCCCCATGTGTTCCATGTAAGGAGAACACCTCTCATCAAACCCAATATGTATAAATACCATCTAGAAACCCAGCCAACAGGCAAATCCAGGTTTAATAGTTCTAAGGTAGGGACCAATATTCAATATTTTAAAAATCCACTAATATTACTGGTACACACCATGAATATTGTGGGAGTTTTCTGTTCAATTTTGGAAATCGAATGCACTGGATGTGGTGTGGGAATCATCATCCCTAGCAATGGTCATGCGTATGGAAAAAAACTTTCAGATTAATAATAGGCAATGAGACTAGTCATAGGGACTCAGAATAAGTGAAAGAAAAGAGTCTTCAAAGTGAAAAAGCTAGGAAAACTACAAAGTAAGTGAATGTGGACTTAGGAAGATTCTGAACAGTATTTATACTAACCCTTGACCCTGAACAGGACTTAGTTTGGAAATCAGACCTTAAAGCCAGGCACCAATGAGTTACAACTGTAATCCCATCACTGTGAAGGCTGAGAATAGGAGGATCAACGTTCTTGGCCAGCCTAGCTATCAAAGTTCATGAGACTCTCTCTGGCAGGAGCAATACCACACACTGAAGATACATAGGAGGCTGAGACTGAGAGGATCACCATTCTAGGCCAGCTCAGAAAGAAAAGTCCACTGGACTCTACCTCAGTGGAAAGACGCTGCATGTAGGTACACTCGATTGTTACCCTAGTTATGATGGAAGCCTAAATTAGGGGGATTGTGATGCAAGTAAAAGTCCAGATAGGAATCCAAAAATAAGAAGCTAACCTAAGAAGCCAAAAATGATTGTGCAATGGCTTAGTTGAGTGCCTGTGTTACTAGGGCAAGATCCTGAGTTTATACCCCAGTACTGCTAGAGAGAGACAGAAATATAGACAGAGACAAAGAGGGAATTAAGGCTTAAATAAGGTCACATGAGAGGGCCGATGTGACTAAGCCAATGTGACTAGAGTCATTTTCAGAAGAGAAAGCAATTAAGAGATGTGCACACAGAGAAAGGGCCGTGTAGTCTCAGCAAAGAATCAATCATGAAGACATCTTGAACGTCACCCTCCAGAAATATAAGAAAATTTTACTTGTTAAGTTGCCTAGGCTATGGTATTAGTTAAGGAAGGCTACCAGAATGAAGTAATAACTAAAGCACTGGAAATAGATACATACTTCAGATTTGTATAATAAGGATCACTAGAACTAGACTTAGAATTAGAATTGAACAATCCCCAAAGGGACACTGCAGTAGATTTTTTTGTGTATATTTATTTGAATGTGGTTTTCTGTAGAGAAGACTAGATAATTAGCACTATTAGTTTGTTCACAAATAGCCCATTGTCTTACTTTCTGGGCACATCTCTGAACCTTTGAAGTTAGCTTGAGTCCTTTGGCTTCTTTAGAGCCTATAAAATGAGTGCAGAAGTGCTACTTGTTTGTTTTTTCCCCTGTAGGCTGAGTTGCTGATGTCTGTTTCCCTGTACCATAGTAACTGACAATGTCTTGGATGAAGGCTGGTTCTTTCTGAGTCTTAAAACACAAGCGACTCCAACCAGAACACCAGCTTCCAGGAAAGAGCACAGACTTGCGAGAGCATGGTTTAAGTATTCTAAACTAAGGATTTATTGAAGGACTTTGCCTCTGCATCAGGACTGAGTTCTGTTGATGACAGAAACAAATAGGAAATGAAAAAAAGGGAAGAATCACAAATTCTGTAAAGAGAGGAAAAGAGATTATAAACCTCAAATACTAAAATTAGCTCTAGAGAAAATTTCACTGAGATTTATGTAAAGGAGGAAGAACTATGTGAATGCCATGTTTGATTTGTAAATATAGAAAGGAGTAGAAACCCTACCATGGAAACTTGTATTCATTTGGACAATTTTTTCAGTTCTCAGAATTGAGAGTATTGTTGCAAAATGCACTTTCACTGAAGGACAAGGAAATTCACAGGAGACATTGAAAAAAAGTAATTGAATTGGTAGGAAGAAGATCACTAGTAGCCATCATGAAATCAAAGACTTATCTACTGCCACAAATGCAATTAATGCTGGTCCTGTTACAAAAATCTGCACCTTCTTCCCAGAAGACTGGAATGTTTCAATGAATAAAATATTCTTTACATGACTCTAAATTTCATTTGCTGGGAAAGACAAGGTCTATGTAATTATTTTACTATAATCATCACTCAATTAAATATAAGAACACACAAATGCAGGGAGATGCTAGAAGTTGCTGTTAATCATCCTTCAGAAACTGTGTTCCTAATGTCACACATATACACACACACACATTACATATATATCTTAAAAATCAGATATAATAAGAGCAGTGGTTTGAAAACATTTAAAAGAAAATCAGAAATTCTTCCTTTTGGAATTTTTACTAGAAGCCTAGAAGTCTAGTTCATATGGAAATTTGTAATTTTTTACTTAGGTTACAAATCTAATCCCCAAATTACCCAACTTGCCTCTAGGTTTGTTCTTTCACTTTCCTTTCAATGAATTCTTCTCTAAGCTAAAAACAGAAGCAGCATTAAAGATACCAATTTCCCTGATTTAAAATACCACCCAATTAAGTCAGAATGGCTTACAATGGCCAGGATCTCTCCACCTTTGACCCTGAATTCCTATTCCCTGACAGCTGACCTTCCCTTTTCTCAAACACTCCAGTCTAAAATCTACACACACACACACACACACACACACACACACACACACACCCTTTCATAAAATCTCTCAATATTTATTGACAGGTTTCCAATCTTGCCACATTCAGTTTTCTCTACTTAGGACAGCCTTCTCTTCTTATCTAACTTTATCTTTCTAGGCAATTTTCAAGATCTTGCTGAACCCTAACCACCTCTCTTAATTCCTTTCTTCAACAGTGTAGCATTTCTTGGCTCATCCTTATCATTCCTTCAGTATCTGTTTGCATCTGCCACAGTCCTTGTGATTGTTATATCTCCTTTTGTGATTCTATCTCTAACAGAGACAGTTTTCACTAACATCAAGCGCCAGTTCTTTGTAACCTTTGGATTTGTACTCAATATTGCACTCAAATTAATGCCACATTAGCCCCGTATTTCATCTTATTTTTTTGATCTAGAATTATGAATTCCTGCAGGACATTTTGCTAATGATTACATTCTTAAAGAGCAAAAGACCTAATCTAAAGTTATCGGGTTACACTAGAAGTTGCTGGCATATCATGAATTCTCAAATGAAAGAAATCTACAGGACAGGGCTGTAAAATGCACCAGACTCTACTAAACAGGCTGGAGACAGTGTCTGTGCACATCTAATGTTGAAGTTAACATTAATATTTAGTCACAATGCCATGCAATAGAATTATAGTATTCAGTGCATCTAGTACACTGTATTGTGGGTTAGAAAGAGCATTCACTTCAGTAGCCTTCTTCCCTGTCACACAACAGCATCCTTAGGAAGTGTTTTAAACTATACAATAAACTTTCTCCCCCAAACATTGAGATTCACTAATTTGCGGTAGGACTGTAGCTTTGTTTAAAACACAAAACAAAACATGCAATATGACCTTAATGTACAGCTGACATTAAGAACCATCTCATTGTAAAACTAAGAAAAATAAATGTCAAAAAAGTGAAAAGACCATTTCAACACTTAATTTAGCAATATCTGGCTAATAGCAAATGTCTGGTCAATCAATGTTGAAAGAATTGTCAGACAGTTTTAAATTTTTCACAAGTTTTAAAATTTTCAGAAAAAAAATTATCACACTTTTAAAAACACGCCTGTGTTTGTTATACCAGAAAATGTTGCCCAAATCTTTATATAGAAGGTGATGTGTTCAGATAAGGAAGATCTCTCTACATTTTGACCAGTCTAAAATATCCAGTGCAGGAAGTAGGGAATGGGGGAAATGCTAATCACTGGCTAATGACCAGCTTTATGCCCTTTGCTAGCAGAATAAAGAAGAAAAAGGCTGCAGCACAATTGCTCATTCATAGCCTGCAGCTTTATTTGCCCTGAGCTTACTGAAGGCAAAGGAGGAACATGGACTAGCATAGTTATTGCTTCATTGCTTCCCAGGCCCTGGAGGCCAACAGTTCCAGAAAGGTCTCCTAGTATGTCATGTGGTTAAAAAAAGGTGTGGGGGGGGGGCGGGGGTGCGCATGCGCTCAAATACAGCTCTCCCTAAAAATTTCTGGGATCTTAACGTAGCAATGTCCAGTCAATGCTAAGAAGTAGAACAACACTTTTATCTAGAAATACTATAATTTAATTCATTTTCAATTATAAAAGTAATAAATTCTTTGTTAAGTAGTAAAATTATTAAAAGATTTAAGAAGAGCAAATTAACATATACCTTTTATAATAGTTCTATCTCTCCCTCCATAAAGTTAATGACCTGATATCTATCCTTCCTTAGCTTTCTCTACATACACACAGATGGAAGTGGCTGGTAGATATACACAGAGATAAAGAGATAGAAATATTGTTTGATTTTACAGATTGGTAACAAGTTGTTCACATGAACAGAAATTTCTAACTTGATAGTAAATCATGAACTCCTTCCCAATTAATTAATATGGGTCTTTCTTATTTTACATACCTGCATTACTACATAAAGTTTATATAGCCACTGCCACAGTCTAGCAAAATACTACACTAAGATAATGAATGCTTATTTATAAAGCCAGTGGATTTCTCATAACTATGTTTTGAAATCAGCCACCAGGTAAATTTCAAACTTTTAGGGATCTTCTAGGAAGTCCTCTGCCTTAAGTCAGTCGCTCTAATCCATAGTTGTTGTTGTGGTTGTTTTAAATTTTACTTAATTAAACATTTCTGGAAACCTAAAAGTGTTCAAAGGCACACCTCTCCATTATTGCCTCTAGAGACAATTTATTTCACTTAAAAGATTTATAAATTGTCACATATTATTAATTCTTCTTTTCCCATCAAATGCAATACAAAAGAAACTTTTTCTAATTTTGACCCTAACTAATTCTCTGAAAAAGTATTGAAGAAGAATATTTTCAAATGAAGCTTTCCTCTGTGGAATGTCTCCAACCACATGTTTCTTTATTTAATGACATCTATTGATTTCTTTTCTACTGCTAGAGTCAGTCCACACGTAATACAGAACCCAAATTAAAAGCAGTGCCTTGCACACTGTTTGAAAATATCTGTAGAACAAAGGTCAAATGTGCAGTTTGGTAGTTAATGGCCTGAGGCAAAGTTAAGGTTAATGTGGCACTAATGAGCAGGCTCAACCCTGTAGAGATGTCTGACCGTGGCTGTCAAGCAGCAGACATTTAAAATGTCAGTCTCCAGCTCAGCAGAGGAAATATATAATTACATGTTTCAAGATAAGAACTATTTTCTCTTGCTGTTCAGAATCTATATTTAATCACTTAACTTTATTCTCACCCAAGTCATTCTCTTTGACAAAGTATTTTTAGATTTCTGCTCTACAGCAGTAACTGTTCCCATTGTAAATGTTTGGAAATAATTAAACTGATGTCATTAGATGGGAAAAAGGAGAGTTGAAATCTAGTTTCTTGGCCCCAGAGAGACAGAGGGTGAATGCATCATTGAGAAGCAATGCGATGTATGCATGGGCACATTTATCACAAACGCAAATGTGTTTCAAACACAGTACATCCATATTTTATTCTTTTAATGTATTTGTTCTAAAAGAGAAGCTTAGGAAGTCTGCTCTCTGAACCCCACCTGAACTCACTGCTCCTCCTGGGAACTGTGACCTAAGGTTTCAGCACCACCTTCAGACTTTTTTTCTGGGTAAGTGTTTCCAGGTTTTCCTCTGCTCGTAGGAAGGCTTGTTCACATGACAGTAGAAGACTGACGCCTCACCACCACTACATGAAGTTAAGAATGGGTTGGTAGGTTAAGAAGTCTAGACAATTCACTAATGTCCTTCTACACTTCCCTCCGGGGCTCTGGTTGGGTCGGTGTTTCACCTCCTAGAGCATTCTCTTATAGTGTGAGCTTATCCTGACAGGGAACTTCCTAGCCATGTACAGATTTGGGACAGCAATGTTTCTGGCTGTTTCTTACTGGCATTCCAAACACCAGACGATATCCTACTAAAAAGCACTCTGCAAACATCTTCCCGTGGACTGATGTGAACCATGTCAAAACCAAGCTCCAAACCAACTTAAAGTGATGTTACCACTTTGGACAGATGTACCTTAAACAGCAACAACTGTGTTCCTTATTAAAAGAAAGAAAATAAAACAAAACAAAACAAAAAAATAAACAACAGTGCTTTTTAAGCTGAGCGAGGAGACTGGAAGAATCTCTGTTCCAGCACAGCCACTGATAAAGTAAGTTCAGCAACGACTGGAGGAATGAGTCCAGTAGTAGTCTTTTTTAAGGAAACAACTTTAAACAAGGACTGACCCTCCATTGAACATTTAACCACGTGTCTGAGGTGCTTTGTTGTTTTTTTTTAATCATATTATAATGATGAATCGATAATCCATTGAATCATTCAATTCATTAAAAAATAGAAGTATAATATAATTTCTGTACTTCAAACCCTTTATTTTTCACTAAAATATAGTTATTATAATTAATTTTGTTAGCTCAGGGAGGCATACTATTTTTATTTTATATTTATTTAAAATTATTTAATTTTTATTTGTTTAAAATTATTAAAATTATTTAAAAATTTTATTTTAAAGTCTTAGATTTAAATGGTGGTTCATAACCAACAGCCAACTGTTGATTAGACACATCTAGAAACATATTTTTGCTCATATTTTCCTCAGAATTGGTCTTGATCTCTGATCTCCTTATTTCTGTTTCTGGGATAGCTGAGATTAGAGGCAGGAGTCATCATTTCTGGCCTTGAGTTTATCTGATTTATGAGACCCCAAAGTTTCAGTTATCTCTCCTCTACAGCCAAAGGAGAAGATTATTCCTATACACTTCTAAATTATCAGGCAGCAGGAATCACCGTTAAGAGCTAGAAGCTTGACCCGAGAATTTACAAATATTTAACAATGTAAACTTAAACCACAAGAATGATCTCAGAACTCTTGAACCTTCATTTGTTGCATTTTTTTTTTCTTCAGAACTGAGAACCAAACTCAGGGCCTTTTGGCAAATGCTCTTTCACTTAGCTAAATCCCCATGTCCCTTTTGTTGTATTTCTAAGCAAAAGAAACCCAACAGAATGCTAGGGTTAGAGACCAGGTGCAGCTATGTATTTTGAGACTGTGAAGAAGGAAATCCCACCATAGGCACACATTTCTTTTACAATTTTGAGGGAAATTATATGGGAATTTGCATCTTTGTCGTTTACATCCAACACATAAATGAGTATAATATTGGTACCTCTTGATAATTTTGGATCTCCATTTTACCTATTACATGAATGGAGTTTCGCTGTATTGAACATAATTTAAATACTGGAAATATTCTTTGCCACACAAAGCAAAATAGAAGGTATGGCTTGATGCTCTCGCTATATAAATTGGAACCCATGATGCTTATAAAAACAATTCATTCTTCTACACTGGAAAAAGGAGAAGCTTTCCTTATTGTCTTGATTTTACCCCCAGTGAGATGAATCCTTCTCCTTTTTCAGGAATTATAAATGCGAGTGAATAAAATCCAGATATTATACTTACATATGAAAATAGAATAGTTATACCAATTAAAATTATTAAGAATGTGGGAATAACAGAGGGGGCATATATAACCCAATATCATATTTATATATAGTAGCACAATGAAACCCCTTTGAAAAATTATACACCAATGAAAATATAAGTTTAGTGGAAAAAAATCGGGGTTGAATTTGTAATTCACTTTAGCCCTGCAGATGCTTATTATTTTTCAAATAATAAAAGATAAAATATTCCATTTTTGTGAGGTTAAAATTATGGATATATTATAAATGTGTGAATGCATATGTAATGTCTATATTAATGTATACACACAAATACACTTTCTCTTTTAAGTGTGTTTTTCAAGGAGAATTTTTTCACAGTTTGGTTTCTTTGGTTTATTTTAAGTCATATAAGGGAGATAACTCTACATTCACCCACGTAAACACTATTGAAAGTTTCCAGTATCTGACCAAGCTGTAATGTGGAAATAGGTCTTTGGAGAACTAGTTTGAAAACTGTCCAGTCTAAAAGTCATCCTTCCTCTTGTTAGAAAAATACCTATTTTCTTATTCCTTATTCCTTATTTTTAGAGAATTATTTCTATTCACATTATCCTAATTTGAATAACCTAAGATGTCACAAATCAGAGGACCAAATACTTACGGAAAAACAAATGGGCATTGAAAAATGTGTAACAAATCTTATGTTCCCTGATGTAAGCTTATCCTTACTAAAACAAACAATCTGTAAGACTTCTAATTGCAGCTAGTGATCAGTGTAAGTTTGTTTTGTGTTGTTGTTGTTGTTTTTAATTTTTAATAATTCCCACTGTTAAAACAAAAAGTCAAGAATCCAAGAATCCGTCAGCTACCAAATATATGTGTCTATGGTCAAATTTAAAATCTATCACAACTTCAGCTTCAACTTCAAATTCACAGCAAGTTGTTGAAGCTATCTCTTCTTTCAAGAAAAGTTCTCTTTTCATTCTCCATTGTTTGTTTTACTTTAACTTATTTCATGAAATGGTGGCTACTTTCTCCATGAACATGTGGCAAGTAAGAGTAAACCCATTTTTAAAAAGAAAGCTAAGCTCACTTTCCACCTAGGCTTCCAGTGGAGCAAATTGCTCTTCATTACAACACAATTCTGCATGTATTTGTTTATGAGCTTTTTCTGGAAATGCTTTATCAGATTCTCAGTGGGACACATGATCCCCAAAGGTGAAGAACCACTAGCCTAAACTTTTGCCATATGTTTGTTCTGCCTTCTGGCATTTGTGTTTCCTGTGGGTCTGGTTTTTGACCCCCTGGGGTCCTGATCTTTATTATTCATGGAGGTCTTGGTTGTGGCCTGCCCTGTAGCTCATATTCCCTCAGAGTTCGCTCTGGTCTCACCTCTGCCACTCTATCTAAAGCTTGGTCTTAGCTGGTCGCCCTCCCCCCTTCCCTGTCCTAGAAGCACTTACTACTCTCACTTACTAAGCACTGTTTTAAATTAAACAGAAATCTTATCGTTTAAGGAAACATGACCTTTATTTAATAAATTAAAATTTCAGGTAATAAATAATAATGACACCACAAAGAAACACTAACTTCCTTTTTAGAAGTACATTGTAAATTGTTTTGTAATATTAAGTTTTTTTCTGAGTTGACTTTTTGTGGCCTAAGGATTCATTGATAAAATATTAACAAAACATTTCCCCAAATATTATTCATCCCACTATATCTAAGTACTGATTAACCATGTAATCAAACACAGATACCTGATAGACTATATCCAGAACTGTAATCATGACTTGTTTTCCTTAATGAAACAGTGATAGACAGGATTTGATTATGAACCTATAAGATCATTTAACTTTACTGATCCTTTTTAATGTAAATCAATTTCACCTATATTGCTAACAATACTAAATAAGATTAAGTGATTTTATTCAATGTGCAGATATTTTTTCTACATTTAATCAATTATTTTAGTCACTTAATGGTGCTTTGTAGTATTGAACAGGATATGAATTTGCTTCAGTTGACAGTAACACCCTGAGCCAGCATTATACTCTGCCTTTTTTCCCTGTGAAGTCTCTAACCCTCTTATTTCCAGTCTCAATAAATAAAAGTGTTAATATTCCAAGTGACAAGATTCTCACACAAATCACAATTTAATAAACACAGCAGAATAAAATGGAAATGTCTGTTGATATACTGCTCCAATTAAGTTCTGAAGAGAAAATTTAAAAAAAATAAATGATTCAACATCTTTTTTAAATAAAACATGAAAATCCAATGTTGAAAAGTTTCTTTCCTATTGTCAACTTGCTATTAAAATGTTGCATACTTTTAGTATCTTACTTTTCCATAGCACCTAAGACCATCTCTATTACTCAAATCCACACCCCTGAAAGCAGCCAATTGCCTTTCACCTACATTCTTAAATGAGAGAGCTGGCTAATTGGAATGCTTGCTGGAGAACAGATGGGGCTCTGGTGTTGAGGCTCTGTCTGAATTTACTGTCCTGGGGTTTTCCTAATTACCCACTTAATTGGCACAGCCACATCACTTTGAAATAATAATGTACAGCTAATTATTGCCGATTTAAGCTTGCTAATAGCTTATTCTTACCAGCTAACTTCAAGAAATCAAGACAGGAACCGGAACTGCCACAGGGAAATCACTCTGCCTGGCTTGTTTAGGCAACCCAATGAAGGCAGTGTCCTGTAGAGCTGCTCTGACTTGGTTTCTGCCCCCAAAGGGGGGGAATAATGATGGTTTGCCTGCCAGCTGTGTGAAAGACTAACTGATTGTGATAGCTTTTCCTTGCTATGCAAGGAAGACCTCTACAATTGATGTGTGTCAACCGTGCAAGTTCAATTCCTCCATTGTTAGTACTTTCTTTATGAAGAAAAAAGCTTGACTGAACCAGTGCAATTACATCTGTAAAATAAAATTAAAGTAGTGCTACACTGAAGATTAGCTCCCTTCTTTCTAACTGAAAGATTTCGCAGTGCATGAAGAAACATAGCACAACTCTTACACATAGACACATTTTAATAAGTGAAATACACCATTTCAAATCATAGAGCCAAGAAAAGGCATTTCTCTTGCAGAAAAGAAAAATAAAATCATAATTTGGGACAATGAGGAGAAATATTCACACTTGGACCAGACATTATTTTGCCTTGGTTCATGTTCTTTTTATGCAGACAACTCTAGGTCAGATTCCCTAGCAGAGGGACCTTAAAACAGGTGGGTAGATGCAGAGATGATACACTGAGGAGTGCTCTGGAGAAAAAAGAAGATAAGCAGGAGAAGGTGAAGAGGAAGGAGTTAAGGTCTTACTTTCTTCCAGAGACCACAGGAGTACAGAAGCAGGTACTGGGCCATGTTTTTGACTCTGCCACCTTGAAGAATGGGTCTTACACCATTCTTCTCTTACACCAGCAGGTCTCCTCCGGTACTCATTGTCCAGGAACCACTGACAAGCAGGGCGGGCCAGTGCTAGTCTACACAGAAAGATCTCAGCCAAATGACCTACTGGCAGGGTGTGATTTCTGAGGCTAGATCACATGATGGCCCCTTTCCTAGGGCTGTAGTGAAAACAGCTCTGCCCATGCCATCTTGAAGAGAAACTGTAGGCCCTGCCAACAGCCATGTCAGAAAGCCATCTTGGGAGATGAAACTTCAGTGCCACTCATGTTTCAGAGGGCTGACGGGCCAGCAGACTTCTTCATAGCTGTCTCCCAGGAGACACTGAGCCTACACTGTGCTGCTAATCCACTCCTACATTCCAATACCACAGGAAATCAACAACACATTCTTATTGTTGCCTTATCACTAAGGTTTAGGATGATTTGTTAGGTAGCATCAGATAAAGAATGCTAACTATGCTTGGTTGTTGAGAGGAAATTCTCCAGATAACAGAAGCCTAGCTTATCAGCTTCCAGGACACAATAGTCCAGAGGCTGACAAATGGGCAGGAAGAGGCTTTGAGTTGAAGAAAGAGGTGTCTACCCTAGGAACCACTCATGTTAAATGAGGTCCACTGAACTTTTCATGCACTTTCATAGACTCATGTCATGAGCTTAATTCTGACTTGGATCTTCATAGATTCTGCATAGTATGACAACAATGCAGATGAATGTTCTTCAAAATAAATAATTACACAGACAAACAAAAGCTGAAAGAATTCATCACTAATAATAAGCAATATGAGATAGGGAAATACTTCAGTGGGGATTTCCTCACCAAGCATGCATAAAGCCCTGAGTTCAGCCTGAGAGAGAGAGAGAGAGAGAGAGAGAGAGAGAGAGAGAGAGAGAGAGAGAGAGAGAGAGAGAGAGAGGACAAAATAATTCTAAACAGATATGAAAACCAGGAGGATAGAAAGGGGGCAGTAATAGAAAGAGTGAACTGTGAGAAATTATAAGTAAATGTTAACTAAATACAAAAACAACAGTAATATCTTAGGACTTGTGAAATGCTGGTAGAAAATATGTTTATATAATAATATGAAAATGAGAAGAGAGTAATGGAGTGAATCTGTTCTAAGTTCTTAGCATTGTTCAATGAAGTGGTAAATGGTCTAACTTAAAATAGCAAAAGTTTAAAATGCATCATTGTGATCTTTATGATAATCATTAGGAGAATAATAAGAACAAATGCAAACAGCTATAAGAGGTTAAAGTAATAAATACATGTTTAATTGAAAGGAAAGCAAGAAAATGAGAGAAGCAAAGGTATTGAGTAGAGAGAAAACCAAGAGCAAGATGACAACCTTAATTACATCAAGACATTAGGTAGAGAGCCAGAGAGATATCATTCTATATGGTAGAACAAATATTTCAATTAAAAAGCAGAAAACAAAAGTCTTTAATTTTCAATTACTATATGAAAATGTTTCTATTCTCCATTTCTCCCTAAGTAAACTGTTATATTACAATTTCAGCTAAAACTTTAAAAGAGTCATAACGTAATACTGGTTTCCAGACCTTCCCAACAAAAAGAGGAAACAGAGAGAAAGAGAGAGTTGAGAGAGACAGCAACAGAGAGAGACAGAGAGAGACCAAAAGAGAAAGGGAGAAGAAATGAAACATAAAAGAAACAAATTGGGCTATACAGCATTTCTAAATATGAATATAGGAGATCGTAACATGCCATCCAAACTGACCCTTTTGCTACTGGTTTCTTCAATTTTATTGTGAGAAACTGCAGACATGGTAGCTTTGAAAATTTATCCTTCTGTATATGAAATAACTTTTCATTAGCAAACATTCAGTATGCATTTTCTCCCATCACCTTCTAATAACTTATTTCTAAACTTCCAGCAGCTACAAGCCACTTTTCTTTTTGGTCCTTCACGATGTTATCTATGCAAGCATCATTCTATGGTGCATACGTTTAAAGAAAGCCATGCATATATATATATATATATATATATATATATATTTCCTCATATATATTAGGAAATCAAGCTTTTGGTCAATTTTGCTCACTCCAGCCAAAGAACCTAGGAGGATGGAAGGAGGCCATTTCCCTGCTCCTCCTGTTACATTAACATAACTTCTGAAAAAGTATTTATAAGTTGGACTACTATTGAAACTAAATTATTTATCTGTCACAAACACCAAAAATGATTTTTTTTCAGTTGGGTTACCAATTTCATAGTAATTTTTTTATAATGTACTGATTCTAAAGTGAACTATGGCAGTGTAACTTTAAAAGACAATGATTTGTTTATATGAATATATTATAAATTTTTAGGAAACATAAAATTAGCTTTATTTTCATTTACATTGGTAAAGTCATTGGCGTATTTAATAATTTACATCTTCAGTTGCCACAGAAACTATATTGAGCTGCAGAGGCTGATGATTTATTTTGTCTGTGACTTTCCTTTAACAGTTTTGATTGGGCTTGAATTATAGAAAATGGTTTTTTCTAGTGATATTCTCATGAGACTTTTTCAAAGCAAATAAGAAATGAATATCTAAGAAAAACTGTCATGGGTATAATACTAATTTATAACGCAAACTCAGGAAATAGGAACTTATTTTTATAACGCAAACTCAGGAAATAGGAACTTATTTTTAAGATTACCTATTATGAATTACACTGAGCAGTTTTTTATTTATGATGTGGACACATTATTTAGAAATTCTTTTTATTACTTGCAATTGTTTAAAATAATTTTACTTTCTATTTTAATTAATGAGCACTAGGAAACTCAAACAATACTTGAGCAATTGTACTTTATCTCTCTGTGAATAGTGATTTTAAATACTATAACCATATAAACTGTAAAATCTATACAAACTTCAATAATTACATGAAATAATATTTTCAAAATTGACTAAGGAACATTTTTGTAATTAGGAAAATATTACTTGGGGAAGTGAAGTTCTTTGGAACTTTTTTCTTTTTTTAAATGGTTTTATTATCTGTAAGAAATTGTACAAAGTGGTTGCCATTCAACAAAGCAGTTTATGAACCCCATGCATCTTGATCAATGTCATTCTTTTCAACATGATCACTCTGATTCTTAAAATAATTTGATCCAAACATCATTTTCTACCTCATCTTTCGGTCAGTCTGTCTGTCTGTCTACCTACCTACCTACCTACCTACCTACATACATACATATTTACCTACCTATCTATTGTTGGGCAGTGTGGAGCTTGAACTGCAAGCTTCATACTTATGAAGCTTGTTTGCTCTCAGTTAACAATGTATCAGTTGAGCCACCTCTCCAGCCTAAAATTTTTGCTGCTTGTTTTGGAGATACGGTCTTAAATACTCTTCTACCTAGACAGACAATTAACCACTATTCTTTGGATCTCGGAGTTTTGAATAGCTGGGATTGTAAGGATAAATCATTGGTACCCAGATTGTGTATTTTCTTAAAAAGAGATTTTTTTTTTTGGAAAAGCATATTCCTCAATTTCTGCCACATAATTAAATTAATCATTATTTATCCTTGAGTAATCTAATCAGTTATTTTATCTTAATTATTTTCTTTATGTCGCATACCCTATGTTGCCTTGTTTCTATAAATGCCCATTACAATGGGTGCAATTATTTTAAAATATGATACCCTTGAAAAATATTGCAAGGAGATACAATCATAAGAAATTTAGTTATAGATCTAATCAGTTTAATGGGATTCATCAATGAAATGTTTTTGTTGCTATGACTCTATTTAGTAGTGATTTCTGTCTCTAATCACAACAGTAGATTTTCCGTATTAAAATGTACATATTACTTATGATGACATCATAATGTTTCAAAGTATTACATTCTATTTTTCTATTTTTTTTCCCTAATAATGCACATACTGCTTGCCCCTAACCTTGAGCGGTCACAAATATTCAAGAAAGTCTCTTGTGCATGTGAGTCAGAGTTTCTCTTAACCCAATAAATAAAGAAAGGGAACCCAGTGAAAACAGAACAAATGGTGTTTTAAAACTATGTTGAATAATTTGAGGTAAGAAAAAACAGCTCATTCTTGACATATAACCAGTGTCACAGACGTAGAACAAAATATTTTGCAAAATGCATAACCTGAGGGGTCTAATTAACAGCCAGCTTAATTTCTAGCACTTTCCCTCATTGTTCCTGAACCACTGTGTGACACTTCACCTGGCTTAGTCTTGGTAGGAAATAAGCCATGTTAAAGGTTGGCCAACCATGTTGATCTTTATTGGTTTTCCTTCCACTGTTAATGAAAATATTCTATGCTGTTGTAAAATGAATGGCTTACTTTCTTTCTCTTTCTGGCTGTAAAACAAATGTCTTACTTTCTTCTGTTGGCAAGAGTGTCTTCACCATTCGTTGCAGAAATCTTCATCCCGTGCTTCTCTTTGCTGGGATCAAAAGAACACCGCTGACTTTGTGTTGGCATGGTTATTGGGCGGCCACAAATCTTGTTCACCTTTTAAGCAGAAAACATGAAAAGAATGTTATAAGCCTGCTTCAGCTCTTCTGAAAATGCAATGTTTTGTAGTGGCCAAGAAAGGGTGATGTTCTTCTTTAGGGCTTGGTATTAACTTTTAATATTTACAATGCTGGTCATTTTGTCAAAGAAAATAGCAGCAATCATAAACTGATGCCATATGAATTCATATAGGTGGCTGTTGACACATGTACAATATACAGAACCAGAGAATGAAACAAAAAGATGACCTGTTTGTAGAAATATGGCTGCTTTTGAAAAATAGGTATCATTTATGGTCTGCATTCATATGTGTGAATTATCACCAGCCTTTACTAATTTTAAAATAAAATAATGTGTTATCAAATATGCTCTCCTTTTCTGAATAAATTCTAAATGCAAAAGCAAACACTTTGTAGTTTTCTTCTTAAAAGTAACAGTGTATGTTTAAAGCAACAATCTACTGTTATATTTATTTTACATTATGTTTCTTAAGCTGGTATGGTTTCCAGCGTGTTATCAGAGCGTGTTGAAAAATATTATCCGAAAGGAAAATTTGTTTTATTTTAAGTTCTTGTCTAACAATTATATTTGCAAATTCAACATAATTTCTACTGGAAACATTAAGACATTTCTTTCAAATGTAACATAAAAATTCATATGATACTTGAAAACACAGAGTAGTATCACTGAAAATATACAAGAACATTATCTTGGGTTCAAGAAACCTTGTTTCTGATGTAATTTTTCTTTGTTTAGTTCAAAGACCTTGAAAATATGACAGAACCTCCTTCAACTTGATTGCCTAATATGTAAGATGAAAAAGACAGATTATCCCAAAGTTCTCTTAAAGTTTTCAACATTTTTGATTTTCCATGCCATGTGTATCCAAAGAGTTATGTACAAATTTATTTTACCCATATTTTTTCAACCTTTCACACTATGAAGCACACACACTAAATAATATGAGGTAAAAAGTGAATTTCTGTTCCTGACAGAGTTTACAATTCAAACAAAAAGAAAAACATTCCACCATTCATCAAAATAGAGCTTGTATTTGTCATTGTAGCATGAGTAATGTGCTCTGGGTGTCAGAGGAAGAAAAGGTTTTCCCAGTGGCTAGAGCATAGGAGACACATGCGGAGACCACTTTGGAAAGAACACTAAAACAGGATGAAACCTGAAGCATTTATTAGGTCAGGATATGTTGAGGTTCATTTTAGTTCAGTCAATTAGTAAATAAATATTTATTGCACACCATTGTATTAAATGCTAGAGATAGAAATATGAATACGACATGGTCCGTAGTCACACAGATGAAGTAAGTCACATGGAAGTTAGCAAATCTACAATGCTTACATATAAAAGGGGCATGTTAGATCTCTTTGGTGTGCTCAGGAAGTCATGAAAGAATAACAATTTAAAAGATGAACTAGGAATTTGAAAGAAAGAAAAAGCAGGGGCTAACATTGCATTGCAGAGAACAACAAACTATCAAAGAAAAGTACGGTACAAATGCAAAATATAACAAAAGAACATACTACAAGGGAGTAGTACAGCATGAAGGAAAGACTTAATAGTGCCCTATGATTGGATACCAAGATAAAGAACTTGCTCTCACAAATACAGTGCAAGACAAGTTTCCAAGTTATATGATAGTTTAAGATTATTGCAAGAGAAAAAGTATCATTACATCAGTGGAGGAAGGGAAAGAGGGCCCAGTGGTATGCACATAAATGCAAAAAGGAGCAGGAAAGGTTAGTTAACTATTGGCCACTGTATCCATAAGTAATCTTCTCAGTGCAAAGAGTAATTACAGAGGCAAATAAAAGTCCTGAAAGAGAGAGGTGCAAGAAAGCATAGGTTTGACATAGAGATGGCTACAAATTTTGTTCACCTGTAAAGAAGATGTCATTACAAGTAGTAATAAGACAGCTTTATGATTGAACAATAGTTGGATGAAGACCTTGGATGGTATAAAACACTAGTCTAAGAAAGCTCATTTATTAGAGAATATCCCATTCTTGTTGAATGTGAAAGTAAACTACAAAAGCTGATACAAGAAAATGCATCTCTTAACAGCAGGTGAAATATTCCCAGTCTCTTCCAGTATTCTTTTTTTTTTTTTTTTTTTTTTGGCCAGTCCTGGGCCTTGGACTCAGGGCCTAAGCACTGTCCCTGGCTTCTTCCCGCTCAAGGCTAGCACTCTGCCACTTGAGCCACAGCGCGGCTTCTGGCCGTTTTCTGTATATGTGGTGCTGGGGAATCGAACCTAGGGCCTCGGGTATACCGAGGCAGGCACTCTTGCCACTAGGCTATATCCCCAGCCCCTCTTCCAGTATTCTTAAGAAGGAATTTTTTATTCTGACCTACCATAATGACAATGTCCCTGCAGTACAGATAGACAGAAAAAAAATCAACAAAATTTAGCAGATGATCCAAAGTGAGACCCATGGGCACTTGTAAGGCAAATGTTTTAAAAGAATCAAAATAAATTTCCAATCATTGAGTCTAAAACTTAAAAAACAGTGATAATCGAGTAAAAATATATTACAAAGATGCTAAATGTTCAAGAAAAAAAAGAGTATCTTCATTCTCAACAACCCTAAGACCCAAGAAAAGATAGAATAGTGTGACAGTAGGAATTTCAAGAGCAAAATTATTTGGAGACACTATGGTACATTTTCAAACACAAGAGCAGAAAGAAAAGAAAATAGAACATTCAATCATGATCCAATGAGATTTGTGGTAGGGCTTGAGTCATGGCAAATTAAAAAACTCTTATGAATCTCCATTATTACATCCTTGATATTAGAGGCCTGCCTCATACACATGAAGCCCTGGTTGATTCCTCAGCACCACATATATAGGAAAAGCCAGAAGTGGCACTATGGCTCCTGTGGTAGAGTGCTAGCCGTGAGCAAAAAGAAGCCAGGACAGTGTTCAGGCCCTGAGTTAAAGCCCCAGGAATGGCAAAATAATAATAATAATAATAATAATAATAATAATAATAATAATAAATACATTGCACTTAAGTATACTTTAAGAAAAATGAGTTAAGAAAAAATCTTATCTCACTCTATCCCTCTCCTGTTGCATTGAAAAACACATGTCCTTCAGAACATATTTCCTAAGCTGGAACATAGAGTTCGGAAAAGTATTAGGCTTGATGAAATCTCTAGACTCATTATCAGGTTCGCAAATACACAAGAAAATGCACTAGCCAAGACTACACAGGGTATGCGTGAGTCAGAGATCCAAGCATGACTAGCAAATTGCAAAAAAAAAACAAGTGCATTTCAAAGCCCATGTATTGGTTGGCATGCTATCAGGGAGCGCGGCTTCACACTTATTGAAAGGGAATAGAAACCCATCTGTTACCAGGACATTAGCCTGTCACCTTAGCTCCCCTGAGGTGAGCCAATTTGGGTAGCACATTTCAATACCAGTACCTTCTTGCTATTGAAAAAACTCTCACACGTATGTTGACAATTTTCATCTTTGACTTATACTGCAATTTCCTCCTTTTTCTCCTCCCTGGTCTCTACCGTTCTCCCCTGCAATCAGTCTGAAGTGCCTCTGGAAAAAAAAAATTGTTTCCTTCCATAATGCTTATCAATTCCTGCTTTGAGTTCCATTTCTGGCTTCCCACTGATTTTTCAAGTTCCCATCTCACCTTGAAATGACTCTCATAGTTGCTTCTAACCCCTATCACTTCTTCCATTCAGATTCAATATTTGTTTCAGCCACTCTTTTTCATTAAGCTGGCACCACATATGAATTTGTCTTTAGCTAGTGCTCCCCCCTCTGTTCACTAGTTATATGTTTGCTAATAGTCAAAACTTTCAAGTCTTGTAAACAGCAACCACATTATTTATTTTCATTGCATTACTCCCAATAGAGCCTAGTTTTTCTTGTAAAAAACACTTTTAAATTATGCTTCAAGTTGGAAATATGCAGAATGGACTGGTTAAAATTGAGGACTGCAAAGGTATTACATGTGTGATGCTTTCATCTGGGGAATGGGGTAAACGTATACTCCATCGCATCTCGCATGTGAAGGAGGGGACTGATTGCTTTACTTCAGGTCTCATCTAGAATGTTTCTTGTTAATAGATTGTGATTAGAGAAATCACATAAAGGATATCGGGAAGTATACGTTAAAATACTAAATTAGGATTAAAATAAAAATTAAGTAAATTTGAAATTAGAAAGCAGGTATTGTTAGATAAAATATACTGTGCTACATTATATTAAAAGCTTTTTTAATCCATCAGGAAGAAATATATTGGTCATTTTTCTGGTCATAACAAAAGTGTGATAGTATTTATTCATGCCTCATGCTTTTATAATTTGCATATCTAATTTGTTATGGGAACGAAATCAATAATAAAAAATCAAAGGGAGACTAATTTTTCAGATAGAGATGAAATCTGTGGAAATAAAAGTAAGGTCGGCTAGATATTAGGGCAAGGCAGAGAGGTAAGACAATATAATCCAAGTGCCAGGTTCATCATATTTAGACTCAATTTTGCAGACCAAGGCAGTATATTAATGACTAATTAGTAAAGGAATGTGATTATCATAGCCTTTTCCCAGAAAGACTTAACAGGGTAATTGCAAGCATAAAAGAAACTGTTCTCAAAGATAAGATATTATTAAAAATACAAACTGAGAAATTAGCAGTTAAATTTAAGGGGAAAAGAAGGCACCACTTTCAGGTAGGCAGGATGATTAGGACTGACTCCATGTGCAAAGAAAGCAATACTAGGGGCTGGGGATATGGCCTAGTGGCAAGAGCACTTGCCTCGTATACATGAGGCCCTCGGTTCGATTCCCCAGTACCACATATACAGAAAATGGCCAGAAGTGGCGCTGCGGCTCAAGTGGCAGAGTGCTAGCCTTGAGCAAAAAGAAGCCAGGGACAGTGCTCAGGCCCTGAGTCCAAGCCCCAGGACTGGCCAAAAAAAAAAAAAAAAAAAAAAAAAGAAAGCAATACTAAAGCTGTTGCCAGGTTTAAATATGATAAACACAGGGAACATAGAGCCCATAGTTGAGATGATGGATGGATGAAGGGAGGGAGGGATGATGGATGAAGGGAGGGAGGGAGGGATAGATGAATGGATGGATGGATGAACAGACAGATGGCCAGAGGAGGGTGAGTTTAATAGTATGGTAGAATGAGTTCTGTTTTTGATGTGTATATTCCATGATTAACTATCTTTTATTACTTTCTAAGAAGCAACTCTACAGGGATGATTGGAAATAAAAGTCAAATTGATACCCAGTATTAACTACAAGGAGCTAACCCTTAAATCTGTAAAAAATGTAAAGAAGTACAAAATGTAAAACCTTTTCAGAGGCAGAAGGCAACCCAAGTGAAAGGAAAAAAAGAAGTAACATTTGTTGGGGATTTTTTGTACGAATAAGGGGAAATTAGTATTTAGAATCCTGTCCTAAATCTATAGAATCGGGGGCTGGGAATATGGCCTAGTGGCAAGAGTGCTTGCCTGGTATACATGAAGTCCTAGGTTCGATTCCTCAGCACCACATATATAGAAAATGGCCAGAAGGGGCGCTGTGGCTCAAGTGGCAGAGTGCTAGCCTTGAGCAAAAGGAAGCCAGGGACAGTGTTCAGGCCCTGAGTTCAAGGCCCAGGACTGGCAAAAACAATAAAATAAAATAAAACAAAACTATAGTATCACCCTCCAAATAATAAATTTATAGTTCAAGATACGGGGAAATTCAGAAGCCATGTATGGTAAATATATAAAAGTTATAAACAAAATGCCACATTTTAAATCCTAGGAACATTAAAAAATGTAAGAAGGAATATATAATCAAAAACTCATAATGTATAAATCATAACCATTAAACATAAATTATCCATAAGGAAATTCAGAACTTTTACATGGTACCAACCAACTTCTTGGGTGCAAGCAAACAAAGCAATGATGAAGTTAGATAAAGGAGAGCAGCCACTGACTTTCGTTTGTAAATGTGATAGATACATTTACCCTGTCAATAGCACAGATACAGAAGGCCTTTTGTAGACATGTTTACTTATAGACACAGTAGACCTAGGCTCGAGTGGAGGGCTTATCTTTGTCTTTGTCATTTGGTTTCAATTTTTCAGAAGTTGGTTTCACTCATGGGTTTCTGTTACCCATTATCATAGGGGGTTGCACCGTAATTCATATTCCTTTCTAATTAAAAAGGTAGGTGAGGAGAGAAAAAAGGGAAGGGCAAAGGCAAGCCCAAGAATGTTTCAATTAGTTATACTGAGCTCATAGTAAAAAAAAAAAAAAAGGAGAAATAAAACTTCATTCTGCCAAGTTAATTTTGGTATTCCTTTAAATTAAGCCACCAGAGGGAGCTTCTGCATTTCGGTCATATGTATCATCATTAATTAAACTTAGGTATGACTCTATTAAAAAATCATTTGGAGTAGGGCTTTTAAAGAAGAAGTCAATTTTCCTTAAGTGATATACATTCAGATACATGAACTTTTAAAATGCAATCTTTTATCAAAAATACTAGACTAGTGTGGTAAAGTTAATGGCACCAAAAGGGAAATAAAAATCAAACACTCCTGGGTTAATTTATCTGGACTGAGCTTTTTTGTACTCAGCAATATGGAATCTGAAAATTGACTCATGATTTCAATTATTTCCTCTTTCTCTCATTCCCCTTCCCTCTTTCCTTCCTCACTTCTTCACTTCCTCTCTATCAGTTATGTGAATGAAAACTCAGGAAAGAGAGCAGACATATCCTCTAAATGAGATGACCAACCAAATGTGGTTAGTGTGAGAACAGATGAAAGAGTTGCTGATTCTTGACCATCTGATATTTCAATATACTAAGACTGAAGAGGAAGGTTTCAGAGAAGAGCAATGTGCAATTTGGGTAGAGAAAAAGAAAGAATGCATCATAATCAGCTTAGGTATAAGAGGTAAATCAGAAAGAAGATACTGAGGAAATAGGTCCTCATTCATGAAAGACCTATTTGTGCTCCTAGAAAACACATGAAGACAAGTAAGTTTTCTCTTTGTTGCACTTTGTGCATGTTTTTTTAAAGCAGAAAGTATTACAGCTCACTTATGTGTTTAGTAGTATAGACTCTTTCAGATATTTGGATCCAAAATATTTTTATTACAAAAATAAATACATTGGCTCATATCTTTAATTCCAGATACTTGGGTGGCAGAGAGGAAGATTGTGGTTTCAAAGCCAGTGTGTGAAAAAAAAAATAGCACAACCATATATCAAAATGAGCCAGTGTGGTTGTACACATGTATAATCCAAGATATTTGGCAGAACAAGCTAGGAGGATTATGGTTTGAGGCAAGCCTAGACGAAAGCATGAGACCCTTTATGGAAAACAAACTGAAAACAAAAGTGGCTAGGGGTAAGGGAAGGAAGAAAAAATGAAAAGCAGAAAGGGAATGGTGACTATAATGTGAGACATTTGGTTTTCACATTCAGGTGTTAGTTCACATATTGGATGGGTTTGGGAAAATAGGAATTGGGTAAAATTGCCATGTGTACAGGGTAGAGTAGTAGTCTTACATAATCAAGCAATCTTGGAGGCCTGAGAGTCAGCCAATGAAAACAGTCATTGTCTTAGCTAAGCCTAATGGGATTGATCTATTAGGGTAGTGGCATATTTTGCTAAAAGTACTACCTGCCTGTGAGGAATTTCATTTATAAACTTTGTTCATCTTTTGTTATTTGCTAAGTAAATATTCTCTTAGAACACAGCTGTGAGAACTGTGTCAAAGATGAAAGAGAACCCTTAACTGTAGGTATGTCTTCCTACTGAGCTGTATGAAGAATCATTAATACTATAAAACCTAATCTGAAAGTTATTCTACCAAGTGTCTAATTTCTTATCTTTAAGAAGCTTGTAATCTAGTTAGAGCACATAATTTCCAATACAAATTGACATATGTATAAAGTTAAATTGAGTAGTGTAAAAACAATGTCTTCATATAGTCTAAAAGATATGCCAAAAGTGGGTTACAAGTCATGAATTGATAAGAACCCCCATAAAATTGCTGTGTGCCAGGTGTGCAAGGACAGGTTTTCACTAAAACTTTAAATCATTGTGGAAAGAAAAACTTTGGCAATCCTACTTTAATAGTGAAGACGTGGAAGCAAAGTGAGATTCCAAACAGAGGACATGAGTGTGGTTATAATAAAGAACTTCTTAATGGACTCTGAATAAGAAAAACATAAAAATGATGAGTGTAAACCAGGAGAAAAAACATCTAGACAAATCTTATCTCAGACATAATTACTCTAACCTCTCTATAGAAATAGACCAGTTTTTAAAGGTCAAGACAATCTTCAATCTTCTCTTCCCACATTGTTCCACCTGGGAAAAATATAGCTCAACTGAGTGAACATGAAGTTTTCAAAAGAATTCAATTTCTTGAGTGCATTCCTGGCCCCATAGGAATGTTTATATTGACTCAAGAACCCTAAGTTGGGAAGATCAAAGCTGCCTATGCTCTAGCCACACTTGACGGCAAGAGGCCAAACACTCAACAATGGCAACTCCAACTTCTCCCAACAGTAATTTCCTTCTGACCAAAGCCCCAAATAAATCCTAATTGTTAAGATCTCTGCTTCAGAAAATCAAGAAATATATCTCTAAGAATCACTTCCCAAAGTATTATAAGAAAACATCTACCTCTATAGATGCAGATACCCTATTTTTACCAACATATACCCCTATTTTACACACATGCACACACACACGAGTTTTGAATAACAGATCATTAGAATTTTTTTTTTCTCCAGTCCCGGGCCTTGGACTCAGGGCCTGAGCACTGTCCCTGGCTTCTTTTTGCTCAAGGCTAGCACTCTGCCACTTGAGCCACAGCGCCACTTCTGGCCATTTTCTATATATGTGGTGCTGGGGAATCGAACCCAGGGCTTCATGTATACGAGGCAAGCGCTCTTGCCACTAGGCCATATTCCCAGCCCCTCATTAGAATTTTTGACACTATCCACAGAGACAATCTGTAATACGCTCTAGGAAGTATATAAGTATATACTAGACTAGATAATTTATTTTTAAATTAAAACATATGGAGTTTTGCTTTTCAAAGAATACCTGCTAACATATAAAAGAACATCATCCAAGTATAAAATAAATTATGCTTTTTAAAAAAATAGAGTGCACAAGGTGGGAAAATATTAAAGAGTTAGAAAAAGGGTTGAATTTGATTGAAGCATACTATGTATCTGTATAGATATACTACAGTGAATTTGCTTTGAAAAACTAGTATTCTAATAACTAAAAGAAGTCCTTCAATATTCTCTAGGGATTCTGTAAATGAGAAAATTATTTCCAGAATCTAGCCAACATTTAAATTAACAGGCTCCCTGGTGTTCCAGCCTGAGGGGAGCTCTGGTTGCTCTAGAAGCCAGTTAGCCTGTGAAATGGAGACACCCAAATGCCTGCTGGTGACATTCCTGGGCTAAGAACCAGGAGCAAGGCCTGGTGTAGGTTCTCCAGGAACTGTTTCCAGTAAATTGTATGCACCACCAGGATTTGCTCTTAGTGCTTCATTATTTTTCTCTTGCCCTTATTTGCAATAAAGAGATAGATCAGGTTTCTGCCTAGGTTTAAGATAAATGCATATATAATATTAATGATGCCAATGTTTTTTTTATTTTTGTGAGAGTTTAAATGCAAATTATGCATTCTTTAAAAGAAATAGATTATCACAGTTGTCTTACTGTGTTCTTATGAAAGATATGAAATGTTTGCAATTTAAATTTTATTGAAAATCTACTAATGACTGAAATTAAGTCAATTTCAATGCATTAAATCAGAAAGTTTCTACTGCTAAGTTTGTGGTCTTCTCAGTTCAACAAATGTTTTCATACATTTAAATAGGCACTGAGAATGGAGAAAAGAAAAATAACTTCTCTGGTCTTTTAGTCTTACTGCTAAGATGGACACTGACTCTTCAAAGCACTGTAGTTAAACGCAATGGAGACATTACCACATAGATTTTAAAAGGCCTGTCTGCAACATGCATGAGATAGAGTGCAGGTCAGGAGACATGAAATGATGTAACTGAGACTAGATGAGGGAGATCACTACCCAGAAACTTCTAAGATGAAGGTGGAGACAAAAGACAAATTAGAGGACACTTCAGATAATACATGGTACATAATAGATTATTTACTTGATGCATGGATATGAGTTAAAGAACTCAAATGCCATGATTTAAACTTGAGAAATCACGTTAAGTACAATTAACAGATTCATTCATCCTGGAACCTATAACTCCCTTTAAATATAAATAAATAACAATTGCATGTATACAAAATACTTAAGAAAAATGTAGTGTTACTAACATATTACAAAGTTACCTAGTTTTTCCTTTTAAAGTTAAGGAAAGTTTTTGTAATTCTTCATATCTAAGATGAGACCAAAAATGAATAATATTAGCATTACCTAGATAAATGTGTAAGGTTGGGGGATGGTCAGAGAACAGTCTATCTCATTCAGAAAAACATAACCAGCAAACTTCAAGAAAGAGAACTACCTTTTTAGGCAACCATAAATCCAGTATGAAGTGAACAAAGAATTAAGAGGGCAAAATAGCTGTAGAGTTCAGACTAGACAAATCACTGAAGGAAACACAAAGCATTTGGCTTTTATGCCCAGCTCATGCGGCTATATTATTGGAGTTGTCTAGCTGTGCTCTCATGAGATATAGGAAAGACGTTGGGTGTAATCAATTTTATATTTTGGGAAGATCATTCTGACTTCCCTATGGACAATGGACTAGAAATAGCAGAGCCATTATGGAATAGCAATCATATACAAATTCCTACAGTGAGGCTACATGCCCAGGGAGAAAACATTCATGTCTCAGTGTGGCTCAAAGATAGAAAGCACTCAATGTAAATTTGTCAACTGCTTGCATGAGAGCATTCTATTTTTATCTGACCCCAAAAGTACTTAACATGACAAAAATCGTTAGTTTTTCAAGGCCTGAAATTTTACTATCTTTGAGGAAACAAAACTTTTAATATATGGGAATATTATTTTTCCCTAAAGGACTTTGCAGTATTAAAAAATAAATGTTTCTATAATGTTTTTACTGTGTTACAGTGAAAGACAAATGAAAAAAACACATTATTTCTCTAGAGTTCTAAAACTTTAAGAAAACAATATACTTTTTCAAGGAAATTAAAATTATTTACTGAAATGCTGTTTTTTTTCCAATTTTCAAAACTATATTGCAATGTATTGCAAATTTACTCTTAACTTTATTGCTTTTATAAGTTATGTTAGGATATATTTCATGTGCCATAAAATTTACCTTTCTGAAATGTAAATATTAGTAAATTCCCAGCTAGGCATGCGTCACCAGTGTCCAATTTCATAGTGTTTTTGTCACACCCACTCCTCAATCTCTATTTTGAATTAAAAATAAGTTCCCATTTCCTTTCTCCCAATCTCTCTCTTCAGACCTGAGGAATCACTAAACTACTTTTTTTTTTTTTTTTTTTTTTGGCCAGTCCTGGGCCTTGGACTCAGGGCCCGGAGCACCGTCCCTGGCTTCTTCCCGCTCAAGGCTAGCACTCTGCCACTTGAGCCACAGCGCCGCTTCTGGCCGTTTTCTGTATATGTGGTGCTGGGGAATCAAACCTAGGGCCTCGTGTATCCGAGGCAGGCACTCTTGCCCCTAGGCTATATCCCCAGCCCCACTAAACTACTTTTTATATAGCAGTAGATTTGCAACTCTTGACTTTTCATATAATCCACTACGTGGTCCTTTGAAAGTGACCAGTTCCATATGTAATCAATTACAAGGCCACTAGTTCAAGAAGTCACCAACTATCTCAGTTTCTATGTACAGGAAACAAAACTAAAGCTAAACCAATGCATGAAAAAAAAATGCCAAGAACATTTATGATCATTGTTTAATCTTAATCAGTCAATAATTTCATAGCCTTGTTTCTGTGTTCATCACCTACAGAAGCTTTCCACTGAGATCCATCATTGATCCTCAGCTGCTAAAATAAACCATTTATAATTCTACAGTGCTAAATTCATCTGATCATGCATATCCTCAAGGTCCAATCACATAGAAACATATGTTGGTGTTTTATTCCACATTATTGCTGATAATAAACCATTGTATAATCATAAGACATTTATCTATTCAGCAACTAATGGACATTAGCTAGTTGGCATTTTTCAGCCATTTATTTAAAAAATATTCTGCTATGATCCCCAGTAATATCCTTTAGGGACATATATATTGTATTGGCATGAAATTCTTGAGCCATATGGTAATTCTAAATTTAACATTTTGAGAAAATTCCAAGCCATTTTCCAAAGTGCCTCTACCATTTTGCACTCCCTCTAGCAATGGAGGAATGCTCTGATTTTTTTCCACAGCTCAACATTGGCTCTCTATTTATATTATAGACATCCTAAAGCATGTACAGTATTTTTTCATTGTTTCATGGTAGTTTTGATTGCATGGACTTAGTGCATAATGTTCTGATGCTTGCTGGCTATTTGTGGTTATTTATTGGAAAATGTTTGTTCAAAATTTTTATGTATTTTTTTTACCAATACTTTTGTTTGAACTCAGCCTTGCATTTGTTCAGGCTTGCTTAGCTAGCACTCAACCACTTAAGCCACACTTCCAACCTGGATATTTTTACTGGTCATTTTGAGGTTGAGCTTCAAGGACTTTTCTGCTAGTTATCCTCCAGATCGCAGCCTCATATTTAGCTAGGATCCCAACAGTTGGTCATGTTGTTTTACCTTGCAAGAATTGTCTGTTTGTACCAATCAGTGCATCATCATATAAAGATCTGGTGCCATATATGACAAGAATGTTGTAGGTCTGATATTTAAAGCAATGTTTCTAGTATATCTGTGTTTTATCTTCAATATTTGTTTTTATTTATGTTCTATTGCTACATGTATTTTAATTAACAAATCATTTAACTAATAAATATTATTTATCCATTGTATTATCCATTGATAGAAATTGAAATACTTCACCTTTTGTTCTTTCATTTTTCTGTTTTGATAGTGTTATTGTTAGAGTCGGGGCTTCATGCTTGCTTGGCTGTAACTCTATGGCTTGAACCATGCTTCATTGGTAACTTTGTTGTTGTTGTTTATCTGAATCTGAGCCACGGTTCAGCTATGTTATTCTTCCCACCATTGCTAAGATCACTCGCAAGCATGCACCCCTGAGATCAGCCTCCCTCATGGAGACGAAGTCTCACTAACTTTCTGACCTGGGTTTTTTTAGAACTGCAATCTTCCCACCCGCGGTTTCCCATGTAGCTTGGGGTAAAGTATCTTGGGATGATGTGGTGGAGGGGGGGATGTAATAACTTGGGGGTGACAGGATCTGTCCTTCTGTTCAGGCTGGCCATCCCTGTCTTCCATCGCTGGAAGACAAGCACACCATCATGCCCGGATGTACAGGTGGGAGCCACTGGTTCCTGGCTTTCTTTTTCTTCCATTTTCTGGTTTCTTTGGTATTGGTTTTTTCTTTTATTCTTCCTCTGGGGATAGTCACTCTGTACTGTTGATACACTGGCACAAGTGAGTCCTTAGGTGGCTGGAGAGAATGAAGATGACACAGGAGCAGCAAATCAATGCACAAGATGCTGCAGGCAGAGGTGAAGGCCCACAACTAGGGCTGTGAGTTAGAACACAGGAAATGTCTTCTTCTTTTATTGGATATAAAATAATTGTTAGTAAGTAACTCAGGCTACGCAGAGGAAAACATTATGCAAAAACAAACTTAACAATTACGAAAATAGTTTAGAACTTGCATGCATCCTGTGTTATGAAAATCATATTGTCTGAATATCTCATGCAATAAACCAGCTTCTCATCATCTAAAACATATGTGTTGACTTAAAATCTTTTTAGTTCCTTTTCTCTATCTTCTGCTTGCAAATCATAAAAATTCTATTTTATATCTATAATCATTATCCCCTCTGGAATGCTATAATTGTAACATATGATAGTGTTTTCTAGTAAGACTTACTTGGAAATCTGTTTAATTTATAACCTAAAAGTTGACACCAAGACTTCCTTTAGACAAGTGTGGTGACTTGTAGCTAGTAATCCTAGCTACTTAGGGGGCAGAGACCAAGAGGATCATAGTTCAAGCCTACCCCAGGCAGAAAGTTTGTGAGACTCCCTCCACCCTCCTACCAAATTCAGCTAGTAGCTGCATGCAGTAGTGTGTGATTTCATCCTATCTACAGAAGACTTGAGACTGGAATAGAGCCTTAAAAATAATATGCAAAACCCTATCTCAACAGAAAACTCTGGGCATGATCATGTTCCTACCATCCATCAAGAAGCCTAAAATACAAGCTGTGGGTAGGAATGGGAGGGAAAAACTGGGAGAGAGTGAAGGAAGTGGTGACATTATTAAAAAGGAAATGTACTATTTATCTGACTTATGTAACTGTAACTCCTCTGTATGTCACATTTACAATAACAACACATTTAAAAAATAAAATAAGAAACCTAAATAGGAGGATTGAGGATCCAGGAAAGCCCAGGCAAAAGCAAGATTCCATCACAAAAAATAACTGTAGCAAAAAGAGTTGGAGGTTTGGCATCTGCCTACCAAACTTGAAGGCAAGAGTTCAAACCATAGTACTCCACACAGAAAAAAGAAAAAATTCAGATATTGACATGAAGATCTTATTTTTATTGTTTTATACTTTTCAAATGACTTACCTGGGCCTGATAAACTTTTAGTAAAGGAAGGGCCATAGGTATAATTTATTTTTCATTTTGTAGTCGACTAAATGTGAATGTAAAAAATGATAAGTGATATTTCTGAGTTTAACAATACCGTATATCTACTACATCAAAATAATAACAATAGACTTTTAGATAGAGAGGTTATTCCAGGCAGTCAACTACACTTAAATATCTGAGGTCTTCAAACCAATGTTGGTAAATTAACATTAAACAGCCCACATAAATTCTGCCTATGAGCATCTGCACTGAAGAGCTGACAAGGAAGCCCTCCCTTCCCCAGGGAAGAATAAGTCCCCAGTTTCTTCCTTAGCCCTTACGCTGAAGTATATTCCCTGCCTCTCCCATCTTAATCTACTATGTCTCATGCCTAGTCCTGTGCAGTATTCCTTACATACATGACCAATTTCCTCTTCTTGTTATAACTCACCAATATAGAACCACACAAATACATCTTTCAGGTAATCATTCTGGCCTTCAACCCAGGTAGGCTCAGTCTCTGCCTTTTTTTTGGCCTCAGCCTTTGAATCTTGCAACTATATTTTGTAAGTGTAGTGCTGGTTAGAGTGTACTATAACATTAAGTTATTTCAAAAATAATAAACTTTTGAAAAAATCCATATTCAAATGGCAAGACAATAATAGAAAATTACAGAAAGTTGGAAAAAATGGTACAAAGATTTACCATGGGCCTTCACCAGATGTCAGCAATAAGAAATGTTCTATTTCTGTCTCATTAAAGTAGAAGATGATAAGCTTAGCAATATAATAACCTTGTCTTGGGAACAATCCAAGGTAGACAAAAGCTTCATTGAGAAGTAAAGAAGAGTACTGATAACATTTATGAGAAACTAGATAAAGTCAGGCCTGTTATCAGTACATTTGGATATTTTAGTCATGTGCATTAAAGGTGACTCGTGCATGGTTGGTGTGGCAGTTAAAAGAAACTCAGTTTATGTCTTTGCTCAACAAAGAAACCACATCCATCCCAAGCAATATAGTTTTACTCTTTATTTGAGAGTATTATTCAGATTATGATTGTTTTTCAAAGAGGTAAAAAATGCCTCTAATACAAATAATGTGTAACTATAAAAATGAGTTTATCTTTTTCATGAAAGGAAAATGGCCAATAATATTGCTTGCAGGATAAATACAAGACACTAACATCATATCCAAAAGAAAGCTCAGATATATGATTTTAATGATACATCTATAAAATTCTATATAGGCATTAATCAAGTGGTAGAGAACTAGCAGAGGGTAGCAAAGTCAGGGCCCTGAGTCCAAACGACACTACAGCAACATAAATAGACACAGACCGACAGACAGACAGGGTTAGCTTTCTTTGACATAAGTCTCACTTGTGGAATGTAAAAGAGTAAAATACATAAAAGCTGAAAATAGCATGGTGGTATGAGTGTTGGCCACAAAACGTACAATTCCAGTGTGAGAAGAGGGATAATTTATGAAAATCTATTGAATAGAATTGTGCCTATAATTAATGAGTATATACTTAACAAGTGTTAAAATAGTAAATGTTAAATGTTCTCACTACAAAAATAAATAAATAAATAAATAAAGCTAGGTGCTGGTGGCTTATGCCTGCAATCCTAGCCACTCAGGAGGCTGAGATCTGAGTTCAAATCCAGCTGGTATAGGAAAATCCATGAGATTCTGGTCTCCAATTATCCACCAGAAAACCAGAAATAGTGTTGTGGCTGAAAGTGGTAGAGCACTTGCCTTGAGCAAAAAAGTTCAGGGACAGCACTCAGACCATAGGTTCAAGACCATGATTGACAAACCAATAAATAAGGAATCATTTCAATATAATATGTATATATGAATCACATACATGTACATGTATTCTTCATAAGTTAAGAATTTTTCTAAATGAACTACAGAAACATCATGTTTTATGTGATGACCAATGTGGAGAGATTTGCCTCACAAAAGTAGCATAGAACATTCCTACACAGCTAAAAGCCCTCAGAGATTCAGGAGAAACATGCACACATAAAGTTCAATCAGAAATTATTCCAGAAAAATTTAAAGAAGCCTGGACACAAACATAAATTGAGAAAGACAGAACATGGTTATTTTATCTTTTCTATTTGGAATGAAATACAAGTAAGAAGCTAGGAAAGAAGATGTGAGAAATGAGCACAATAATGTTCCTCAAATACTTGAAAGCCAGGGTGATCAAAACCTAGCTCTATCTTCAAACCATTGTATGCTCAGATCCCAGAGATGATGGCTTAGGATACAAATACTCAGCGCTTCCTGCCACCACATGACCACTGTTCTGAGAAGTCTATATGTGCTTCTCTTTCTCTTCAGAAATTAAGTATAAATAAAGCTATGAATACTTATATTAATTCTCAAGTAACGCATATCACGATCTTAGTCAGAAATCTAAAATGAGACATCATTCATGCAATGTTTGGGATTCTCTGAAAGGTTTATTTAATATTACTTAAGCTTGCTGGGTGTCAATAGCTGACAAATGTAATCCTAGTTACTCAGGAGGGTGAGATTTGAAGATTGTGGTTTCCAAGTCAGCCCAGGCTGGAAAGTCCATGAGATTTTGATATACAATTGAATACCAAAAAGAGCTGAAAGTGAAGCTGTGGCTTAAATTGTGGAGCACTAGCCAAGAGCAGAAAAGCTAAGGCACAGCATTCTATCCTGAGTTCAAGCCTCAGGAACTGGCAGGAAGTACAGTAGGGAATTACTTAGGCAAGAGAGAGAGAGAGAGAGAGAGAGAGAGAGAGAGAGAGAGAGTCAAAGAGAAAGAGAGTCAAAGGCTTTGGTCTTACCAGACAGGCACTGTATTGCTCCAACTCATGCATCTAGACATTTTTATTCTTGTTATTTATCATTTTTGAAATTTGCTCTAGCTTTTCCTATTTATTTGCTTATTTATTTATCAGGTGTCCTGAATTACGATCTCAGCCTCCCACACAACTGGGATAATGCCCACTCAACACAATCCGCCCCCCCTTTTTTTTAACTGGTTGAGATGGATCTCAGGAACTTCTTTTCTTGAGCTGTCCTCAAACTACAGTCCTCCCATTTTTACCTCCCAAATATCTAGAAATGTAAGTATAAGATAACAGTGCCTAAGTCAGTCTTGTTTTACTTTATTTTATTCTATGTTTCTAAATAAGTTTAGACTGTCCTCATGGAAGTGTTAGCTGTTTCTCATGACTACTGATCATTTAAACCTCAGAAGAAGTTCCATGGTACCAAATTAAATTTACATAATACCAGCAATTCTCCACCCTTGTGATCCTTATGTGCAGAGAACTAATCTCTATAAAAGAAAGGGTACAATCCAGCATGTGAAGTAAAACTAAGTAATGAAGACCTGAAATACAAACTTAACTCTATGTACTGTAATATATGATGACTATCAATTCCATCACTTCTGAGGAATAAGATCCTTATCATTAACCAGTTAAATCAGTGAGTGAAAGTATTTAAAATAATCTCTGTAGTCCAGGAATGATAGCTCACACCTGTAATCTAAACTACTTTCAGAAGTAGACAGGAAGGATTAGCCCTAGGCTGGTTCTGACATAAAGTCTGAGGCCATTTCTGAGAAATAATTAATGCAAAAAGGACTGGAGACATGGCTCAAGTGATATTTTACTGAGGCTTCAAATTCAAAATTCGAGTACTGAGTAAGTAAATAAATAAACCAGCAAATAAAGATCTTGTCATCGCAAGGTGAATTGGACTGGATAACCTTTACATGATCCAATCCAATGAGTTTTACTTTCACCAGTCATTAAGCATAAAAATCTCATGTTTTTCTCATATGATATCTCTGTGATATATATTCTTGCAGCATTTAACCAAAGCAGACAGAGAAGCAAAGAGAGTAAGTAACAGAATGTCCAAAAAATTACTAGTAGAGTATGTAGAGTCTGATGTAAAAATTTCTATGACAGGATAGCTCATGTTTTTAATCCCTAGTCCTTTCAGATTCTGTTTCTGCTTTATTAATTATGTTTTGACTTAATCCACAGGATAATTACAGGATTAAAAAATAGTCTTGTTAATTACCTATTGCTATTTTTTTTAAAAAGTTTTATAACTATAAGGTATTTATGATTTTCTCAAGCAAGTGGAAGCTTTTTGAAAAAATTTCAGTTGAAATTCAATCAACACAAGTGTGGTCTATCAAGTGCTTCTCTGGATTTCTCTCAGTGGAAATATTTATTTACTGAGGCAACTGGACTTAGAAGTAAGGACTTGATCTCATAAACTGCTATGGAATGTGAGAAAGTCATTATTTCCTGGCTCTCTAGTAATTTACTTTGAATTTGTTAAATTCATCGATGTGTGAACTGGTTATCAAAGCTTGATAAACAACTTATAAATCACTTTGAAGTTGGCAGAAATAAATATTAATGAGTCAGTTTTCAAGGAATTTAAAGTCAGTTGCTTCTTCTTTCCCCATGGGTTAAAAAATAAGTAACTCAGTTGTTTTATTTTTTTAAAAGATCTATAATTTGTTAGTAATAATTCTCAAGATACTTATCAGAATATTTATTATCTGAAATCAGACTGTGGGCTCTAAGGAAAAAGAATAATGCTCTTTGAAAATCCACCAAAAGTTCCATATGATAAAAGTTTTGTGTAAAACTGATTCACAAAACACAAAGTAGACTCTCAAATAAGAGACATTAATCAACTCTTCTTCACTGAAGTCTTCATGGGACTGGCCTTAGAATGAGGTAAGGAAAGGACAGTCTTGGCAGGAATTCAATGCTCAAAAATGTCAGAAACTAACTGACAATATCTCACCTAAATCTCTTCCTTTTCTCACAGGCCAACAGAGGCTACAGCAGCTGTAGTAAATTGCCAGGCCCACTAAATCAATAGGAAACTCCAGATTCAAAAACATGGCTGTCTACTATAGTCTCGTGTTGTTTTCATTTGTGAGACTAAATAGAAAAATAGACAATTCTACACAGCGGATTTTTCAACTTAAACAAACCCTCTGTAGGTCTCCAAAATAAACATGAAGGACCTTGAATGGCTAGCTACTCACATATATTTGAAAGCTCTTGCTCAAGATATTCAACAGCATGTCCAAAGTCAATGACCAAATCTTGTTATTGTCTCAGATTTTAGGTAATTTTCCTTTTTGGAGATATTTGTTATCTTAATACTGTCATTTTATATCTTGGATCTAAGTGCTTCTATCTATGGAGCACTTGGGATCTCAGCAGTTATAGTGCTCCCATTTTGTTTCATTATATTATATCAAGGTCTCACCCATGTTTGATTTTCTATTACATCAAATTGGTATCTTTACACATTGGAAAGGGCCACACAGCTCCGTGTAGCTGGAAGTAGGTTTGAAATGCAGCTCACACTGCATTCTAGGTTATTTTGTCCTGTAGTGGGTCCTGATTCCACCTTGGAGAAAGGCCACAAATACTCTCACATGGACCCAGAAATGTCCAAAGTACAGGGTTAATATATAGTTTTTCAAGTCCAATTACTATCAGAAATGACAAAAGAAAAAAGTAACTGACATGTAAAGTTTATGATAACAATTCTTATTAGTTCAGTAAAGAAGTGCCAGAATAAGATAATGTGTTGTTGTTTCTACTACAACGATATAAATTTTATTTAAAGAGAAATATTTCAGAGGATCAGCAATAGCACAAATTCCTTCACTCAATGAGACATGAGAAGTTTTATTGAAGGATGCTGAGAATATGTTGTAAATGGCTCTGTGAAAATAGGAGAAAGAGAAAACACAGCACTTGCTTTGTTTCATTAAAATAATATTAATTAAAAAAATCTTAGTATCCAGGTGCTGAGTGGTTCATGGTTTGTCATCCTAGCTACTCAGGAGGCTGGGTTCAACTGGTATCTCCAACAAACTACTCAAAAAAGCCCAAAGTAGCACTGTGGCTCAAGCAGTGGAGCTCTAACCTTGAGCAAAAGAAGCTCACTGAGGGCTCTCAGTCCCAGGACCTGCCAAAACAAAAGAAAAGTCTAGTAGAAATGAAAAGCAAGACAGTGATTTTAAAAAACCATCACCATCACTGTGACAGAATTTAGAGTTTCTGAAGAAATATTTTCAATACCATGCTATCAAGTTTTAACTTGGTGGATATATAAGTGAAATTTTTAGTTGTAAAGCTGAATACCTTTGAAATTCTAACAAGAATACCACTAGAATATTGAATATATGATATTTATCCACACCCCCCCCAACAAAAGAGAAGAAAACCTCAAAAGTTCTATGTTGCCATTCCTCTTCTGTAGCAATGAAAATAATAAGGCTGAGTCTGAGAGATTTACTTAGTTTCATGCAGTCAATCATCGCTAATCACAGAATGAACTCTACCCCAGTTCTTGACTTTAGCATGCCCCCTAACTCATGAACTTACCATTTAGAAATCTGTCAACCTAAGCTGGCTAATCCTGCCCCCATTTCCTCAAACTCAGTAGACTACTATAATTTTAAAGTCATAAGGATGTAGTAATAATCAATTTTATGTATGCATATCACAACCAATCTTCCAAAAAACCGGGCAGGAAGTGTGGAGAGGCTACCTACCTGTTCGGATAACTTCTGCCCATTGAGGTGAGCTTGCAGCACAGCGTCATTGACGAGCAGGTGGAAGTTCAGCAGAACGTGCTCCACATCGTAGGCTCCGTGCATTGCGTCTGACAGCTCTTCCAGGGACCGGATATACGCGTGCCAGTGCGGATTAAGCTCTGCCATGTGGGCGAGGCAGCCCCTGGCCACGTTGAGGCAGTATCCCATGCAGGGTTTGCTGAGAGTCAGGCCCAGGCAGTGAGGGCAGTACTGCATCCTCAGCAGGGCGCGACTGCACTCCTTGGAAAAGTGCAGGTGGTCAGTGGTGTTGATGACTTCGATGCCCAGATTCAGTGCCTGCAGAAACGTGCGACTGGGCAGCAGCGACCTTCCCAGCTGCCCTATTACTCTTTTGGGGATGTTCCCGAATGGACTAACTTCTCTGCGGGCCATGCGGAGGCATTCAGGGTCTTCCAGGGAACTCTCGGTCACACTGGGTTGATGAGATGATGGTAGACCAGAGGAAAAAGGCTGTCGAAAAACCTGTTCACGAATTCTTCAAGATTGACATCCGCACCAAACAAATAGAGGCCTACATCACTGAAGAATTCCTGAATGGACGCAACCACCTCTAAGGCCATGTTCCTATAGGTGTTGCAAAAAAGTATGCTTGTATAATTTTCTGCTTGTTTGATGAGACTTTCAAGGGTTTCTGTAACACAGCAAAGGCCAAAAATGAAAAATGCTTAGTATTCAGGTTAAAAAAAAAATCACATTTGTCTACTTGCTCCAAATAGTAAATTAATTCAATGCAACATAGCTTAGCTAAATCATAATGTTCAGTCTATTCATCTGAATTTATTTTTCCAAGGATAATTCTAGGATCACAATGGCACAAAAACGAACGTACAAGTTTCATAGGGACATATCTCCTAGAACCAAAAACACCTGAAAATCAGAAATAAGTTACACATGCAGCTAGTTCCTTATTGATTCTATTCTGCAGTCATTCATATCCCCTTAGTGGTAAGTATATTTAGTCTCCTGAGTTTATTGTGTATAAAGCATGCCACATTAAATAGTTGATCTCTCATGCTTTTCTGTAGTTTTTCATCTGCTTCTTTCAGCAAGAAAGCTAGGAAACTGCATAATAACAACTAGAAAGACAGGCTAAATTACAAAGCAACATCTAAAGTCCTTAGACTTTTTAACATACTCAAACTGAAAAGTAACTAAAAGTGTGAATTATCACAACTTGCTAAACAGTGGGGGTAATTATAAGCAATTTTATTTGGTGACAAGCCCTCCCCTCAACCAATTATATTCTGCTGTTACTATCTCATTGTCAATGACTTTACTGCAGGACATTTTTATTCTTATTTAAGTAATTGATGCTGCCAAATCAGTTTACCCACGGTCAGAACCAAGAACAATTTATCTACAAATGAAAGGAGAAAGGCCTAAAATGGGAGACAAGAGTATTCAGCAGTCAGAATGGTACTGCAAAATGATGACATTGAAGAGCAGTAAACCTCACTGGATGCACAGCAATTATATTTTATAATTAACCTAAATAATGACAACAGGTTATGTCAATATGTAATCCATTATAAAATGCCTTCAATAAGATTATCTCCCATCATCTCATAGTTATTTTAATTAAGATGTTAAGGCCATACAGTAATTCAGTAATCAAACACTTTTTGAGTATATTTTTTAAAGAAAAAAGATGCAAGAAAATAAAAAGCAGAGGTATAGGTAAGGAATATTATGATATAGAATATTATAACAGAGATATGCTTTGGTACAATGTATTATAAAAAAAAATTAAGAAGAAACATCCAGTTTCAGGACTGCAGTGAATTGCACTACAATGCTATATATTCTGGTTCTGCTTTCAGCCTCATTCGTATTGGTTTCAAGCTTTACTATGATGTATGGGGTGTCTCCCTTGCAATCAAACACAACACTTTTTGCTATTGCAACTTTCAACCTGGCCAGCACTGGAAACAAGGCAATTGAAAATATCACTAAGTGTGTTCCGTTCACAGGATGAAGTTCTGTGCATGCCCTACACAACCCCATAGCTGCATCTAACCACCAACACCATTCTCACACATTTGCAAGAACAACTGTAAAAATCAAATTCAATATTAAGATTTGAACTAAAATGAAAGTTTTAAGCTTAGAATTACTTTTTTCAAAACATAGGCTCATTTTTTGTGAGTTGTTTGCCTATAGCTATAGGTCACAAGTGTTTTTACTTGCCAATAATAAATTGCAGTGTTGGCAAATTCAATTCATTTTTAAGTACAGATTTTAAGTAAAGATGGATTCAAAGAAATCCTTAGTTCTTTTGGATTTTTTAAAGGTTTTAAAACAGTTTTACATTAATACATATTAAATTTTACATAGAAAGAGGCTTCTAGGACCTACTACAGAGGAGAGATGAGAATGACACAGAGAGCTGTCCAGTTAATGGTGGTCTGACAGCAATATGTTGCTTTTCGCTGATTGGAAACCCTATGAGGTTGGTCATGGCCCCTACCAGAATGTGCAGCCTACCAGGGTGTACAGGTGTGAGGCAAAAATAACAGGGCATCCTCTTGAGTGTCAATTCCTCCCCCGCATCCGCCAGAGTTCTTCCACTGGGCTGGCAAGCCCTGCAGATGGGTTTGCCTGAAGAGCTAGAGTAGTAGTCAATGATGGGTAAGATCTCCAGAGGGGGGCGACCTAAGACAGGCACACTCTCTAGTAGGGTAGCCACCTGCTAATAAAAACAAAAGGGGGAGATGTGGGGCACGCCCGCCCAGATGCCTTGCATTATTAAGAGGCAATTAGTTGGCCCCGCCTGTTTTCCCAGCCATGGGGCCGTGTGGCTGTTAACGCCACAACCCAGAAAGGCCATTCTAGCTGGCCCGACCTCCCAGCCTTGGGACCACATATGGCCAAGATGGCGCCTGGTGATGAACCTGGAGGTGGTCCTGTGGGCTGTGACGTAGAATTAGAACTAGGAAATTGAAAGGGAATACCAAAATTGAGAGACACAGGGTAAAAAAAAGATAAACAACTACAAAACCAATACTTGCAAAACTGTTTGGTATAAGTGAACTGAATAACTCATGGGGGGAAAGGGAAAGGGGGAGGAGGGAGGGGGGTATGAGGGTATGAGGGACAAGGTAACAAACAGTACAAGAAATGTATCCAATGCCTAATGTATGAAACTGTAACCTCTCTGTACATCAGTCTGATAATAAAAATTTGAAAAAAAAAAAAAAAAGATTGGTCCCTTGGCCCTCCACCTTTGATGGACAGCTTTCCTCTTCTATGTTTTCTAGGATTTTTAAGCTCCATGCTATGTATGTATTTGTGTGCCTTACACCAGCTAAATTGCTTTCACTGGAATAAAATTTGAATGTTGTTGACTCTGATTATACAAATAGTCCATCACATTTCTGCCAACTCTAAATGATGTTCAAATATGCAAGGTTTTAAAAGTCAAAAATACTAATTCTAGCTTCATTATCTTAGAGCAGTGATTTGTCTTCCAGTGTCCACAACTTTGTTTTACAAAACTAAATTATTTGGTGGAAGCAACATTAATGAAAACACATTTCTATTTAGGCATATATGTTCTAAATTAAAATGAGTAAATATCTTTTAAATATTCTGCTTTTATTATTATTATTTGCTTGGTTGGTCCTGGGGCTCGAACGCTGGGACTGGGTTCAATCATCAGATCTCAGAATCCTGAGTAGCCAAGATTAAAGGTATAAGCCACTGGCACCCAGCATTTTAAATATTCTTACTTCTTTATTAATATACTCTTAACTACTACCAATTAACCAATTTCTATTCTTGTTTGAGTTTGTAATTTATAAAATTCTAAACAAAGCCTATAGTTCTAATTGTATCTTATTTCAAACATTTCCTCTGATGTAGTTTCCTTATTTTCTTTTTTATTGTTGGACCTGGGGCTTGAACTGTGGCTCTGGACACTATTCCTGAGCTTCTTTTTGCTAAAGCTAGTGCTCTTATCACATGAGCCTCAGCTCCATATCTGACTTTTCCTGAGCATTTTGAGATAAGAGTCTCATGGTCTTTTCTGCCCAGTCTGGCTTTATACAGTTATCATAAGATCTCAGCCTTCCAAGTAGCTAGGATTACAGACATGAGCCACTAGGGCCCAGCTAGTTTTCTTGTTTTCTAAAACACAATAACTAAACATCTGATAAATATTAAAGTGTTATTATGCTGAAATTTAAAAACCTTTAATATCTTCATCACTAAAATATGAGATTTTATAACTTGGTATTGATTTTATTATCCTGAAAAGGAAAAAGGTATTTTCAAAGATCAATATTCTGATTATTTTCTAGATGTCCAATCAGACATTAGATTTTTAAATTGACTGATATGTTAAGCTTACGTTTTTAATTTGCTCTTAATTAATAACAGGGATTTTTTGCTTTCAATCAGTATTAAATCTGATATCTAATTGAAATAAACTAAGCATATGCTACAAAATGTATTTCTATTATATGAACATTTGTGATGATACATATTTTACCAGTTTAACTGATGAAAAATGTAATTATACCTGCCCTTTTTTTTTCTGGTTCTGAGGTTTGAACTCAGGACCTGCATGATCTCCCTGAGCTCTTTGGACTCAAATCTAGCTCTGTACCACTTGAGCCACAGTGTGATTCCTGGCATTTTCTGAGTAGTTTATTGGAGATAGTAGTCTTACAGACTTTTCTGCCCTGGCTGGCTTTGAACTTCCACTCCTCAGATCACAGCCTAGGATTACAGATGTAGGCCCCCACACCTGGCTCAATACATTTGATTTTTAATACTTAGTTTTGAATGTTGTTTTCTAAATTCTTGGTAACATTTCAGTACATTAATACTCATCAAAACATAGCCAATCCATTGGATGATTTTAATCTTTTTTAATTAAAAGTTGGCAAAATTAGTTGAATTATCAAAAACTAGTTGTTTGTATTAACTCTGAATTGATAAATCTATCAATCTGTTCATTTTTTTCAAATCTTTATTGTAAAGTTGATGAACAGGGGGTTACAGTTACATAAATAATTTAATGAGTACTTTTCTATTTAAAAACTGGTACACTCTCACTCATTTCTCCCACTTAGTCCTCTCTAGAACTCCCCCCCGACAAGTTGTAAAGTTCTTTTCCAACACAGTGTTAAGTGAGTATCATTGTTGCATTATTTCATCCTTTGTCCTGCTGTTTCTGTGATACCCTTTCCCTTCCATGTATCAGGTAAGCTTATATACAAGATAAAGAGTACAGAAAAATAAAAAAGAAAAAGAAAGAAAGGAAGGAGGAACTGCATACAGAAAATAATAAGAAACTCTTGTTTCCAGTTCTTGGAGTTCATGTTGATATGCTTCATCACACATGATCCTATGTACTTAGTAACTGGGCCTGAGATTCCCTGTTAAGAATATCATAATATATTCTACTTATTACAAATGAAGGGAACTATGTAATCTACTCTTCTTTGGGCCTGGATTACTTTGCTTGATATAATTTTGTGCAGGTCTTTGCATTTCTTTAGGAATGGGGCAATGTCATTCTTTCTGATAGAGGCATAGAACTCCATTGTGTATATAGATAGCACATTTTATTGATCCATTCTTCTACTGAGAGGTATCTGGGCTATCTCTCTATCTTAGCTATGATAAATAATACTGCAATTAACATGGTTGTGCTGGTAGCTTAAAGGTCCTGTTTGTGGTCACTTGGGATATGCCCAGAAGTGGGATTTCTGGGTTATAGGAGAGCTCTCTGCTTAGTTTTTTGAAGAACCTCCATACTGCTTTCCAGAGTAGTTGAACAAGTTTACACTCTCACCAACAGTGCTCCCTTTTGGCCACATCCTTGCTAGCATCTGTTGTTATTAAATTTCTTGATATTGGCCATTGTAACTGGGGTTAGGTGGAATCTCAATGTTACTTTGACTTGTATTTCTTTTGTGGCCAGAGATGTTGAGCTTTTTTTGTGTGTGCATTAGCCATTCTTATTTCCTCTTCAGAGAATTCTCTCTTTAAGTCTTTAGCCACTTGCTAAGAGGGTGGTTGTTTCTTTGAGGATTTTTTTTTGAGGGATTTAATTTTTTGAACTTTAAGTATATTTTACATATGATACCAATTTGTTCTTATTTGACTAAAATAGGTATATTAGCACGAATTAAAACATGAAATTTCATATTACAAAATATTCACTGCTTTGGAAAGGAACAATATCTATTATAAAATCAGTGTTTCTAAGCTAAACATCTACTGAATAGGTTCTCAATCTATGTAATTATTAAAGAGAAAATATGTCTTTAAAGAGTTTGAGTGCTTATGAGATAATCTTAGATGTAAAGCTATACAAATAGCAGCTTGCAAGAAATACTTAAATTATATCACTTTTAAACTATTTTTTAGGTTTGCTTAAAGAAACAAAATACAAACAAAAACCTCTCCTTTTTATTTTGTCTTTGTCACTGAAGATTCCAATTGGTTCGTCTTTCAAGGTATATTAGATAAAATCAGCTATGATAGAATAATTTCCAGCTTTCCTGAGTAGTAGACCGAATAAAAGGCCACTATCTAATTATTTTATTTGAAATATAATTATTCTCTTAGTTTTGGGGAAATGTGTTTACCTGCACATAAAAATCTCCCTGGGTGCAGTTGCAGTTTGCTAAGTTTATGTGTATCCATTTCAGTTTTAAATACTAACATTCTGTGATTTCATGACAAAATACTTAAACTGAAAACTATTCCTAATTTTTCTACTCATATTCACTTTAATGACACTTAATCATCCATAGAAATATAAGCTCCCATAATAATGGTCAAAGAACAAAATATTCACTGCTGTGTAAAACAAAATTCTATGTATAAAACCAGTGCTCATAAATTTAAGAGAGGCTAAGTATGAAATATTGTGTCTAGTTATTACTTCAAGGATTAAATTTAAATAAAATATTAGAAACAGGTGATATTGATATAAAATTAAATTTGATAAATTGTAAAGTCAGTAAACAGATGCAAGTAGCTTTTGCAAAGGGAAAAAAATAATGTCTATAGGATTTTATTGGTTTAAAGATAAAAATTGACTTCAAATGGTAATGGCCAAGAAGTAACTGTTATAACAATTTCTCTAGTGTGACATCAAAAGTATTTTATGGCTCCTTAAACACTTTAAAGTATTTTGATATAGGAGCATGTTAAAGTATAAAATGTAAAGTGTCAAATGTAATTTAAGGTCACAGATGTCTATAGCCACAGCAATAAAAGTAGATTGAATCTTATCAACCATCAATAATCAGATGATTTTACTATGTATACCTAGGCTAAAGAGACATTTTCTGAGTAAATTTAAATTTTTTGTGCAGTGTAGTTCTCAAGGCACAGATTATGTTGCTGCATCTGGTATATCATTCCTGCTCTGCTACTTCAAAGTTATTTTGTGTCTGATACAATGAATCTCTCTGCACATTAAATTATAGATAAGTGGATAGATAGGTAGGTCTCTCCAAGACTAATTTTTCAATCAGTTTTTATCACATACATGTTAAAATGAATTTAATTTCCATCTCACTTAAAAAAATTAAAATGACTTCTAGTAAGTTTAGCAGAATTGCATCTGAAGACCATTAGAGATGTTCTGAAGATGTGCATATTTAAATAAAATAAGCAATATTTTTTCAGCCTAGAAATGTTTATACTGAATTTATCCCTTATATTTGCATATTTCTCATTTTTTTCAGAAAGTAAAACATGCAATAAAAGTTCTCTGGAATACTAATTTAATGACATATCTTTAATGTAATGCAGTATGATTTATAATATAATACTTTAGAAATTAGTCACCTATACAAATAAATAGTGAGTAGGACATTAATCTGTATCACCAAGTATTAGCATATTGGTAATTAATCTAGTCTCCCAAGAAACGGACTGCATGGCATCGTGCTTTCCCAACTTTCCTTCTCTCTCATTTTGCTCTTCATTAATTTGGTCATCATGATGCATTACATTAATTTCTAATATAAATTTATAATCATTTATGTTCTGAAAAATAATAAAGATTTTAGTAAAAATTTAAACTCAATTAAGTACTTGTATAAGTGATAAAACCACTGCCAAACAACTATAAATTATTCCATCAATTATTGTAAATATTTCAAATTTTCCAGTAGTCTTATTGTTAGCAAAGTAAATGTTTTTCCTTTATAAGTTAGTCATCTGATCTATTTTGTTATAGGAATAGAAAAGTGACTAATAAGGTCATCACTGGCATAAATATATACTTTAAAATAACAGATTCATTTTATTCAACTTGTAAAAAAATTTCTTCCATTCACACAGTGAGACCAAAGGAGGATATTCATAGGAGTGGATCACAAAGGCTCAATAGCTCTCTGCATATGATCATATAAAATAATATTTATAGAAATGAACTCCAAAGAAAAAACATCAAGGAACAAGATATTTTGTTTCTGCTGCTGGTGGTTTTGTTGTCTTGCTTATTAGTTTATTTCTCTTTGGGAGGGCAAGGTGATGGGCAGAGAAAAGGTGGGACAAAGGGCAAACAAACGCAGCAGTGGTACTCACTAGATAGTATGTTCAAAATGAATGGTACAGGGCTGGGGATGTAGCCTAGTGGCAAGAGTGCCTGCCTCGGATACAGGAGGCCCTAGGTTCGATTCCCCAGCACCACATATACAGAAAACAGCCAGAAGCGGCGCTGTGGCTCAAGTGGCGGAGTGCTAGCCTTGAGCGGGAAGAAGCCAGGGACAGTGCTCAGGCCCTGAGTCCAAGGCCCAGGACTGGCCAAAAAAAAAAAAAAAAAATGGTACAAGTTGTGGGTGGTGATGAGAGGGAAAAATTGAGGGGGGAGGGAAGGCATGATTCAAAAAAATATATACTCATTAACTGACTTGTAACTATAACCTCTCTGTACATCACTTCTACAATAACAACAAAACAGATATTCAGAATATGTCTTCCAATACCACAATCTGAATCACCATAATTTACCTTTTGTCTTTTTCCCCCCTAAAAATAAAATAATAATGAGGTGACGGGGGAGACAAGAGTTCTGGCTGCATCTCCAAAGTCGCAAAAGCATTGCATTGAGATGAAAGCATTATGGTATTATATGTAGAAAATATAACTTTGACGTATTAAAACTGTATGTTTGTGTAACCAAAGGATTATATTGAAGAAAATGAATAATGATTACTATTGCATTAAAAAATGATGAAATTGATTTTCACATGTGTGGATTTGCTGTAAAACACAAAGACAACTTGTGCAGTTGAGTGCTATAATTTGGTTTGTGACAGAAGCCCCAGGATCTTTGTGGACCATGCCTTTTGGACCATCATATCCTGTAAATCCTAGACTCAAAATCAAGTTTTGAGAATAGCTGGAGCAAACATCTTTACCTGAAATCTAGTTATTTTTAAAAACATATTATTTTGAAAAATGTGACCACTTTTTTAGGAAGATACAACCTGGACTCTATTTTTTTTTGTTTTTTAATCAGTTATTCTTTGTTTTGCTGTATCTTTCTGATTTCCATATCATTAATACATTTTCTTTCTTTCTCCCTTTCTTTCTTTCTTTCTTTCTCCTCCTTCCTTCCTTCCTTCCTTCCTTCCTTCCTTCCTTCCTTCCTTCCTTCCTTCCTTCCTTTCTTTCTTTCTTTCTTTCTTTCTTTCTTTCTTTCTTTCTTTCTTTCTTTCTTTCTTTCTAAATGTTTTCATACTTCTTTTCATATATTTATTTAATGTCAATGTTTAGTCCAGAAACAAAGGCAAACATCAAAATCTTGAGTAAACAAAGTGAATTTTATTTCTCTTATGGACACTAAAGCGCACCTATAAGAATATCTGGATGCTGAAAGGGCATTTTATCAAGTAGCATGCAACAGTCTAACTGAAAATGTGTCTGACATGAGATAAATTGATGCATGGACACTCTGACTACATAATGATAAGCAACATCCATCTTTTCTTTCAAAGTCAGCTTTGCACAATTCACAGAAATTCACAGAATTCAAAGAAAGTGATCTCCAGCCAAACCTCTTAGCATCCTCTAAATACATAGTAATTTCTCATAATATTTAATACTCTCATGAGACCAAGTCATCACAATTCACATATCATATATCCATTTTAAGAACTACCATTAATTAGCATGCTGTTGATATTTTTGGTGACTTTTCTCCCCAATAACGTGCATCATAAGTGGTGACATCTTCCTCATGTCTGTTATTGAAATGTTTCCTACAGTATAGTGTTGTGTCCACTAGTTTTATCAACAGACAACAATGGAACTCTATTGAAAAATAGAAGACTATTGTTTTGGCCATGATATAAATTCTTCCTAAAGTTCACCATTCTTTTTGTGTGTGTGTTCTAACCACCAGATGATTCAACTTAAAGAAATTTCAAGAATGGTTTAAATTGCCATCTGGGGCTTCTGGTGTTTGTGAGCATCTCCATCCCGCTCCTCCGTGAAGCTCACATTGGATCACACTGCAAGTGTCATCCTTGAGTGCTTTCTTAGTTAGAGGCCAGCAAGTAGAGAAAGAAATGAGCTGCAAGTAGCCACTCCAAAGTTACAGTTTAATAAATGTCCTCTTTCTTCCATGACAAGAAACTCCTTCAGGAGGCAGGCAATCTTTTAGACTATTACGTTCTTTCCAAATAGCAAGAGGAAAAATTGCAATACCTCCTGGAAAGTGAAATGGGTTATAAAGCACAAAAATCAATCAAACAAAGAATAGTTCCATGCTACAATGTCCATCCCTGTTCTCAGGGTTGCCACCAGAAAATCCTCCAACACCGTCAAAAGCAGCAAGAATAGGGTGAAACTATTACATGATTGAACTCTAGGATGCTAGCAGTCATCTTGAAATTTGCTAGGAATGTAAACTTTAATACAATGAAATGGAACCTTTAAGGAAACCAAATTTTAAAACTGTGACTTTAAAAATATGAAGTAATATAGACTTTATGTATGTATTCCAATTAAAATAAGATACATCCCTTAAGAGGTGTTTTTTTTTTAACTAGAATAGAAAACCACACAGTGGTTTTTTTTTTGTTTTTGTTTTTACTTTTTCAGTAAAAGAGAAAAGTATTCGGAATAATCAGCCTATTAGGAATGAAAATGAGCTTGAGAGATAAACTAATTCATCTCCCCAATGTTCCCAAAATCAATTCAGGGGCTTGAGTTTCCCTTTGTATTTATATTTATAAAAATAATGGGCTGGGGATGGCCTAGTGGCAAGAGTGCTTGCCTCGTATACGTGAGGCCCTGGGTTCAATTCCCCAGCACCACATATACAGAAAATGGCCAGAAGTGGCGCTGTGGCTCAAGTGGCAGAGTGCTAGCCTTGAGCAAAAAGAAGCCAGGGACAGTGCTCAGGCCCTGAGTCCAAGCCCCAGGACTGACAAAAAAAAAAAAATAAATAAAATAAAAAAATAAGTATAAACCCGGACACAGGTAGCTCATGCCTGTAATCCAGCTAATCAAGAGGCTGAGATATGAGGATGATGGTTCAAAGCCAGACCAAGCTGAAAGTCTATGAGACTCTTCTCTCCAATAATCTACTCAGAAAAGGCCAAAATTGGCTCATCGTAGAGTGTTAGCTTTCAGAATAAAGAGGTGCAGGGACAGTTTCCAGGTTCTAAGAACAAGCCCCAACAAAACAAAACAAACAAAAAATTAAAACTTCCAACTTTGTAATCTTCCTCCAAACCCTCTGCCATGCCTAGTAAAGTAAAAATATAGTGGCTTTGTAGCTAGCGACCCAAATATTTCATAAAACTAGTATAAATATTTATTTCCTTTCTTAAAAGTTGTTTTATTAGAAAATGATAATAGAATAGCTTACCTTTGAAAATCATTAAAAAGTTTAAAAATTTAGAAATGTATTGATCAATGCTGATCACTAATGAAATCACTAAGTTATGGTTTTATATTTCACTCCAACTGTTGATGTTCATTTTGCAAGAATTATCCATGATGCCTCTTACACAGTGTCATAAAAGGCTTCAATATAATCATTGGTATTATTTCTTTCATCGCTTTTCAGTATTTCTCATACTGTAGTCTGTACTTTTTATTAAAGTACTTCATTTTGCTCTTCCCATTTTCACTTTTTATGTACACACTGCTGGCATAAAATATGAAGTAAGATCTCTCCCACCCACCTGCCGGATAGACCTGCAGACTGTGCTCTTGAATCCATCAAAGGCCTCACAGCAGTGCCCCCAGAACCTGGCCCACCTAACCCTTAGGAATTACAGGCAAGACCAGCTCTACCCTGCCCTACTCAAAAACAGCTCCTTTTCAAAACCATTCTCTAGATGAAATTACTGTTAGCTCAAAGTCGTCTATTCACCCACATATAATGTGTAGCAATGTTTTCAAAAGCTTCAATACAGTTAAGAAAGTCTTTAGTTATCCTCAAAGCATGAAGTCTATTTTAATGTTCACAATAAGTATTCAGAAAGGATTTATTGTCCTTGAGAGAAAATATAAAAGAAAAAAGAAACACTTGGTAAACTTTTACCAGTAGTATTTTAGTGACTCTATTATATAATTTCATGTAGCTAAACTACCTGAAGTTGTTACCAGAGTTTTCTACAAATTTCAAGGTATTCAAAAATTATTTCTCAGCATATTTTTCTAAATACAGTTGAAATGTATATTACAGTAATTAGTCAGATATGACCAACCATAAGCAAAATTATAACAGCCACAGGTTTCTAGATATTGTATATAGCCAAGTCTCTTAAATCCTAATGTGCATAAGTTACTGTAGAATTCTGAAACATGACTTGGAGATCCAATCATCTCAGTTGTAGGTTCAGTCATGAGAATCTAGGATACATGGATGGGTGCATGGATGGATAGATGGATGGAGATAGGAAGAGATGTAGCGGGGGGGGGGGTGGAGGCTAATCTATTTATCCAGTCTCATTTTTGTCTCCCTTCTATCTCTCATTTCTACTCCACTGCAGCACATACAGGTGGTGCTTCAAATGCCAGCACATGATACTCTTTTGCTTTTTCTAGACTTTATGCAGTCCTTTTCTTCTCTAGTACTGGCCTACATGGAATGCTAAGGTTCAGTTTTAATAACACCTTCAGTGTGAAGTTTTGAAGTTTTTCTCATCAGTATGGGAGTCATACAAATCAACCTTTATACATGTGTAAGTTCCACATGCAGAAATTTAGCCTATTGTGATTCCAAAATATTGGGCAAAAATGTGTGTCTGAATTGAATGTGTGAAAGACTTTTTCTCCCTTGCTTCCACTCCCTAAGCAACTTTTGTACAGGATTTACATGTTGGAGGTTGATATGTAATCCTAGTGTGATTTGAAATACACTGGAAATTATAGGCGAATAGTATACTATTTTACAAGCTGTAATTGAGCATTCTGTTACTTGTGGAAGGTCTTAGAAACAATTCTCCATTGATAGAGAAGGACAAGCATTTTATCCACTAGCTCAAACCCTGGATTCTTTTTTTCTTTTTCTTTTTCTCTTTTCTTTCTTCTTCTTTCTTTCTTTCTTTCTTTCTTTTCTTTCTTTCTTCTTTCTTTCTTTCTTTCTTTCTTTCTTTCTTTCTTTCTTTCTTTCTTCTTTCTTTCTTTCTTTCTTTCTTCTTTCTTTCTTTCTTTCTTTCTTTCTTTCTTTCTTTCTTTCTTTCTTTCTTTCTTTCTTTCTTTCTTTCTTTCTTTCTTTCTTTCTTTCTTTCTTTCTTTCTTTCTTTGCCAGTCCTGGGGCTTGGACTCCAGGCCTGAGCACTGTCCCTGGCTTCCTTTTGTTCTAGGCTAGTACTCTAACCACTTGAGCCACAGCGCCACTTCTAGCTTTTTCTGTTTATGTGGTGCTGAAGAATCGAACCCAGGGCTTCATGCATGCAAGGTGAGCACTCTACTGCTAAGCCATATTCCCACCCCAAACCCTGGATTCTTACACAGTGTGTTGTATGTGACATTGTTGTGTGTTGTAGGTAACATTGTATAGGCACTTGCTAATGTGCCTGAATCTACCATAACTACAGTTTATGTGGTAAAAGGCCATGTTGTTCATCATGTGATTCTAACTCAGGCTCTCATCTTAAAGTTAAAAGGTATGTAATAATTGCTTACTGAGCAAAACATTCAATGTTCCTATGGTGATTGTTTTTCAAATAAATCCAATCACTCTGAATCTTTGTAGACATCAGTATATATTCAATGCCATTATATTAGATCAAAGGGAAGGTATATCTAAGTTTCTATGTTAAAATAATTGTACTTACTGCAAAGTTAATTTGTAATGGAGGAATAGTTAGACTTTTATCTCACCTTATTCTCTGAGTTGCTCACCAAGTCCAATACTGCCTAAATAGTTTTAAAGTAGCAGAGAAACATTCTTGAGGAAATGGGCGATACTGAATAATTGCATGAGTCACCATTATATGTTTACAGACTTTCAGTTCAGCAAAACTCTCTTCACAGTCCTTTCTGCTGTGACATGCAAGGTACCTCAGACATGTACAGATGGAAAAAACAAAACAGAAGAATGTAGATTAGAAAGTTTTCCACAGAAAACAAACCTCTGCTGGCTACATGTAGAGTGCAGGGCTTCTGGAAACTTCACAGAAAGTTGAGGAAGGCCAGAAAGGGATATTGCAATGCTATGGACAAGAATGATTTTAAATATCTAGGAACATGGCTTCTGTTTTGTGTTAATGTTACTGCCACTATTTGCGCATATTCAGTAGGGATCTTGCACACAGCCAAAGGGAATTAAAACCACAGGAGATTAGAAGAAACAGTTTTGACTTAACTGAATTAGCAACAATATGGCTAATCACTTAGTAAATCCAGAACTGATCATTAGTAATAAAGGCAGTCATTTGAAGTGTTTTTAAGGAAATGCTTTTTGAGAAATACTACAAATAATGCCAGGGAGGCATTGGTGGCTCATGCCTGTAACCCTAGCTACTCAGGAGTCTGCGATCTGAGGATCACAGTTCAAAGTCAGCTCAGTCAGGATAGTATGAGACTCTTGTCTCCAATTAATCACCTGAGTTCAAACCCCACAACCTAAGTAAATAAATAGATAGATAGATAGATAGATAGATAAACAACTTCTATGAAAAAATCTTTTGGTGGGAGGAGGCACAAAAGAATATATATATAAAGAATATGTGATCACCTGGACAATGAAATTTAATTAAAAATAAAAAGAATAAAATTTCCCTTTGGTCAAATGTGTTGCCATTTTAACACAGCATCATTTATCTCAAGACTCATGAAGACCAGTCCACCACTGAGCATAACTCTAAAACATGTTAAACTTGAAGAAACATGTAGTCATGAAACTAGTAGATGTGAAAAATAAGGTGAGCTAAAAAAAATTAGGCTATGTTCATTACATCAACGAAAGCAAATATTGCCCAAGTTAATCAACTTAATTAGGGTTAAGTTGTGCTCAATGCACTAATTATATCTACATATCAAAAGCAATGCTCATGGAGAGGTCTACATTACATCTAATTATACTTCGTGAGTATTTCCTGGGATTTAATTGCTTATCAATGTCATACATGAAGAGTAATACAAAATGAGGTGAATACTGGTTGTCATGCAAGTTGCCTTCCTATTATGCATTTGCTATTGGGGGAGCAATAATTATTCTATTGAAAATTCTATCACTTTCTTTGCTGAAGAAAATATTTTGGCAACTTAATGCCAATCTGTGATTGGTCATTTTTCAAAATTGTTGCAGTTTGGAAAAGACAGTCATAATGAATCTGATTGTAAGAACTAAAGAATAGTACTAGAAACAATTTCATCTTCCACACTTAACTCTGAACTGTTTAAGGAGTATGCTTACATGAACATTATCTCAGCAAATGAGGTTGTGAGCATTCCAAACCACCATAGGGAATACAGCCAAGGGAGAAATTCAGTGATCAGTGATAGGGTGCCGGAGGTCCTATAACTACCAATGCTTTAGTCAAAAACCTTTCATTTATGTTTCATTGTAGGCGAAATAAGATTTGATTTGCTTTGGCTTTCCAAAATTATCTGCCTTTCTAAATTTTATCTACCACACACACCAAATTCCACACTAACAAGTTGTCTTTGATGCTTTCTCCTGTTTTATATCATTTTGTCAGATTTCATTATTTTTTCATAGTATGGTTACCACGATAGTCTATTCACTATAGTGTTTTCTTGAAATAGATTCGACACAAGTCTCTGCTAACTCTAATCCCCACAGAACAGTAATAAATTTATCATCACCAAATACTGCTATAAGCATTCCCTCCTCCTAAAACAAAAAATATTCTTATTGCCAGAGAACAAACAAAAATTAAATGCTGGCATTTACAGCTTCGTATCTAAACCCCAACCCCTCACCCCCATACTTTAATGCTCATGAAGTACCACTATGTCATTCTACTTTTGTTCATAAATCAGTCTTTCTCTCTGTCTTTCCCACTTCCTCTCTCTTCCTCTGTCTCTCTCCTCTCTTCACATTCCCTCAAAAACATAACTGATATTCCAATTCTTCTTTGAAACCTACAATGATCCTTCTTTTACTCTGGATTTACTGAGCTCAATAAAAGAACTAATGGACAAGAAGCAGACTGAGGAGAAGGGCAAATGCATCTCTTCTTATCAAACACCTTCCAAATGTGAAGTGGGCATTGAACCTTCAATGACAATGGCTGGTCTTGAGACTACAGTTACAGTTTTGATGGAAATGTTATAGTTCTATGGAATGTAGACATGGGTAACCCTCTTTTTTTGTCTTAACACGTCCCTTATCTGTTCTTCAGTTTGTATGCATTTCTCTCCTATTCCATAATGTTTAACTCCCAATATCTCAATCATACACTAAGTTCTTCCCTAGTTTCCTCTGCAGCAGATACAAAAATCCTCTTAGAAAGTCAACAGAAGACATATTGACAAACAAACAGGGCTATTAAAATCTTTATTCTGGCCAAATATCCCATTTAAAATTAGTGTACAATCACTATTGCCTAATAATACCCAAAACATGCACAAATGTATTTTGGTGTGTTTTCTCTGACTTACCTAGGAACTGAAATCATATTCTGACTGATTTTGTATTGCTCCTGCAATCATTATCAATTCATTTGGAACTGCACTATTGTTATCTGGAACAACCACGCATTGTCTCTCTCTTACTTGCACTGTGCTTGTTCTGCACATTTTCTATACTATCAAAATGTGCCTGTCAGTGACTTACACAATGAAATTGTTTTCCACTAGTTGCAAACACATTCTAATGATGATTCTGGAACCATAACTCAACAACTTTCCCAGTCTGAATTCCAAGCACAGCTGTTGACTTTCCTAATGCACATATAATTACTATTCAGGATTGCAAAATATTATTTTTTTATTTAAGCACTATTCATTTGAAAATACTCCTCTGTTAGACCTTGTAAAACTAATAGAGTATTACATAGTTAATCAATGTGCTCTTTTACCCTAATGTCTGTTTTGGTGGAATTCTTGTTTAGAAAATGCCATTGGAATTACTGTATTCAGTTACAAAGAAATAGAACAATGATTAAAGGATATTTGTTAAATCTTTCCTCTTTTATTGCTACATTTGGAATTGTCAGTATGCTATCGGTTTTACCATAAACAATAAATAAATCATTAAAACCCTAAACTTTTAAGTCATTACTACAGTTTGGGACTATTTTTGTATATAAGAATATTTCAATCTCTTGACATTCTAGTATATATTGTAGACAATATATATGGCTAAAAATAACACAAGCATTTTGATATATTCTGAACTAAGATATGAACAATGAAATTTCTTACCATTAAATGGGACAATAAAATAATGACAATATTCCAGTGGTTATCATATATGTATCTTACTTAACTCATGAGGAAAGAATCTTAGGAGATGAAGGCAATTGTCTAACTTCATTTTAGTGCCACAGATTGCTGCTGATATTGCAGCTTCCACATGAAACAGGAAAGGTACACATTGGTCTCTCCAGGGCCCTGGGGAGCTGCGAGGATTCTGTACTTCACTCCCACAATGCTCAGATTGCATGACCATACAGGTTGGGCAATGTGGTTCATAAGGGCAGAGTCTTACTGCACTCCTAGGAATATTCAGAAAACAAAGAAGGTCCAGATCCTGAAGTCCTCACCCATACATTTCACCTACCATCTAAGTATACTGTCTTTCTATTCTTACTGGTAAAGCCAGAAGCCATCACAGTTAATTTAATAAAGCTCTCTAATATCAGTAACAAACCTAACAAAGACAGCATGGTGAAAAAGACTATGGAAGAAAGGAGAAAAATACATTCAGTTTACTGAATTCCCCAAAGTTCTGTACAGGAGGCTTCATTATGACAGAGCTCCTTACCTTCTGCAAGGACTGGAGATCTCTCTGTTCTCTAAGAATCATGGTCCTGAATTCCTCACTGGACCAGATTTACATCATACCAAGAGCAGCCTGACTTCACGAAGCTCACTGTGGATGTGTCCCACTATCTGCAGGTTCTATACCTGCACTCAGATCTGGAGATGGATCTGTAAGTGGAAGGCCTGACAGAGCAGGAGATGGATATGTTATAGATAGATACATACTGGCTACAAACACGCATTGAAACCTCATTGAATATAAGTTACAAGCAGATTAGGAGGAAATTTTTCCTACTGTTTGCAAGAGGAATAAATAATTATATCATACTCCCTCCCTCTACAACATCAAGTCCCACATCCCTTCCTCCAAAAAGGAAATCTGACAACTACAGTTTGAAGTCACAACAATGTGAAGAATCTGGCCAAGACTAAGCTAGAAGTTATCAGTGATGCTTGTATTTTCCCTTTCATGAATCTGTTGTAGGTTAATTTTCAATTAAGAGGAGTCCCTATCAAATGAGAAATATGATAAAACAAAAGGCAAATGCACAGATACCCTTTGAGTTACAATGGCATTATGCTGATATCAATCCAATATAAGTTGAAAATATTATAATCATAAAATATATTGTAGATACACAATCTACCAACATCACAATATAGTGCCACAGTAAATGATGCACACTAACAGAATCAAAACTCACGTAGGGGAGGTGGGGGCTGGGTTAGAGCTACCACTCATTGTTGGTACATTGCATGGCAAGAATGAATCATTCTGCATATTGCAATACCAGGTAAAGACTCAAACTGAAGATTCAAATTTGTTATCCATTGAATTTGAATAGTTTTCCCATCATCATTGTAAAAATAGAAAATTTTAAGCCAAAACTTTATAATACAAGATTGGATGGATAGATGGATAGATAGATATGAATATATGCACAAATATAATAGTATAAATGCATAACTGATTACATTTAATTTAAATAATTCATAAGTCAAACTACTCCAATACAAAATAAGTTACAAATTAAAAGAAAATACTTATTTCAAAGGAGCAGGATTTTTTTTCTTATTTATTGTCAAAGTGATGTAGAGAGAGGTTACAGTTTCATACGATAGGCCTTGAGTACATTTCTTGTACTATTAGTTACCTCCTCCTCATTCCCCCTTCCCCCCTCCCCCTTTACTTCTACCCCCCATGAGTTGTTCAGTTGGTTTATACCAAATGGTTTTGCAAGTATTGCTTTTGGAGTCATTTGTCTTTTTATCCTTTGTCTCTTGATTTTGATCTTCCCTTTCACTTCCCTAGTTCTAACACCAGTATATACAGTATCCAGGGTACTCAGATGAGATATCATGATAGCACGGGTACAACCACTGGAAGAGGATTCAAGAGGATCATCAACAAAAGAAGCTATGGTTTCACATGGTAAAGTGAAAGTAATGACAACAGTGATACAACACTCGTTTCCATAACATGGAGTTCATTTCACTTAGCATCATCTTATGCACTCATAAGGGCATAGCTATTAGGCTCTTGTAATCCTCTGCTGTGACTAGCCTAGACCTGTGCTAATTATTCCCTTTGAGGGAAACCATAGAGTCCATGTTTCTCTGGGTCTGGCTCACTTCACTTAATATAATTTTTTCCAAGTCCTTCCATTTCCTTATGAATGGGGCAATGACATTCTTTCTGATAGAGGCGTAAAATTCCATTGTGTATTATATGTACCACGTTTTCCTGATCCACTTATCCACTGAGGGACATTTGGGATGGTTCCATATTTTAGCTATGACAAATTGTGCTGCGATGAACATTGCTGTGCTGGTGGCTTTAGTGTGTTCTTGTTTGTGGTCTTTTGGGTAGATACCCAAAAGTGGGGCTGCTGGGTCATAGGGGAGCTCTATATTTAGCCTTCTGAGGAATCTCCATACCACTTTCCAGAGTGGCCTGAACCAGTTTACATTCCCACCAACAATGAAGAAGGATTCCCTTTTGGCCACATCCCTCCAACATTTATTATTGTTAGTTTTCTTGATAAAGGACATTCTTATTGGGGTGAGGTGGAATCTCAATGTTGTTTTGATTTGCATTTCTTTTATGGCCAGTGATGTAGAGCACTTTTTCATATGTCTCTTGGCCATTCTCATTTCCTCATCAGAGAAGTCTCTTTTTAAGTCTTTAGCCCACTTGTTGAGGGAGCTATTGGTTTTTTGCCATTTTGCTTTGGAGGAATTTACTTTTTTTAGTTCTGCATGTATTTTAGATATGAGGCCTTTGTTTGTTGTATGGCCAGTAAAGATCTTTTCCCAATCTGTGGGCTTTCTGTTTATCTTGCGAGCTATGTCTTTTGCCCTGCAGAAGCTCTGCAGTTTGATGCAGTCCCATTTGTCCATCCTTTCCTTGATTTGTAGCCTTTCTGGGTCTTTGTTAAGGAAGTTTCTTCCTGTGCCAAGGAACCCAATATTAAAAGAAGGAGTAGGAGCAGGAATTTCTAAAGATTTTAAACCATAATGGCTTCATGTCACATGATAGTGATAAATTGTTATCATGAATCATCATTAATGACACATGTAGATAAGTTTAGTATATATATATACATATATATAAAACATTATACATCACTAAAATGTAAAGAGACGTATTCTATTTTCATACAACTGTCTCATTCTCAAAAACAATTCTAGGTGATTAAAATGGTGTAAATAATAGTGCTTGTCATAGGCATATATACTTGAAATTGTTTTGAATGGTTTAGTTAAGCGAATTGGAAAAGAAATGATTAAATAGTGTGTAATTTTTTTTTTATCCAAACTAGTGTAGGGCTATGTTGAACAGATGTTGAAAACTGTAGAAATAAGATAGCAATGTTAACTCCCTGGTACTATTAGCAAAGAACTAAATTAGTAAATCTGATCTAAATAACTAGATTAGTGGAAACACTATACATATTTAAAGATATTATATAAACAATGTATTTGAAGCTGTAATTCTGGCCCTACCTTTGTGCCAAAATCATACTATTTACATTTATTACCCCAGTACATTTTCTTTAAAGGCAAAGACAATATATTAACTCTCCATAGGTCACCTAAAAGGCTTGCACATACTGCTTAAATGTTTAGGGATCTGATAAAGGGAGATAATCATATAAAGGTTGCCTTACGAGATTTAAAGGTACTTTTTTTTTTTTTTTTTTTTTGCCAGTCCTGGGCCTTGGACTCAGGGCCTGAGCACTGTCCCTGGCTTCTTTCTGCTCAAGGCTAGCACTCTGCCACTTGAGCCACAGTGCCACTTCTGGCCGTTTTCTGTATATGTGGTGCTGGGGAATCGAACCTAGGGCCTCGTGTATCCGAGGCAGGCACTCTTGCCACTAGGCTATATCCCCAGCCCTAAAGGTACTTTTATAGATGATTGAGTCAAAGAGATTTCTGAGTACAGATACAAGTTTAAAGCATAACTCAGTTTAATAAGAAGGAAGTAGCTCCTGTAAAAAGATGAGTACCCTGTTCAATGAATAAATTAAACAATTGATAGATGGTAAAGAGATTCAGGGATAATGTTCCAACTTGAGATGCTATGTAAGTTTAATTTTATATTTCAATGTTATAATTAGCTCTATTGTATATATCCAGCGCATGAACTGACATGACTGACTGCCTTCTTCCCCAACACAGACCTCTTTCGTCTTAGTACAGCATGGTCACCCATTATTTGGAAAGTTCATGGTGCAGGTTGATTGGACACAGAAAGCCTTTCATATTCCACACAAGGACCAATTCCATTTTGCACTATTTCTAGCCTCCAAGAGACTGTAACCTCTATCTTATATTCGGAATATGTTACCTTTAACAAAGTATGAAGTGAATAAATGACCTAATTGCAGCACTGTGAGACACAGATAAGTTAAACTGAAGCAAAAATACGGGGAAGCCTTGAAAGCATTTTGTGGCATGAAGCAACTTAATTCATCCCAAATGTTATGCTACAGTAAGTTATATGATTCTGCCAGATGCTTCTCTTTAGAAGAATTTTATTACACCAAAGAGAGCAATTTCTTTTAATGAGAATATTTTTGAATAATATTTGTTCTTGAAACCACTGCCTTCTTTGTTTCATATCTAATGAGAAAAATTTCCTTTGATTCATAGGCATTTTTTATTCTTCTGCTGGTTCAATCAAAATACCAATTAACTACATGCATAATATGAGAAGGAAGTAGGCACCTTCCAGCTCAGTTTCAGAAAACGCACATCAATCATAGGAAGCACATGGTTTGCATCCCAGGGAATCCACAGGTTAAGGATGATAAGCAAAGCCTGTGGTTAATGTCCCAGTTTAGCATCACCTTTGCATAGGGAGCTAATATAAAATTTGAGCAGTGAAAAGAATAAACAACACCAAAGAATATACATCTTGGTTGTCATAAACAGGAAGCAATATACAGAACATAATCTCAATGCACAGCATGGACTGTTAGTTTCAGTTTTCACAAAAATGTCTGTGAAATGTTTAGCAATGCTGGTCATGTATCTATAAAATGAATGAATCTATTTGGAAAGAGGGTGTAAATTTAAAAACCATCACCACTCAAAATTTCAAAGAGGAAACTGGGATGGAAATTTGCCTGTAAGAGTGGTAAGAAAATGTCCTAAAAATAGTCTTGGAGGTGACTATGAAGAATAAAACACAAGGGTCAACTCCCCTACAATTCTGTTATGATTTGCATATACAATGGGCCCAAAGACTCGAGTATTGAGGCTTAATCTCCAGCTAGCAGCAGTTTGAGGAAGGTGTTGGATAATGAGGACACACACCTCATCAGTGAATTAATCCGTAGGTAAGTTTACTATTAAAAGGTGGGACCTAATTAGTGGAAATAGATCCCTGGGGTTATGCCTTTGAAGTGTGTATTCCCCCCCACACCCCCTTGGTCACCTCCAATGATGTAAACTGCTCTGCTCTGCCACAACCTTTCCACCATGAAGTTCTGCTTGCCACCAGTTGGGGAGCAATAGAGCTAGCTAACCATAAGCTAAAAGTTTTTAAATTATGAACTAAAATAACCTTTCCTTCTTATGTTGTTTTGCTCTGAATATCACAATTACTAAAATATAAATATTTTAAATATATCTATCATCCAACATAGACATGAATGACATGGTTTTACAGGAAATTTCTGAGCTCGCTTCCTCTGATAGAGAAGTTGTCTTCATAATTTGATCAGGAATCTCAGATCTTTGTTAATATGATAGCCACCCTATAATGTTCTGCCATCTTTGCAAATGTTACCACAGGTTATACATGATCATTTAGTTACACTGTCATTTTCAGTATTGCTTTCAAATGTAGGATATAATCAACTTAGGTCGTTTCTATCTCAAGATATATATTTCCTCAAAAATAAATAGGTTACTTTCTTTTTTTTTTTTTTTTTGGCCAGTCCTGGGCCTTGGACTCAGGGCCTGAGCACTGTCCCTGGCTTCTTCCCGCTCAAGGCTAGCACTCTGCCTCTTGAGCCACAGCGCCGCTTCTGGCCGTTTTCTGTATATGTGGTGCTGGGGAATCGAACCTAGGGCCTCGTGTATCCGAGGCAGGCACTCTTGCCACTAGGCTATATCCCCAGCCCCTAGGTTACTTTCTTGATCGAGTTATATTAATTATGCAATCAGGGCTAGGTAAGCACATGAAAACATAACTGTAATCAGTAATAGTAAAAAAAATTGTGTTGTAGTAATGTCAAGAAATTTAATGATTCTATATTATTTTTAAAAGCATATTATACAAATATACTTACGTAGAAAATTAGGTATATTCATAATATGTGTAAGAATATATTATTATATATGAATGATACCAAATGCATCAAATCTTCATCCTGTAGATGAAAACTGAAACAATCAAAAATAAACTTGGTGAAACATTCTGAGTCTTATGATTCTCAAAGTATGTGTCATTACATATTATACACCCAAGGTGATGTGCATTGGAAAGCATGTCAACAGCTTTCATATTCTTCTCTTAAAAAAAAAAATCAGGCCTTTGGCTGCTAAAAGTTCCTGGGTAGCAGTGATGCTTTCAATGCATTCACAGGCACTGCAAATATTACAACACTAGCTCCTGCCTGTGGGGTTTGGTTTACCCATCTATTGTGTTGCTGAAGTTCCTACATGCTTGGCAGTCATAGCAAATCTGTATTTGGGAAAACGTTTTTAAAATTGCAGAAAACAGAAAAATGAAATCACAAATGATACCTATTGTAGAGAGCATGCTGGTAGATGTAATAAATATCTTTGGAAGCGGGGAGATGTTATGTTATAAAGGTCTTGGGAATGTGGTAATATTAAGCTGAGTGAGATGGTAGCCATACTAGAAGGCATAGAAAAATAGCAAGGAAAGTGGAATAAATGCAAAAAGTGGAAGAGAACAAAAACATTATATGCAAATGGATCCAAAATGGTTTGTCTTTTTATCAATGTCTCTCGATGTTGGTTTTCCCTTTTCCTTGCCTAGTTCTAATACACATATATACAGTATCCAGGGTGCTAAGATGAGATACAGTGATAGTGGGGGTAAAACCACAGGAAGGGAATACGAGAGGGAAAAAAAGGGTACAGTTTCACATGGCATGTTAACAATAACATAATCCTCTCAATTCCATTTTTTCTTCTCTACAGAACCCATTTTATCACATGTTCATCCCAATTATTTCAACAAAACAAGGCTAAAAACTCCATTGGTGCTTTCCATCTGCTACCAAATCTACTAACGAGTTTTACTCCTCAAGGTATTTCATTCCTTCTCTTTGATACATTATTTTTCATTTTTGAGTACACTATACTTCTTTGCTTTCCTTTTTTTTTTTTTTTTTTTACTAGTCCTGGGGCTTGGACTCAGGGCCTGAGCACTGTCTCTGACTTCTTTTTGCTCAAGGCTAGCACTCTGCCACCTGAGCCACAGCGCCACTTCTGAACTTTTTCACATATGTGGTGCTGAGGAATCAAACCCAAAGTTTCATGTATGTGAGGCTAGCACTCTATGACTAGACCGTATTCCCAGCCCCCTTTGCTTTACTTTTTCCCTATAGGGCGTAGAGCTCCTATTTCAATTTTCTTAGTTTCTTTATCTACGTACATTCCTTTTGTTGTGATCTCATCCCTGGGGAATCTCATGGATTAAAGAGTATATGTGAGCCAACAACTTCCCTTCACATAGCAGCAGCCTAGACGTCTTTACTACGCTCCAGACATGTCTAGACTGTGCTCAAAACAAAGAATCACACAAATTCTAAATGTAAGGAAGCCATTCATGGCTGACAACTCTGATTGTTCCTTATTTCATTCAAAATAAAAACAAGATTCTTAAAATGTCCCACAAGACCACAAATGATCAGCCAACCTTTTCACTCCTCATTTACTTTGCCTTTCTCTCATTCCAGTCTTGCTGTGCTGGTATTTTTATGGTTCTTCAACACACTAAATAAATTCTGGACTAACATGTTCTCCTGACTCTTTCAATCAGTTACTCTCCTGTAGATGTCCTGTTTTAATCTTTTCACAATGACCTTCTTAGTGAGATTCTTTAGAGCAGACCCATTGAAAATGGTTCTACTCTGTAGGTCATTTTTAAATATACTTTGCCAATTTTTAATATAATATGATGCTTACATATTTTGATTGTATATGTTACATAAAGTTTTATTTTAAAAACAACTTATTTATCATGGCCATGGATAAAGAGAAGAGTCTAGGAGCTCAAGATAATGCATTGGGGATCCTTTCTGAAAGAGCTGCTCCTAATGTCAGACTACTGAAAATTCACAGCCATAATGGAACTTGTGTGGGACTCAAGGCCTGAAATTTTCCAGGGTTTGCAGGTAAGAGGTAGGTGAGTTGTCCAAATTAAAGCTCTAACTTCTGCCTGAATATTTCTGGTGGTCAAATAGTACCTACTAACATAGCTGTTCACATGCTTTCTGATAAGATAATCAACAAAGGTTAGTATTCTTTCACAAGAACACAGATACACTGCATTTCAGCTGCAGTCCCCTTCAGAATTACAACTGTTCTGCCATTTCTGCTCAGATAGCCCCTGAACCAAGGAGTTTCAGTCTCAAAACCAAGGTCAAGGATGGCTGCTGCCATCCTGGAGCATCATTAGTAAGGATCTACTTGCAAGCCCAAGCATGTGGCTTTGGGTAGGCTTCAAAACATCTGCTTACAGGCTGGGCCCCTCCACAAGGCTGTTTCATAAAAACTGGACTATAGAAACAGACATTGACCAAACAATATATAAAAAGATAAATCCAGCCACAATGCCTCATAACCAATCCAGGAAACCAAACCACAATTACTGCAGAAAACTATCCAGGAACCACAACTTCTGTAAGCAATAAATCTCCATCAAATCACCAGAACTTGATTATCCTTGTTTTCCCCCTACTTCCCATGAAGGATAATCAATGCTCACTTAACCATTCTCATGGAATGCCTTGATTTTCTTTAGTGTTCAACATCTTCCCAATGGCCAATACCCTCGAATAAGGACATAGGTAGACACTTCCCTCTATGTTGAGTTCTCATTTTTCTTCCTGTCTTTCATTTATTGGCAAACATAAGCAATAAAGGCTTAATTATTTTGCTAAGGAAACTCTGAAAAATAGCTTCTGTTTGTTCTAATTAACATAGGTTTGTAAATTCCAAACACTGAGTAGTTTTCTTCTCTCAGAAATAAGAGATTAAGTTCAGCCTATGCTGAAATGGAAGGTGTTTCACAAGGCCTTGATTACCATGATATATACACCATTGTGGGCTATTGGGGCTCATAGCATTACTTGTCTGAGAAATACTTTTACCTGCTACTATCAAATGTATATGGAATCTTAAGTATATTTTTCCTATATTGGTTATTCCTATATTGGTTATTTCCTATATTGGTTATTTATATATTTTTATTCCTTAAAGCTATTATTCATACACTTGTCCTATTTTACACATATGATAATACTACTTTAATAAACATCTTAGAAAGATCAAAACTGAAAGATTATTCTAGAATGTTTATAAGCACATTATTGGATTTTGGCCTAGTAACAGCTAAGTAGAGCTGTGCTATATGACCATAACCAACCATCTGCCTGAATTAGTGTCCTGAGGCTGTCTCTACTCCCATAATCCAAGAGCTAACATTCTGAGCACATGGGCTTAATGTTGATATTCATTGGTCCCCCTCATAAAATATTTTTATCAGAATGCCAAGGGCATTAGTCATCCAGTTTATTGTTATCCTGAGAGACCTTATCAAGGTCCCTATCAACTTAAACCTGACACTTAGATCACTTCTTATTCCCTTCTGGTTTGTATATGTATTTATTTTTAATCAATAAGTGAAACCAGTAGATTTAGAAACCCATTTCCATAAATTGTTGTCAATTAAATGCCTATATGTATTTTTGCAGGTGATTGAATCCTTTATTAATTCTCTTTTATTTATAGTTCATCAAATTCTGTTGCATATACAATGGTAAGTTACTGCTAGGAACTTAAGTAAGATTAAGAAGAAACTGCAGCATATGCAATAGCATAAAATGCACAACAGTATGACAACATTAAAAGGAAAGGGACCAATAAAGTATTCTAGAAAGCTAGAGATATTATCTTATAGCTAGTATCATGAGTAGAGATACAAAGATCTGAGCAGGAAGAAAGGGATCTGAATTATGAATTCTCTGATATATGAAGCAGGTCAGCACACAAATGGCCCTGAGACAATGCAGAGAATTTGGCATAAATTACATAAGAGGAACAATGAGGTAGAGAAACTGAGCTTGGAGAGTGAGGCTGAGGACAGACTCCATGGAGCAAAGGAATCTTAGCTGATCATGTTAGAGACTACTTAAGAGTAATTATATTAGTCTGATATAGTAATTAAACATGGGAGCTCATTAAACAGTCAGATTTAATAATTAAGCTTAGTCTCATACTGTAATTAAGCAAAAGCCAAATATAGCTAATCAAATAGAATTTCACAAGAAAGGTGAATGTGAGTGGATAATTAAATTTTACAAAATCTACTCAGGAATCAATTATCTGAATGAGATGATATAAAAATCGAATATTTGAAAATATATTGAAAATTTTGAAAGAATAGAGGGTTTTCCCCTCAAGAAAAACAGAAGACATCCATGTGAGAATCAGAACTCTGCTATCAAATAATTGGTAATTTATTTGCTAAAGCAATTCAGTTGAGTTTGTTCAATATTGGCATGTCTACTGACTACTCACACTTTAGGAAAACTTTTGTCCTGAAAGAATCCTTTGATAGGTGGAATTTCCTTTGTGTTGATAGACATTTCCTTTGTGTTGATCAGTCAAACTGCAACAGATTGATGGAGAATCCAGAAATCCGGTACATATACAACAGTCTATATCCCTTGGTATATCTTTTATTATATACCAAAAATTACATCATGTAAATTAAAACCTATTGAGTAATATCAAAGATCATGTATCTCTCTAGTTCACTGATCACTATTTGAAGAAAAATATATTTCATTTTAACCATTGATCACAAGCAAACTTCTACATGATTCATTCTATATGACTTCTACACGACAATTTCTTCCCGCTGAAAACACAGTTAAGTTCTATAATTAATGTATCACATCTATTTTTATAAATTAATTTCCTTTGTCTGGAACCCAGATGTCTGCTTCTAGGGAAACTAATGATGTGTTCTTGTGCTTCAACATGTACAACAATTATCAAATATCTGAATATATTTAAATCCTCCAAATTTATTCACTGTTACAGTTCTGACAGGAAATGTCCTTGTAAGTGTTCATACAGGGCTGGGAATATGGCCTAGTGGCAAGAGAGCTTGCCTCATATACATGAAGCCCTGGGTTCAATTCCCCATTACCACATATATGGAAAATGGCCAGAAGTGGCACTGTGGCTCAAGTGGCAGAGTGCTAGCCTTGAACAAAAGGAAGCTAGGGACAGTGCTCAGGCCCCTGAGTCCAACGCCCAGGACTGGGAGAAAAAAAAAAAAAAGAAAAAGAAAGTGTTCATACATTGGCGGCTCAGTTCTTATTAAGCGAAACTATTGAGAAATGGATGAATTGTCAGAGTTCTGTCATCATCAATGGTTTGATCCATTGATTAATTCAGAAGTCATGGCTGAATGGGCTGTTACAAGTAGAACATAGTTCAAGGAAATGGGCTACTGAAGATATCCCTTTCAACAATACATTTTTTCTCTAGATCATTTTCCTTCCTTCTTTCGTTTTCTTCCCTTCCTCATTCCCTCTTTCCTTCCTTCCTTTCTTGTCTCCTCCTCTTCTCTTTCTTGTCAATGATGAGGTGAACCACTTTTCTCTGCCTCTTGCCCCCTGCCCTCATAATCTGCCTGAAGAAGTCAAGTACCTGTGGACTACTACCTCTGAACTATAAGGCCAAGATTGGTCTTCTCATTTAAATCAATTTCTGTCAGGAATTTGTTTCACCAACAAAAGCTGACTAAGGAAATCATACTCTCAGACTCTGCTCACACAATCTAAATAGTAATTATAATGGAAAGTTGCCTCAATTCATAGTTTAAAAATATGTCAGAGGCTTAATTAACACGAAATGCCTGAAGTACATGTATGACTAAACGCAGAGTACTGGCTGAGGAGAATCAGATAAGTGAGACACTGATAAATAAGTCTGAATTTAAACACCACATAACACTGTCAGAACAGTTATCAGAAAGATTTCAAACTGAATGTGAGAACACTACAAATGCCATTAGGAACTAAGAAATGTGTCCATAATCTGAAAAGGTAAACTAATCTTTGACCATTTCTACACAAGTTTAAAGCCACATGATTTCTTAGAGTATTTACATTTATCTGATGAAATACTAAAATTCATAACTATTGGGAAAGTATATTTTTATAGCCTTTATAAATGACAGAAGCCAGCAAACTAATAATGCACTCTCATAAAAACCTTGCCAATGTAAATCACTACTGAGAACTCAGGCTGACACTTGAATTACTTGAATTTATATCAATGACTTTACTGAATATTCAGCAATGTTAGAAATATACTTGGTGTTAATAATGACTTTGAAAGTCTTTGCTTAAACTTGCTGGATAGAGGGCACCAATGGAAGTGAAGGCTCATTCCAATTTAACCACAAAATTTTATAATTACATTAAAATTAAGAAAATATTTTTTCTAGAGAAGAGCAAATAGTTTTCAGCCTTCTGTGTTAAAATGTTTATGAGAAATTTGTACCACAGATGGTCACATTTCTGTTTGTATTTGCATTCCCTGGAGTCTAATATATAGTTAGAGCTAACTTGGAGCAAATAGGACTTTTCATTTTAAGACTAAGCCAAAATGCTTTTCATTGGTGTTGATTAAGTAAAAGTTGAAAAGCAAATGCCTTTGTTACATTTCATGTTCTCCGAGAAATTTTATTTTTGTTCTAGGTTTGTTATGCTGTATTATTCTTTTCTGTTTGGTTTCATTTGCTTTGTTTTCCTACATAATATAATAACACAGAAGAAGCCAATTCTAACAAGTATTACTATGCCCTACATAGCAATGTGCTAACATTTGGATCTTGAATGCTCTCAAAGGTCCATAAGTTAAAGATTTGATTTCCAGGGTATAAGCTTTGAGAGGTTATGGATGCCATAAGCAGTGGGTCCTACTCCATGAGGGTGGATGTACGAAAGGGAGAGTAAGGTCCCCGCCCTCCTTGCTCTCCATTTTGCTTCTTGATTCATGATGTCAGCATGTTGTATTTTGTTATGTGCTCCTGCCATGATGCACTGCCTTCACATAGGCCCAAAGAAATGGGGTCCATAAATCATAGACTGGAACCAATAAAACTATGAGTCAAATAAAACCTTTTCTTTTTACAAATTATTTTTCTCAAGTAATCTTTTATAGTAATAGAAAGCTGACTGTTACAATATTCATAGAATACAGTCAAGGGAAAATAAAAGCAGACTGAAAGAATATGTCATATGGGAGGGGAAAAGAGTTCACTTCAAAAGATGGCATAATATAAAATTCTAATTGCAAAACATCCTTGAAAAATAAGTTGGTAGTTGGGGACAGGGACAGTGGTGAGAGATGGGTCCATCTATAGCATAGCATGAGAGAGTCCCTTTGGGGTAATGGAGTGATATTGATATGGTAGTGTTTATAATCATACATAATGATTAAAATGCATAGAAACACACAACCACACACAGAATGCATATGACATTTGTTGAAAGGAAGTAAAGTTTGTAGTCTAGTTTGTAGTAGTGCTCCATTGTCATTACTCTGGATTTGCTATTGCACTACAGTATATGAAATGTCACCAAGTGGAGAAAACGAGATTTATAACACACGCTGTGCTACTTTTACAACTACCTGTGGGCCCTCAATTATTTTAAAACTTTTTTTTTAAACTAAGCCTGTGTATTTTATAAACCTGACTAGAGTCATCAGTAGTGATAAATAAGCTTCTGGTGATTTGTTACTGTCTGGGAACATTTCATCAATTTAGAAGATGTGATTGGGAGGAGCTGAATGATATAAGCCATGTGGACTATGTTAAATTCATTTGATAGGACTGGACTGGGGGTATAGGTGCATAAAAATTCATACAGTCAGGCTGCAGAGATGTTACACGTCAGGCAAACAAACAGCCCCTGTGACTGCTGATCATTACAGACATGCCCTGCATAGTAACTGGCTACCAATAGAAAGACATGACGTGGTTGCAAATGGGTCTCGTTTGCACTCACAGTGCAGTGTGCATCAGAATCCACCATGCACAGCACTGGGGATTAGCGAATTTTATAGTAGCTACTGATCTCTAGATAATATCAGCACAGGATGGGCCAACTGGTTGTGTAATGACAGCAGTATGTATTTAGAAGCTCGTGTGATTAGTATTGCTAAGACTCCATTATAAAGCTGGGAAATAAATCCTGACTGTGTAATATGGTGTGTACAATCATAAAGAGCAGTACATGATAGAGATGGCACTCTACTGGAGCTTCCCAGAGTCAGCACTCCTGATTCCTGATAGTGTGTGTGTGTGTGTGTGCCTGTGTGTGTGTGCAAATGTAACAGAAAATATCCTATAATTTAATAATAATTATTATCATTATCAACTGCTGCATTACTGTGCTCTCTCTATGTAGACATGTATATGCATGTGCATATACACAGAGAGTACTGATTTTTATATTGTTTAATATGTAGCAGAGTGGCAAATATGAATTTTATTCTAGCTTTTAATGGCTCTTACTTTACTTCCCCATTACATACAAATGCATGCATGCATATACACACAAACACACACTATATTAGCACAATTAAAGGCAATATCTATTTTGCTTCTTTAGAAAAGAAGACTATGTCATGTCTCTACTAAATAAACCTTTAAGCCAAACACATTGCATATAACTTCCTGTTCAGGATCAAGCCAAGCATAAAATCAATTTGCAATAAATGCTTGATAAAGGAATGGAAACGCTAAAATAGTGAAGCATCCTAGCATCCAAATAGCACTGTGCTGCATAGTCTTCCACACCAGTAGATAATCTTGCCAAGAAGTACAATAAGCAGACAACCACCATCAAGTGAACAGAATTTTAAGGAAAGGTTTACAGAGAAGACTCCTAGAGCTTAACAACTCCAGCAGAGGTAAGGATCTTTCAGGTTTCAGGAAGGATGCTATCTTCAGAGAAGAGGATAACAGGGTCTCATTAGTGACTTCAAGTGTTGAGAATATATTTGTCCTTTGGCTGATGATTGAATAATCACTGTTAGAATATGCAGGAAGAAGATGCAAGTCTGTAACAGTTGCCAAGATTGAACTGATTAACTCGCAAATATCTCTTACAAAATACTCTGAGAGGAAAAATCGGAGTCAGAAAATGCTGGAAGAGTTTTCTGACTATGAATCAACTCGGGAGATAGAAAGAGAAGGATGGGGGGAAATGTCCTAGTTCACTGCAGTTGAAAGAATATTCTGCAAAACTGTAAGCACACTCTGTAACTAAGTTCGGTAGTTATGGGATTCCTATGTCATTAGAGAGGGGCGTGCCATAGTTCTCTGACAACTCACACATGCCAGACAAGGAGAAACCTGTGGGAGACACAGCCTCAGCAGAAACACAGTAACAGATGCCAGACCTTTGGTCTAGACTCTTGATCAGATAGGCTTCCTTTAGTAGGAGGTCAGCAAGGCCATTGCCATGACTGCAAAGATGGAATGCAAATGGAATTCAAAGCTAAAGGAGTCAATAAATAATGCATCCAACGATAACCTTTTGTTTTAAGGAATGATGTGAAATATTAATTATAATAATAGGGGTGGAATGCAGAATGTTACACCCTGCTGTCAGTGACCCTGCTCCTGACCCCAAATGAAATGCACCCTCTCCATGAAGCAATCAACATCTCTCATGGATGATTTGTTCAGCGATTCTATTGTATTTATTCTTGATATGCTTGACAGATGTATGCCCTGCTCAAAGGAAAGGGCAAGCACTGGAGTGTCATGTAATTGAGTATCATAGCCCCCTTCCCCCAGCATGCACACTCTTTACTATAAGTTCTTTATTATACCATTTCTCTCACCAGTGTTTTCTTTTATAACTTTATCATCCTCTTAATTTTAACAGATGATCATATTTATGCTGCTATAAAATATGAAAATGCACAGCTAATATTGTCAAAGTGTCTAATAATGACTAAAATATGAAATACTAAGTCCACCTAATTCTTATTGACTATTAAATTCACACACACACACTCACTGAGAAACATAATTCACACATTTTTTTAAAGGAATTTATACTTCCTTCTAGTCTGGTTTTGGATTCGGTATCTATGTTTTCTTTTTTTATGTTCCTAAAGCATGTTGCCTTGCAGAGTAGATTTGAATAAAATGTGTCATAATTTGTGTTATACAAGAAACTCTAATGTGAATTTACATTACAATATACCCTAATTGCTATTAGTTACATTTCAAGTGTTCTACTGAACACTTATAACCAATGGGTCAAAGACTGCCAAGTGATGCTTCAAACCATGCCCTGAAATTATATCTCAGCTACAACTCTGACTACAACTTATATTATGAAGAACTTCACTCTCATGCTGGACAATAGAAATGTTAATTAATCTTGGACTTAGTATTGTCTTAACCATTCTCCAGTTCTGTTCACCCAACATGGGTTTACCTTTTTCTCTTGCCAGCCTGTGTTTATACCATCTCCCTTGCTTTTAATCCTTTGCTTTTCTCCCACTCTTGTCTATCATGAACTCAATCCAATCACAGATGCTCTCCATTTCTATCCTCAAATTGCATTATACTGCTAGGGAAAGAAAAGAGAGGGAGAGAGAGAAAACACCGTAAGAACCAGAATGCTAACTACTGTCTTCCTTCAATGCAGCCTTCTGTATTAAAGGATCAACATGTTTATGTGATATCGCAAACTTATCTTGTTCTAGATTCGATGGCTTATTTAAGATCCATCCTCACATTAATAGGGCTCATGCTCTAGCAATCACAAAAAGCTAGCATTTATCTTTCATCAATAATTTCCTTCCTACTGCTTCCTTATCGTCAGAATTAACATGCTCAACCTATACTCTCCAGAAAGAAAAAGTGTCATTCCTTCTGAACTTTGATGTTTACTCTAAGTCCTTCTCCATGTCCTCTTTCTTGCACTCACTGCCTTATCGTCATCACTTCTATTATTATCTTCAGTATTTAATGATGTTGTACTTTTCTTTAATCACTAACACCATTTCTTATTCCTTCAAAATCACAAATTTATTGGATATCTGATTCTTCCATCCTGCCTGACTGTATACATGTTATGTTTTTTATGTTTTCTTATGCCCACAGACATGTATGTATAATAAAAGAAAAGTTACAATGTTCCATGAAAATTTATTCTCCTAGAGAACATATACTATTTTCAGCCCACACATTCACACTCAAAATGTCTTTACCCTCTAGCATGAATTTATCTTACACTCTCTGAGGGAAAGAGATATTTGAACATGAACCAAGATAACTAAATAATCTCAAATCCAAGATTAGTAAAATATTATCAACCTAACACTCTCCTGAATCCCTCTGTGTATGGAAGTGGTTAGGAGGACTGCCTGTGTATATCTTAGGACTGTGCCCTAGCTCATCTTTTCCATAACATAAGAAGTATATGATGTTACAACTTATATGGTTACAAAAAGCACTTGAATAACTCACTCTATTCATTTTAATTAATGAAAGTCATTGAACAAAGCCACATCCATTAATTTAGCAAGAAATCTTTCAACCAGATTTGTTCAGTGAGACCGTGAGAAGCAATCTTAAAGTTGGACTAGATCACCGTCCTACAATCCACAGATTATCACTTATTTTTTTACAACCATGATTATGAAATTCCACTGTATGTTTTCCACAATTAGTAAAAATTTTAATATTGCATGGAAATTTGATTTTAAAGGGATATATTCAGATATAACATTTAGAAATATAATGTATACAAAAATACACGAATATAATGTGTGATTCTATAAAGACCACACTTCTATATTGTGAGTTATAAGTCATACACTGAATTCATTGTATGTGTGATACAGTCATCATGCTAAATGATAAAACAACAGTAACTTTCCTTTTGGAATTGAGAAAGCCAAGATATTTATGAATAGTGTTATCAATCACATTGTAAGTGATGGATAACAACATGTATAGGACAGTTAAATTGAAGCATAAATATTTTTATTCAGAAGTGAGTTTTTATGTTATTGTATAATTTGGGAATTCTAAATACTTAGAAAAATACAGGATCCCTAACACTGTTTGTGTGTGTGTGTGTGTGTGTGTGTGTGTGTGTGTGTGTGAACTGTACAGATTAAGCATTAACAACTAGAAAAGGAGATAAAAAAGAATATACAGAAAGTATAATGAAGAAAACTATAAAACTCCTGAGGGAGATATAGGAAGACTCACATTAATGTAGAGAGATCATCTTCTTCTTGAATAAGAAAACTACATTTTAAAGATGTCAGTTTCCTCACTAAATGAAATCCATAAATTCAATAAACTCTTGAGAGGGAGGAAAATATGAAGTTGATGATATAATTCCAAAGTTTATCTGCAAATGAATACCTGGCATCAGTATATCAGTGGAGGAGAAAACAGTAATTTCATAAGTAGTGATGAGAAACTAATTATCCTTGGAAAATATAAGGCAGAAACTCTATCCCAGATCATCTGCTAAATTCAAGAAAACTTAAGAATATTACACAATAAAACTGTGGTAAAAATATTATAGAAAAAATATCAAGGAGATAAAAAAGATATTATAGCAAATACTAATTATTTCAATTGATAGGATAAATAGAAAACATAAAGGAAATAATTATTAATGGAAGCATGTCCAGTAGCAGGTACATGCTTAAATATAATATCAAAATATAATATCAATAAAATGGCCTATTATGTTACTTCTAATACTAGTATTTGGGTACTTCCATTAATATGAGTGAATTCTTAGGACGAGAGGTGTAAATAAGCTAAGGGAGAAATATGGAGAAATGTATAACAAAAGTTAATACATCAGGACTTTTGAATTGTAGAACTGCATCTCCTTTGTATTTTCATTTTTATTCTTTTCTCTATTTCCAGGAAATTCCTACCTGGATTTATATTAGGTGTACATTCAAAATAAAGAATATTTTCATAAAATAGACAGATGAAATAATAAAGAGAAAATTGAAACAAGAATTAAGAGTCTAAGGCCATAGTCCAAATTCACCCAATAATGGGTGTGTAATTCTCACCAACTGCTTCCCCATGACTCAGTATCCTCCCCTTCATTCTACTCCATAATCTCACTCTATTTTAAAATTTAATTTTCAGTCGTAGCATCCTATGCATACATTAGGACTAAAATTATTAGCCACACAGTCAGCAACAATGATAGAATAATAAAATGACAAAGGACCATTAGTGTGAGCTCCTGAAAGTGTTGAAGAAAACATTGGTGACCTCAACAGGAAAAAGTGGGGAGAACACTGTTTTAACTGAATCGTTCTCTGTCTCTCCAGCTAAATTATATTCATTTATTAAATGCCACACGTTTCCTAACAATGTAATCTACTTCTATGCTTCTTTTCAACATTGGTTAAGCCCTGTAGCCATCATGATGCTTACATAATTGGTAATACTGGTACATAAAACCATGCTAATTTCAAGCTCCAGTAGAAACACAGAAAGACATCAGTATTTATCAAGTAAAATAAAGAAGGTGGAGAAAAATAGCCTCAAAAATGTAAAGAGAGTGCCATAAACAATAAAGTGCACTTGATTGGAAGAGTGAGCTAAATTAGGTGATTTGTTTTAAAAGCAGGTCCTACATTTTTATAGGGCATTAGTAATCATTTATTTTTGTTCTAACTCAAATACATGTACAGACTTAGCTCATGTCAAGGTTACAGAAGAGGAAACTTACCTCTCTCAAATGAGCTATCCTTAGTATCCTCTCTTTAATCCATCTTAGTTTCTCAACCATTTAAAAAAAAAAGGTTAAATATATATAATTTCAAAGATCACTTTGGGGTCAAAGTCATGGTTACATAGGTTTATGTGTCTTCACATTCAAAATTATTTTATAGTTACCTGATATTTGTCTTTAATAAACTTACCTATGCCTCATCAATCATCAAGATTTTGAAATAGATTATAATTGAATAGTAAGAATTCTACTCTAAGTCGGGTGCTAGAGGTTCACACCTGTAATCCTAGTTACTCAGAAAGCTAAGATCTGAGGATCATGGTTCAAATATAATCCAGGCAGGAAAGTCTGTGAGATTCTTATGTCTAGTTAACCACCAGAATCCTGAAGTGGCACTGTGACTCAAGTGGTAGAGCACTAGCATTGAGCTGAAGAATAACATGATTTTCAAGGATGACGTTTCAAGAATGCAGTAAATGATGTCTTTACTCCCTACCCAAACTTGATAGTCATTGCAATCTGGCAGGTGGAGAGCAATGCTTGGATTTTTTTGTTGTTGTTGCAGTGAGATTGTCATTTTTATTTTTATTTTCAGTGCCTGTCCTGGGGCTTGAACTCAGGGCTTGGGCCCTTTCTGTACTCGAGCTTTTGTCCTCCATGCTGTGGCTCTACCAGTGTGTGTGTGTGTGTGTGTGTGTGTGTGTGTGTGTGTGTGTGTGTGTGTGTGTGTGTGTGTGTGTGTGTGTGTGCGCGCGCGCGCGCGCGCGCGCACGCACGCATCTGTTTAACTGGTGATAAGAGTCTCAAGGACAATACTGCCTGGGATGGCTTTGAAGGTTAATCTCCATATCTCAACTTCCTGAGCAGCTAGAGTTACAGATATGAGCCATCAGCACCCAGAGAAATGCTTGTCTTATTACTGATGAAAGCAATATTGGCATGAAAGTATTAAGGGAACTAACTAGTTGTATCGACTTAATACTTTCTTGGCACATCCCACCAGGTCTGACCAAAGCTGGACAACCAGAGCTACATGGAGCTGCCTCGGTAACTTGGCCACAAAGGAGCAGAGTAGATTGAAAAGACCTGAACTATATCCGTTCAGCTTCTATAACAGTGCTCTCCACGTTAGCTACTCTCATCCTCTGATGGTGAATACTTTAACTCAATGAACTGCTCAAAGAAGCTTCCTATACAAGTAGATTAAGTTCCTAAGAAAGTGGTCAAAATGATGATACCTCTTGAGCAGCCTTCATATAGCAGAAACCAGGGGAGTTATTTAATGTCTGTGCTCCTTGGTTACCACTTTACCGAACAGAAGCAAATGTTACCTTCCCTACTTTGATGGTAGGGGAACAACTCAGTAGAGAATTTACACTTCAGCAATCCAGTATACATTATAAACCTTGCTCTCCAAACCAGGGAATGTGAACATCTGCTTATTAGAAATGCAGAACCTTGGGCCTCAGTCCAGATCTACTGAATAGAGTGTAAATTTGAACAAGATCTGTATAGGGTTGCCATAAATATCCACTTTGGGCAAGCATTAGTGATTTGTTTTCCTAAAATAAAAAGGTTTAGAAAATGTCTGTTACTTACTGATGAAGTAATTGAGGCAGAGACATACAGTGGCTTTAATTCTACCATTAAACAGGAAGTAAAGATGAGGGTGAAAAAAGCCATGAATCTTGAGTCTATGATGTTTTATTCTAGTGCATGTATTTTCCAGTTGTAGTTATGTCCTATTTCAGTTCAACTGATAGATGGTAGACAGACTGATTGACAGAAAAATATATGCATAACAGGAAGGGGTAGGAAGCTCTATTTAGGTATAGCTACTTGATAAGTGAGTATGACACAAAAATAGTTTGCAATGTCTTCCATTTGAAACTAATTAAAAGAGCAGCTAATTCCATTTTTCATTTGTTTCTATTAAAAAGTAATATAACTAATGTAAATTATCACAATGATTTATAGAAAAATAAATAAATGTTTAACAAGGACCAGTCATTTAACTGGCTAAAAACAATCATATAATTTACATTATACTCAGATCGTCTTATGGCTAAGTATTGCATGTTAAAATACAGTGTTGTAGATTATGTACATGTAGCCACTATCAAAATAGTCTACTGCTTTGCTTAAGAGAAAGCTGCCAATTTATTAATGTAGTCTCTTGTGGATTATAGAAAAACTACAAATAACTTTAATCTAAATATTCATTTAGATTATATTGTGATTAAGAGAAGAGTACTACATTGTGCTCAAGAGTTTTGGAAAGAAGTGTTTTCCCTTATATCCAAAGAAATAAAATGCCTTTATTATTGGTAAACGTCTACTCTTAGTAATTACGTAGAATTATACAATATATTGATGTTGAGCAATACTATTAGGAGGAACATAATGTTTTATTACAGCTTTACATCATCTCCTCCAGAAGGCTATGTGGCATCTATTGCTGCATAAATATTGTGCCCTTAGGCATTTTATGAAATCACATCTAACAGAATTTAAATGGTTCCAGGTAGACAAACTTTATTTCAAAATTAATTACCTGTTCCAAAATTCAACTCAACTCAATTGTAGATCTTCCTAATAGGGGACTTTTTTCATAGCAAAGACAAGGATAAAATAATCTTTTCTATTTTTATGCATGCATCCTCTCTAGAGATTCAAATTTTTGAACTATGGTTAAATGCCTCCAAATCCAAAGAATGATAAGCAAAAGCTAATAAATAAAATATAGTAAAATAAAACTTTTCTCATAAACTAAGGAAGAAAGGAAGGAAGAAGTCAGTCAATCACAATGTAGAAATCAATATAGAAAATAACATTTTTTTCAATGTCATTTAGGCAGTATGGTCACCAGACCAACTGGACCAGAGCAGAAGGCAAAACTGCAAGAGAACACAAAATCTTAATAAAAGATTTTTGTGCATTCATAGAGTTCTTGCTAACAAAAACTTTTGACATAAAATATTCATTTGTGATTCACCACAAACCTTCTAAGCAGGAATAATACCACTGTTCTACCTGAGATTAAGAAAAATTCACTAACATGTCCTAGGCTCTGTGATCAGGAAATAATTTCATAAAAATGGAGCTAGGTATCCTGTAGTTCTGTGAAAATACATTGAATTTATATGCTAAACTGAAACATGATGCAGACTTCTGCTCACTGTAGTGAATGTCTCTTCAAATCAGCAACTTCAACATACAGAATTTGAAAGGGTTCCTTCTCACAAAGAAAAGTTAGTGTTTCTTCTACTCTACAATTTTAGATGGAAAACGAAAAGTCAAAATACCATAATCTTTTGTTAGGAAACTAGTTATTATTTTGAGGAACAGGATATAGTTACATTCAAATACATTCTATTTTATGTAGGTAGGGTGTTGAGCAGTGACTGTAGGCATAGATGTTTCAAAACTATTTTGTGAGAGGGAAACCAGTAAGAAGGGTTTGCTTGAAGAGAAAGAACAATGGGAGGAGTGATTATGATCAGCATTGAGTATATGCATACATGAAAATAGATTACTAAAGCCTGTCAAAACTGACTGGAAAGGAAGAAATCACTGGGAGCAAGAAAGCAATAAATGGAGTGAATTTAAAGTACATTATATGTATATGTGCAAATCCCTTTGTACAATTAATGTACATAATAAAATATAAATGATAAGTGAATTTGAAAGACTATATATCTGTTTAAAATTACAAAAGGAGAGTAGATTCATGGGAAGGAAATTTGTAGTTTAAAAGAAAGAAATATTAGTATTTAATATTAGTATTTAGGTTCACATGGAAGACAGCATTGGTTAGACTCTTGACAGCTAAGAGGTACCAGAATTAAAGGGGAGAAATCAGCACTCCATCACAGATAGCTGGAACCCAAAACACTATGTTCAGGTTGTCCTCTGCTCTGCTGCCTAAACATACAGAGACATACTTGCTTGAAGTTCCACTTCAAGCTGTTTTCAAGTCAGGTTAGAGAAAATCTTCATTATCACATCTTTTGAAAAATCATTCATTCAGTGGATCTACATTTAAACATTTTTTGGAGAGTTTATGAATAGTTTAAAGTGGGAGTCAAAGTGTTAAACCAGAAGATATTGAATACATTGCCTGCCTAATGTATCAGCAACTTAATAAGCCATTACATACTTTGATTTAACAATGCCTGTTCTCTATTTTACAAACGTACTGAACTTTTATGCCTATGAGTGCTCACTACAGACAAAAGTAATTAATTAAAGGTTGATAAATTATGTTTTATGAATACAGAAAGTTACCATATTCCAAATAAAATGAATGTTACATGACTCATTTAATTAGGAGGGAAAACATCAAGCATAGAAAGATTCTTAAGTTTGGTTGCACCAGATTTTTTCACTTGAATTTGTTTACAAGCAGATTTTCCTGTCTGATAGCAGAGTGAGTGTCAGTAACTCCAAGTTTTCACTCGAATCCTACCAGCCGCACATGGAAAAAGAGATTCTACATTCTTTTATTTCTTGAAAAGAAATCCTGGGACTTTCTTCTTTCTATCTAATGCATTTCCCTGTGGCTCATCCAAAGGAACATGACCTTTGCTAGTATTGATTTGGATATGAAGAGTCCCCGGAGAAGGCTCATATCATGAGATATTACCACACTCATGGTGTTATTCTTGCTGGCTGTTAAAACTTGAATGTGAGGCCTGTCTGGAGGAAGTAGGTCACTCATTCCTAGCCTACTCTCTGCTTCCTATCCATTTGTGAGCTTCTATGTTCCTTCATGCCCTTCCTTGCCAGGATAGACTGAACCCTCTAAAACTGTGAGCAAAATAAACCTTTCCTGAAGTCAATTGTTTCTGTCAAGCATTCAGTGAAAGAAGCAAAAGCTAAGGATTCTTCCCCTGACCATATCATCCAGTAAGAAGGCCAATCTCATTTGAAATCTATGGATACACAATGTGGATGGAAAATGGGTGTGTTTTTAATCTAGAGAAAAAGATATGGATTTGAGACAGGCAAACATAACAGGTTGGTGACTTTTCTACATATTAAAGAAAGTTGTATGCTGGTATCTCACACCTATAATGCTACCTGCTTATGTTACTGAGACGCCAAGTGGAGTAATTTGAAGCCGATCTGGGTGGAAAAGTTCACAAGAATCTATCTCTAAAATAATCAAGAAAGAGCTCCAGATTAAAGAAGTGTCTCAAGATGTAGAGTTCAAGCCAAGCAAGCAAGCCAAGTGAGCTCAAGGCCCTGAGTTCAAGTCCTCTACCCCCCCAAAGAAGTTAAATTATATTCAGCCTAGATAACCTGCCAACTAGACAAACTATGTGTAAAAGGAATGAAGTAAAGAGATAAAGACTGTGTCCTTATACATAATTATACATTATTATCTGTATATTAATTATATATTATATATTAACATTTGTACATTATTATTACATATTATTACAGTTGTTACTGCCACACCGGGCATAGATCACTTGAGTTGTAGATATCTTAGTATATTAATCCTTTCATTCCAGACCTGACATTAGCCTAGAGATTCCTCAGATACATCTTCTGCAAAGCGTTATTGTCACAAAATTTCAATCATATCCTGTGTCCTCTGGCAACTCATCAGACCACTTTCGGGATCTAATACAGAAAAAGCCTCCAAGCAAACAAAAATTTTCAGAGCAATAACCATGTCCAGTAATAGTGCATATATGAGGCAGCTTCCACCTTCCATACCAATTTTATCAGCAACCGCTACAAATAATTCTAAACATGAAGTGACAGAACAGGCTCACTCTCAAAACGACCTTGAAAGTAATGAAAAGTCTACCTGGCTTGGAAGTTACTATACTAAGAGACATCACAGCAATAAGAGTTTCATCTTCAAAAGGAAAGAATTGTGAGTAGCTAAGTCAATCTTTGTGTGGGGGCTGTCAATGTGGACAAATGAAGCCAACAGCTCTCTTGAGATGGTGGCAGAGTGGAAGAATTTCCTCATGATGGTGGCATTAGAGGTCCCAATGACCCAAGTCTTCATGATAGTCTACAAAGGAACAATTAAAGACTCATTGTCAGTGTATCAAAACTCTTCCTTTATTGGAAAACATAACATCTACACTATCATGTTCAACTATAAACAGAGTGAAAGACTACAGACTGATATTCATTTTATAACCAGATTATTCTTTTTATGTTCACTAGTATCTTTAGAATGGCCCTCCATACTTACCAATTAAAAATCACGAAATCACTAATACCTTTGGTAGGATATTTTTTCTGAATGGGACTAAACATGGGAATACATTCCATAATGAATCTAGAAATGAAATAAAATATTTGATGGTAGGTAAAGCCTGATGTGAATAAAACAGTACCAAAAATATCATCTGGGTAGATAGAATGGGGAAAACATTATTAAGTATCAATTACTGACACAAGTATTAAGTGGAAATTATAATCTGTTTTCTCAGTCCTTTCAAGAAAACATCTTTATCGTACCTATGAGAAAATGGCATCGTGCTTGGCAGTAGATTTGATAGCCATCTATGAATCAGCACAATTTAAAGAAGGAAATGAGTTCTGTGAGCATTAACTTTTAAATATTGACTACATATATTTTATTTATATTAATGTATAGTGTATAATATGCACTGTTGGGCATAAAACAGATGAGAGATGAAAGTATATTAGAATCAACTTCATATTCTCTGTTGAAGAAAAAATTCAATGCATAAAATTTGTAAGGACAAATCCATAGCATTGTATACATTTTCTTTCATTCAATTTTTTAGCATAAATTAATAGGACAAGGGGAATTTTATTATATTTCTATATGTACATACTTCAAACACATCTTGTTTATATCTCTCCCTTATGCCAATCACTATTTAGAATAATGTCAATGGGTTTCATTGTTCTGTTTTCATATATGCACATAAAGTGCTTCGACTGTATTCATCTTGTGCACCCTCCCTGTCCTCCCTCACAATTTCACCTGATATTCGCCCCCTGCAAGGGCCTGTTTCCTTTTCCCGATACTCATTTTTGACTGTGTTAATTATCCCAAGGGGTTTCACCTGAGTATTTAGGCCTGCATATGTTATATTTTAATTACAACAAGTTCCTTTGCTTTCTCATTCCCTGTCCCCCAAACCCTCTATTGATTAGTAGATTTCACTGAGATGCAGCCAATTTCCCTGAGAGTCTTTATGCTATAAAGTGGATGGAACTGGAAAATCAAATATTGCATGATTTTTCTCAGTTTTGAAATACAGACCTAAAGTCTATACATACTTATATGCATTCACTTATACACATATAAACATATGTATACATGTATATACATATGGAATATAAATATACATGAGTATATACATACATAGACACAAATATGTGCATTTATAAACATGTGTATATATATATACACACCTACATATAGACATAGATCATGATTGTAACTATGGGATCTGGGACCATTTTTATGGAATGGATGTGAGAAGGAAAGAGACAGCTGGAGGGTAGATACTATTGATATGCATTTCATACAATCTTATTAAAATTGGCTCATCATTATATCAATTGTGAAACTTTTTTCTGTGTGTATGACATTCACAGTTCCTCCATTTTTATCCCATTAAATTATGGTAGAGTTCCCTTACAGGTCAGAATCATTTGGTGAAAAACTTAATGATGCTTGACTAAGAACCACAGAACCAATTAGAATCCTTCCTATCAATGGAAGGTTCTTACTTGGGTGAGACAAAGCAAATTCTAATACAATTCAGAGACAGTCAAAAAGAATAGCCTAATTTCAGCTACTGAGGTCAACAGTGGCCATAAAGAGCCTTCAAGTCAAGAAATATTATAGAGGCTTGCCTTATTCATATAGGGGTCAAAGGTCCACTGTATACATAGTATTAAATTAAAAATGACCAAGTCTTTGGTATGTTTTTTATTATGAATTTTTCATTTAAAATGTGAGTGACATAGTAAAGGTAATTAACCTTTCCTAAATTAAATTTTTGAAATGTTTAACATCTGGTTTTTATTTCAAAGTGATATAACTCATACTTAATTTCCTCTTGTATTAGCTATCTGCAATAGGTTCAGGAATTCAAGTCAAGCTTTTTCTGAAGTAGCTAAATTCTTTCTGACTTTTATGCATCCTTAAAAAAACAGTAGCTAAAACTCTACTAGGAAAGTAATATTCAGTTACTTGTTATTTTCTACAATCTCAATGATAGTTAATAACAATGTTTTCTTAAGTTTCTATCACATCCAACTATGTGTTTGGTATATGTCATTTATAAATAAATCCCTATAAGTTATTTGTGAGTATTATTCATATTTTAATAGAAGGGAATCAAGCCTGACAAAGTTTTAGTAATGTGCACATCACAGCTCACATCATTAACATTTGGGCTTGGACTCCAGGCATCACTGAGTTCAGCTATTCAAGAAGGGAAGCAAAACAATATTGTGAGCTGATGAAAACTATTTTATTAAAATGTATTGCCCAACGCTGTTGGCTCATGCCTGTAATCCTAGCTACTTAGGAGGTTGAGAGCCAGAGGATCGCAGTTCAAAGCCAGACCTGGCAAGAAAGTCTGTGAAACTCTTGTCTCCAATTAGAAAACCTGAAGTGGTGCTGTGGCTCAAGTGGCAGAGTGGTAGCCTTGAGCTGAAGAGCTCGCTCATGGACAGCACCCAGGCCCAGAGTTCAAGTCCCATGACCAACAACAACAACAACAAAAGATGTGTAGACAAGGTCTTATGAAACACTGTGTACCCAAAGACATCTGGATAAATAATATTCACTCTAATTCTGCACACCCTTATTTGAGTATACCAGGCCATGTTCACATGAGTGGGCTGAGATGAATGATGTTCATTTCTGGATAGACTTTTTCCCAAGTACAGCTCAAAACCACACTGAATACTGGATAATACCACTTTTGTTTGTTAGTGAGTATTGTGCAATGGATTTCATTGTGAAATTTCCATACATGCATATAATGTATTTTAACCAAAATCACTCTATTGCTTTTCTTTATCTGCACTATTCTATTTTCATACTTGCATAGGAACAATAAGTAAAATCAATATTGATGACAGGGACATGGTTTATCAGGCCTAAATGCTGGTACTCCCATGTCTCTTCAGTAGAAACTGTGAACCTCTACCATTTAATTGGAAAATTCCACCATCCTAAAATACTTTATGCAAACAAAATATCATCATAATCAGTTTAAAGGCTCCTAATGTGAAACTGAAAGGAGATTATTTTTCATTCCTGATCAAATTCTGATCTGCATGTTAAAAGCCAATAAATACACAATATAAGATGCAGAGAAATTACCTAAAGTCACCAAAATTAAGCCAATCATAATGTTTTAAAATCTAATGCTTTTAAATTATATACTATCTTATAAAATGTCACATATAATAAAAAATGAAATTATTATCAATTAAAGATATCTGTTGTTTTTTTGGTGCTGTAAGAATAATTTTATACAGAAGGGTTGACAAAATCATTAAGTTGAAATGCTTAAAATTGTTACAGAAAAATGGGCTGAGATAAACAATTAAATTCAGCAGGGAAAATTACAAACCATAAAAATTCTTAATGAGCATGAGACATCAAAACAACCAGGTAAATATAGTGGGACAGAAATTGAATTACCTTTCTTAATGAGATAATCTGCATTTAGTGGTTTTATTTTTAATCTCAGGCTTTCCCATAGTTCATCAACCCTGGAGATATCTTTGTAGAAACACTCCTATTTCCTATGCTTCTAAGCCTAATAGCTACTATTTCTAGAGTCATTTTACCAAGGCTGATCTGTTTAGCTTTAAGAAAGGTATTTTTAAATAGTATATATGGGCTCTGGTTCCTTAAAATTAACCCAATTCAGTGGAAGTATTGATTGTCAAGGTACTCAGCTCCATAATAAATGAAAAATCAGCAATTAGAGTCATAGAAAGTAAATTGCTTATCCCAAAATTACTCTTTTCTGAGGTAAAATTAGGTGCTTTGCTAATTTGTTTTTACTCACAAAGACATTAATACAAGTTTGTTTTTATTTGTTTTTTGTTTTCACCAATACTTGTCAATATTATTTTGGATATTGGTAATATTCCAATTGATTCTCAGACTCTCAAAGCTTCAAATATTAATAATAATTACTCTCAGATTGAGCATTATAAAAAGCAGAGGAGGAATGAAAAAGTGATTGACAACCTTTTTTCTCAAATTTTTTGGGATTACTGTGAGAAAATAAGAAACAGACTGAGTAAAGGAAATGCACACTAAGAGATGGGGAGCTCTAAATGATAACTCTGGATACCGAAAGCACCAGAAAGTCCTGTGCAATAGAAACTTTGGAGGTGGGGACACCCTGTAAACCCTTCATTTTATACAAACATGGTGACTTTTCTGCAATTCATGTGTGAATTCATGACCTGAAGCTCCATCCAGTATGTAGGTTGAGGAGGGAAGGGAATCCTTCAATTATCATCTCCCACTTTCTGTTGATTTGACATCTGGCCCTGTGTCTTTTAAAGACTTCATTTTGAGTCTATTTTGAAACTATTTGTGTCAAAATGATATGGGCAAGTAGACATGAAACAAACTATCTCATGTCATATTTAAGAGGCAATACTCTAGAAATATGACATGGCAAAGAAATAGGAAGAACTTAGATAATCTTGAACTACTTCCACAGATGCTTAAAAAAATACAGAATTAACCATCTGTCATGGCCGAGCTGAACCTAAATTAAAATACCTTTGAGACCAAAGACCACCTTCTTACTTTTTGAATACTCAGCACCTCACCACAAATCCTAGTTAATCAATCAACAAATATAGGATTAATAGAAAGATTTCTAGCTGGGAATTTGGCCTAGTGGCAAGAGTGCTTGCCTCTTATACAGGAAGCCCTAGGTTCAATTCCTTAGTGCCACATAGACAGAAAAGGGCAGAAGTGGTGCTGTGGCTCAAGTTGGCAGAGTGCTAGCCTTAAGCAAAAAGAAGCCAGGGACGGTGCTCAGGCCCTGAGTTCAAGCCCCAGGGCTGGCAAAAAAAAAAAAGGCAGGAAGATTTCTAGACAGATTTAAGATGGAGAGACATATGGATATACATATATGGACATATGGATAGGTGGATTCATTTGTATAAAAATAGATTAAAGTAATATGAAAAAAATAATAGGAGTAGTTACAAATGGTTTAATTTATAGAGCAGTTCCCAGTGCCTAGATGGGAAGAACAGACAGCAACAATAAAGACACTAAAGATGAAAATGTGAGCATTAGTTTTAAAACTCTGTATCACACTCCTGAATCTTCAATTTTTCAGGACCATTATCCATAATGTAAACACTTATAAAACATTCACAGTGTGTTCCACTTCTACTGGGCCATAGTTCTACACAAAAGTTTTCTATTTTCATAGTGTGTTCACTATTTTCTCTTTATTCTCAGTAGTTGACCTTAGTATTTGTCCGATATAGAACTAGGAACTCCCAAACAAGACTTTCTCAGTTCTTTCCTATTAACCTCACAAAACAACACTCCTTTCCTTCAATTGTCTACTAGCCCTTCATGCGAGGACAATGGAGGTTCCCTCCTCACTGCTCAGTTTGTAGAAGGAACAGCTATACCCATATTTCCCCCTGTGATTCCATCTTACAGTCAGTTCTCAAACTTGAAAAACTAGATCTGTCCCCAGCCTTCAACTGAAACATAGTTGACTTAATCTAGCGTATGTGGTTAATTATCTTCATTAGTTTTCTTCCTCTCGTAACTATTATTACATATTCAAAGGATGTGAAAAAATCAAGAAAAATGAATAGCATGAAATAAAATGTTCTTGATAGGTAAGGATACTATACGTATTTCATGAGAATGGTCTTCATTTATCTTTCCTTTCTCATATTGAAATGAGAGGTGGCTATGTTTACAACTCTGAATATCAAGCAATTTCTGGACCTTATATTCCATAAATATTACCTCCCATTTGCATCCTAGATTCCTTGTGTATTTGTACATTGTACTTCCATTTTTAAACTTTTCATATATAAGTTAAGTAGAATATTTTTTTCATAAATTTACTCTATAGAATCCACACAATGTCTAGTAGTGAATTGTGGCCATATGAAAATACAAAAAGAGTGTTAACTGATGTAAATCTTGGTAAAATATAAAGGAATTGACCTTGGGAAATCTTAAATCAATTTAAAATGTAATGTTACCAGAACTCTAACAATGCCAGATTCCATAATTTAGTGTATACATCAAGGCATGAAAAGCACATAGGTAAGAAGCTAGTACTTGTGAGGTCTATGTAAGTATCATCTAATCTATCATGTATAGGATCACCATCATCTGAGAAAGTTTTAACCATGTGTTGCATTGGATACTGAAGATAAACAGGACTGTCGTTTATCTCTTATCATTCCTCACAGTGTATGAAATGGTAAGTTTCACAAATTATAAACAAAAAAAATAGCAAGAGTCATGATTAAATAACAACAAAGCTACTGGCATCAATATAAACACTTGGGTAACTTGAACACATCGCATCGTCCATGGCTAGACTGCAGAACACATTAATTTAGAAGAAGCAATTAGACAGGGTTACAGCTGCAGTGAAAGAGAAAGGAGGGCCAGGCAGGTGGATCGCCATCAGCACAAATCCTAGTAGCTTCTAGGTCTTTGCCTCATGAGGAATGGTATGTAGACCATGATGGGGTGAGGGATGCTGGCAACAAAGAATAAGCAGGTAACCTGGCTGAGGTGATAGGCATCAAGATTTTCAAAGAAAAATGAATAAAGATAGTATTTATATAACTTCGGGGCATCTGTGACAGTCAAAACCATAGTTCTTAAGGAATTAACAGTACTGGTAAGGAACCAAACCAGACTTAGTCACAGTGGAATAAAACACTCATGAAGTAACACAAAGCCTGGAGCATAAACTAGGAGCTTAGTGCCAGAGAATCATGGCACATCTTGAATGAAACACATCGTGAAGAAAACTGACTTTCCAAAGACTAATGGTTGAAAGTACTTTAAAATTCCTCCAACTCTAATGAAATTAGGTCCATGATCAGAGGTCAGGCTGGGTCTAGAGGAATAGACCAAAGTCAGCCAGTGGGACTGAGAGATTGAGAGTAAAGGAGGCTACATATTCTAGCTTTAGCATTTTCAATTATGACCTTGGGCAAAGAACACTATTGTCAATTAAACCTAATTGCCTTGACCACTTGGGGTGTTGTTATAAGAAATTCATACAACAAAGATGTTTCATAATTGCTTAGCAGAGTATTTTCATACTCTTACTATTTTTCATTTGTTAAATCTCCTAATCTACACATCTCGAAAATCTTTAGGCTATCATTTAAAAACCCAATGTCATATGCCCTCATTAAAGAAGCAATTTAGTTAACTAATGTCATTATATTACTGAGCATTCAAACTAATCTGACAAATTTTTCATAACCACCCAGTGAGATCCAGACTCCCTTGTAATTTCTAACAGACAGGCTGATTGAGGAGAAAAAAAAAAGTTTTATCAACACTGTCACTTATAAAACCCCATTTGCTATTGAGCAGAATTAACATCTCAAAACATTTTGTAAAGTCTACCTTTTAACTTGAGAAAAAAATCTTACTTGATTCAATGTTGGGGTAACATCTCCTGCTCCTAATGTAAAACCCTTCACTGGAAAAAACACATCTAACATAACCTCATCTCAATTTTCACAGGTCTAAGCAGTTATCTGAAGGGCTTCAAATCAACATGGTAGTTGATGAGTAAAATGCATCTTGATCATTGTCACACCTTTTGTCATTTTCCCTTTTCCTCATTTTTTGGACCGCAGGTCACAGAGGTGGAAATACTCAAGTGTGTCATTATTCTTTTAATTTGGAAATTTCACTTTTTTTCTATTTATTTCAGTTGGTGAATGCTACTTAGATTTTTGTTTTGAATACATGGGTAAATTCTCTAGAGGATTAAATGAAATCGACAAGTAAAGCTAAATCTAAGGCAATGTGATTTGGAAAGAGAGACAAGCAGAAGGTGAGAATTTCAAGGGCAGAGCCATCCTTGCCTAGGTCTCCTGGTGAGATGCTGACATAACTATAGAAGGCTGTCACATTTAAAGAAGACAGTGACTTCTCCTACCAGTCTGTCCCTTTTTCACCACTACTCAAACTGAAAGTTAAAAGAATAAAATGAACTTGACATTTAAGGAATATGAATTAAATGATGTATGGAACAAAAGTGTATAGTAACAAAGTATATTGAATTTACAGGGAAACAAACAAGAACCCCAACCAGCAACAAATCTAGAATTGTAGAAAAATAATAAAATTTTTAGTTATGGAATATAAAAATAAAATGTATACTCTGTATTCTTACTGTTCTGACAATTCAGAGATGTCCATTCTCGTTAAGTGCTGAATAAAAAATATAAACTTCGACTACGCCAAGTAACACTTTTGTGGTAAATGCTTGACCACTTGATAATAATCATGGTGAGCAGACATCACACAGAGTACACTGAGAGTACTCCATAAAGCTGTGAGTGGCTAAGTAAGTGGATGGATTCCACATATTACATGGATGCAAAAGGACAGGACTCCAGGTGGACTTAATTGCCCCTTCCCACTCAAATTCGCAGCTCTATGTCAGAATGTCTTAAGAATGCAGTATCTTCAGATAGGTTGGGGACTATGTGTAGCAGCCTAGGTTTTGTCCACATTTCTTTTCAAATGGGAGTCCTGCAGTGTTCTGTGAGGTGTTCAAAATTTTCTCTGCAGTATAAAACCCAGAATGAATGTTTTTTTTGCGGGGGGCGGGGGAGGGGAGATACTCAGGTGTGCTGCAACATAGAGCATGCACATACAAGAGTTTATTCACTCTGCAAAGCTTTCTGCTGCCTGGGGAACAGATTCTCTGTGTACCTTGGGCCTCTATTTCTGGTAATCCTTTATGCCTTCTGTGAATAATAAGTATGTTCTGTTTGATGCTCTGTTTCATTTAACTCACACTGTGGGAGCTTGGTTTGCACAAAACCTACGATGTCTAGGAACCTTAGGAGAAATTGGAGAAATATTTAGAGAAATATTAGACTGAACAAAGTTTGGAAATTTTTTTTAAATAGGAAAGTCCACTACAGTAATATTATAAAAATATTCCACATGATGAAATTAAAATATTGCAGATACAGAATATAATATATAATGATTTTCATGCATTATTTTTAATAAGAACTATGGAGACATAAAAGTAGCTTCATATGAAAATGCATCATTTGAAAGCCTGAAAAATATATAAGCCTGTATTTTCAATAATAAGCCTGTAATTTCAAAAATAGAAGTTCTCCTCAAGGAGCATGTGCAACTCTAGAACTCAAGGTAAACACGTAGAAGACAGTTGGCCACAGACAACATGGAAGAATAAAGTTGCATTTTGCTTAGATAAGGTGTTAAAAGATAGAACAGAGACTGAGATATTTAATTAAAATATTAAAAGAAAGGGCACCTTAACTTTCCATAGACATATGTATAACCACAGTAGTATTGTGTGGGAATATTATGTTTTTATCTAACTAACACCTCTTCTTTCTAGAAACTCCACTCCCCTGATGATTCCATATTAACTCCCCACCTCAAGAATCTGCATTTGACTCAGAGCAGGCCAAGCCACTGAGTATCATTTAATAACAAAATAAAGGAATCTGACTTGTGAGTAAGACTTGCACAGTATACCTAAAACATAGACACCTATCTTCAAAGCTTTTAAATATCATAGTTATGTTTCTACTAAATGATTCCTTTGGAAGAATGAGAAAATGTGACCACCAACACTCCTGACATTTCGAGAGATATTACCTCTGGGGAACAAAACCAATCAAATGTACTGAGGATATGAGGGAAATAAAAAGGAGGGAAAGGAAAATGTTGGAAAGGGGAGATTGGAAGAATGAAACTTCTGGAAGAAAGTGAGTCTCCTGTCTACTTTCTCTGCCTCAGCATTTCCTCTGCCTTTGATTCCTACGAGCTAAATTAAGTCAGTTCTCTCCAGTCTCTGACCTAATACACCTCCTGTGCTTAAGGGAGTTTGGGTTGAGTCTCTTTCACTTGCAACTAAAATAAAAAAACAGCAACTGCTGGCACATATATTCATCTCCAGGTCACTACCCTTCAACACTTGGGGAACCAAGTTTTTACACAAAACTTCCTCTGGTTGAAATACTTAGCACAATTTTTGTTGCCCTAGCTAGACTCCAATGGAAATAATATCTCACTAGGGCTGAGGGAAGAAGACAGTGATGTATGTTCTAGAATTATAAACAAACTGATGGCAAAGGAAGCAAACAGGACTGTTGAAGAACATGGAGGTTTGGAAGCAAAGATAATTTTAAAATGAAGTGGTGTTTTTCTTTTATCTCTGCCTTTCATATAGTTTTTGACTAGCCAACAAAGCTTTCTTTTCTCTCTTTTGATCTTCATTTTACTTTTGAGTTTGGATACTTGTTTTTTTAAATGAAGGGGCTTCATTTTGGTATCTCCATAACATCCACGCACTGTACTTTGAACATTTCATTGCCCCTTCATATTCTCATGGCTCCCCTCCTTTCTGCCTCCATCTTCAGAGTTTGATTGTTTGTCCCTGTATCATTTCCTTCCAAGGTACTCTCAAGAAGAGCCAGTTGATCCGGCCAATAGCTGTCTGCAATCACCGCCCTCAGAGCTTTAGCCAGTGGCACCTACTAGGATACAGTATTTGGATCTAATCAGAGGCAGCCATAGAATAGCATAAGCCTGTTCATTTCTGAGAACTGATATCACAGTGTCAGAATCTCTTCAACAAAATATTTACCTCACACCATGCCAGAAAGACCAATCATCCTGTATTGGCAGGAACAGCATCACTAAATCTCTTATTTTTAAAGATGGCCAGTAACATCTAAATCCTACACCCACATAGTTGTCTCACTGATTTTCTCTACTTATTAATAGGCTGATTATATCTCCCCTGCTTGTCCCCTACTTGGACACAAATCCTAAGCATAAATTTAAATGTATCTAATTCTACACACAAGACCAAGGTGGAAAGAAGGTACAGAAGCTGATGTCCAGTCATTCATATGCTGGGGTACTTAACTCAGCTCACACCATCCCAATTGGGAATTTCTAATTTATTTTTTCTGTATATTCCAATTTTGAGCCTTGAACTCAGAGCCTGAGCGTGGGTGCCTCACACCATCAATCCTAGCTACTCAGGAGACTGTGAGCAAGGATCATAGCTCAAAGCCAACCCAGGAAGGTTAGTCCATGAGACTCTTATCTCCAGTAAGTGACTAAAAAATAAAATGCAGAAATGGAGCTGTGACTCAAATGGCATTTGCTAGCCTTGTGCAAACAGAAGCTCAGTAGCTAGGTTTGCTGGTGTGAGCCACCCACGCCCAGCTGGAACTTCTAATATTTTGTGTGTGTGCATGCCAGTCATGGGGCTTGAAATCAGGGTCTGGGCACTGTCGCTGAGCTTCTTTTGCTCAAAGCTAGCGCTCTACCTCTTGTGCCAAAGTGCCACTTCTGGCTTTTTCTGTGTATGTGGTACTGAGGAATCAAATACAGCACTTCATATATGCTAGGCGAGCACTCTGTCACTGAGCCATATTCCCAGCCTGGAACTTGTCAATCTTAAGAGGCATCACTAAAATAGATTCAAATTAGAAAATATGTTGTTGTTTTTTTTCACCCCTCATCAACTCAAGTAAAAAAGTTTCTCTTGACTTGGGATTCCAAGGCCACTGAACAGCCATAGATAAATGTGAGTATTTAAACTGGGACAAGCTGCTATGTGGGGGGAGGGATGTTTGTGTGCACATGTATGTCGTGTGTGTGTGTGTGTGTGTGTGTGTGTGTGTGTGCTTTCGCATTCTCCCTCTGTAATCAAGAATAGACCTTATATAAAATGCTTCAGGAATGCATGTGTGACTGTACCTGTGTTTTATTGAGAATAAACTTTATACAATATATGCAAGAAAATAAGCATCATATAATAATCTAAAATCATTCAACTTTTATTAATATTTTCAATACTATGAAGCATTTTTATTTCCTAGAAAGTTCTCTAATGGGAGGAACCAGTGTTCTTATTCACTGCTGGAATCTATCCCTGGAACTATTAAAACTGTTAATGTTATATAAATGATAGTCTAATAATTAATGACTTTTACTTACCTACTTTACTCCCATCTACCCCCACATATATTTCTTGGGAAACTTTTATTTTTTATGTTGTGTCACTTCTTCAGTGGAAATATCATTGGAAACTCATATAAAACAGAAATATTTGTTTAATAATATTTAAAATAAGATTGTTTTTCTGTATGAACAATCATTAAAAATATATTACTTAGAGGTAAGTACTGAAGAAAGATTCACTCTAAAGTTTCTTCTTCTTGTCTTGCTATTTGGAGCTATACAGGGAAAGTCTATGTGTCAAGGAAGCACAGGAAAACTGGAGGAATAGCAGAAATCCTTGAGAAGGCAAGGACAGCAGCTAAGATCTGAGGGTGGCCTCTAAGATGACAGTGGTAAGTTGTGTCTCTACAATCACAAGGACCTGCCAGCATGCAAATGGTTTGGCCGCCAAGCTAAATGAAGAACGGAATTCTTTGCTAATTGATCATCCAGAGCCAACAAACAGTTAACACTTAGATTTCACCTTTGAGAGGCTTATTGGGGCTTATTGTCTGTTACTTTAAACTGTTGAGTTTGTGATGACTTTTACACATAAATAGCAAATGATACAAAATATCAAAGTCCCTGTAGTTTGTGAAAATATTCACAGTTAAAGTTTAGATAGAGAGGAGACAGACAGACAGACACATAGATACATAGATAGATATCTTACTTCAACTATTGAATTTTTAAAAAGTGATGTATTTGAAGTAAGGGTTTATGCTTCCCCTAGATAATTGGTCCTTGATTTCTCTTGATTGTTTCCTTAGATGGTTTGCTTTTCTATTAGGGTTAAGTGTCCCCATCTGGTTTGCTTTGCTCATGTACTTCCTGTATAGGCAGGATTATAGGCATGAGCCACCAGTGCCCGGCTGTGTAACACTTTTGTTGGGTTTGATTCCACACATCTTGTATGGTTCTAGCTGCATTCCAGGCTGCTGGTCTTTGAGAAATGAGTCCACTAGTAGTCCTCCAGCTCTCCAATAAAGACTCATAATTTGACCTTCTAAGAAGTGGCTTTTCTTTTCTTGAGATTGAGTTTCCTTACAACATAATAAAAGGTTTAATTTCAATCATTATAATCTATAGTTTAATACCAATCTTTAACTCAAAATGATACAAAAATAAAGTTGTTCTGCCAAATCAAATGCTTCATGTTAAAATAATTGTAATCTAGCAATCTAGTTGCTATTTTAGCATATATGAAGGACTGGCAAAAAAAAAGGGTCATATAAAGTAAAATAAACTTTTGTTTGATTTCCAATTTTACTTAAAATAGTTACATCAATTCAAAATCATAATGACAATTAGCCTGTGTTTACCAATCAAATCACATTAACCTGGACACACAAACTTTAGTAAGCTCAGGGGTAATAAACACTTGCATCATACTGGCTTTTAGCAGCATTTGAAAATATCTATTAGCCACAGGCTCACTGTATGTCTCATTGGTAATTTCCTACACCTCAAGATGTGCCACAGACTACTTCTATCACCACTCAAGCTAATCTCAGACTCAGTTTTTATTGACATCAGAAACAGATGGGCACTTCAGAAACACTAATATCTCACCCTCACCCAGAGAGCTGGCCGCGCTGTTGTCCATGACTAAAGCAACTCTTCTCTTAAAGAAGCTCAGTGGCCTAGATAGTGAAATCGTGGTCATTTTGTTTATGAAACCACACTTCAGAATTTCATTAAGCTTTTCTTTATCACCAGATGGGTTGGATGAGAACTGGTTCAAAGTAGAATGACCTCTCTCTGCCCTGAACTAGGACTGCCCTCCAGCTGCCATGATAGGTAGCCAAGACAAGCTCCTTTGTCACATGTCATTGTCCTTGTAATGATTTCTTGGAAGCCTTCTTTTGCATCACTGGTCCACTGCTCCTGTGATACACAATTTTTTCAGACTTGTAATGTAGTGCTTCCTTTCCAGAGACAGAATAAGTTGATAGATTCAATAAATACACATTGATGAGTTTGAAAGAAATGTCTTAACTATATATTCCAGTATATCTAAATAACTTTTAAAATAATTACAAGGGGTAAATTTCTTAAGCTAATTTTGATAAAGAATGACCAGTTAAGAAATATCCACAAAATCACCCATCCCATTCAAATCTATCTGACAGAATCTGAGTGTGGATAGGACTTGGAGAACAGTACCATCAATCACATCAGATGGACAGCCTTTGTCATCTGCATATTGATTTGGACACAACTCCTACAAACCCTTTTAAATAAGAACATTGCCGCATGACTTTTGTACAGTGGTTAAAGACAAAAACAGAGAAGATATTAAAATGGAAATATCTGAGTATACAAATGAATCTTTGCTAAAATATTTATTTGAAGTTAATTAAATTCTATTATTACATTCATCATTATAAATTATCCACTGTAATTATTGGATTAATTGCTTATTATCTTACAAGGATGGGAAAATGAAAGTTAATGCACTCAGAAGATTGTCAATTTTGATTTAGGTGTAGAGGATAAGCTGTTTTGTATAGAAAATTAGTTCAATACACACTGTATCCTTGCACGTGGACCTCCAGTTTATCTGGGGCATGAAGTTACAGATTCTTAAGTGTAGACACATAAATATTTCCAGGTTGAATAAACAAAAATGTCCTTCTCCAGGAGTATGGTGAGTACATGTGTGCCATTCTCTCAAAATTAAACCTTAAGAAGAAAGCTAAAGGAGACACAAAACAAAGGAAAGTTGTGTTCCTCCCTTTTTTATTATAGCATGCCACTTGCTTGGACAGAAAAAAGGGGTTGGTCAAGAAGATAATGCATTTCTTGTTCACCCAATTCTTTAGCTACCTATAGCTTTCTTTCTTCCCTAGTTCTTCTTAACCTTCAAACTTAGGCCCTGGAAAATAAGATATTTTAAACATCTACTTCCAAATTCATAAGAAAAATATTGACCAAGATTGAGTAAATACACAATCAGTACAGCAGAGTCATATATTTGATTCCTCATGGTAACAAACACTGTATAGTCATTAGTTCTGTGAAAAGTGGTCATTAGTTGTTTTTAAGAACTGTTATTCAAACTACTGATTAGATATTCTTTTCTTTCTCAGGCAATTTTAAAACAAATCTTGGGGATATCTCTGCAAAGCAAAACCTCTTAAGAATAGAAACTTCTTAGTTGAGAACATTTAGATACATATAAGAACTAACTCAGTACCTTAAAGAAAATCAGGTTTCATTCAGTACACATAAACAAATGTGCATTTTATTTATAGTCTATGATAGAGATAAACTTTCTTCTTGGGGGTATTGTATATATGTTTTCCAATGAGTTACCTGAAATAATTATAGAAGGAAAGATTAGGTACAACCCTCCTATGGTCAAATTAATCAGACATTAAATCAATGGTGTAATACTGAAATAGATAATGAATACAAAACCTCAAAGTCTATACGTAATACCAAGTAAAACTCCTTGCGTAGAATGTTTATTATAATCAGTGAGCACCAGGAATTGTTGGCAAAATGTACATAATTGGAGGTTTTGTTTTTGTAATACTATTTTAATGTTCTCCCAACCTTATTGAAATAATGGGAAAATAAAATTACATATAACTATGATATACATGATGTTTTGATAAATATAAACATTATGAAGGTATTAACAAAAATCCATATACTTTGACTAGGCAAGCAAATATATTTAATTTTTACAAAACAACCTTCAAAGAAAGAAATGTTCATTGAACTTTTGCTATTTACCCTTGATATCCTTAATTTTCCATGCAAATTTTGGAACATTTCCACAAATTTGGCTCCCAATACATTTTTCTTTAACGGAACACATCATCATTAGATGTGGTATAAAGATTGCTTACAAATACCATATCCAATTTATGAGATATTTTCATGAATAAACACATAATAACGACTCCTTCATACTCCACCCCAAAGGAACAAACTCAATATGTATCAATTATTTAAATTTTTTCATGACAATATTGTGATAGGCTTCAATGTGTTCAAATGATCAACAACTATGCTGATTATTTACTAAATGTCATGTAAAATAAAAATACACAGAAATTTCATTTGTAAAATGAAGAGGGTTTTAAATTTTCTGGGCATGAAAATATTATGAATAGTTATATTTTAAGTAACTACATAAAATATTCAAGGCATAGCAAGAAGATAGAAAAACTGAAATTTATCAACACGAGAAAATGAGTTCAATTATAGAGTACTACTTCGGCAAGGAACATTATAAGTATGGACCATTTCATAAGAGATTTTTACATTGATGGTCATTGAAATTAGAAAACTAAATGTGCAAGGATGATCTTCAACACTTACGGAAATTTCACAACATAACTGTAAAACAACAACATAACTTAACAACAAATTGAGTATCTCAAGGGTTGATTTTTTTCTGAATTGATGGATAGCTAACTAAGGACATAAAGGAAAATCTCTGTAAGATGAACTTAATCAAAATGAGTACCAATTCATCAAAAGACAAAGAGACCAAATCATCTTTGATCTCCATTTAAGTATCACTTCTGAAACTCTGAAAAACAAAGTAATAAGTGTACTGAGAACCACAAAAGAAAACAGGATGGTGGAAAATTGTGTTAAAACAGAAAGTGACAGAGAAATTAGGAAATGGTTTGCAGCTCTAACTCCATCACCCTGGAAGCCAAATGTACCATTGTAAGGTAAGCCAGGCGTTTCCTCTGACAGACCAAGAGACAGACTTGGGACATAATCCACACTCTTTGTAAGCACCAAGTCCCTGTTCAGAGATTTAGTGGGTCCACGACTTTCTCAACATGACAGGTCAGCATCACCTTTTCATTCACCAAGTCTCTCAGAGTGACAGCAAGGTACTTCCAGGGAGAAGCTCCTGCTTAAGACTAAGGAATTCAGGTATTACATTACATTATCTGATGCAAGTGGTCTGCAGCCAGCCTGGCATTGAGAGTCTAACAGAACTGGGGGATTTGAAACAAAGAAACAATCAATGATCAGAGCAATCTGTGGCATCCAGCTAGTGTCTAAGTGACCACAGCCATCAGAGGTAGATATCGATAGATTTGCCCATCTCCCTAGTGAGAGTAACTTCACAGCCAAAGGGCTAGCTATTTCAGAAAACACAGGAGGATCTAAACTCTGCTTGGTGGATAGCTGTGGTTACAGAGTCTTGTTTGATTGCTGGCAGGTACTCTGCAGCCAGTTAGACTTTGGCAATGAGCCACAACCAGAAAGGGCTTGAAATGAATATTTGGTGATCAGGGATGGTTGGGAAGTCAAACAAGAGCCAGGTGGAAGTCTGCCATCAAAAGCAGACAGAGAGAAAAGTTTTAATTCAGACTTTAGCAGCCAGCAACCCCAATCAGCCAGTCTATTCCCTAAAGGCCATTTCAAAAAATAAAGTATCTAGGCTCAGCTGGTAGATAGCTCTGATTCCAGAATGATCAGCTTACAAAGACAGATTGAAAGCAGCCTGTAGCCAAATAGGCCATAGGACTGAGCTACAACCCAATTGTCAGTGGATCTAAAGATCAGAAAATAGTGGGCGTTCAGGGATGACTGAATCACCCAGGCTGGGTACCTCAGGGACAGTTTCCATCTGAGGCTGAAGTTGGCAGAGGTTGTGATTGGGGTAAGCTGAAGGTTCTGTGGGAGAGTTAGAGAAGCTGTTGGCAGTCTCTCTACTGGAAAGAACAGTATCATTGTCTGAATGACACTTCAAAAAATGAGATACTTTGCCTCTGTTGGTAACTATTTCTTATTTCAGGATCCTCCAGACAGCTCAGTCTATATTCCTCCTCATAAGCAATCAACCAACCTAAAGATTGAGCCACACCAGCAATCAGGAAAAAGCCAGGTAAGTGGTAGTGGAGATAGACGGGATTAGATACAGGCAAGGTGAGAACCCAAAGCAGCCACAGGAACTCAGACAGTAAAGTGTCTGACCTTGCTCTCCTGAGCATTTCCTGAGGATCACTACAGAAACATCACCAAGCTCGTGGGTGGCAGAATGTGCATCATCTAGGAGCTCTCTAGTGGCTTTGGAGGCTTCTACCAGGGAGGAGGACAGAACTGAAAACTGAACTCGGGGCTCACAAGATAGTCCTCAGTTTTTGCCTTACCACAGGGTGAAATCATTTTATGGAACTGAGCTTTCCAAGTAAGAAAAGACTAAGTCTCTGTGTTCTTCACTATTGGTGCAATTCCCAGTTTATTTGCACCTGGCATAATCTGACTCATTAGGGGACCACTTTGTGGAATTTCATTTGTTGCTCCATTAGGCATCAACAGTAAGACCCGTGCATTAGGTGGGAGACTTCTTACAAACTAAACATCACTGTACAACAGAGTACCTTCTAGTATTAAGGGGGAAAAAAGAAATTTGCAATATGAAATCAGAACAGACATGGAAAACAGATCATTATTCAGCCCTGCCTCAAGTCACATAAAACACCAGCACAAGCACACTGATACAGAAGAGAACCCAACAAGTTCTTCATCTGAGAAGAGCTCATATCCTAAGCATGTGGACTTAATTTGCCCACTAAGCTACCACCCAGAGAGACACTACTACATGACAACTCTTCCATTACACATTCATAGCTAACCATGGATCAAAAACATCCAACCAATTAACTGACCTTATATACATAAATCTCAATTTCCATATTTCTTCTTTGAAAAAGATACCATGACATCTCCAATAGTTAACAACTATACAAGTAATAGACGCTAAATCCAACCAAGAAGAAATCTCAAAGAACTCACAAGCATGATTGTAAGAATGAATGATCAATGAAATAAAAGAAAACATGAATGAATAAAGATAAAATTAATTTAAGGATGATAAAAATAAACAGATGCAAGAACTCAAAGAGAATACATATAACAGCTGAGTGGGGAAATGGAAAAATAATTTAATAAAGATATAGAGACACTTTTTAAAAGATCAAACTAAGTTTAGAAATTGAAAAGCCAACTCTAAGCAAAACAGTCTCTGATACTCACCTCTGAGGAAGTACCAAAAACTTGGAAGTGAGAAGTAATACTCTCCCTTTTTGCAGATGACATGATCCTAAACTTAAAGAGCCCCATAAATTCTTCTCCCATTACTTGAGCTGATCTGAAACTTTGGCAAAGTAATAGGATATAAAATTAATCCCACAAAAGTGAGTAGCTTTTCTATATGCCAACAATGAGAAGAGCAAGACTGAAATCAAGAAAGCAACTGCATTTGTAATAGCCTCAAAAAACAAGCAAACAAACAAAAGACTAGGAATTAACTACCAAAGAAATTTAGGCTGCATTGTTTCCCTCATTTGTAATAATTAGAATGTGTTTATAAATCTCTAATAAACCCAATGGACAGTAAAAGCCAAATAATTACACTTGGACATTAATTAAGCAGCAATCTAAGCATTGGCACAGTAAGAACAAAGGACAATATTCTTAGGAGACAATCACAAGGGTCAATAGTTACATACATATGATCATCTAAAATGATACTAAACAAACTCCAAGAAATGGAGGCGGGAGTTTTTTTATTGTACTGTTTGTAGTTCTTTCATTATTTTCTTTGGTTTATTCTCTTCTTTTGCCATTTTTGATATCTGTACCCTTTTTCTCGTATATAAGTTTATCTGTTTGGGGGAGGGGACAGAGAAGCAAATAAAAGGTGGGAAAAGGGTGAACCAATTCAGCAGTAAAACCCACTAGATGCTATGTTAGAAATTAACTATACAACTTAAAGGGAAGGGAAGGCAGGAGAATAAAAACTGGGAGAGGATGAGGAAGGGGAGATACTGTTCAAAAGGAAAGGTACTCTTATCTGACTTCTGTAACTGTAACTGCTATGGACATCACCTTTACATTAAAATTTAATTTAAAAATACCTTGGAATGGAGTTGTGGCCCAAGTGGTAGAGCACTACTAGCCTTGACCAGAAAAGTTTGACACCCAGGCCCTGAGTTCAAGCCCTAGAACCAGTGCTATAAATAAGTAATAAACAATCAAATAAATCTCTATTAAACACCTCTACTTGAATGAGTCAAAGCAAAGAAAGAATATGAGTTCTCAATGAATTGATATATTAGGAGAGAGAGATGAACTAGGAAAAATGAAGAAATACAAATGATATAGTTAAAACCTGAGATGCTATAAAGGGAACAAGCCTATGAACCATGGACATAGAAGAATAAAAAGAAATGAAAAATAATTTAATAAAATAATAGGAGAAAATTCTCCAGAAAGAAAGCAACTATTCAGGCACAGAAGTCTTTAGAACACTCAACAGATGAAGCATAATATAATTACCCAAGTTGCCTAATACTTAAAATATTAAGTGTATGGTACAGAGAAAAATTATGAAAGCTGAGAGAACCAAGTCACATATGAAGGTAAGCCCATCAGAATAACAGCAGCGCCTATAATGATTCTGTTGAATTATCTACTTGAAGTGCTGTAAGTAAGCAACTGCCGGGTTAGTTTAATCTATCAAACAAATCTATCATTCATGACTGAGAGGAAAATGAAAACCTTCCATAAAAACAATACATAAAGCTAAAACAATTTACAACAACTTAAAAATCAGTCCAGAATCCAAAGGAATCCTACACACAGAAAAAGAAGACAAGTATAACAGAAAATTAAAAGCAAAACTCTATACTAATAGATTAGCAGATAAGCAAATGATGATTCGAAAGCAACAAAACACTATAAACAATGTAAAAATGACAAGAATTTCTGCATACCTTTGAAGGAATGTTAAGAAGATACATTTCTTTTTTAAAAAGACATACTACTCTTACTCATCAAACTAAATTGGAATAAACACGTTAGTGTCAGACAAAGGCATTTTTGTAATTTTTAAATGATGGGTTTTACTGCTTCAAATAATCATGCAAAAGGGTTATAATTCAGCACATGAATTTTACAAATACAACTTGTCTTGATTTATGTCATCATTGTCCCCTTCCCTCCCTACTAAAACAGATACCTAAAATTTTCACCTCACTGAGTAAATCATAATAAAAATTAGAAAATACTTCAAACTGAACAGAAATCAAAGTTGTGCTAGAGATAATGATTTGTGACAAAGCAGGTGTAGTAAAGGGGTCATTCTAATGAAAAAGTAATCTATTAAAAATGTAAAAGTTTAATTATGGATAAATGAAAATCTCCCTTGTGATTTAAGAAAAAAAATTAAAAAAACCTCTTGTGTAGGTTTATTATTGTATGTGGAGAATGTAGCAAACATAAGACATAAAGTCATCTAAAACCAAGTCACTGAACATACATGACAGGCTTATCAACCAAAGAACAATTTTTAAAGGCCAAGCCAGCAACCCAAGGAGAAAAAGACCATTCAAGTATGTTTCCACTTATATTGCCAATTCTGTCCCTTTTTTTTCTATCAAAGGCAAATAGAAACAGACAAGATCAATGGAACAATAAATTCCGTTTATGAAACCACCTAACCTTAGATCCAATATCTCAAAAATGGAACACAGCAAATAGCTGAAAACTTCCAAAGACCATTTTCAAGTCATGCATTACTGACATATGTCTACACACATATCACAGAAGCTAATAATCCTAGAAATCTATTTATGGTAAGATGCCTAATGTTGTTTTCTCATGCATTGTCATTAAATAGAAAATATAATCTATATGAACTTCAAGGGATAATAATAAAATCTGATGAAAAACAAATTTTAAAAAAATCATACTATAGGATATATTTGTCAGTCATCCCAAAACATAGGATATTCATTTGCATAGTAAATGACATATGGTATTCTTCCACTAAGAATTTGCTCAAAAACAGAGCTGTTATTCTTGTTATTTACCCTGTCAGGTCACATTCTTTCATTATTTAAGTCTTGGTAACAGCACATCTCCTGGTTAATTATTGAAAGAAAGAGAATCTGTTTGCTTTTTGTGAAGTAACATGTTATATTTCTAAAGAAAACTCACAGTAAACAAGGAATAAGTTTCATAAAACTCAAACTTACATTTTATTCACTGACTGAAGGAAAACCATGTAACCCAGACCAACCACTTTCTGAGATCAGGAAATAGAAGAACTCTTCATCATTCTCAAAGAGCACTCATTTCTCCTGGGTTCAGATAAATAAAACATGATTTGTAGGTCAATGTGGCTTAAGGAGTTATATTCTTGAAAAACCTAGCAGATAAGGCTGAAGTAGTTAAAAATCAAGGCAATTAGAACAAGTCAAGTTATGCCTGGAAAACAAAGTGAGAAAAAACAGTTTTATTCAAGGGGAAAGTAATACACAAAGGTTAAAAGAAAATCCTATTCCAAATATTTCATCCTACCACAATAGAATATATTTTTTTTTTTTTTTTTTTTTTTTTTGCCAGTCCTGGTCCTTGGACTCAGGGCCTGAGCACTGTCCCTGGCTTCTTCCCGCTCAAGGCTGCTCTGCCACCTGAGCCACAGCGCCGCTTCTGGCCGTTTTCTGTATATGTGGTGCTGGGGAATCGAACCTAGGGCCTCGTGTATCCGAGGCAGGCACTCTTGCCACTAGGCTATATCCCCAGCCCCGTCACAATAGAATATATTTTTAAACAATACCTGAGCCGGATGCTCACACCTCTAATCCTAGCTACTCAGTAGGCTGAGATCTGAGGATCCTGGTTCAAAGCCAGCCATGGAAGGAAAGCCCTTGAGACTCTTATCTCCAAGAAACCACCAGAAAATGGGAAGTGGAGCTGTGGCTAAAGTGGTAGAGCAATAGCCTTGAGCTGAAGAGCTCAGGGACAGTGCCCAGACCCAGAGTTCAAGCTCCACGACCAACAACAACAAAAAAAAAGAAAAAGAAAAAGAAAGAAAGAAAGAAAGAAAGAAAGAAAGAAAGAAAGAAAGAAAGAAAGAAAGAAAGAAAAAGTAGCCAAATACTCTATATCTCTGGAGTTTGATGTATGCATTGCTGGAAAATATGATGAGATGATTTATGAAGACAAGAAGGTCCCAGAAGGTGTGGGAGACTGAAGAATCCAAGTTCAGTTTGAAGATTTAGCCTTAGAGAAAAAAAGAAAATGCTTGAATGGCATGGAAGAATAGGAAGTTTGCACCTAAAACATACTTTTAAAAAATAAACTCATATAGGGCTGGGAATGTGGCCTAGTGGCAAGAGTTCTTGCCTCTTATACATGAAGCCCTCAGTTTGATTCCTCGGCAACACATATATAGCAAAGGCCAGAAGTGGCGCTGTAGCTCAAGTGACAGAGTGCCAGCCTTGAGCAAAAAGAAGCCAAGGCGAGTGCTCAGGCCCTGAGTTCAAGTCCAGGACTGGCAAAAAAAAATAAATAAATAAATAAATAAACTCATATAAATTAAAGTGACATTCTTTAAAAAAATATTGCCAAGGTGATGTACAGAGGGATAACAGTTACATACATAGGTAGTAAATACATTTCTTCTCAAACTTGTTACCTCTTCCTTCATTTTCCCCCACCTCCTCTCGCCTCATTCCTTCTCCCCCAGTTGAACAATTAAGTTATGAAGTACTGTCTTGTAAGTATTGCTGTTATATTGGTTCACCTTTTATCCATTGTCTCACCATTTTGATATTCCCTTCCCTTCCCAAAATCAGATGAACAAAATCAAATACAGTAACAACAGGAACTAAACTAAAGGACCAAACAAAACAAAAAACCTCAAGGAAAAAGAAATAATTTCACATAGTACATTCAATATAACAACAACAATGAAAAAGCACTTGTTTACATATACTGCAGTTCATTTTGCTTATCATCATCTCATGTGATCATATGTACCTCATCACTGAGCTATTGTCATCCTTGTGACAGACCTTCTGAGGGCTTTCCAAACAATGTAATCTTCATAGCAATCTTTCACATAGGTTGGATTTTCATCCTCTTGTTACAGATGAAGAAATAAAGGTGCAGTAGTTTGGTAAAGCATGCAAATCACATGATTAGGAAAGCATCCCCATGAACCAGATCCCAGGCAATCTGTGTGCAAATCCGTGATTATAACAACAAGCAGTTCATTTTCAGAAACGCTTAAATCACAGTTTAATTTAAACCTGTATTGAGTAGTTCTGACAGCTCTAAAGAATGCCAGGTTATTGATTAACACAAAGACCTAAAAGGGGACACAGTTGAGTAGTAAGGTAAAGAAGGGAGAAAATGGAACACTGCAAAGCAGTTCAGAATATGGAAGCATCTAAATTTTATTTTTCCCAACTCCCCCCAACTTCTTTGCATTACTCAAATTCAAATCCAGAATTCAGGAATCTTCCAAAATAAAAATGTACACAACAACCTGTTGTAATTGCAGGCAAACAAAAAAATAAAATATTAAATAACACTTTTAAAATAAACATAAATAACAAAAGTCAGGCCACTGTAAAGCAAATTTTATTTCTTTTTGAACTATGATATAAAACATTTCTGCTACAAAATTATCAAAGATTTAAATGAGTGTAAATGACCCTACATAAAAAAAATTCTCAAACAGCATCATAATCAGTTATATAAGTCAAAATGGTAAAGAAAAATTATGTAAGTATAACTTTATACCTTTGCTTGAACTATAGACTCTACTTAACTTGAGAAAAAATGTATAGGCACTCATAGCATTTTCTTTTTAAAGAGTTCAAAATACATCTTTTTATAGGCAAAATAAAAGCTTTAGAGGACATGTAATATTGCTCTGTCAGCATATTTTCTTTAAGATACTTTAAAATGCAAACAAAAGTTTTTTCAAAAAAGTTAAATAATAATTTCACTTAACAATAATCATTCTTAGTTCTCCATTAAATGATTTTTTTTTCTTAAAACATAAGGCAGGGGGAAGGGTGAAAAAAATGTAGTCATGGTATTCAGTAGACACTATGCTGAAAATTAAATATGTAACTTGTGGGCAGAGGCAAGAGGGTGAAAACTGGGAAAAAGTAAAGGAAGGAATGACATCATTCAAAATGTTCTCTATACATGACTTGCAAAATTATAATCCCTCTGTACAACACCTTGATAACAATAAAAGTATAATTAAAAATAAACTCTTATATTGCCATAAATAGCATACGAACACTAGCAAAATCACACATTTTTATTCTAAAATTTTAATGTTTTGAAGAACATAAAGTCAATTTTTCATTAAACTTATTTACAGAAGACGCCTGCTAAACTTACTGACTAGCAAGAACAGAATAATTTACTCTTTGTATTTGCAAATAAGAGCACAAGAATACATGTCACATTCTCATAGCTGTGACATAAGTAAACAGACACACTTTTATAGGCATGGACATTAATGGAGAGAAATATGTATCTCCTAATTCCAGTTAGTAGTTCTAAACCCTTAATAAAATAAGTAGGAGAAAATAAGTGTTACTGAAGAGAATCATTAGAAGATTTTCTTAGTAATTAAATATTTTTAGACATATGCTTATGATAAAAAAGGAAACACTAAATCAAATATTCTTTTGAAGTATTTAAAATATATTGTTTTATATTTATTTAATAGGACTGTTGGGGATTCATCTTGGCCTTAAGGGGGGAAGGGCAAGGATAGTGCTCCCGAGACGCCGCCCTTCCCCCAGCCCTGGGGCAGTGTGGAAGTGAGCCACACCTATCTCCTTCTGGGTCCGGAACCAGAAGGGGTAGCTTTGAGACCATCGCCCACCTTGCGCCAGCAAGCACGTGTGCTCCCCTTTCATGAGCTTTGCCCAGAGGGCGGTACTATGGGAAGTGACGTAAGCCCATGAGGGAGGTCCTTGGGAGCTGCTCTTGGATGGACAAGCCCGCCAGCCTATCACCAGCTCATGCTCAATCCTCATCATCACTACTATATTACTGTGAGTCCCTCCCGATTAAATTGGATTGCTCTCCAAAGCGTCTCCAAGATGTGTGGCTTCCTTGGTGGGTAAGGAGGGAGGAAAAGGGGATCTCGTTCCGCCACGTGCACCTTAGGCTAGCCCGTGTCCCTTCACTCTACCTTGGCCGCCTGCTGGTCAGGTGCCCAGGGGAGAGGGTAAAAGGGGAGCACTGATAAGGGAGTAAGCTTAGTATCCCCACACCGGGGAAGGTAAATCTAGCCCGGCATAGGACAATTTGATAATTTAACTTATCTGATCATAAAATTTTCTTGTATTTTTAAGTATACCTGTGAATCACTTGAATAAAGAGTAGCTTGAAGAAATAGTAACCACTTAGTACAGCTACTTCAAAAGAAAAAGAAAATAATTACAACAATGATATAACACTTGTTTCCATAACTTGAAGTTCATTTCGCTTAGCATCATCTTATATGTTCATACGGGCATAGCTATTGAACTATCGTGATCTTCTTCTACGACTATCCTAGAGATGTACTAATTATTCCCTATGAGGGAAACCATAGAGTTCATGTTTCTTTGGGTCTGGCTCACTTCACTTAGTATGATTTTTCTCCAAGCTCGTCCATTTCCTCATGAATGGGCCAATGTCATTCTTTCTATTAGAGGCATAGAATTCCATTGTGTATATAAACCATATTCCCTATGTACTTCACTTTGACAATAAAGAAAAAATAAAAATGAAAAAACTAAAAAATTTCAAAAAAATAGCTTGACATAAATTTGAAAGGACAAATTTACCAGATCTAAAGTGCAAAACAATATAAGCATCAAGATGTATTAATAAATTATATAAATTCAAAAGTATATCACATAACACTTTTTTTCTTTTGGTCAGCCATGGGGCTTGAATTTTAGACCTGGGTACTGTCCCTGAGCTCTTGAATTCAACCCTATTGCTCTACCACTTTGACCCACAGCACCACTTCCAGTTTTCTAGTGATAAGTGGAGATAAGAGTCTCATGAATTTTCTGGCTGGCTTTGAACCATTATCTTCAGATCTCAGCCTCCTGAGTAGTTAGGATTACAGGCGTGAGCCACCAGCTCCCAGAACATAACACTTTTTAAAGCGTGTTTTAATTTAATGTAATTTTATAAATATTTTTATTGTCTTTAAATGGTGCATAAAAGAATTGACATTCAACAAAGCAGTTTATGAATTCAGTACATCTTGATCAATGATACCCTTTCAGCATTTTCCACCATGTCTCTCCATTTCTCTCAAGTCACCCATTCCTTCACTTTTCTTAATTTCCATGCTATGTATTGACTTTGCCATTTAACCAAGCATTTTATGTACACAATGTATCTTGTTCTGTATCATCCCTTAAACATTTACACTCTCCTTTACTCACACTTTCCCTTATGTTTATTGATTTTGTGCTGTGTACAATGAATTCTTGACTTCATTCTTCCCTATTCCACCTCTTCATTTATCTCTGTAACCATCTCATCTCCTCTTGGCCCCATCCCTTGTACCAATTTCTTGGCATTTATTTTGTTGGGCTTTGACTTAGTCTTTCTAAAGAACTATATGACTTGTGTTTGATTTATATTACAAGTAAATAATCAGATTCCAATGTAATTCTATAAGACTAAAGGTTATTTAGCATATCCTCTCCATAGGAGAAAATCTGAGTCATAAACCTCAGCAAAAATGAAAATAAGGTTTTATCACATGTATAAAGTAGTGGAAGCTGTAATCCAAAGTCTGGTTGATTTTTTTTTATCTTTTCCTAGGCTAGTAATATAGAGTATTAGGCAAGAAGAGCAAGCTGCCTATACTAGCCACACTTGAACTTTGTAATGTACTATCTCATTAAGCAGCAATGTTTTGTAATTTTGATGTTTCAAACATATCTCCAATTCTAATATTTTCAACTTGTATTATGTTTATCATGGCATAGCCTCTGGAAACATTTATATATAATATTGTAATGCTATGTAAAGCTTTATAACAATACTCTTAAGATCAGATGTAATTTATCCCTACCTTAGAGATGAGAAAGCAAAGTCACAGTTTCCTAAACTGAGTTTCAGGAATTCTCCGTTTCATAAATTCTTGAATCCTCTCTAGGAAAACCTGTACTTCATGTTGCAATTCTTGTCAAAAGATCTGTATCTCTCGATCCTCATAACACATCTGAAAAACTTGAGTAAATCTAAGGTTGAACTTGACTTTATATGGCACTGAAAACTTTACTCTGGTCCCCTTTGTCAATCATTATCTATCACTAATTTTTGTCATGCTGGGAAAATGTAAAGAAAGTCTCAGTTTTGTATTTATAGACCTCTTCTAGCTAGCCTTTTTCACAAATTTATACATAGTTACTACAATGGCCCAGACCCAGAATGATAAAGTCTGTTCTATTTCAAAGGTCATAGCATGCAAACTTGAAAGTCAAATGTTTACTACTTTGCTGAACATATAAATCCCAGATGCATGTTTAGTATTAACCAAAAAAGCACATGTAGTTGAATGATGCTTCTTTACATCTAAGTGACAGAATATCATGCCATCGTTAGCAGCCACTGGTTGATTTAGCCTTTCAATTTACTTAAATTGAGTAAGGTAGCATGAAAGATCTGTAGTAGTTTGTCTATGAAACTAACACTGAAGCTAATTTGAAGCTCTTCTTTATAATTCCGTATTGCAAGGTTCCACATTATGAGTACTGAACCAGAAATTTCATTACTTTAATAGCAGTAGAGCAGGGATAAATGCACGATGGAGGAGAAATTTTATAAGCAGTGATCTCCCTAAATATTGAATTCCTGCAATCTTAAATCTGGAGCCATACAGCTTTGCATGATGAGGATGTCGTGCTTGCTTTCTGTATTTCTCCTCTGATACAAGAAAAAGCAACACCAGCTCTCAGGAATTCACAACCTCCTCATCAGAAGAAGAAGAAAAGAGCCTCCATCTAGTAGCTCAATGTGAAACAAAATAACAATAAATAGTGTTAGCTCAAACATGTAATGACAATTAACACAAGAAACACGGGTAAGTATGAATTGTATAAAAAAAGTTGTAAAATGTTCCACAAAGCAGGAAATGAAGCTGGTTCTCCAAAATATTTGTTGAATAATGTAAGAAGGAAGAGGATAGGAAGGAAGGAAGGAAGGAAGGAAGGAAGGAAGGAAGGAAGGAAGGAAAGAAAGAAAGAAGGAAAGAGGGAGGGAGGGAGGGAGGGAGGGAAAAACAGAAGGAAGGAAGGAAGGAAAAAAGGAAAGAAGGAAGGGAGATGGACTTGAAGGTTAAATAAAAAGGTAAAAAAGGTATCTATAAATTCAATGCAATACCCATCAATATCCCAAAACCATTCTTCAATGAACTAGAGGAAGCAATTCAGAAACTCATATGAAACAATAAGAAAATCTGAATAGCAAAAGCAATCATAAGTAGAAAGAACAGTGCAGGAGGACTATCAATACAAAACTTTAAGTTGTATTACAGAGCTATAGTAATAGAAACAGCTTGGTATTGGCACAAGAACAGACCTGAGAACCAATGGAACAGAACTGAAGACCCAGAAATGAACTCAGACCTATAGCTACCTAATCTTTGACAAAGTAGATAAAAATACAGGTTGTAACAAAGACAGCCTTCAACAAATGGTGCTGGCAAAACTGGGTCAACACCTGTAAAAACTTAAAACTAGATCCCTATTCATCACCCTGCACCAAAATCAATTCTAAATGTATGAAAGACCTAGAAATAAAATTAGATACCCTGAAAACACTACAAGAAGGAGTAAGAGAAGCTCTAGGACTCCTTGGCACTGGAAGAAACTTCCTCAACAAAGGCTCAGAAACTCAACAAGTCAAAGAAAGTTTGGACAAAAGAAGCTCTGCAGGGCAAAGAACATAGCTTCCAAGACAAACAGAAAGCCCACAGATTGGGAAATGATCCTTACCACCCATACAATGGACAAAGGCCTGATATCTAAAATATACACAAAACTCAAAAAATTAAATTCCTCCAAAAGAAACCATCAAATAACCAACAGCCCTCTCAAAAAATGGGCTAAAGACCTAAAAAGAAACTTCTCTGATGAGGAAATGAGAATGGCCAAGATTCACATGAAAAAGTGGTCTACATCACTGGCCATAAAAGAAATGCAAATCAAAACAACATTGACATTCTTCCTCATCCCAGTAGAATGTCCATTAACAAGAAATCCAATAATAAATGCTGGAGAGGATGTGGCCAAAAGAGAACCCTACTACATTGCTGGTGGGAATGCAAACTTGTTCAACCCCTCTACAAAGCAGTGTGGAGGTTCCTAAGAAGGCTAAACATAGAGCTCCCCTACGACCCAGCATCCCCACTTTGGGGCATCTACCCAAAAGACTGCAAGCAAGACCACACTAAAGCCACCAGCACAACTATGTTCATCACAGCACAACTTGTCATTGCTAAAACATGGAACCAATCTAGATGCCCCTCAGTAGACAATTGGATCAGGAAAATGTGGTACATATACACAATGGAATTCTATGCCTCCATCACAAGGAATGACACTGCCCCATTTGTATGGAAATGGAAGGACTTGGAAAAAATCATATTAAGTGAAGTGACTCAGACCCGAAGAAACATAAACCCTATGGTGTCCCTCATAGGGAATAGCTAGTACATGATTAGGCTAGTCATTGTAGAAGATTAAAATACCCCAATAGCTACACCCATATGATCACATAAGATGATGCCAAGTGAAATGAACTCCACGTTACAGAGACAAGAGTTGTAATTTTTATCAACATGCCATACACAACCATACCTTTTGTATTTTTTTAAAATTTTTTTCTTGCCTGTTTGTTTGTTTGACTGCTTTGTTTAGTTTTGCTTCTCTTGTATTCCCTCCCTGTGGTTGTACCTCCACTACCACCATATCTCATCCAAATACCCTGGCTACTGTTTATACAGATATTAGAATTGGGGAAGGGAAAGGGAATATCAAAATTGAGAGACACAGGACAAACTACAAACCACTCCAAAAGCAATACTTCCATTTGGTGTAAATCAACTACACAACTCTTAGGGGGAGAAGGGAAGAGGGAAGGGGGATGAGGGAGGAGGTAACAAGTTGAACAAGAAATGTACTCACTGCCTTACATATGAATCTGTAACCCCTCTGTACAACACTTTGAAAATAATGAAAGGTAACAAACATTACAAGAAATGTATCCAATGCCTAATGTATGAAACTGTAACCTCTCTGTACATCAGTTTGATAATAAAAATTTGGAAAAAAAATTTTTTAAGAAACAGAAAGTTCTTAATCAAACAACATTGTATGTTGCTTACTTTATAAAAATTGATTCATATAAGGATCTAAATATGATGTGTCTTACTTTGTTGGTAAATACAGACTTAATTTTTTTTTGTTTCCAAATAGCCAGAATTCAAGAAATACACCACCATGTTTGCTTGTTTTGTTGACATGAAGTCATATTAACTTTTTCCCCAGGTCTTGGGACCAGGATCCTTTCAATCTTTGTTTTTCAAGTAGCTGAGGTTCTAAATATGCACTGCCCTTCTTAGCATTTCAAAACATTTTAAAGTTCTAGATTTGAAGGTTTGCTCATGGAGGAAATGAGGAGAAAACACAAAAAATGATAAATGAGTAGCTAATTACAGCGAATGCACCAATAACACACTTGAAAATTAGCTGTGCAAATGAACATATTAGCAGTTTGTAAGAGACAAAGTCTAGGTTTTCTTTTGAACTTCTTTTCATGCAAACAAGATACTGTTGTAGGGAGTGGGAGGGAACAAAAAGATCAGTTTAGAGACAAAATAGTTCTCCCAACCGGATAGCTTAGCTTCAGCTTTATTGTCTTGACAAATAAAGGGGAGAGGGAAATGAGCCACAATTCCAAAGTTTAACTGAGTCATAATCACTTTTTTCACAGCCCTGTCTCTCAGCTAAGTGCCTGAAAAGAGCTTATGTCATCCAGTCTTTCAGTTTACAGTGAAAACATTCATGGAATACTTAGCAAGACAGTAAGAAGGAACAAGAATCAAGAACCTATTCGTGCTCTTTTAGAGAAAACATATGCCTGAACAGTAGAGCCCTCTTGCAGAAAATGAGTAATGAATGGACAGGGGACTTGAATATAGAATCTGTACAAAAATTCTGACACAAGAAAAAGAAACACATAAATATACAAAGATACAGATGAAGCCTAAGCTCATCTGATTACTTCAGATGAATCTAATATTTTCTAAGTATGACATGATGAATTATATGTAAATTAAAAACACCTAGGACACTATTTGAGGTATGGCTTCCAGTTGAGTTTAGCCAGCAGAAGGCAATGACAGAGCCTTCTGCTTTCACCCTGCTGATGTAGCACTCTGGCTTAGCTGTGTACTATTATGACCTGGTTTCTGGTAGTAGAAGGAACTTCTCTCTACTCTTTCAGCACTCAGCAGGCTCTAGTAAGACATCGGTTTCCCTTGCCCTAGGGGTGTGATGCCATTCTGATGCTGCTAATCTATGTTTTAATTGGAAAGTACATGGTTGTATATATTTATGATGTAGAGCATTATATTTTGAAATATGTTTATATTTCACATTGCATTGCTTAATCATTTTTGAATATATTTATTATCCTTCAGTAGTTGTAGTTTTTGAATACATACAATGGGTTTTGATCAATTGACCCCTTTCTTCATTCTCATCCACCCTTCCCAACCTACTCCTTCACTTTTGTTTTATTTTTTTAGGAGATATATATATTGAAACATTTTGTCATTTAACAAGTAGTTTATGTATACAATGCATCGTGAACTGTATCATCTTTCAACATTCTCATCCCCCTTCAAAATACTCTTTCCCTTATTTTTCTTAATTTTGTGGTATATATAATGACTTGTTGACTGCACTCAAGAATGTTTGCTCATTTTTGTGATGAGGACAATCAACTTCTACTCACTTTTTCATTTTTAAGAATATAATACATTGCTACTAGCTATAGCTACCATGTGGCACATTAAATATTTTGAATTTATCTCCTGTTCAATGGAATCTTTGTATTCTTTGACCAATTGCTGCAAATCCCTCACACTAGTAACCACAATCCTATGCTCTTTTCTGACAAATATGAGAACATTTCTACTTACTATTTTTATATTATATATTTATTAACTGTTATGGTAAAGGTGACGTAGAGAGGTGTTACAGTTACATAAGTCAGGTAATGAGTACACTTCTTTTTCAGCAATATTATCTCTTCCCTTGTTTAATCCCATGTTTTCCTTCTCAATCCCTTCCTGTACAAGTTGTATAGTTCATTTTCAATGCAGTGTGTAGTATCACTGGTGCATTTGTTCACCAATTGTTCTACCATTTTTGTGCTCCCCCTTACCCTACCCCAAACAGATAAATTTGCATATGAGCCAAAAAGAGACAGAGGGAAAAAAGCAACAAAGGAGAAAGAAAAAAGCAAAATAACAAAAAAACCTCTTGCTTACATTGTTTGGAGTTCATTTAGATAAATGTTATTTTATATAATCATATACACATAGCTATTGAGTCTTCCTGATCCTCTAAGAATATCCTCCTTTGGTCTCACTGTGTGAATGTTCTAGGAATCCTATATAATTGATCAAGTACAAGAGGCACTTCAATGGATATATAGATCAAGAAAATGTGATATATATACACAATGGAATTCTATGCTTCCATCAGAAAAAACTGATATTGTATCATTCATAAGGAGATTGGAAAATATTACATTAAACAATGTAAGCCAGATCTAAAGGTTTCATGGTTTCCCTCATTTGTTGTACCTAGAATGGGCCTATAAATCTTCAAGTACACACTGAATGCTAAAAAGACAAAAATTCAGCTTACTCTTTTTGAAGCATTTATATTATTAGATTTGCACTTAATAAATTGAGTCTATATTACTAGATTATTGTCATCTGTAATGACCTTAGTTAATATTTCTTCAGTTCTTTGTTACTTTTTTTGTTCTTCTAGAACTCTCTCTGGCACTAATAATAGTGTACCAAGAAATCACTAAATAGATAATTGACATAATGTAAAAATAGCTTTTAAAGGCACAGCCACTTGTTAGTACACTATTAAAGAAAATAAGCCTCATTCTCAAATTATTAATAATAGAAAAAGTCACAATGTTCTCTTTTGTAGCCACCTAATTGGTCTCATATACTTTTTATTTCAACAAAACAAGAAATACTTCTTTTAAAAATGACTAATTGCCATGCATGGAGGAATAAAAATGCTGCAGGCTATGGCAATACACATCAGGAAGCTACTCAGTAAAACTTTTCTACCAAATGGGTGGATTTTAATGTGCATACGAAAGGATATGCACTCTTCAGGGAGAAGATTCTGGGCTAGCTATGGGGTATTTTCTCATACAGATCTGCTATCTCAACATCACTATTTTCCAAATGGCTTTTTAATAACTGCATTTTGATGTACCCTATCTTTCAGTGGGTAAAGTGCAAATTTAGTAATAACGTCAAACTCAAGAAACAATTACAATCCGGCTGAAGCAGATTTGCATTTCATCCATTGCAATAACTGGGATTATACTTGGAGATAGATATACTGTAATTTAGCCAGTATTTTTTTTTCTAAAAAAGAGAAATGAAACAGGTTTTTGTTGTAGTTGAATACTCGACAGGCTCAATGTAGTTAAACAGGTAAAGAAATGTTATCAGCCATGAAGCAAACAAAATTAGGACATTCATGGGGGGTTGGGGGGGGAGAAATATTCACTAGTTGTAGAAAAAAAATTCCCCTATAATCAAGTATAAAATTTGGTACATTAAGTGTTCTTCCTCAGTCTTCTGTACAAGCTTAAGGATGTACTACTAGTGAACTCATTAGTAAAAATGAATTCCACAACATCACCTCACTTCCATCCTCTGTCCAAAATGAGAATATTGGAAATGGAGCCTAGGGCTTTAATGCTAAGTAAGCTGGTTCCTGTGAGTATTAAATGTATTTGTGTTTCTATATACACCTTCTAAATTACCAAGCTTAGAAAAACAAGCCAATTACCTAAATCAAAACTGCTTGATGCTAGTCTTTTAAAAAAGTGTTATGTGCACGTGTTCCTATTTGTTAAGTGGAGAGCTTGATACTGTTGGTATAATTCTATCAATCATAATCAGTATCTTAAAATATGCAATGAATATAAAAGGACCTCTTTGAATGGCTAAAACTGTTTTTCGAAAGTTTAACCACAACTATCTGAAGTGTTTGTCATCTACAGTTTGGATACTTCTCTAAGGTATTATGATCAGGGAAAATATCTGTAACAAGTATTGTTTATAACTACTATAAACTTGTTCTAGTTTTGCAAGGGCTAAGATTAAATTTCATACTAAGGGTAGCCAAAGGGACTAATGATACTTTGTACTCTTAACAGAAAGGAAGGCAGGCCGGAAGGAAGGAAGGAAGGAAGGAAGGAAGGAAGGAAGGAAGGAAGGAAGGAAGGAAGGAACCTGTGAGTCTACATAATTTTCACATGATTTATTTACAGCTATATCCTCTCTGTGGAAACAAGAGATCAGTGTGTACTTTACTAAAGTTTAAATGCATAAAATCTAAACTATCTGCTTAGAGCAAATTGACCTACCAAGATTCACTTTCTTACCTAGATGTTAGGAAGCTACTGGAAGAAAATGTTGTCAAGTCCACGTTTCTCAACTCCTATCCGTATTGTCAGAATATTCTACAGAGAAAAAAGTTTTGTTGAGACTTGCTTTAACTTAGCTGAGTAACCATGGATTTAGGGCAAGAACTATAATAAAAGCAAACAATTGGGGGTTTAAAAAAGGGTCTTGACATTGAAAATTTTAATCAGAGAAACATACTAATTCTGGTATTGAACACTACAAAAGAGTAAAATTTTTGCTGTTTGCATATAGCTTTATGCTGTCCTTTCTTATTTTATTCTGTTTTATGGCATAGAATTATATTGTTGAATAAAAATAATTTGTAATTGTTCTCTTATTTATGGGTTTTAAACATCCTTACTTGGCAAGATGGAAATTTGATATTGGAAGGAAAACAAATGTATACATTACCTTCTGTTCTCCTCCATTCCCAACAAGTAGGGAAAATCAAAAAGGTTTTAAAAATAAATTCCAGGGTTGGGGATATGGCCTAGTGGCAAGAGAGCTTGCCTCGTATACATGAGGCCCTGGGTTTAATTCCCCAGCACCACATATACAGAAAACAGCCAGAAGTGGCGCTGTGGCTCAAGTGGCAGAGTGCTAGCCTTGAGCAAAAGGAAGCCAGGGACAGTGCTCAGGCCCTGAGTTCAAGGCCCAGGACTGGCCAAATAAATAAATAAATAAATAATAAAAAATAAAAATAAAAATAAATTCCATTTGAGAACTCTTAAACAATTATCAAAGAAAAGTAAAATAAAATAAATTTCTCTAGAAGTACAGAAGACAGTACAATTACATATTCCCCAATGTCCTCTAATTAAAATGTCTTTCCTTAATAATTTGACATAATTTTTCATCCTAAATGATTATCTATATTTAGGTACATTACTTTGGTATATTTGCTGAGTTTCTTTGTATTGTATATCAACTTTTACTCATATCAATTATAGTAATATTTACCGAGTGTACTTTCACATGTTATAAATTAAACAAAAGTAAAATACTATGCCTGACCTGCAATGTAAAGATGGAAGTTTTATTAAAAGCACTGATGTAATTTGTAGTTTATACTTAACTTCAATAAATCTACATACTATCTGAAAAATATTTCAAAGTACTCTATTAATACTTCATTTTACAACAAAGCACTGAAGGTTCATTCCACTGTTTCAATAAAACATATGTGCTTATTTTCTTACAATCAACATCTAACTGAAATATTTAACAGATACTATATAGCTTTGTAGGGACCTATATTCATATCATTAAAGATTATATCACAGTAGTTCTAGAAAAAAAAATTGTATGTTGAAATTGTGGGCCTTAATTATTTCAAATAAGTCCCCAAGTTAAAATTCAGGTAAGAGAAGACAAGCACAAAGGAAAAGCCAACAAGAAGATGAGGGAGAATTGGTTGAGATCACAGGTTTAGACACAGAAAATGTGAAAGATTGTCAGCAACACTAGAAGGTTGAAGAGAGGCAAGAGATTCTCCCTCAGCTCCTTTAGGAACAAACAATCCTGCAGACAGCTTGATTTTTTATTTCTATCTCCAAAACTAAAACAAATAAAACTAAAAATAAACTGAAAAATAAAACGATGGTCCCTTCAAGGAAAATCATTATTGAATATTTGTTGTCATTGTGCCGGCAGAGTCAAAGGCTTTCAAAATACATAGATAATTTCCCTTAAATACTCAATACTCAATAATATTTGTTTGGCCTTCATGGGCCATCCACAAGAGACTAGGAATACCAACATTGCTTAGTATATTTTTGTTTTTTTAAACACTAAACATTAACAGTCTCTTTCAAGAGAAAATTTTTAGAGCCTTGACTAGTTTCCTAGTTTATCATAGATCACTTTCCTAATTATAACAAGTTGTTCCTTCTGAGCTTGCCACATGTACCTTTGATTTAGCAACTGGCCAGTAGTTGAGCCAAATAAAGTTCTCTCTTCTGCCTGAATAATGGAGTTCTCCATCATTGCTTGTCTACTTGAAAATCTCTTACAGTATTCTCCTTCATCGACTACCTACTTTAATAAACTTTGTAATAATGAAAAAATAAAAGTTATTCTCTCAGGTATAATAAATTAAACAGATATTCCTTGTTGTACCAAAGGACTTTATGTACTCTGTTCATGCATGTAAATTATAAGTGAACTGCCTTCTAAACAGATGAATATAGTTTTAATTTTGGAATGAAATGTTCCTGGAACTTTTATTCATAGTTTGAGAAAAGAAATCTGTTAGGTCTATTAACTGTGTTTCAAATAATTCAATGACACGTTTTAAGTATAAATTCACAATATTAATACTACAGCTTTAAAACATTAAATAAACTAAATCTAAAGCTTTGTTCATACTGTACAGAGGATCTTTTTACTTTATAGCTTTTATATTTTCATTTTCTGTAATTGTAATCAATGAAAAAGTGAGTAACACTTGCTCTGGCTGGAATGCGCTAGTGGGGACACAGGAACTTCAAAGAACTTGGACACTAAATGCAGATATCCAGACATTAAACCCACATCAACAACTTGTTAGACATGAGATACACCATTGTTTCACAATTCCCTTAATCATCTGTAAAAGTGTACTAAAATATACCACTAGTTGAACATACACTGGTTTCAACATAATTTTAATTGATTATATTAATCTTCTTATCATCTCAAGTAGTTAGAGTTTTATGTCATTCAGTTTTTACAAATAACAAAACTAAGAACCCACAATGCTAAGGAAATTTCCAAATGACATATAGCTAGTTAGTAGTAATTACAGAATAGAAACTCAAGGTATTTAGTAATAACTATAGAAAATATTCTTATAAAAGCAGCCTCTTCAACAAATGGGGCTGGCAAAATTGGTTAAACACCGGTAAAAAAAATAAATAAATAAAGCTAGATCCTTATATAGCACTGTGAACCAGAATGAATCCCAAATGCATCAAAGACCTCAAGGTAAAAGCAGTTACCTTGAAAACATTGAAGGAAGGAACAGGAGAAACACTAGGGCATGGGTCAAAACTTTCTTAATAAAAACTCAGAAACACAAAGTTTGGACAAATAGGATAAGATCAAACTGCAGAGCTTCTACGTGGCAAAAGACATAGCTTGCAAGATAAATAGAAAGCCCACAGATTGGGAGATCTTCACTGGCCATTCCACAGACAAAGGGCTCGTATTTAAAATATACTTAGAATGCATAAATTAAGTTTTTCCAAAACAAATCCTCAAAGGAACAACTGCCCCATTAATAAGTGGACTAAAGACTTAAGGAGAGACTTCTCTGAATAGGAAATGAGAATTGTCAAGAGGCATAGGAAAAAGTGCTCAACATCCCTGGCCATAAAAGGAATACAAATCAAAACAACATTGAGTTTCCACTTCACCCCAGTAAAAATGGCCATTATCAAGAAAACTAATAACAACAGATTCTGGCAGGGATGTGGCCAAAAGGGAAAGCTACTACATTGTTGGTGGGAGTGTAAAGTTGTTCAATCACTCTGGAAGCAGTACAGAGTTTCCTCAAAAGGCTAAACATAGAGCTCCTCTATGACCTAGCAACCGCACTTTTAGGCATTTACCTAAAGGATCACAAGCAAGACCATACTAAAGCCACCAGCAAAACCAATTTGTCATTACTAAAATATGGAATCACCCAGATGCCCCTCAGCAATGAGTGGGTCAAGAAAATGTGATACATATACACAGTGGAATTCTATGCCTCTATCAGAAAGAATGACATTCCCCATTAGTAAGGACATGGAAGGATTTGAAAAAAATCATACCAAGTGAAGTGAGCCAGACCCAAAGACATAGACTGTATGGTCTCCCTCATTGGGAATAATTAGTACACATCTACGATAATCCTAGCATAAGATTACAATAGCTGAATACCTATGTCCATATGAACACATAAGATGACACTAAAGGAAATGAACTTCAAGTTATGGAAACAAGTGGTTTATTGTTATTTTTGACATACCATGTGAAATTATGCCTTTTTCTTTTGTCACTTTTTCCTGTGCTTTTACCCCGATGTCCCTATAACTAATTTTGTTACCCTGGATATTGTACATACGTGTATTGGAACTAGGGAAGGGAAAGGGAATATCAAAATCGAGAGACAAAGAATAAAAAGACAAACCAATATAACATCAATAGTTACAAAACTGTATGGTGTAAACCACCTGTACAACTCATAGGGGAAAGGGGAATGGGGAGAGGGCGAGGCAGGGGAAAATGAGGGAGGAGGTAACAAGTTGGATAAGAAATACACCGACTGCCTTATATATGATACTGTAACCCCTTGTACATCACTTTGGCAATAAAATTTTTAAAAAATTTTAAAAAACATATTTATTACAGCACTACAATCTATAGATAAAATGTAGAACCAACTCAGATGCCCCTCAGTAGATGAATGGATCAAGAAAATGTGGTATATATACACAATGAAATTCTATGTTTCTATCAGAAAGAATGATATTGTCCCATTCGTAAAGAAATGCAAAACTTGGAGAAAAAAACATACTAAGTGAAGTGAGCCAGTCCCAAAGAAACATAGACTCTATAGTTTCCCTCACTGGTAATAATTAGTACATGTCTAGGATAGTCCTAACAAGAGACCACAATAACTCAATAGCTATGTACATATGATCACACAAGATATTCCAAGTTATGGAAACAAGTGTTTTATCACGGTTGTTGTTATTTTTAACACATTATGTGAAATTATTTCTTTTTTCTTTTGTTTATCTTCCCTATGACTTAGCCCCTGTTGTCACTGTATTTTGGTACCATGGGATTGTATAGATGTTTGTCTGAATTAGAGAAGGGAAAGCGAACACCAAAATGGTGGGACAAAGGATAGAAGGCTAACCAATACAATACAAAATATAATACAATGCCTTCAATTATCCTTGAATGAAGAATAGTTTCTGAATAACATCACTCCAAGAACTGGTAAGTGTTGTTATTCCTTTATGAGCTGTTTGGTTTACTTCCTGAAGAAATTGTCTTAACTGTGTCACAGTCTGATTAAGACTTACAAACATTGTTTCCTTCTCAGAAGACTCCCTATCTGGGAAACATCACTATTACTAATAACAGTAGTGTTGCCAGTAGCTTTCTCCATTTTTGACTGCATCTAGAGACTGTTGAGCCTTATGTAAATCACCAAAAAAAAGCCAACTATGTAGACACAGAGTTTAGTTTTATAATAAAATTGTTTGAATAATTAGACCTTTACATTCCTAATAAACATGTAAATTTTTATCTTATTTTGCTCAGTGAAATTGTTGAGAACATCAAAGTGATCAAAACAACATAAAACTTAACATTGTACTACTGATATTTTACACTGTTTTACTTAACACTTTGGGTAGTAACTGCCCCTGATATCAAGAAAAACACTTTTGTTGCTACTGAAATCAGTTTTTGTAATGGCAGTCAACAAATAAAGGGATACTTATTATTCAAAAAAAAAAAGAAGGCTAACCAATGCAACAGCAATACTTACAAGACAATATGCTGTAAAGTGTACAATTCGAGGGAGAAGGATTAAGGAGCAGGCAAGATGGGAGAAAAACGAGGGAGGAGGTAACAAGTTTGATATGCCGAAATGTACTGAATATCTTATGCATGTAACTGTAACCCCTCTGTACATCATCTTAACAATAAAAATAAAATAAAAGTAACATTCAAATAAATAAAATTAACTTTCCCTGTCAACTATATTTTACTTAAAGTAAAATTTCCAATTCTTTTTGGCATATAAGATTTAAAAATCATATTTGGCTATGACCTAGAAAGATAACCTGCTTTTAGCTTTGTGACTTTAATTACTTTAACATATATATATATATATATACGTGTATGTACATATACATGAATTTATTTATGCTTTACTGTGTACTTTTACATGTTATAATTTAAAGGCATAGTATTGAGAAGATTGATAAATCACTTTAAACTAAACAAAAATCAATAGTATATCTGATTATTTTTATGATGTAAAAGTACATCTTTTAAAACCTGGAAGGAAATTCATATATATCATTTATCTCCATTTGCAACCACATCTCAAAGATACTTATAAGCAAATTTACTCTTCCATTAAGATAGCAAAGATTAGAAAACCATTTTCAGGTAATTTATTCTGCCACATGCTATTCTGAGTTACATGTCATGAGATTGCTTTGCAAATATGCTAAAAATTCATCCAGGTCTGCCAATTATTTTCTTAGATTGCTAAATCCTTATCTACATTACCCATGTCTGTCTATATCCTAGAAATGCTACTTGAAATGGTAAGATGTATAAGCCCCTTAAAGAATACAGTATTAAACTTACTTTTACAAAAGTAAGGAGACATGGTTATTTGTGTCTATGTATAACCAAATCAGAACAAATGTGTTTCTTCCTAAGACTCATTTTCATGACAGACTAGTGGGTCATGATCCATCATCTAAGATAAGGTATAGATCATATTAGATATTTCAGTAACACAAAATAGTGTTGCTTAAAGATAGAATCTTCGCAGAGGACTCACCATTAAGATGATAGTAAGGGAACAGAAAAAGCTGCTCTCATTCAAAGAATGAATAGAAAGCCACAAAAACAAAGATTTATTTTAGGAGACATATTTAGCTTTATCAAGGAAGAAGCTTGAGAAGGAAAGAAGCGTCCTTGTGATGCATTTCTAGATATACTCATGACGTGCTCAAAACAATGCAGTTTTGTTATGGCACTGAAAGAAAAGTTTTCTACATCAGGTAAGGGCCTAGAAGTAAAATATTCATTTCCAACTCTAGGTATAGAGTCATTAGCATATTTCAGGAAGAAAAAGCCTGTAGAAATTCTAGTGAGGCCCATAGAAATGAGCAAACAACCACACAACCACACTGAGGGCATTGGTCAGAAAGGGACCAACATTCAGTATGCAAGGAAGAAAAATTATTTGCCAGGTTGTCAGCAGAAATAAGGATCCAATAGTCTCACACAACTTGGTAATATAAATATCAAACAACATGTGTGAATATGTTCCTTGTTATATCAATTTCCTTATACCAAGTAAGTTATTTTATTTATAAGCTGAAATACTGCTTAAATTTCTGTGATGTTAGTAGTTTCATTTAAGAACTACATACATTAATTACTGGAAGATGCATAAGACATTGAATGTATATTAGCATTAAAATATTCACGTTCATTTTCTGATGTGCATTACTGTTTGATGAAAAATACATCTTCAAATGCTACAACAAAGAATTGCTATTCAAATTCTATTTTCTCCCTTTATGTTTGGACCTTAATTATCATGCAGTCTGAATCTATGCATGAGCACAAAGCTCTGTGTGTGACTCTGTCTTTTGCAGCATACAATTGTTGGTTGGGAGATTTTTAAATGTAGCCTAAATTATGAAACAACATATATTAACTTGCCAGTGTGTATAATTTCAAAATCATTACTTGCAACTTTTAGCACAGAATAAAATTAAACGCAAGAATATAACAAACTTTGACAGAAGAATTTAGTGCTAGCTCTTATTTATTTTCTGGTGGAAATAAACAACAAACCTAAACATAATTCAGAACAGTGATGTTTCTAAATGGAAGTTCATATATAAAATGAGCTCCAAGGAGTAACTATTTTCCCCTTACAGTGATCAATAATATATTTACTAACAAGAATTTTAAATATGTGACTTTCATTTTTAATTAAAGGTGGTTTAGGGACAAGTTTGATGCCGAGTACATTGATTTCATATACATGGTCCCACATACACAAGTTTTTAAAGTTTCTGAGTTATGTCCAGGAACAAAACTATGTTGCTCTCCAGTACTTATTTACTTACTAACTAACAAGAAATGCAAGCTGCAAGCTTTTGCAAATGCAAGCTGCTTATGATTCATTTCCCCTCATCTAATCAAGGAGATGACCTTATACTCATCATTACATGACTCCTTGGTATAATTATTCATTTTTTCATATTTTAATGGTTAGTAAATCATCAAATATTTTAGCTACCTTTGTTGTCCTTTATGTGTGTTACATACAGAGAGAATTCTCTCTTATTCATGTACCACTATACTTTTGAATAAATATTTGGTTTTAGTGGTCAGATGATGGGACTTCCAAACAATTCAGCAAATATATATTAAGAATTATTTACAAAATAAATTTGATCGCATTGAGTATAATCATTTTTAGGGTAATTTCCAAGTCATTGTACATAAAAAAAAGTCAGTAGCCAAGGTCATTAGGTACATAGTCACTACCAGACATGTTGACCTTTCCATATTACATACTGGGAAATGTCCATAATTTTAGCAATCTCGATTAAGTTTATTTATTGCTTTCTGAAGAGTACAGCAACATGAAAAAGAACCCATATGCTTCACATGGAAAAGAGGAAAATATCTTGAGGGCATCTCTGGAATTTGCCAGACCCCATCCATAATAGGCTCAAGAGTAAGACAAAGTTATCTCAATTGAAAGATTTTCACCAGGGAACAGAGTACCCTGAGAACACCCTGCACCCACAAACCCGGCTAAGAAGTTATTTCTTCTGGTTTCAGTTCTCAATGCTCAGCAGGCCAGGCACTCAGAGTCCACTGCATCTGTGGCTCAAGTGGATCTTGTTATTTCTCAACCTGGCAGCATACCAAAACTCAAAACAGTGGTCTTGCAGGCACATGGAGGGCAAGTTTGATAGGGTCATGGAGGATTCCACCCAGATTTCAAAGGAAGGCATAGGAATCTGTGCAACATGTAGCAAAATCAAATACCCAGAAGACAGTCCTTACAGGACAGTGTGTGAAGCTGTGAGGATGAATCCTAAGATTCAAAGTCATCTCAAGTTGTCATAGATACCAGGAATATGGACTGTCTGCAAGGGGAAGCGTCAGGCGAACAGTAGAAACATCGAGGTGGTAAAATGGCAAGGATGTAGGAGCAGGGTTGCCCGAGCCTGTTGGATCCCACATCACAGCGCAGAATTTCGTACTTGATACATCTAGCTGATTTCAGGCTTGCTCTGGACCAATACTTCCTCCTTCTGTTCCTCCTACGTGCAGAGGGCTCACTCTCAATTACTGTATTAGAAACAGGTAACTTTTAAAAATTATTACACAGGGCTTACAGACCAAAGTTGCCTTTAGTCTCAGGTGAGACATTGAACTGGGGTTTTTAAATAGTGTTGAAACTTTTAAGATTATGAAGTCTCTAGGACATAGACTAGATGCATTTTGCGTTTGAGATAGGCATGAGCCTTTGGAAAGATGCTATAATTTGTCCAAAATGAGTCTGCCTTCTCAAAAGGTCTGTGAACTGACAACTTGGTCCCTAGCTTGGGGCTCTTTATTCAGAGGTTCTAGAAATATTGGGAGGTAAGGCTTGGCTGGAGAAAGTAGGACAGTATAGATATGTTCCAAGGAGATAGATGGATGGATGGATGGGTAGGTGGGTGGAAATAGATACAGGTATAGACTATATATAGATATATAAATTTCCTGGTCCTTCCTGAATTCCCACTATCTGTGTCCCCTCTGCCTTGAAGTGGTAGAGTTCCTCCATCACTTACTACTACCATCATGTTACTCTGTCCAATTACATAGGACCAAGCAAACACGGGCTAAGCACTCTGAAATTATAGTCTAGAATATATGCTTCCTCCCTTATGTTTCCTCAGGTATTTAAGTCACAGCTATCACTTTTCCAATTATTGGTGTGGTATAATTCCACATTGGCTTATCACTGGAAGACAGAAACACAATTACATATTTTGCTGTCTATGCAGGTAATGAATAATGGATATTTAGTGACCATTTACCCCCAGACTTGGAAAGAGGCTATAAGATTATGCCCTGATCAGGTATTCATCTGTTGTTTGCACAGGAATTTATGGACTGAAGCACTACTAGGAAAACTCACATTTTATGCAATTACCTACAGCTAATATCCTGTCAGTACCAGATAGTACAATATCTGTAAATTGAATCATGGTATGGTGGAACTGGAGGTATTTAATTAAAGTGATATCTCAAATGGGTGTATATTGGAACTGTACAATATGAGAACTGTCTGTATTCTCCTAGTGAGCCACACTGGGTAGGATATCATCCTGATGGAGTTAGTAAGAGGAAAATGATATTGTGTGGCCAAAATATTTATGAAAGTCCACAGGACTCCCTGAGACATTGTTTTCCGACTTGCCAAAGAAAGTCCCTAAAATGCCTGTTGCAGTGGAGTTGCCACTGAAGCATGCAGGGGGTGAGTTTCGTTGCATTCTCAAATGCTAACCAGGCACTGCAGAAGTAAGCAGAGATATCACACTGGAGCCAGAACTCCCTTCTTCCTGTAGCATTGCTCCAGCAGTTCCAAAGCTGCCTACCATTGTGTCAGCTGACAAATGGAAGATGTTCATGTGGCCCAGCTCCACAATCATAAGCAATGCAATGATAGGTTGGTTTGGAACTGAGAGATGATAAATAAACTTATAGATTAACAGGTATGATTTACTTATGCTGCATACTTATTGTAGTGAAATGCAAGAATGTCATAACTCCCTTTCTCTTTAACTACACAGAGACCTTTAAGTTCACCAAAATGAAAACTAAGGAAAAACCATTTTGTGTGTTCGAGGAATTTCCTTACCTTTTGTGATAAAACCTTTGAGCAACTACACATGTTCCTTATCAGAAGTAGCAGCCTGCTTACAAAGAATTGTTCCTATAGCCACATCTCTCTGTGCTCACAAATTCCAAAATTATAGCCAGTACAGAGAAACTATCCATTCCAACCAGATTCTTACTCTGTACAGTTCACCACAATTCTATTGAGTCTAAATTCTAAAGCTCCACTACATCCCTCTCAAAGCAGTACTTTCTCACTAACTTCCACATTTAAGTCTAAGAAATCTTCCTTGTCTTAGTTCCTGTTTTGGGGGGTCTTTTGGGGGGAGGGGGGTAGTTTTCCATTAGCTACACAATCAAAAATAGAACCTGCAAGCTGCTGAAGGTGAGTCTCCAAGATTTTAGCACATAATCTGTGATCGATCCCTGGGAATAATCCAAAAGGGCCAGTCAAAGACAGAAACACCCCTTTGCATACATGATTGCCTTCTCAGAACATCTTTTTCTTGCAATAGATTTATGGTTGGACTAATTACTTATTGTCAGGTCCTTGTCCATACAGTTTTGGAGAGCAAATGATATGCACTTGAATATGATAAAATAGTGGTACAAATAGTGCTTTTCAGTACTTAAATGAAGTATTCAGTAAATATTAGATGTCACAATTACATAAAAAAGGAAAGCAAGTCTGATCTGGCAACCTCTGCAACTAAGGCCAGCAGGATAAAGATCCCTGGCATAGCTGATAAGAGAAATGGCTACTAGCACTTGTGGAAAGAGTAAGGTTTATTACTCTGCCTCTCAGAAACCCCAGGCCACACACCAAAAAAAAAAATGTAGCTGAATGATAAATTTGCTTATCAGGATAATGGATGAAAGGGAGAATAAAAAGCAAGTTAAGCTCATTTATATTAAAAGGCAGGAAAATTGAATGCATGAAAAGATATTCAGCATCAACAAATTAAAGCCACCATGGAATAACCGTATATACCAATCACAAAATCTAGAATGTTGAATTGTAGCAGTAGGAAATGCCAGAAAATATCTAACTCATATTTTGTTGTTGGAATATGAAATGGCACAGGCATTCCAAAAAAATCTAGTGGGTTCTCACACAACTAACTGCACAACTGACCGTAAGACTCAGCAATTGCATTCTTAGGTATATATGTCAGAGAAATGAAAACTATGTCTACTCAAAAACATATAAAGAAGATCATTGAAGAATTATTCCTACACATTTGGAAACCATGTATCAGGGGTGTTTTAAATTAAAATAACATGGATAGATTTGATGAAAACTGGACGCTGTGCCTCACAATGCCGATTCTAACATGCTGACATGAGAGGAAGGTGGTACATGAGATAAATGTACACCAGACCTTCATTGCACCTACAGCCTCCTTACAAAAGAACAGTAGTTCTTCAACTTGTTAGGGATTTTTTTTAATCAGTGTAAAATAGTTTTTTAAAAAGTTCTTTGTCAGCCAGGCAGTAGTGGCTCCTGCTTGTAATGCAAGCTTCTCAGGAGGCTGAGGTTTGAAGATAATAGGATAATAGCTGAAAACCAGCCCTGCCAGACAACTCTCCTAGCTCAAGAAATAGACACCAACCTGTGTAAAAAAGCTAAGAAAGAGGATAGGCCCTGAGTTTCAGGACCAATACCGGCACAAAAATGCAGGCATAACTCTTGTCTTTTTAAAATTCTTTGATAAGTGTAAGTATACAAGCAAGAAGCCCAGTTTTATTCTGGTTAAGAATTTATTTAGTACATAAAAATATTGGCAAAGAGACAAACAAAAGGAATTTAAATAGAGAGAAATTTAATGAATATTTTTTAAATCCCAAGTTCCAAACTCCATTTGAATATGGCCTCTAAACAAAATAAAACCTTTATTATATAAAATGGCAACATCATGGTAATTAATTATTGCATCTTTCATTCATTTCAAATCTCTTGACTCTACTTAATTTTACTCTTCTTAAAAAACTTGCTGCGCATTGTCAAAAAATATTTTATTGTTTTTCAGTTTCTGTAAGAGATGCTTTTCTTTTAATGAGTGTATAATTATTGACACATAATGCCATTTAAATCCCTAATCAATGAAATATTTCAAAAAAGTTTTTCACTTGAGTCTTCAAAATAAGCTCCATCTCATAAAAATAATGCCCTGCAAAATACTGACTGCAGAACTAATGCATCATGTTCATAGACATATTAGTACATAATTGGGAAAGTTCCTTGAGTTTCTAGCTGCAATTAACCTCATATACATACAGAACTAGAAAACTCATTTTGATTCCTGAACATATACTGCATTTGGTGCCATTTTATAACATTTACCCTATGTATTTAAGAAGAGAGATTGTATACATTTTACACACTGTTTATTCAAATGGTCTGAGCACTAGTTAAACTTTTGTATAAATTACTATGAGTCCCTTTTTCCAAGCCTGGGGATATTCTCGTCTTCATATCATTTATGAAGTGAAAACAAACAAGTCATGATACCTGAATTAAAACAAAGCTTTAATTTATACCATAACCTGTGAGAGTAAAAATAAAGATATAAGTGAACAAATATTATCTACTTCAGAGCCATTTACTCAGGCTCATTCAAATTACCACATTTCCCTTATATTTATCATCTGAATCAATTAAATCTGCTCTTCAACACACACATGGGTAATATATTTCATCAAATCTAAGACACCATCAATCCTAACATTCATCATTATTTTATGTTCTATTTAGAAAGGGAAAATGCTGCTTATAAAATTATGATGCATCATCAAATTTAATCTAATGCCTCAATTTTTTAATGAATTCTGGTTTTAGAAATGGCAAAATATTTTAAACAAAACATGCATGGCATAGCAAGTAGAAGGCCCAAGGGTTCTCTATGACGTTCAGCATTCTTTACATTAGGTAGCACATTTTAAAATCTTTTTAAAATCTGTTAATCTGCAATACTTCAGGCAAGAGCACTTGCCTCGCATACATGAAGCCCTGGGTTTGATTCCCTAGCACCACATATATAGAAAACGGCCAGAAGTGGCGCTGTGGCTCACGTGGTAGAGTGCTGGCCTTGAGCATAAAGAAGCCAGGGACAGTGCTCAGGCCCTGAGTCCAAGGCCCAGGAATGGCAAAAAAAAAAAAAAAAAAAAAAAAAAGAAAGAGGGGGCTGGGGATATGGCCTAGTGGCAAGAGCGCTTGCAATACTTCATCCACTCTTCACACAGCTATGTCATAAGCTTTTCATTTAGGGGGGAAAATAAGGAATCAAGACAAGGAATGAAATATCAGCAATACCACTAGAACAATTAAACAACCTCCTTAAGACTTTTATCTCTAAAATAAGAATATTGTGGCATATGCCTTAATCTCAGCTACTCTGAAGGTACTGAAAGAATGTGGGAGTGTTGGAAGCTAACCCAGGGCAAAGTTAAGAGGAATAAGACTATCTTAACAACACAATATTTTTTTAAGGTCTGAAGTAGTGGTTAAATGGGCAGAGTATCTAGCATGCAAAAGACCCTAGGTTCAATCCTTAGTACCACAAAAATAATGACACTGAAATAATATAATATATAATGCCCATATGGTTCAAATGGACCAATTATAATCCATTAAATAAACATAATGAAATAAAATTAGATTTTGAAATCCACTTCACTTCCTAAAACTATTTTTTACTATTTCTTTTTATATTTCATACTTAGCCAAAAAATGTGTCAGCATTAAAATAATACTTAAAGCAAGGTGTAAATGCTAAACCCTGTAATCCTACCTACTCAAGAAACTGAGATCTACAGATGGAGATTGGAAGTTACTCTTGTTCCTGATCTTACTAAGATATTTTCTAGTATTTTATGTTGTATGATATTTGCTGTAGATTTTTCACATATTATTTGTCAATTTTTGGAAATTGTCCAATATTCTTGGCTTATTGGGAGTTTTATTATATATATAGGTGTTGAAATTTGTTAATATTTTTTGCATCTATAAAAGGATTCTCTTTCTCTATCGTGTGTGTGTGTGTGTGTGTGTGTGTGTGTGTGTGTGTGTGTGTGTGTGTGTATCTTGCCAGTCCTGGGGATGAAACCCACCATTTATGCCATAGATTCACTTCCAGCTCTTTTGGTGGTTAATTGGATGTAAGATACTCACAGACTTTGCTGCCCAGTTTGGCTTTGAACTGCAATCATCAAACCTCAGCCTCCTGAGTAATTAGGATTACAGCCTTGAGCAGCCTGTATGCATCTATTTGGCTGTTTTTTGTTTGTTTATTTGCTGTTCTTGTTGTTTAATAGTTTTACACATGCTGCTGAATGGATTATAATTGAATTTCAATTCTAATTTAACTAATTTAACAAAATTAGTTTTGAAGAACTGGATATATCTAATTCATCCATGGTGTGTAATTCTTTTTATACTTTGTTTCAAGCAATTTTTTAATACTACACTGATTTTTGCACCTATGCTCATGAGAGATATTGATCTACAGTTTCCTTTCTTGGAGTTATTTGGTTTTTGTGTGAGTGTGAGACTGGCCTCATAGAATGAGCCAAGAATTATTTATTTTGCTAATATCTTCTGAATTGTATTGGACAGGATTGGTAACATTTTTCTTTTTAAATGTTTTATAGAAATCATCTGATCCAGGTATATTCTGTATTGGAAAGTCTCTTCATTGAATCATGTAGGCTCATACTGATCACATAATTTCCAATTTTCAGGAAATTATTGTTTTTGTGGTTACAGAATGTTTATGGCATTATTTTCCCTTAATATCTATGAAATCTGTTCTGCTTTCAATAATTTGTTTCTTCCTTTGTTTCTTAGATAATAAGATATTTTCTCCATTTTTACCTAATATCTTGAGTTCCAGACCATTATGACTGAACATCTCCTAAGCATCTGTAGTTGAATATTTCATATGATATAGGTAAATAACTTTTCCAGTACTGAGCTCATTCTTTTTGCTGCCTTTCTATATTTTGGTTTCTCCAGGTTTTTTTTTTCTTACAAATAAACCCACTTTTTATTTGACTATTCAAAGGAAAAATAAATAGCTCTTCATTCTTGTTCCAACATGAAAATGCATCCATCTGGGATTATGGTAAACTGAGATTGTCTATATTCTTCTGATTTTCAACTTCCTCATATTTCTATCAAGATTATTGCTATAGGTATAGGTTAGTAGAAAAACGAGAAAGGAACTGTGGCCTATAACAGCTTGCAGATGGCAGGATAGTCTGATAAACCAAAACTTCCCTGGGAGATGACATCTGGTAAGTAGCTTCAGACAAATAAGAGAGTAACAACAGATGAATGAGGAAATGAGGATGAGACAGCAAATATTTGATGTCACAACCTTATAAGAAAAAAAAAAAAAAGAGGCCCAGCTCTACCAATAAGAAAGCCATTCAATTCTCATCATCTAACCAAAGGCCAAGTTCTGTTATAGAAATGGAAGAAGATGGCTAAGAAAAGGTAAACTTCCATCTTCCCTGGAGGCATGACATGTGCTCTCTCGGCCATATTTCTTTTCTAAGAAACTTTCCTGTCACCTTTACTTATCTTCCTATCTTGCCTGAATTATTTACTTGCCAGACTAAAGGACTGAGGCTGTTTAGCTACCCAGTAGTAGATCTGGTACATTGGCTAGAAAAATTGGGATTGTGTATGTCTTTTTATGACTTAGACTAATTAATAGTTATAATACATGACTTTTAAAATATTCTTCAATAGTTATATGTGACTCTTAAAATACTCTTCAACATGATCTACCTGAGTATTCTTTTAAACACTCCAATTCATATTTCATTCTAAGTAAGAAAACCTTTCAAAATATAAAGTGATCACTTAATTTTAAATGTTCAGTGGTTTGAACCACCTTTATGTCAGTCTAAAATCTTCAATCTGGCTTATAATGTTCTTTCTGATAGTCTTGAACCATACTCATGTAAATGAGAGGAAAAAATATTCCTAAAACATAAATGTGTGTACAAAAATTTGGTCTGTTTTCTAAAAAGCCTAGCATTGAAAAGAGAACTTTTTCCAAAATTTACTTAAATTTAATTTTTTTACTTTACTATTATGCAACTATGACAGTACATTTTATTTGCAACTATGCTACCTTATTGAAATTAGAGATTGCAAAATTACTATTTCTTAGCACAAATTGAGTTAGGAAAACTTGGTTATTTGCAACAGTCCCTTTTGCATAATAAACATTTATCTTAACCCAGTATTCGTTTTATTCAAAATACACATTCATTGATTTCTGAAACTCAACTAGACATAAACATGAGTTAGTGCCATGTTAGGGCATCAAAATTTCAGTTTTAACATTGATTTGTATAGTGTACTCTTTATGTTGTACCCTTAATTTGCACCACACTTTCAAATGTAAATATACAGCAGTTACTTTCTTCTACTGTATATTTGTAGCTAGGAAAGTGTAATAAATATAATTTTCATTGTACTGAGATCATCAGTTTATCTTAATTAACTACAGAAACAATTGTTTACAAGAAAATTAATTATTTCATTACTATAACAATTTTAATAGCTTATATTGGATTGTATAACTCAATGTTAAATCAAGAGATTTTAGAGATAGTAACCCCAAACCATTATCCAAATGCAAAATAACAAGTAAATATTATAGTATGGTAATGAAAGGATATTAGAAAATTAACCAAGAATATTATTTTAAGTCATAGTAATTAAATAGGTAAGCATATGTAAAACCTGATTGCTATTAGTTTACTACAAAAATGAGATAAAAGTTTTGCTATAAATTATATACCTTTACATATCTATAGAATTGGCTTGGATATTTTAAAATGTTTCAGTACAATGTAATAATGAATAAAAGGGCGACTAACCTTAAATCTTTTAAGTCATATCTCTTTCTAACTAAGTAAAGGAATAAGAATTTTAAAATTATTTTCTATATCCAAAGAGTCTATACAGTGGGTGAAGGAAGCCACAAAACAAACTATCAGAAAAAATGTACTAATAAGCTGATCCAAAAGTAAGCTGAGGATTTGAATGAAACACTTTTCAAGAGAAGCCTAAAAATGGCTAGCAGGCATATGAAAAATAGTTATGATCATTAATCAGGAAAATGTAAATTTAAACCAAAATGATATGCACTATCTCACATTTGTCAGGATGATACTTACCAAAAAAGTACACTAACACAAATGTTGCCAAGGATGTGAAGAAGTTGAATTCTTTAGACATGGGATCTGTGAATGCAAAATGTGGGGCTGCTCTAGGAAGTGGGAAGGAGCCGCCTCAAAATGTCCCACTGTTTACAACATCTAGATGTGGAAGAAAATGAAATGTCCACTCAGATTAAAGAATTAAGAAAATGAAGTCTATACACAAGCAATGGAACGCTCTGCTCCCTACACAAAGAAGGAAAGTGGAAATGTAACTTGGATGAACCTAGATGATTCTATGCTAAGTGAAGTAAGCCAATCAGATAAAGAGAGATGCACAATCCTACTTACCTAAAATATGTGAAACAGTAAAATTCATAAATCAGAGTGTAATGTTTGTTCACTGTCAAAAGTTATTCATTAAGACTAAAATCTAGAAAAATACTTAATAAAGCCAGAAACACGCTGGCAATTAGCAGCTGTATGAGAGAGACTTTATGAATTTGGGTGTTAGATGCTAATTAATAGAGTAATTTATTACAGAGTAACAGCTTAGTTGTTCAGTACTGCAAAAGAAAATATCGAAATATGGTAGACAAAAATACCAGAAAGAAGGAAAGAAAGGAAAGGAGGGAGTGGGGAGGGATAGAGAGGAAAGAAGGAGAGACAGAGAAAGAGAGACAGTGGAAGGAAGGAAGGAAGGAAGGAAGGAAGGAAGGAAGGAAGGAAGGAAGGAAGGAAGGAAGGAAGGAAGGAAGGAAGGAAGGGACTCTAGAGATGCTGAACAAGTTTACACTCCCACCAAAAGTGGAGTAGGGTTCCCTTTGGCCACATCCCCACCATCATCTGTTGTAGTTTTCTTGATGATGGACATTCTTAGTGGGATGAGGTGGAATCTCAATGTTGTTTTGATTTGTATTTCTTCTATGGGCAATGATCTGAGCACTTCTTCATGTGGCTCTTGACAGTTCTCATTTCCTCTTCAGAGATGATTTTCTTTGTCATTAGTCCATTTATTAAGGGATCAGTTGTTTCTTTGAGGATTTGTTTTGGGGGAACTTAATTTTTTTTAGTTCCAAGTATATTTTACATATGAGCCCCTTGTCTGTTGTATGGCCAACAAAGATCTTCTCCCATTCTGAAGTTCTTCTATTTATCTTGCAAGTTCAACCACTCTGGAAACAGTGCGGACGTTCCTCAAAAGGCTAAACATAGAGCTTCCCATTTTGGGCATTTACACAAAGGATTACAAGCAAGACCACACTAAAGCTACCAGCACAACCATGTTTATCACAAATCAATTTGTCACACTAAAACATGGAACCAACACAGATGCCCCTCAGCAGATGAATGGATCAAGAAAATACAGTACATATACACAATGGAATTCTATGCTTTTCTCAGAAAAAATGACACTGCCCCATTAGTAAGGAAATGGAAGGACTTGGAAAAACATCATACTAAGTAAAATGAGCCAGACCCAAAGAAACATAAATTCCATGGTATTCTTCGTTGATAATAATTAGTGCATGTCTAGGATAGTCCTGGCAGAAGATCACAATAGCTCAATAGCTATGCACACATGAACACATAAGATGATGCTAAACAAAATGAGATCCAAGTTATGGATCCAAGTTATGGTTTATCATTGTTGTTATTGTTGTTGTTTTCAATGTACCATGTAAAATTATGCCTTCTCTTTTGTCTTTCTTTCCCATGATTTTACTCCTGATGTAACTGTAACTGATTTTGGTACCGTGGGTATTGTACATACATTTATCAGAACTAGGGAAGGGAAGGGGAACATCCAAATGGAGAGACAAAAGAATAAAAGGTGAACCAATGCCACAGCAATACCTACAAGACAATATGTTGTAAATCAATTGTACATCTCGGCAGGGGAGGGAATCAGGGAGGGATGGAAGTGGGAGAAAAATGAGCAAAGAGGTAACAAGTTTGATAAGAAATGTACTCACTGCCTTGCATATGAAACTGTAACCCCTTTGTATGTCACTTTGACAACAAATAAATAAATAAATAAATAAATAAAATAAAAGAATTCTAGATACAGATGCTGAATTAAAAGTTTTTAATAACAATTTAATGACAATTATTTAATAGCAATATGCTAATATGTACCTTAAATGTTGCTAATGTCAATGCCACATTAGTAAAATATTATAATATGTCAGAGACCACATGTACACACAAGAAGACAGGTGTACACAAAGATATACATTGCAAAAAAATTCATATTGTTCACAGTTTTGAACCACAACACTAGTAGAAAATAATAGCATCTAGTAGCATCTTAAAGACAATCAAAGTAATTGGAAAATTGAAATAAATAAACAATAATTCGCAAATTTTATAGAGGGCTCAAACAAGATACCTAACATATTTGAGAATATATTTTATAATACAGTAATCCTTTACACCTATAGACTGAGGAAATGATTTAAGAACTGATTAATGAAAATTATGGGGCAAAAATTTAACCATATTTTAATGCTCTGCATCTGAATAGTAAATGAAAAATAAATACTGACTATACACATTAGGAATGCAGCATGACAATTATGCAAATAGATGACAAAGGCAAGTAAAAATATTAAAACACCATTTAATTTTATTAAAATATAATTCAATTTCAACTCAAAATATAAAACTTTCATTATGTGGATGACCACTTATAAAATATTTAAATTGTTTTAAGTAGAAATACAACTCAAACTTGATTAGTCTGTAGCCATTCGGATAAAAAAATAGAGACATTTCCTATTATAAATGAAGAATTTTAAAAGAACTTATGCTACTTGAGAAAGCTTTCCAAAATATACATAAGGCTACTATGACTTACTATAAGTGTTTAGATTTTAATTGAGATTAAATTCATACACAGTTATAATCAACATTTTAAACTACACCATCATGTGAATCATCATCTACCCATCACTCACTAGAAATGGAGTTACAGATATTGGGTCACCAACTAACTTTAATTTCAAATTATCACTTTTTATATTGGCTTTTTAAAAACTTTTAAATATCTTCAGCTTTTGACATGGATGCTAAGGACATCTGGACATCTGTTACGTACATGAAACCTGCTGCTGTCCACACCATATGCTGTGTTCTATGCTAAGGTTATGATCACTGATCACAAGTGGAACTAGTCTGCTTCTTTTGCTTCTATGCTCAGAAAGAAAATACACTAAGGATACATAAATACATGCTATATAAGTGAATAACAAAAATGAATTTTTCATCATATAAACCTTATTTTCGTTTAGCACTCCAAATCTATCAATTTATTTTTTCTTATGTATTGCCAATTTTTGAGGTATAATGCCCATAGCATAAAGTTTATATATTCAGATTTTACTGCCCAGCAGTTTTCATCATTTTCTCAGCATTATATAGCTGTCATCATAATCAAATTTAGAATATATTTGCCACCACCCAAACCCCTTATAGTCTCTTTCTCCAGCTCTACCAGAACTCCTCAATGGCTAATGAATTTTCTATTGCTATAAATGAGTATCTTGCATAAAATTCATACAATGTGTGGCCTTTAGAAGAAAGCTATTTATAGGCTTTTAGCATCTTGGTTGTATGATTTTAAAGCAGGTCTTAGGAAGTAGAGAGGTGTTTGAGCATAGGTAGAATTTATTTCAATTGGTGACTGTCCCAGTAAGAAATCCTTGAAGCAAGTCTTGAAGAACAAGCTGTTAGTTTTGATAAGGAAACTAGCTGTTTCACAGTATTTCTTGAAGGAGCAAGTATTTCCTGGAAAATGCAGCTATGGCATTTTCCTTAGTACCACGAGTATTTAACAAGAGATGAGGAATTATCTTGGGTTGAATATACAATCACATGTAGTTTTTGTTTCTTTTTAATTCTTTGCGGGGGGAAGGATTTAGAAAAGTGCTTTTCTTTTTCTTTTTTATTGTAAAGGTGATGGAAGAGGAGTTACAATTATATAGTAAGGTAGTGAGTACATTTCTTGTCAAACTTGCTACTTCTTCCCTCATTTTCTCCCACCTTCTCTAAATTCTTTTCCATTACAAAATATATATTTAAATGTTTGCCTTTTTATATATTTAAATGTTTTGCTTTATTATATTAATTAGCACCTTCATGTAAACACTGACTTGCAGCTTGTAATTTATGAAACAGATATCTCCTCATTTTAGAGAAAGTATTTCTAATATTTCTTCTCTCTGCTCATGGTAGCATATAGAATTTCTATAATTTACCAGTTTCCTAACCTATTACATTTTTATCTTCACTTTAATCATTATTATTATTAACTCATGACTACCAGTATATTATTACTTAGCATCTTCTAAACAATTCGATATTCATTATATACTTAGTCTTCTTACTGTAATTTTTAAGGCTTATACTTAATTTCTTAGGAATATATACATATATATACTTATCTAGACATATATATATATACCTATCTAGATATATATACCTATCTAAATATACATATATATACCGATTTACCCTATGTAGCTATCCTATCTCTCTCTGTCTCTGTCTCTGTTTCGGTCTCTGCCTCTGCCTCTGTCTCTGTCTCTCTCTCCACACACACACACACACACACACACACACACACACACACATTAGGCCATATATCTACAAATGGAAATAGTTTTGTTTCCATTTCTATCTAGGTGATCATTCCTTCCATTTGCTTCTTTTAATAGTTTTGTGAGGCTGGATTCAAACAATTAAGTATTTGTTAATCTTGTTTTCCTTCCTTTCTTCATTTTTTCCTTCTTTCCTTCCTTCCCTCCATCTTTCTTTCCCTAAGTAGAATTTTCAATAATCTGGTGTGGAGTAGAAACTGTGGATCTTTATCTTCTTTCTGATCTTAAGGGGAAACATTTTAGTAGTTAACAATAAGTATGGCTGTTGGTTGCATAAACAACTTCTCTGAAGTTGACACGTACCCTGCATTCCTAGTTTGCAGAATATCTCTTAAATGTAACTGTGTTGGATTTTTTGAAGCATTTGTCTGTATCTTACTGAAAGGATTCTGTGCTATTTTTCCATTTATTCCGTAAGGTGAATTATTTTAACTTAATTTCATATACTGAGGTAAGCTTGCATTATAGGAAGGTATCTGTCTCTGTGTGTTATAAGTTCAATTTGATAGTGTTTTTCTTGTGTTTTTTTCTCGTATTGTTTTTTGAAGACAAATACGTGTCAGAAAGTTTTCCTTCTTAAGAGAAGTTTTATAATACTGGATTCATAAATGAAGTATTTTCTCACCTCTTTCTTGGAAGAATTTATGTAGGATTGGTATAAATTCTATAAATATTTCAAGGACTGATTATTCAAGCCATCTAATCCTATATTATTCTTTATGGACAAATATAGCATAATTCCTTTAGTTGTTCTAGGTCTATTCAGAGTTTATACTTCCTATAAGTTTTAATAGTTTGGAGCTTTCAAGAAGTGTGCCTCTTTCGTATAACTAAGATTGTTCTTGAACATGCAGTGTTCATAATATTTTTCATAATGCATTATTTCTGTAAAGAAAGCAAATACATCCTTTGTTACTGTTGATACTTATCATTTAAGATGTATTTTTTCTTATTCAGTGTAGCTAAAACATTTGCCAGTTTTGTGGATCATTTCAAATAACCAATTTTGCTTTGTTCACTTTCTCTATTGCTTATCATATTGTTTTCCAGTCAATGACTGATATAAGAAAAAAACTTTAAATTCAAACTTACATAGTGTGGTATCTCAGTTTTCCATTTCATGTTGACCCTCATTTCTGGTCCTATCTCTAGCCTCGAGCTATAGAATGCTGTCTTCTGAGTCCTGACCACAGCTGAAGAAGATCTCTGCCCCTAATGATCTTTGAGGTTCTGAAAATCACCACCTGTGCATGGTTCTGACTTATATAAACCCTATCCCAGCTTGGTTGGATAAGAAATGTACTTACTGCCTTATGTATAAAGCTGTAACCCCTCTATACATCACTTTGACAATAAATAAATAGATAGGCAGACAGACAGATAGGTAAATAAATAAATGAACCCACCCTATCCCATTGGAGGTCACTGCTGTTCTTGGTCCTCTCAGGACAAGACAGTCACCTGCCAGCCCCGCCCAAAAAAACACTCCCTCATCACCCTAAATTGTGCCTCCATAGATTTTCTCAACTCCAGGGACACTATAATAGCTGAAGAATAATCTGAAGACAAGAGGGGAGAAAATGGCTATGAACCAGCCTGGAAGAAGAGCCTGGAACAGACCCTTCTCTCACTGCCCTCAAAAGGAACCAACCCTGATGACTTGGACTTACTTGTATTTGGACTTACTGCCTCTAGAACTGAGAAACATCCAGTGGCAGGACACATGGAGACAAGCTGTCTGTGGGGTCCAAGGAAACATCTGGCAGGCCAAAGCATGGCAATTATGTAGGAACAAGACTTTAAAGCTCTATCTCGCTTTTTTCCTTCAGTACTGGGAGTATGAGCTTGTTTTTTGTTTTGTTTTTTGTTTTCAGTGTAGAGCAGAAGAATCTCAAGAAAATTAAAATACTACTACTGCTTTCATCAATTATATAGGGATTTTTCTTGAACATCTCCCTATAAGTCTACAGTAATTTATCTGAGTTATCAATATGAACTGAGTAAACAAATGAAGGAATGGACATGTAGTGCTCTTGTTAAAAGCATGTGTGGCAAATGTGCAAAATGATCACATGCTCCCTTGTCAGACAAAAGGAAAGACAATTCAACACTGTTATCAGCATGGCACACTCCTAATTCTTGTAACAACTCAAGACAGAACTTCCCAGAGCTAAGCAGTATTTGGGGGACTGATATCAAAATTAGGTTTGGAGTAGAAAATGCAAGTGATTTAATTTTAGTAAGGATGACACAAATGGACTCTCAGATGAAAGAGATGTTTTTCACTAAGTCCTAAATCATAAGTATCCAATGCCAAAGAAGCAAGAGAGAAAATAACAAATTGAAGAATAGCACATTCAGCGCTCTTCTTTTCCTGCTGTGTAAAAGAATGGAATAATCTTAAGAATTCTCCTTCCATCTAAGAGAATGCGATCAACTTAAAACTACTAAAGAAAGAGAGCAAATGGATAGAGATAAAAATAAAGCCCAGGAAGACATAGTTTGCAGGCCTTATGGTCTTTTCGTAGGCCATTTAAAGGATTTTGGATTTGCTGATGAAATCAATGGAGGGCCACTGTGTGTGTTTAATGAGAGAATCAATAAATGCCCAATTGTACTTGTAAATGAGCAGCTTCACTGAACTATGAAACATAATGGACAACAGAAGATTCTGGTAAGAGTCTAGGGGGTATAGGAAAGGCCAGGGCAGGAAGGAATGCTGATCTATTGAGACAAGGAGAAATGGGTTTTTTAGAGAAACTGCAGTTGTTTATTGCCAGGATTCACGATTCGTTAAAGAGAGGTAAAAAGAGTAGCAGAGAAAATAAGGATGACACACCACCCTAATTCCTAATCTTCAGTGGATTACATTTGCTAGCCCTCCTCAGTCATTCTTTATCAATCCTCCATTCTTTTCCCTGTATGGAAGAATTCTCAGGCCATGAGTGCTAAAGTTTTGGAACATGACTTTCAACAAAACCAATGCTCCTAAGGTAAATTGTTATAACAACCACAAATAGCCTGAGTCTACATGCATGCTAGCTCTGCCCATCCTCAGTATCCATTCAACATATGTAAAAACCGAGGCATTAATACTTAGTTTGCCAAGGTTTGCATAGGAAATAAGTAGCAAAGATAAAATAATGCAATGAGAATATATGCAAATGTGCAATTAATTTGTAAATTCATCTGTATATGTGTGAATATACATGGTTAGTAATCCTAATGAGCAATGGAGAGAGTAATATGTTCAACTTTACTAGTGGAAAAGTACTTTTTGTCCTTTTAAACTAATTTATGTTTAAATCATACTATATAATCGAACTATTGCAATTTTTGGTGGGCAATTTATAATCTGTAATGTCCTTTCAGGGCCAAAGCTTCTTCATCTTCTCAGCAGGACAGACTATTCTTTTCTCACACATACACACACAAATTGTATTATTGTGCTTCGATGCAGATTCTCAGAGGGGAGCAGCAGAAAAGAAATGCTGCTACTTATTTCATTAAATGTAATAAAGCACTGTGAATATTTCATCTGAAATATCCCCTTCCTCGTTTCAATTAACTATACTATTCTAGATGTCAAGAATCTGACTCAGTTACTAATTCTGATTCAAACACAAAGGAGCATGTGTAGAGGCCTCTAAATCCTTGAACTTGGACCTGGCACAAGAATCAAATACCTAATTACCTTCAAATTCATATCTACCGTAGTGAGCAGGTGTTGGGGAAAATTGATGGCACTTACTCAAGGTCATTCATAGACCAGTGTAACACTTGCTGCCTTAGAGGGCCTTTGCTAACCAAACTTATTTGCCATCTCAAGTGTTCCTAGTCAGAGCTCTCTGAAAGTTCTCTTGCACAGCACTTTTCACTGTAGCTGATTGTCTATCTTCACATAATGACCTTGTAGAACAGACAGCTTTTCTGCAAGGTCATTGTTCTGTTTCCTGGCAATAGCCCCAGACCTTCATTCACAGATGGACACTCCACACTTTGAATTCCAGATTACTATGTGTGACCTTTTGTTAAGAAAACACAAACTGACCCATAGAGAAAATGAAAACAAGACTCTAAATGACAAGTTATAGTCCTTCAATTAGTTTTCTCCAGGCCGATAATAACAACATGCCTCTGAAAAATACCAGAAAAAAATATTTGGAAGCACAGTGCCTTAGTCCTGGGTCCTCTCACCACAGAGTCAACGTACATCAAGGTCTTCTCTAAAATCACCAGATCCATTCATACTTCTGAATCTACCTATATGATTTTAATTTGTTTTTACCCCCATGACTCAAATTGTAGTTGAAATCTTATTCTCTGCAATGTATCTACAGACTAGTCCTCTACCTCCAATTAGCAGTTTCTTTCCTTCTCACATCCACAAGTAATTTCCCATCTCTGTACTTCTCTTTCCACCAAGAAAAATTTGTTCACTAGTGTATATTTTCTATTCTTTTCCACTAGATGAAAAAATCTTTAACTAAGGGTTATCATTTTAACTTATGTCTTATAATCCATTAGTTTTGTCAACATCTAGAAATAGTGAATAAAACATTCAAATTCAATTGTAAATGTTGAGGCATCAGCTTGGCAGGTCCTGAGAGACCGCCCCTTTCTCCCGCCCTGGGGCTTCGTGGCTGTTGGCCACCCTTACCCCCTTCCAGGTCAGAAGCGGAAGAGGCCCAAACTAGCCCCGCCTCTCATCTCCAAGCACATGTCTCAAAATTGTGCTGGGCAGGGGTGGGCGGTCCTGTAGACTGTGATCTCTGCCTCTGGGGGAAGTTCCATGACATCACTGTGATGGACAGCTCATCAGCCTATTGCTAGTATCCAGTTAGTCCCTCCCCTTCCTGCCGCCATTACTGTCATATAAACCCCTCCCCTGAGTAAAAGGACGGAAGTTCCAGAAGTTTGCCCCGAGCCACCGAGATGCCTGCGTGCCCTGTATCCTTCATTTCAGGAGCAGGAGGGGCCGTTCTCGTGTCTCCACACCGCCAAGGTTTGCACATTGGGCCGCACTCCAGCTTTCCGCCTGGCGGGACGGGGCAGAACACACACGAGGGTGAAAGGGTTCCCGACAGTAAAGACCCAATACAAATAAACATACTAAGCTTCATGTAAAATATTTTTAAAGTTCCTGATTATTAGAAACTAATAAAGCAGATACAAATACCAATAAAATAGATGGATGTGGTAATAAGCAATGCAGTTATTTATTTTGGTCCTTAGTCTCCATTTAGAACCATTTGGCTGATCAAACTTGAAGCATTTTTCTGCATTTGAATTATAAAACTACAATTATAAAACTACTGGACATTTCCTCTTTCAAAATAGTTTACAATTTGTTATTAGCAGGAATTTTAATAAAAGTGTACATAAAATAAATAATTGAATTAAATTCTTCACTCTGTAAATTGCCTTAATCTTATTACTTTACTTTTTCAATAAGGAGTTAACTGACTTTCTTACAATCACTTGTCTAATTCTCATGCCAAATCACCAAAAGTTTAAATATTGAAATTGCTTGAATAGATTCAAATATCTCAGTTCACTGAAGCTCCACAGTAAATGTTGTGTGACAAAATCCTGTCCCTGCATGTAAAACATTTGATCTTATTAGCAAACAGGTCTTTCTAAGCGTTGAGGAAAGAAACAATATTGCAACCACCAGTTCCAATCAAAATGTAGAGACTCAAGCATTCAGCTAAATGATTACATATAGTTAAACTAAGTTGTTGTTTTTTAAAAAATAGTCAGGTCCAAAATATTTACCCTCTAAAGTTTCATCACCCTTGCCACTTCCTACTTAAAGCAGCTTCCCACAGTTGGTATCCAAGCTGCTCCTTTATATCATGAAGGCAAGGGGAAGGAGATAAAGCTATTCTTTGAAGTAACAAGGCACCTCCTCTGTTTTCTTCCATGAGATTAGGGACACGTTTCTAAAGAAGCCAAACAGCCCAGTTTTCAACATTTACACTAACAAGTATCTGGCGTTTGCACGTTTAAAAGAGGGAATTAAGATTTTACTGTACCTGCTGTTTTCCCCTCAGTAGCAGCACAGATAAAGTCACTAGTTTAGAACTATATGGGGCAAAAAAAAAAAATGTGATGTGTTTATTCCCAATGACTTTTTAAAAGTCATATTAGATTTTAAAATGGCTTGGAAAATTGTAGTTGGTCAATAAGCTGTCTTAGAGAAAAACAGCAGAATACTGTTTATAAGTCATTTCTGTATCTCATCTGAGTACCCTGGATACTGTATATACTAGTATTAGAACTAGGGAAGTGAAAGGGAATATCAAAATCGAGAGAAAAAGGATTAAAAAGACAACTCCAAAAGCAATACTTGCAAAACCATTTGGTGTAAATCAACTGAACAACTCATGGAGGGAGAGGAAAAGGGGGAGGGGGAAGTGAGGGACGAGGTAACAAATAGTACAAGAAATGTACCCAAAGCCTTACATATGAAACTGTAACCCCTCTGTACATCACTTTGACAATAATTATTATTAAGAAAAAAAACAAAAAAAATGCTTTCAGTTCAATGTGCTCCAACTACACTTAAGATGTAAATCACACCATTACTTGATGGTACTGTGAAGCCTACCTTAGTCAGAGAAGTGGTATTATGAGCTAAATCCAATAGTCACAGAAAAACTGAAGATGAGTGCTCTAAAATGTCTTCCTAAGTGGGGACACCTTAAAGGAATTCAGTGTCAGCAAAGAGACTTCAGTAGGAAAATCCATCAATGCAGACTCTTTAAAATTTATTTATTTATTGTCCAAGTAGCGTACAGAGGGGTTACAGTTCCATACGTAAGGCAGTGAGTACATTTCTTATCAAACTTGTTACCTCCTCCTTCATTTTTCTCCCACTTTCTCCCCTCCCGGGTTCCCTCTCCACCCCATCTCGAGTTGTACAGATGATTTACAGCACATTGTCTTGTAAGTATTGCTGTTGCATTGGTTAGTCTCTTACCCATTGTCTCTCCATTTTGGTGTTCCCCTTTCCTAGTTCCAATAAACATACATACAATACCCAGGGACAATCATGAATAAAATTTAACAGTATTGAACATATTGACACACAATATGTCTCATTCAATAAACAGCAAAGTAGTTTTGATGTTTCATAACTAAACTATAATAATAAAATCAAGCATTCTCCATTATTTTCAACACATTCACATTAAGCAAAGGAAAACAGCTCTAAAACTGACAAGTTTCTTAGCCCCTGACATAGAGACTTGCATTTGTTTGACAAGTGCTTCAGATCTTTAGAAAGGTCAAACTTCTAGTCAATCACATGAAGCTACACTAAATATAACAATTATGTCTAGGTTTCAGGGCTCTTAAATTTCTAGAGCAGCTTTCTCTCACCAGCCTTTGACTCTTATTTTACTACTTAATATAATATATTTTTAGAACATTACATTCAGTATACACTATGTGGGAAATGAACTATGTAACTTGTGGGCAGGAAAAGAAGAGGAAAGCTGAGGGACAGAAAAGGAAGGGGTGATATTGTCCAAAAAGAATTGTACTTATTATCTGACTTATGAAATGGTAGCCCCTCTGCACACCTTAATAATAACAATAAAATTATATTTGAAAAAATATCGTGAAAAGCATGGTTGCCTTCTCTGTCTTTCAACAGAAACCAATACCACATTGTTATTCTATCACAAGGCAGGGATGGCCCCTCCTCCCATCAGTCATCCCTTTTCCCAAAAGGGGCCACCTTTTATGACTGAAGACAAATGAAATTCACCTTGCTGTCCCCAGTGTCCCGCATGGTTCATCCCATGAGAATTTACTAAGGACTTTAAGTAGGGAAAGGGCAACGATGTATGTGCTTAAAGCCTTCCTGTCTTCAGTTTCTACCTCAGCCATTTGCACAGATGACTAAATTCAGATATGCATATTTTTCTAAGATATTAGAAAAAATCATATGCATTCTGTTAACTAGAGAAAAAACTTCCATGTGTTTACAATTACCCATTCCCATTCTCCATTTACCATTACCTTTACAACTACCTCCCAAATTCTAAATTAACTACCCTCCCACAGAAGACCTTACTTATTGATTTATAAATTTAACTTTTACATCTTGAGAAGGAACAAATGATTAGTGCCCCCTACTGATCTCCACAATAGTTTAACTCTCTTTTGCATAACAAAGATTAAAAAGTGAACATTGAGGGCTGGGGATATAGCCTAGTGGCAAGAGTGCCTGCCTCGGATACACGAGGCCCTAGGTTCGATTCCCCAGCACCACATATACAGGAAACGGCCAGAAGCGGCGCTGTGGCTCAAGTGGCAGAGTGCTAGCCTTGAGCGGGAAGAAGCCAGGGACAGTGCGCAGGCCCTGAGTCCAAGGCCCAGGACTGGCAAAAAAAAAAAAAAAAAAAAAGTGAACATTGATATCATTTACTCTTTTTTACCTAAATTGCTGATTGATGGTCCTGATTCTATGCTAACTTCTAACTGTGATATTCTTGTACGAAAAAATACTACAATAATTCCAGTAAAAAGAGAAATGAACTCTGAGCTATGTGCATATTAAACCACCATAACACATATATTAAAAATAAACTGACTTTACAAAGCATGATCTTCTTTATTAATATGAATACAAAAGTACTTGCATCCAAATTAAATTTTTTTTTTACTTTTAAGTTCTTTCATTGTCATATGCGTAGAAGCAAATGTCTAGAAGGGAAAACTTAAATACCAAACATTCAGTCCCAACTCTCAATCTAAGTTTGTATACAAGGTCTTATGATGTGATTTTCTGAATGATTGTTGTTTTATAAAGTACTGGAGAAATTATTTAAAAGAAGAGGATCTAGTTTATATGTGGACTATGAACTATGAATTAGTTAAATTGGTTGTGATTCTTACTCTGAGTTCTAGGTAGGCAGTATTTTTTAAAATGTCCGTTGTTTTAGTAATATTTTATCAAGGAATGATATATTCAAGAGCCAGGGCTATGGGCTGGGGATACGGCCTAGTGGCAAGAGTGCTTGCCTTGTATACATGAGGCCCTGGGTTCAATTCCCCAGCACCATATATACAGAAAACGGCCAGAAGTGGTGCTGTGGCTCAAGTGGCAGAGTGCTAGCCTTGAGCAAAAAAAAGAAGCCAGAGACAGTGCTCAGGCCCTGAGTCCAAGCCCCAGGACTGGCCAAAAAAAAAAAAAAAAAAAAAAAAAAGAGCCAGGGCTAAAAATTCCAGGTATACCTAAGTGACAAATCCAAATCAAAATAACTATTAGAACTAATGCTAATTATTCAGAATCAAAATTTCTTTGCACATTGCCTTGGAAAAACAAATGAACCTGTATTATTTGTAAAAATACTATCTTGAAATAACAAATGAAGATACAGATTTTGCTAGTTAATGATACCAAATCTTAACATTGTTTTCTAACTATTGGTTACCCAACAATGACCACTCACTCCCATATCCTATTTTCCTGTGATATTGTTTAGATCCTGGAAATTGGAAAAAAAATAGCTAACCTTGACATTTCATCTTCCCATACCAACAGCTTGGTGGTTCAAGAATATTTAGTCCTTAATAAATTGCCTTGAAATTTACTTTGTGCTAGAAAGCCTTGTGCTAACTCCAAAGACTTTCTTGTGGTATATCAAATTCTTAGGATTATTCTTCTCAATTATTGAAGATATTAAGTACTAAAATGGATGTTTCCATCAGAAAATTGTCATGTTTTCCATAAAGGAAATAATATTAATAACTGTTTGGTGAAATAGTCATGAAACTTGCAGGTTTGGGTGGAAGTCTAAATACTTCTGCAAAAGAGTATTGCAGTTTCAGGAAAGAGCAGCAAGAAGATCCATTTGTATGTGTAGCACCCCACAATTGTATCTGTTTGTGCCTCGAGCATCCCTCAGTCAAGGCCCTGCACTTCTTATGAGAACATGGAGCCTGTGTATTGTCCATAGAGGAGGCTCAATATTTTACTACAAATCATTTAATAAATATCTGTTCTTAATTAAAAAAATAAGCTGAAACAGCATCAATGATTGAATTTCAGGGCACACAATGTGCTCATTTTACTACATATCTATAAAAATTACAAAGATAATTATCCAACGAAGTGTAAATCAGGAAATTATCAAAATATTCAAATCTGCACCTCTGATAATAGGAGACGAATGTTCCTGGTAGGAACAAAAATAAGTTTTGCTGGTCCTAATACATACAATTAGCTCCCAAAATTATATGTAACTTAACAAATGGCACATTGTCTAAGTGAGATTTCAATATTGAGAACCAAAAATATGTATACTCATTAAGTCATATATAATATTAGTATATAACCAACACCACTTGAGATTTTTATTTATTGCACAAAACACTAACCCAAGACACCTAAGAAAGGAATTTTCACTCTCAGTACGATATTTTGGAAAAATACTTCTTGCAAAAAAAGCTAAACCCCTTTAGAACTGCGGACTCTCATTTTCATATAAAAGATTCACAGTTACTTTGGATATAGAACATGCTGTAAACATTACAGGGAAGGGAAAAGGATGTAAAATCAAGAGATATTTTCCATAAATATTAATAAATATCTCTCTAACATTCAATGTACTATGCTACCAGAACTTCAATGCCTACATTTGCATACCTGACTTGACTTTGACAGCAATAATAAAATTTCATCTTTCATCAGTAAGAAGAGAATTTTTTTAAAGATGAGTATGTGATAGACTCGTATATACTTCCAACTTTTCCCATTATTTAAGGAAAATGAGAGTGAGTAATTGACTAAGAAAATAAATTCTACTCTAAGCATAAGACCCCTGTTATGGAAAGACTTGGAGAAGGATGAATAACTGTCTCTTTTCTACACATGGAGTGGTCCTCAGCCTCTCTGAGCCAAAGGCAAAGTTTATTTACTGAATCAGCTGGAAAAATCTCTCAACTAACTCCTATCTGGTTTAGCCCAGGAGGAGGAAATGCTGAAAGCAGGTGAAATATCTTAAGGAAAACAAGAGCTTATTAAGCTCTATATTAAAAGAATTAATAATATTCTCTGACATACTTATCACATTAATTGGATGTTATTTCTTCTTGGAAAATAAAGTAGTCTACATTAATGGTAGTTCATCCGGTTTTATAGGGTACAATAAAATTTTATTCATTCCTTAGAACTATGAAGCTTGTTAAGATAGTTTTGGGAAGAGGAGACAAAATGAGAGAGATTGATGAAGAGATGGCCCTGATGGATGTGAAATACATATAACACCATGGGCCTGTTATATAACACCAATGAGTCCTGTTGTCCCACTTGACACTAACAACAATTATGGGAAAAAGAGGTTTTATTTAAAAGAAACATCTGAAATGATCTAATCTATTTTTTAATGTCATAGCTAAGTATTTTCTTTTGTTGAAATAAGATTTTGATAGGTTATGTTTAGCTGTAATCACATTATTGAACCAAAATAGATTACCACACTGAACTGAGTGCTAACATTCTTAACATCCTTTTCTAGAATGTAGCTTTTGTGAGAAATTCAAATGCAGGGCATCAGACACAGCACAGAAAACTAGCAGTCTCAAAATAACAAGTTTCTAATCACAACTCTAAATCTCACGTGGTATTAAGATAGCTGGCTCTCAGTTTTCTAAGAAGATATTGGTGGCTAAAGAAATGATGTGAGTTTTAAAGAATCTTTAAATTTTTATATCTCTATAACTGCTCATTTTACAGACTTCGATAATTTCAAAGAATAACTGTTTGTAGTTTTCTTTGATCCTAAAACAATGTTTATATTAATTTTAGTATTTTATTATGGTCAAAAATAGAATAATCCAGATTTCCAACAATAAAAGCTTTTGTGATTTATCTTTTCAAATAAATTCTATTTAACTTGGCCTAAAGTTGTTCTCCAAACCTTTCTTGAAATTGATTGTCATCATTATCCGTTAGTTAAAAACATTGTATGTATTTAAGCTATATAATATGATGGTTTGATATACATACACACTATGAAATTATTACTGTAGTGAAACTAATTAATATATTGTTACTTCACCTAATTACATATGCATGCTTGTATAATGAGACCAATTAAGACCCAGTCTCTCAGAAAATGTCAAATATGCAAAATACAATTATTGACTACAGTCACCATACAGAACATTATTGTCTCTAAAACTTACTCATCCTTTGTAATAAAACTTTGAAATTATCCCACATTTCAAAGCCCACTACTCCTCACTAGCTGTTCGGATTCTCTTTTATGCTTCTCCGAGTTTGACCTTTTAGGTTCTGCATAAAGAGCGATCATTCAACATTTTTTCTTCTGTGCCTGGCTTATTTCATTTATCTTAATGTCTTCCAAGATAACCTATGTTGCTGAATATCGCCAAATTTCTTCTTTTTATTTGGCTGAGTAATACTTCTGCATATACATCATATTTTCTTTATCTGCCATTAGCTAACAGATAAGTCATTAGTTGGCTACTGTAAATAGCACCACAACTAACATAAATACAAGTCTGTCAACAGTGTGCAAGGATTCTTTTCCATATCTGCACCAAGACTTTTTAAATCTCTTGTTCCTTTGACAGTAGCCATTCTTCACTCTGTGATTCTTCTTTTACATTATCTTATGTCAAATAGATTGTCATGTCATCAACAAAATAAGTCTATGCTATAGGAAAAAAATGTGCTTGACTTACAGGTGAAAGGACACAAGTTTTAAAATGTTAAAACTCATTTTAAAGACACAAGTATGTCTGAAGCACTCTCTGGTGGTAAGAAATAAAATTTTACTTCAGCAGGAAAGGACAAGGAGCAACATTTCTATCCATCTAAAGTGGCTCTTGCATTTAATTAAGCTGTCCCTTTAAAGAGGCACTCTAAATAGTCTTTAGCACATCCTTATATTTCTGTCTTGCGCTCCAGGACTTCCCTCAATTTCAGTTTGTAGGACAACATCAAATATTGTGGACCTAATAAAACAACTGGAGAAACCACACCAGATTCTCATAGAGGATGATCATGTTTTACATTAACATTTCTGGATTTCAGTTCTTATGAAACAATGCCAACTTGTTACTAGAAACCATACCTCTTTTGCTTATCCTGTGAAGACTAAAAGAGAGATTACAGGGCAGGTATTAAGTTCAGACAAGTGGAGTGGTCCTCATATGAAAAAGTATTACTTAATTATCACAGGCTCTTATTTCAAACCTGCACATATATATCGATTTGAATGCATGTTTCACTATACAGTGTTAGTACTGGAATTTGAAATTATATCATTAAAAACAATTTAAATACCTAAATGCCTAAATCCCTAAACAATCGTAAATTATAATGACTTTGGAGTTATTTTTGATAGTTCCCCCCAACTCCCAAATCTACAGAGAAAAAAAAAAAAAACTTGCTGTAGATCTGTTAAAAGTGCACTGCTTTACCCGGCTTTGACAGGATTCTTTTACAGTTGTCTAAAACGAAGCTAACTGAATTGTATTCCTCAGCATTCTCCAGAGAGGCAAAACCAATAGGCTGTAATACACAGGGAGAGAATGTTATTTGGAAGCACTGGCTCATGTGATTGTGGGGTCTGGTAAATCTGAAACCTGCGAAACCAGCCTGTAATCTGGAGACACAGACAGGACTTGATTCTGCAGGCTTGAGTTTAGATAAGGTCTCAAGGCAAAATTTCATGTTACCCTGTTGTCTCAGTCTTTCTTTCTTGTAGGATATGCACTAGGTTCTTAACTGAATTCTCCTGCTTCTCCTTTTCCTTCATCTATCTGTCTTCCCTTGACTCCCCCTCAAAAAATTTAAAGAATTAACAAAAACATGACAACTGTAAAGAAAAATGAGAATAAATGACATAGAGAATGCAAGTCCTATTGTCTTATTCCTCACCCATAACCGTAAGTGAATCATGGTTATTATTTTGCTATACAATATTTAAACTATTAAATATTAAAAATCTAATAAGTAGAAAATACACAAAACATGATGTTCTATTACCTATATTATTAATAAAAGTTACTCATTGAAGCCAGGCACCAGTGGCTCACACCTGTGATCCTAGCTAGTCAGGAGGCTGAGATCTGAGGATTGCAGTTCAAAGTCAGCCTAGGCAGAAATGTCTGTGAGACCCTTATCTTCACTTAACCACCAGAAAACTGGAAGTGGTGCTGTTGCTTATAGTATTAAAGCACTAGCCTTGAGCACAAAAGCTACGAACAGTTTCCAAACCCTGAATTAAAGCCCCAAAATTGACCAAGAAAAAAAAGAGAGTTACCCATCGATAATCCAGTCGTGTGTGTGTGTGTGTGTGTGTGTGTGTGTGTGTGTGTGTGTGTGTGTGTGAATATCAGGCTTTAAACTCATGGGGCTTTCTCAGACATGGCTGGTGCTCTACCACTTGAGTCATAGCTCCAATGTGTCATTTCTAAGTTAATTGGAGACATCCCCAATTCAATTTACTGATTACAAGCTAATCAATGCTCTTTTAAAACTTGTAACTTGTGCTTTTATCTTAAATATTGTGTGCTTTTAAGTACTCATGTGCTTTTTAAATACTCATGTGCTTTTATTTTAAATATCCATAAGATAAATTTATTCAAAGTCATTTTTCCTATAACTTTATGTAACTCTTTGTCTTTCTCAAGCAAAGTAGTGGTTGCAGTATTTTCAGCTTTATTGCATAGAAAAAAATTACTCATTTGTTAATTCCTTTGTTTCAATACTATCGACAAACTGAGTTTATTAGCATAAAGCTCTTTCACGCTTTCAAAACTTTATGTAATATTTTAATATCTAGCAATATCCTGTTAACAGAGAAAGGAAGAGCAAATGAAGATAAAATACTAGGAACAAAAATATATTGTGGTAAATGAGGAAAATTTGTTACTAAATCATATAGAGAGTAAAATTGTCAGATTTGACTTGGAAAAAAATCAAACTAAGTGAAGTAAGCCAGATCCAAAGAAACATAGATTCCATGATTTCCCTCATTTGTAATAATTAGTATATGTCTAGGATAGTGCTAGCAGAGGATCACAGTAGCTCAATAGCTATGTACATAGGACCATATGAAATGATGCTACTCAAATTGAACTCCAAGATATGGAAAAAAGAGGATTGTTTGTTTATTTGTTTGTTTGTTTTGGTTGTGGAGCTTGAATTCTGGGCCTGGACTTGGGCTCTGTCCCTGAGCTCTTCAATTCAAGGCGAGAGCTCTACCACTTGAACCACAGTGCCACTTCTGTTTTTTGAGAAGATAATTGGAGATAAGGGTCTGATGGACTTTCCTTTCGGGTTGGCATTGAACCTCAATCCTCAGATCTCAGCCTCCTAAGTAGTAGAATTACAGGCATGAGCCACCAGAGCCCAGGTTGTTTTTGTTTTGTTTTGTTTTGTTTTTAATGTACTATGTGAAGTTATTTCTTTTTTCTTTTGTTTCTTTCCCCCTCCCTTTGGTTTATCCCCGGTTGTCACTGTTTTTTATTCTAGTACCTGTATTTTTTATATGTTTATCTGATTTGGGGAAGGGAAAGGGTAAAACAAAATGGTGAGACAAAAGAAAAAGGGTAAACCAATGCAACAAGGGGGAGGGGGAGGGGGTGAAAACCGGAAAGGGTCATAATGTTCAACAAGAAATGTACTAACTACCTTACTTATGTAACAGTAACCCCATAGTACATCATCTGTAATACAATAAAATATTATTTTAAAAAATTACCAACCTTGAACATTATAAATAGAGATGAAACTAAAATTATAACAGCATTAAACTATTGTATCTTGCAATTTCTTCTCACTGATAAATACATCTGTTTTGTTTATAATTATATGTATGAAACTAAATTGAAATTAACAAAATACACACTTTTCAAGACTAAAAAGTTCACTTTCCCCCAAGAAATTTAATGAAAAACTAACAAAAAGAAGAGAAAAGGAAACAAAAACGAGAAAGGAAAGGGAAAAAAGAAAATGTAATGAAAGCAGGAAAGTGCCAGTCAGCTTTCTTGACTGCAATATGCTCATTCACTACTCTCAGGGAAAGAAAATCTACCTTCACTGATCCTTTATTTTCCTTCCTGGAGTTCCTGTAAGCTTACAACTTGCAGAAAAAAAAACACAAAAATATTAACTTCTTTGTTTGTAATAAATCTTATTCACACAGAGAAAACAAAATAAAGCAATGCATTAATGCTATGAAACTGCTTAAAACCTTGGTAGCCTCTAAGACTTAATCAAAAACCTTATCCAAAAAGCTGAGTGGTTCTGAGACGTTATCAACAAATTTTTGCAACTATAAAACTTATGCAAAAAAATAAAAAGTGACAGAAAATCTGCTGAAACAAATTGTCCAAAAATACTTAAGTTTCAGAACATATTAGGTAAAAAAGACATGGCAAAGTGACCAGAGAAAAAGCTTTAGAGAATCGTAAGAAAAACCATGGTGTTTTGTTTGCCCTTATCTAAGCTTTGCCCTTGACTTTCACCTTTCATTCTTCTCACTCTCTCAGGTCAATGTTTGCTTCCTTGCTTAAGACTCCTTTTGGTTTTTCCCATGAGCTAAATATATTTTTTATTTGAACATAATAATAGAACACTGATTCACCAAATTCAACATCTTCCTAATGGATAATGACAAGCATTTGGTTACCTGAGGAAGAATCTCAAGTCATTGCTAATTCGTTCTTCCTTATGGTCAGATAACAGCTAAATAGTGTATATATGTCCCCAATTCTACCTCCAAAACAGAATTCTAACTTCCCTTTCTCTTCATTTCCACTGCATCTCCCTATCACTCATCTGGATCCCCTAAGTTATTCCAGCAGCTCCTCATGGCCACTATGGCTATGCTATTCACTGTTCACACATCTTCTACTCTCCTATGAGTTACCTTCGTTAGGGAGAAATCATTATTTTGCTATCATACTTAAAATAATGATGTTGGCCCAGAACTCCCAGCCTAAGTTTTTACTCATTATGTGATGACACACAGTCTTGCTGGTCCCAACTCTAGTTTACATTGTACTTTTTGCCTACCAATCATTACAGAAACTACCAAATGATGCATCTAACCTCTGCTTGACTAATTCCATGCTCATAAGCAAATAACTCTATTTTTTTCTTCTATTTCGTTGCTCAGCCATTTAACAAGTTTTGCAGCTTAAAATTCCAAGAAAGTCTGATGTGGTGATACAGTCACAGTAAATCTCAGCACTCAGTAAACTGGGGAATGAGGAGCACTAGTTCATCTTCCACATGGGCTATGTGTGCAACCCTGTCTCAATAAAGGAAGGAAAAAAGAGGAAAGGAGAGAAGAGGAAGGAAAACAGGAAGAGAGGAGGAAGGAAGGAATAAATCTAAAAGGTAATCCATTTTTAAAGTATTTTTAAATGGGAAAATCACACTGAGATCAAACAAAAATGGATTCTGGTAAGGATCTATGAAAAAATGATAATTAAGCCCAGACTGAAGAATAGAAACTGGGGAGCTGGAGGAACAGGAACATTTGCAGAGTTGAAAAGGTATCTAGAAGTCAGAGTAAAAAACTCTGGGTATTCAAGAATACTAGGCAGGGCATAAGTCTTCACACTGAGTTCAAAACAGGAAGAAGTGGCAATACCAACTTAGTTTCCTTTTAACTTTAAAGAGGTAGCTTTCTAAGAGGAATGTTAGTTCTAAGAGGAATGGTCTTGATTTTTATGAACTAAGTTTTTTTATTGTCAAAGTAGTGTACAGAGGGGTTAGTTTTATATACGTAAGGCAGTACATTTCTTATCAAACTTTTTACTTCCTCATTTTTCTCCCACCATTCCTTCTCCCCCAGCACTGCGCCTCCCCCCACCCAAGTGGTACAGCTGGCTTACAGCATATTGCATATTGTCTTGTAAGTATTGCTGTTGCACTGGTTCACCTTTTAATCTTTGTCTCACCATTTTGATGTTTGCCTTTACTTCCTTGGTTCTGATAAACATATATACAATACCCAGGGAATCAAAATTATTATTCTTCTTCTTCTTTTTCTTTTTTGCCAGTCCTGGGGCTTGAACTCAGGGCCTGAGCACTGTCCCTGGCTTCTTTTTGCTCAAGGCTAGCACTCTGCTACTTGAGCCACAGTGCCACTTCTGGCCATTTTCTATATATGTGGTACTGAGGAATCGAATATAGGGCTTCATGTATAAGAGGCAAGCACTCCTGCCAGTAGGTCATATTACCAGCCCTCAAAATTCTTGTAGACTAATTTGTATATGATAAGAGAGGTGAATGCGTGCCTCAATTATAAAATCAAGCAAAAGGCAGTAAATGTAGGAGTTGAGAAAATGAAGACGAGAATAGTTATTCAAAATAAATAAAAATGTTGTTACCCCTTTTAAAGGAATTTCGATAGGTAGAAATATAATAAGTCATTATTCATAGAGCAGTACAGGAATTAACAATATTGCCAGGATTTTTTTCTTTGTAGCAGAGGACTCACTGTTAAAAAGAAATTATAGGAAGAAATATAAACTATCTGACTGCACTAAGAGATCTAACAAATAATAACTCACAAAAATCCTTTAAATCACGTTTGTTTGGACAGAAATATGATTACAATAACTCAAAGCTAGATCTATGTATAAAACTGTTAAGTACAATTATAAATGGCCATGCATCTTTCTTCACATTTATAACAAGCACTGTTCCATAAAGAATATCATCAGTTTAAAATATTTTTTAGGAAAAAACCTACAGGAAAGAAAAAAAATACAGCAATTGTTTAGTCATATAGACATAAAGGAGAGGGAAATACACAGAAAAACAATAAGATATTTAGAATCAGAAGGCAAGAGAAACTGGAGAGTGAGAAGGTGGGAAGGAAGGTATGGATGTCATGAGAGAGATGTCCAAAGTGCTGCTCTGTAAGTCATGGAAATGGTCCATCCTCAGCCACTTTGAGCAGATAAATGACATGGCTTAATCCTTCCATGTGATCTCTCTGGCTATTATGAAAAATATACTGTAGAAGGCAGCACAGAAGGGGAAAAAAGTCAACAAACTCCAAAGCTATATGAAAAAGATAGCCATGGTTTAGCCTATTTTGTGCAGGGAAATTGATTTGATATTGTCAGCTGGATGACAAACTGAGGTTGGAGTCAATGTTCTATGTTAGGTAGGATGAGAGAAAATGACACATCTCAAACCTGTGTCCAGACTGGAATTTCTAGCAAAATAAAAAGAGTAGGGGTGTGTAGTTAGCAGAGATTGAAGAAATCCATTCACAAGTCAAGGCTCCGTGGGGAAAAGCAGATGTTGGGGGAATCACAGGATTCTCATCCACCCAGGAGACTCAGGAAAGATTCAGCCCTGTTGATATCTGGATTTTGGACCTCTGACCTCCACAATTGTAAGGGAAATAGATTTTGTCTATTTCAAGCCATTCAGTAATATAATTTTGTTTTGGATGTAAATATGGTGAAAGAAATATAATGGGGGGAATTCTCATAAAGAGTTAAACCTTATCTTGATTTTTTAAAAAGGATAGGAGTTTGAAAAGGAAAGAAGTTAAAGCATGCCATAAGATACTATGCCAGGCAAAAATGTACAATACAGAACAATGGCATGGTTCTACACATGTGTAGGATGTAAAGCTGGTTCATAGGCCTACTAGCATACAACTTGCATAGCAAGGGTAGGGATTGCAATTTTGTTCTAAATTGATGGCTATTTTAAGGGTTTTTATTTTAGAGTTTTTAAAGTTTATTATAAAGGTGATATACAGAGGGATTACAGTTACATAAGTCAGGTAATGAGTATATTTCCTTTTGAACAGTGTCAACCCCCCCCCCATTCTCTATTTTTAAGGGAAGTGATGTAATAACTGTGTGAAGGGAACACCAGTATAACTATAATTCATGATGATAATATGGCATACAGGTTTGATGAACAAAATTCTGGGTACTGGGGGATGAGTGATACAGACCATGAATCACACTGGACAGTGTTGCTAATGGCTTAACATAAACCAGTGTCCACAGGCTGAAAAGAGATTATTATAAGCTACCAATAATAACTTTTCATGTCATGCTAGTTATCAGAGGAGAAATAGAATGTAAACTAAGCACAGAGGCTTCTCACTTAGAGGAGGAGGAGGTTTGGGTAAAGGTTAGAAAGCAGAACATGATTTTCAATCTGAATACTGAAGTACTTATGGAAAATGAGTAGCAAACAAATAGGATGTTTTCTGAGGGAGGCATAGAAATTCAAATGTGGCTTGGAAAGAGAAAAGCTGAAGGGAGATGTGAAAGATAAACTGAAGGTTTAAGAACTTTTTCTTTTAGTAAATGAAAGAAACTAGAAGAGGAAGCACAGAAAAATGTTTCTGGACCACTTTCTCTTATTGGCACATTTTGAAAATTTTATCATTGCTGTCTGGGCTGGACCTAGATAGATCATAGGTAAAATGTGTATCTACCTTTTTGGATACAAAAAGAAATTTCAATTTTGCTAAGAAACTTAGCTCGAGTTTAAAATGCAAATTGGGTAATAACACCAAGAGTCAGTGAACATTTACTTATAATTAACTTACCGTATTGCTTAACTAATGCCTATTCAGTCTACATAATTGAACCTTAGGGCTAAAATGCCCTGGTAAGAGTTAGAAGCTAAATAAGTACCAAACAACAAATAAAACCCTGAAAGAATATGCTACCTAACACATTCTAGTATACCATCTGCCTATTATTACTCAAAAACCTCAAATCATTACCTCTCCCCTAAAGCTAAGTCTGAACATTCTTATTTCCCATTGGCACTCTCAGTTTTCTAAGTTTCAAACAGTAAAGTTTCTTCTTCTTGTCATAAAGTAAAACACTTAATGACTTGTCCAGTAGCACTTTCTCAAGGTCACCCATCTTATTCCATTTATCATCCCACCATAAAACCTGATTCCAATGTGTCCCTGTTCATTCAAACTTGTGGGAAAAATGAATACTCTCATTTACACATACAATCTCAAACCATAATGTCAATACTCTCTCATCAAATAATCAGTCTGTATTATTCTTTTGCCATTAAGCTAAATTACTTGAGCACATGTTTACTATATTACTATAATACTCCAAAAGTTATAGATTGTCTCTAACTTAGATGGTTCTCTCTCCTAATAATTAGTATAGCATATGGTATAAATAGCTAAAGATGCTTAACAGTGAATAGTGAAAAGTAAATTTTCTATCTATCCCCTTATTTTCCTATTTCCTTATTGATAGCCAATTAAATTGGCAATCATTTTTGCAAGTATTTTTGTATCTATATGGATATGTATCTATACATCTGTTTTCCTAGAGTTGTGAGACAAAAAAGAGGAATATGAGGATTTTATTCCCATACAGTGTAAGAGGCAAATAAAATCATTTTAAATTGATCTTATTTGAAATCAAAGTTAAGTATCACAGAAATTGACTTGAATATTTTTAATGAACACGCCTTATTTAAAATGAAATCATTTTAAAGAAAAAGGAATTCAGGCCTAACTCAACCACATGTATTAATTAACTTGTCTTTCTTTCCATTTACTTAATACAAACCAGAAGTTTTTAGAAGAAAGACTTATACTTGCTGTCTTTCTTCTAGGACCTAAGGGAAGCTCCTCCAATTTCTCTGAGGAACCACATCTCTCCTCCAATCTCACAAAGCAAATATTTGTTGGCATTTTGAAGAAGAACCTTGAAAGAATGTTGGTATATGAATTGAAAATTAAACATAGGACAGGTTCAACATCACAAATTTAAACATCCAACATCTAAAATGTTCCCAAACCTTAAGCTTTTTGAATAGTACAGGGGAAATGTCAGAGCTGTCCTTTAGTGACAATTTCTAGCAAAAACACAAATGCTCTAAAGCTATGGCCATATATAGTTACCTTCTAGGCACACACATAAGGTGTCTATGAAACGTAAGTAAATTTAATGTTTGAATTTGGTTCTAATTTTCAAATATCTCTCTATGTAAGGCAAATTTTAAAAATCCAAAATTGATGGGTAATCGTCTCGGGACATCAACTCCTCTTTACAAAGCTCTTTTGTATGACCACTCCTCAGAAAGCACTCTTTGTGTCATACCTGTAGTTATCACCTGACAAAGGATGGGTGCCATTACAGTCCAGAGCATCCTATGGTTTTCTTTTGTGTTTTCAACTGGTGCTTTGGATTAGGATAGCCTGATGATGCTAGGATGTCCTTTCCCTGAAGATGCCTCCAATTTTTGTTTTAATTCTGTGGGAGAAGCCAAAGGTTACAGGGATTAAAGTACTGGGAACAATTATTCTAATACTTCTCTGTCAATGGATCACAAAAAGACTCAGGACTGTTTTGGACTGAGACAGACAAAAAGAAGAAGTAAAGGGTTTGATTTCCCTCAACTTCTCTCAGTTGCTGTTGTTCTAATTTGGGTCTTCAAAGGTCTGCTATTAGAGCTAAGAATCTTTTCGTACTATGTTCTTCTATCAACAAATGACTTTCAAAGGTGCTGAAAACAAACCTGGTATTCCTGAAAATTTTACAGTGGGTCCAAGAATAACTAGCAATTGAAAATGTCCTGAATGGAACTGGTGAGGACTGTCATTTGCAAATACTGTCTTGCATCTCTCTTGTTTTCACTTTTTTTTTTTTTTTTTGTTTTTTTTTTTTTGCCAGTCCTGGGCCTTGGACTCAGGGCCTGAGCACTGTCCCTGGCTTCTTCTCGCTCAAGGCTAGCACTCTGCCGCTTGAGCCACAGCACCGCTTCTGGCGGTTTTCTGTATATGTGGTGCTGGGGAATCGAACCTAGGGCCTCGTGTATCCGAGGCAGGCCCTCTTGCCACTAGGCCATATCCCCAGCCCTCACTTTATTTTTTTAATATGCAAATAGTTACACAAAAGGTTAAAATCGAACATGCCCATTTATTTGAACAGTACATCTTGATCAGAATCATCCTTTCCATCAATCTCTCTCCCCCTTCCAATTACACTTTCCCCTACCAGCCACTTCAAGGTTTCACCTTCCTTTTGTACATATGTATATTAAATATTATGACTGTGTTCATCCATTCTTTCCTTTCCCATTCATCATCTCTTCCCCCATTCAAAACATGTTCCAACTTTCTGATATTCATTTTGTTATTGTTCATTGTTCAAAGGAGTCATAACACAGAGTTTAACTCCTTCATGTATTATTATTTGAATTTACTTTTTAGTGTATTTTAATATTTGGTAGTGTGTGAATAGCCTTTTTGTTGGATAACTGCACTTCTACACTTCTAAATGGTAGAAGCTTCTATCATGCCCCATTAAGTAAAAAAAAATCCAAAATCTAAGATATATCCTGTCTCAAGCATTATATATAATCAACATTTTAGGCCTAATTGTCACATATTTAAACAACCCATAAGTGAAATAATCTCAGTGTTATCATATCATCTCTGGGAGATTCTTCATAATAAGAAAATTATCATGACTCTATATGCCATAACAGGCATAAGAAAACTTAAAATATCTGATAAATTTCTCCTATTGTTTCTACTCTCTGGGTCCTACATTTACCATCAAGCAATACATTTTGTTAATAGGTAATTCTCTCTTTTGCTTCCTCCCTCCACTCAAAGATATAGCAGAGTTTAATGTATATGTAAAGCATTTTCTCCCAATATACTAGCCTGCAAATTTTTAAATACATCTATATCTCCAGCTATATTTCAGGTATCTCCAGAGAAATCTCTTTTGGAAATACAATATTAGACTTTATACATTGTAGTTTTTCAACAAATACTTTCTGGGTGGTTTTAGTGGTGGTGATGGTAGTAGTGTTGATGGTGTTTGCTATGGTCTAGGCATAAAGCCCAGGTTGGCTTCGAACTCACTATGTAGCTCAATCCCCTACTTCTAGGAATATAGAAATATAGGTGTGTGCTACTATACTGGATGAATCAGAAAATACCTGCTGGTGACATTATTTAGTAGAATAATACTAACCTCTGATTTCCTGGTAGAAAACAAAAACAAAGTTAGGAAATAGAGGTTGAAGGAGTACTAAAGCCAAGATTGAACAGATGTTTACATCTGATGTATGAAAAAAAATGGAGGTAACAGATTTCTCCGTGAATGGAATAAAGGTTAAATGTCTTACCTCACAAATCATCTGTTCCCTGAAACATTGTATGCTAAATAAAAAATAGCAAAGCCAGAAGCAAGCCACAGTTTGGATCGTTCTGTTTCTCAAATCTATCCTTTGCAAATGCCAGTCCCCAACACACTGAGATTTTGTACTTTAGGAAGGTAACACGGGCACAGAGGATCATACCAGCAGCTTATGAGAAGCTCTGGGCCATTGTTCAATCAGCTGTTCTCTGTACACGGTGTTGAACAGAATCACCTTCTTTTTACACATTCAGAATCAATTGTCGACATTGCAAACACTATCTTTTTCATACTCCTACTTTAAAGAAATTTTCATCTCCTTTGCTCGGGATTTATTCTATAACCACATAGGGAGTGGAGACTTTCTGTTCTAACCACAAAGACAACCTTAACTAAATAGGATTGATGCTGGCTTTGCCTTGTCTTGACTTCAAAGACACAAGCACCAGGATGGAAGAAGTCTTAGAACTTTTTGTTAACCTTTTCACCTCCCTAGACCTGGCAAGGTGATTAATGTAACCAGTCTTGCAGCTGACCATAGTATACTCTTTGAAGGCTTCTATAATATCCCTAAAAAGAATGCCTGAGTTGAATACAGTTAAAACTATTTTGCTACATTCAGTTTTATTCAAATATATTTTAAAAGGTTCAGTGAAGGGAAAAAAGGAGGTCAATGTCTATTTAAGAAGTAAAAGTTTTATTTTTAAAGAAAAACAAAACAAAAACGCAATTCATAAGTAAAGTCCAATTTATCCTGAAGGAGCAGAGTCTGGATAGGAATTAAAATGAGCCCCGTGGTTAATCCAAGAAGAGGAGAAAGGAAGAATAGTACTGAAATCTCAGTAACTAAGGTAACTATTTACAGCAGGAAAGTCATCTGATAGGCTCTTTGAAGAAAGAAAGAGAAAAGCAAATATAAGACTAGAAATGGTTTGCTATTCATAATTACTACTTATTATGAGTTCTTTTGTTTTGATATTTTCTCTTCTGATAAAGGCAAAGAACTGGCAAAAATAATGCAGACAAAAAAGAAGGTAGGAAACCAGCAATAATAAAGAAATTAGCATCCAAATTTACTTGTGATATTTTAAATTAGAACTTAAGATGGTACAAGTGACCTGGCAAAGTGCCTCCTGGGCACTGATGTGTACATGCCTCTCCTATTCAAGTGAGAACTCTGAGCTAGGGCTTGGTAAGACCCAAGCGTGCGCTAGACTAACAAGCTCTCTGGTCATGTCCATTTTGCTGACCTATTCAGACTACACTTTGGGTACTAAGCACAAACTATAGCAATTTCAGAGGAACTTTCTGGGATGAGCTTTGGCAGGACAGGAAAAATACACACTGTGTGATGGAATCCACAGAACATCTCAGATGAAGCAAGAATTCAATAATCGCTTATTCAACAATGTTCCCAAATTATTGTTTCCAAATTTCAGAGAGTATCTTTTAATGTGTCTCCATGCATAAAGACATCTTCACTATTTTAAAACTAAAATGATTTTGCCTCTCAATATCACAGGCGAAAGTAAGAGAAAATGCCCTTTCTTTTCCTTGTTTTTTCAACTCTTCTCCAAGGACAAGTATATATTAATTATAAATAATAATAATAATAAATACATGCCAATGCATGTGTGCATTACTAGATATTACAACTTATATCTTACAACATACACCATCTTACTACTGCCTATAGCATAATTTTATTTTTTGGACATTTGCCAAGTTTTTAATTTTCTTGAAAAGCTTACTGAAAAATAGTTCTCATTCCTTTTTAAAGTATTGAGTGAAGCTTCACCCAGAGTATGTGCTCATCAAAGTAAATAAATATACATGCATACGGATACATATATACATATATATCAGTTGTGCAGTAACAAATGTGACTCTACCAACTACAATAAAATGCTTAAAAATGCTAAGTGTGAAAGCTAAATATTCTCATTGTGAAAATGGAACCTATTGATTAGCTGAATTTAAACTTTCCATAAAACGTATATAATTTTTTCCGCGCTATATTATACACAGATAAATACAAATAATTCTGTCATTTTAAACAGTAAATGCCCCTAAATAAATCCATTTATCCAATGGATAAAATACTTTTTACTATAAATAAAGCAGATTATTGGGCACCTATAAAATTTAAAAATTGTTATTCATAATTACTTTAAGTATGCGGAGCAATAATCTTCTCTGAGAAACAGAACATTTTCTTCATTTTTTGGAAAAGAAATTGTGGTATCAGAGGTTGAGAACCCTTTTAGAATGCCTGATCTATCAAGACATTTCTGCCACAGCCTTTAGTTTTGGGTTTGACCTGATGATTTTCTTTCTTTTTCATACTATTCCTCAATAAGTCAAGTTTTTCTTTGCCAAACACTTAAAAATAACCTGTGAAGCAAATGAAGTATTTATGTGAACACCTACACACACAGACACACACACACACACTCAAGTCAACACATTTTAGAGATGTATTCATTTAAATTAAAAGTATATTATATGTTTGTTTGTTTGTTTGTTTTTTTGGCCAGTCCTAGGCCGTGAACTCAGGGCCTGAGCACTGTCCCTGGCTTCTTTTTTTTTTTTTACTCAAGGCTAGCACTCTGCCACTTGAGCCACAGCGCCACTTCTGGCCATTTTCTGTATATGTGGTGCTGGGGAATCGAACCCAGGGCCTCATGTATACGAGGCAAGCACTCTTGCCACTAGGCCATACTCCCAGCCCCAAAAGTATATTATATGAAAGAAACATTGTAATAAAAGGTAAGGTGCCACTTTTCAAATAAAAGTTAGCTTTAATTGACAATGGAATTTCAACAAACATGAAGGTAATATTTTAATGATATAGATATTTAATGATATTTAATACTAACTCTTACAAGTACCCATTACTCAATTGAAATGAGAACAATGTTGGATGCCTGAACTTTCAATAGTGCTTGAGTGGAAGGCTAAACATAGAACTCCCCTATGACTCAGTAGCCCCACTTTTGGGTATCTATCCAAAAGACCACACACAAAATCACACTAAAGCCACCAGCACAACAATGTTCAGCACAGCACAATTTGTCATAGCGAGAAGCTGGAACCAACCCAGATGCCCCTCTGTAGACGAACGGATCAGGAAAATGTGGGACATATACACAATGGAATTTTATGCCTCTATCAGAAACAATGACATTGCCCCATTTGTAAGGAAATGGAAGGACTTGGAAAAAATTATACTAAGTGAAGTGAGCCAGACCCAAAGAAACATGGACTCTATGGCCTCACTTATTGGGAATAATTAGTACAGGTTTAGGCAAGTCACAGCAGAGGATCACAAGAGCCCAATAGCTATACCCTTATGAACACATAAGATGATGCTAAGTGAAAGGAACTCCATGTTATGGAAACAATTGTTATATCACAGTTGTAACTACTTTCAATGTGCCATATGTAACTGTAGCTTCAATTATTGATGATGTTCTTGTATCACCCTCCTATGGTTATACCTACACTACTCTGTATCTTATCTGAGTATATTGGAAACCATGTATACTGGTATTAGAACTAGGAAATTAAAAGGGAATACCAAATTCAAGAGACACAGGGTTAAAAAAAGAAACAACTACAAAAGCAATACTTGCAAAACTGTTTGGTATAAATGAACTGAACAACTCATGAGGGGGGAAGGGAAAGGGGGAGGGGGAGGGGGAATGAGGGACAAGGTAACAAACAGTACAAGAAATGCATCCAATGCCTAAGGTATGAAACTGTAACCTCCCTGTAATTCAGTTTGATAATAAAAAAAAAAAGAAAAAATATAGTGCTTGAGTAGATGCTACCTTTGAATCAGAAATGCACATTGGACTATTTGATATAAACCCTGATTCCAATAGGAACCACAGGAGCCCAGGATGATCAAGGTCAAGTAACAGTATTTAATACCCAAGAACAGGGAATAGTCTAGACATAATTATTAATCGAGTATTCTAGAAGGAAAAGCAGTAAGTATCACTAAAATCATTAACTGTTGTAAAACAAAACTACCCTTGGATTTACAAAGGCTTTGACTGCTTCTTACCTAACTCCTAAAGTCAGATTCAGAACACTGTACATGAAAATGAACCCAGTATCCAGTGTAGCTGCTATCAGACTTACTGGGAAGCCTACTGTAAATTTCACCAAAAGGGACTTCTAACTAGGAGTCTGTGCCTTACTCAAAAGAAACACATCACATTTGAGGGTAACATCTGTGTTAAAACTAATGCCTGTAAGTAGAGTTAGTAGTAAACTATTACCAGGTCTAAAAATAAGTCCTTCCATAATTTAGCAAACAATATCTAGACTTGAATCTAATCCCAGATGTGATTTCTTAATTGAAGCATATCCATAGCACTCTAAATAACAGGTATGTTCAAAGAATTCCTTCCATTCCCACACACAGGAATCACAAAAAAATGGCAATCTATAATCTAAAGGAGAACAATATGTTTCAGACATTCCCACATACCCGTAGGATCCAATTGCACCAACTGCATAATAGTACCATACTGATAAGATCTGAAGACCAGGGAGCAGCATGACAAGTGGTAGAGATAATCCAAGGGAAACAAGAAGGCTGCCACTCCTGTGCTTTTTCCTACTTTAAGTAATGTGTGCATACTTCCTGGTTTAATAAGCCTAGAGCAGGTCTGACATATTCATTTCTAACAAGCTTCCAAGTGATATGCTCTCAGGATCGCCCCATAAAATGCACAATTGAAAAACTGGACTCCTGAATGGATGGAATTCTGCTCTGATGCTTCCTTATCTCCTCCAAAGTCATCACATTTGAGTCAGATACAAAGCCAAGGAAGTGGCTGTAAATGGCCCATATTCTAGTACAAACACCTAGTCGTGGGTAATGGATAGAACTTATGCAACCTCTAATTTGCCAGATACAGTTGGGGTTTTAGTTTAAGGCCAGGCAACCATCAACAGGTATGTTTCATCTTCTGGTTTGATATTTGGTTCCAGTGCTAGAAGGCATATTAGGATATCATTCAATCAGGTCACCATAAGCAATTAAGTACTGTCTGATCAATTTTGCTGTAAAGTTTGGGTTACAAAGCCTTAAGGAAAAGTGATTTATAGAATTAGAACTAAGAGATCCCCCTTATGAGTAAGTATCTAAGAATTATTCACATCACCAGGAATTTAACACCGGGTTCATCTCTGTAACTTGCCATCCCAAACCTGTGATAGCAAAGAAATCCCTTAACCCAAACTGCAAGATATTGGCAGAAGACAAAACGTTAACTACTTTGAGTGACAGCACCTCTCGGGGATGACACTGAAAAACAAGAGAGAAAACAAATACCTTCTATTTGCAAAATATTGAGTAGTCACTTAGGATCTTCTACTTTGCCAGAGAGGAAAAAATCAGATTGAGGTCAGGATTTATATTAGACATCTGCACAATGGTTAATGTTTGAACTTACTGCCAGGTTCCTGAGATGAAATAAAAAGGCTAAAGGCATTATCTCGAAATCTGAACACAATAGCTTTGAAACAATCGTGCCCTGTGTTTCATATGAAGACATTGAAGAAAAGACTGGTGGTGACAAAGGAGTGGGGTAAAACATTTGGAAGACATTATTAACTTGGCAAAGGAAGCCAAATGCTCCCTTTATAATCTCAATTAGATTATGAAGAAAGAAACCTTGGTATTCAGGCATAAGCATGAACTATGACTCACTTAAGCCCATTCTCTGGTGGTATAAGCAACCCTAAACTCCGGATCATGTTGATTCAGAGATTTTTGAGAAGAGAGTAACTCCCAAGATACAACAATAAAAGATAACCCATTACTCCAAACTGTGAATGGGTCCTGGATATTTGGAGCATTTTACCCACCAGGAACAAGTATAGACAAGGATAGTGTTGGTTACAATAACTGCCCCTACTCATCTAGAAAGAGTGGTAGAAGGAGCAGAGAGTAACCTAGTTGATGCTCCTCAGTTCTGCAGCTCTACACAGGAACAATTACCAAAGGCACAGAGACTTTAGAAACAAACATTGACAAACAGCTCTTTCCTCAAAATAATGGAGTTAACCAGTGAAATATAAGGTAAGCTTAAAACTATTCTTAAAATTAACTATCATCCCTGTTTCTACATATAACTTGAACTATATAGCCTATACTTATAAGTTCTTAGTTACTGTTCCAGAATTCTAATTTCCTACATCTGTTTTGTATAGATATGTATGCATATTATGCAGTTCTGTGTGGGTATAATTTTCAGAGGATACATGGAAATACATGGAGATATATAGATACAGATATAGATATAGAGGCATAATGTGTCTTTTATATACTTTAAATTCCCTTTCATTTCTTTCTTTCTTTCTCATATTCTGCACTAAGAGACATTTAAGATATATCACAAGGTATCTAGTAAATAAAAAGAGTCCACAAGAGACCTTGGATTCAAAGAATAGTAGATGCAGACACTGATTCAGTTGAGTAGCTGAAATGCTTAGGTTGTCTCCAACACTATAAATCTAAAATATGTAATTGTCCATACCTCTTAGTTGACATATGCATATTGTGTGTTCTAACCACTGGCTAAAAAAATGTATCCATGGTAGTAGATACCTAATATATGTAAGCTAAGCCAGCATGATTCTATCTCAGACTCTGATACTTAAACGCAACTACTAAGATACTGGCAATGATTGGAACTATTATGTTTAGCACGATATGGAAAAGTCTGATTAATGGGTACTGTGGAGTTGCCTTGTTTTCTTTTTTGAGGTTCAATTTTCAAACTTGTTTTTTCAATAGGCGAGCTCCCTCAACTATCTCTCCCTCTGTCCCAAAAGAAGTCCCTTTAGTCAGGCACTAGGGGCTCAAGCTTATAATACTAGCTACTCAAGAGACTGAGATCTGAAGATTGTAACTTGAATCCAGTCCAGGCATAAAATTCCATGAGACTTTTATCTCAAATAAAGTACTCAGAAAAAGCTGAAAGTGGTGCTGTGGCCCTAGTGCTAGCCTTGAACACAAAGAGGCTCAGAGACGGCACCCATACCCTGAGTTCAAGCCACAGGCCGGGGTGGGGGGCGGGGGGCGGGGGTCATCTTTCACTTAGCAAGAAAGAATGAAGTTTATTCATTTAAAACAACAGAAACTACAGTCTGAACACAATTATGATAATACTAGCCCATGACATCTCCAAAAATGAAAAACTGACAGCACTAAAATCTTGATACATACAGTTTTTTCCATTATTTCTTATTCAAAAATATTGCTTTCCTTCTTCAGCTTGTCTTGTAAATAAAGAACTTAGCAGAAATTCTACTCAGTGTGTCTTAATAGAAATCTAACTGCAACATTCACTGAGTCTCCAGTGAATTATGTAGCAATTTTTACAAAAGGGTCTTTCAGGAGTAAGTAAGCAATGGGTTTTAGAAAGTGGTTTTGAATTCACTGAAGTAATGGCAGCTCAAGTACCTCTTCCCACTCATCACTCTTGATAGAGAAGTATGTGTACATGTGGTAAAGCGCTTAATACTGAATGGAACCCACAAAAGGAGAGATTTAGTCAGCTCATTGTTAGTGCTTTATTGTTCTCTACCTTCTACAGAAGCAATCATCTATTTTAGGAGAAATACCCTATCCATAGAAGGGCTATTTGTGGTTCCCCAAATGAAGATATATCATTTATCTTATAAAATACACACACATACATATATACATATACATGTACATGTGAATATATGTATGTGTATATATACATATACATTATGTATGTATATATATATGTATATATACATGTGTATACATATATGTGTTTGTGTATGGGGGGCGGGGGGAGGGTTGAACTCAAGGCCTGGGTATTGAAGGCCTGGGTACTGTCCCTGAGATTTTTCACTCAGGACTAGTACTCTACTACTTTGAGTCACAGCGCCACTTCTGGTTTTCTAGGAGTTAATTGGAGATAAGTATCTCACAGACTTTCTTTCCCAGGCTGACTTTGAACCATGGTTCTCAGATCTCAGCCTCCTTAGTAGCTATAATTACAGGTATGAGCCAGCAGTGCTTGGCTATATTTATATTTTATATAATATACATATCTCATAGGAAGAGCTGAAAATAGTTTAATATATAAAGTCTGCCAAACTGATCTAAATAATCACTTTCTTTAAACAAGGGTTGAATCTTGGCTCAAGTGGTAGTATGTCTGCCTACAAAATAAAAGGCCCTGATATTAAACCCAGTACTACCAAAAAATAAATTATAATTGATATACAAAAATATTTTCACTTTACATAAAATATCTTTAGTGTGTGTATGTGTATGCATGTGTATCCTGTATATTCAGAGACTGCACTACCAACAGTAGTTGAACTATGACATCTATACTCATGTATAGTTCTGTACTTTTATATATTCCAAATTATATGCTTCTTTTATCATAACTTATTTCAGTAAGCATTATACTCAATAGAAAAAAGTTTAAGGCATTTCCTTTAAAATCAGTATCAAGACAAGGATGCCTGCCCTCTCTACTCCTCTTCAACATAGTACTAGAATTCCTAGCCAGAGCAATAAGGCAAGAGGTAAATATAAAGGGGGTCCAAATAGGGAAAGAGGGTGTAAACTCTTCCTTTGTAGATGGCATGATCCTGTATTTAAAGAACCCCACAGACTCTACTCCCAGGTTGTTTTAGCTGATTCAAAACTTTGGCAAAGTAGCAGGATATAAAATAAATCCTCAAAAATCAATGGCTGTTCTGTACACCAACAATGCAAAGTGAGGCTGAAATCAGGAAAGCAACTCCTTTTGCAATAGCCTCAAAAAACATAAAATACCTAGGAATAACCTTAACCAAAGAAATAAAAGACCTCTACTATGAAAACTTTTAAAACCAGAAAAGGGAAATTAAAGAAGACCTAAAGAAATGTGAAGCCCTCCCATGCTCCTGCATTGGGAGGATTAACATCATGAAAACGGCAATAGTGCCAAAGGCTATCTACAAATCCAATGCAATACCCATCAATGTCTCCCAAACCATTCTTTAATTAAATAGAGGAAGCAATTCAAAAAGTCATATGGAACAATAAAAGACTTCAAATAGCAAAAACAATCCTAAGCAGAAAAAATAGTGCTGGAGGAATATCAATACCAAACTTCAAACTCTATTACAAAGCTATAGTAATAAAAACAGCTTGATATTGGCACAAGAATAGGCCTGAAGGCCAATGAAATAGAACTGAAGACCCAGAGATGAATCCACAGACCTAGGGCCACTTAATCTTTGATAAAGGATTCCACCCTAGTAAGAATGTCCATTACTATGAAAACTAATAACAGATGCTGGACGGGATGTGGCCAAAAGGAACCCCTACTACACCGTTGGAGAAGTGTAAACTTGTTCAACCACTCTGGAAAGCAGTTTGCAGGTTCCTCAAAAGGCTCAACACAGACTTCCCTATGACTCAGCAACCCTGCTTTTGGGCTTTTACCTAAATAAGACCACACTAAAGCTAGTAGCACAATTATGTTCATTGCAGCCCAATTTACTGTAGCTAAAACATGGGACCAACGCAGATGCACTTCAGTAGATCAAGAAGATATGGTACATATAAACAATGGAATGCTATGCTTCCATCAGAAAGAATGACATTGCCCCATTCATAAGGAAATGAAAAGGCTTGGAAAAAAGCATACTAAATGAAATGAGTCAGATCCAAAGAAACATAGACTCTATGGTTTCCTTCATTGGTAATAATTAGTATATGTCTAGGATAGTCCTAGCAGATGATCGCAATAGTTCAATACTATGTACATATTAATACCTAAAATTATGCTAAGGGAAATGAACTCCAAGTTATGGAAACAAGTGATTTATCATTACTGTTGTTATTTTCAACATACAATGTGAGATTATGCCTTTTTCTTTTGTCTTTCTTCCCATGATTTTACCCCTGATGTCACTGTAACTGATTTGGGTAATGAGGGTATTGTATATATGTTTATCGCAACTAGGGAAAGGAAGGGGAACATCAAAATGGAGAGCCAGAGGGTAAAAGGTGAATCAATGCAACAGCAATATTGTAAACCAACTGTGCAACTCCTGGGGGGCGAGGGGGAGAGGGGAAGGTGGGAGATAAATGAGGGAAGAGGTAAGAAGTTTGATAAAAAAAAAAAAAATGTACTCACTGCCTTACATATGAAACTGTAACCCCTCTGTACATCACTTTGACAATAAGTAAATTAATTATTTTTTTTAAGGTCAGAGACATTGCCTAGGCCCTGAGTTCAAACCGAAGGACAAGGAAGGAAAGAGGGAGGGAGGGAGAGAGGGAGGGAGGGAGGAACATATTTTCTACTATCACTTAGGATATGTCTGTCATTCTACATTGTTATAATAAACTAGAACGCATGTATTTTTTTTCATTTTTATTATCTGTTAAGAGAACTTGGGGCTGGGAATATGGCCTAGTGGCAAGAGTGTTTGCCTCATATACATCAGCACCACAAATATAGAAAAGGCCAGAAGTGGGACTGTAGCTCAAGTGACAGAGTGCTAGCCTTGAGCAAAAAGAAACCAGGGACAGTGCTCAGTCCCTGAGTTCAAGCCCCAGGACTGACAAAAAAAGAAAAAGACAGACAGAGAGAAAGAGAGAGAGAGAGAGAGAGAGAGAGAGAGAGAGAGAGAGAGAGAGAGAGAGAGAGAGAGAACTTGTTTCTTCCTGTTTTTTGATAAGAAGCCTAAGTTCCCTCCCCGTTACTGCCTAAGGATGTGACATGCAATCCAGCCCAGAAATATGCACCATGCATAAGTATGCCTCTACTCAGTACATTACTTTATGCCCCTAGCCACATACCCCTTCTCCCATTTTAATATTCATTCTTTTAATAAAAGCTTATGTGCTGTCATGATGTTGTAAAATTTACTTTTTTTCTCAAATGTAAGTGATTAACACTGCTAAAATCTGAAAAATTTCCCTAGCAAATAAACATTAATTCAAGTGAAGGATAAATAATGACCAAAGTCACATTGTTAAGTCAGCATACTCAAGATTTGAACTCCCTTCTTTTTTGTTTTTTAATTATTGTTATGGCAAACCAGATGCGCAGAGGGGTTACAGTCATTTAGGTCAGGTAATGAGTACATTTCTTTTGAACAATGTCACCTCTTCCCTGGTTTTCTCCCAGGTTTTCCCTCCCAAACCCCCTCAAGAAGTTTTATAGTTCATTTTCAACATAGTCTAGTGAGTGTCACTGCTGCATTTGTTCACCTTTGTCTCACCATTTGTGGAGTCTTCCTTATCCCCCCTCAAACAGATAAACATATTTAAGAAAAATAACAGAAAATAAAAATAACAAGAAAGGAGAAAAAAAGACAAAAAGCAAAATAACAAAAAAACTCTTGTTATCATTTCTTGAGGTTGAACTCACTTTTGATTCATAACTAATTTCTTATATTATTTTAGATGTCCTGAATAATATATGCTTTGATTATATTAGGACAAAAATATATGAGTATGATAAGGGGAAAGTGCCTTTGTAATAATAAACCTTTAAAATTAAGGATTGTAGAGGTTGTGGTAAATAATGAAATGCATTATATATTATAAACATTTGAATCATACATACACTTTAAATTTTAAAAATATATTTATTCTATTTTAGATTTTTTTTTTTTTTTTTTTGCCAATCCTGAGGCCTGACCTCAGGGTCTGAGCACTGTCCCTAGCTTCTTTTTGCTGAAGGTTAGCACTCTACAACTTGAGCCAGAGTGTTATTTCTAAATTTTTTTCTGTTCATGTGGTGCTGAGGAATGGAACCCAGGGCTTCATGCATGCTAGGCAAGCATTCTACTGCTAAGCCACATTCCCAGCCCTCTATTTTAGATTTTTATAAACAGTCAAAATATTAAAAGATGAAGATGAAAAAGAGGCCCAGAAGAGAGAATAAAGTAAAATAAAACAGGAATGGATTTGAATGGATTTGCATTATTTTATGTTGAGATACAAAATAGGTTTATGAGTATATACATTGGTCAAAAGACTAACCTTGTTATTTGTAAATGATATATTTCCTCTAATTTTAGTAGATTACATTCTTTAATAAAACACCTGATGTGGGGGCTGGGGATATAGCCTAGTGGCAAGAGTGCCTGCCTCGGATATACGAGGCCCTAGGTTCGATTCCCCAGCACCACATATATAGAAAACGGCCAGAAGCAGCGCTGTGGCTCAAGTGGCAGAGTGCTAGCCCTGAGCGGGAAGAAGCCAGGGACAGTGCTCAGGCCCTGAGTCCAAGGCCCAGGACTGGCCAAAAAAAATAAAAAATAAATAAAAAAAATAAAACACCTGATGTGGGGCACACCTGGAAGTCAACTAGCTGGCCCCGCCTGTTTCTCAGTCTTGGGGCCATGTGTGGCTAAGATGGTGGCGCCTAATAACAATGCGCAGCTGCTACAAGTGTCTTTGGTTATAATCCAGAAGCAGTTCTGTGGGCTGTGACACCCGGCTCTTCCACCCTTGATGGACAGCTCATCCCTCCCCTTCCTGCCAATCTTAGACCTGATTGGCTCCTGTGCCTTATATTAGTGGCACGTACTTCCCCAATAAACGTGATCTTGTGCTGGCTTGACTCCCAGGCAGTCTGATTGTCCTCCGGTGAGGGAGGGCTGGGTGGGGGCAATCTGCTGACCCTTTCCTTGCTTGGCTCGTCCAGTCAGGGCGTGCCTTCCCTCTCCCGTGGGTCAGGGGACCGTGGGGGTGCTAAAGACCCCGACAACCTAAGGTTAAGTAAAAGGTACAAAAATTAGCTTTCTTCAAATTTGGATGAAATCTTAAAGTGTAGATAAATTTAACAGTGAACCAAAATGAAAGAAAAAACAGTGCTCTCATATTAAAACTGTCTTTGATATTAAAATATATCACAAAATATTTTTTAATTCCATATATGAATTTTTTCTCAGAGTCCTCTTAGAAGTATTTTTTAGTGTTAAAATATTAATAAATCTCAAGGTCTTCTTTTGCATCAAATAGCCATCTACTTTTCCAATTCATTTTCAAAATGAACATTTTCTCTCATAATATCTATCTTAATACCACAGGTCATTGTTATTCAACCTGTAGCCATGGATTTGGCCAAGATGACTAAAAACAAAATGCTAAATATGAAGACTTGTATCCCCTTACTGGTAACCCCTAAACATTTTGCATGTTTTTCTATTCCTCTCCTCTGAATTTTTTCTTGTCCTGTGTTTCTTGACTGGTTATTGGTTGGACACTCTCTAGTCAATGCATTCCTAAAAAACTGAATGTTTGTTGTGTTTTTTGTTTGTTTGTTTTTACTACCAGCAATCCATCAACAGACCTTTTCTTTTCACATTTCCATTTTTTTACCTAATGACTCTACTACTACCAAATTTCTGCCTACACCCAAACATGTCCTGAAGTCTAGACTTCTCTTCCCAATAGACAATTGGATGACTCCTTCATGTAGATGCTCCATAAGCCTTTCATGAATACCACAGTCCCAATAGGATGTGTCTTCTCGAAACTGTTCACATTGTCTTAAATTCTTTCTGCAAGGAATTGTTCAATCCAGAAACTCAAGAATACTCTAAACTCTTTTATTTCTCTCAGCAATGTCTCTAAACATGGCTCCAAGCCCTATAAAGTTTACCCCCTAACTTATTCTCAGATAAGTCCTTCTTCATCCTCCACCATCAACACTGTTAGAGCCCAGGGCTTTATCTCTTCTTGGCTGACTCACCACACTGGACTCTGTATTAAATCTTGCAGTAATCACCTGCAACTGCACTTTCATTTTTCATAGTCTCAGTTTCCTATAATGAACCACTGTCCAAATATACAAAATGGAAAATTCCAAAAGTAAACAACTTGTGCATTTTAAATTGCAATTTCAGTAGATGACGAAATTAAGCTATTCTGCTCTGTTCTTTCTGGAATATGAATCATCCCTCTGTCCATCATATTTACCATATGAGCTCATCCATAAGTCACGTGTTACTGTAAGATTATCATTGTATTTGTTTTCTACCACCCAGTTTCAGATATCCATTAGGAGGCTCTGAATGTATTGCTAACAAATAAAATAGTACTGATTATAAATATTATACATATATGTATGTATGTACATATGCATATATGTAGCTCAAAGATAATAAAGAGAAAATTTATACCAAAATATTATGGTAAATATACTCAAATATATATTCTTTCACATAATTTTCTTTCTTTATTATCATTTCCCTGTATAATCTTCCCTCTAATCTAATTTTCACAGAAAGACTGAGTGATCCTATTCCAGGTGAAGTATTAAATATGAAGGCATATTTTCTCCTAATAAAATTACTGTATGGATCCAACATTTCTTTCAAGATTCAGTTTTGGAATCCATAGCATGGCATAAATCACCATTGGAGTTGCCTCTCTTCCCTATCCAGACATTTTCTTGACATTCAAATATTTTCTTAGCTTCAACACCTTCCATCTTCTAGCAGTTCTTTGTATGTGAGATTCTTTATATATACTGCTGGCTGTTTAATGAGGCCCACCCTGTCTTCCTCCATCTGGCTAATTAACATTTGTCTCTTAGTAGTACATCTAATTCTGTCATTGTCAGACTTGGTGTGCCCAGGGTAATCCTCCACTCTCATCGTTGTCTCATAATTTCCCAAGTATACATTTTAAATATCTTATTTTCTGCTTTTCATAATTTCCCTTTCTGACCCATGATTGAGAAAAAAAAATCTCTCCAAATACACTTTCATTCTTGGCTTTAGCAATCTAGTTAATTCTATGCATTTTAGAATTAAGAGTCACAGCATTGATCCAAAATAGGTTACTGTTTACCTGTATGTAACATTGGATAAGTCAGCTTTTCAAAGCTGCCATTTTTCTGTCCTTAGAATCAAGTGCTTCAGCATTCAAAGATTGCCAGCATGAAGCAAGTGAACTGGGGGAAATATTTTTTTTTGCTTCCCGGGGGACATTTGGCAATGTCTAAAGACATGTTTGGCTGTCATGGCTGGAAAGGAGGAAAGTGCTACTGGTATATGGTGGGTAGATAACAGGATGGTGCTAACCATCCCAACAAAGAAGACAATTCTACACAATGAACAATTCTCTGGTCTCAACGTGGTAGCAATGAAAAAAATTTTTTTATCGTAGTTCAATCCTCATTTTTGTATTGTTAATATTAAAAGAGTCAGTTAGTGAGGTGCCTGTGGTTCACGCCTGTAATCCTAAACTACTCAGGAGTTCTGAGATCTGAGGATGGTGGTTCAAAGCCAGTCTCAGCAGAAAAGTCCAATTAATCACTAGAAAACTGGAAGTGGCACTATGGCTCAAGTGGTGGAGTGCTAGCCTTGAGCTGAGGAGCTCAGGGACAGCGCCCAGGCACAGAGTTCAAGCCCAATGACAACAAAAATAAATAAATAAATAAATAAAGACTCATATACTTCCAACTTCTTAATAAAATCTATATTGGTTGTATTATTTATTACATTTCACTTGAGGTATATTAGATCATTGTTCAGCAAGTATTTTATTTCCTGCTCTCTATCACCCCACAGAAGAAAGGTCCTTCACTTTCATGATATGCTTTAATTAATGGGATACAAACAAAAGTGACAGTGTGCCAATCCTGTATCCAATCATTACAAATTACTTTATGCTTGCAACTGTGCTTCTGTACTCTTACAAGCAACTTAGGGGAAAAAAAACAATTCACTTGTGTTGTTTCTCCTTCATCTTAGCCCCCAAAACGAGCTTAGAATCTGACATAGAACTGTATGGACCCAGAAGCCACAATGAGTTACTATGTACCAAATCTTGATTGACCAAACCTTTACTGGTCTGCAGATGATAATCAGGAAATAAATGTTTGTGGATCTATGCCTCTGAGGTTCTCTGGTTGTTTGTTATGCTGTGATAAATGATTAATTAGCCAAATGCTTTTAATCATTATTTTCCCACACTAAAAAAAACAAGAATAATTAACATGAAGACATTTTTCTTACCAGAATTGAATGTGATGGAAGAATCCATAGCAATAACATTCTCATAATCCATCAAATGTTATTTAATCCTTCAGTTTATGTTAAAGAATATATACGTATGAAACGTTTTCTTTCCACTGGAAAGTACTTTCAAAAACTAGTGAATTTTAAGTCTTGATTAAGAAAGTAGAGAAGACTAAAAGAGAAATAGAATATGAAATACAACAACGACTGAAATATACTTTTGTCACCATATATAATTAGGAAAAATGATGTATATTATGATCAACTTCTCTAGAAGAGAAAAGAAAAGTAACTCCACGCAGGATTTTTTCAAGTTACATTTTATATTTAAAATCCTTTACTGTATATCCCATATATTTAGTTCTTGATTTCTTGAGCACATGATATGACAGAGAATCTGAATATGATCTTTCTACAGTATTATATGCATTATATTTTGGTAGAGGTGTCCTCATAAGTACATAAGCAGTGTGTGTTTTACTATCAAACAAAAGTTTTGTAAATCTTATATATTGTCTGTATTTTATGTTGCTGTTATAAAATTGTCTTGCTGAATTAAAAAAATTTGCATCAACTATGTTTGTGGTAGCCAGAAAAAACTAGTCTTACTAAGAGAATGATGCTAAGCAATTTGTCTTTGGCCTTAATAGTTCTAAAAGATGAGAATAATTAAACATGACCATTCTAATCATAATACAGACAAATCTGAAAATAAGCCATTAACTTTCTGGTTTTGTTTTCATCTTTATATAAGTTTGTAACAAACTCTCAAAGGTAGATATAGAGAGAGATTTCAGAAGCTGCATTTCCTACAATGTTTTACATCAGATAGTGAAGTTAGTAATTTATTTTTAAACTCTATAGACAAGGAACCAATCTGAATTCAAGGACTTTTAATTTTGGTACATTCTTTCAAATGAACGGTAAATATAATAAATGTACACAATGACTTCTTGCAAAGAAGAAAATAGATTTATAAAGTATAAGATAAAAAGTATCTCTCATCAAAAATTACGTACAAATTTTTCACTGAGTAATCTACATTATTTTTACTGAACATTGGCACTGGTGCAGTACTATGCAAAGCATAGCTTTCAAAATGCTTCTCTGCAACCTACCCCATTATCTCAACTTCCTACAATCCCAAAGTGCATTTCAAATTTAATATAGACAACATGGATTTCAGAATGAGAAAGAAAGCTGCAATATTCTTTCATGCAGAGTGAAGATCCAGTTAATGAGCAATAATTAATCATAACAGCTTGCTTCATTGTTGTCAAGAATTATGCAGAGTCTATAAAATTGATAGCTTGGAGTACTCTGAAAAAACCACTTCTATTTTTCCATAGTAGCCTTGCTCTCAACTACCACAGCTAAAATATGAAGCAGCTTAGCCTGAAAGAAGAGAAATAGTTGTCATAAACAGGTTCTTTACTGTTCCTGCAGTATAAATAAAATTCTGAACTGACTGCTTAAGCTTCTTTTCTTTGCCCATAGTATTCTGTTTGGAAGTTTTGCTGATGGATTCCAGGCTCTAAATATCACCTGTGAAGAAGATAAAACTGAAGTTTACAGTAAAGTATATGACCATGTCATGGCTAAGAAGATTTGTTACAATAATTTTATAGGGATGAGAAACCACATTCATGCTTAATACCAAATATATAGAAATAAAAGGAAATAGACTCACTAAATTGCAATTAAATTGAAAAAATAGGAACCATATACAACACTCCTAGTTTGAGGCTTCCTAAAATGAACCATGTTTATATTTCTCTCACTAAAAAATTAATCATTCCATTATTTAACTATACTTCTATTGCTGTTAACCATCCTAATTTAATTATTCATCATGTTTTTTATTAGAATATGGGAATCATAGGAAAATGCTTTTATCTCAGGAATCTCTAAACACACAAACTAATAAAATCTCAGGTCCAGAAAATATTACACACACACACACACACACACACACACACACACACATGCACAGTTGAATTTGTCACTTGAATTCATGTTGCCAACTCCATTCGACCATTTGCTAAGGAAAAAAATGCTAACTAAAACTGTATCAACTCTGCCACAAAGCAGCAATACTCTGAATATTCTTATTAAAGAGTATATTTTCAAAACAATTCAAAATATTTTAAAATATATTACCAGATTCCAGAAAATGCCATTTACATTTTAATTCCTTTCAAGTTTTTTCTCGTATGATAAAAGTGATGGGAGAATAAATCCCTAAAGTTATAAACGACAATTCAGAGTAAATTCTACACCTAATAGACATCATTTAGAAAATGGATAGAAGGGTGATGGAGAAACTTAAGAAGAAAACTAAACTGGTGAGCTTCCCTAAGACAAAATATTTTAAGAATAATTTTAATTCTCTATGACTTGGTGTGTATTTACTATTTCAATAATAATCTATGTGTTAATATTTCGTACCAAATGTGTATCTAGTATCTGGTAAATATATTTTAGTTTACTTGAAAATAACATGATCGGGGGCTGGAAATGTGGCTTAGTAGTGGAGTGCTTGTCTCCCATGCACAAAGCCCTGGATTCAATTCCTCAGCACCACATAAACAGAAAAAGCCAGAAGTGGCAATGTGTCTCAAGAGGTAGAGTTCTAGCGTTGAGCAAAAAGTAGCCAGGGACAGTGCTCAGGCTTTGAGTCCAAGCCCCATGACTGGAAATAAATAAATAAATATATATATATATATATATATATATTCAATGTTCAATAAATGAGATTTAGAATTATAATAGTAGTATGAGTAATAAATATAATAGAAATAGTTTTACCATTAATAAAATTGTTAGTATCTTAGTAATTATTATTAGCCTTGAAAAATATCTAGTATATTCAATATTCCTATTAACATTAACACTTAGAATAGTATCTTCATAAGCAGATTCAATATTGTGTATCACTAATAGTCTTACTATAAAAAGAACACATATATTGAGTGTTACTAGGACTAAAATTAAAAATTGAGTCCCATAACTAAGAATTTTATTCTTTCTGTAATTTCTTCAATGACTGAAAATGGTTTCATTACAAACAATGTAGAAAGTTATACACAAAATCTTTGTGATAACTACTTGATACTTAACTGTATGGTTGGTAGTCAGTGTTTAAAACTTTGTCCATGGATTATCTTTTGTGGTTAAATCACCATCCTCTTAATGTTAGCATTGCTCTTGTTTCTAACTCTATGAATGGAGATTGGAGTTACAGTTCTGATTTAAATTGTTCAAGTGATATGACTTGAGAACAAACACTTTCTGCCTAAAATATAGACTGAGATAAATTATCATTCCATCTATTTAAAGAGTACTATAATGTGAAAATAAAACAACATTAAGCCAAAAAATCACATTAATTTAACATATGCCATGGGTTAGACACCATGATAAGGAAAATGGTAGTCTAATGTTTACAAATATCAGACTAAGCTATTGTTCACAAGAAAGTAACAATATTGAATAAAAAGAAAATTCTGGAATCAGGACCTGCTATTAGAAAAGAAGTAATGGAAATGAGTAGGAATTATCTTTTAAATTTTAGTCATGATTTTAGCAGATATTAAGTAGCATTATAAGCAGAAAGAAACTGCAGATCTCTGAAGAATTACAAGTTAGAGAATGGCACACTAATATCATGACAAAATCTTCATCAGCAAGCCTACTTGGAAATTGAGAGTTAATCTAGTTGAGAGTCAAGCAGAACAGAGAATGAAATACAAAGGATGAAATATCCCCAAATAAGAAAAGAGGAAGCACTCAAAATGAATTATCTCAGAGGTAGGAAAGAGTCAAAACAAAGTACCCAGTACAAGGTGAAAGGTGGACCATTTTGAAAATGGGGAAGAGAACATCAGCTGCAAATGGAATGGATAACTAAGACTTCTCTTCATCAAACTGTTTGGTAGCATAAGAAAAATGAAATGGTGTCCATCCTTTTCTTACCATCTGACATCAACTTGCTAACTTTAAGACCTGTCCTAGAAAAGTACACTCCAGTAAGTTTCAAAAAAAAAATTAAATAAACCAAAGTGAATTAATGTTCCCAAACTTCCCACTGAAGGTCCATTAATCTGTTTCACAGTAAGGATTAACTGTGTTAAATGCATGAAAAGACTATATTTAAAACTGAAATGATATTAAATACTCAGAGAAACATTATCCCCCAACGAAAAAACAGCAGGTGGTTTGAGGTTATCAGGAACAGAGGCAACTCAAAGTAACATTTACATCAAGCGAATGTTAAAATGTGAAAAAAGGCCTTATCCCCAGGGAATAATTGCTGTAGAGTTTTCTGCCCAGCAACCAAGTAAGAAATGAGTAAAGAAGAAATGTCTAAGCATAAGCCTCACAAAACTCTATAACAAGCTCCTTTAATCAAAAGGCAATCTATTAAATATCATATCACTCCATTGGTTCTTGTTTGGGGATTTAGTTTTGTTCTTTATGTAAAGTTATAGTCATCAATGCCTCCTGGAAGTGATCAAAATTGGATTTTCAGACTTCTACAGTATGTTGATGATCACTTACAATAAAATCAGAATGAGAAAAGGAAATTGTCTGGAAGGACCATTGAGCCAGGTAATAGATTCAGTCTAATATATCCACACAGTAGGAAGCAAATTAAAATGTAGATGGAATTCTAATAGAGTACAACTGGAAAGACTTGCTCCAGTTTCTTACAGAGCTTTGTTTGCTGCTGCAAACAGTAATCTTAAAGAGATAAAATTGGTTATATTAATTACTTTAGACACTTTTACATGTATACATACGTGAGTTAAAATAACCATTGAGATCATAGTTCTTGAGATAAAAAGAACAAAACACATAAGCTGGAATGATTGTCTCGTGTGATTTGAGATAAGGTCATAATAAAGTATCTGTATGATTCAGGATAACACAAATTATTTTAGTGGATCCAAATCACACACTTAAGTTCAATATGTCATCTAATGATATCTAAATTCTTCCAAGGAAAAAAGTAACATTAATCTCCAAGCAACATCTATTACTTTCCATCCTCTTTCTCTTGTCAAATTCCTTTGCCCTACTCATTTTCCCAGTTAAACTGTGAAACTTACTACTACTTCCATCTGTATTTATAAGTACAAGGATATTTCAGAGGTTATATGCACTTTTTCAACATTTTAATAGGCTCTTTGACAGACAGCTGTCTGAGGGAAATCAGACTGTTGCTGTACATAAATAAATGATAAAAGGAGCTGATAGCTCACATATGTAAATCTCAGTTACTCAGGAGGCTAATATCTAGAGAATGGTTCAAAGGCAGTCTAAGCAGACAAGTATGAGACTGCAATAACAACAAAAAAGCAGGACTGGATGCTTGTCTCAAGTGGTAGAGTGCCAACTGAACAACCAAGTCAAAGAATCTCAATGCCCTGTGTCCAAACCTTAACCCTGCAAAATTAATAACAATAATCAAAATAATAAGAACTAAAGAGAATAAGAAGACAATGTAGGGAAATAATTTATAACATAATCAACAGTATAATTTGTATATTTGTATCTCCAAGGCTTGGGCATTGTTCCTGTGTTTTTTCACTCATCTAGTGCTCTATCACTTGAGTCCCAGCTCCACCTTTCTTTGTTTGTTTGTTTGTTTTGCTAGTTATTTGGAAATAAGAGTCTTATGGACTCTCTTGGCCAGGATGTCTTTGAACTGTGATCTTCAGATCTCAGCCTCTTAAGTAGCTAATATTAGAGGTTGTGGGTCACTGGCTTTGGGCTAACATAAAAAAAAATTTTTTTTTGACCAGTCCTGGGCCTTGAACTCAGGGCTTGAGCACTGTCCCTGGCTTCTTTTTGCTCAAGGCTAGCACTCTGCCACTTGAGCCACAGCGCCAATTCTGGCCATTTTCTGTATATGTGGTGCTGGGGAATCGAACCCAGGGCCTCATGTATATGAGGCAAGCACTCTTGCCACTAGGCCATATCCCCAGCCCAACATAAATAATTTTAATCAAACTGGTCACTGCAAATTGGTGAAAACACTCATGAAAAGCATACATTAAAAGGTAGGGCATTATTTGAAAACATAAATCTGAGTTTTTACATAGCAACTGTTAACACATTTACTCTCATTTTCTAGGGCTGCTGTAACACAAACTGCACCACAAACTGCGTGGCTCCAGTGAAAGAAATTTACTGCTTCACAGTTCTAGAACTGGAACCTGGTTAATTTTGTGTAACTTTACCCTTTTATACATTTAGGTTTTCATCCTCTTTCATTGTCTTTGGATATCCAATTACTCATTAACATCTTAATAAGGATCTTCTTTCTCCACCAGTGAATGTTTGCCCTTCTGTGGAAAAACCTGACATCTATATTTGTGTATATATTGGAGTTCTCCAATCTTCCTATGTATCTATCATTTTACTATATGAGCTTTTCCTATATAGCTGCCCTATAACTATACAGCACACCTAATCATAGGTACAGTGGTTCCTCTGTTTTTGTTTTGGCTTTTCCAGAATAGTTTATTACTATATGTCTTACGACTTTACAAATAAATGTAAGAAAAGGCTTGAGTGGGTCTACACAACATCTTCTGATTTTTTTGACAGAAGTTCCATTAAGCCTACCTAATCACTTGTGATCTTCTCTATGCAAGAATATTTTCACATACATGAGGCTTTCAGATTTTCATTTGGACTACATTTAGGGATGTTTGGTCTCTATGTTGATATATCTTAAACTATGCATTTGTAAATTATTATAGTCACTGTCTCCAAATTAGTCTATGATGCAATGAAAAGGAATAATTTGAGAAGGATAATGACAAAATTATTGAATTCATAAGCCAGTCATTGGATAACTTCCCGTAGGATCTTCCCTTTTGAAGCATTCTGTTTGTCAGCTCTCAGATTTCAGAATGCATGTGAGCTTCAGTCATAATGAGTCAAAACACTGCAATTCAAAGAAATTTGAAGTTCCATTTCATTACCAACTAAGCAGCAGAAAATCCTGCTTTGGAAGGTACCAATTATTATATACCAAATAATCTGTCTTCACTCACTTTCAACCATGTAGACTATACTTAGCACTAACCCCAAGCACACACAAATCCACTGTGTACAATGACAATGAACCCCTGAGGCCCTTTTGTTGAACCAAGGCAGCACTTCTAACAATCTGGTGACTGACTTCATACAATTCCCCAAACACAATTTTTTTAAAAGCCATTAGACATTTCTTCCCTGAAATGTTTTATTAGGTAGCAAATATTGGCAGGGAGGAAGGCTGCCGGGACGAGAAGGGGCATATTCCATAAGTAGAGGATAAAGAATAGCTAACATATATTTAGTGCTCATAGGATAAAGGGCACCAGGAACTGTGCTGAGTGCTAACATGAAATTATCTCAATCAATCATTAATTGCAGCCTAGATGAACAAAGTGTTATAATTATCCTTTATAAGATAGAATCCAAATTTGAACTCTCAGACTCTAGAAACCTTGCTTTTAAATCCTTAAACATATTGCCTTCCCAGTCACAATAATTTTCTCATGCCAAAGACCAGTTTTGTTTATTTATAGTATATCTTCAATTCATTCTTATTTAGGAAAAAAAATATTGAATCTGTTTCCTCAGTTAATATTGGAGTCAAGTTTATACCCTGAGGTGATGAAATCAAACAAATAGTACAAGAGAACAACATCTTTTAACGTAAAAGAGTTCAATTATCTTTGTTTATACAAAAGTTTACCCACAGGCAGAAATATCTTGGAATTTAAAAAAGCACAGCATAAGCATAGCTCTCCAGCTTTATTTATTTACTACTGTAACTCTCTAGATCATGAGATGCCACGTTAAGCCATTTGACTCTTGCCTAAAGCTACAACAGCTATAGACCACTGACTACTAAATGTATTTCATGCTAAATGTAAAGAGAGACATGGGGGGGAGGGAGGAAGTGTTATATAATTTATATTTTCTATTTGAGGAAAGAGAAGTATCTTATTTCCCATTATAACTTATCAATTTGTCAACTGAATATTATCAATGATAATTTATTATTTTTATCTTAACCTGTTCCCGAGGCTAAAGTTTAAACATTTTTTAATTTATTTAATTTTTACTGTAAAGGTATTTAAAAGTTGATAGTAAATTACATTATTTATTTTTTTAGTTTGATTGTAATGATAATAAACAAAAATGTCTCTATGATTCAATAAGGGATGGTATAATAAAAAAATTTGATTAATTGATAACTATTTTATTTCTTGGTAAACAAGACTTAAGTAATTTTCACTTTATATTTAAATAGCAAATATGTTCTTGTTGTTCCCAGGAAAACCCCAAACTTCTGTCTTGAGACCCTAATGTTCAAGATAGAACCTTACTTGCTGAGTTATTCACTAATAAGTAATTGTATTTTTTTTTTATCTTTTTTTGGCCAGTCCTAGGCCTTGGACTCCGGGCCTGAGCACTGTCCCTGGCTTCTTCCTGCTCAAGGCTAGCACTCCGCCACTTGAGCCACAGCGCCGCTTCTGGCCGTTTTCTGTATATGTGGTGCTGGGGAATTGAACCTAGGGCCTCGTGTATCCGAGGCAGGCCCTCTTGCCACTAGGCTATATCCCCAGCCCCCTAATTGTATTTTTTAATTTTTATGCAATTATACTTTTTTGTCTAAAACAAGTTTCTCACATTGAAACTCATGACTTGTCCAGCTTAAATATTATTCTCTAATAGAGTCAATGTTATCTTATGCTAATATTTTTAAAGGAATATAAAACTATTTATTGACCACTGTTCACCATTATTTAAAATATTGATGCTCAGTTTTATTTGTTTTCAAATTTCACTTGCTAACTATGTTTATTTGCATATTATTTATTTCTTTATACTGCCTGTCACTTTTAAATCATAACAAACATTGATAAATGTTCCATGGTATAGAATCTTCGGTCATTTTATCAAAATTAATTTTGTTTTTATATTCAGTTAAACTTTCTCATAAAAACAACATTCTTATCACTTTACAGAGCCAGTTAGTAAAGAATCATTAGAAATATGTCTCTTCTATACCATTATTCTTCAAATCTGTATCAAAGATTAGCTATTATTGGATAATCAAATAATGTACACACTTAGTAACATGCCAAATTAGTACACCAACTCACATCCTTCTCTCATTGATAACTTCAGAAAAACATGTCAGTTTCTATCACTCTCCTAGCAAGAGAAAGACTCTAGAGCCAATGTAGAACCTATCCTACAGAAATGCTTCTGTAAATCCATCACTCTAAAGGTACCCGTACACAAACACAGAAACCTTGTCATACTTTACCACGCTCAGGCCACTCCTACTTTCATTCTTTTGTAATGCCAGGGGCCATTGATGATCACACATCTCAAATATGCACCTAAATCACTATAATATCTCTAGATAATAAAAAAAAAATAACCCCCTACCTGAGTTGCACAGGATCCACATAGCTGCTTTATGTAGGCTGGTCCAATGATTCACATTACTTTTTGCTCAAGCCACTGATTTGGTAAAACATCCAATTTTAGAAAAAGAAACCAAAAGCCTAAGAGTTCCACAGGATCTGCTTCTCTGCTTTATCCAATCACAGCCATTATGGCACTTGTTGTAGACCACCTATTCTGGTCTCCTTGTTCATATTCTTCTAATGGCTAAGGCTTGCTGCGACCTTAAGAGTCTCCTCTATTCCTGGAATGTGTTCCACCTAGATACTTATAAAACTAAGCCCTCAACTTCCTTCAACTCTTTGCTATAATTTCACCTCTCCTCTGACTATCTAACTGAAAATTACAACTCTTTAGTACTTACAGTTCTCATCGTCTTACTCTCTCTATTTCTCCAAGAAGTTTAATATACTTTAACCCACATCTGAATTAGGTTTGTCTATTTTTAATTTTCACTGGATTAATTGCAAACTACAAAGAACTTTGCTTCATTCACTCCTATATCACAAGAACTTCCAACAATGCTGCCAGATAGAGATCACCCATAAATAATTATCATTTAATGCATGAAACTCCCATGACCCATAACTTTTCATGGTGCCTGCCTGTTCAACCATCGATAGTGGTGCTATTCTCTTGAACCTTCTCCCTAGAGGCTGAAAAAGGCTAAAATTGAAAATACTCATACCATCATATATACACATTTACTAACTAGTTATCTATATGGTCAGCCCTCTGACTGCTTTGTGGTTCATTGCTTTACCCATTTCCAACAAAAGGTACTTACACACACACACACACACACACACACACACACACACACACACACACTTCCTATTTCATTTCATATCATTCCCTATAACTACATCAGGGTTCATGTTCCCTAAGCACATTGTTACTGAAGATGGTCTCTCAAAAAAGTGTGGTATTCTGACAAGGCAGAAGAGAGAACAAATATCGTGTGGCACCGACTATCAAAACAATGTATAACTCATGAGGAGCTCCTATCAGATGGCAGATACATTATTGAATTTAAAGTAATTTCTTAAATCATTTCATAGTGCTATTGTTTTTCCTTTTCTGTAAAATTAAAAGTCAATGTGTTAGATAACATGTCATATAGTCTTAAAGTATGTAAAACTGTAAGCTGTTCAAATATTAACAATGATTTTTTTTTTTTTTTTTTTTTTTTTTTTTTGGCCAGTCCTGGGGCTTGGACTCAGGGCCTGAGCACTGTCCCTGGCTTCTTTTTGCTCAAGGCTAGCACTCTGCCACTTGAGCCACAGCGCCCCTTCTGGCCGTTTTCTGTATACGTGGTGCTGGGGAATTGAACTTCATGTATGGGAGGCAAGCTCTTGCCACTAGGCCATATCCCTAGCCCCAACAATGATACTTTTTAACTACTTGGTTAGATTCCTACATGACAGGGGTAAATTATCATTCCTAAAAGAAAACATGTTGATATTAAGATGACCAATAAAAATGCCTATGAAAAAGGCTGGAAAATAAGCTAGTCCATCCAGATACTGCTCAAAAAAATATCCACATAAAGAATTTATAATAATAATAAACTAGTAATAATTTGTAATATAGTTGTCACCCCTGAAAATTTTGTTCTTCACACAAAATACATTTGGGCAATAACATTTTTTCTACCACCGTCTTTATATGTAGAAAAATGCCTTATGTTCAGATAATACTTTTTACTCTATAGAAGAGTTGATACTATCAACAAAAAGAACCCACTTAGATATTAAGAGCACTGGACTAAGAGGAAAAACTATGAATCTTCAATTATACAACATACAAATTTTAAATGTCACTATCAATTTAATAATAAAGTTCGTTTCACTGGATAAAATATTTTAAATGATTCATAAAGCTTGAATTATAAAATGAACAACATATTACATAGTATCAAATTTTCTTTAATGTATTTTTGTACAATACTTACAAAAATTCCTTTGATAGTTTTTTTTACTCCTTCCTTAAGTATGTAGTCATAAGAAAAGCATTTACTATAAGTGGATTTAGAGTTTATAAAAATTTCTGTATAGAGGAAATGGCTTACACTTGCAATCCTAACACCTCAAAAGGTGAAAATCAAGATGATAACAGTTGAAGAACAGCCTCTGCAAAAAGGTAACAGGACCCAGTCTAATCCAGTAGTTGTGCATAGTGGTGCACAACTTTTATGTCAGCAACCAGAAAGCCATAAATAAGAGGATCATATTCCAGGTCAATTAGAGCAAAAGATTTCAAAACGAACCAAAGCAAAAGCAGTAGACAGGCTGACTAGCTATCACAAACCCCTGAGTTCAAACCCCAAACACACACACACACACATACACACACACACTACTAAGTTTCCTTAGTAAGTTTCATCAAGAAACTTACTAATGATAATTGCTTTTTAGGAGTAAATATTCCTAACATAAAGTCTGTATTAAAAGCACACATTAATTGTTAATTGTTTTTTAATGGATTAGTACCACAAAAACTAGCACTTAAAAATGTATAATGGAGTCAATTTAATAATAAAAAAATTTCACTTTTTACAATAGAAAAATTAACTGTACTTGTGGATTTATTGTTTTACAGACTAGGAAAAAATAAAGTAATCAAAACATACTGTTTACATTTACCCTAATAGTTGAATGGTGTTTTGTTTCGTTTTTTTTAACACTCTGCTCATATAGTGTCAGGAAATAGAAGTCATGGTACCTCACCATCATAAGAGTAGACTACAGTGTCACAGCACAGTAGGAAATGTGCCAGAAGGAGGGAGGAGAATCAGTGGTGGAGGGGTGAAAAGATTTGGCAACATAGCAATAAATACTCAATTTAAAATTATTTGTCACCTATAAATTTTCTCTTTCCCTTGCTACCAACTTATGAAATTCCACACATATTTAACAGATAAGTGTGCATGCATGAGTTTGTGAGCTAGAAATCAAAGTTGTAAAGTCATACTGAATTTCATAGGAAAGAAACAAAGAATGAGAAATGCAAGTCAGAGGAACAGAAGCAGGAATCGCCACACAACTGCTAGCCTTGGGCAATGCAGACCTCAAATTATCTGTAGAATATGACATGAAGTTTGAATTATTTTAGGGAAAACCTCAACACTTAGAAATTCAAGATGGCATCTACACCCAATAAAAATGTAAATATATCCAAAATATGCATAGCATATCCTCTAAGTGTACATACAAATGACTGTCTATAAGAGAAAATAGCCCACAAAATAAATTTGTGTGAAAAAAAAATCAAGCTCCCTAACAATGAGAGAACCAAACTTTGAAAACAAGATAGCATTCCATATCTATTGGTTCCATAAAAATTTTTAAATTCTGAAAATCCTGTGTTAGCAAGGATGTGAGGCAATGAGAAAGCACAGGAGGTGTTTATTATAGGGAATATAAACTGGTTTCGCTACTTAAAAACACAATTGTGGTAAATTTGTAGCAACCTTGACAGGCTGCCTAACCAAGAAACCCAACTGCCCTTTGTATATGAAGATATACTAATGGAGACATGATCAACAATGTTCACTGAGACATAAAGTTTAAAAATAAGTTAAAAATTACTAAAATGCCAAGCAACAGAAGGAATATGTATATACACATACTTATATGTATATATCTACATAGACATGTATCTATCTACATAGATACTATACATATATATACATTCTCTATATATGTGTGTATATAATATATATGAAGTTTAACTCTGGGTTCAATCCCCAACATAATATTTATTACCTGACATATGTAAAGGTAACCCTGCTGTATATCAACTCTAAAACAACAACAAAGTAAATTAGGAAAATAAGATAAAATTGCTGATTTGCTGAAGAAAAGAACATTATAAGTCAAATTAAACCGATGAGATAAATGGGACAAGTGAATGGATTGATATGGGATAGATAGATACTCAAAACTCTAACTAGTTAAATATCTCATAGATATTTTCCCTTGAATAAATTGGCAAATTTTAAGGATTATCTCTAACTTCCTGTGCAAAACTAACATAAATAGTTTGCATAATATAGAGATAAATTATAAATAACCAGGCAGGTGGTCTACTCATCTTCTCTGCAATTAAAGTACAATGGTTACACTGAAAAGATTTAATGGCAAGAGTACTCAGTATAAAATCAAGGTACGTGCTCACTTTGGCAGCACATATACTAAAATCAAGGAAGGATTGTTCAGGTTACTGTGAAATAGTTACTCTGCCTGCCACGTCAGACTACCACAGTCATAGAGATGTATCTATCAGAATTAAAACAATTAAAAGTTGACTGCATTTTCAAGGAAAATGAATCTTAAATCTATAGTTAATTTTTTTCCACCTTCAATTATGTTTAATGCAAATCCAGCTTTATTTCCAGTCAAAAAGTAATTTTAGCTCCACACTTTTACCTGGAATGTAGGTAATATGTAGTAGCCTGCCGGCAGGGATTTGAAAAGGAAAAAACACAAACACAACTTTTAACTTCAGAGATAAAGGACAGCTTGATAGGGAAAAATACGTTTGTAGCTGATGTATGAGAACACACACTAAATCACAGGCTGCTTAAAACTGCAAAGGACAAGTACACTAGCCTTCATTATGAAACTGACAGAAATACTATGTGCCTCACTCTAGTTTTAAAATAAGCTAATAAGCCCATTTTAATATATTAGAAGTGTGGTAGAACCAATGAAAGTAAAATATATTTAACATGTAGACACTGCCTCAAATATAAGTACTTGAGAGATTTGGCTACTGGTAGGTACTCAACATACAAAAGCATCAACAAGAAAACAACACAAGGCCAGGTATTGGCAATTAATGGTTCTTATCCTAGCTACTCCAGGAATGAGATTGAGAAGATCAGGCTTTCCAGGCAACCAAAGCAGAAAATTCCATGAGACTTCATCTCCAAAACCTGGACTAGGGTGCCTCAAGAGGTAGCGCAAATTTAACAATCAAACTCAGCAAGCAAGCCAAGACAGCATGAGGTCTTGATTTCAAATCCCAGTTCCAAAAAAATAAATAAATAAAAGGGGTGGGGGATAGAAGGAAGAAATAATTCTTTTTTAGTTTTTAAATTAAATTTTTAATAAAAAGTCAAACTCAATCTATTAAAAAGAGAGGTACAATTTACTAAACAGAAAAGAAAATATTGTATAAAATTACATCACACTCTGACAAATAGAGACAATCTCAGACTTTACTATACATGTTTTGCTACTGACATGGTTATCACCAAAAATTTAACAAAATTGCTTTACAATAATCAATAATTTCTTGTCCTGGCTAAAGTATTCCAATTAACCAGTTTAAATCACAAATGTTTGCTTAACATGCCTATCAGTAAATTTTTGTCGAAATAGTTTACATGAATAAACTTGATGACATGGAAGTTGTATTTTAAAGAATCTGAAATAGTATATACTTAATAAGATCCTAAAAATCTGACATTTCTTGGTTTCTAGGAAAAAATATAAGTTCATCTGGGACTACATATTCAGTCAATATAAATTGTATTCTGAGTTATTGTACTGATTCTATTTAATAAGTATACTTTTAAAAATTAATCAGCCTTGTGATTTAGTTATATCATATAAACAAAGGAAGTTAAACACACTGACATAAATATACTTATTAAAAATACTGTCAGAAGTCACATTCTATGTGGAACACAAGCAATAAATTTGTTTAAAAACCAGTATAATCTACACATTACCATTCTTATCATATACAGAATAGCTAATGCTTTATAAAAGAGGAAGATAAATTAAGGTATTTTATTATAGCAATAAGCGATTTTATAGTAAAGATGACTAAAATAAGGAAAAGATCATCTATTTTTCAGTGTGCTAAAAGGTAATTTCATAACTCATTAATTTTATTCCTGAACATATTGGTTGAACTGAGGTTGTGTTCTGGTTTTAGCTTACCTTTAAACATTCAATTAATATCACAGTTTACTATTTGCCACACTTGCCTTCACGTTGCTCTATTGAACTGGTACTCTCATGAAAACAACTAAAGTTACAGAAAGAAATCTCAAATATTTATTTGTTCAGGTCATAATTTTTATATAAAATTTCCCAGTTAAAAGCAGTGATATTTTATGTAATGTATTCTTTATGAAATCAAATTATTGTGTCTGTTTGCCTTGAGGTAAACTCATGCTTAAGAGTTGTGGGGAACCTAGCAAAACCCTATAAAGGGCAAATACTTACCAGGATTATTTCAGTAATATAAAAGTTTATTCGATTCAACTCAAATATATGCCCTTGATAGCTTCATAAATAAGTTATGAAGGTTAGAAAACATAAAATCCCATTTTATGCCAAAATAATATGGAACAATAAGGAAATAAAACTAGCCACATTTAGCAGTATCTCTATCAGATGCAAATCACCCCACAAGGCTAGTAGTTCATTTCAGAACTCAAGTACAGTTACCTTGGAAAGCAGCTGCATTTCGAGATATTAGCATTTTTAATGCAGAGCTGGATGCTTGAAGGACTTGCTGCAGATCTTGACGAGCAGCAACTTGGTATCTCTCCTCCATCTTTCTGGTGCAACATGTTGGTTTTTCAGATATGCAAACCTGAAGATCAGCTCCTGGAACACACACAGTATTTTCCAAATGATTCAATGAGCATTATACAATACACTGCAGGCATTATGAGAACCCCGGAACACAAGTGGTTCATATTCGAGGTAAAAATTTGATGTTTTCAAAGCATTTGATATTAGAAAAAATATCAGCTTATATTAACCAAGACAAAGAATTTTGAATGATTGACTCTTTGCTCAAACATGTAGTACAAAGAAGAAAACCCTGGTGGAAGACCACATTGAACATCCTCTGGCTACCCAGATTTTACTTAATGTTCATGACATGATGAGTTTGTTCACATGGCCTAATATAGTTGTCCTGTTATGCTCCAATATGAAGAAGAGTCTCAGTTCTTTGACTTTGGGATACTCCAAAGTTACCACATTAGCTCTGAACTAACAAATACTTCTTAGATTGACAAAACTAATAGATGTACACAGGTACACACACACAACACACACAAAGGCACACATGTTACAGCCACCTTTCAAGCTCTTTCCACTCATTCACATAGAGTCAGTCTGATATCTTCCATTTCCAAAAGTTGGTTCTAGATAAAGACCAAAACATGTGAAATCATTCTGAGTTTTCTGCCCAACAACATGGGACACTAACAATTCTATCAATTTTGTTCTTAGTTTATTTAATTTGGATAACAAATGACAGCATTTCACAAAGGCTAATAAGCACAAAATACTCATGTGTCACAATAGGTAACATGTCAGCAATTGTTTTTCATTTATCTTGCCTAAAGTTATTCCAAAGAAAGTTTTCCTCAAATAGTAACATTGACAGAAAACAAAGCTGTCTTCTCAGTTTTATTTTTAAATGAAAGATTTGAGGAATTTGCATTCAGAAAACTACAATAATAGGGAGAAAGAAACAACAAATATTGAAACATATAATCTTAATTAATGTTTAATAACCACTAGAGATTAAAAGCAAATATACTAATAATAGATCATTACCAATATGTTTCTATAGTGCACATGTCTATCATGTGTTTGCTAAGTCACATTCCCACACATGGCCTGTAAAGACTTGGAGAGTCATGGATCTATCTTCCCTTCCTCTATTCCAGTTTTATATCCATTATCATAGATCATTGTACTAATCTTTATACACTTGGGCCTTATTCATGAAACACATACTTACCCCAGAGCCATCCTCCATGATTTTCCTTCTGCCTAGAACTTGTGTTGTATGTATGCTCACCCACATATGCAGCAAGCACACACCTTCATCTGGCACATTCTCTGGCACATAACCTCCAATACAGCTCAACACATTGTGTAAAGGCCACCTGTCTACTGCATTTAGCATGGTTGCAATTTTATATTTGTTGATCTCATTTTCAGTTAGTTTACACACAAATTGTAAAACTCCAAGGGTATAGAAGACGCTTGTTGTGATATCCCAATTACACAGGACATCATGAACCCTCAGAGGTTAATATATGAATTATCTCTTCTGATCCTTAGATCAACCTTAAGTATAGTACCACTGCTGTCACATTTTGTCCAGGTTCAAATGAAAGTAAACATAAGTTTAAAAACTACCCATGGCTAGGCCCCAGTAGGTGCCAGTGTTCACTCCTGTAATCCTAGCTACTCAGGAGGCTAAGGTATAAGGACAGTGGTTCAAAGCCAACTCAGGCAAGAAAGTCCATGAGACTCTTACCTCCAATAAACTACTCAGAAAAAGTCAAAAGTAGTGCTGTAACCATGAACTAGAGTACTATCCTTGAACAAAAATAGGCTTGGGGACTGGGCCCATGCCCTGAGTTCAAACCCAGGACCAGAAAAAAGAAAAAAGAGAAAAGAAAAAGAAAAAAACAAAAATCTTCCCAGGACTGAAATTATGTCCAAAGTGTTAAAGCACATTCCAACAGTGACGTCTCTGAGTTCAAATCCCATTTCCACCAAAGAACAAAGATAAAGACAGCTGTGTCACTGGCAAAGCTGAAATTTAGAAACAGGCAAACGAATTCCCAAGCTACATTTTCTCTTACTCTAGTATGAGAAAAGTGTTTGGTTTGCAAATGGTTCCTTTACAGACAAACCTGATCATTACCTACTCTCCTATTTACAGAGAAAGCATCTGTTTGGAAATTTGCAAGAGAACTAATTTTATGTTGAGAGGACCCAAAAGATTTATTCAAAATAAAATAGGGGAAAATATAGTAATTGAGTTGCCATTTGCTTCTCTGCCCATTTTTAAGTGATGGAAATGCACTTAGAAAGATGCTAAATATTGTTTGTATGGCTCTATTGGACAAAACATAGCAGAATATATCTCAGCAAGCATGTCTAAGTAAGCATGTATAGCATTTTAGACCACTTAGCAAACATTCCCTAGTTGATGAGGATCTACATTGCTTCAGATTTTCATTTATAAACTTACAAATGTGTTTTGACAACACGTAACTAAATCCTAAAAAAAAAAGCAAAGCTATGAATCATTAATTCAGAAATTAACTTGGTACAATATTTTCATCAGGATGACCTGCAAAATTTTTTCGTTAAAAAGTTTTGAATTTTAGTGGAAAAAGAATTTACAAAATTTAAAAAAATATTTCCTATTTCTCATCTTCTCATAGTATTCCAAAGAAGACAGGATGCACTACAGACAATTCTCAGGAAAAAATATGCTATCTTACATGCTACCCATAGTAAGTACAAGAGCTTTATGAATACATGTTGCTAAAACTTCTTAAAGCCCATCATGCAGCGATTCTTCTATATTGTAAATAAAATTATCACCCAAAGAAAATAAAGCTAATCAACTCTAAACATACTTCAGTGTAACAGGAAATACAGTAATTATTGTAAAGATTTCAAAGCTGACTTCCAGGAACATAGTATAATCCCAGAATCCAAACTAGCAGATAGCTATCATGTCTCTGGAAGGTAAAATCTAACTCAGCAAGAGATATCAACAACAAAATTAAATTAAAAAGTGGAGGCTAAGGGCAGTGGATCTCAAATTCAGGAGGTGAAGATTGGGAGGATCATAATTGGAGACCAGCTCAGCCTAGTCAAAGTTCAAGACCCCATGAAAGAAGTAACTAAAACCTAATGAAAGGTTTGGAGGTATGGTTCCAATGCTGGCACAGCTACCTAAAATTTGCAAGGCTGTGAGTTCAAAAAGGAAGGGAGGGGGGAAAGGGATGAAGAAAGTGAAGGAGGGAGGGAGGGGGGGAAGTGGGAGGGAGCAAGGGAGGGAGGAAAGGAGACAGAAAAAGAAGGAAGGAAGGAAGGAAGGAAGGAAGGAAGGAAGGGAAGGAAGGAAGGAAGGAAGGAAGGAAGGGAGGGAGGGAGGGAGGGAGGGAGGGAGGGAGGGAGGGAGGGAGGGAGGGAGGGAGGGAGGGAGGGAGGGAAGGAAGGAAGGAAGGAAGGGAGAGGAAGGAAAGAAAGCAGAGGAAGGAAAGAAATAAGAGAGGGAGAAAAGAAAGAAAAGAAGGAAGGAAGGAAGGAAGGAAGGAAGGAAGGAAGGAAGGAAGGAAGGAAGGAAGGAAGGAAGGAAGAAAGGAAGGGAGGGAGGGAGGGAGGGAGGGAGGAAGGAAGGAAAGAAAGAGTTAAAATTCAATCAAACAGTAGGTTCTTTACCAAAGGAGCTATCAAAGAGAACTATAGAAACCTTCTCCAATTCTAACCCAGGAAGAGAAGTATTAGTTTCAAAGACCTATAAGCACCTGGACCACCATTTTGGATGTTTCTCTAACTTTAAACAGCTACTTCATGAACAATCACTTCATCGTGTTATTCTGTTCTGTACAAAGAACAATTAAAAACATTTAAATGTTACTGTACTGTTAATTTTTTTTAATGTTCACTCTTTCTTGATAGTGGTGGTGGTGGGTATTGAGCCCCAGGCCTAGTGCCCATTAGAGAAGTATTCTACTATTTGAGTCACACCTGTAGCCTGTTTCCTTTTTTTTGTTTCTACTTCAAATAAAACCTCACAATAGGTTTGCCTTGACTGACCTACAACCACCATCCATATACCTCCACCATCTGAATAGCTGAGATCTCAGGCATGCACTTCCTCACCCAGCCCTAATATCCATTCCTTCTAATTCTTGCCTATCTTGTTTAGAAAGCTATCCATTATCCCTAATGGCACCTTTCATTCTTTGCTTTCATGTCTATATGTTTATGTATGTTTAACTGATTCTGTTTTCTTACAAGACCACTTGCTACTATAGGATAAGTACCACAGTTGCTTTGTTTCCATGCATTTTGTAAGTGCCTGGCACAACATAATATTAATCTCTTCTTTACCTTCTTCATTCATACATAACAGCATTTTGTCAGAAATCTAAGACATAGATTAAGCTTAAAATTAATGAGATAGCTTCAAGTACATTATTTAGAAAGAATGTACTGTTGAAAATATCAGAAATCACTTGAAATAGTATACACAATGATTATATTTACATTTTATAAGTGTTAGAGGTAATAATATATAACTAATTTATAAATGTATTTTACTGCACAGAATATAGCATTATCCTATGAAATTATATATATATATATACATATATAATTCATTAAAATGAAAAAATAGAAGTATATTAGTGTTTCAACTATTACAGATTTAATAAAAAATGAGTAATTTACAGAACTCTACAAATTTAGACAAATAAGGTCAACATAACATTCACAGATATAATAGTGGTATTGTCCTCCATATAAATTAATGGCATCATTAATCCTTCAATAGTTAATGTGCTCAGAGTTGTTTTGTCCAGCAATGTTCGATTAATGCTCACACAGAATCACATGTTTAAAATCCTTATTTATATAACCAGTAATAAATGTGTCTTATATGAAAGGATCTGTCTACGAAGCAGAGAAAAAGCTAAGCAAAATGCAATACTTTCTAAAACTTCAAGTCATGAATTTGGAGTCGATAGTTAACACTGCTACATGTTAATCAGTTTCGCAGACCAAAGGCGCGTGCACACACACACACACACACACACACACACACAGAGCAGCAGCAGCAGCAGCAGCAGCAGCAACAGCAGCAGCAGCAGCAGCAACAGGAGCAGCAGCAACAGTAATAATCTGGTCCTAGAGGGATTAAAAAATGGATGGCAATTTCGCCTCCTGGGTTATGAAACAGTCCTAAGTTATTCGATTCATTTTTAATTACCTTACTGAAACAGACTATCTCAATAACCAACAATATCCAACATTTCTATAAATGAAACACTACCCATGTGGCTGAGCTCCTACAAGATGAGCTGCAGCTTCCAAACTAACTGTCACACACAAAAAAATTAGTTATTACTTCTTGCCATTCAAAGGTCTCCTGGATTTCACTGAACTGAAGATCTTGCTAGTATTAAAGGTAGGAGCAGAAAAGAAAATTGCAACCACATATGGAATCTATACCAAAATAACATATGTGGCTCTACTAGCTACTTTCCTTTGTATCCACTCACTTCATCATAAGCCCTAGTCTCTCTGACAATGTTTCTCTCAACACCTTCATTCATGGCTGAGCTACTTGCTAGTCACATGTGTTGTTCAGGTAAAACCACATCTCTCACTAGTATATCTCAAGGTAAACATGTGACTCAAACATATTCAGTTGGATTCATTCACTGGGAATTTAGAATTGTAACACAAAGCTCTGCTTGCAGTCAAAACTGTTTCCTACATAATTAAGGAGTGATTTGCTATTTCACCATAGAGATAAAACATCCACATTAAGAATTAGCATTGAATAAAGAAATGCAAAGAAAACCATTATACAGAGCTCTCCATAGTTCTTTTTTTTTTTTTTAATCCTTTCTGGGAACCATTTCTTGTATTTTTTAGATTTTATGAGCTTAACCTAAAAACAAAATTATTTTGTATTAGATAAGGAAAATTAGCATGTGCTTCTCAGAACCAAAGTGCCTAAACTAATACACTAATAAAGTTAGGAGTAGATGGACACATACATTGTGTGGAAGGATCTCAGGACTCCCAAAATACATTGACATTACTATTTTACATAAAAATGAATAAAGGACAAACAATGGTATTTTACTACTTTGTAACTATTTTATTGATGAAGATGGCCAAAGGAAAAATAGTAGTGATTCCTCCAGGTGCAATGACTGCTTCCTCTTCATGAGGAAGCCCCAACATGCACAGTACTGTATAGTGGAGTGCCAAGCACACAAAACCCACGACGGAATCTCCCAGGGACACTCACTGAAGATGGAAAAAGAAAAAAATCTAAGGACAGATATTCTACATCGTCAGCTCAATGCCTAGTGAAATATGGACAATAGTTTTTACACCTGTCAAGAGTAAATCTATCTCTCCTCTGTCACTGCCCTTCACATTGACAGTCTTTGATATGGAGACGGTAAATGGCTTTGTAAAAATAACGATTCCTGAACTTGTTGAGTCCAACCTTACCCTAACAGTGCATTTTAAGGTTAATAATCTATTTATATCCCTGTTCTTTATTCATCTCATACAACTTTATCTTACCTGCTGACTCCATTCTGCTCTTAATTCTGATAGGAACTGATTTCCTTGACTGAGCTTTAATAAAGTCCTCCAAATCTACTCAGCAATTGTTCAACATCTTAGCAGTTTTGCTAATCTTGACCTACATTCATACTTGAATTCTAGTACACTATATTCTTGCTGCTTATCCCATTTTTAACAACAGGGCCAATTTAGTATCCCCAACTTTCTTGTCATTGGGCATTTTGTTCTAAGTGTATTTATTATGAATGAGTATTTTATTTGTAATTATTTTCAGTTGACTGAGAAAGTTTTAGATTATAAAATGGGAAATTATGCACTTACAGTAGGATTTCTAAATCTATATGTTTCTGAATGACCGACATATTACATGAATTTCCCTTCTAAAATCCCTAGTATTTTCTACCTTTCCATAAGATAAAGTCCAGCATAGATGTGGCTATTCATTCTTTCAGTAATCTATTTTCTTCTGAATACAATCAGAGTATTTTTGGAATCTTACAAATCTATAAGTTTTACAAGAACAGACATCATTTAACAATAAACATCAACACAAACAACAATTACATAAATGTCTAATAGAGGTAGAGCTATGACATGAATCCTATCTGCTTGTCTCCAAAGCCACACTTCAGCACAGCACCCATTTCTGGGGCTTGGGGAGAGGGAAGACACAGTTGCAACACCTTGGTTACTTCTGAGACCTCTGTCCCTACTTAACCTACCTTTTTACAGACTTTGGTGCATCCTTTTGACTTTTACCTTCCACAATCCTCATATAATCTTTATACCCATATAATCTTTATAAGATTTTGAGGTTTTTGTCTTCATGAACAATTAAATATAAATTGAAGAAGGAGGTGCTTTTTCTCTTGTACATCTCTTAGAGTAAAACAGAGGATTCTGAAAATCCTGTTGCTCTTCTACTTTTTTTTGCACCTCCTTAGAAGTTCCTCGCTATATGCAGCATTTGAAGTGTGTCCGGATTGGTAGGTTCCCATTCTTAAATTCCCGCTTGAAGGAATGAGATTACTGTCTGTGAGGGGCTTTGGTGGCCAGCCATTTAACAGTGTTGATGCCTGAAGCCATGTCAAGCTCACTACTTCTCTTCCTGTCTACAGACAGAGGAGTGGGGAGCTAAAGGGAGACTGCACATAGTGGCTTTGGGAGGCTCACCCAGTAGTGCTAAAGCTTTGTGTTTTTCTTAAGATTTTAGTAGTTCAAAAGAAGAAAAATACATTTTGGACAAAAATGTATTTCCTAATTTTAGAAATTCATTATAAGTCTTTTTCTGATACATGTCAGTATAAAACTAAAATTTCATCTTAAAAATCAGGGAACTTAAAACCAAGACACTAAATTGAAAACAATGATGACAAGAATACATTTGAACTCATGGGGGAGGAGAGGGAAGGAAAAGGGGGAGGGGGGAAGGGGAATGAGGGAGGAGGTAACAAACAGTACAAGAAATGTATCCATGGGGCTGGGAATATGGCCTAGTGGCAAGAACGCTTGCCTCCTACACATGAAGCTTACACATGAAGTTCGATTCCCCAGCACCACATATTTGGAAAAGAGCCAGAGGGGGTGCTGTGGCTCAAGTGGCAGAGTGCTAGCCTTGAGCAAGAAGAGGCCAGGGACAGTGCTCGGGCCCTGAGTCCAAGGCCCAGGACTGGCTGAAAGAAATGTATCCAATGCCTAATGTATGAAACTGTAACCTCCCTGTAATTCAGTTTGATAATAAAAAATATATATGTTTAAAAAAGAACACATTTGAGGGCTTTCACATGTGGCATGCCTATAATTCCAACCACTCACGAGGAAGAGATAGGAAGGATCATGATTCAAAACGAGCCAAGGCAAACAAAAAGTTAGTAAGAGCCCATGTTAATCAAGATGAGCAGAAGAGTTCATGCTTGTGATGACAGCAAAAAATTAAAACTCATTTCACAGTGTCATTGCCTATTTCAGCTAAAATATGTTTTTACATTGAGTTTATCCTTGAGTTCACATTCTTTTCCTACTATTGTTGCTTTTGTTGGGGACAGCTGTGCCTTTAAGAGACCACAGCTGGCTTTAGCCTTTAACAAGAAGAGAAGCCCCAGCCCCTGGGGTGAGCACGTGTCAGCCCTTGGGGGATTGTGATCCCGCCCACAGAGGAAGTTACATGACAGCACCTGATGGGCAGCCCAGCTTAGCCAATGGCCCAAGTGCTTCCCATTCCCGCCATTACCGCTATATAAACCCCCCTCCCAATTAAATCCTCAGAGACCCATTCAACCATCCAACCGTCTCCCCGATATCTTTGTCCTGTGGCTCCTGACACATTATGGGGGGCCAAGGAAGGGATTTCGGCATCCCACTTCAGCCTAGAGCAGTCCAGTAAGGACACGCCTTACTCCTTCTGCCGGTATGAGGGGTAGGGCGAAGCTTCTTTCATAGAATCGAGGTTCAGGCATTCCCCCGGGAGATGGGGGGGAAGGGGTCCTAGAGACCCCAACATTTTGGCATCTCCTCCGGAGAAGTGAGGAGAATGGGTCCTCAGATGCCCCGACATATGGCGCCCAATGTGAGGCTTGAACGCACGGCCGGGAATTTCGGGGTTCAGCGACCCCCACAGGCTGCTCTAAGTACATGGTTTTCAGGAGTGGGACATGTCCTCCAAATGGGGGGACAAACGCATAAAGAGCAGGTGGGCTCGCGGGGCCTAGTGAGTCCCAAGAAGCAGCGCCGGAAAGAGTTGAGGCGCGCGTACCGCGGAGACACGGCAGGGGAACGCTGGGATGGCTGCGCGGGCTCTCGCCCGCCTGGCATTTCCGGGTCCCAATCTGTGAATGGGTCACGGGCCGGCACGGAGTGCAGTCTGGGCTCCGTGCAGCCCAGGGTTTGCAAGCAACGGTGTGCGCTGGGGCCCGCGCAGCCTCGGGCGGCACTGGGCGTCTAGTGCAAAAACCTTTGAGCCACCGAGCGCGGTGCGGCGGAAGCGCTGCCAGAACACAGTGGGCGGCCTGGCACCCGAGAGTGGCAGTAAAGCAGCGAGGCCAAGGGGAGCGTGGGCTGGCAGCTGGGCTCTGGGAGCAGGTGGTGGAGGTGGGAGCGTGAAGGCAGCGGCCTCGGGCTGGGGTTGTTCCTGGTCCGCGTGCCCCGGGCCGGGCTCCCCCGCTAGGGTTCGCAAGCGGTGGCAAGCGCCTGACTCTGGAGACATGGCGGCAGCGGCTTTTGGACAAAAACTGCTTTGGGGCTGAGCTGCCAGGCTCGCTGCAGCTGGGCAGGGCTAGAGCCTGTGTCTGTGAGCTCACTGCACAGCTGCTGCACGTTTTCTCTCTGTGTCAGACTTACAGCTACAGGCGGGGTTAAAACCAGGGGCCCTTGATTACGTCGCCCCCTTTCAGCAGGAAGTAGCTACAGAAGAAGAGACCTCCACCCATACTCCCTGCCTGGTGCCCACCGGTGTCATAATTTTAAAAAAACAAAAGAGGGGGTGGGTAGCCCCCAGGATTAATTAAGGATATCTTTCTTGAGCGTCTCATGGCACAATGTTTTGCCCTGGCGATACTGCCCACAGCATCACACAAAAATTAAAGAAATTTTGCACCGTGTTTCTTCCTTGCCTTTCACCCTGTTGTTAGGGAGCCCCGTTAGAGGGAAATAGGAGCTGAGGGTTTGACACGCAACCTCAATGTTTCATGATAAAAAAATGTTTTTTTCTTTTTTTTTTTCTTTTTTTTGGTTTTTTTTTTTTTTTTTGCCAGTCCTGGGCCTTGGACTCAGGGCCTGAGCACCATCCCTGGCTTCTTCCTGCTCAAGGCTAGCACTCTGCCACCTGAACCACAGCGCCCCTTCTGGCCATTTTCCATATATGTGGTGCTGGGGAATCGAACCAAGAGCATCATGTGTAGGAGGCAAGCACTCTTGCCACTAGGCCATATTCCCAGCCGTCAAAAAAATGTTTTTAAAAAAGGTAAGCGCAAAGGTTTAGCACCTTCACCTCAATGTTTACAAAAGGAGGAATTTTTTACTAATCACATGTGTTTAAGTCACCAGTGGTGGAGTACAAGAGATGCCAGAAGCTAAGCCTACTTGTACCTCACTGCCAAAAGAGGAATGTCTGCACTTGGCGCGATGACCAGCTAAGGACTCCAGCTTCTCTGGACAACGCCAGACGGATGGCCACTTTACCTACCCCTTATATATCTTATGTCAGCATTTTGCCTTATGCCTATATATGCCATATGTTTGCAACATCCCCCGCTAGTTTAAAGAAAAAAAAAAGGAGCAGATGTTGGGGACAGCTGTGCCTTTAAGAGGCCACAGCTGGCTTTAGCCTTTAACAGGAAGAGAAGCCCCAGCCCCTGGGGCGAGCACGTGTCAGCCCTTGGGGGATTGTGATCCCTGCCCACAGAGGAAGTTACATGACAGCACCTGATGGGCAGCCCAGCTTAGCCAATGGCCCAAGTGCTTCCCATTCCCACCATTACCACTATATAAACCTCCCTCCCAATTAAATCCTCGGAGACCCATTCAACCATCCAACCGTCTCCCCAATATCTTTGTCCTGTGGCTCCTGACACATTATGGGGGGCCGAGGAAGTGATTTCGACATCCCACTTCAGCTTAGAGCAGTCCGGTAAGGACACACCTTACTCCTTCTGCCGGTATGAGGGGTAGGGCGGAGCTTCTTCCATAGAATCGAGGTTCAGGCATTTCTCCCCCGGGAGATAGGGAGGGAAGGGGTCCTAGAGACCCCAACATTTGGGCATCTCCTCCGGAGAAGTGAGGAGAAGGGGTCCTCAGAGGCCCCGACACCTTCCATACTATATGAACCTCTGCATATACATTTACACTAATATTGAAAGAACTGGAATACAAATACATACATAAAAACAGAAATTTATAGCAAATTGAAAACCATTATAAGCTTTAGTTGCTTATCTCTTTCTAGCTCAAGTTATGATCTGTTCTAGGCATTTGATAACTCATGAGTTCATGAGCACTCTGATTTCTCAGTTCCCAAAGAAGTTGTCTTACAGGTAAGAAAATTTTTCTTAAAATGTGATTCAAAGCATGCTTCTACACTAGAAGATTGCTTATGAAGCCCAGTCTTCCTCACCTACAAATATAAGAAGATTTTCTGTGCCCATCTACTGTCTCTCTCATTTACTTCCCCTGCTCTCACCATATCACTGTCTTAGTGTAGATGTGTTGATGAAGGATAGTCAAGGAGAAACAAACACAGGTAAATCACAGCCACATCTCCTCTGCAGAAGAAGCTTCCTAAGCTTCTCTGGTTTGGAATACATGTCTCTACTTCATTCTGTGTTACTCCACAGTCTAAATTTTGATCCTGGCACTTCTTGGTAAATGTGTATACATACCAACAAGCTGTCAAATCTATGTTATATGTCTCATGTTCTAATCACTCTTTTGCTTTTTGTGAAATATCCTTTGGGGGGAGGTCTCAAAATACTTTACCTTCACCCAGTGGCCTCCACATTTTTATTGGCTGTCGTCTCTCAAGTGCCATCTGGCCCCTGTTTCCAGCTATCTTCTTTACCACCACAGCTGCCCCCATGCTGGCATGCCCCGAGTCCCACCTTCATCCTGAATATTTCCTACTCTATCCAACTGATTCAAAACCTAGAAATCATACTTGACTCTATCATTGAACATTTTAAGCAACTTTCAATTCTCAATATCTCAATTTGCTCCACCTACTTTTTTGCCTTCTAACTGGTATTAAGTAAAAATAATAATAAAACCTCAAGGGAATGACAGAAATGACAGAAGATGAGCTATGTCAGAAACATTCCTTGTGCAAACGAACTGATTTTCTCAATGGTCAAATAAGTTGACTCTGTCAATTGTTGTGCATTTCTCAGGGCTTTGGAATGCTACTATATTGTAACTCTTTAAGCAACATGTACTAAGCATTTAATATTACCCCCAAATTACTAAAATGCTCATAAATATAAAATATATCAGAATAGGGGCTAGGGATATGGCCTAGTGGCAAGAGAGCTTGCCTTGTATACATGAGGCCCTGGGTTCGATTCCCCAGCACCACATATACCAAAAACGGCCAGAAGTGGCACTGTGGTTCAAGTGGCAGAGTGCTAGCCTTGAGCAAGAAGAAGCCAGGGACAGTGCTCAGGCTCTGAGTCCAAGCCCAGGACTGGCCAAAAAAAAAAAAAAAAAAAAAAATATATATATATATATATATATATATATATATATCAGAATACAGTTTGAATCTGCTGTTTAATCTTTCTGAAGTCAATTTTAATCAGAGTTCTTAACAATGGCATCTTAAGGAGTGGTAAATTGATGTTTCTATAGTGCAGGAGTAATAAGCCACCCTATAGTGTAACTGGACCCTTAGGCATACACGCACACATACACACACACACACACACACACACACACACACACACCTACTTCCTTCTCAGGAGACTTTTCAATAAATTGAGACATCATTAAGTGCAGAGTAATTTCCTGGTCTTTATTTTGATTAATAAATCAAATGAATTCATCAAATATTGATTAAACACCTGTTCTATGTGAGACACCATGCTGCTTATTAAGGATAACAGGAGAATAAAATGTAGTTTTATCCAGGGCTTAGATGAGAGAGAGATGTGCTGTGAAAAAAAGCATAATGTGATAAAATATTATAAAAGGTATAATAAGTTTGCTAGGGGTCTAGAGAAAGAAATTATGTCTTCCTAGATAAATGGGAGAAGTGGTCAGAAAAAAATTTTTAAAGAAATCATATCTTGAATATTTTCACTATATAGATGATAAAATTTGCAAGATATCAAAATATTCTATGTTTAAGAAATTGGTCTTACTGTGATTAAATTGCCATCAACTCACATAACTGATAAGTTTCAAAACAAACTTGAATGCAGATTGACCACACAAGAATAGGGAGAGAGGAAGGGGAATGATGGCGGAGAGCGGCACCATCTCACCTACTTACTGACAGGTGCAGCTGAGGTGGAACACCAGGTGTGTGCATGGCTGTGGCCTGGCAGAGGTTGTTTGAGACTACAAAAGGTCTAGACGTTTTTACAACTTGCTGACTTCAACTTCAAAGTTAGAAGCAAAGGAAAGTAGACTAGATCAAGGTAAGGTGCATTAACAACCTCTCAGTCACCCTCAATTTAGGTTCCTGATCAGAAAATGGGTACATTACAGAGATGGAACACTGAACTTTGTGGTGATCACCAAGTTTACAGGGAACCAAAGCAATCTTGCTCTTTATCCTGCAAAGATATCATTCTTTTCCTTTTTATAAACACACTATTGAGAAATGGTCCACATGAAATGAACATGAAGTCTTAAATTAATGGCATTCCCAGTGGGAAAAATGGGGGGGGGGGGGGAAATGCAGACCACCTCTGGGTGGAGAATACATGGCAGGAAGGAACACGAGAGGCAAAACTGGAAAGAAAGCAGGAATTATGTAACTTAAGAGCCTAAAATGCAATAAACAGGGGGTTTGGTTCTGCCATAAATACTGGGTAATTACAAAGGTAATTACAATGTGTGCCACACACCTCTGGATTTGCACGGATGGTTGGCACAGCTTTTCTAGGACATTCTCTCCTCCCACCCTTAACCTATCTTTATACTTAATGAAAAATTTGACGAACAGTTCCCCTTCCTGAAAAAATTTGTAACTTGCCATCAAAAGAACTGGGTTAGTTTCTCCCCTTTGGCAGAAGCTGTGGTGGCTGTGTTTCCTGCTGTGTGAGTAAAGGCTGTTCTGCAGCAGGAAAAGTAATTCAAAAGTCACACAGAGTAACAGTGCTGTTGCCTGCTAATCCCATCTAATTTCTTTGACTCATCTTCATCCCTCTTATGCCTTTCAGTCGCCCAGGGCACTGAAATATACATCCAATGTGTTCCTCTTTGGAAGATACCTTTATTTGTGCTTCTGTCACACAAATATGAGATTATAAAGTGTTTGAAGGGAACAATGGTCTTATATTTATCATTTAGGAATGTCATATTCAATTCAATATGGAAAATGGTTTGCAAAGAGGAAAAGAACCCTGTGAATAAAACCCGTACACTAACATACCAGCCCCCAAATGAAATGAGCTTTTTCTCTCCAGAAAGTTTATACCCTTAAAGATATGACCAGAATTAGATTCTCTGACTGTAGAAGTCATCTCTAGCTCTGAAATTATTTCAGAGCATTTCATTTCCAGAGATAATTTGTGAAAAGTTATCTTACTCGTGGTAGTCTGTATCAAAAACTGTCCTGCCAAACACCAACAGTTAGTCCTAGCTACTGCAGAGGCAGAGACAGGAAGATCCATGTCTGAGGACATTGGGCAATGTTAGCAACATCCTATCATAAAAACAAGCAGGCACGGTGGTTCATACCTGTGATCTCAGCAACTCAGGAGGCAGAGGTAGAAGGATTACAAACCAAAGATAGCCTGAATAAAAGTGCAAGAACCTACCTGAGAAACAAACAAAGCAAAAGGTCTTGGATGATGGCTTAAGTGATGATGCACTTGCCTAGTCAAACAAGGTTCTAAATTCAATCCCAGCACCTCAAAAAAAAATTGAAATTGAGCCTTCCAAATGAGAAGACAGATCAAATAAATCTAAATAAGGGTCTAGAACATGAAGAGGCAGATAAGATGTGTCAAAGTCAAGACTTACAATGAATAGCAACAGCAACCAGGCAGTTTTCTGTGCTCCACTGAAATCAACCCAGGAGTCTTCAAGTTGTTATTAAACAGAGTTTCCACGTCAGTAAGGTTATAAAGGCTTCACCTCAATATTTCGGTGTCAGTCACAAGCTTTTATAAGTTGGCCATGGGATAAATTTAAAGTTAATGATATGATTGATTTTAAAATTGTTGTTTTCTGTTGGGCATTGGTGGCTCACACTACTCAGCTACTGCTAGCTACTCAGGAAGATGAGATCTGAGGATCACACTTTGAAGCCAGCTCAGGCAGAAAGTCTATATGACTCATCTCCAATTAACTGTCAATAAGCTGGAAGTGAAATTGTGATTCAGGTGGTAAAGCAAAAATAAAATTAATTGAATTGAATTTTTAAAATCATCTTTTCCAAGAAATCAAAGGATATACTATTACTTAAAATATTTTTACTTCCTAAGAGCTTTTTCTACCCCAAATTCTTTTTATTTTTATTTATTTTTATTTTTTTGCCATCTCTGGAGCTTGCCTCAGGGCCTGAGCACTGTCCCTGGTTTCTTTTTGCTCAAGGCTAGCACTCTGCCACTGGAGCCATAGCACCACTTCTGACTGTTTTCTATATATGTGGTGCTGGGGAATCGAACCCGGGGCTTCATGTATACGAGTCAAGCACTCTTGCCACTAGGCCATATTCCCAGCCCCCCAAATTCTGTTTCCTAATATTATCTGCCATTACTGTCATCTTGTGCACATGGTTTGTTTCTCTTCTTCCTGCATTGATATGAAAGTTATTTTCTTCTTTTGTTTTTAAAATAGGACTTGCCTTTTTACAACCATGTTAGTGAGCCACAAGCTCTCATTTATACTTTGTATATCTTTCCTTTTTGGTGTAATATCTTCATGATTGTCTATTAATTGTCATTAGTAGATACTTAAATTTTCTGAAATTTTGTGTTCAATGAACATGCATAAAATTTTTAAATTATGTCGTTAGTTTATGTCAGAATAGTTTCCCATGAATTGAAATTAGTGGAACAAGGAGTATACAAAATTTAAGTTGTGTTGTGATTTCAGAATTCCCCCTAAATTGTAAGGCAATACTTATCAGTATTCTTTCCCAGTGCTTTCAGATGAGGATAGATGACACACTATGTTTATAATCTTAAGGGCTTTACATATTTGTATTTCTAATCTTTAATTATATAATACTAATAATATATCTTTAATTATATAATACTAATTCCTTTTCTTTGTTAATCTGGGTTTGATCAATTTCATATATCCTTAGTCATTTGTAGCACTTGAATTTCTTCCTTTATGTCCATTTTCATTTCTCTCAAAATATAAATGTCTGTTGGCAATTTATAAGTGATTATCTATGATTACAGATAACTTTTTAATTTTTGTGCATTCCACATAAAAGTGCCCTCCATCATTTAGTTCAATGTGGTATTTTATCTTATTGTACAAAGTTGTATATAAGTACAATTATATTCATGTGTATGTCTGTGTGTGTGTGTGTTTGTATGTGTGTTTGTGATAGTACTAGGCTTGAATTCAAGACCATGTGCCATTGCTTGGCTTTTTCCACTCATGGCTGTCTCTCTACCACTTGAACCACACCTGAAATCTTGCATTTTCTGACTAATTGAAAGTAAGAGTCTGGAGGAATTTTCTGCCTAGGCTACCTTCTAACTGTGATCCTCAGATGTCACTCTCCAGTGTAGCTAGGTTGATTGACATGAGCTGCTAGTACCCAACCATGGTCATACTCTTTAATGCGCAATGTATATATGTGAAAACAAACTAAGCAACTTGAGAGGACTGGTGAGATTGAGTTAGATAGGGTATAGAATGATGGGATGGGTAACACTGATCAAGATGTGTGTATTCAAATACTTAAAAATCACTTATTTTTAAAGTCAGTGACAAATCTTAAGGGATTAAACACCAAAAAACAAAGGTGAGATTTGAGTTTCATTTAGAACACAGCTGGGACTCCTATAGTGAATGAACTTGCAAAGGCTGAGTAAATATAGGCCATGTCCCTCAGCCAGGCAAAGCTGAGTTCAAGCATGGTTACAGTAATAGCAGCAGGCAAAGAACAGACACATTTGTAGAACGGGATCCATAAGAACGTGGCAGTTAATTGAATGTGTAGGATAGATAAAAATTTAACTTCGGTAATGTTAGGTCATGTTACCTATGTTTCCAATGGAAGCCTAAAAAGTTGACAGCTACTGATATTCTTCATGAAAGAAGAAAGGGGAAAGATAGGGAGGTAAACAATTAACAAAAGCAGAATCATTATGTAGCTGAAAGTGTGAGCTAAATTGTCATTGACTGGGACTTCCATAAACATTTATAAAACCCTAGCCACTCAGAAGGTTGAGAACTGAGAATCTTAAGTTTGAAGCCAGTGTGGGGAGACAAGTAGGACAAACTCTAAATTAGCCAGCAAAAATGCAGAAGTGAAAGCATAGCTCAGTGGTAGAACTCCAGCCTTGAAGAAGCCAAGTGAGATCAAGCATGCATACACACCTACACACACACACACACAAACACACAAACACACACACGTAAAGAAAAAATTATAAAGTATCCCTAGAAATGACTCATGTTCCTATACATTCCACATGCAAATTTAATTATCTTCTTGGTTGAAATATTTAAATTACATAAAGTTTTATCATACAGAATACTGAGGACAAAGAGATTGGCACTCTTAGTACCACATGATATATGTAATTAGATACATATATATTAGATTATATAATAAAGTTTCTATAAAGCAAAGGTCTAGGAAACTATAAGTACATTACAGCTCTCCCTGCCTCATAGGTATGTGTGAGGCACTGCTACTATGCTTTGGGAAACAAAGAAGAGTAGTTATTGAAATCCAGAGAGAATTGTGAGAACATCTGAGAAGCTCTGTGGTTTTTCCATTCATTTGCCTCAAGCCTTTTATTCATCCCAGCCTGCTCTGTCATTGTTTTGCCACTAACTGCCAGGGACAAGAATGCCCACTGAAAGCCCAGAAGCAGAGTCAGATGGAGAGTCCATTGGAAGGGAAAGACATGCTAACAAAGTCCATCCTGTGTTTTTGGTATGGAAGAAAAGTTCTTATCCAGTAACAGGGCCATACATTCCACATATTCTTTGACAAGCAAGATCATAAAAAACACAAAGCAGACAATTATCTCCAAATCACCCACTCCAGCCACTTACACATGGGAGCATCACAACTACCATATATTCCCATGTAAAAGTACCTTCCTTTTAATCTTAATTAAATCGACAGTGGTGTTTGAATAGAGAGCAAGGCTCTTCTTCTTAAACTACACATATGAAAAAATAGATTTGATTTCCATACACAATTAAGGCATAAGTAATAAATTTACAAAATTAAATAATGAAAATGTGGGCTTTCTCCTAAGAGTATAGGACTGATATTCCAAAGATGAGTGACAGAAGTCAAGCAGTTGCAGTTGCAAGTTGCAGTTACATGTTGTTAACATGAAAGGAAAACATTTCTCTGATTTCCCTGCTTGTTCCTGACTGAACACAATTTTTTAAAAGGTTCTTAGAAGGATGCAGCATAGAATTAATTGTGCCACATTTATAGAAAATGGACAAATCACTGTCACCAACCAGTCGCATGGCCTCAAAAATTACTGAAAGGGGGAAAAAAAATGAGCCAGTATCACTATTTCTGTAAAGACAAAGAAACATATTCTGAAAGGGTGAGACATTGACTAAAGGTCACACAGCTAAACAATGACAGAATCAAACCTACACTATTTAAAAATGTAAATGCATTTCTGTTCACTATGATATGTAGTAATAGTATATTACAAATTATGTCAAACACATCTATTTTCTCCATTTAATTATCCTATGACACTTCAGTAATTTATTAAACCTACTGCTTTTCCTTGCTATGTAGGCAAGACATATTGAATGCTAAATATTTAATAACCTGAAGGTTTTCTATATACCTGGATTTATAAAAGCAGAAAGTAAAATTTTGTTTTGCTTTTGTAAACTAAAGTTCTTAACTACACAGGCACAGATCCACATAACTACAGCTGACAAACTACCCTGAAGACCTCATTGATTTCTCAGCTTTTGAGTCTTGCCATGTTATTCTTATTTCCTTTACCTTTTAAGTTGATCAAAAACCTTTTTTAAAATGACTTTTTTTTTTAACTCAAAGTAAAATGTGTTCCTAGCCTGGTGAGAACGGGCTGTTAATCTCTTCATTTTATTGACCTACTTCAGTTTCAGCTCATTAAACACAGACATCTCAATGATCAAAAGAAAATGAACCAAATGTAACATAGTATAACCTTACTGAATAAGGGAGTTATCTAGAAAGCAAATAAATTTGAACAAGTAATTTAATATTGACAGTCATTCACTACACACACACACACACACACACACACACACACACACACACACTGGACAGGACATCCAGAAACAATTTTTTCTCATTCATTTCACTTGATCAATAAAAGTACTCTTGGTGTGGTGTGCTTTACACTTGATTCCCTTCTCAGATGCATCTTCTCCCTGAACTGTAAGAAAAGATAGCTGCAAAAGATAGCTGCAAAAGATACCTGCAAAACATCCGATTTCATACAGAACTGCAAAAATAAAATCAAGTTTGGTTCTCATAACACAGAGGGAGGTAAGTCATAATTCAAACTCGTCCTACTGAGTAATAAAAAGTTGCATTATAAAATGAGAAATTTTAGTAGCTTTTAAATCATGACTATTTTTAAACATATTTAAATGAGTAACTGAACCATATCAAAACAGGTATGTTCATTTCATTAGCACTGACTTAGATAATTTTCCTACTTAGAATAAAATTTTATGCTTCTTAAAAGATATTTTAAACAAATAGTGTATCATACATCACACTGAAAAAAAATAAACTTTTCTAAGATAACTTTAAAGACAAGTCTTAACAACCAGAAAAACCTTAGTGTCCATCAGCTGATAGCTGGAAGGAGAAAATATAATTCAGACACATAATGAAATACTGTTCACCCACCAAAACAAAGAAGAGGAGGAGGAAGAAGAAGAAGAGGAGGAGCAGCAGGAAGATTATTCTGTCATTTGCAACTGTATGGATGAACATGAAGGACCCTGAGTGAAATAGCCCAGGTGAGATGTATGTGTGGAATGTCCAAGAATTGATCTTATAGAAGTAGAGTAGAATGGTAATTAGAGAAGATGCATTAGTTTAAGGGAAATACTGGTGAAAGAATAGAAAAATCATAAATAGAAGGAAGCAATTTGAGAGTTCGGGCCCAGCGTACTGAATATGGTAGGTGATGTTATACTACGCTCTTGGAAAATACTGAGAGTAGCTACTAAATACTTCCACCACCAAAACTGGTAACAATCTATTTAGCTAAATTTAGCCATGATGGATAAATTATTCTGTACACAACTGCATGCAATTTCATCTGTCAATTTAAAACAAATACATTTTAAAGACTATTACTAAATAAGTATTTCAAAATGTGCTATTGTTGGAAATACATAAGAGGCAGATTAGGCATGCTACCATTGATCAGGTTTTGTGATTTAATATAATTTACTTGTTTGCTTATTCTAGTCTGTGATCCGCATGCAGTCTAAATACCAGGTCAGTATCCTTTAAGAATATTCGTCTTGGTTCAGAAATAATCCCACAGATAAGCAATACCTATTTTACTCCCAATATAGAATTAACAAGAGTGGAGGATGAAAAGTATGGATAATTTTCCAGTTTATTACAATTAATTGCTCATGAAACATACAATTTTATAAGAATCATATTCAAACAAAACATAAACCAATTAATATAGAGTCAAATACAAATTATATTGGTCATCATTATTTTTTTCCAGTATCTCAAGAATGGAACAGAAAGCTCTAAGACAGATCAGTTACACTGGCTACATAATGGTAACAGCTGTGCAAATGTCAAATGCTCAATGCTTTTCCTGCCCATGCATAACATTTGAGGGAAATCTCCTTCAGACATTTATCTGAAAATTGATTCACTTTATTTTAAAAACTGTTAGATACTGTAGATAAAATTTAAATTCAAATTTAAAAGGGTTGCACCACTTTATAGAATTTATGGCAAATTTACACAAGAAAAAAACTTCATGAAGCAACTATTCAGCAAGACAACTAAGCTCCAATTAAGCAATGTCACCTATTATATTGCTCATTCTATTAATATTAATTATAAAGAATATAACTAATATATTGTAACTGACGAGGTAACTGTAAAAGTAAAATTAATTCTACACATCTGTATATCTATATACACTTAAAAGTTGGCCTAAATTACTGAACCAGGGAAATATCAATTATAAAGCCTGCTCTCAAGTAGCTCATGGTAAAAGGAAATAAATATATTTAAAATGAGTATTACGACTTGGAACCCCTGCTTTATATCATAAATAACTTAGTATTGACCCATATGTGGTGAGCTTCAGGATCTCAGAGATGAACAAGAAAAACCACAAGATGAAAGGAGTACACTGAGCTTTATTTGGCTGAAGGATTGACAATTTTCCTGGGAGAGGATGTACCTCACTCCAGGGGACTTTGCTGGCCCAGCAGGACTGGTCCAGTACCAGAGGAAGAACTAAGGAAACACTCAGGAGGGAAAAGACTTGGAGGGGGCTTACTGTGCCTCCATGATGTGGCTCAGCAGAAAAATGGTAAGTGCCTGGGTCCTAGAAATTTCCAGATACAGCAGGGGCTTTGGGGGATCTTTGATAGCCCAGGGAATTAGCTGTTTGTTATTTTTTTTTTTAACCAATGGAATGAAGATGTAAGTATTGTAGGCAATGTTTACTGGTTAAAGACACATTTATTTGAGCTGTACATAAAGTAACAGGATACGCAAAACTGACCCTGGTGGGGTTTGGTCTAATGGTCTGGGAAGAAGGAGAATTAATAGGAGCTCATCATTTGCCCATGCAAAAAAAAACAAACACACACACACACACACACACATACACACACACACACACACACAATAATAACAAAATCCTAGATACTCAGTACTCATAGACTTTAGTGTTTAAGAATCACAGAAGTTTAAAGATATGTCAAGATGATTCATGTAGCTTTACTCAATTAAATATTCAGCTCATATTTTGTGCCAAGCTGTGTTCTAGGTGATCTATTTTGAATGAATATGTACAACAGGGCCAGCTACATCATTTGTAGGTACTCATGCATGTATTTAAATTTCATCATAGTGACCACAGAACATAAAACAGGTGTGGATTCAATTCTGAGTGTTGAATCCTGTGTGAGATACAGGTTGATCATGTGCCCATTAAAATGGCCCCAGGAGAAAAATATGTTCTTCATTTTCATCACGCACACAATCTACTAGTGAAAGGACTAGTGTAAAAGATAGAAAAGGAGCCAGGTGCCAGTGGCACTGCTGTAATCCTAGCTACTTAGGAGACTAAGATCTGAGGAACACAGTTTGAAGCCAGCTGGGGTAGGAAAATCTATGAGACTCTTACCTCCAATAAACTACTCAGAAAAGGTCAGTAGTGGCACTATAACTCAAGTGCACAGTGCTAGCCTTGAGCAAAAGTAACTCATCAACAGCAACCAAGCCCTGAGTTCAAGTACTAAGACTGCTAAAAGAAAAAAAAAAAGGATGATGATATATAAATTTGACGTAGAAAAAGGAAAGTATTTTATTGTAATAGCTTGAAACATGCAAACAAGCCAGCTACCCAATCTGTGAATAAATACATGCATGTGGAGCACTCACATATATGAGTGAATTTAGATAGTTCATACTAGTGGCTCTAAATGAGGACTCTTTTCTCCTACGAAACTATCTGGCGACTGGGAATATGGCCGATTGGTAGAGTGCTTGCCTCATATACATGAATTTCTGGGTTCGATTCCTCAGCACCACATATATAGACATGGCTGGAAGTGGTGCTGTGACTCAAGTGGCAGAGTGCTAGCCTTGAGCAAAAAGAAACCAGGGACAGTGCTCAGCCCTGAGTTCAAGCCCCAGGACTGGCAAAAAAAAAAAAAGAAAGAAACTATCTAGAAATATTGTCACAACTTGAGAGGTAAGAGGTAGAATTCTTATGGATATCTAGTGGAGGAGATCTGAAATGATTCTAAATGCTATGGCTAGCATCAACAATAGAGAGCTGCCCAGCCCCAAATGGCAATGGTGTTGAGGCTAAAAACCTCTAGGGTAGAATGAATGTAGATTGTGTATATATACAAAGTTCTGAGGGAAGTTGGTTATAGCTTACCTTTTATCTCCTTAGGTTTATGATATTATAAATATTGAAAACATACATTTCTAACATCAAGGGAGAATTTACTTGTAGTGCTTCAACAGAGTACAACACAGCTAATATATAATTAAAACTATTTAATGTCATGGAAAATAGGTATCACTGATAAATGTGTAACTTGGAAAATATAGCACAAAGAAATATAACATTCTCTTACATTCTTAGATCTATATCTATATCTATATGTACATATGGGTCAAGTAGAGATTTGATAAGGATGCTGGAAAAAGATACAGAAGTTGAGTGGCTATTTCTGAATGAAAAATTACTACACTCTTTTTTATTTTTCAGTACTTTAATTTTTTAAGAGAATATGTATTCTTTCATAAAATCATAGAAACAAAAATATCTCATTTTCTTCCTATAAAAAACCACATTATTTATTCAACTTACATAGTATCTACATATGGAGCTGACACAACTAATAAGAATATTAGTTATTGTGATTCATAGAAGGATGAGTCACCATTTTAGTTTGATTGTAGTAGTATAACTAGTGAAATTTGAATTTTACTAAAATGAAAGTTGAGTGAGTTTGGTACTATATTTTAGTTTAGCTGGTCAGACTTATACAATAAAGGTAGATATGGAAATTTTCTGTTCTCTATTAAAATTAATTGTTATTATTACTTAACTAAATAGATAATATACCTCCTTTAGACAATCTGTTTCAACAAAACATATGTTTAAAATCTCTCATGACTTCATTTGAACAAAAAGGACAGTTATACTATCTGATCATTCATTTATATATCACGTTTACATAGGAGAGACACCTAGTTTAGAATATTGCTCTTGGCCTTACCTGATGATATTAAAAGATGTTGTAGACTTTGAAGGTGTCTTTATCAAACATAAGAACAATGGAAGAAATAGATTGTGCACACATAGGGGAGCAATAAAAATCCATATTCGGAATGTCTTAACTAGCTATAAACAAACAATTGCACAAATTCAAGTTCATTGACAATTGGCAATAAAAAGAAATTATGATATGGATAAAAATGAAGACACAATATTTATAGATAACAAGTAGTATTTATCATTGATGGCAATATTTATGTTTGATCTATGAAGGACTAGACTGTGATCAATGTATATTCTGTATCCTACAGTAGAAGATGATTTTCATTTCTCCATCATCAAGCTGCACTAAAGGTCTGAATATAAATGAAATATGTTTCTCTCCTTGAGATCTAAGTTCACAGTGGACTTTTCATGGGTAGTTGACCAACTTCCTTGATCTGGAACTGGATGTTGTTGTTCACTACTTAACATTAACAGGCACAGAATAAAATGATCATGAGACAAGACTATTGACCTGTGGTGTCATAGAACATGGCCAAGGTTATTCTGTAACTATAAAACTACTACCTCTCTGATAGTGATAATTACCCAACTTATTCTTCTTAACATTAAAATTCTTAATATTAAAATTACTAAGATACATTAATAAATTGCTCCACTTCATTAAACCCTGCTCATAATCACTTAGCACATGCCTAGGTCATATCTAAACATCTTCCAACAGTTTACTAACAGTGTGTCTACAACTCTGTGTTATGCAATGTCCTTTACTGCAGAAAGCAAAATGAGCCAATATGTTTAACTACAGCCTTGTCTCCTGTGAGGTTTTGTGCTTATGCACATGTGTACACACACACACACACACACACACACACACACACACACTATGGAGTACTATTATGGCATACATGCGAACAAAATTATGGATCTTGCAGAAAAAAAAATGGAGGCTCTGGACAACACCAGGCTAAATAACATAAGCCAGGCACAGAAAGAAAAGATCATATGCTTTACCTTACATATGGAAACTAAGAAACAAGACCTGGAAGTCAAAAAGGGCAGATAGGTAGAAAGAATGGTGGACATGAATCAAGCATGATATATACATGCATGAAAATGTCATGATACAGCTCATTACTTTGTACAAGTAATATGTGTTAGTATTATCACTACTAATAATAAAGCATCTCAATGTCAGACAGTGAGTCTCAGTCTTAACTTTGGAAATCTGATACTCATAACTATCATGCTCAAGCACACAAAAATGATAGTTTATTGGAAGAGTCCCAATTTCAGATTGAGAGTGGCCAGAGCTGTCAGTCTCCCTCGGTGTGAGACTCCTGAAACCCCTCCAAGCTCACTTCTTCCCCTGCCGAAATGAGAGGAAGAAGGTTGGGGAAAAGGGAAGACCATACAGGTATGGCTACGGAGGCTGCTCCCTGCAGAGCTGCAGCCTTGCTTTTTCCTAGAGTTTTAATAGTTCACAACAAACAAAATACTGCCATGAGCATTCAGATAGAAACATATTTCTTAATTTCAGAAATAATCATGAGACTGAAATAATCATTCCAATTTTTTTCTGATATACAGGAGTTGTGAAACTAAAATATCATAGAAAACTCAAGCCAGTAAGTTAAAATTTATAATAGCAGAATGAGGACACTTTGAGGCTAGCGACGGCAGCACATCACAGTAATCCCAGCTACCAGCATCACAAAAGAGCATTATGGTTCAAGACCAACTCAAGCCAACAATGTTCAACATCTTATCTCAACCAACAAGTCAAGGATGGTGTACACAGCTGTAGTCCCAGTGATAGGAAGGCATGGATTAAAGGACAGGGGTCTAAGGCTGGCCCTAGGAAAAAAACACAAGACCCTATCCAAAAATATAACTACTACAAAAGGACTAGAAGCATGGGTTTTAAGTGGAAGAGTACCCACCTAGCAAGCACAGGCCTTGACTTTAAACCTCATTACCAAAACAAAAGACATACATCTTGAAAATATATCCTCCTGAATCTGTGTCATTTTACATGGGTATTACCTTTCATCCACCTTTCCATAATACTCTCATTTTTACAGATGAAAAGACAGAGGTTCAAAAATGATAACTAATTAATCTAGGGCACTGAAATTGACAAAACCAAGTTTTGAAACCCAGATATCTATGATGCCAATGAAACCAAGACTCTCCTCTTGGGTATAAGAATAAGACAAACTGTCTTTGACCTAATAATAAAATTTCATTATAATTAAAGCAACTTAACAAAACTACAAAGTTCTCCTAAAAAGTGCCTTACAGTAATAGAATTTCATTTTTGCCACATCAATTTTTTTATTCTTCATTTAAACCCTAAAAAAAAAAGTTATGTTATAGTTCAGATGTTACTCTCCTCCAAAAGTATATGTGCTAAAGGATTTGTGCCCAAAGGAACCTATTGGGAGGTACAGTGGAACTTTGGAGTTGGAGGCTTGGAGAAGGTCCTTATATCTTCAAAGAAGTGAGCCTTTGGGTGCTTCTCTCTTTACTTCCAGGTGCCCGATGTGGGGTATTTCCTCAGCTACACACTTGGACCATATTGGCTGCATCCCCAGAGGCATAAATTAATAGGTCACTTGATTTTGGGCTGCAGCCTCTAAAATCATAAATCACAATAAACTGATTTCCCTAACAAGTTAATTGACTTGGGTAATGAAAGTGGACTAATAATTGGATCACTCAAAACTATTTTACAATACATAGTTCTCAGTTGATAAGCATTCATTAAAAGTAGTTGGGTCAGGCATGGATGCTCAATCCAATAATCCTAGCTACTCTGAAGGCTGAGACCAGGAAGATCCAAATTCATGATCCAGGCCAACTCAAGAACAACAAAAACAACAACAAAAAAAAGCAAGACTCCATCTCAACAAAAAAGACTGGGTGACAAGGCATTTATTTGTCATTCCAGCTACAATGTGAAGTCGAAAATAGGATTATGGTCCAGGCACAAGCATGGGTGAAAAGTTATACCCTTTCTCAAAATAACTATTATGCAAAATGGCAGGACTTGTGGTCCAGGGGTAAAACACCTTCTTGGCAAGCATGAGGTCTGGTATTCAAGCCCTAGTACCACAATCTTTCTATCTATCTATCTATCTATCTATCTATCTCTCACAGTCTTAGAATTTTAGTTATATCTCTGAATTACTCTCTGATACTTGTATGAACAACACTTGTGTGAACAGAATTTCAATTGGAAAGCATTATCTTCCCTCCCCAATAAATAAAATGAAAACGAAAGGACCTTAAAAGACACTTCCACTCACCATTCTTTTCTGAGTAAAATAAACAAAAGCAAAGGGCACCTTGACTACTAGTTAGGAAATAAAATCAGAACACAGAGAAATCAGTAATTCTAATCACATTTACACCTTCTTCCCTTTTTTACATTTCTCATCCAAACATCCTTAAGAGCTCAATAGGCTTTAAAAGAATTGGAGCAACCCAGAGACAAAGGTGGAGAGAGTGCAGAAGCAGCTTAAGTGGCTGTTCTCACCATTTTAACAATTTCAAATTGGATAATATATTTCTCAGGACATAAAAAAATCACACATGTAGAAAGAAACAATAAAAAGTTATTCTACCTCCTTATATTGTAAAGACGGCATTTTGCCGAGCTATCATAGGAATTAACTATGAAGAACAAAAAAAAGCAAAAAGGTACTAAAATGTACTTTTACTAAAAAATCAACACCAAGTGTAACACATTAATTTTACTCACTGAAAGGCTCTGTGTTGAATAAAGCATTCATTTAGAAAAAAACTATTGTATTCTCATGTAGAAATATATATTTACATATTAGTCATGCTCTTTCTTGAAATTGAGAATACATTTTAAGAAATAAGATGTCCAAAATTTGTAATGAATCATGTTAAATGCCATTATTATATATAATACTAAAAATAAACATTTGTGAAACATAGGGTATTTGTGACGGAAGCTGGGAAGGAAAAACATTTTACTTGAAAGAAGAGATTTGATTAATTTTGAAAGCTACCATCTAAATTTATAGCTATTTAAGCAAATGGGTGATTAGCACAGACAGACAGACACACACACACACACACACACACACACAATCAGAATCATCCATATTAGTTCCAAATTCATATTAGTTCCTTTTATAGCATGAGTCAAAATCAGCACAATATTTCCCATGACTTTTTCTTAAAGAAGATATCAACAGAATTTAGTCTTTTTCGCACTGACACCTAAGAGTATAACTCTGTCCATCCCCTTTAGTGGGAGCTGTTGTGCTTTTCTTAAGTTACAGGTAAAGAATGACACTATCAGTTGGAACATGAACCAGAATGACTTGAAAGGAAATATTGATGCTAAAACCTATTGTGAAAACCATGTCCTCCACTGTATAGCAGAGCTTCTATTTCCCTTATATCCTGATAAAATTCTGTCTCAGTAATTAGTACTCTGCAAAGTTCTTCTTTGAAAGAAACGACACATACAGGGTTCTACAAGTGAGATGCAACAGCTACTAGTCAATGTGTTGTATTCAGCAGGCACCAGAAACACTAAGCTAAGGAAACAGGTTGAAATCAAAGCCTTACTGGGTAGCTGTCAACATGTGCTGAATATATCAGCCAAAACTATGGTATTTGGCGGCCAAAACTATGGTATTTGGCGGCCAAAATCTAATAATTTAAGGATTTCACAGCTCAATAATCTCACCATAAACACACAGACACACACACACACACACACACACACACACACATTTTAGCTTTTTTATTAGCAGCTAAGTGAGATTTATTACATAATGAAAGAATGTAGTAAAATAAAATACATACTTATAAGTAGATATTTGAGAAGAATCAAACTAAGGTGAGAATATTGACTATATTGTTTCCAGTAGTATTGAAAAAGCATCTAGAAGTGCTGAAAGGCATTCAAATAAGTATTTCTAAGATTGATCATTTAAACTCAAATGTATTCACTTTGCCAAACAGCCAGTTTTCTTTACTGGAATGGATAAGAATTGAGTTCACAACCACAAAAACAAGCAAGCAAATGTACTTAAGCTGGTTATTGCTCAAAGCAAGTCTGCCCACATTAGAATCTAAGGTGGGGATGGATTTTAGGTTCATGCATCCTCCACAAATTCTTTGTTCAACAACAGCCCCACAGTATTTATTCCTCTGGATGCTGTCTTCACAGTCAGGGCTAAAGAAGTGAATGCTCCAGACACCTACTATTGTGTTGGACAGCTGATACCTGCTCTGCCAGGCAGAAAGAGCAGAAAGCACGCTCCACTCCAGCCCCATCAACCACATTCTTTCACTCTGAATTTCTGGTGTATGTTACCCAGGTTAAGCTGCACCGCAGTACTCTGAGTTTGATCCCCTGTTGCCCCGATGCCTTGCAGGCTAAAAACTACGTTGTGGTTCTGAGAGATACATTGACAGTCCGGGGTTCCTACAAGAAAGGTTTAGTGCCAGGGCACAGAGGTGACATCTAAAAGAGGCTAAAGGTCACACCTCTTCGTTGCTAAATTAAAGATGGGCTGGACCCGTTAATGCTTCATTCTCCACCAAAACAACAACAAAATACAAGGAAGGTTTGTATCTCCTATTAGCAAGGCAACTTGAGGCAATCAACTCAACTCCTTGCAGTTTGTGCAATTTTTTCTCTCAACCTAAAAACAGCCAGGACCCGCTGTCCTCAGAGCTCTGCTTTACTAGACCTTTCCAAAGCAACATCCAAGATTAAGGGGACCCGAGAGGGAGCAAAAGCGCAGAGCTCCGGGTGGCTGCAGGCAGGCATAGTTAGGGAGTGCCCCGGGAGCTGCACTGCCTTCCTCGTTCACACACCCAGCATCCCTGGAGGCCTCAAGGAGATTCACCTTGCAGACAGGAGGGCCCCCAAAGGTCATTATCCCACGAAATGTCACCTCTGAAAGCGTTGGGTGGGGTGGGCAATCAGGGGACCATCGCCCCCAAATATTGCCCAGGTCTGCCAGCCGCTCCTTACCTGCCCGCGGCGAGTCTGGCAGCCCCTTGACAGCTCCTACAATCCGCCCCTGGAAAAGTTTACGAACTTCTTCACAGGTCTCTGCGCCCTCGGTTGGGGTAGACCCGAGGAGAGCCAGGAGGAAGAGACAGCCGAAGCTCACGCTCCAAGTCTGTGCGTCCATCCTCGGTGTCCGGTCGCCCCGGCCCCAGCAGTGGACCCCACTCTTCCCGAGCGCCCGGCTCCGCAGGCACTGGAGGAGGAGTGGCAGAGGAGGTCTAGCGGGAGGCGATCCGAAGGCGGGCGCTGCGGGACTGGGCTCAGACTCCCGCTACACCTGGGAGCCTTTGGCTTTCTCCTGGGGTGCCAGGAGGCTGAGATGATAGAGTTTCCAGAACCAGCACTCCCAGGGGTCCGCTCCCCTGTCGAGATAGGTTGACGCTGAGGAGGCCAAGAAAACACCGGAGCAGTGGAGAGACGTAGAGCATCTGCTCGGGCCACTGCAGCCGCGGCAGCCTCGGGGCTCGCTTCGCAGCCGCTAACCTGGGGTGGACGCGTCGCCCGCCACTCGGAGAGAAGCCCCGCCCCCTCCCTCGGTGGCTGACCACTCCCATTCCGCGGCTGGTCACGCCCTGTCCCGCCTCCCCGCCACGCCCCCTCGTGCACGGCCGGTTGGGAGAAGCTGGGGAGATTTCACAGCCTCACAGCCGTAGGACTGGATTGAAGGAAGAACCAAATACATAATAGGAAACCCAGACCTTGTCTTCTGAGTCCATCCTTGGAAACAGCCATCCTCTGACGAAGAGCGCAGGAAGAGGATCAAAGAGGACAGAAGATGAAACACACGGGTGGAACTAAGACGAAACGTTTCTTTATATAAATCATGGTCCTCTACTTAGGAATCTGTATCCAATTACATGAACTAGACCAGGCACAATACAAAGGCAACATTGAAAATTAGTGAGAGACCCTAAACAAAATTTAGGTTTCAAGCAAGTGGCTATGACAAGTTAATTTTAAATTGTTTCATGTTTCTGCTTTGGAATACTTTTCCCACAAAACTGTGATTTTTCGCAGAGCTTAGAAGTCATAGTATTAAATTCAAATGTTATCACATTCTTATTTTCATAACGAACTCCAGATAATTCTCTCATCACTCTGAGCAGAGTATTTTACTTCAACCCTTTGTATCTGAGGAAGCTTTTCTGAGCTTTCCTACGTTTGGAATTTTTCTCAGAGAACTAATGTGCTCAGAGGTTTCTTTGCATGAGAAAGACAGAAAAACAAAGACTTTAAGCAATTTCTAAGTCAAAGCAATGTTGTCAATGTATGTTTTACCAAAGAATGCATTAGAAACCACAAACAAGCATGTGTGGAGACATGATTGACTCAGCAACTAAGCCTGGGTGAATGACAAGAGTCTACATCCCAGCCACCAGAAAATGCTTCTCCAGCAGACAAAACTATTTTAAAGCATTGGAAGGTGGGGGTGGGGGGGGGCTATAAATACCTTCACCACTTTAAGGTTTTCTCATCTCAAATTTGAACCCGAGCCAAGACTGAGCTATGGATAATTTTAAGTTTTAGTAAAGTGTCATGGGACTTTTAATGACCACTTGATATCAAAGGCAGCAGTTACATCAGGAGATAACCTGCTTTAAAATCATTCCAGTGGGGCAGCTGGACACTGCTTCAGAGTAAAATAGTGCCCGTCTGGCTTTGATATCTGTTCTCTCCAAATACAAGAGTTTTTTTTCTTAGAAGTCCACTTAATAAATGAGAATAGAAAATATTCGTTGTTTTTACATCTTAGACCTTCAAAACCCTTCCTATATGTATACCAGAAAAAATTTACACATGAATGGGTTATGTTCTGACCCATATGATGGAAATACGTCTTGAAAGTCAACTATATCCATAAAGAAACAAGACTATGAGTGTATACACTACTTTATAGCAATAGGAATCAAACCAAGTCACCAAATCCAGAATCTGTGCTCCTTAGCCATACCATGCTGTAACAAAACATCATCTAGATTATACTCAGTAATGCCCCCAAAGACTGTTCTTTAATTTGGCAGTCTTTTTACTAGTGGTATACATATTAGCTAATTTTATTCTGTGTAAACACCACACATGTTAAAAAAGTAAAAGATCTCTCCTTGTGATTGTTTATCATCACAGATGGCTAGCATTAAAAGGAATCTACACTACTTTCAATTAAGTCTCTGAAACAATATGTTTTAAGGAGATCATAAACACAAGTGAGAAGTGAAAGCTAATAAATTAACAAATATTGACTAAACACACATACACACACACACACACACACACACACACACACACACACACACTATGCTCAGCATCATAGAAACTTGCCAGCAAGTTCATGGAGATTTTACAAATTATTGTAACTAACAGAAACAGAATACGTTCTTATGAAAATTTAGTCTGTATAAAATACCTCCATTTACAAATAATAAAGGCACTTTGTTACTAACTCTTATTCCTTCCTGCTGGAGCTAACAAGTTACTTTGAAGGGCTTCATTTCCTTTCAGCATCCCTTTGCCACCCAAGTAAATAGTACACTTAATATGCTATGACATTTTAAGACAAATTCCCATCTTCCAACTAGAATACAATACTACAGCACTTCTGATTCTACAGAAACATCTACACACTATATTAATCTTTTGTTCAATTTACTTGTAAATATTACAAATGAGGTTATGGTGAAATATCCATAATTTGATAGTTACAATGCCTCATTTTTGAAAGCTATTCAATCAGGACTTATTGAATGTCTTTTATGTAATAGACCCTGTGCCTTGCTTTCAAAATATCAATACTCTTAGATAGGACAATCTTTAAAGGATCATTATTTAAAATACCCTTTAATAATGCTCTAAATGCAAAGCTTCCTTACCAGTTCTAACTGTTTATAGTTTGTCAATCCATGACCTTGTGAAAAAAATAGACTCACAAGGGCATTTTAGGTGCATTTAATGGTAACGTAAGCTTCACTCTGACAACTGCTTTAGGATGAGAATTAAACTGATTAGCTTACCCTCAGAAGTTAAAGGGATCATTTCTATACCCAAATAATAAAAACAGCTAATATTTATTAAATACTTAGAAGGACTATCTCACTTAATATTTCAACAATCTTATGAGACAGTTACTATTATGCTACTAGGAATGAAGAAATGGAAGTGCAAAGAGATTATTAACCTTTTAGAAGCCACATATATGGTAAGCGCCCAAGCATAACAACATCTACATCCTTTAGATATGTGTCACGAGGTGGATACTTGGTTTGCAGATATTTTTACTTAACCCAATATATACAAGTAGAAGCCCGGATGCTGTGAATAGCCAGACTAGCTATTGCTTTCCTTATATTTTCCCAGAGGCCTGCAAGGCTCCAACTATGGCCCGGTAATGTCTCACTCCCCTCAGGTAGCCAACATTGTATTTGCTCCTACTTCCTACTCCCACTGAACAATAAATATTATAAGAACCAACATTCTAAAACAGCCATGACATCTTTAAGTCTTACAAGATCCCCCAAAGTCTATCCATGAATTTTCCTGCAATTTTTTTCGCAAATGGCCCTCATGAAAACACAATCCCTTTTCTACTAGCTCCCTTGTTAGCTGACCATTTTCATACCACCCTATCTTCACCCTATGTGTTTTCATCTCCCTACCAGTGCAAATTCTCAAAACAAGGCAATCACATCCTCCCACAGGAACCAAATTTCTCTACCCTCTTGTCCTAGAAAATCTGTCTCTCACAGACCCTGATGGTTGTCCCTGCCTGCAAGCCCAACCCCATGTAGCCTTGCAGGTACAAGATATGTTCTTCTTACTCCAAAGGTGCCCTTCTCACTTGGTCTGTGAGCATATGTGATTAATACACTGCTGTATTCTGTCATGTGCAGAGAGAAGGGTTTTTTATATCATATTGTCTGAGGGAAAAGAATACTCATCCATGGGCTGAACGGTAGGTTGCCAGAATAAGAACATTCTCAATACACATGCTTCCATTCAGTTATTTTTCAAAACAATGCTGAATTTTGTCTTGCTTTAACATCTCTCTCTCCTCCTTTCTCTCATGCACACACACACACACACACACACACACACACACACACGACTCTATACCCTTAACTACACTGATACAGACAGTCAAATTGGAGGTCAGACACAGCTAACACCCCAAATGAGCTTTTACCACCAGGCAAACAGAAAAAAAATGGAGCAATTCTCCCCCTAAAGTTCCTCAGACCAAGGTAGCTGGGGTTGTGTAAGGCTGCCCAAGAAAGAAAACAGGCAAAAAATAAAACATTTCATAAAATATTGAAAACTACACACCAACTTGTAATCAGCATGACAGGAAGTGAGGAACTTTGTTCAGAAAACACATTTTTCAGAAATGCTCTCTACATATGAAGATGTACAGGCACTATACACATACATATATGTGTACACACATGCATGTGCATACATACTTATATACGTGTATGCAGGTTGCATAGATGTGAATGAGTGTGTATATGTGCAGGTGCAGGTGCCTATCTATGGTCACACAAACATGTATGCAAAGTGTGCCTGTGGGGGTGTATGTGTTGTGTGTTTGTGTATATGTGTATGACACGTGTGTGCTCATGGATATGTATGTATGTATATATGTATGTACTGCTCATCTGTATTTCCAGTTTGAAAACCCTCATCTTCTAATCATGAACACAACAGTCCTAGAGTTGAATCAAGGGCATCTCTCTTCCTAGGCAGGCACTCCATTACTTGAGACAAATCCTAGTCTTTTCTGTCTTTAGTCTTTTTTTCAGGTTGGGTCTCTGCAAAATACTGAAAAGATTGTGATCCTCCAACCTACTGACTCTCTCAAGTTAGAATCATAGGCATATACTCAACTATTTTTTTATTGAATTGAAGATATTGCTAAGCTGCAAATTTTCCAATCTTGAAATACTTCAGACACATTTTTGTCTATATATCACAATAATTTGCTTCAAGCAAAGATAATATAATTGTTTCAAAAATAAAACAAAGCTATAAAACTTGCAATGTATAGACTGTACCTATGTAGAAAATTCAAGGGTTTGTTTTACAATATTCATGTTATTGTTTTTCAAGTTCTAAGAAAATTGTTGTTTCCTTAAGAAGCTTACCGAAATCTAAAAATTCAACTTACTTTTTAGAAGAGAATAAAATATATTAGAAAAGATACTATGAACAGAAATTAACAGCACTTAATGGACTTAAAACTAAACATATTCAAATGGCATACTTTCAGTTTACAACATACATGGAAACAGTCCTTCAAAATTACAGTTTACATTACATGTGCAAATTGTCATATGTTATCATGAAAATGAACATAAATTTCTTTCACAGTCAAATGTAGATTTTGTACCAACTAATATGACACCAGTTATTTTTCTATTTCCAAATAAAGCATAACTCATACCAAAAAATTAATTCCATTATGAACAATACCAATATTTCCAAGAAAAAATTCATTAATTGAGTTGTTTCCTACAGGAAGTATAAAGTACTCTTTATTAAGTTGAACTTTCCAGAAATTAATCTAAACAAAATCTATCTTTATGGCATTTTGTACCTGTTTTCTGGTTGTCATTTAACTCAAACTAAGGGGTCAAAAAGGTTTATCTGCTAGACAACAAGGTTCATGAGGCCCATGAGTTTAACAAACCCACCTCTACCCTATGAACGAGAGTGTGAGCATCCTTTAAATTTACTGAATGAATTTGACTACATATGTCTGACACTCTTATTCATCCTATTCTATATTTCTTAAGCAGCAGTAAAACTTTCAACTTCAACTTAATCCCTAGATATTTACATTCAAGTAGGGAAAAAAACCTACCTGATAGAATAGTATTAATAAACACTTTCAAAATCTGGTTGTCATTTATCTCTAAAGTTATTTACGGATTATTGCATCATCAAGCATTTGACCAGTAAAACTCATTTACTTTTTGCAACAAAAATATAGCAAAGATGTTATAAAACAGTATTGAGACAAGAGTTAAATAATCCTTTTCTTAATATTTTCTTACAATTACTGACATTTCAATATCTCAACTACATATATATATATATATGTTAAATCCTCCAGAGTAAATTACTCATTAGCTGTGTTACTTTGGTTACACTGTTGCATCCACTCTGACAGTCTTTCATGAAGTGAGAGAGAGACAATCTCCATATAATATTGTTGATAGGATTAACTGGGATAATCTATAGGCACTGTTTCATGCATTCACATGACCTCTCAATAAATAGAAATTATTCTTCCCTACTTGACATTAGTTCATGACATATTAGTAACATCGTAGATATAATTAGAATAATAAAATTTCTCTTCCAAAGCAAAACTTTTCATCATTACTAGTACATTCATAATGGGGTTTCTTCATACTATTTAACATTCATGTATCTATCAAATCAGTTTTCTTTTTGTCAGTCGTGGAACTTGAACTCAGGGTCTAGGTGCTATCTCTGAGCTCTTTGCTCAAGGCTAGCACTCTGTCACTTTGAGCCACAGTGCCACTTCCCAGTTTTCTCTAATCACAGAAAATAATGAGCATTGCATTTCAACTCAATAGAGGTACGAAATATCTGTCACCATTTTTCAAGGTCACGAGCTAAAAGTTGCTTTTGAAAGAAAAAAGTCACTGCTTTGAGCTAATGAGCACTTAGAGCAAATTTTGGAAACTAATTATTATCAGCATTTTAAGATGCAAAATGTAGACACTCTACTAATGATTAAGCCTTATAGTTGATAATTATCTCTGATTAACGAGAAGGAAGTTCTTCCAGAGGCTTTCACTGTTATGTACCATTGTCGTAATTGATCTTTAATTGTCCCATGTAAAGATTCCTTTTTTCACACATTTAATCTTTGCTACCTATAAACAAGGCTCGTGTTCAGACCTTATTAATTATCACTAGATGTGATATTATTCTACAAGTGTCCTCACACATTAGTATTCAGGTGCATTCTTTTATTTGCACATGAAAAGGCACAAGCAATTTCAAATTGAAAGGAGAAATCCCTTGCTTTGACCACTTTGGAATCCCCTTCTCTATTCAACCTTTGAAAGAAGAGAGAACAACCATCCTTGTTGATAAGGTAGAGACTATCAAGTATTACCAAGACTGGACAGTTTTACTGTCTTCACCTGGTCTCCACAGAGCATCCTAGTTTTCCTTACTACCCTTTTTCTACCACTATTTCCACATGATTTTAAAACAACTCTCCTGTCATTCTAAGTCATACTAGTCCTAAACATATGACCAGCTGTTTTCAAGGATGTACTGAACCTGACATTGCTAACCACTCTTTCTTAAGGTCCCTTTGTTCAGCTTTCCTGAGAGCATATTACCAAGTTCTAACTCTCCAGTATGTTTTCTAAATTTTGGCCTGTTTCCCATTTATCCCTGCCTCTATGTTTCCTAAGACTTTGGCCTTAGAAATTGCTATTTTGTTTTGTTTTGTTGTGTTTTACATATGATTCTGGAAATGGAACTCATTTCTGAATTTAAGGTGATACCTGGATTTTATAAGAGGAGCACAGTACACAGAAGCAGAAAGTAGATTCATACAGCTACCTCCCAAAGAAGGCCAATGACTGCAGTCAGCCAACTGAAGCCAAGAGAGATATGGGAGAATGTGTTCCCCAGAGGATCCAGCATGAACTAATCATGACAACTCGATGTCTGGTTCCTTGTATTGTGAGAGAACAGTGCTCTGTGTTGAGGCTAGTTTGTATATATGGCAGTCCTAGTAAATGAAGTGAAAGTGTATTGATATTCATGGCTTCTCTGGAAGCATTTGTGCTGAATAACCACAGATGTTTTTCTCCATATCTGCCTTCTCATCCAACCACACTGCTTTTTAGTTCTTGTATTCTGCCATTATCTCAAAGTCTATTTTGGAGGAAGCAAGTTAACAGGGTCTTTCCAGTTTAGGCTGGCCTTGAATTCATGATCCTTTGTACCTCAGCCCACTAGGAACTGGGATTACAGGTGTGGATTGTTATTAGCACTCTGATTTTGTAAAGAGATTGTAAAGGATAATAAAAGTATCCTTGCTCACCAAGAATGTGTTGTACTCTCTTAATGTTTCTACTTAATATAAAAAGTGTAAATTTACCCTTTTAGCAATCATACTATCCTTTTCATTCCAACTTCCCCACCCTTTCCTACTAAATTCCTAGCTAACAGAGCAATTCAATCTCTCATCTAAATAACTCTCCCTCATGGACCCCATCAGTCCATTCATATCCAGCTTTAACTCTATTCAAAAAGATCAGCAACTGGTAGCCAACCAGACCCGAGAACCTTTGTGCTCCTTTAAGAAATGCCAGCAAATTTCTGAGCATTGTGAAAATTGTATTCTTGGTTTGGGATCCAGAGTACATCTCATAAAATGTGTGTATAAGCTCAACATTTAGATTTAGTAGATCCTCTTTATTTTGCTATGAATCTATTTTCCTTTCTACTTGAACATTTTGTTTTTTAAATAGGTGAAAAACTCCATTTACCTTCCTTAAAATATACCCTATTCATTTCTTCTTTCAAATATCTCTATTGTAGGGTTCCCTCCACCTCTCTTTCTTTAAAATCTCCACTCAAGTGTCCTATTCACTATAAGGACTTCTCTAGCCATGCAATTCATAGTTCTTCTACTTCAGGATTCCCAAAGTATGGCATTGTGTTAGTTACCATTATTTGCTGATTATGTCTTATTATGTCTTACTATTTACATTACCAAATGGTTACGCTTTGTTTCCTTATGAAAATCTTAACCCATATTAGATTCTCCACAAGATATAAGAGCCTATGTGCACATTCAAGAGATGTTGAGTAGATATATGACAGAAAAGCTGAGGCTAGAATCTTAAAAGGCTCACCAATGGTTCTCATAGAGAAAGATGCATACTACCTCATTAGATAGTAAATTAGTAGGGACAGGTGTTCCTGCTCATTTAAAGCACAACATGAAAGCTGATCACAGAATAACAAAGATAATATATATTCCAATTGATGCTCAAGAACTTGGGAGTAGTTACTTAACTTAAACTACATATTATAAATAATATTGTCTACCATTCTAACAGCCACTAAATTATTCCAATACAACAAAATTTGACTAACAAGAAAATAATTATGTTGATTAAAATATAATTTAAAATTAAAAGCATACTAGTATGCATTACTCATTCTTAACTATAAATCATTGCATTCCCTTTGACACATATCTACTGAATATTACATGTGTTATGCCAATCAAAATGCTAATTACTGGAGCCATGAGATGTTAATCACAGAAATGAAACATAAGATTATCTTCAGTGCTCTTTGTGAGAAAGAAAACATAAATATTCTGTAGAGAAAAATCTATATAACACACATAACACCAGATTATTTACTTTTTAATACAAATATGTGTAAATATAAATGACACCTTAAAAATCTTCTCTACAATAATAAACTAACATATGTCTTTAAATTGTTCTTTGGCTTTCTCTACCTACCCTTCTTTCAGACAAATATTAAACTGTGTTCCAGAATTGAAAAGCGCATTCCCTACATTCTATATTCCTTACTTTCATTTGACATATTTTACATAGAGAAAACCTGGAGGACAATCACATCACTGTTCCAATGCCTATGCCTCCCTACATATTAAACACATTCCCTACATATTAAACATTTCCTCAAAATCAGAAAAAAACAAACCGTTCAACAGACTAAAGCCCACCTACTTCCTTATCAACTCTCAGTATGCCCTGAATCTCTTCATTGATTCATTCAAACAGCAAAGCAGTTACATGAATTCCAAGATTAGAACTAGGGATAGAATCAAATGCAACCCCTGCCCTTAGAAAAATGGATAATTCAGAAGCCCAAGCAAGCATATAAACAAGTAAGCACAAAAACAGGATAGGGGTATGCTAGTCTGAGTGTTCCAAGAAAATGACAATGGCTTCAGCAGGCATGAGGCTCAAGATACTTCTTGAGTAGTAACTTAACATGTATCCTTACTATTTCAAAATACAAGTTATTCCAGTAGCAATTTTAAAACAGAGCATAAATATCTTCTTATAATAACTCATTGGTATAGGGATATATTGAAAGTTACAGTGTTTGGAAAGGGAAGCACAGACTCACATTCTTATCCTCAGTTACTCACAGCATTTATAAAAACAATTCAAATACCACATCATCACTATAATGGAAAGGAATGCAGTCAGCAAAAATTATGCTTTAAAAGTTTCAACAGCTTGAGAATTGTTGACTGTCTCAAAGTGAAAATGTACATCAAAGATGAGAGCAGCTACATTATAAATTTCACAGGGAAGGGAAAGATAAAAGTATTTCCTTTTTATGATTACAAACATTTTTTTCAAATTTACAGTTATGATATGGAAATGAACAATACAAATAAAATTCCACACCGCCTTAAAAGAAAGATACTCTAGTCACATTCTCCAACATTAAAGGAAAGAATGAAAACAAACAAGAAGATTAGTGGAAGAAGAATAAAAAGATGGCTAGTGCTTTCCTTACCTGCCAGCTTTAGAGATTTCTAGATATTTCATGAAAGCATAAGAATACTCACATTGCAGCTTAGCAAATTTTTATCAAATAGGAATTTCATATCCAATCAATTAACATGCATTAATACAGTTGTAGGAGCCTAAGTCAGTGTACAGTAGTTATGTGGAGATACAGTAGGCCCTTCAGATGATAAACAGAGTGGTACGCTCCCCTCTTCCCATCTTGCCTATGGTTTCCTTTGCTGCAAATGTCCCCAGTGGCTATCAAATGTCCTCAGCATCTCCTTCCCCAACAATAATTTCATCTTCAGGAAGCCAGAGAGGTGAAAAATGCCAAGTCATTCAGAACAGATAATGGTAGAAATATGAACAGCAAATCTTAGAAACTATTTAATAAAACCAAAAGACCACCAGATAAGTATTAGTCGCATTTTTGTGTTATTTGTATGGTAATTTACATTATATTAAAGTATTTTACTATTAGATGACCAGAAATCCATTATGCTTCTTTGTAGTATTGTTATGCATCTTAGAAAAACTCACTTTTAATCACATTACCTTCCCTGTCCCCAAAACAAAAAATGAAAATGATGAAGAAAGTCAATATTTCCTGGATACTATCGAAATTTTCGTCTCATTACTGGCACAGGCATGACTTTAAGCCAGTCATTAGTTCTTCCAGGCTACCTGGAAGGAGTTGAGGTAAATGACCTGTTATGTCTCTTGAAGCAATGAAATTCTCCCATCTTAGTACCAAGAAATCAGCCTACCTGTGCCATAGAATAGCAATGAGTAGTTTTGCCTCGTGATTTGGATAATTAATAAGTTAAAATAATTTCACATAAAGCAAGAATCAAAACTATCCTTTTAGGTTGTTAGCTACACTAATATTATCCATAGCTTAAAAAAATGACTTGTGGGGCTGGGGATATAGCCTAGTGGCAAGAGTGCCTGCCTCGGATACACGAGGCCCTAGGTTCGATTCCCCAGCACCACATATACAGAAAACGGCCAGAAGCGGCGCTGTGGCTCAAGTGGCAGAGTGCCAGCCTTGAGCGGGAAGAAGCCAGGGACAGTGCTCAGGCCCTGAGTCCAAGGCCCAGGACTGGCCAAAAAAAAAAAAAAAAAATGACTTGTTCCATATTACTGCCAATAGATACAATTACACTATCTGTTACACACATATAAGAAGGCAAGGCTCATAGAAGTTAAGTACCTTACCCAAAGTCATAGGTTATTAGGTTAATGTATGACATTTTTATTTGTATGGCATCTTTAGTTGTAAAAGGAGATGCCATTAAACAAAACAGTTTATGAATACAATACAGTTTATGAATACAATGTCAACCCTTTCAATATTTTCACCAATCTCTCTCCCTTACTCATTCCTCCTCGCTCTCTTCTTAATCTTATATACTCTTCATTTCATTTATTTATTATATTTATTTGTCTGTTTGTTTGTTTATATCAATACTGGGGTTTGAACTCATGACCTTGTGCTTGGCACGCAGGTGTTTAGCCACTTAAGCAATACCCCAGGCTTTTTGTTGTTGTTATTTGATGGATAGGGCCACATATTTTGCTGAGACATGTCCACAGACTGAAACCTTTCTACCTATGTCTCCACATATCTGGGATTACAGGCAGGATTCATCATAGCCAGCTTGTTGTTAGAGATAGACTCCTGTTAACTTTTGGCTTGGGCTGGTCTTGAACTGCCAATCTCCAAATCTTCACCTCCTGTGTAGCTAGAATTATATCATGAGCTACCCACCATTTTACTTATTCTTAAGGAAATTACATAAGTAAATGTAGGAATTTGAAAAAAAAATATTATTTCTTGGCCATGGTGACTTTTCATTACAATTTGGGAAGAGTCAGTTTGAGCCACTTAGCTCTTTATTCAGTGTTCTTGACTATCACAATAGCTAATACCTTGCATAAAATATTGCATCTCAAAAATATTTCATCCAAGAAAAAATCAGTTTGATAATTTTATTCTTATTTATTTCTTTGGTTAATCTCTAAAACTTAATATAAAAGCTGTAGGAATTCCTATATGGTATAAATATCTATCTATACAGAAATAATCTTGAGAGCTAAAATTTTTTTCATATCATGAGATTTTTCATTAGAAGCAAAAACATAGATCAAATAAAATTTGAATGTGCTTATAGGATTATCTGTCCTCACAGGCTATGGAGCTCTGTTATTGAGAGCCTCATAGCCAACTCTCTGTGTCAAAAAGAAAAAAAAATGTAGGTCATCAAACTGTTTCTTGGCTTCATTTCCTGCTTACAATACATCTGTTCATCTAAAACTGCCTGTCTGCTTCACTTCCCTAGAAATTTCTTCAAGCTGAATCCATCAGCCTTCTAGTCTTTCTTTACCTGTGGTTTACTCTCCATTATTTTAGTGAGCTGAGATCAACCTTGGTCTAAAATTGTTAAGTAGAAAGCTCTAAGCACATACAGTTATAATTGAAACTGCATACCGTTCTAATTAGTACGATGAGATCTCACTATTCTACCCAGACTAAAACTCACCCTTTTTACCAACAGTACCCATACTGTATACTCTCTCTGCCTTTTAGTCTCTTACTTCCTACCTGTGCTGATGTAACATCACTGTGCTTGTGTTATTTATTTTACTTAACAATGATTTCAAAATCTCCCAGCAGTGATACTGACAACTGGCTTCTGCAAAGAGAAACCATCAATACTTCCTTTACAGAAAAAGGTTAAGTTCTCAATTTATTAAGAAAAAGATAATTTGCATGTTGAGGTTGCTAAGATCTATGGTATGTGCAAAAGAAAAAGAAATTCATTATATTTTCTTTGGGTCACACAACAAGTTGTAAAAAATACAGTTATAGTGCCTGAATGTTTAGTTAAGATTTTTAATCATTAAATTATATGATTTGGCCCTATGTGTAACTTCAGATACCCACCTGGAAGACTCTTGGAAAATATCCCTTCAAGGAGAGTGCTTCATCCATTCTTTCTTCAGAAACTTTCTGAAATCTATGCTCCATAAGTCTTCTTACCTCCACACTAATCCACATTTCAAGTACTTAAAGCTCATCTATTCTTCACAGACCTATATATAAACTACAGTGTGAAACCTGGTCCTCTAAGGAACATGATGGTTGAATATAACTGACATCTTAAAAATATGATAAGAATGAGGAAGAATGATGAAAGGGGTTACACGCACTGTACTAACAAAATGACATGTTGAACTGAAATCCCTCTATATAACTACATAGATTTCTGAAAGGAATAAGAAGTGTCTATACATTGTTGAATGTAGATATAGTGTTTTCACTCATATGCTTAACAGAATGGAAATTTAAAACATAATTATATCTTAAATTATTCTTTTTTCTGTAGCTCTGAAATTTATATTTGTGCCTTTTTTCTGAGTAATTACTTATTTATTGTCAAAGTGATGTACTGAGGGGTAACAGTTTCATACATAAGGCAGTAGGCACATTTCTTGTACAATTTGTTACCTCCTCCCTCCTTTTCCCGCTCCCCCCTTTCTCTTCCCCCTTCCCCTCTCCCCCCATGAGTTGTTCAGTTGGTTTACACCAAATGATTTTGTAAGTATTGCTTTTGGAGTTGTTTGTCTTTTTATCTTTTGTCTCTCGAGTTTGATATTCCCTTTCCCTTCCCTATATCTAATACGAGTATATACAGTATCCAGGGTACTCAGATGAGCTACAGGGATAGCGTGAGGACAACCATGGGAAGATGATATAAGAAGGTCTTCAACAACAACAACAAAAAACTTACGGTTTCACATGGCATATTGAAAGTAATTACAACAGTGATATTTCATTTCACTTAGCTTCATCTTATGTACTCATAAGGGCATAGCTATTGGGCTCTTGTGATCCTCTGCTGTGACTAGCCTAAGACTGTGCTAATTATTCTCTATGAGGGAAGCCATAGAGTCCATGGCTCACTTCACTTAGTATAACTTTTTCCAAGTTCTTCCATTTCGTTACAAATAGGGCAATGTCATTCTTTCTGATAGAGGCATAAAATTCCATTGTGTATATGTACCACATTTTTTTGATCTATTTGTCTACTGAGGGGCATCTAGATTGGTTTCATATTTTAGCAATGACAAATTGTGCTGCGATGAATATTGTTGTGCTGGTGGCTTTAGTGTGTTCTTGTTTATAATCTTTTGGGTAGATGCCCAAGAGTGGGGCTACTGGGTGGTAGGGGAGCCCTATGTTTAGCATTCTGAAGAATCTCCATACTGCTTTCCAGAGTGGCTGAACAAGTTTACATTCCCACCAACAATGTAGTAGGGTTCCCTTTTGGCCACATCCCCTCCAGCATTTGTTATTGTTAGTTTTCCTGATAATGGCCATTCTTACTGGGGTGAGGTGAAATCTCAATGTTGTTTTGATTTGCATCTCTTTTATGGCCTTCTAAATTATTCTATATGATATCATTCATGGCATGTTTCCAGTTTCTAATTTTATATACATATATATATATATATATATATATATATATATATATATATTCTTTCCGAAGTAGAGCTAACAACTGTGCCATATTTGGTAAATTTTATCTGTTGAGATTCATAGCTATTGATGGGGTTTTTTGGCAGTTGTTTTGGAATTGTTACCAGCTTGTGGTTTTCATTTCTCATGTTTTACCCACATATCACTGTTTCTGAGTTAGAGAATAGCAGATGGTACTGGTTACTTGTTTTTCTAGATATTACTGATACTTTAAGTGAAAGTTGGTTTACTATCAAGAGACAGTAATAAACAGCCATAATTTGCTTCAAAACATATTCTATTTATATGAAATTAGGTAGCAAGTTTTACTACTATTTAAATAACTTTGAGTTTACTCCACAAGATCTACAGATAGTTTGCTATACTCAGACTTCTGTCCTCCAATATCACAACCATAAGGCCTGCATACCATATTAGACACACATATTGCATAGATACATATAGCAACTACACCCTATAAAGGTGATATCCTGCCTTCTGTATTATAAGAGATAATTAACATCACAGGGAATTGAGATAATTATGCATTGTAATCAATTCCAAAATGCTGTTCAGAACATCACGCCCCAGTCTTTGTGCTCCCCCAGCATTTCCCTTGTAAATGATTCAGAAGCTCTTACCTTCTACTCTGAGGAAGACTGACTCAGAGTGTATCTTATTAAGGTGTCAGTGTACATTACAAACACTTTCCAATGAAATGCTTCACACCATGACAATATAATAAAGGTCTAATGTCCAGTCACTTTATTAAATAGTATAAAACTTACAAAGACACTGGTATATTTTACAGAATCCATACACAGCACTTAGGCCAATGTAGACTACTGTTCATGGAAAACAGTTTTTATCTAGTGTTATTATATCTAGAGTAATTTTCACCATAAGCAGCTATTATAATGTTTTCTATGCTTAGGTGTTACATGACACACTGGCACAGGTACAGCCAGGACTGACTGCAATACAACCCATTTGACATCATGGGTAAAGCTTCTAACAACAGAGAGATTACAGTTTCCTCAAAAAAGAGACCTAATGTAGATCAAGGGTATAGTAGACATTGTAAATGCCAAAAAAAAGACTATGTATTCTAGGAATATGCAAAGGCAGAGTCAGCACTGGAAGACAACAAGCACAGGGAGACTGTACAGTCCCAATCGCTAAGAGACAAATGGCTCTAGAGAGACTTAAGAATTACTTAGTAATGCAAAGCTGTAAAAATGCCAGTAACATGGTATTAACATAGTAAATAGCTAAGCACAATACTACCTAGCTAAGCCACATGTTTCAATCCTACACAACCATCAAAATCGTGATTCAAGTCTCCTAGGTAATTCTCTGTGGAAAATAGCTCTAATAATGTATGTTATAAAAATTACATTCCATCAGATATTCATAAAGTGCGATTAATCTGAATGGAAAAGATTCCTTTAGTTACTTTAGGTCTGAGCTAACCATTATGGTAGCCACTCACCACATAAAGGTACTGACAGCAGTTGAATTGTGCTAGTCTAAAAATATCCAGAGTGTTAGAGACTTAATAACAACCAAACAAAAATCATACAAAATATCCAACCACTCATTTTTACAATGTGTTCTTTAAGTGATTTTTAAATTTGGGGCATATTGATTAAAATTAATTATTAATATTAATCTCTTTAATGTGGCTACTAGAAAACTTACAAATGTAGCTCATATTATATTTCGGTTGGAATACTTTAGAATCTTTAATTGTACATAGTGTGTTTAGTCATAGGTATTCACATTATACTGTATAGTCAAAATAATGCCCAAATATCTCCAGAACCCACATCTGATAAAACTCTTCAGTTTCTGTTAAAAATGTACTAGTACTTACTCAGATGTACTATCATTTTCTAATTATGTCTTGAACATTTTTAAAGACAGTCATCTTATTTTTTTTAACCACACTTCTGAGACAGTTGCAAAGCACTGGAGCCACCAACTGTTCAAAAGTGGCAATACCCAGAACGAATCCTGTACAGAATGAGAAATAACAATGTGTGAGCAACACGGTTCTAGAGGTGAAAATGAGTGACAGTACCATGAAAAAAATATACAGATTTCTATTTTAAATTAATGCTATTTGTCTATCAAAAAAGCATATTTAAATCAGCAGAAATCAGTAGATACCAATAGTTCCTTTCACAAGAAGCAGATTATCCCTATTTTTAAAAATGTATGTAAGTTTTAAAAGATTTTTTAAGAGTATAGACATTTAATTATTTGTTCATGTTGGGTAGATACACTTAAGTATAGTAAAAACAAATTCTAATAATAACACTTCTTTAAATATTATCAAATTTAAATTATTTTATCCATTTTTGGTGAGTATATGTGTTTTTGTGTATGTGCAGGTATTGGGGCTCTAGGTACCCAACTCAAATGGCACTTTAAAACAAAATTCGTACCAACTACACAAAGATGGACAAGTTAGTGAGATTTAAAGGACAGAATTCAATTGCTGAGACCAAGGTTATTTCATAGTAAAGACAATCAAGAGACAGTCCCTTAGATGCTTAGAGCTCTTTCCACCTGACAGCCAGAAAATAATCAGGGACCTCAGTCTTTAAACTGCAGGGAGCCCAACTCTTCCACAAGAGTGAGGTCAGGAAAGGACTCTGGATTACACCTGAAAGTTCAGCTGGCTAACAGCCTGCTGTTAGGCTGACAAGAACCCAGACACGCTTTTGATACACAGAATTGTGAGTATTCTTATAAATGGCTAAAATTTGTGCTGGCCAATTGGAAGTGTACATAACATCCCTTTCTGATGTTGGCTGCACATGGGGTGGTACAACATGGGGTGACTTTTGTGTGTTCCACACAATCGTGCTATGACTCTCCACCATTCTCTAAGGTTTAGGGATATTGAGGTGTTGTTACTCTACTCACCGTAGACCATCACCAACATGAGGATACTACCCAGATTTACTGCACATACTTGACCTTGGTGAACTCCAGAACTTATATGGATTTGAAACTTAGTTCTGTCTCCACTATTTGGTCCATAATCAAGTTTGTTAGTATATTTTAGCCAAAGATACAGGATGGTAGAATAACTCTATCATTGATATTTTGTAACAAACTACTTCCATGACAATTGTCATAGTTAATGAAAATGAGCTGATTTTTAACAATAATTAGGATTTATAATTGTTTTATTCCTAATAAATTTCAACATTTTGAGAATTCTTGTTTGTAAACTAGCACTTTACAAATATCCAAAAAGCACTGTGAAATGTCATGCTGATATTATTTTTTTACAGAAAAAAATGTATGTTGTATTATTAAATTCTTATGTATTATTAAATTCTTGGCCATAACACATAGAAGTTCTTAAAACTAATGTAATTACTGATCAAAATTTAATGTTAGGGATGTAATCATAAATAGTAGGTCTTCCCCATTTCTTATATCTCTTCAGTTTCTCAAAACTATGGGAAAGAAACACCCCTTACCACTCATGGCAGAAGGAACAACAAAGACATAAATACACTTTTGCTATGAGGAGATTTCAGGTCCAAAAGGTTTTTAAAATTAATTATGTACTAAATTTTAGAAGATTTTAGATGTTGTATCAATCATTAGACAAAGAATATGTAAATGAGATGATTTTATACATAGCATATCTAAAAACATGTTTACCTAATTAGTTGATTATTTAATGTACTGATTCCTCCTATTTAAGGAAAATTTCATATGTTGGACATAATATTTTCATAAGGAATGACTATTCTGCTGTACCTTAAATAAACATAAATTTAAAAATAGAATGAAATATAATAAAATGATTAGATATTATATGGGTATAATAAGACTTGTAAAAGTGATTTAAAAGTAATTACACTTTGGGAAACAGTGTTTTATATCTAAATATTTTATTCTATTTGAGTACTAGTTTCTGTTTTAATTTTATCTCTGAAATTCTCCAAATATATATTTTGAAAAAGCATCCAGTTAATGTTAGCAATTCACATTTTGCTCATGGTTGGCACTCTACCACTTGAGTCACACTTCTACCTTTGGCTGGTTAATTGATGATAAAGAGTCTTTTTTGGATTTATCAAGCTTGGTTAGGCTAGCTTTAAACTGAGATCACTGATTTTTGGTCTTCTGAATAGTTAAGATTACAGGTGTGTGTCTCTCTGGCTGCCTATTTGACTGTATTTAGTTTTAATAGCTTGATCTTTTTATTATCTGATTCACTAACTTTCTTCTGTGCAAATGTCCCAGATCTACACCACTTTGAATCTTGTGTCATGTGCTTAAAGATTTAATCAGAATAGTCTTTTCTCAACAATTTGACTTTTGAAGTATATTTTCATGTAGCAAATAAAAATTGATCAACAACTAATCACATGTACAGTTGTTGCTTTTACTTTATGGCTTAAAGTTTTACAGATACATAAAGTTTTATATTAAAATGTTTACTATATCTATATAGATTAAAAGATTTCATGTTTTTATTTATGTTCAGTTCTCATAGACTGTAAAATAACTGAAACAGTTGGATACCTTTTCTGCTTTTATGATATGATAATAGAAAATGGCAATGTTTTGTTAATCATCCACCATGTTCAGCAGAAAAATAGGACTAAATCAATGGTGTTTTTGAAGACAAACAAAACTGTTTTGTTATAAAATATTTTTCACATCTCTGAATCATATTACAATTCTCCCATTCTACCCTTAGGGCCTTCTCTTGATTCTCCCCCAGTCATTAGTAATGAAAGTGGGTAATGTTTGATATTGTGTTCTGCCTCATTTAGTGTTAGTTACTACAGCTATTGTCTCTGTCTATGTCATACTGTGTGACTGACACCAAAAGCAATCATAGGTTGGAGAAGCAGATTCTTCCTATTTAGGTGCACCCTGGAATGCATTATAATTACATACTCAAGGGAACTGTGCTTTCCAGAATTTTACATTTACATTGTAGGCTCTGCCTTCAGGCATAAAAAGTAATGAGATGAAGCCAAAGATTTCTGCAAATACTCCTTTTTGGGGAGGAGAAAGTGTGTCTGTAGTGGGGAGAGAGGGTGTGAAAAAATAGAATCCAGGAAAATAAGTACTATAAAAATCAAATGATGAAAAGAAAATGCTATGCTAATTTGAAATAAGTATGTAAAAGAAGACAATGTTAGTTAGGGAAGAGGTCAGGCAGATAAGGAGCTGCCAATATCCCTAGGGTGAGAGAGATGTTGGAGAAACAAAGTGGGTAAAGATTGAAATGTAGTCCTCAAAGGAGCATCACTTGGATTACTGCATGACAGCAAAGTCCTTCAGGGTTGAACCAATGACATTTACCTTAAAACTATGTTTGTGGGGCAGTGCCTTACCATAGACATACCACTGTGATACTGCTGCTTCTTGATGCTCTGTTATGCCCTAAAGGATTGGTCAGTGAAGTCACAAGAGGCTTCAGAAGACCATCAGGTAAGTACAGCAGAACCAAGAAACAAACTATCTTCATCCTGCAATCTCTCTTCTGCAATCTAGTACTATCTGCGGATAAAGCTTAACATTGTGCCAGCTGGCCAGGAATGATAGAATAATGGTAGAGATGAAATGCTCTACAGTGAAGTGACACTGATATGAAGTAACTTCTGAGAGTCACTCTCTGTTCTACATGTACTCTCAGCACACACTTTTGTAGTAGACATTCTACTGGTACTTTCCAGCTGTAGATTCCTAGAGATAGGTACCATGATTATTATTTCTTTGAACAATAAGTTGTCTCTGAATTTATTAGTCTGCTAACTACTTATTTCCAGTCACATCCTTGTTAAAGCAATGTGAACGTTTGCATTGGTACAATTCCAAAAGTTTTTAGACTGTTTAATCTGTTAATATTTAGTAATATTAATTTAGAATAACTACCTTGCAGAAGTGCATGGAATGTCCTTATTCCATTATTTGTAGAGGTGGCTCTCCCTGTATAGGCACAGAATGTTAGGACAACTTGACAAGCTGTCTAGCTTGTCATATCAATTCCTCTTACTCTCCTTCCCCCAGACCTCTCTGCCCTCCCCTGCCCCCTCTACTTCCTCTCCCCTTCCCTTCCCCTCCCCTCTCCCCTCTCCTCTCCTCTCTGCCCTCCTCTCCCCCTTCTACTTCCTTTCCCCTTCCCTTCCCCTCCCCTCTCCCCTCTCCATTCATTTTGTTTTATTTTTAGTACTGAGGTTTAAACTCAGGGCCTTGCACTGTTAGGCAGGCACTCTACCACTCAAGCCACACCTACAACCCTGTTTTTTTCACTGATTAATTTAGGGATGGAGTCTAGCTAATGTCTTTGCCTTGGCTGGCCTCAAACCATAATCCTCTATACCTCAGACTTTTGAGTTGCTGTGATTAGAGGTGTGAACCACCAGCAGATGATAAGCTATTGCCACCCATTTTAAGTTTTTATTATAGCAATCAAGTAGTGGTTTGAATAATAACTTTGCTCTTCACTCACATTATAGTCTAGAGCAGTCAGTCTGTCTAGGGTAGGCGTACCAGTCACCTTCCACAAACCGAGATTAACCAACCACTTGGGAGATAAATTGCTTATCTTGCTTCAAATTTAAACTTAGAAAGTAACTATACTTTGTCCCTTTTTTTATTTGTCCCTTCTTCTATAGACACTTTCACTAGAAATGAATTTCTCTCTGCTCAGTTTTTCTCCCACAAGAACTCATCACCATGTGTAGACTTACACATTATACAATTTAGCACAATATCCCACATAATTTAAACTAACACACTCACTATATGTTAAGGGATTTGGGGCACTGACACATTGTGCAAGGACCTTAAATACTGCTCTTCACTACAAACATACAAGTAAATAACACAATGATCACTTATTTACAGTTCAGACAAGTACCAGCTCAAATACAATCCTTACTATATTGAGATGGTCCAGTATGAAGAATGTGCAGGAAATCAATGGCTAACATAGAGTGTAGTTCCAGTATGTAGAATGTACAATAGTTGTTCACAGTACTTACTTGTTGGTGAAAGTAAGATTTCATTAAGAATTCCCTAGATAATTGCAATTTTTTAAATCCTCAGGGGATTGTGCAAGGGAACACTGGGCAACTTTTGTAGTGACAGATTTTAGGACTCTTTCCCAGTTTCACTCTCATTGCTGTTCCTGAGATCAACTACATACTTACATGTACATCTTGGTCTGGTACTCTGAAGTGGAGGCAATTCTATTCATGAAAGAAGACTGTGATTCAAAAGGTTAACTAGGGATTCATTTCCTTTCACCCTATTGCTTTCTCCCACACTGCTGATTTCTGCCAGTGGATAAAGATACTTATAAGTATTAGCTCTGCATCTCATCTTAAAGAATGAGAGAAAATGTTAATGAAACAAAGTATATTCCTTTAAAGCAAGCAACCTCAAAGTAACACATATCTCTTTTACTTCTCAGTTGACATCTTACATACTCTTCCTGCAAAGGAGCCCCAAACACCCATATTTCCAGCCACTTCCCCAGAGTAAACTTGGCTGTTTCTGTTCTATGATGAGGAATGGGACAAATATGAGGGTAATACAAGCAGACTCTTCCACAAAACTATATGGAAAACATAGGAATACTGTTCAAGTATGTTATAAAAATGTTCCCTTCACTCCTAAGTAAAACTTCTTGGGTATCAGGTCATATCTCAACATTGCTCCGGATTGACACTCTTTATACCATTCCTCTCAGCTATTAAATACTGCATTTGGCATTTACTTTTCATTTTCTCCAAATTATCACTAGCTATCTTTTTCCTGCTCACTTCTTACAGAAATTTTGATTACATTTACTATGATTGCTTTACAAACTATGAACAGTAAATCTCACTTTTCACATTCTTCCATGCAATTTATTTTAATTTTTGTTTTAGTGTTTTCTTAATTAAGAATTTTAGGGTTCTTTTATATAGAAATGGCCTATCAGGGCTGGGAATGTGGCTTAGTGATATAGGGCTTGCTTAGAAATGGCCTGTTTAGTTTGTCCCAATAATTTATTTTTTCACTGTCTCATTTCATTAGTTTGTTATATTCATTTTATTTTATGAACATTTAGTATCTAGTACATTTCCCATATTATTCAGCTTTTACTTAATACTTTTTCATATGTACACTAGAATTATTTTTCCAAGTCTAAAACTAAATTAGATTTTTTCAAATATAAAAAAAATTCTTCTGAGCTTTTATAGAGATTGATTTGTTTTTTTTTTGGCCAGTCCTGTACCTTGGACTCAGGGCCTGAGCACTGTCCCTGGCTTCTTCCCGCTCAAGGCTAGCACTCTGCCACCTGAGCCACAGCGCCCCTTCTGGCCGTTTTCCATATATGTGGTGCTGGGGAATCAAACCGAGAGCCTCATGTGTAGGAGGCAAGCACTCTTGTCACTAGGCCATATTCCCAGCCCGAGACTGATTTCTTATATAAAAATCTACCTAGCCTGTTACTTATAGACATTTTAGCATGGTGTCTTTTACTCTGCAAGTTAAATGGTTTTTTGACAATTTATGCTGCTGTTTTGCAATTTCATCATTTTTACATTGTATTTGTTAGTATCTAGGAAAAATGGTATTTATATTTTAATTGTGTTAAATTACCTCACTGAAATCTCTTATTTGTACTGTTTGAATAATTCTATTTTTAGAGTCTTCAAAGGGAGACAACTTTTTTTAGTGTTTTAAAGAAATTTTATTGAACTGTAACCATCACATAGAAATATGCACAGATGTAAACTTTCACATTTTTGTGAAAGTATTATAACTGTATAGTCAACTCTAGATAAGAAGTACCAGTAACACAGAAGTTTCTGGGAAGACTACTATTTTGATTGCTAATTGCTTTTGTCAATTTAAAAGGAGAAAATATTTATTTGGTTTATGGTTTACAGAATCATGGTTTCATACTCAGCAGGCTGTTGTTTCTGGTCCTGGATGTGGTAGATAGGTATGTGAAATAGTTGCTCACCTCATGGTGGCCAGCAAGCTGAGAAAGACCAACAGGAAGGAACCAGTGCAAGAAAACAGCCTTCAGGATTCACTCACCCATGATGTTATTTCCTTGAACCAGGCCTTAATTACTAATTTTTTAAATCAGTAACAGCTGGTACAAGGAAATAATACTAATAACACCATCTGATTATGAACTCATTACCAGATTAATCCACTGATGAAGTAAGAGCCTTCGTGGTGCAGCAAATCACTTTCCAACATCCCTACTTACAAATACTTCAACACTGGGAACCAAGCTTTTAACACATAAGCCTTTGAGGAACATTTTGTATCCAAATTGTAACACTAATATTGACAATTTTGCCTCCACTTTTGTAATAGTTATGACAATTATTTCTGTGTTCCATTTCACGAAATTTATTAATTTACCAAAGGGGAATGAGATATGGTGGTGACAGAAGCTATCTTAAAATGCTATTAGCCTTGTTGTGATACTACCTGAGTTACTTTTATGTAGCTCTTTTGTATCTGGCACAGAGATTATTCTCCTACATTTAATTTTTGTATAGATGTTAACTTTTCTATTTCTTTTGTCTTTACAGCACTGGAACAAGTTCATTGTTAGAAACTTAAAATAACACAATAGCCCAGATTCTCCAGACTTTAAGACTGATAAAAATACAGTACATATTAATGTGCTTATTTTTACTTATTGATATTGTCCAGGTTCTCTGTCTCTGTCAGGTACTGGGGCTTGAACTCTGGGACATTGTCTCTGAACTGTTCTGCTCAATGTTAGCTGTCTACCACTTTGAACCACAGTGCCTTTTCTGGTAATTTGTTGAAGATAAAAGTTTCAGACTTTCCTGCCCAGGCTGGATTTGAACTGCAATCCTCAGATCTCAGCCTCCTAAATAGCTAGGATTACAAGCGTGAGCCACCGGTGCCCGGCAAATTTTCTAAATTTTTTTGAAATAAAATTTCTTCAGAAAATAACTGATATAATTTTTTTGGTATATAAATCTACACGCAATTTTTACTTTTAAATTAAAGGATAGGTTTAAAACCAAATACCCAAAATAAAGTGAAATTACAGAAAAGAGGATAATAAATCACTGAAGATACCAACCACCAAGGTAATGTTAGAGATACTGTGTATGTCTCCCAGATTCTGATATTTTGTGAAAATATTTGTAAAATTTTAATTTTATTATAACACTTGTGATTAAACTGAAATATTAAAATCCTCTCAAATTTTCTGTTCAGTTATAACTATGCTAATGTTTTCCATTTCCTTGAATTTTGCTAACACAATTATCATTGCTTTAAAGGCCACATAATAGTTTAGAAAACTGGCCCTATAACGACTTACATTTAAATCCTGCCTTCATTTTCCCCTTGTTAGCTTTGTCTTGTCTTCTGTACCACTGCTTCAGATTCCTCATCTATAACATGGGAATAATCCTTATAGTAATTAGTGATCTTGTGGATTAAAGTGAATTTCCAATGCTTGATCCTGTTAGTTAGCAAGGTTAATTTCAAATAGTTAACACTAGTCTTTCATGAAGGGTTAGAGGGCTAAATTCATTAAAAAAAAAAAAAAAACTCAAGCCAATATGAGTTTTAGTAAAATCATCCTTCCAGTTCCTATTGAAAGACATTGCTACTCTACTGCTCAATGTAATTCTGCAGCAGAGCAGATTGACTTTTTTTTTTTCCTGCTAAAGGAACCAAATGAATAAGGCCAAGGAACCTATGCTGCAGGGTCAGGATCTAGAAAAGGAGCCACACTAGACTATTTTGTTTGCTTTTAGCAATCAGCTATGGCTTCCTCTCACTTGATAGTGGGCTCAGAAGATGAAGTTTATTTGGACATAGACTTGCTTTTTAATCCAATCTTATTCCCTCTTCCTAAAGCTAGCTAGCTACCACCTCTTGTCTAACACACTAAGTGACTCTAGACCAAACTTTTCCAATCATTTATTTTCCATTTTTAATGTCTTAAGATACAGCTACATTGAATTTCAGTCCACAAACACAGGCAGTCTCCCCCGCCCCGCGCCCCTTTCACATTCTGGTCTTTGGATTAATACGCTGTTTATTATTCGGGACTAAAGATCTTTTTGAGTAAGTCTGTCAGTTACACAGGGATTACTAAGAAATCCTTTAAATTTTCTACATTCTTGTGTATGTATTTTCATTCTTCTAAGAGATAATACTTGGTAAAAATTAGAAAAGTCAAGCAAAGATAACGAGTTTCTCTTCAGTTTGTAAGAATGATTAAGAGCTAGATGGAATGAAGAATGTACACCAAAGGAAGTGCCTGAGTAAAATTCTCCAGTTTTAAATATATGACTAAACACACCCTTATTTGTACTACAGGCTCAGGAGACAGAATCTGAAAGTTCCTCATTTACCTCTCAGGTTAAGATGCGTCAAGATACAGCAAACAACATGCAAACTCTAGACAATGAAGTTGAGATATGTATAAAATATGAAAAATTATTTGTGATTACAGGGCTAACAGCAGGCACCCAAGTTCAAGTTGTTGTAAATTCACTATTGCCAGAAAGTAATCTGCTTTCATCACTTTTTTTTTCAAAATTTATCATTATTTTAATACTTTCATCCTTGAGCTTTCCATATGATGAAAAATACCCAACTAAAACTAAGTATATTTTGATTACAATGACAGGTTCATAAATACTTAAAATTGCATGAGGACAGGGTTAATAATTACTAGAAAAACTCCTTAAACAAAAACATATTATTGAAGATGAAAACAGATGGGGAGAAAGATGGATAAACAGGAAGATGGTTAGAAAGGAATAGGGAAGAGAAATGAAGGGAAAGAGAAAGAAGAAAACTGAAAAATGGGAGTAAACATGCACAATTTAACTCTAACGATTACTCAAATAAACAAAACTTCCTAAAGATGTTAAGATCTGGCATCATTAAATAAATCTTCTAAAAATCACTTTATTAATTTTACCCTGTATGGTTATTTGCAGTGTTCAAATCTGCCAAAGAATTGCTTAACTCTACTTCAGTTTACCTTAACAAAGTCACTGGGTCAACATGAAAGATGGAGTTTCAAAAGTAGAACATTTTGAAAGCTTTCTTTGCTAATGCAAACTTACCTTATAGTTAACTATTTAGTAGATTGATTTCCTCAAACTTGTGATTATTCTATGAGTATTAGCCAAAACAGCATCAGTAGCACTTAAGACTATTATTAACAGACATCATGGTTAATGTGTTGAATCCAACTTACTCTCAATTTTTTTTAGCATCATACTACTCTGTTGTTCATTAGCATTGTATCTTTTTAAGTGGGAAAAGGTCACATTGTAGTCACTCTCAGCTGTTTAAAATGCCATTATACATGTTTATTTTATTGCTAGTATAACCCCACTGAATCATGAAAGTATTATTTTCACATTTACCTGGTAGACCGTTTTTACGGGTTCTCCACTAATTTCTTTTTCTTGACCTTATCACTTACTCAATAATTTGTGCAAGAAACATGTAAAGCTGTTTCACGACTGCTAAATACTGCTGCCCCTGATTGCTAATTCTTGAGATCTGTTCTGAATATTTAAAACATTAAGACCAAGTAGTAAAGATCAAATTACACACAAGCATGCAGATAGCTCTTTACATCCACTGCACCTCACTGTGACCCAGCCATCTTCTCGCTGAAGTCAACCCTGGATAAAATGTCATCAGATGAGAAATAGACTAGCACAAAACTACTCTAATGATAAGGCAATATTAAGAGACATACCAATATATAACCTTGGAGACATTTTAAAGAATTCAAAACAAGATCTCCTCTTGCTTTCAAGCATTTAAGATTTAATAGGTTTTATGAAGACTTTTACTGCAGAGCCAAAGAATAGCAAGACAAGAGCCAAGACTGAGTTCAATCATGAACAAATCACCAATTGCCTACATTCCCAAAGGCCAAAACCAACTATTGATTTGAAAGAAACAGCAAACACCTCCCACTGTTATTTTCCAATAAAATGTTTCTTCTTGTGTTTTGTCTTGTGGGCAATTTTAACATTTTTTCTAAATTATTTCAAAGCAGTTTTACTCCTGGAGCATAATGGCATAGCAAAGGGACATTAAGGTGGCAAAAGGAATTGCAGCTGTTCATTGGCCTTAAATAAATCTGGGTGGGCTTAGCATAATCACAAGGGTCCTTGAAAATGAGTCAAGGATAGAAAATGACATTAGAAAGGTACAATGTAAGGACTACAAATGCAGCTGCTGGATCTAATGGTGAAGACGCATTGTCAAGAGTAGAAAAGAACAGAAAAAGTTCTCTCCTCCAGGACATTCAGAAACACAGCCTTGATACCTTAATCACTTAATCTTAATATGTATACTTAATAATACTTAATCACTTGATATGTATCAGGAGTCCCAACATACAAAACTGTAAGACAATCAGGTAGTTTCAAGCCATTGAGCTTGCATTAGCTCACCAGTGGTAGTGTGACAGACAAGATTTATCAACAAAATTGTGACACTTTAAACAGCAGCAGCAAAAGCAGCTGCTTCGTGGATGACTGCAACTGCAGGCAAACACCACTCACTCCTGGCCCAACAGTGTCTAGGACATTCTTGGTGTAAGCCTTAAGGGCTGTCCCTTCCCTTTCCACCCTCAACTGCCAACATGACATATCTTCAGATGTTTAAACTTCTCATCTTTTAGCTATGCATCAACCTGCCTAGGTAACCTAACCTGTGTGCCTTGGGAGAAATGCATGGCCCAGTCACAATTTTATCCCTCAGATGGCTCTTAAGTGTACCTCAGACCCAAATTTGTTAACTTGAAACCTTGTTAGGTCAAATTGCAGCTTGTTTTCATCTCAAGGTGAAATAACTGCAACATCTCACCAAGACAGGAATCGCTACCCAAGCCTTGTTTTCCTAAAGTATAAAGGAGGATGCTGGTATCCACAAAACTTTGTTAACACTGGTGTACCCAACTCATTTTACAGTTAATTGGACTTAACCAATCAATACTGCCTTGTACTATTTTGTCCATCCCAGGGTGCCAAAGGACAATTTCACCACATAGTACAGGGCAGTTTGGCTATGCTCTCTAGCCATTAACAGTTGCTTAAGACTTGACAGCTTAACACCATTATCCCTAGGACCTTCGGAATAAAGTTCTAATCACATCTGCTAGAATATTGACATCTACTATGTCTGGGCCTCACATTACTTCATACTTAATGAGAGCAGGACCTAGCTCTCATCCCAAACTGCATAACCAATGGAAGAGGCTGAGTGGTCAAGTGCCAATGTCAGGTTGTTTTAAGTATTGATACTGAACTTGAAAGCTTGCTCTAACACAACCTCACTGTCTTCAATATATATTAAGCAAAACACTTCAGAATGGTCCCTGCTCTTCTATCCATCACTATAAAATATGCTAGATGATGCACACTATTTCAGACAAAAATTGATTCAAATCCACCAGCTAAACTTCACATGCTGACACCTTATTGCCAAGTGGCACATGTAAAGAAACTAAATCTATAATAAAACCAATGAATTCAAGCACAAAAGCTTTCTATTCAATAAAATAGGGAGAGCCTATTGAACTGGGTGTTGACAAGTTTGAATTCATAGTCCACTAACCACCTTCTATCCTTGCACCCCCTGTAACTGGGATACAATACAGACCGGATTATCAAAGCCTTGATACTTTCCTCCATTTCTTAAACAGAAATTTTGGGACCATTTACATTAACAAAACAGACCACCAAAAACCTACAATGATTTTATTTCATTAAGCTCATGTACAATTTAAGCTGTATTTTTATTAACATTAAGTACACTAAAATGATATGATCAACTGGTATGATAAAATGTAGTTGGGCACTTCCAAAATCTGTGTTGTCATGACAGAAAACTAAACCTTTAAGGTGAAGCTCATACATTTTCTTAATGTGATTTACTAAAATCAGAAACTACTCTCTAATCCAAGTTGTGTTAAATCTCAAAGTAGACATGACACTTGCAGAAATGGATCTAAGTATATACTGAGCTGTCCCTTAATGTTTACTATACAGCTCTTACTTTTCTAATGCCAGACAAACTGTATAAACAACAAATTACAGAAACTACAAGTTTTTGACTACATGTACAATAACAAAACAAGTTTAATGTGACAATGCACGTCCGGGTAGTTGTGGGTTGCATTTCATCAGGAATCAATCTGTAGAACTCTTCAAACTATCAACAGGGAAAACAAGTCTTGTCACGTTTAGGTTTACCTGTAAAATGGAGAGCTCAAAAAGTTTTCAGTAATATCACCAATACTCTCAAGCAGATTTAAAAAGAACTCATAAAAGGTTAAGTCCTCTTCTTCTAAATATAGCATTAGACTTGAGAACTACACAAGTGTAACATGCGAGAAACTTAAGTCATTTTTTCTTAAAACCTAGTAAGATCAACCTAAGTAGAGAACTGTACTGTGGGAAAGTCAAAGCTGTTTTCCCCCAGGTCCCTTAAAGATGTGACAATAACCAACCCAATCATTTTCATCTATCTCAAAATGGCTACATTAAAATACCTGTTATATAGCTGTGTGTACAAGAAAAAAAAAATCTTGAGGACAAGCATAAAATGTGCTACACACTTTAAAGTCATTTTTTAAACCTTGCAAATCAACTAGCTGACAGCCCTACAAAGCAGCTATGTACTTGCTCATCAGAATTAAATCTCAATTCAGGTTTTGTACACAGTAGTACCAAATAAGCCTTTTAAGTTTTAATCTGTAAAGTACATTTTAGAAGAACCATCTGACAGGGCTCTATCATTAATTCTATGTAAAAGACACAGGTATGTTTAAGTTACCAAAAAGATCCTCTGATAGACATAAGACAAGCAGGCATGTTTCCCAATCACCCTATATAACTTCAGAAAACTATTTCCCTTAAGTAAACAAAGACATTTTAAATCTTCAATGCCAAACAAGGACTCAAGTAAAGAACAATGATATATAAAATCACTGCAATTCTTGCTATTTTCTCTTCTGAAAGCTTATCATGCCATCAACTGAAACTCTTACCTTTCTATTCAGGAATCCAAGACTTAAGCTTAAAATTTTCAAGCAGATCAATTAAAGTTGAAATTGTTTTAGTATCACCCAGTGTGTTTTTGAAAAGTTCTCTAATCCTATCAGGTGGTATGATTGGTAAGGTTATGAAAGTTAAATTAAAAAAAATACAATGTCAACTTACCAAGTACCAATTTTGCTATTTTAACTAGATTTTCTGTATCACATTAGTCATACAGTAACCTGTATGTCATTTATTTAAACACAAAGACTAAATTAAGAAGGCAAAAAAACATGACCTGTAGTTGTTAAACTGCATTTTTTAGGTTTCACTCCAATGACATAAGTCACCAGCCTGGATATCAATTTATTGTTGTCCAACTCCAGCTTGTGAAAGGAGAGAACAGAAAAACAAATCAGGAGAAAAATTAATTGTAGATTTGAACACAATTGCTATGTTGGCAGTAGGCAAATGTATAAACAGACCCCCATACTTCTCACTCCATTCAGTGTTAAGTGTCCTTTTGTTCTTCTTAGTTCCTATTTTTTAGGTTCCAGATATCAATTTGAAATCCCCAATTACTTACAGAATACACACATTAACAAGCCAAAGTGAAGTTAGTGTATTACCAGTTGTTATACATCCAATACTAGGAATATAATATACTAGACAAGGCCTCATTCTAAATATCATGCTTTAAATAATAAACATACATAACCATAAGTAACATTTTTACTCATTTATATAGTGTAAGAAATAAACATTTAGAGCAATGTAAACAGCATAGAGAACATAAAAAGCAAAAGGACATATATATGCATTCTTACTTCACTGATTGCCATGCCTTTATGCTAAAATTTCTGTATGGACACAATTATAAAATCTCTGAGAAGCAATAAAAAATTTGGTTAACTCTGACATGCAACAAAGTGAAACGTAATGGTACAAAAATTAAGACAACATGTCAGTTCAAGAAGCAAAGCAAGTTATCTGCTTGACTAACAAAATAATCTACAGGGTACAGGTTTTCCACATGCTCCACATCTCGAGTGTTTTACAGTAGATATCAGAATCTTCAGGAATACTACTTTTCAACATCTTCTGGTCACAATCCCCACCAAACTCAACAGGCCGGGACAAGTGCAATACCACACAGAAACACAGCATTGCAACTGATCCCAACCTGTGTAGAAAGGGGTTTGATTTTCCCTCACTTTTCTACAGACTTTTCACTACCACAGTCAGTTTTGCATGGATTTGCACAGCAGAATATCACACAGCTGGATGCAAACCTGCAAAACTAACCATAGAACAGTGTTCAGTAACAGGGCAGTTTGGCAACAGGTCGAAGCTGAAGTTTTACAGCCAGCAGTACTTTAAGTGCTCGTAATGCAGTAGATAACTGGACACTACCTGCACTATAAGCACTTTAGTGCTACAGAAGCTGTCACATCAGATACACCAGGCAGATTCTACATCGACAATAAAAGTACAATAATTAGTAAAAATCACTTGAAGGAAATAGCAGGCCACCATCAGTTTTGCATAGATTTGCACAACTACATTCTTCTTGTAGTGCAACTATGCAAAACTAACAGAGGACTGCAAACAAAAACTATTAAGACCCCTATACACTTGCTTGATTTGAATTAGATGAAAACATAACTTCTTATGCCAGAAGGAGCACTTAGGGCAGTAGATGCTAATCTACTTCACTATCTGCACTAGATGCACCTTAGAACAAAAAGCACTCAACATCAGCAGGCCCTGCCCTTTAAAAGCCCACCTTGGCTTCCCGAGGCAGCTGTCACCATAATGCTACAAGTGCCTTCACTGCAGTAGATGCACATATCACTACCTGCACTGTAAGCACTTTGACATTATTCTGACTGGTCACCATCTTCAGATTTACAAGGTGATGTCCTCTTTACTCCTGCTAAATTTGAAATTAATTAAGAGTATGCACCTGGAACTCTTAATGTTGTGAAACAGGTAAAATCAGCACAACCACTACCAAGGAAATTTACTTTATCTCAAAGCTATAGAGAGCTACAAGTTCCTTTCAGAAATACTTTCAGTCTTCAAATAGGTAATTCTCTACAGAAGGACATAACCAGCCACCATCTTAGCACTCTGTGGTGGCTCTCCTTATACCTACCTGGCCTTTCACAAAAAGCATAGTGAAGTAAAATCAAAATCACACTTCACATACATTAGAACGTTACTGTCATTTACAGGACAGTCTGACTCATAAGTACCTTTTCGAGGAAATCTTCATATCCACGTGGCAAAACATTTCTTTTTTTCATCTGGCTCCCAATTAGCAAATACTTGAAATGATTAATGAAATTACTGTATAGACTAAATTTCAAGTTTATTAGTTATGTAGCTTCAAAATACCGTTTACAAGCTTAGTTTTATTACTCCAAATTGCATGTCTTACATTATCAAATATAAAAGGTCTTAAATTCTCATTCTGTTAAACTTCCAAAGATGCTTAACAGTACTTGCAATGTACTTTTTAAAACACTGAAGACTAGGTAATCATGCTACATGACTTATTTCTCCAGAAAAAGTAAGCTTGATGTCTAAAACACCTGTGTCATACTTAAAAAGCACAGCTCTATGGCATTTAATCAACTCAGATATAAAAGCAAAAGAAATATTCTATAAAAAAAAAAAAACTTATGTTAGTAAGTTAGGATATACGTACCCTTTTGGGAAAAGTTCCTTCTCAGCCAAGTATCCTTAGGAAAGCTTTGGGTGCTTTGAGGTCCACGTGGTACAACTGGGGTTGGATGGGGAAAAAAAAAAGGATACAAATATTTGCTCAGAATTAGAGCCACTCAAGCGAAATCAATTTAAATTTCTTCATCTACAACCCCCTTAACGACAATTCTGCCCGATTGCAAAACTAAGGGAAACAAACGTGGGCTCGTAAGACCAGGATTTAAAAGCCCCAACCAACAATGTGTGTGAAAGAGGTGGAAGAGAACAAAGTTGAGGGGGGGGGGGGGGGACGCCCTTTAAGTACCAAGACACACGGCTCAATTAATAAGCTCCTGAAATACTTGGGCATGACTGCAGCAATCATTAACTCGACCATACAGCAGCCCCAGTGTGAGTGGGGAGAAGGCGACCCGGTGACTATTCTTCACCACCCCTCCCCCCATCAAGACCTCGTGGCTGCAGGGCTGGATAAAAGAGTTGCTTCCCCAACTGCCTAGGTCCTCTTGGCAGGGTGCTACGACTTGCTTTGGGCGACAAGGCAGGAACAAGAATACTCTCTCGTCTCGATTCCTTCCTTTTGTCCGGCAAAGGACCAGAAAACCCGGGCAGGAACATTCGACGCTGCAAAGTGCCCGCCACGCACGCTCATGGAGCCCAGGCCGGGCAGCACATGTCGCACAAGGAGGCGCGCGGCCTGCGGGTCCCCGCGCGGCCGCCAGGGGGCGATGGGTCAGAGCCAGGCTGCGCCGGACGCGCCAACCCCCGCTCCCCCCCCTCCCTACGCCCGGTTTCCCGGCGGCAGCCGCGCGGCGACCGGCGGCGCCGAGGCCCGCGCGCGGCAGGAACGCGGGCGCACCCCCCCTCCTTTGTGTACCCACGGCTCCCCCAGCCTGGCCCCGAGGGGCGAGGGGGGGGGGAACCGCGATCGCGGTGCCCGTCGCACGCGGCCAGAGGCCTAAGCCGGGAACAATCGGCGGCGGCGCGCAGTCGCCGCCATGTCCCCCGCCCTTAGCCCCGCGCAGCCCGCCCCGCAGGAACATGGCGGCGGGGACGCCGCTCCCGCCGAACCGGTCCCGGCCCTCACGCGCCCGGGGGCCGGAACACTGGAGCGGCGCAGACAAACTACACGCCGCCGGCGAGAAGGGCGGCAGGGTCCTGGCGGGCCCGGTCGGAGGAAGTTGTGAGCCCCGCCCCGGGGGCTGCCCACGCGGGGGTAACAAAGCCCACGCGGGGCCGGGGTGGCGCCCGGGCCGCGCCGCCCGAAGCTCCCGCGCCCCGCCGCCCACCCCGGTGCGCACAAAGTTTGGGGGAGTGCGGGCGGCCGGCGCGGCGCGCAGGTCCCGCGTGGGCGCGCCCCCTCCCGGCCCGCGGCCTGGCCCATGTGCCGCGCCGCCGCCGCTTTGTTCTGAGGCGCTTTAACTCTCGCCCCCGGGAGAAACTTTCCCCCGCCGCGGACCCCGTGGCCCGCGCACCGCGCAGCCCGGGAGGGGCACGGGCCTTGCCCGTCCCGCCCCGAAGGGCCATTGTGTGACCCGCGCGCCCACCCACCCTCCACGGCCGGCCCCGGGCAGAGCCCGCGCGGGTCCGGGGCGCGGCCGCCGCCCCCTCCCGCCCCGCCGGCCCGGCCCCCTCCGCCCCCCCCGGCCCGCCCGCGTGCGGGAGGCCCGGGCGGATGCCGCACGCACCCCCCGCTAACGGCCCGGGACCGGCCCGACCACCCCGGCCACGCTGCCCAGCGCCCGTCCGCCCCGGGCCACCGCGCCCCGCCCGCCGCAGCCCGGCCGCACACAACAGGTTTCCCTCCGCGGGAGAGGGGCGGGCGCACTCACCGGAGGAGCAGCCGCCACCATCTTCGCCGGGCCCGTCGCGGGGCTCACGCTCCCGCCACCCCACCCGCCTCCGCTTTACTACGACCGGAGGCCCCAGGCCGGGAGGGGGGGGGGGGTTGCGACGGGCCAGCCAGCCCGCCCGCCCCGCTCAAGGGGCTTCTCCCGGGGAGCGCGCGGGTTCGGGCGGCGCGGCGGGGGTCGTCCCCACCCCCTCAGCCTCGCCGGAGGGCGCGAAGTGGCGCGAAGGCGCGGGCCAGGCGGCGGCGGCGGCGGCACCTCGAAGGACCATGTGGGTGAATGAAGGGCGGCGGCTCCCGCCTCAACGTAAATACGGACAAGCCCCACTCCCTCATTAGCATAAAAAACAAAGTACTTCCGACCTCCCCGCCGGCCCGCCAATCACCACAGGCCCCGCCCACGGCGGCTCGTTCTTGGCGGCCGGGAGAGCGGGATCCGGGAGCCGCCGGCGGCGCCGCGCAGCCTACCCCCGGCCGCGCGCCCCCACCCCCCCACCCCCGCGGCCCGCCCACCGCCGCCCGCCGCGCGGAGCGCTCGGCCGGGACACCTCGCGCCACGCCTCCGGCACGCCCTCGCGGTGCCGGCCCCGCGCGCGTGCGGACCCCCGCGCGCCCCGCGCGCCGCGCACCCTCCTGGAAGCGCACGCGGCTCGGAGGCTTCCCCGCCAGCCGGCGCGGTCTCCACGACTCGACGGAGGCGCCCTTGCGCGGCCGCGGCTCCTGACTTTCGCATGTCCTGGGTGGGCCACGTGGGGCGTGAGCGGCCTGCGTTCTACCCCGGGGGAGTGGCGGGGGGAAGCCAGGGTTGGGTTTATCAAAGAAAAAAAAAAAAGTCCCGTGACTTAGTTCCGACGTGGAAACCAGATCAGCCCGTCCTGAAAGGCGTGGAGACCCCCGAAGTAAGCGCTCCCCACCCGAAACTGGGGCGAGGGCGCGCTCCTCACCACGCGCCCCACCGCCGCGGTACCTGCGCCGCCTCCGCGGCCGGGCTGTGCGGGGTTTGGGGGTGGGGGGGGGAAGCGCTCATTCCCCCCCTCCCGCTCGTCCCTGGAAACGACCTCGTAAACAACCGCAGCGCCCGGCCACGGAGCCCACCCAGCCCCTCCTGCCGCGTGCGCGCGCGCGCGCGAGAGCGGGGAGCGGCGGGGTCAGGAAATTCCGGAATTCTCAGAAACCCCACTAAAGAGAACCGGGGATTCCTAACCTGGGCTGCCAACAGTCATTTACCACTGGGTTTATCGCCCCAGCCAGTAAGTACTCATGAGAAAGTACACAACACCATTTCGTGATCTTTATGGGACCACGAGGGTGTAATAGCCACCTAGCCTTTATAAATAAGGTATCACCGAAGACGTGGAGTGTGCACGTGCGGACCTGGTGACCGCTTTGCCATGTTACTCTCTTCCGGAGCCTTTACTCGAATTCAGTCAGGAGCAATGCTGTGGAGTCTTCTTCTAGGTGCTTCTTCCTTCCTAAATAAACCTAGAGACGTGGCTAAAGCAGAAGTTTTACCCCACTTGAACATTGCTGCGCGACGCACATTTATGCAATCTTCCCCAAGGCGAAAATAGAGGGCTCCTTTCATTAAAAGCCTCGCTTGCTTTTTGACTGGTACTGTTAAAACTTATCTTTACAACTTGATCTTCTGCTTTAAAATAGGATGGTTGGGGTGTGGTGGCCTTTTAAGTTCATCACATTCTGTGAATCATGGGAAATCCCAGCTATAGACAAGGTTTCTTGGGGGGGGTGGTGGAAGAAATTTATCTCATGGTTAACTTTCCAATTAAAATCAGTCATAAAGTACTACTTTTAAAAAGGCAGTTTTAGGGGCTGGGAATATGGCCTAGTGGCAAGAGTGCTTGCCTCGTACACGTGAAGCCCTGGGTTCGATTCCCCAGCACCACATATATAGAAAATGACCAGAAGTGGCGCTTTGGCTCAAGTGGCAGCGTGCTAGCCTTGAGCAAAAAAGAAGCCAGGGACAGTGCTCGGGCCCTGAGTCCAAGGCTCAGGACTGGCCAAAAAAAAAAAAAAAACAACAACAAAAAGGCAGTTTTAGGTAAACTAGCAATAGTGCTCCATACAGAAGGGATTTACTTATTAACAAGTAACTTTTTTTTTTTTTTTTACAGTAATCACTATCTTAGGAGATGTAATTTCATCTAAACTTCCTGACCTGGAAATCCCAGAAAGTTTCAGAATTAGTAGGTATTTTAATAATGAGTTCATATTTCCTTTCAAAATTAACAAATCATTTGAATGAAAATTAGAAGAGTTGAAAACTTTCAATCTCCGTGAAGTTACAGCTTATCCAACTCTATATAGGTATATCAGCTAGGTACATATTTATATACCTATATAAAACATTGAAATCTCTAGTAATTAAGAATTCATTATTTTCAATTTCAGGGATCTTCCTGAATTTCACATTTAGGTAGATTTTAAAACTAAAGGAAAATGTTGTGAATATAACTTGGAAGTCACAAAAATGTCTGTACCGCTATAAAATGACTTCTACAACCAAAGACTATATAAATAAAGCTCTGAAATGCCAAAGTAGAAACATAGCCTTCTCAAGTCAGCTAAAACAGTCCAGTTTTACACAATCCAGAACTATTCAGATGAAATGCAAAGTTCAACTCAACATCCTCAAAACAGCTTCACATGATATATGCGGACTTGCAAATAAATGCATGTTTTTCATTTTGCACTCAGGTGTTTCAGAGTCTCATAGATACAGGTATTGTAAATTGAGGTAATCTGAAGCGTTCTTGCTCTTGTTAATAACAATGAGATTTGTATTTCATACCTTTTACTGTTTGTCAATATCAGTTGACTTGATTCAGTTGACTTTTTGAATAAGATTAGTGAAAGTGTTCTTTTTAGTGTGAATATAGAATTTCAAGAAACTAAAAAGGTGAACATCACATTTATATCATGTAAGTGAAAATTTAGGAATATTAGAATCTAAGATTTCAATTAGACTCCCTATTATCATTATATATGTACATATATAAATAATTTGAATATAATTCAGAGGTAGTCTGAATAGTTAGCAACAGCAATTTTGAATACTCTTGTATGTTGGCAAATTATCATTTTTATCATAGACGCCTATACTAAAGTTATTTTCTTGTACTTGAATAGGAATGGGAAACAATTTTAAGTACCACCCTGAATTTTAGAAATGAAAAAATTTTGAACATGTGTTTTGTTATGTAGCAAACGTCTAACCAATGACACAAACTGAATGATCCGTTTTAGCAATTCTTACACTATGTGTTTGTAAATGTCTAAAAATGCATAATCTAGTCCCGTCATACTAATTCTTTCAAATTTATTACGTAAGATAAAGTTGAATTAAAATTTTAAGTGTCTTATACTAGTCAAGTTTGTGATAGGGAGTTTGAGAGCAAATGCTTACAAAAACTTCAAGAACTACAGAGTATTAATAATTGCCAAATATATTTTTACAAATAAGCATAAAGGTTCATGTCTGCTGGAAGGTTTTACTTTATTTATTATTTTCAATGCCGAATCAAATAATTTCTCCAATGAATTATTTAGAACAGCTACATTATATGTATTTTTTGATAATTATGATTAATATGACTATATGGGCTATATTCCAAGACACTATTAAGGACAATAAATTTATAGTGAACACAAAGTCTACAGTGCTTTAATCATTTACCTTTATAATTACATCTATTATTTGGGAATTAAGAAATTATAAATTTTATAAGGAAGCATGAGTAAATATGTAGTTACAAAATTAACAATTTCGTTACTTTTTCCTCCTTTCACTTTGTCGCCTCCCTCCCTCCCTCCTTTCCTCCTTTTTTATTGTATCTTTGAAACTGTCACTATTAGAACAAGGTGGAAGTAAGTGTTGATGGTTTTTATTAAGAAAAACAGTCATACCAAAAAAGATTTATCCCAATAAAGAGACAGCTACAACTAAGTATGTACAGATGTTTGTCAATATATGTAAAAGTGTCCAACTTTTACAAAAAGAAAATACCTAATATACTTTGAGTGAAACAAAGGAAATGTATCTTTAGAGTACATTATATAGTAAAAATATTTCATTGGTTTTCTGCATAATTTTGCTAAATGTATGAAACATCAAAATTAGAATGGGCTTGTTTTAAATTCTTGTTCTTATATCAGTGTTTCTCAACTATACAATCACCCAAGGAACCATTGAAACATGAAAATGGCTGGCCCTAAGAACTTAAATATTCTAACTTAGTCAGAAGCCATTCCAAATTTGTTTTTAAGAAATTTTCAAGTCATGCTTATGTGAAATCAGGACTAACAAAATAACATAAAAAATGTGCAACCAATTCTCTTTAGTTGTTTAATCTTGACAGGTGGGTGTGCAATCATATGTATGCCAATGTCATATGTATGTTGTGATCCACACCTAGAAGTGAAGAAAACCTAGAATATTCTAAACATTTCATCGAGGATTGTAGGGCTAAAGTTAAGAGAAAAAGAAGACAAATCTTGAAGATCATTTTGAAAAACATAACTTTAGTGTTTAAGGCACACTAGTAACTTGAAAATGCTATTCTATATGTTTGTTGTCTGGATTTGCTGTTTAGTTTAGCTAACAAATCTATGCATGAAAATCATTCCTCACATGAACTGTGCTTGGAAAAAAATTGTAATGTGCTTATTTGATACGATGAGTCTTTTGTAAATTTTTAAAAATAACAAAAGAGAATAAGAAGAACAGTCTGGAGTTAAAAGATATTACCGAGTGGTTTAATCATATTCAATTCCTCAATAAGCTTCTTAGGTTTTGTTTACATCCATGCTTTCAAATATGGAAACTAACCCTCAATGTACATCAGAAGAAATAAATTGATAAAGATTGGTATCTAGATGCATTCTACTAGCTAATATTGCAGGAATAATTTAAGACATTGATTATATCATTTCTCTTAAAAATTTCAAAAAAACAAACTTCATAGTTAAGTTATTTTGAAAATCACAATTTTGTGCTTATTTTCACCCTGAAGTCAAATTTTTGTATGTATATCAAAGTGGTAAAATTTTATTTCATGTTATGTTAGTGTTAGTGTCTTTGGTAATTTGCCTTTTCTGGAGCATTTTAGAAGTCTAGTAAAAGATGTGTTCAGATCAAATGTTTTTAACAGTCCAGTTGCTAGACTTATTAAAGTTCATAATGAAAAGATAATCTGGTACATTATATAAATTAAAATCAATGTATACATGAAACTTACAATAATTAAGGAATACATTTTTGTATAGCCCTACTGAGAGTGCATTTTAATTTTACTAAATAGCAGTTAAGCCTTTTTCCTATGCAGTTAGCACATTCCATATGCCAGTTTATTTTTCATATACCAGTGTTCAAAACAACTGTAATCTAAATAACTGTAAAAGTTAAATAGGCAAACACAAAACTGAACTGGAATATGTGGCGACATTTATTTTAATGTCCAAAATGATGAAATTGAATTGATTATTGTCATGAGTTAATGTCATTTGAGAGTATGTAGCGATTATGCCGTATGATTTTCCATACCCACCCAAGTCTCCAAAATCACCTTGATGTTTGAGGTACTGGGATGGAACCTGTGGCTTCCAGCTTACAAGGTATTCTCTCTTCCACTTGAGCCTCTCTGCCAGCCCTTTTTATTTTGCATTCCCCCCCTCCCCTCTATCTTGACTTTGCGATAGGGTTTCCTTACCTCTGATAGTCCAGGAATTTGAAGACCTACTGCCCTTATCTCCCTAATAGCTGAGATCATAGATGGGTGTCATCACACCCAGTGTGAATTATTTCCTTTTTTCTGAGAGAACTATGCCCTGTGTCATTGGTTTTGGTAGAATAGCTATAATTGCTATATTTGTTTAAAGAAATTTTCTGAAATTATATGAAAATAAATTTAAAAGCAGGTCAAATCTAAAATAGGTGTAGCTACACATACTTTGATTGGCCAGTGTTAACATTCGCTTTAAAATATTTAGATTAGATAGTTTATTGTTCTCTGGTGAGGAATTCATGGTAGCTATTATTAAAGCCTCAAGCAGAACTAATCCTATAGAGTATGTAAATCTAAGACAAGATAAGAAAGGATGAGGAATGCTGAAGTTTAGGAGTCATAAATACCAAAGCAGAGGAAAATGTAACCCAAAGGATGGGCCAATGTTAAACAAAAATCCTGGGAAGGTGAATGTTGGTAATATTCTGTATTTGAATATAATACCACATGGTTGCAAAGAAAAAAATCACCAGTAGTCACAAATTAGTTCCATTTATATCCTTCCTTATTTATATATTATTTCTCAATTTCAAGACTATCATGGTGGCCAGGAATAATAGTAACAACAACCCGAGGAAAGAAAGGACTCAGTGAAAGAACATGAGGAAACTCTTAAGATAAGGAAACAGGAGGGTTTTCATTGTTGTTGCTATTTTTAATATACATTGTGAACTTATTTCTTTATTTTTTTTCTTTCCTATAGTTTATCCCCTGTTGTCACTATATTTGATTTTGATACCCTGGGTATTGTGTATGTGAAGCAATGCAACAATGAAATTCACAAAACAATATGTTGAAAATTAACTGAAACTTGGGGGGCGGGTTATGAGGGGATTGGGAGAAAAATGAGGGGGGGCAAGTTTGACAAGCAATGTGTTCACTACCTTATTATGTATGTAACTGTAACCCCTCTGGACATCATCTTTACAATAAAAGAAGAACCTGAAGGGAAATAGAATCTAGGGATTAGTGAGACACAAACAGGAAGTGTGGATAAGTAACTCGTCTGTTACTAGTGTTTGTGCTTTTTTTAGTGATTGTACATGGATGAGGCAGTAGGAATTACAGTGAAGGACTGAATGCACAAATCAGTCAGGTAATATTAAAGAAATGACTAATGCTTACCAGTCATAAGAACTGGATTTTATGATACCAAATATTTAAGAAAAGACTAGCCTCTAACATTAGCTATGAGAATTCTCCTTTTCACTATATATTTAAGAGATGACATACCTTACACTGCTTCAGTGCTGTACAGTGCAGAACCTCTTTGACCATAAGCTATTGCAGCTGATTATTTCAATATTCGGTGTTCAAGAGAGACTAGTACCTCATATTGACACAATGAATTAGCTGTTGTGAAGTCTAATGTATGTTTACTAAAATGGGAGCTGCAGAGTATGTGCTCAGATGGTATTATATTACTCAAAAAGTGGATGTGAAAATTCTCTAGCATCATGACTACAGTACTAGATACTTCATAACATAGTTCATAAGTCTTATAATCTATCTGAAAATGGTGACAGCTTTTGTTGGTTTTATTTACAATAGAGTAGTCTGTATATAGTGTGCTCAAGGGGGTCCAGATAGTCCAGTTCTGTTAGATTTATCTGTCCAGACTTTCTGAGAAGTGAATTGAAACCAATGGACGAAATACTAATAATGGTAGGAGGCAGGGCATACATTCACAAAGTTAGACAATTTGTACAAGGGACACTGATAATAGTTAATGAGATGGCTTAGAATCAGGGGGACAGAAATCAATGTGAAGGGTGGAATCAGCTGCTCGCATCCTGTGTGGGCCTTAGGAAACACATTTTATGTGTGATGAGTCAGTGACTACCAAAATGTCCCTGGTGGGACACTCCCAGGTACAAATCCCCTGGGTAAAGATCAATGGTCATTGCTTTCTCCTATTGAACACCAGTCACTAACGCATTCTGGTATCAGGTACTCTTTACCCCAAGTGTATAAATGGGGAAACTTCAGCCATGAGTGTTTTGTAGGTTGATGTATCCCATTTCTAAGGGATATAAGCCAAAATTGTTGTGGAATAAGAATGTTTCTTGACAGACTTGACTGGAACTTAGAAAAAACTTTAACATATTATAGATGATATACTCTCCTTGACCAATTGAATATTTAAGACTAGGTTCTCTCGGGGAAACATTTACAACCGATAATGATAACCACATGCTGAGAACGTAACCATGTCAATGAATGTAAAGATTTAGGACAGTTCTGTCTGGTGTCTCTTGTGGAACAGTGAAAAACAGTAATACTTTCAGAAGGGAAAAAATGTCCATGCAAAACAACACTATCTGGTAGGATTGTCCCATCTAGGAATATATTAAATTGTTTATTTTATCATAGTCTCTATCAGAGATTATGACCACTGGCAGTCAAGAATCAGTAAGGAGGATCAAATAAGCAAAGTTTTTACTAGAAGAATGATAAGAAACTAGGAGTGTCTGGACTGTAGACAAAAATATCCTCTTCCCTGATCTTAAAATCAGGATCATCACAATAACCTTTTATTTAATCTCCTCAGTCACAATTGAAAAAACACAATTTGCTAAATCTTTATAGGCATATTAGCACATTTGATATATTTTGGAGCACATTCAAACAATGCCAACCAAACTACATTAAAAAAAAAAAAACTTTGAGCTGCAAAACATTTACAATGTCTTTTTCATTTTCACTTTCACTTGTTAGGAATATCCTGTGTTTTGATGACCTAATAACTGCCAGGCAAAGTGAAAGAATATAGTTAGCTTTATATGGAATGGCTAGCATTAGAAATTAGCATGAATGTACTAAAGAATATTTTAATGATTTCGATGTTAACATTTCTAGGGCACAAAACCTTCCTTCAGTACATCTTTGAGAGACATAATAGAAATGTATTCATTAAAAAAAATCTCATTTTTTTTCAGTTCCAAAGAGATTGAATAAATCAAAAGTTTCCATTGTTCTGATTGCTAGAAAAAATAGAAGACATATTTATCCTCTTATTGTCATTTCTAGGCAATGGAAGGGAGTACAACATAGATTGAGTAACATCTTTCAACTTTTCCCCAGTTCTTCTGTATCTTCAAATCTTTCTAGTTGCTCAGCAAAATATCTGGCATTTACATAGCTGCCTGATTAAATTAGAAATAACATGCACTGGTGTTTAAGGAATAAGATTTTGAGCCTTAGAAATCTAACACAGCACGTCTACGGGATCACACCTTTTTTACACACTGGTCTGTAATGGCAGACAACCTTTGATTTCTCAAGCTCCTCATTTCTAAAGTCAGAACATTAATGATACCTATTTTATCAGGTTGCATTTAAGAATCAGATGAGCTAATGTATGTAAAATGGTATTTGATTTTGGTACCTGGTATATTATATATACATTTATCTGAACTGAGGAGGGAAAGAGGATCAACAAAATGGCGAGACAAAGGACAAAGGTTGAACCAATGCAACATAAGACAATATGTTGGAAATGAATTTTACAACTTGGGGGTTGGGGAGTGGGGAGAAGGGAAAGTGGGAGAAAAACGAGGGAGGGGATAACAATGTTCAACAAGAAATGTACCCACTACCTTATGTATATAACTCCTCTACATATCACCTTGACAATAAAATTAAATTTTAAAAAAACTAAATGAATATTAAATGAACATAAAGTTAAATTTATTATGAAATTTCTTTGTCAACAATTAGGTTCTTTTCATTGTTGAAAAGTAAATCATGCACACACATATGTGCATACACACGCACACAGATATATGTATGTATGCATATGTATATACATATACAGTTTCAAGGAATTCATTTTTAAGAGTGTATTATATTTTTAGAAAATGTAGAAATTTATTTCACCATGCTATCTGTTTCACTTTTAAGATACTTGAGTATCTTCCTACTTAGACTAATGTCTATGTATCAATATATAAACATGTATATGTACAACAGATGTAGTACTAGGAAGGCTGTGTTTTTATGAAGTAAAATGAACAATGTAGATGATCTGAGTTATAAAATTAGTACACAAGGGAAGCAGAACTTTTCTTTTATCATGAAGTTTATTTTTTGTATAGAATTATGAGAATGATAACTAAGCTTCAAAATCACCTCTAAATGGGTACACTTGCTCTAGATGGAATTTGATATTATTGTTCTTCAGAGCATAATAGCACTAGTTTTGTTTTGTTTCCTTTGGCCAAATCTAATGGTTCAATAATGAATGAGTAAATGAATGCATTCATTTATCCATTCAACAAGTAATCCTTGAGAGGGCACAGAGTTGTGTAACACAGACAGCTTATTTTCAAGGAGAAATATCCATAGAATGGACATGTATGCTAGCATTGTATAGGAAGAGAACCAGCACAATGTCTTCCAGTGAGAAGATAGCTGGTACAGGGTTTCTTTGTATGTTTCTATACATTCTAAAATAAATATACTGAAAATGAATCTTCACTGGTCTGTCTGTATCACTCAGTGTTTTTTGGTAAAAAGAGCTGAGGTTGAGAGAGTTGCTAGCATTTGTCCATGGGTGAGTGAGGGTAGCCACAAACAGGACAGGGAGTACTTATTTCATTCCACACTTATTTAAGAGCTCCATCTTATCCATTCATCTCTCGAGGCTCTTTCACTGGATTTGTCCCTGACTCTCTGGAGCCGAATGCGATTTTTCCTTTTTTATTCTTGGTAGAATACATTTAAAACTAAATAAATCTTCTTCAGGTCTTTGTACTTGTTCTTCTATTTCAAGGCATTTCATACATAAAATTTAATTTACTCTGATTGTGGCTGTTACTTATTTTTTGCTTGTCTTTTGAAATATGGCATACCATGGCCACCATCTTTTTGTAGATCTTTTACTGCCAGATCCTTGTTCATTGATCTTTTCACTTACAATTTTGTTTTACTGTTAAGTCATTTCTTCTCAGTCTCCCCAAGATTTTTTACATGATCCTCTCTCTTAGCCAAGGAAAAGCAGGTAAGAGTAAAAAAAAAAATAGAAAAGAAACAACACTGTTATTTAGTTAAACTTCCTAAAACTATTCTGAAATTAATGCAGGTGCATGAAAGAACGAAAGAAAAAAAGAAAAAAAAAACTAAACTATTTCCAAGATCCTAACCTCCTTCTGGGAGATGTTAATTTACTATTACTCATAGCACTACAAGTAAAACAAAAACACCTCAGTTAATTGTCAAAATTACTTGTGGCACTGTTCCTATTGTCCATGACTCTGATATTCCAAGGGAAATCTAGTTATGCAATGAAACAAGCAGGGACAAGAAAAACTCTGATAGAATGTAGGACTCTGGATCAATGATGCTCCTTAACCATGCTTTTTTGTGTTAGTTGACTCTCCTAAGTATTTTTAGAAATGCATTGCATTTTTACCAACCAGAAGCATTTAATAGTCTTCTAAAATGAACGGTGTTGTATAATCAGCTATCTTTGCAGATCTTCCTTAGACCATTAGAAAGCAAGCCATCAGCCACAGTGTCAATACATTTTAAAAGAGGCTTTAGAAAAATGCCAATTTTATAATTACCTTTAGTGGTTTACATGGAGGAAAACATATAATCTTTCTCTAAAATGTCAAAACTGTAGAAAACAAGACAATTCAAAAGTATACTTTGTTAGATCCCTAATTATTAGGACTGAGGCTTAATTCTTTGCATGGGACATGCAAATATAGAATACCAATATAGAAACAGGGTGAATTCAGGAGTTACATTTAAAACTAATAAACAAAATGAAAACACAACCAAAATCACAGTTATTTTATTTCAACACAGCAACTCAATAATATATACACATGCATTTTTACATACTTGTTACATTGTAAGTTTATGGTAGAGAAGTGGCAGACCTCTTTTAAAGAAGAAATCATGATTGGGTAGGTATGAACTGAGGTTTTTCTGAAATAATTTAAGACCCAAAAAGAGCTTTTGAAAAAAATCAACTTTGAAAAGGAAATGATAACACACTTATTTTAAAAAAGTTGTTTCACTAGTCAGACTGTGCAAAGTAATTTTTAAAGATTAAAAGTGCAATTTACATAATTTGAAAACCAAGGAAGAAAATTGTAGAAATGTATGAGAATTACCACATAAACTAAGGGATCTCTGTCCTATGCTCTCTTAACCTAGACTTTATCTCCAACATAACAAGGATTCTACTGTACATCCCATACAGGGACATGGCCTATGAATCATTTCCTTCCCTAAATTTATGGAGTTTGGGGAAGAGGTGGGGGAAGAAGGGCTTCAGACAAACTTTGAGAGAAACATGGTGCCAGTGGCTTGTGGGTTATAGCTGTCTAGATACCTGTTAATAAATGTGTCACTCTAGCTGGTTTGTTGAGAATAACCTCATTTGCAAGGTCTAAAATGGGATCACTGCTCTGCTAGGAAATGTGTGTGTGTGTGTGTATACACACATATAAATACACATATATATTAAGATATTTATGTATGTGTATGTGTGTGTGTGTGTGTTTGTAGTAAGCCCCTTTTCCATCAGAAACTTACACATTAACAAGCATGGGAAAAATAGATGCACAGACAGGCACATGCCACATACACATACACAGATCAAAAGTGTAGCTCATATAATTTGAGAAACAGGAAGAAAATGCTAGGAATATGGGCTAGTGCACGAGTGCGCTTTCCCTGTATACCCGAAGCCCTGGGTTCGATTCCTCAGCACCTCATATATAGAAAAGGCCAGAAGTGGTGCTGCGGCTCATGTGGTAGAGTGCTAGCCTTGAGCAAAAACATAGAAATGTGTGACAATTCCACATAGAACATAATAGAAGTTATCCTTAATGATTACAATGATTCAACAAACTCTAAAAGACTACTTTTTAAAAGACTATGAGAGATATTAAAATTCTCTCACAACTCCTAAGACTTCCATACCATCTACTAAAACTTCTACCATTAACAACATGTTTTTTGGTGAGCAGTTATCTCCATTAAATTGCTGCTAAAATTTATGTTAGTAAAGCACCACAGCAACTCATTAGCATATTGTACACCCTCATGTTCTTAGGTTCATTAAGACTTTTAATTTAACTTCCTTCCTAACTAGTTTAGCAAAGCAGAAACTAAGGGCTGATACAGTGAGGACAAAAATTTTGATATCAGTAACTTTGTGAATAATGTAGAAAATCAAGAATTAAGGATGCCATACTAGCTAGAAAGCAGCTTAATGAATTTGTTATGAGGTTGAAAGAAAGAGAAAAGTGACTTCTGAAAGTCAAACATGAAGGGCAAGTTGGAGGAGCCAATATTTGTCTATATAGGGTTGATTTATTGCTAACTCCATATCTATTAGTATTCTCATATGATTCGCTAATACGCTTTGTAAAACTTTTTCTAACACTCTTTGCTGTTATTTTTGAAAGAAGTAATATATTAGCAAATTAATTACAGGATGATTTAGGTCTATTTGAATGATACATTCTGATTGATGAAATTACAATTAGTGAAACTCTTCTTGAACAACAATATATTTTTTATGTTACTGTTTTTTTTAAATGAAATGCTAACATTAGCGGACATGATAGACATTTTTTCATTTCTCTTGATATTGCACATATTTTGTTTCATTTGCTAACTCACGTTCCACATTTTCATGAAACCTGATATGAAGTAGGCAACATAAAACATTGATTATCCTAGCTCTTAATGAAGTTCTTGCTAATATCTAAGCCCTATAGGAAATTAGAATAACTGGGATCTATACAACAGTAGACAGATTCTTTATGCTGTTTCCTAAAATCAAGGTCACTTTGTCAGATTTGATATATTGCAAGTTGAAGGGAAGAAATACAAATTCTCAGGAGAGGTAGAGCTGTATGATAGGTACTATGGTCCACAACAATGCCTCCTACTCTGATCTCTGGACAGATAATATTTCTTAACACAAAAGAATGAAAAACTAAGGATAATGTAATTATTTTAAAAATCCTAATTGCATTGCATGTTGCTCTATTATTTATTCTTGAGTATAATATTCCTTTATTTTTAAATTGCCTATTAAAAAGACTATAGAAGCATTTGTAAAGTATCTTTAATGAATGAAACAAAAGTTTCTATAAAAGAGAACTCTCTTCAAAGTCATGGCTTCATTTTATGGATATATCAACTGGGCACAGAGAAATTGACATGTATCAGATCACATGGATCATAAGGGATGGAGCCAATATTCACTCTCAGGCGGTCATCCTACAGAGTCTGTGTTCCTTTTCTCTTCTAAAGAATGTGGCTGGGGCTGGAAGTGTGGCATAGTGGTAGAGTGCTTGCCTAGCATGCGTGAAACCCTGGGTTCGATTCCTTAATACCACATAAACAGAAAAAGCCACAAATGGAGCTCTAGCTCAAGCAGTAGAGTGCTAGCCTTGAGCAAAAGAAGCTTAAAGGCCCTGAGTTCAGGTCACAGGACTGGCAGGAAAAAAATATGGTTGTTGAGACCAACATGTTCTTGCCTTCAACGAATTGAGTGAGTAATGTTGTCACTAGTAGACATGAAGCCAATTGCTTCTGTGACCTTAGGTGCTCACCTTTTGTATATACACTGACCAGGGCAAGCCATTTGGCCACAAATTCTGGAACTATCATTCCCATAGTGGGTATCCAGTAGTGTTCCTTTCTTATTCTTCCCCCTAAAACGTGAAGGTAAGCTAAGAACTCAACTTACTTTTAATATCGATGGGCTGGCCCATTTATTTCATATGTGAGACTTCCTCTTCTGGCTTCTGATTCTTCAGACTCAAGCCAAGGAAGAATATGGAACCCAGTTCTTACATTCAGGCAAGGATATGGGAGATCATATTCTAAGACTTCCCACTATTCTCAACCCAGCTATACCATCATATCATATACAAACAATAAGCATACAATTCCTTTCCTCCTCATTTTATAAACAAATTTTATATTTAATTTACTACATCTATATATACATATTTCCTAGTGTATATTTATGTTCATGAAATAACCTTCATATAGCATTTAGCATTTTCAATTCTTATGATGACTTACTAAAATAGAGACTACTAACATGCTGGGAGAAATGATAGAATTTATTTTGAGTCTCAACACAAAAGTTACTGAAAGAAGACTCAAACTTTGTATAGTTCCATTTTGGTATTACTGATGTTAATGAATCTGTTCACAGAATCATTATACATAAAGACGTATCATATAAAAAGAATATTATATGTATTCCTGCTGCAAGGGCAATAGTTTATTCTATGCATATTATAGTCACCTTTCTTCATTGAATCCATAGAATACTCTTAAGTTGTCCTGCTAACAAGTCCTTTTCATTTCCACTTGCACTGTGTAAATGTCATGCTGCCTTGCAGAGTGTTGAAGTGATCCCATTTTTAAATTTTTCCTAATGGAAAACAGTGCAGTGACAACACCCTGTCAGTTACATCTACTAAAGATGTCTTTCCTTTTAATCATTCATCATCGACAAGATAGACAAAGAAGCAATTTCTGAAAACAGCCTAATTTCTAGTCTTTTCTTTTTTTTTTCCTCCATGAGTCTCCTTATACCTGTATTTAGGAAGAGGAGAAAGGAACTGCTACAGTTTGGATCCAGTTTGACAGTGTCTCCCAAAGATTCATGTGTTGGTAGCTTGATTCTCATTGTGATCATGCTAAGATACGGTGGAACCTTTCAGAGGTAGAGTTTATAGTAATTAGATGATGAGCATGAGCATTGCTGTCCATCTAGGGAAGGGATTAACAAAGTTACTCTTGGGATGCCAGGATGTTTTCCAGGTTGGTGTAAAAGAATAATACCTAACTTTGCATTCTCTCTGGCTTCTTATCTTATGTAATTCCTCTGTGAATCTTGCCAAAATTTTGATCAGCTTAGGGGTGCTCAATGGAAGCTAAGCAAATAGGGCTGGTCTGAGAATTCAGCCCCCCCTCCTCCAAATTGTGAGCTAAGCAATCTTTTATTCTTTATACAATACTTAGCCTCAAGTAGTTTGTTATAAAAATTGAAAACAGGGAGATTTTCTTCAGTGAGGATAGCTTGCACAAAAGAATAATGGGTAAAGATATATCCCAGAGGACTAGGAATGTGGCTTAGTGGTAGAATGCTTGCCTAGCATGCATGAAGCCCTGTTCAATTCCTCAGCATCACATAAATATAAAAGAGCTGGAAATGATGCTGTGGCATGTGGTACAGTGCTAGCCTTGAAAAGGAAAGCCAGGGACAGTGCTCAGACCTGAGTTCAAGCTCCAGGGCTGGCAAAGAAAAGATATATCCTAGAGCTAAGATCTAAGATGAAATGACACATATACATGCTCACTGGTGCTATTCACTGCTAAAGTTTACAGTAGCAAAAGCAGTAGACAAGCATTACAGCAAGGAGAGATTTTTGGAAATGTTTAAATTATTCTAGTGTTTTAGATATTATTGCCATGAGAATGTTTAAGGAGTGGCATTTGTTTTTGTTACTTAAATAAAATTATAATTATTGGTGAAGGGGAAAATTGGGGGTGACAGATTGCAGACAACCACCACAATCTTGTGTCTCCTAAAACCAAAAATAAAACTTCAGCTATTGCTCTTTCCTGTTAGCCTTACCCAACTTAGAACACTACATTTAGGCTGTACCCAGAGGGGGATCCCAGGCCCTGAGTGATTGTGTGAGTAAGCACAACAGGAAAACCTAGATAGAAACCTGGGATCAGAGTTTGAGGAGACTATCACTGTACTGGGTCTCACCATGTATACTTACTGTCTTTGTCTCCTCAAGGAAGAAATAGTGAATTTTATTTTTATCATTTCTCTTTTGCTAATTTTCCATTGGTAGTTTATTGTACTTTCTTTCCTATTCTGAATGTTTCTACCACTTTTCAATACCTGGCTATAGTGTCCTTCTCCATACTAATTGTATTTTATTCCTACATACTATTATTTTGTTAATGTTCGGCTCACACACTTAATTCTCTTGTCCACATCTTCTTCTTTATTTTTTTTCTCACAGTCATATTTTTACTATTTAATTTTTTTTACTACTATTTAATTTTTAACTCCTGTACAAATAGTTTTGCTTTTTCTAATCCCCTATGGTCCTACTTAAGGAGGTCTCTCTTTCTTAACAATAAGATTGATGATATAGTTAATATCACCTTTTGGCTTCATATAAATGGCTTAGTTTCAAATTGGTGGATTTGTTATTGCTGATTTATATCCTTCAGTGTATCAATCTGCTGAGGTTTATCAAGTCTGGCCAGAACATATAAAATAATACAACTGAATATCTTCGGGTGATTAAAACCTGTAACCAACCATGTTAGTTTAGATGAACAAATCTCAATACAAAAAGAAAAATATGAAAAAATGACAAGGCAACATGTCCTGTCAAGAAATAGTTATAACATGAAGAATCTAAATAATAGTCAAGTGAATGAAATCTCCAATATGAAACTCAAAATAGTAACAATGATCAGCAAATCGAAATAGACCATGTATAAGTGCTCCAGTGCATTCAAACATAATACAGCTAATTGAATTAAAGAGAGAACAACTAGCTACATGAAGTACAGAAGATATTACACAACAGGAAAATAATTCAATAAAGATATATAAATCCTGGGGGTTGAGGGTGGATTAAACCAGAATGAAATTCTGTAAATGAAAAGCTCTGTAAATTAAATTAAAATATTAGTTGAAATATTTCCTAATAAATTGTAGCAAATGGAAGATAGAATTTCAGCATCCAAGTGCAAAGTTAAAATAGATACAACAGAAAGAAAATATGACAACGAAGAAAAAATGATATACAAATTGAATATACAAAAATTCTGAGGTGTGATATTGATCGAAATGCATTGTCATAACCTGACAAAGAATTGAAACTTCTTTGTACAACTACTTGGCAAAAATAAAATGAAAAGGAACTCTGAGGATATTGTTAAGAGTCCAAGTTAAAAAATTATAGGCATAGGAAAAGGAGAGTAGTATTGAAAATTCCCCACATCTTGAGAATAAGATCACCATACAAGTTCACGATGTCTTGAACCTGCATGACAGATAATTCTACAATCGATCCCTACCCCACATCACATTACTATTTACGATTTTAAATATCAAGGACATGGAAAGACTATTGAATGAGACAAGGAGAACCATGTAACCTAGAAAGGCAAACCCATCAGAAATACAGATTTCTCAACAGGAAATTTAAAAGAAAAGATGCATTTCAATTGTGGAAAGCAAATAACATGTCAACCTACATTCCTTTGCTAAAGAAAGCTATAATTCATAATTGAAGAATAGAAACTTTCAGTGATACCCCAAAAGACTAAAGCGATTTATTACCGTTAAACTAGCACTGTAGAAGATATACAAGAGAATTCTATATTCAGAAAAGACAAACAAACACAACTATGAGAATAAGGGGGAAAAAATCAATCTCACTAAAGGAGTAGATAAATGAGGAACAGAAGATAATCAAACAATAGAAAATGAACAAAATACAAGATGAATCTATGTCTTTCAGTAATGACCTTTAATATTAATAGCCTCAGTTCTCTAACACAATAAAAATACTTCAAAATATTGCTTTTTGATAAGCCCCAAAAATTTACTTTAAAATACTAAAATAAGACAGTGGTGAGAACCAAATACACAGAATTGAGTATAATATTGCCTTCAAACCTTGAATTCCTCCCTGCCAGGTTCCTTTTATAAGACAAATTTGTCTCCAGATATTCCACTAAGTTATTTAAATGGTTTTTTCAATTTAAAAAGTGCTATTTAAAACTTTTAAAAGTTCCAGGTGGAAATTACTGGTCACTCACACCATGGTAGTCTATTGTGTATATATGATGGCAGATTAGTACCAAAGTGTCCACTTTAGATTTGAGTTGAACTGGCCTGTTAGAGCTTCCTCTTCACAGTCTGCAGAGGCCACAGAAACTCCAGGTCCCAGTGTACATGGTCCTAGAATGACATATAACAATATAGCCTGTAAGTAATATTTATTGTCCTTATATCAGTGGTGAGCACCATTGCTCTGCAACCTCCTAGGTTAAGGAAAAAAAGAAAAATTAAGATGAATCTTAGAGAGTTACGTGAGGAATCTCAGATAAATAGTCTACAGGATGAGATGCGTTATTTTGTGTGCATGTGATACCAGGAGTAAGAAGAGAATATAAAACCTTAAAAAAAAATTTTTTTTTCCAGGCTCAAGAATTGGGAGCATATCAAAGTAGTGATGCACCTGCTTAGCAAGTGTAAGGCTCTGAGCTTATACCTCAGTACTGCCAAGAACAAAAAAGGAAGAAATAAAACTAATAATTTTTGGTTACTCTGAATTTTTGTTAGAATAAGACTAAAAATAATGTGAGTTTTCATTTTCCAGTGCATACTTTTTACACTATGAGTAATGCCAATAGTATTGAAATGAACTTATTTTTAGCAGCTAAGAAAAGTCATCAACTCTTCCTTCAGAATCCATCAGATACACTGTCATTATGCTTTTATAGGTCCTTTCTCAATTATTATTATTATTATTAATTTATTGTTATTATTTATTATTGTATACAACATAGCAGGGATTATTTTCCCTATACAAGTAGTTTAAAATTTGAAAACCCCCTTAACCTAAACTTAGCGGATAATATCTTTCATACTGGAATTCTCTATAATTTTAATTCCTTCATTCAAAATTATTTGCTTTTATCATCATTGTTACTTTGATAATCTTTATAACATCTGGCCTACTAATTGATGGTCAGAAGAAATTCTTTTTTTTTTTTTTTTTTTTTTTTTTTATTGCCAGTCCTGGAGCTTGGACTCAGGGCCTGAGCACTGTCCCTGGCTTCTTTTTGCTCAAGGCTAGCACTCTGCCACTTGAGCCACAGCGCCACTTCTGGCCTTTTCTATATCTGTGGTGCTGAGGAATCGAACCCAGGGCTTCATATATATGAGGCAAGCACTCTTGCCACTAGGCCATATTCCCAGCCCCAGAAGAATTTCTTGTTGGGTCCCCCAGTGGCTCATGCCTATAATCCTAGCTACTCATGAGGCGGAGATCTTCCTATCAAAGCCAGCCAAGCATGAAAGTCCATGAGACCCTTATCTCCAATGAACCACTAAAGGCAGGAAGTAAAACTGTGGCTCAAGTAAGAGTGCTAGCTAGCCTTGAGCACAAAAACTGATGGACAGCAATCAGGCCCTGAGTGCAAGCCCAGGACTGGCACGACAACAGAAAGAAAAAAAATAGAAACATTTATGTTTTTTGTTTCATGAAATAGGCTGCAGATTCTTTCACATAGGTAAGTTTACTCACCTTTGCTACTGCAGCTAAGGTATGCGCTTACCATCTACACCATATACTGTTAAGTATTTTATAGTACATGAAAATATGGTGTTCTACTAACAGACTAAAACAATGGTGCTAATCGTATCTTATGTGACTCCTGTTTTAATTCAATAGTCTTCATTTAAGAAAACATTCAAAATTTTGAAATGATGTCTGAGAGTGGTAGATGCTCAATATATCAATATTTGAATATTCTTTAATTTGGCAGATAAAAGACATACTTAATGTTTTCCTCCAGGTCATTTCAAGGCATTTTGGTATTGGAAGTGGATAAGAATGAATCAAAGTGAATTAAGGCATAGCACAACTTGTGAGATTGAGTTTTCAAACTCTCTCCTACAACCATTCTGATACTTAACTCTCCATGTGTTTTGTTACTTCTGATTTTCACTTCTGTTTTTTGACTGAGATCTACTGCATTTTTGTTGAAAATTGTTCCTTGAAATTTTCATCCATATTGTAATTTATTTCTGACAAGTTTAGATTCAGTTTCTTGTACACCTGAATTAATAATTCTCCTGGATTTCTCTAAACTTTAACGCACTAGAAGAAGAAAGGGAATAGGCTGTTTTGAAACCAACAAGATTACTAGCAATTTAATCAGTTATGTGACTAAATTTAATTTTTAAATTGCTATTTCTATATTGGGAAATATAGTACAAATTTGTAAAGAAGTATCATTATAGAGAAAAACAGAGTTTCAGATTTAAAAAACAAACAAATGACTGAAGTGGGTTCTATCCACAACAGAGCTTGAGAAAACAAAACATCACAGGAATCTCTGAAGCTAAGTGCAAACCCTCTCACCTTGCATTTCTTTCCTTCATCCACAGAAATAGGCTCCATCTGAATCTGTGTGTTGTTATTGTCTCTTTTTTCTTATAATTTTACAAATTTAGATTTATTTCTAAACAATATGTTGATTAGTTTGGCTGTTTGTAGAAAATTGAAATCCATTGAATTATTGTATTTCCTCTATTACCTACTTCTAAATTTAACATTTACCTTTCTTTTTAGATACTTCCTTATTGGTGTCAATAAATGTAACTCATTAATTTTCACTTTCCATAAAGCATTTTAGCATATAGAGTTTCCACAAGTCTCTTATCCACTGAACACAAGACTGATTATTATAAAAACATATAGTTTTTTAAAAATTGTGAACAATATCACTATACACTTGAATGGATGAGCCTCCTGGTACATAGCTGAAATAATTTCTCCAGACAACAATATTATACACAGGGAAGGCTATATGCTTTGCATATATTAATCTTCATCAAGTAAAGTTAAACTCTTTTTACACATTTTTTTTTAGCAGTTTACTCTGTTACCAGTGGTGTGGATGTTTGAACTTAAGTTTCAAGACATAGACATTAGTAAATTTTTCTGTCTTGAATTACTGCTGAAGAGATATAGTTAGATATAACAGTCTTGATTTTCAGTCCATTAAATCTTACATCTCACTGGAAAATAATAGCCCAGGAGTAATTTTGTTTATGCTCGTTTAAATTGTTGGTGAAATTGGGAAGTGATAAATAATAACTCTTAAAAAGCAAAGGACAGCACTTGCTTGTTTTTCTTAATGAAGTCTTTGAATTTAATTGCTTAATGTAAAGGTTAAATTCTTAAACAGATATGCTATCTTTTATATATTATACCTGGTCATACTCCCCAATATAATTTTGTCTTTCTTTTGCAAGAATTGCAATAAAGTTGAGGGCTAACTAGAGGGACTTTTCTCCCAAAATATTGTTATTTTTGGATTTTTAAGATTCCTAAACATTTTCTATCGTAAAATTTTCTTTAAAAATTTTATTCTATTTTCTGAATTGGTTTTGATGTTTTTTACATAGGAAATAAAGTGTTTTACATTTTAAATGTAAAATAATTTTATTTCCTTATCACAAAGTATATTAACAAAATATCTTTGAAGTATTTGGGATAGATTGAAATATGTAAAAGTGATGTTATATTTCAGAGAGCCTAGGTTTAATTGTCCTGTCAAATACTTTTCAAGTTCCCATTATATCTTGATATTTCATTTTTAACTTTCATATTACCATAAAAGGTTATTCTAATAAACTTACAAAATAGTGAACAAAATTATTTGACTAAACGGAAATGAAAGAAAAAAACCATTTCCAGTTATAAATTCTTAACTGATGTTTCTGCCATATATATTCAAATGATACTATTTTTGCAAATATAATAGCCATTAAAATTATTTAGCAAATGATAAATAATTTGAAAAGAATGATTATTTACTAGCTATGAAGGTATTACTTAACCAGTTCAACCATTTCCTATAAAATGATTCACATAAGAATCCATATTTTACAGTTTAGCTTTACCTGGAATGATGCTAACCATGAAGGAGAAATTTTTGTATTTACTAATTGGTACTAAATCAGCCATTATTATGGATATTCAGCTTTGGTCTTTTCTAATTATTTTAATACTGCCAATATATGATTATGTTTGAAATGTTTTGGTGAATTTACTGTTTTGTGGCAAGATCCACAGTCACATTGTGACAGTGAACCAAGACATATGATCCCATTTAACAACTGTCTTTTAAAAGGAAAACAATAGATTTACTACTAGTTTTCTTTTGTTTGTACATTCTGTTCCTATGTAGAGACATACCTTTGACTACTGAAAAACTGAACATCTGGTAATTAGTGGTTTTACTAGTCAAGAAAAGGATAGGATATATTATGCTTAAAATCTCAATGTAAATGCTTTGTAAAATTAGAGTTGTATACGAAAAAAACCTTTAAAATTACATTTTCTTCAAGAACCAAAATAACGCCAAGTATTTATATCTGAATCTCCTTGTGCTTCCTTTGCTTACATTCTCATGGTGATCCACAAAATACAACTGTAAAATAATTATTTTAAATTTACTGACTCTAAATAATTAGTAATAAGTACACAAGCAAAAGTGAGATCCATTTATCTACAGCAAACTGTGTCTTCAGAAACAAAATCAATGCATTCCCCTGTATGGAGAATTGTAAACTTAACGATTTTTTACATTAATAATTATTACTCAAATTTCTCTAGTAATAATAATGAAATCAGACATTAATCGAAAATAGGTTTTGGTCCAGAATTGCTCAGAATTAGCAATGACTGAGTTCTAGAGAGTGTACATAACTAAGCACTTTTTACTTTTAAAGTAGTCCCTGCCTGATGTAAGATATGGCATGAATTATACGTAATCTTTAAAATTATAGATGCTGTAGGAAGAGTCAAGGGACTGTTTGAGTATTTCTGGCCACTTTTAAATCAGTTACAAAGAGTGTGTGTGTATGTGTGTGTGTGTGATAAAGAAGATGCACAGAGGGGTTACAGTTACATAAGTCAGAGAATAGCATATTTCTTTTTGAACAGCAATACCCCTTCCTTTGCTCTTTCCCAGTTTTTCCCTCCCTTCCCCACCTACAAATTGTATAGTTCATTTTCAACATAATTTCTAGTGAGTATAGTTGCTAGATTTGTTGACCTTTTGTCCTACCCTTCCCCCCCCCCTTTGCCCTCCCAAAGACAGACTTACAAACAGGACAAAAAGTAAAGAAAACAAAAACAGCAACAAAGAATAAAAAATGCATTTCCATTTCTTTCACTCCATTTTGATAAAAATTATTTATGCACATAGCTATTGAGGCTTTATGATCTCCTAAGAATATCCTCCTTTGGTCTCACTGTGTGAATGTACACAATGGAGTTGCAAATATTTTATCAGAAAACAGAAAGAAAATTATCTCACGTAAAACCCTATATTTTTTCTTGGGAGAAAATATTTCGTTTGCAGCCTTAATAAAATTAAGGTTTGTATTGATAAAAAAAATAGTACAAAAGATTTAAAAACCGGTTTTAAAAGAAGGAGATATCATCTAACAGAAACAGGATAGCATTTTTTTTTTTTCAGGGTAGATTGAAAAGCATCTCAGGAGCCAAAGTGGAGGGTGATGGAGTGGCTATCTTTCACAACACAGACCGGTGCCCTCAGGTTTCTCTTGCTGAGTTTGTGTTTTTTAAATGTCTTCTGATTTTAGTATGAAAAGCTGGAGAGTTGGTTTTTGTTCCACTGTAGTGGCAGTAACTTTTGTTCCATTTATTTTACAAAAAATATTTTCCGTGACAAAACTAATTTGTGTCATTCTTTATTATCTGAACCAGTTGTCCGTATTAACTGTCTGCCTACCCCTCCTGTTTCTAACATTGCATTTGTCCTGAAAGTGTTTAACAGCACAATTAAAAAAAAAATAAGTCTATTACATCCCATACTAAGTGCTTCCTTCATGTTCAGTCCCAGATATTCTAAAGCCATTTGGTTTTCAAATTAATTTAAAAAAAACTTGTGATAAATAGTGCTAGGATTATACTTTGCTTTGAATATGATGCTTACTATTTATACAGATAGGAAAGAAAAATCATAAAGAGAGAAAGAAGGAACAACTGAAAACATGTTCTTTGTTCATTTCTCTTCCTCCTCTTCTTTCCACTCATTTGGATAAAGGAAGATTTTAAACTTGTAAATGGTTTCTGCTCTTGTTCATTCGACTAGAGAATTTTTGCCATGCCTGTCTTCAACTGCTTTCTAAAGTATTTACCACAGATACTTTCAAGTAGCGATTTAAACTTGCACTGATTACCCTTATCCTGCCTACCCTCTGGTGGTGATATTTAGTAATAATGGAATGTCTGCCAGAGAATGAGGGAGAGAAAAGGCATAGGATACATTTCACACTTAAGCTGGAAATCGATTGCCTTGACGAAGTCTAATTGTGACACAAATACTCAACAAAAGCTTTGAAAAATCCAGCAGTCCCACAGTGGATGGTAATTGTTCAGAGCTGATCTAAAGAGACTTTGAAAGCAGAATAAGGTATCTTGATAACTTCCTGGAGATGTTATTCTCCAGCTGGAGAATAATAAATTATCTGGATATTTTAGGCAGAAACAAATTTTTATTTATTTATTTATTTATTTATTTTTACTGTAAGTCTATTGTGTTCTTTTACATGCATAATTTAAATACAGCCGTGTGTTATTAGCAGAAATGAAGACTTTAGAAAGTTTGAAAAACTAAATGGATCAAATATAGCATTAACTACATGGCAGTAAAAATTACTAAACCAGAAAGCAAGTCATTGAGTCAGGAAAAATGTCAGGCATATTAACATATAGCAAATCTAATTATTAGTGAGTGGTCAAATTTATTTTTATTTTGTCCATCATGGGGCTTGAAGTCAGGGCCTGAGCTCTGTTCTTGAGCTTTTATTGCTCAGGGCTAGCACTCTACCACTTTGAAACACAGCTCCACTTCCTGTTTTGTGGTGATTAATTGGAGATAAAAGTCTCATGGACTTTCCTGCCTAAGCTGGCTTTGAACTGTTATCCTCAGATCTCACCCTCCCAACTAGCTAGGATTCCAGGCATGAGCTAACATCATCCATGTTTAATGGTCAAATTTTATATGGTATGCTCACAAAACATTTTTTTAGGTTTTATGTATTTTAATTTTTTAGCTTTAAAGTATTTCAAACTAAAAGACTAAAAAATGTTTTAATTTAAAATTTTTAGGTACCGGCTAATCTATAAGGTTTAAAACTGCTTCCAACTAGACCTAGAATGTTTCTATATAATGACCTCCATCTCTGTCTGGGTAGTTTGTTTTGGGGTGTGTGTGTGTGTGTGTGTGTGTGTGTGTGTGTGTGTGTGTGTGTGTGCTGGAAGAAGAATGGAAATCTCTCAAATACTATTAGAGGAGAGAAATAGCTGCTTTCTTGGTGAATTACAAAGGTGGCTAGACCCACAGAATACAAAAGTGTTTACTGATTGGTTCATTTGCAATTTGCAATATGTTTCTGGGTAATGGAACCCTGAGACAGCTCTACTTTAGTTTCATGCTCAATGCCAGGTTAAGTACCATGGTGCTAGTCATGCATTTCTAACAATTGAACATTGACTCCGGGGATAGGTGCTAGGTAAATCTGGGGAAGTCTCTTAATACTCAATGAATAAATCTTTTCATGTCACTTAGCCACAGACTTCTTGCAGCTACCTTGAAGGTAACTACAGTGACTAAACTCATCTCACAATAAGTTTCTGTGAGGATCAAAATGAGGCAAAACAACATTTTGTTAAATTCTTGAAAAATCAAAAGAAGATTACACTAATTATCTGGCCACCATATTCCTAACTATTCATATTCTCCAAGAATATAATTTCTCTAAAACTATTTTTTCCCTTTTTATTCCTCTTGTCCTGCTGTACTTCCCAGATTCTTAATGATAATATTTTTCCCAGTACCTAACCCATGGCCTTCAGAGCCAGTGTTAAAGCAAATACATATTTCAAAGGTACCTTACCCTTTTGCTGTTGCGACTTCAATTTATTCCGAGGCTGAAATCAGGAAAGCAACTCCTTTTGCAATAGCCTCAAAAAACATAAAATACCTAGAAATAACCTTAACCAAAGAAGTGAAAGACCTCTATGATGACAACTTTAAAAACATGAAAAATGAAATTAAGGCAGAATTAAGGAAATGGAAAAACCTCCCATGCGCCTGGATTGGGAGGATTAATATAATCAAAATGGCAATATTGCCAAAGGCTATCTACAAATTCAATGCAATACCCATTAATATACCAACACAATTTTTCAATGATATAGAGGAAGCAATCCTGAAATTCATATAGAACAATAAAAGACCTAGAATAGCAAAAACAATCCTAAGCAGAAAGAACGGTGCTGGAGGAATTACAATACCCAACTTCAAGCTGTATTATAAAGCTATAGTAATAAAAAAAAAACAGCTTGGTATTGGCACCGGAACAGGCCTGAAGACCAATGGAACAGAATTGAAGACCCAGAAACGAACCCACAGAACTACGCCTACTTAATCTTTGATAAAGGAGCTAAAACAATAGTCTGGAAGAAAGATAGCCTCTTTAACAAATGATGCTGGCAAAACTGGCTCAACACATGCAACAAACTAAAACTAGATCCTTATATATCACCCTGCACCAAAATCAATTCCAAATGGATCAAAGACCTCAAAATCCAACAGACACCCTGAAAACACTAAAGGAAGGAGTAGGAGAAACACTTGGGCTCCTTGGCACAGGACGGAACTTCCTTAACAAAGACTCAGAAAGGCTACAAATCAAAGAAAGGTTGGACAAATGGGACTGCATGAAACTGCAGAGCTTCTGTAGGGCAAAGGAAATAGCTCGCAAGATAAACAGAAAGCCCACAGATTGGGAGAAGATCTTTACTGGCCATTCAACGAACAAAGGCCTCATATCTAAAATACATGCAGAACTAAAACAATTACCTTCATCCAAAACTTGTTGACTCTTGAGAGTCAAATGAAAGAATAAGCCTGTGCAGTTCAGGCATTGGTGATTTATTTCTGTAATCCTAGTTAGGAAGTAGAGACCTAGAGGAATGACGTCTAAAGCCAGCATAGGAAAAAAAAAGTCTTTGAGAATCAGTGTCCAATTAACCAGCAAAATGTTTGGCTGGAATTTGGCTCAAGTGGTAGAGCTGCACCCTTGAGCAGGAATGACAAGACAAGCTAGAGCATGAGGCCCTGGGTTTTGGCTGTAGGTCTGGCACACACACACACACACACACACACACATGCACACACACACACACCATGCACACACTCACTTACACTCAAATACACACAAATGCATTTGTATATATGAAGAAGCAATGAAATCATCCAGGCCTTCAGTCTCGTAGTGTCTGAGGATATCTCAGAGTGCCAGGCATTTGTTGGTAATAATGACAGACTTTCCTATAGGGCAGACAAAAGGCATGATTAAAAAGAATTTTCTTGAAAATTATTTGACATGTCTCCTGAAATTCAAATTAAACCATAAATAACACTTCATTTCCTTTTTCTCAGAAAACAGTTGTTTAGAATTAGACTATAGAAAAGAACAGAGAGAATACTGTTATATTTACTTTCTGGGCAGAGTAGTGGTATGGTTTCATTGCTATCTTTCTCGTTGCAATTCAATTTTAAAACTGTGAGGCAAAATCATTACACTGCTTTATTTTTCATCAAGTTCTCTTTAAAAGTATTAAATTTTTGCAGGTAAAATGATATTATATTTGAATGTATGCGTTTTTGCTTGGCATCTTTGTCTCTTTTATTTATTACCCCATGTTTGAAAGAATGTACGAGTCTTGCAAATCAGAATCCAAATGAGTGCATTCGTGAGTGTCCTATTTAATTTCCTAATGTTGGGACACTCCCAAAAGCAAGAGACAGGTACACTATGGGACTCTTAGAATTTGTCTTGAACCACTTCCAATTTTCCTGTTGGTCTAACAGACTTTCCTGTCCTTGCTTGCTTTGAACCACAATCCTCATATCTCAGCCTCCTGAGTAGCTAAGATTATAGCCGAGAGCCACTGGTGCCCGGCTTCCTTCAGTAACTTTGTTCTGACATTACTCTAACATTTTGGAAGTATCCCTTATTGCCTACTACTTTGTTTTCACTTTTTAGAAATAGAGAACCATTAATTTTCAAATGGAAAGGATGACTGTGAATAATTTCCATAAGCCCCCACCGGGGCTTGAAGTTATACATATTTCTCTTTATTCTACTTGTAACTTATTTAAACATAGAGAATATTATTTTAAGATTCACAGAAGGATCATTTTTTTCTTACTTCCTCTTTCAGTCATTCATTTATTCATTCATTCAATATTTAGAAAGCAAACGAAATGCCATAGCATGCTTGATCATTTTCCTTGCCAATGTAGTCTTTGAAGAACAATCAATAAACATATGCTTCTTCTTATTTTAAATTTTGCTTGTTCAAAAATGTTTTTCTTGGGGCTGGGGATATGGCCTAGTGGCAAGAGTGCTTTGTCTCATATACATGAGGCCCTGGGTTCAATTCCCCAGCACCACATATATAGAAAATGGCCAGAAGTGGCGCTGTGGCTCAAGTGGTAGGGTGCTAGCCTTGAGCAAAAAGAAGCCAGGGACAGTGCTCAGGCCCTGAGTCCAAGCCCCAGGACTGGCCAAAAAAAAAAAAAAATGTTTTTCTTGAACATGTACTATATGTTAGGCATTACAAAAAGTATAAGCCAAAATCTTTGTGTAGAACTTATTATTTATATGTATAATATCTTGGTTCAAGCAATATGATAATAATGTAAAGTTGCTATATATTTTCTTATGAAACCGAAATTGCTTCTTTGAAAATTTATAATCAATATTATCTAAACAAAACAGCCATGTATAGGTGGAAGTCTAGGTAACATACACCAATAATTTAACTTACTAGTGCTTTGAATTTTGTGGGAGACTTAACATACAGATTCTGGCCTCTTTCTCAGAGATTCTGATTGGTACATCAGAGGTTGGGTCTTAGGATACATATATTTTTCTGTCTCCCAGGGAGGGGTAGTGCTAATGCTGCTAGTCTCAGAAACACAATTTGGCTTAAATTAAGGCTCTACACACTACATCATGTAAGCTAATTCTATCCATTACTTGTTTTTGTAAGTAAAGCTTTATTGGCTCACAACTATACCATTTCTGCTGTCTAATTGTAACTGTGGCAGAAGTTACTTCACAATCTATGAAGCCTAACATTTTTGCTACTTGGCCATTTACAAAAAAAAAAATAAGGTGCTATCTTTCCACTTAAAAGATGATTGCATTATCAGAAGAGAGTCCCACAAACTGTCTCTGTGATTTTAAAATTAAATTTCATTTTGGCAATCACAACTTCAGAGCCCAACCAAAAGAGGTGCTAAAAATTGTTAACTAAACAGTAAAACAGAAATTCTTTTTCACCAACAATTTAACTATGACAAAAAGAAAAATAGTATTTATGCCATGTTTTCAGGAGTGAAGAGTGAATTCATTTAATGGCTGGTTATATAACTTGATGGATCAGTTTGGAATTTCTAGATGTTTTGTATTAGAAGGTCACCAGATGGCAAGATAGAACGGTTACTTTCACATTTTTTGGTCTGAGATAAATAATGGTACATTTCACTTCTCAAAAAATGAATTTACTTTAAAAATGTACCTAGCATCAGAGATAATTTTCCCCTTAAAATTAATTTCTGAATACTGTTTGTAATCCATAAAGCTGAGAGTTTTGCAATTGGGTTGCAATTGTTGGAGCAAATGGATTTCGAATCATTGAATCTTTTATGAGAGTTGGACTTCACAGATTACTGATACTGTAATTAGATCATTCATGTACTCAATGCTATTTTTTTTTTTTGCTTGAACTCAGGGCCTGAGCACTGTCCCTGGCTTCTTTTTGCTCAAGACTAGCACTCTACCACATGAGCCACAGAGCCACTTCCAGCTTTTTTGTTTTCTATATAGGTGGTGCTAAGGAATCGAACCCAGGGATTCATATATATGAGGGAAGCACTTTACCATTAGGCCATATTCCCAGCCCCTCAACACTAATTTTTGCAATATAATATTAGTCTCTGATAGTCCATACTAATACATGGTTTAAACAGGTGATTCAAGTTAGATATTAACTTATTGGAATGAAATAGTAGAATCAGCTAAGCTCCCATTAATGGAACATATGAACATTCTGCCAGGCACATGGGGATGATTGTAGAAGGTGGGCAGTCATACTGATCTTTAGCCAAAATAACTTTTGAGGAATATGTTTACCAACCTGTCTTCTTCATTGATCCTAATAAACAATCTAAGAGATGAAAGAAAGCAGATATAATCTTGTTGATACATAAACACAATGCTTAGAGACCTTTAGGGCTTTACTTGAGGCCACTTAGATGTTCTTAATAGAAATCCCTTAATTTAAATATTAGAATGGATATTAAAATACAGTGTAAAACACGAGTCTGATTTAACTGATTGGGTATTGAATACATAGAGATATAGGATAATGCAAATAGCATAAAATAAACTTTTTAGTATGCCCAAACAAATAAACCCTAAAATGCATTATGTTCCCCTCAAAAGTGGCATTTGAAATGAAAAAGTGAAACTTTTAAAATATGGTTAAATTTTAAAAATAACAAATCACTATCTTGAATGTTTGTGCTTAATCTGAGGAGCTCATAATGAGCCTTCTAAATTTTTTGACCTAGTTATCTAAACTTATTAAGAATTCAAATCTCAAACATCAAATCAATTTTACTGATAGAGAATTTTTAGAAGATATGCATTAAAGTGGGTGTAAAAATGGGATTCCAAACCTGTAGCTATAAGATTAGATAGCTCTACAAACCCAGGTCCAAATTATTTCTGTCCTTAAGAAATTTGAATATGGATATTATATATTTTTCTCAAAAACAACAAAAGTTAAGTTCTTTATCATTTGGTAAGGATCTACCCTACTCTGTACCCTACTCTATTATTATTAGGAATAGTACACAAATGTTCCCTAATTTTTTTATTTTTTTTTTTGCCAGTCCTGGGCCTTGGACTCAGGGCCTGAGCACTGTCCCTGGCTTCTACCCGCTCAAGGCTAGCACTCTGCCACTTGAGCCACAGCGCCACTTCTGGCCGTTTTCTGTATATGTGGTGCTGGGGAATCGAACCTAGGGCCTCGTGTATCCGAGGCAGGCACTCTTGCCACTAGGCTATATCCCCAGCCCCCTAATTTTTAATTATACACTCATCAGACTCATTGACTTGGGGGTTCCTCTCATTAATCTAGACCAAAAATGGCTAATTACTCAGTGAGATTATCTTTTTGTCTATTACTTTCATTGCTAGTTATATTTGTTACCATTTTGTACTTGAGCCTCTTTAAAGAATTTAAGATATTGTCACCAACTACTGTCGTTACACTTTTTTACTTCAATATATAGATCTTTTGAATAAACCTTTAGTATTGGATTTGTCACCTATAGCTTTGCTCAAAAGCATATTATTATTTCTATTGTTTCAATCATGTTTTGCAATGTAGATGCATAAAAAGGAGGTAGAATTGTATGTCTCTGTAATTTAATGCATTTTTCATAGTATGTATTCCTTACTAATTCTTCCTCTGTGAGAGCATTTCAGTTCTTGAAGTCTTTGAACTAACTTATGAGATAGTTCACAGTTATTGCACATAACTGCTAGCAATATAAAATAATTCTTAACCATCAGGATGCAAACAACTTCCATCAGGTGGATGCTTAAGAATCCCTGCTCCCTATTACAGAACGTAATTTTGCTTTATCTACATATTCATTTCAATATTTTTGATCCATCATGTTATTTCTGATCTCGAATGGAGTTAACATCTTAGCAATTTTCTCATCAATAGAGACTTAAGCCAAAATCTTTAATATGTGCCTATATTTATCTACATTATTTTATCTTAGAAAAATTCTTTGGCATTGGGGGTGTCATTCAAAGGTCAAGTGCAGGCTCAGCATGTTCTATGCCCTGGGTTTGATTCCCACCAACACCACCACTACTACCACCGTTTCCTTTCAAGAAACTGTTGGAGGTAGCAGGGCACACACGGCTCATGCCTGTAACCCTTGCTGCTTAGCAAACTGAGGTCTATGGACTGTGGGTAAAAGTCAACCAACAAACCTGTTAAAAGCATGAAATGAGATATGGTCCAAGTGATAGAACATGAGCCTTGATTGAAAAAGTCAAGAAAGAGCATAAGTCCTTTAGTTCAAGTCTCAGTATAGAACAGCAGCAGCAACAACAACAACACATTGGAGATGAGGGGCAAGGAGCAGCAGGAGTGAGAAAGGAGGAGGAGGGGAAGATAAGAGAATGAAAGGACATTTGTGTGCATATGAGTGAGCATGTGTTCGTGTGTGTGTCTGTGTGTTGGAAGATAACCTAATGGAACTCACTAAAACTTGTTTGAAAAAGGGAGATGAAGAGCATAATAAAGAGTGAACATGTTCAAAGTACAAATCATACACGTATGGCAAGATCACAATAAAACCCATATACATGAATATACACATCTACATATATATACACTAATTAACTGAAAGCAGTTTACAGTTTTGTGGGTTTTATTTTTCAAAACAAGAGTTTTAAGAGGTTTTCTCTACTGAGGAAAGAATTAAATATAATTGTATGTGCAATAAAATTACAAATGGTGGCCTAGGAATATGGCCTAGTGGTAGAGTGCTTGCTTCACATACATGAAGCCCTGGGTTAGATTTCTCAGCACCACATATGTAGAAAAAGCCGGAAGTGGCACTGTGGGTCAAGTGGCAGAGTGCTAGCCTTGAAGAAAAAGAAACCAGGGACATTGCTCAGGCCTTGAGTTCAAGCCCCACGACTGGCAAAAAAAAAAAAAAATACAAATGGTAATGAAAAGGTATCATAACAAGTCTATGTCACCTAGGGCTGAAAGAGGCATTCTATCTTTGTACCTCTTCAAAACATGATTGTAAAAGATATCCAATGCTACTAGCATAAGCATCATCAGGACAGTAGATGAGCATAGATATGCATGCCTCTTTAAATTGTAACTCATCTGAGATGCAAGAAAGGCTCCACTTGGTTTCCACTTGGTGTAAAATGACCTAGTGATAATTTATTATAATAATCTTTCTTGCAAAGATATTTCAAGAGAAATTGTGAATATTTTAGAGAAAAAGCACTAAAATTTTTTATATCAAACAGAAAACAAACCAGAAAGAATTAATAATAGAGTATAAGTAGACTAACAAAAACAATAACAGGTCAAGGCCTAGTGGCTCATATGTGACATCCTAGATAGTCAGGAGATTGAGATCAAAGGATTACAGTTCAAAGCTTGCCTGGGCAGAAAATTCTATGAGACTCACACCTCCAATTTACCACCAAATGGCCCGAAGTGGAGCTGTGGCTCAAGTAGTAGATTGCTAGCACAAAAAGTCAGGGAATGCATGCAGAACCTGAATTCAAGCCCTAGAACCCGGTCAAAACAAACAAATAGGCACGCAAATCAACAAACAGTAACAAGATCACTAAGACACCTTGTCATACCAGAATAGTTTAGTACAGGAGATAAACAGACAAGTATATACAACGACAAAGGGCAATGTATTGGTTTCCTGTTGTCATTAGTTGAATATTATCAATTACTACAAATTTATCAGCTTAAGTTGCAATTTATTGTCTCACAACATGATAGCCTCAAATTGTCTTCTTTGGGAGTTAAAGCAAAGTATTGAGAGGGTAAATATTAGGACCTCTGCTTTTGAATTTGCTTCTAAGCTATTTTTTTGCTTGTTAGCAATGTTTAGTTTTAGGTGGCCATTGAAAATATTCTTCAAAACTATATGGCATTTGGGGTCAATCTCAGCTTCCAAAACCACCTGTATCCCCTGGTTTATGGCGCTGTTAGTTGATACAGCCAGAAAGAACAGGCCAAATCCTTTTCATACATCCTATCTTCTCCTTTCTTCTACCTCAATTCACTAATTCTTCTACTGCTTTTAAGACCTCAGGGTGGTCTGTTGTATGAACTCCCTGAAAAGGATCTTAGGACAAGAGGACCTGCTTAGAATTATGTCTGTAGTTATTATGTATAGCTGTGTAGAGGCAACCTTATAAGCTTTTGCCTATGAGGGCAATGAAGTTCACATTACAGTGCCAGTCACTTCTACCCATCCATTTGAGAAAACTGCAGTGACACTATCAGTCATACTGTAATGTTAAGAACATTGAAAATTTAGGTACTAAACATGTCAGTGAAAGTGATTTTTAAAAAGTGAATTTTAGGTTTACCCTTTCCTCCTGTAGTCTCCTTCTCATTGGCCCAGAGAAGAATCCTTAGGCATTTAGCCCGAAGGCAATTATACACCAAAATATAGTGTGTGATGTTTGTTACTGATTACAACTCTTTTATCTTTGAACCAATATCCTGCACAAGTGTATTTTTCCCCTAAGAGTAACTTTTAAGTGGCCTTGTCATTACTACAGTAGTAGTAGTGTCATGCAAATAGAATCCCATTATTCCTTCTTATTAAAACACACACTCATACACACACACACACACACACACACACACATTGTCTTGCCTAGATACACCCAGGTTATAGGAGAAGTACTGATCAAATGTAAATTTGGAGCATTGCTATGTAAATGCTGCAAGTATGTACAGTGGAATGACCATTTACTTTGATTTTGAATGTAATTTGTTGGAACTTCCTGATTCTTGGTCTGGAAGAACTCACTGCTCTCTTTAGGATTTTTTGCAAGTTTCCTCCTTGTTTGTTTACTATATCATGGGCTTGTTCCTCCCTTTTGATAGCTTTGTATGTGCTTAGTCATTATCTGCGTTATCAGTACATAATAGAATATAATGTACACTGTGCAATCAAAATTTTTTTCCTTGTTTATTGTCAAAGTGATGTACAGAGAAGTTACAGTTTTATGTGTTAGGCCTTGGGCACATTTCTTGTACTGTTTGTTACCTCCTCCCTTCTTCCCCCCTCCCCTCTTCCCTTTTACCTCTCCCCTCACGAGTTGTTCAGTTGGTTTATACCAAATGGTTTTGTAAGTATTGCTTTTGGAGTCGTTTGTCTTTTTATCTTTTGTCTCTCGATTTTGATATTTCCTTTCACTTCCCTAGTTCTAATACCAGTATATACAGTATCCAGTGTACTCAGATGAGATACAGTGATAGTGTGGGTACAATCACAGGAAGGGGATACAAGAGGTTCATCAACAATAGAAGCTACAGTTTCACATGGCATGTTAAAAGTAATTACAACAGTGGTATAACAGTTGTTTCCATAACATGGAGTCCATTTCACTTAGCATTATTGTATGCATTCATAACAGCATAGCTATTAGGCTCTTGTGATCCTGTGCTGTGACTAGCCTAAACCTGTGCCAATTATTCCCATAGAGTCCCTGTTTCTTTGGGTCTGGCTCACTTCACTTAGTATCATTTTTTTCCAAGTCCTTCCATTTCCTTACAAAAGGGGCAATGTCATTCTTTCTGATAGAGGCATAAAATTCCATTGTGTATATGTACCACATTTTCCTGATCCATTCATCTACTGAGGGGCATCTGGGTTGGTTCCATATTTTAGCTATGACAAATTGTGCTGCGATGAACTTTGTTGTGCTGGTGGCTTTAGTGTGTTCTTGCTTGTGGTCTTTTGGGTAGATGCCCAAAAGTGGGGCTGCTGGGTCATAGGGGAGCTCTATGCTTAGCCTTCTGAGGAATCTCCATACTGCTTGCCAGAGTGGCTGAACCAGTTTACATTCCCACCAACAATGAAGTAGGGTTTCCTTTTGGCCACATCCCCTCTAATATTTATTATTGTTAGTTTTCTTGATAAAGGACATTCTTACTGGGGTGAGATAGAATCTCAATGTTGTTTTGATTTGCATTTCTTTTATGGTCGGTGATGTAGAGCACTTTTTCATATGCCTCTTGGCCATTCTCATTTCCTCATCAGAGAAGTCTCCTTTTAAGTCTTTAGCCCACTTGTTGAGGGGGCAGTTGGTTCTTTGCGGTTTTGTTTTGGAGGAATTTAATTTTTTTAGTTCTGCATATATTTTAGATATGAGGCCTTTGTCTGTTGTATGGCCAGTAAAGATCTTTTCCCAATCTATGGGCTTTCTGTTTATCTTGCGAACTATGTCCTTTGCCCTGCAGAAGCTCTGGAGTTTGATGCAGTCCCATTTGTCCATCCTTTCCTTGATTTGTAGCCTTTCTGGGTCTTTGTTAAGGAAGTTTCATCCTGTGCCAAGGAGCCCAAGTGTTTCTCCTGCTCCTTCTTTTAGTGTTTTCAGAGTATCTGTTTTTATCTCGAGGTCTTTGATCCATTTCCACTTGTTTTGTTTTGTTTTTGGTCCATTTCCACCACATTATCATAGCCTCAAGGTCTTTTCAGGTTTGCATTCCTAAATCCTTATCCTGCTGCTGTTATTCTCTTGGGTACAAGTTCTCTGTTTTATTCAATCTCTTGATGTCATTCCTGGTAGGAAAGAAATGGCAAAGGAGGAATTGGGGAAGCACTTACATTGGGAAACAAGAATCCCTGTCAATCATCACTTGTGTCTCAAGGGTATGGACTGGGTTTAGGAGCACCTTTTTCTCTCTCTCTCTGATAAAAGGCATAAGGCTCAGTTAATAACAGTCAGAAGTGCAGGAATATGAGAAAGGAATTACTATAGGCTGCCACAGTGCATGCCTTCTTGCAAACTTAAACCATCTCAAACTATTAGGTTTGTTATTCATCAGTTTCCATTCAAGATAACTCCACAACAAATATTCCAAGGGTTATGAACGAACTGAAGTGAAGTCAGGAATGAGGCAGCTTCTCAGATGTCATGCAAGCCTGAGTTGTTACTCTTCTTTATGCTGGTTGTGTGGTTTGAGCATGGTTTTCCTTAATCATGAGGTCTTTTGTTGGGAGTTTGAACCTCAGTGTATGGGTACTGGAAGATAGTACTGCACTTCAAAGACGGCTTGAATTGGTTGTAATCACTTCACAGTGAGCATGCCTTCACAAGGAACTACTATAATACTTTTGGGACCCTGCATAGTGTTTGCAAGAAGGATTTTATGAAGAAACAGCTTGGCCTCCTCTCTTATCATGAGATTTATTCTCTTTCTCCTCTTCTCCTCTACTCTGCCCATCTCTCTCTGTTTCTCTCTCTGTGTCTCTATCTCTCTGTGTCTTTGTCTCTGTCTCTCTGTCTCTCTCTCTCTCTCTCTCTCTCTCTGTGTGTGTGTGTGTGTGTGTGTGTGTGTGTGTGTGTGTGTGTGTGTGTGTGTGTGCTTGTCCTGAGACTTGAATTTAGAGTCATGGGCACTATCTCTTAGTTCTTCTGTTCAAGGATAGCACTCTACCACTTGAGCTATAGCTCCAGTTCTGGCTTTTTGGTAGTTCATTGGCTATCAGAGCCTCACAGACTTTCCTGCATGGCTGATGTTGAAACCATATTCTTCAGAGCTCAGTCTCCTGAGTAGCTAGAATTACAGGCATGAGCCACTAGTACCCAACTTGTTCTATCATGAGGGTTTCAACAGAGCTGAGCCAATACAAGTATTGTTCCCTTAAAGCTCCCAAACTGCAAGCTGAATGAACTTGTTTGCTTTATAAAGAATTCACGCTTGGAAATTTGATTATAGTTAACAAAACATTCAAGACTATATCCTGAATTCACATGAACAGGACTACTTTATCAAATACAAAATTCCTAAGCAGAATGTCTTTGCTAGCTATTAATCAAGTAATTTTTCACATAGAATATTTCAGCCAGAAGAAAATGTTCATGTTCCACATATACATTGTTTAAAACAAATATATTCTTTATTCACATGATTGCAATCCTCAGGAAGTCAATAACCAAAGAGTCCATATGAGGAAAAATTGTTGCCATGCTGTAGGGAAGTAGTATTTTGAAATTATCCTCTTGGATCTACATAGGTTATTTATTTATTTATTTATTTATTTATTTATTTATTTATTTATTTTGCCAGTTTTGGGGCTTGGACTCAGGGCCTGAGCACTGCCCCTGGCTTCTTTTTGCTCAAGGCTAGCACTCTGCCACTTGAGCCACAGTGCCACTTCTGGCCACTTTCTATATATGTGGTGCTGAGGAATGGAACCCACTGCTTCATGTATAGGAAGCAAGCACTCTTGCCACTAGGCCATATTCCCAGCCCCCCTACATAGGTTATTTTAAAAAACACTGTAAGAGTGAGATTGTAACTACTTGAGAGCAGAGGCTCTGAAACAATCATATTAGAATTTAAGAGACTGGGTCCTATTTTTGCTGAAGTCTAAGGATGATTACTGTAAGAAACTAAACCAATTGTATCTATTTTGAGCTGTATGTTTCTCTTTCATAAAACGGAGTAAGTCAAGAAGAGCTTTGATTTAAAAATGCTAGTAATCGTAACTATTGCTTTCAGATATAGGAGGAATTTAAGAAGAGGAAGAGAGTTAGGAAGAGAGAATGATGAATATAAAGGCAGGTAAGGAAGGACTGGAAAAGAATGAAAGAATAGGGAGAAGTAGAGAAATGCTAACCTAACCTAGGTTCTCCCTCATAACCTAATATTGGTGATGGCCAAAAGGAAGCTGTAACTGTATCATCTACTTTAAGTCCTGAGATAGATATTTCTATGGTGTTGGTCATTGCCCTTAGGCAATGGTTACATACACAATGGTTACATAGTCATTCATTTCCGTGCCATTACACATAGTATTTCCTCATCATGAATATACTAATACATACCAGCAAGCTTTCCTTCAAACTTACCTGTGCCTGTCTTATTCCAAGCTAATCTTTCAAATTTGTATAGGAAAGTACCACCTGGGCAGGAAAGCATTCAACCATTTGCCTGCCATAAATCCATTCCCATTACAAGTTTATAGCTCTTTAATTTTTATCTTCTGTCACACCTCTATTTGTATACAGGTATAATTGTTTATTTCATGTGATAAAGCATTGGGTCAGTATTGTTTATCAAGAAGAATCTATGAAGCAAAGCAGCAGATATAACCTGAGATAAATACCAGTTTTGTGTTTTTATTTCAAAAATCTATCAAGTTGAATAACTTAAAGGGAAAGATAAATGCCCTCTGTTTAATGTACAAATAATTCCTTGGGAAAATAAATGAGAGGCATCTAAATAAAACTAAAGAATCAAAGAAGGCTTTAAATATATATATATATATGCATATCTATTATATATATATATGTAGTACCAACAGATTTCATTGTGAACTGTCACACATCTGTTACATTTAATTATTGATGTCTTGTTTCCTAACCAGCCTGTTTTCAACTGTTTTCAGTGAGTTTTATATGCCATCTTTATACATCAATATAACACTAGTACATTTTGATATTATTTACCCTCCAACATTCTCTGTTCTTTCTTCTCCTTATCTCTTGAAATGGTACCTTAATTTCACTCACATTTCACATATATGTGAATCCTACTTGCTTTTGACTTCAGTTTCCTTGGCCTATGTTTTCCAACATTATGCATACAGTTTATATGTGTCTTTGGTTTTGAAGTATGTTCTTTTAGGAAACAAATTGTTTTGTCTTGTTATATAATCCAATCCACTAAGGCAATCTGTCACTTTTGAATGGAGAGTTGAACTTATTTACATTTATGATTCTGATTAAGAGGTATTTATTGCTTCTGTGGTTCTATTGTTGATATTTATTTATTCTAAAAGATAATCTATTAGAATAAATAAAAGTAAACAATAAAAGTAAATTCTGACAAATAAAGTATTTATCTATTCAATTGCATCCAGATCAGTTCCAGTGTTCCTTCTTTATTCTTTTGTGGTCTTTGACTTGAAATTTTGGTTGGATTGTTGAAATTGCTATTTTTGATGTTTTTGTATTTCCCATATGTTCTTTTACTCTCTTTTGAACTTTATTCTTTTTTCTAGGCTCCCATGCTTATGAGTTTTCTTCTTTCTCTATAAGTAGTATTCCTTTCAATGTTTTCTGTGGTACAGGCCTTTGATACCCTTTCTATGTTGTCTATCCATGGCATTTTAATTACAATATTATGTGATGAGCTTTTTTCTCTGGTTATGACTGTTTAGGTCTCAAAATGCCTCCTATACATGGGTGTCTATAACTTACCAAAGGTTTGTGATTTTTTTTTTTGCTATAATTTTGTTGAGCAAGTTTTCTATGCCTTCACTTTGCATTTTAGCTGCTTCTTTTTCTTATATCCCATGGACACTTTGGTCTGATCTTTTGATATTGTCTCAGAATTACTGAATGTTGTGAAGATGGTTGTTCATATTTTCTGGAATTATTGTTTGAATGTGCAGCATTTAAAAATCTTATCCTCATCCCCGATATGCTTTTTTGTGGGTCTTGTCTGCTGATAATATTATTTCATTTTTTAAAATTGAATTTATTGCACTTTTCATCTTCAACATTTCTAGACTTGGACTTACATTTAATGTGACTATATTCAAAATTGAATCTCTCAGTTCTTTTAAAAAATTTTTTTATTTTATTGTAAATTGATATACAAAGAGGTTGCAGTTTCATACGTTAGGCCTTGGGTACATTTCTTGTACTGTTTGTTACCTCCTTCCTCATTCCCCCCTTCTCCCTCCCCTTTTCCTTCTCCCCTCATGAGTTGTTCAGTTGGTTTACACCAAATGGTTTTGTAAGCATTGCTTTTGGAGTCGTTTGTCTTTTTATCCTTTGTCTCTCGATTTTGATATTCCCTTTTACTTCCCTAGTTCTAATACCAGTATATATAGTATCCAGTGTATTCAGATGAGATACAGTGATAGCTCCAGTTCTTGGTTGTTGATGAAGAATGCATCCTTTGTAAGAGAGAAATTTATAATGAAACTAACAGAATTGTTTCTTTTAAAAATATTATCTTTAAGTAGTTGTAAAGAGGAAGTGCTATTTAATACAGAAGTTTATGATTACAATTCATCTTGGTCAGTGTCACCCCCTTCAACATTCTAATCTCCCTTTTACCTATCCCTTCCCGCACTTTTCTTAATTTTGCAGTAGATATAGTGATTTTTTTTTTTTTTTTGCCAGTCCTGGGGCTTGAACTCATGGCCTGGGCACTGTCCCTGAGCTTCTTTTTGCTCAACGCTAGCATTCTACCACTTGAGCCACAGCGCCACTTCTGGCTTTTTTTCTATGTATGTGGTGCTGAGAAATCGAGCCTAGGGCTTTATGCATTCTAGGCAAGAACTCTACCACTAAGCCACCTTCCCAGCCCATAGATACAGTGAATTCTTGACTGCATTTCCTCTTCCTTCATTTACCCCTCTTCCCTTGGCCTCTTGATGTACCCATTTTCTGATTTTGTTTGGCCTTGACCTAGTCATTCTAAAAATTATATTTGAGCTCTTTATAAAGTTTATTGTACTTCGGTTAATACATCTATTGTGCTTGTTTACTTACAGATTTATAGATGTTTCCTATTTACCACAAATGAGGGAAATTGTGCAACCTTTGTTTCTCTGGGTCTAGCTGACTTCACTTAATATGATATTTTTAAAGTCTTTTCATTTCCTTACAAATTGCTAATAGATGAGAGTAAAATTCCATTATGTGTATATATACCATGTTTTCTTGATCTGTTCATCCATTGAGAGGCATCTGGGCTGATTCCACATCTTGGCTATGGTAAATAGTACTGCTGGTGACATTACTATAACCTTGTTTGTGGTCTATTGGATAAATGTCCAGGAGTGGAATTGCTGGGTCACAGGGAAGTTCTATATGTTGTTGTTGTTATTGTTTTAAAGGAACTTCCATGTTTCTTTCCAAAGTGAGTGAAGAAGCTTAACATTCATACCAACAATGTATTATTTGTTGTTGTTTGTTTTCTTGACAATGCAGTTCTAACTGGGGTGAGGTGGAATCTCGGTGTTGTTTTGATGTGCATTATCTATAGATAGAGTTGTTGAGCATTTCTTCAACAGAGCTGTTTCTTTTTTTAGTTCTTAGTTGTGTGGAAGCTCTTTAAACACATAAGAAGTACTCCAAAATTTTTTATTGCCATATATTTTCATGAAGTACACAGAATTATGATATTTTCCTTGCTCTCAGACTATTAGTTATCATTGCTATGTTTTCCCTTTTTGCCTAAGTGGCAGTAGGATGTCTGCGAGCATTTTGGAAATTGAGCTGAGGGGAAGATGAGTGCTAACTAATGGGTATACATGGATATAATGGACATTTTTTTTGTGACACACAGTGTATGGTTTAATGTTTTATAGTTACCCAACCGTAAGGAGCTATTTTAGTGTAAAATGATACGAGCTTTAGATGAGGTACTTGCTACTGAATTTGTATTAGAAACAAGGAAAAGTGATTAGTAAAAGTTATAATTCAGAAAATAATCCATGGAGAATTTTTGCATTTGTTAGATGTACATGATTATAAGCAAAGAAGGAGATTCTTAAAAAAAAAAAAAGAGAATTCTCCCACATCAAGAATGCTATATGAAGCTGAGTGCTGGTGGCTCATTCCCATAGTCCCAGCTATTCAAGAGGTTGAGATCTGAGGATCATGGTTCTAAGCCAACCTGGGCAGGAAAGTCCATGAAACTATCTCCAGTTAACCACCCCAAAACCGGAAGTGGAGCTGTGGCTCAAAATGGTAGAGTATTAAGACTTAGCACAAATGCTCAGTGACAGCACCCAAGTCCTGAATTCAAGCTCCATGACTGACAAAAAAAAAAAAAACCAAAACCACAACAAAGAATGCTACATGACAGTAGGCAATATATCATATATAATGTTTCCAATTTGAGAGAATTACACAGTGGAGAATTTGTCAGAATGTGTGTTTGTGGGGCATATACCTGTGAACACTATGAAAAGCTGTTTGTGTGATGTATGCATCTCAACTTCAATCAAAATAAAATAATTTGAGCACTCAAGATAAAAAATTCTGTGGTGTTGGGCACGTTCTGTATCTTTGCTATTCTCCATATGTGGTTGTTGAGACCTGGAAATATACATCGTTAGACTGAGAAACTGAATAGTAATTTTATTTAATGACATACCTACCCAGACATGGCTAGTAGTTCTCACTTTGGACAACAAAATAGAAACATTTAATTAACTTTTATATTGGTTTCCCCTGTATTCCCTCTTTGCCTAAATCTTTATATGTAAATACTAACTAATATTGGCTATAATATGTGCTATTTAGAAAAGTGTGTCTCATTTTCTCAAGCAAAATATTCTTATATTCTGAACATAGGATACTGTGTACATCTTTATAGATAGAAATTTATTTGTTGTGTTTAAGTCTGGCAGATGCCAGAAAGATCAAATAGCTTTACATAAATTCCCTAGTGAACATGTTTTTCAATATGGTAAAGCCAATCAATTGAAGAATGCTTTCCTTGGGTAAAATGCACAGACGCAGATGAAAATTTGATTGTCTGAAATTTTTAGTCTGAAGGACCTAGGCCAACATCTGACCCATTCAGCACAAAGAAACTCTCTTATGTCAGCATTCATTTAACAGCTCTTAGACAAATAGCTCATATGCTTCACAAGTGTACAATGATAGGCAGATGCAGCCATGACCTGCTCTCTGGAAGATGACTATTTACACCAAAAAGTGATTCCCATAATGCAACAAGAAGCTGTACATGACCATATAGCTACATGGGGTATTTCTCCAGGCTTCCTGTTAGGTGAATTTCCTCAGGGAATTTTTCTTTCACCTCAACAGGCAAAGAGGAAAATCATTCTGAAAACTACCCAGAAGAAAATATATACTTAAAAGCTGATATAATTTTCCTTAGATCTAGGATTCTTTGCAGAACAATCTCCAGATAACTACTTCTGGAATTTGAAATCTGAACAAAAAAAAAATCAAGAGCTGTCTAGACGTTGAAGTATATAGTATAACATGAAATTATACTGAAATTCAATTGTAATCTCTAAACAATCTCTCAATATTTAATACTACAAACATTTACATATGCCTGTAAATCTTAAGCCAAAATATTTCTCATTTTTGCTTTCTTTCTATTTTTCATGATATTGTTGTCTTTTGGGGTACTATTTTCATGTTATTGGACTGAAAGCATAAGAACATTTTCCTACAAAATATAGAACTCCTTGTGAATGGAAGGCCATACTGAGGAAGTAAAACTTAAAAGATTAGGCAATAATCACATAGTTTCATTTTAGTTGATAGTACTTTTAGGCTACTAGGACAGTGATGGTGTACTTTTTTCAGTTTTTGTTTAGAATGAACCTTAGTGCCAGGTGACACAAATTCAGTTTCCTCTAAAGGAACAGCCAACTTTCATATATTCACTTACTCTTGTTTGGTTTTGCCTTGCTTTTTTCCAGTCCTGTGGCTTGAACTCAGGGCCTGAGCACTGTCCTTGGCTTCTGTTTTTTTGCTCAAGGCTAACACTCTACCACTTGAGACACAGTGCCACTTCCAGCCGTTTCGATCTACCACTAGGTAAGATTAATAGTTCCATGTATGTCTGAAATTATTATCCTCAAACTTAAATACTCATATAAAAACTGATATATAACACAATATAGAATCCAGAAATATATGACATTGACAATTGATTGTGTAAAAAAGTATAAAGGAAATTCAGTAGAGAAAAAAATAGTCTTTCAGGGGATAGGAATGTGGCTTTCCGGTAGAGTGCTTGCTTAGCAGGCATAAAACTCTGGGTTTGATTCCTCAGCACCACATATACAGAAAAAAGCTGGAAGTGGTGGTGTGGCTCAAGAGGTAGAGTGCTAGCCTTGAGCAAAAAGAAGCCAGGGACAGTGCTCAGGCCCTGAGTCCCAATACCCAGGACTTGCCAAGAAAAAAAAAATAGTCTTTTAAAAAAATGGAAAAAAAACAGCAACAATATCCTTATGCAGAAAAACAGATAAAATAAAATTTTACTTCATGTTACTTCCAGGTTTTAGTCAAAATTTATCATTGACTAAAATATAAGGTCTACACCTGTGAACCTTGTAGAAGTAAATGTAAGATTTTGTTTGTTTGTTTATCTATTCACCTACTGAACTTTGAATTTCGGTTCGTGTGCTTTACTACTAAGCCATGCTTCCACCTCTAATTTTGTGCCAGTTATTTTTGAAACAAGGTCTAACTTTTTTCCTTGAAACATTTCTGGACTGTCTTCTGACTATCTAAGGTTTCTTGCTGTGGCTGGGATGGCAGATGTATGCCAGCATACTCAGTTTTCTTCTGTTGGCATGGAGTCTCCTGGACTTTACTGTCTGTGCTCACTTGATACTCTGTTCCTCCTGATCTCAGCCTTCCAAGTAAGCTAAGGGAGCAAGCACGAGTCACCAGTGCCCTTCAATACAATTCTTCTCTTCTTTATTTACAGAAATAATTTTTATGTATGATGCCAATGCATGACTAAAACAAAACATGGATGAGTTGGGCTTGTTCCAAATTAAGATTTTTCTGCCTTTTGAAAGACATTGTAAAAGATTGTAAAGATAAGCCATGTCCTGACAGAAAATATTTGAAAATCATATATTTCTGATAAAGACATGCCTGGAATTTTAGTGGGTTCTGAATACTCAATAAGACAACAAATTTAATGAGCAAGAGGTGTGAAGGCACTCCTCATTAAGGTATATAGATATAAAAATGAACACAATAAAAGATGCTTGGCATTGCTGTACATTGGAGGAAGGAAATATAAGTATGGACTCAGGTATCTTTAAAGATTTATTAGAATTGTTAATATTTAACAGATGGCCATATTCACAGAAGATGAGGAGGTGGGACCTATGTAACCATTTTGGAAAACCATGTGTCAGTTTCTTAAACACCTAAACGTGTACCTGTATACTTATGTACAACATAGCCATTAAGTGAGTAAAAGCATGTTAATGTTCTAGCAACCATATTTGTGATACATAAGAGTTCAAAATAACTTCATTGTCCTTCCATCAACAGATGACTTTATGAACAGATTAATGTTTACAGAAGAATAGGTTATTTATATAATACAATCCATAAATAATAAGGAATGTGTACGTCAGCATGGGTGAATATCAAACTCGCTTTGTTTATTAAAGGAAGCTAGAAAATCAGAATAACTGTACTTATATAATTTTAAGTACAAATGTGCTTTTCTTTGTAAATGTGTAAAGTATAAATTTATAGAAAATGAAATCTAGTGTACAGTGACAAAAAGCAGATCAGATGTTGCCTGGGTAAAAGGTAGGGTAAGAAGATCTGGGAAATGAGGTTCTAAAGAAAACCAGGGAAAGTTTAGGGATCATGCTTATGTTAATGATCTTCTTGGGGTCATACGCATACAAGCCTGGAAGTCAAAACTGTTGGGGTCCATCTTCCCCCCTAGATGGAAGGGGCCTGATGCACCTCCCCCAGCTGGGGAATGCGGCCCTTCCATCCTCTCTACATTGGAATCCGGAGAAACCGGTTGGGCAAACAGACCCCCGACTTAGCTGGCAGCCAGCCTGGCGCCTACCAGCCCCGCCCTGGTTTGGCGCGCTCAGAGTGACGTAGCCCCTTGGAGGTCAAGTGACCAGCCCCTTGGAGGTCACGTGACAGCTCGTGGCCTATGGGAATCCTGGCCAACCCCCTTCCCCCGGATCATCTCCCCTTGTCCCTCTCTCAATAAAGTTAGTTCGCTCTCAGAAGCTTACTCCGTGGTCTATGTACGTTAGCTCCCAGGGTAGGATAGCGGTCACATTGCCACGCCGGTCGCGTGCACGCCAGGACGGAGACGCCCCTACGTCTCACCCTGACAGACCTGCAGGCCGAGGGTTAGGGGAGAGGACGATACGAGGGTAATAAGAGAGAAAATAAGCATTTGAGCCGGAGCAGAGAAAGCAGACCCAACAAAAACTTCAACGTTGTACATTAGAAATAAGCATAGGTTGTTTCATGTCAATATTACCTCAATACGACTTTTTTTTTTTCTTGCCAGTCCTGGATCTTGGATTCAGAGCCTGAGCACTGTTCCTGGCTTCTGTTTGCTCAAGGCTAACACTGTACCCCATGAGCCCAAGGACCACTTCTGGCCTTTTCTGTTTATGTGTTGCTAAGGAATCGAACTCCGGGCTTCATGCGTGCAAGGCAAGCACTCTACCACTAAGCCATATTCCTAGCCCACACTAGTGATTTTTTTTTTGAGTTTCAAAATAGAGCTTCAATGAGCATGGTGTCTCTCTCAGTACATTGGAGGGTGAGACAAGGGAATCACAATTCCCAGTCCTATCTAGGCTACGTAATGCAACATTGTTGTAAAAACGTTAATAAATAAATACATAAATGAACAAAAACATAAAATAGTGACTGACTACTCAAAAATATATTTCTATACCCAACTCATTAAAATACTATGTGACGTCCTAGAAAATATGGTGCAATTTTTTTAAAAGTACTTCAAAGAACTCAATTTCCAGATGAGTAAGAATAGAAACCAGGATGAAGGAAAAAGACAGGTTGATATTATTTCCCTATCTTTGTAAATGCCATTAGTACTTCTTTGGTAAGTGAAATTCTTTTTTTGGATTTTTAATCTCTCCTTTACTCTTTCATCCAATTTCATAGTGATTGCTTCTTTCCCATCATATATGGAACATCTATGTAAGTTCATCTGGTTTTGATTTTGTTTCCCCTGACTCATTATTGGTCTCATCCCACGTTTTCTTTTTTTTGCCAACTGTGGGTATATTCACAGACTTCTCTCTGTTTCCTGCTTCTTTACCTGTAATCCATCTTTATGCCATGAAGGAGAGTGATTACCTGCAGGGCATTGGAAGAAGCCCCAACTAAAAGTTCAGAGAGAGTTCAAGCTGTAAGAAGCCTGGTGACGAGACATGTGGCCACTGGTAGAGGAACTATTGCTGAACCAGGGCCCAAGGGGAAAGGTGGGACAAATATGGACCCTGATTATTTAAATTCTCCTGTCTCCTGCTAGTGCTTTATATTGGGGCAAACTCCTACCAAAAGCCAGAGAAGCCCGGGAATCCAGTTAGTGAAGTTCAAGGCCAGCTTTCCAAATACAAATCTGGCTAGAAAAGAAAGAAAGTGAAGTTTGAAGAGAATCTATCAGAGAATCCTTTTTAAACAAAAGACTGGTTGGACCCATTGTTTATGAAAATGGCTTTATATATATTTCGAGACAGAAGACTTTTTTACTCTCAAAGTTCGAAGGGAATACTTGGTGTTTATCATTACCCATTGATGTAGGAAGTTTTTGATTATCTAGACTGAGTTTTACTTTAATTAATTTTAACTTACTTTATCTTATTTTTCTTTTGCAGTGCTGGAGTTTGAGCTCAGGGTGTTGTGCAATCTTCCTGGATCTCTGCCTCTTGAGTAGATGGGATTATAGTCTTACAACACCACACATGGTCCAACAGCTCTAATTTATTAAGGGACTACTGTATAACAGAGAATCTCCTATTGAGAATATAATCTCATCAATAGTTTTGAGACACTTATTGAAAGTGATTTTCATTATTTTTCTGATAAGGTTATTTTTTACAATGGCGTCACACATTAAGCATGCATAGGCAATAATCTTACTGATTATAAGGTATTGAAGGAGATGTGAAGCAAGACAGTAATTTAGCCAAAAGATGTGGATCTTCCCTGCAAATTTTCTTTGAACACCTACAGAGAGCTGGGCATGATGGCTCAAGGCTGTAATCCAGCTCTTGAGAGGCAGAAGCAACAGAGGATAGTGAGTTCGAATGAGCTGGACTTAATGATCAGACCCTGTCTCAACCTCCTACAAACAAATCAAAACAAAATCCTAAGAAAGTAAAACTTGTTTATTTTATATAATGTCATCTTCCATGTCTGGCCTGATATTCAGCGGGTCAAATAAGGCATGACGAAGGTGAATATGATGATTTACTAAGAGATGTTGTCTTTTCCAACGTAGCTCAATTTTGGTACCTCAGTTTAACTTATTCTATGACATTACATTTTTCTTTTCTTTTTTTTTCATTTTTAATTCAAAGCCCAGAATCATTGAAATGAACTTAACTGAGTCTCAAGGACTATATTTAGAGTTACACGTATTTTGGGTTTTTTAAATTCTTTTTTCATAAAGAGAACAGAAAACTATTTATATTTTCAAACTGTCAGGGTTTCGTCACTCATAAATGTGACAATGAACTTTGTAATTTATTTTAATCAATTTTAACTAAGATAACTGAACTGTGTGAGAACCAGTGGGCATAGCAGACTGTTTTGATATGAGTTGATAACTTTGGACTTTCAAGTTCTTTTTCACATAATCTAGAAAATATTCAGTGGAATAAATGGGACTGTCTTTGACACAGTCTATAATTCGACTTTTTGAATATTCTTATTATTTTTAAGTAGTTGTACAAAAGAGGTCCCATGCACAACTGAGGTTTATGAATACAGTGCATCTTGATCAATGTCACCTCTTTCAACATTCTTACCCACCCCTCCCAACTCATCTCTTCTCATACTAATCTTAATTTTACATTATGCATTTTTTGCCATTTAGCAAAGCAGTTTATGTATGCAATAATACATCTTGACCTGTTTCATCACTTCAACAGCTTCACCCAGCAATGTCACAATATGTATTCTTTTTAGCAGCCCATGGAATGTTTTCTGGAATAGATCATATCCTATATCACAAAGAAAATCTGGCAAATTCAAAAAATTGAAATAATTCCCTGTATCCTGTCATACCACATGGAATAAAATTAGAGCTCAACAACAAAAACCATCACAGAATTTGTATACGACAAATCTTGAGCCAGGATTATACTTAACGGTGAAAGTCTAAAACAATTTTGTGTAAAATTAGGAATGAGACAAAGATGTCCACTCTCTCCTTTCCTCTTCAATATAGTACTGGAATGCCTAGCAAGAGCAATAAGACAAGTGAAAAGCATAAGAGGGAGCCATATAGAGGAAGAAGTACAATGATTCCTTCTTCGCAGATGACATGATTCCATATTTAAAGGACCCCATAGTTTCCTTCCCCCAAATTACTTGAGCTGATCCTAAACTTTGCCAAAGAAGCATAGTATAAAATGGGGCCACACAAGCCAATATCCTATCTATATGACATTAAAACTCTTTAGCAAGATGTCCTACTCAAACATTGAAGCAAGAGGGATCTATTGGCTGGCTATAAAATGCTGTTTGACCAAAAACATTGCTCTTCAGAAATCTTCTAAGTAGCCTTTGCAAGTAAGAGGTCCAAAACTGTCAACATCCCCTCCCCCACACTCTCCTTCTTTTAAGGGTTTGAGATTGCTTTACCTTTTCTCCAGTCACTTAATCTGCACTACGAAAGGCAAAGTTATTTGATATATCCTGCCATTGTCTTTTATGTGCATGGATTTTGTGAAAGGTGATAAAACAGAAGGAAATGTCAACTTTCTATTGGAATAAAACTTTATTTCCATGAGTTGTACAAAAGTTGTCAGAAAAATCTTAACAGCTTCAAGACTAGTATCATTTTCTTTCTCTTTGATGTCAGTTTTCTTTGTATAAACATGGTGTAAAAATATGTGGTGCTCAAAATCTGCCATTGCTAGATGTTTAAGTACATCAGTTATCTAAGCAGATGTTTTAAAAGAAACTATTAAAAGACATTTTCTTCTATTTGAGATAATCATATCTCTGAACATGCATTGCTACTTTCAACATACTCTTAATTTTTATGACATATTAAATTATGTAAGTACCACTTATTTTACCACTTTATCTTGTAGGTTAAATCAGTGATCCATGTATTGTTTTATTTGTATGTAGCAGGCATTTAGGATGAGCCTTGTTGATAACAGACATTCAGCACACAATAGCTGAATCAATCAATATTTTTTTTAATGGCAGCTACAAAGATTTGTTGTGAGTTTTCACTAGTTTCATTTACAGCTATCCTAGAAAGGCTATACTGTTTACATATAAAAAGTGATATGAACTTTTCACATATGAAATTATAATCATATTTTATACTTTTAAATAAAATTTAAGTAGAAAACAGCAGTAACAAAACTACCAAAGATGGGGCTGGGAATATGGCCTAGTGGCTAGAGTGCCTGCCTTGTATTCATGAGGCCCTGGGTTCAATTCCCCAGCACCACATATACAGAAAATGGCCAGAAGTGGCGCTGTGGCTCAAGTGGCAGAGTGCTAGCCTTGAGCAAAAAAGAAGCCAGGGACAGTGCTCAGGCCCTGAGTCCAAGCCCCAGGACTGGCAAAAAAAAAACAACAAAAAAAAAACAAAAAAAAAACTACGAAAGATGGCACAAATTCAGCCCAGTCAGTAGTAATAACTATTCTACTTTGTATGATGCTTTCTGGAAGTTTTTTGAGTTAACATTTTAAAGTCAGATTATTTGGCATAAAAGGTAGTATTTCCAGAGTTTCTTAAATCTTGAAGATGGCCCATAATGTTTCTATCCTTAAAGACATAAGGAGATATGGAGTCTCAACCCTTTCTGGTTGTGGCCTTTGTATGTATGTGTATGTGAGCAAGTGAGCATGCGTGTGTGTGTGTGTGTGTGTGTGTGTGTGTGTGTGTGTGTGTGTGTGTGTCTTGATCCTGGAGCTTGAAGTTAGGCCCTGGGTGCATCCTTGAGCTTTTCACTCTACTATTTGAGCTGCAGCTCTATGTATGGCTTTTTGGTGGTTAATTGGAGGTAGGAGTCTTGTGGATTTTCTTGCAACAGCTCGTTTTGAACTGTGATCTTCAAATCTCAGCATCTGGAGTAGCTAGAATTATAAGCCTGAGCCACTGGAACCCAGCTGGAATGAGTGTTTTTAAGTGCCTCGTTTTTTAGATTCTCAAGTTATGGTATTATTCCCTAAAATGATCAGTCTGGCATCTTGTTGATATATAAGTATTCACTTTCTTACTGTCATTATAGGTAGATAGTTCTACCTATAGTTGACTTAATGGACAGCATTTTTCATGGTGCTGTGATGTTCATGACAAGTTAAACTTCAAATTAACCATGATTTGAACTTTTCAAATAACTGAGATACATTTACATCATTTTATGTGCTTTTAATACTTCATTATAAATATTTCATGTTTATGATGAAAACTCTCTTGCCTCTTCATGGAAATTCAATTATTTTTCTTTATAAAAGTTAATAAAATTAACATTCTTTTACTTCCATATAAGTCTTCACAGTTACGTATATATATAATACATATATGTATATATGTTATATATGTATTATATGTGTATGTGTATTATACATATATGATATATCATATATAATGCATATATACATTATCATATATATTGCATATACACAGAATATATAATATATAATACAATAATATAAAATGTATATATAAAAATTGATATGTATATATACATAAATACACACTATCTTTATAAGCTAGATCAGGATATTATATATGGACGAATACTACCAACTCAGAAGAAAAGCTGTACACTGAGAATATCTGGTTTCAGTATACTATACGTAAATTCATAATCATTAATGTATATAGAAAGCACTTCATATAGATGTACTTTAATGAAAATGTAACCTATGCTGCTGGATTTAGTAGCTATAAAATATAACATCATATTTTAGAAGCTAGTTGCAGTTAGTGTAGATTGTAGCAACATCAACTTTAATCTCTAGATGGCACTATGTTATAAAGAATCAGACTGAGATTTGATTTCCATTTTCATATAACTTGCTAGAAATGAAATTTTTCTTGTTAAAATCTGTAGAGGAAGAACATATGTATAATGAATATTTTATTTGATTAAATATGGACAGGTTTCTAATTTTCATATTACTATGTTAAGGAAAGATAATAGACAAATTGAGTCCTTAAAATGTGCTAACTAACAATAAAAGTATCTCAAACAAGTCTGTTTTCTTTTATGATTTTGTATTCTGCATACATTTTGTCAGAAAATGTTCAAAGACAGATGAATCGGCTTTAGTATTGCAAGATCAGAGTGCTCTTTAACCTAGGTTTATGTTTTACAGTTACACCTGAAGATTAATAACCTCTTAATTTTGCTGAAAATATAACAAGTCATCTTTTTCTTAATCCTCATTACTGACATTCTACCTTCAGTCTCAGTAGCAAAGAAACAAAGCCACTTATGTAATCATTTTTCTTAATTCTCTTGTTATATTCTTGGCTTCTTTGAAGATTGTTTTTTGCCTTGAGCCTAGACATTTAAACTTTCTTTTAAATTCACGAAGGTTTTAGTAATTAGATTTTCTCTATTTGTATATGTGGCAAACTGAATTGGCCTGTCAATAATCCGTTATGTTCTGAGTCTCCATTTCCATAACATTTAGGATTATTTCTAAAGTACAATTTTCCTTTGCCACTTTGTATATTAGTTATCTGTATAAAGATCTTATCTTCTCCACAAAACTAGACATGGGTTATCCTGATATATTCAACTTGATGTGAATGGCACATGCGCCATCATAATTTACTTAATGAAATGAACTTGGAGGCACACAACATTATGTGATGAAAAGGGAAAAAAATTAACTACAATATACATCACTTCTTTGTTCACCTTTAAAGTAAGCAAAAATATCTGAGTGTTGTTGACTCTGAAAGAAAAAATAACAACAACTAGATTTTCAAGTTAAAACATACATAAGTTTTTTGGCAATGATTTGGGCATGATTTATTTAGTTAAGTTCAGTGACATTTAAAATAAATATATTTGAATTTTATCACTTTTCTACATACAATTGCTAATTCAATCCAACCTTTAGTATTTTATTCTTTTATTCTTTTCTTTTATTCTTTTCTCCGATTTCAAGTTATCCAATGCTTCTTTTTTTGCCTTCTAGGCAATAAAAGCCTTTGACTTGTTTTATAATAGCCAGGATAGATTATTATAAATATTTACTAATAACATGCTTTCAGTCTTATCAACAAATGTTTCCAGAAATTAGCTTATATATCCTCAATTCTGTAAGACCAATTCTTTGGCCTTCAAAGAGAAGCCATCCATCATATTCCTAACTCGCACCACACAATTCCTACATGAGAGTGTGAGTATTGAACTTTTATTGCTGATCTCCATATCTTTATATTTTGTTAGTTCTTATGCTTCAAAACAAAGCAAAGCAAGAACCATGTGTACCTTCTATTCTGTACCTGGAATGATGCACAAACCTGGTTCATCCTAGATAGCATTTACCTATGAATACAGGTGGAATAGACTACTTCTGGATGAAAGACAAATGTTCATATTATTTCCATTATGTTCTACACATAGTATGTGTTAGAAAGAATAGAGAAACATAATTATCTCATATAGAAGAAGAAACAAAGACCATTATTTGTAATCTAGGAATCTGCCCATTTGTGATACATCTTACTTTGAATTATTTCATTTGCTCTTTATAATATATTAAGTAAGCAAATTCTTATTACTCCATATCTTGCTGATGAGTAAACTGAATTTGAGAGAGTGGTATGAGCCTTGATTAGAATCATATATGAAATAAGAGACAACACTGTAGCTCTGCTTTAGAAAAGGTAGATCCCACTACCTATGTCCTTACATTCCAAAGTAAGTAATCTCATTTATGAACATCATGGGTATGGCAGAGCTTCAGTGAAATATTTGAAAATGTCTAAGACAACTTTGAGTATCATCTACATCTTAGTGCCAGACAGAATGCTACAATTGCTTTTGATATTCAGAGCCCTCTGGAGTAGGAAATTGGTGTTATTTCTGAGATGATGAATACAGTAATCTCCCCTTAGCTAAGATTTCACTGCCTATGATTTCTGTAGACTGTGGTCTAAACATATTAAATAGAAACTTGTAGAAACACACAATTCAAGTCTTTTAAGATATTTAACATTAGTCATATTCTGAATAATGTGATGAAATCTTGCAGCATTCCCCTCTGTCTTACGTGGTTATGAATCATCCCTTTATCCATAGTGTCCACACTCATCACACAGCAACCTCAGTGGTCCTTGGGTCAGCTACTGTGGTATGAAAGTGCTTATGTTTAAATGACCTTTAGCTTGCCTAATTATGGCCTCAAAGTACAAAAGGAATGCTGCAGAGAAGAAACCAGGGTATAAAATATAGATAGATCATTCTGATATTATATGGTAATGTTGCAGGTGATAGAGAACAATAATACTGTCTTTGGTGTTCAGTACTATTTGAGGATTGAGACATTCTCATGGAAGACTCACTGAAAATGCCCTCCGGGTATTGTGTGGTGATACATGTCTATGAACTTCACTATTCAGGAGGCAGCGGTCATACGTAGTGGTGTACAGCTATAATCTGAGCTACTAGTAGGTGGAGACAAGAGAATCAAGAAATTGAAACATATCAGGGAAAGCTCAGTAGACTATATAACAAACAAATGACAAACAAACAAAAGCCCAAGAAGTGACAGAGCACTTGCCTAGTAGTTGTGAGACTCAGTTTAATCTCCCCTACTAAAAAGAAAAAGTCTCATCTCTAAGTAATGGGAGGTCATTACTGCAAAGAATTTCATGTCTAGGATTGGGTTCCATTGTATGACACAGGTAAGTGACTACAAAGGAGATTGTCCAAATGGAATTAAGCTAATTATATCAGCCCTTTAGATAGAGGCTTTCAGGGATCAGGGATAGAGAAGCCAGAATAGTGGCAATGTAAGGAGGAATTTATGGTGAGAGAGATTCTCCATGTCTAGTTTTGAGGTAGAGAAGAGCTGAAGAGCTATGTGGGCACAAATAGGCAAGGTCTGTTAGAACTGAGAGTAACCTTAGGCGGATAACCACAAAAGCAATGTGTACCTCATTCCTATAAACACAAAGAATTAATCAACAATCCTGCATATTTTGGAATTGAAAATTACCCCCTATAGCTTTCTGATGAACACACCATTTAGTCAACATCTTGATTTGAACTTTGTGAGCTTCTGATAGAGAACTAAGCCATAGCTTCACCTAAAGATGGAAAGGTAATAGCTCTTCATTTTAAGCATTTGTGGTATTTTGTTCCTCAGCAAGAGAAAAATAATATGGTATCTCAAAGATGGTTGTGACAATCAAGTATCCATAACTCATAAAGTCAGGATTTCCCCAAGAAAACATATATTTAAGCTTGTTTCAGTACCTTGAGAATGGGGATCTAAGATGGCAGAAAGGCTTCACAGGAAGAACTGCTCTTGGGAAAATCAAACTGATCTGGAAGAAGATGGAATGTGAGGGACACGGGAAGAGGAGAGGTGATGATGAGATGGGAGGGAGCAGCAACGAGAGTAGATATTGAAGATTTCTGGCAAGTTCATGATCCGACAGTTTGGAGTGTTGAACTTCAGGCTAAAACTCCAGGACAGTTTTTTCAATGGAAGAAAGACTGGGGTTGGCTAGAGCTAATGCAAACATTTATTTGTTTGTATTCACACTGGATTTATATTACACATTTTCCCAATTAGACTATAATAAAATATAGTTGAGTCAGTGCTTGTATCTTTTCTTGATTGGTCAACTGACATTCCCATTTTCTCCCCTATTTTCTCTGTTAAATACAATTCCAGCAGTTCATCCTTGGAGAATCTGGTAAACTATTGCAAATCTTAACTTGGCCATTTCTGTCCATTGATTGTTATGAGAACCTTCCATCCTTCCTGTCACTTCCTCCTATCTAACATATCTTCGTAAAATCCTGTCTCACCATACTTTGGAGTCACAATGGTTGTTCGGTCTAGTTTAAGTTCTGCATTAGGAAACTGAAGTGAGAAAGGTTTCCTTCTTGACTCAATTTCAGAATGAACTAGGGAAAATAAAGCCCATAGCAAGTTCTTTTGGATTCAGTTCAGTGGTTTTCCCACTATATTGTTCATACTATTCAGAATGGATTTAAGAAGTCTTCACCATTATTTCCAACCTTATTTCTCCATCCTTACTCTTAATTATGAATCATCTACTCCAGACAGATGAAGATTTCAGTTTCTAATGTGTGAGACTTACTTTCTTCCATAAAAATTGTGTACCTTCCCCTTTTCTCCTGGGTCTCTCATAAGTATAGTGCTTGTATACGCTGTTCCTTAAACCTGCTCAGATTCCTCCTTTCTCTGAGCTCTATCAGCATTTATTCTGTATAACACTCACTACAACAGAAACTTTACTACTCTTCTTTTTAGTTTATTAATAATACATAAGGGTCTGTCTTTTCTTTCCAAGATTATACATGCTCAGATAATCCATTTCAAGAAGATTACCTATTACTAGATGATACCTATGGTTTCTCCTTCATTTGTAGCCAGCTTCATGCTGTGTATGACATTAATAAATAATGCACTGAATTAAATTAGTCTTAATGTTCTTCTGCGCTGTTTACATTTTAAATCAACTAATATGGATTGATAGTCAACTAGATATTAGGCGGTGGGAAGAAATGTGAGTTCATCTAGATCTCTTCTCTCAGAAGCAATTCAGTCTCTAATGGAGAATCGAGAGATGCAGATTTCTCTGGAGTAATTTGATAAATCAACTATGCAGAGAGTTTTAGGACTATACTACCCCAGTACTCATGTAATGATAGAAGAGGTGAGATCTCCTGGTGGGTCTTGTTCTTGGCTTGTTCTTCTATAGATGAATCTGTTGATTCTACAGAGATTTTTTTTTATATCTATGCTACCTGTTACATTAGTTTATATCATATTTTAGTCAAAATCACATTTTGAAAGACTGCAATAGCATGGAATCAATTATTCTGGGCAGATAACCAGTCTGATTAGATATCCTATTGTATTTTTATTTAAAATGGGTTATGAACTTGAGCTAGAAAATTAAAATCTATTTCCAACTTTCTCTTTTAATTTTTTCAAAGAAATATGCTTTAATCATATTGTAAACAATTTAAATTTTATTGGCCCTTCAAAAACATGTTTTAACTTAATTATAATATATTTCATTGCTTTGACAATAGCTGCAAATAAAAACAAGTCTTTCCCACATATTACATTCTAAGCAGGCCAAAATGAGAAGAGAAGAAGTCCAGTTGACAAATTGCACTCAGTCTGAACTAAGATACTTTAGTACATTATTCAACATTGCTGAAATGTAAAGGAGCTTTGTTAGAATTTAAAAATTGAGGACTTGGACTCCTACCCAGTTGCAGTAGCACAGTGTAGCATTGTTAGTTCTGATTCAAGTGTAACTGATCAAAAGGTTATTGAATATTCCCCCTTCTCTGCCAACACTGAATGTCTTCTCCCTGAGTAGAATATTTGGATCCTGTTGTTGTTCATTAATGCTTATCTTACATTCCACTCACAATCATTATCTGCCTTTCTCAGTAATTAGCTAATTATATTTTAAGATAATTAGTTTAATGAAAGTGTGGGAAGTAGGCAGTAAGAATCTAAGTGATATTGTGATGACCTCTACATATAGATTAAGTAAAACGAAGGAACACACACAACCACAAACTTAAAAGAAATAAGAAAAACTTGCCATATTATACATGCTCAAGGATTGTGTGTTTTACTGAGATACCTCAAATAAGGTATAACATTCTTTTGAGTTTGATTGTTCTTTCAGGGTACACATTTGACACAGTAAATAATTCTTGCTAACAATCAAGGCAGCTTTTTTAGTTCATATAGATGGTATACTTGTTGCTTGCTGGATTTTCTAGCTGTAAAGAAATTGGGAGGGATTTTAGGATATGACACCCAAGAAACAAAACTTGATGAATAAAGTAACTTTACAAGCAGAGAGAATATAACCCTACTTTCAGTATTTCAACATTTTAGCAAAACAGAATAAAATTAAGTTGTACCTAAATCTAAGACCTTGAAATATACCTAGTAACTATTTCTTTATAGTTATGTATATACATATGATTGTATATATATCATATATATGGATTATGGATATGTAAACTATTTCAATAGATACATTATCTTATATATCTATGTGTTCTTTTGAATGTGGCAATTTGCTGATTTGTTTGGAAGAAAAAGCATATCGGGTACACATTCTATCTTTAAAGTGGATAACTTCTCAATGGCAGCCACTATAAGCAGTACATTTCACGAGGATGTGTCTGTCTTGCTTCTGAGGTCTGTCATGCCAAATTTACACCAAGTCCACACTTCCTGAAAGCTGTTCTTAGTCAGAAATTTAGCAGAGCTGAGATACTAAGGTAGGTCTAATTTTGAGCTGCCTGAAATTCTTATTTATTTATTTTGTCAAAGTGAAGTAGAGAGGGGTTACCATTTCATCCACAATACAGTGAGTACATTTCTTATCCAACTTGTTACCTCCTCCCTCATTTTCCCCACCTCCCCTCTCCATTTCCCTCTCCTTCCATGAGTTATACAATTGGTTTTTATCATAAGGTTTTATATGTATTGCTGTTGCATTGGTTTGCCTTTTTATCCTTTGTTGCTCGATTTTGGTGTTCCCTTTCCCTTTCCTAATTCCAATACACATATATACACTATCCAGGGTATTAAAATCAGTTACAGTGCTATCAGGGGTAAAAACACATGAAGGGAATATGGAAAAAGAAGAAAAAAAGAAGGGCATGGTTTCACATGGCATGTTGAAAATAACTACAACAGTGATATACACTTTTTTTTAAATAATTTGAAGTTCATTTTGCTTAGGATCATCTTATGTGTTCATACTGGCATAGCTCTTAAGCTATTGTAATCTTCTAGGACTGTCCTAGACATGTACTAATTATTCCCTCTGAAGGGAACCATACAGTCCATGTTTCTTTGGTCTGGTTTGCTTCACTTTGTATGATTTTTTCAAAGTCTTTCCATTTACATATGAATGAGGTGGTGTCATTCTTTCTGATAGTGGCATAGGATTCCATTGTGTTTATGTACCACATTTTCTTGATCCACTCTAAGAGAATCCATTTGGGCTGGAAGTAGCCTGTGTGTGAATATTGGTGGGCTTTCCTCCATCAGTAACAGAAGTCTACAAGGCTTCCACCCAACCTTCCCTTATTTTCAGGTTCTTTTTGCTTTGTTTTTGGATGATGCTTCCAGTTTCCTCAGCTAGTTTCCTTTTTCCTTTGCAGGCATTTCCCCTAAGCGAAACTTTTGCATGTTTCATCTTATCTTAATGTACGATTCTCTGGGAACTCAGACTGCATGATGACATTAAATACACTCAGAGGTACTAAAAAAACACCTCTCAGAAGCACAGAGCAATAAAGTTGAAGAGGTCATATGAACAGCATAGTATAACTGAGTTAGACTGCTGAAAGGACAATATAAAGATTAGAATGCATAATAAGTTTTGAGTACAGTAGCTGTTCTGATCAAGTGGAGTAGAATATAACTAAAGACATGCTTAAAATTTGTTGAAATTATGTTATAGAGGACCTTGAATATTGTGGTGAAGAATGTTTTTCCCTCTATATTCTTTCTGAAAATGTGACAACATAGGACTTAGGCAACATAGAATCTGAGAGCTGGCAGCATCTGGGACTTTGTTTTGAATTCTTTGTGTAAAGATATGATTAATTTCTGGTGGAATCCAGCAACCCAAGAGGAAAAATGTGTAAGGAAATTGTAATGCCTTTTCTGTAAAGTGTCAGGTAATAAAGTTTTCCAGCTCCGTAGACCATGTGATTCTTGTCACAACTACTTGTCTTGGCTACTGTGGTGTCAAGGTGGCCATCGACAGTATGCACACAAAAGAACGTGGTTGGATTTTAATAAACTTTACTTCCAAAAACAAATGGTGGGTAGTAATTGACCAACAAATATAACTTGCCTATGCTTCCATGGAGCATAAGGACACATACACACTTATCATAGTCTTTAAACTTACATCTAAGTTCTTCAAATGTTAGCATTCTGATCATCACTATAAATTTCACTTTAAAAGATGTCTCCACAGAGACCGCAAACTCACAATAAAGTAACTAGCCTCTTCCTCTTTATTTCTTACTTTGTAAATCCATGGGGCTTATTAACATTTTCACTGTTCACGGTTTTATTTATTTGTTTTATTACTTGTCTGGTAGAATGTATGTCTCTTGGCAACAAGAATTATCAGCTCATCTAATTACATTAGTTCTTTAGCCAATTGATCCACCATCCCCTTTTTATTTCTCCATGTAATTATCTTGATTATCACTTCAGTTGCTTTCCTACTAATTGTTCTGGCCTCTTTTTTTTTTAATCACACTATTTTAGCAAGTCATTATTCCTGGATTAATCTAAATTCTGTCTCTTCAGCAACACTATTCTGCCTGATAAGACTTGCTAGAGAAAATTACATAACCAGGAAGATTTATACCATTATTAATTTATAGTCATCACCTCACCTGGGCTCGCAACACTGCCTGGAAATTTTAATATATTTCCCAATTGGCTTCGGCACCTCTATTCCACAATAATTATTCCAATCTCCACCCCCTCACTCAGTAAATGACCTCACACCATCTTATTAAACAAATTACAGTTTCCAAGAGAGATACCTTTTCCATTCTCCACTCACAAATCTACAAATGTTTCTTTCTCTGTTACTCCTGTCACACTGACAGAGGTGTTCCTTTCTTGGAAAGTCATGTCAATTAGTTGTCCTTTAGACCTTGTCACGACTATTAGTTACTTTCTACTCTACCCGGAACTTCTGTGTTCATTTTGTGTTTAGTGTACACTATTTTCTTGCTAGTTGAAGATTTTGTTTCTGTTTTTGGTAACTATCAACTTATTCCTCTCTCTCTCTCTCTCTCTCTCTCTCTCTCTCTCTCTCTCTCTCTCTCTCTCTCTCGCTCATTTTCTTGTCCATCTTATGATTTCTGGCAGACTCCTTTGCCTGAAACATTTCCCCTTGTACTCCTTCACACACATACACACACACACACACACACACACACACACACACACCACCCCCCATCTATACCATTCGGTTACGTGCTTTCATCTTTAGATTTCAGCACAGGAATCAATTCTGCAAAGTGATCTTGCATGCAGTAACAGAGATTTTATTATTGATACCATCACATTCTCACCTTCCTCCATTTTTATTCCTTCTAGTTTTGCAGTTATTTGACAAGCTGCATGACAGACAAATGATGCATAGAAAGTTCTTCAAGTGAAAGAGAGAAGGGATTATGCATGTCTTGTTTATCAACCTATACTTGTGTCTAGCACAATGTCCTATACAACATTGGCATCATTGCATGAGTATTTGTTGGATGAATATATAGAAGAAAATGTATGAAAAAAGAAAAGAGGAGGAGAGGGAAGAAAAACGTATGACAGAAAGAAAATATATGTATGTTACATATATATGTATATGTTTTATAAATACACACACACACACACACACACACACACATATATATATATATATATATATATATATATATATATATATGAAAACCTATAAAAAGGGTGAAAAGGACATCCCAAAGCCTGTTGCATACTTAGGCAAGGCATCTGTTTTTACCTGGTTTTATTGGGGTGGTCCCCTTGACTTTGAAAAGATGGAAGGCCCCTTTCTATCAGGAAGATCCTCTAGTTTCACAGAATGCCTTATCGGTTTGATATACACACTTACGAGGCTCATGAAAAACAAGGTGACTCCATACTGGCTCCAAACTACTGACCTCCTCCAGTGTGGGGTGTGATGCACCATCTCCTTGTATTGCTGCCTCATGACTCAGATCCTTTAGTGGGGCACGAGAGGAAAAGACACCTCTGGTGTCACAGTGTACCCTATACGGTAAGGGGTGTCTAGGTAGGCCATGGTTTGTGCTGGAGAGACTACTACAGGTGTAGTCTGGGAAAATTGTTAGAAAGTGCAATGGATAAAAGACAAGTTGATAAGGTTCTAAATTAGAGTGGTGAGTATTCTTTCTTTATACTTTTAATCATCTGTGTACCATGGAATGCAAATATTAAGCTTAAAATCGCAGAAAACACAAGACTCATTCCAACCGGTATGTACTTATAAGTACTGAAAGACAATGAAAATTTATAGAAGTTAAATTTGAACACACAAGTGTATTAATGAAAAACATAAAAATTGCATTAAGCCAAGGATTATTTATTAAAACAGATGACTGTTTTAAGTAGAAGAACTGAAAGAAAAAGAAAATTTAACAAACCCTTCAAGAATTCGATGTTAGAATCTACTTAGATATATGCTATGTGAATTTGATTTTCCTTTTATAAGCTTTCCATGTGACATAAAGAGTAGCAGATGACATAAGCAGATGGACTTGTGTTATCTGCTACTGCTTAAAAGCTTCTCTTAGAGTTTCTTGGCCATATTCATAAACATAGGATATGGTAGATCTAACTTACATCTGTTTAAAATCTTTGGTAACTTCTGTTAAATTTTTTTTAGTAAGTTAAAATAAAGCAAGTATTTTTAATTATTATGGACAATATTTCACCCTTTTTAGGAATGAAGTCTAAGACATACTTCAATACTTCTAGGTAACTGGCAGCTTGTAAAAGGGGGTGTGATTTTGCTGGGCTTTTATATTGGCAAGTTCCTAAGGAACTCATTGTAAATAGATGGTATTCCTCATTATTGGAGAAAAATAGGAGAAAGATGCTTGTTCTAAATAATATTTTCTATGCTTTTTATAACTTTGAAGCAGTTTAGTGTTGTTAGTGTCATTCTTTGCCTACACATTAAATCTGGATAAGTATTATGGAGTTCAACTGAATATAAGGCAAACAACTATGTATCTATTAATTCAATTAACTATGCAAAAGTAAACCTAGCCATTATCATGCTAATTGCTGTTTGTCTTCTACGTTCATGTAATCATGGGGAGTCACCTGAACATTGCCTAAGTGATCTCAAATAAGTAACCCTAATGAAAGGACTAGGCTAAAATGTTTGTACTTATTTTTAGAGTTATTAAAGGGAAAGATAAAACCTAATGCAATTTATTTTTACTTCAACTTATTTCTATGGAAAATTATTTATCATAAAAGAGAATTTAGTAAATACATTCAGTTGTATAACTAAACAGCAGGAAAGTTTTTATAACTAAAATAAGTCATAAATGTGATCATTTGATGACTATTATTTGAGAATAAATTTGATGACTTTTGAAATTCAGTTTTAAAAGTTGAACTTTAAACTAATGCCTCAATGAATCTCCAGGTCAGCTAGTTACCAGTAGAAAAGGTGAGGTATAGATTCGTTTTACAGGAAATTACAAAATGATGAATTTTAATGGGAATCATTGAGGAAAAATGTTACATCCACTTCTTCAGATTGTTCAATGAGTTCATTGATTTGGGCCAGACCTTGTAGAATGCTACTGTCAATATTAGTCCTTGAATATCTTCTAAATTCTATGCTTAGACTGTTCTAAGACTTCTTTTTCAAATATTCTCTTTCTAAACAGCAGCTTTGCCTTTACATATTTAGTGTATTAAGGTTTCATTTAAAACTTTGTTACGAATTGATACTTTTGCTACTAGACCTACTACATCAAATAAAAACAAAGTTCTTTTCTTAATGAAGAATATTACAAGGATGAGCTACATTAAAGAGCAATAAAAATCAACTATCACTATTTTCTAAACATTTGGGCAGTCATTTCCATTTGAATTCTACCCAAGAATACCAGACCCATCTGAATATTTGTTCTAGATTATTTTGTACAATATAGTGGCATAAGAACATAATTATCGGGCTGGGAATATGGCCTAGTGGCAAGAGCGCTTGCCTCCTCCTATACCTGAAGCTCACGGTTCGATTCCCCAGCACCACATATATGGAAAACGGCCAGAAGGGGCGCTGTGGCTCAGGTGGCAGAGTGCTAGCCTTGAGCGGGAAGAAGCCAAGGACGGTGCTCAGGCCCTGAGTCCAAGGCCCAGGACTGGGAAAAAAAAAAAAAAAGAACATAATTATCACCTTAAATTTTAATTGTATTAAAAATCATGGTGCCATTGTGCAATTCAACAAATTCTTAACAGGGAATTCATGTGTATATACTTATATGATATATAGTATTTCTTTAATATGTATTCATTAAATAATGTCTAGCCATTTTTACTTGGTGTGGAAATTTTAGGTAATAGCTGAAGATTCTGGAGTTCTTTCTCTAAACCTGTTTTCTATATTTTTTATGCAACACCTGCAGACACTCACAACCAGGTCAGAGATACAAAGTTCAAGTGGAATCCAATGAAACATGGTCATTGAAAAAAGAAGACATTAGGGTTTCCCAACCAAGAACAAAGATACAGTCATGGGCTGGTAATGCGGCTTAGTGGTGGTGTACTTGCCTAGTATGCATGAAGCTCTGGGGTTGATTAGTTAGCATCACATAAATAGAAAAAAGCCAGAAGTAGCAATGTGGCTCAAGTCGTAGAGTGCTTGCCTGGAGCAAAAAGAAGCCAGGGACAGTGCTCAGTCCCTGAGTCCAAGGCCCAGTACTGGCAAAAGAGAAAAAAAGATACAGTCATGAACGAAAGTACTGCTGTGCGTATTAAATATTTAGTGTCTAAGGCTAGAAGCCAAGCAGTGTTACCTCCACACAAACTTGCTTATATTCTATGCCAGGTATTTGCTTCCAGCTCTTAATGATAGGCTGAAGCCCTACCTTTGAATAGTGCCATTGGATTAAAAATGTCACCCAAGGAATACATTAATGCCAACTTCTATTTCTTTGCACAGAAAACTCCTCATTCTGAATTCCTGCAAAGCACCGTTCCTCCTAGTTGGGCACATAATTATGAAACACTCAAGGCACAATGGAAAGACATAAAAATTTTCACACTACCTATTTTTTTTTAGGCCAAAGGGAAATAAACTGGAGTGTCTCTCTAGCTTGTGATAGGTGACCTTTGTTTGACAGGAAAATGAAAAGCCACCCATTTTTTTTTTAATATTTGGCTTAATAAGGTACTTGAGGTAGCAATGTTCGGATAGCCAAACTGACTGGTGATTTCCTTTCTAGATGACCCATTAAAATTGGCTGGAGATAATGAATTCATCCATCACTTATGACTAAGTGTACTGTCCCTTGTATGCACTCAGGATAATAGCATTTTAGAATGAAGGGTATTAAAATCATCAGATAAATCTAACATTACGGAGGGAAGTCATTTCACAATGATCATTCAGAGGGCATGATTATGCACATTTTTACCAGTTTCCCACTGGTTAAGGCTCAAAATTAGAGAGGAGAAGAGGACAAGAAGTAATTTCTTTCAAGTGATATCAGTATTTTTCAACTACTAAGTTGAGAGGGGCATCAGGATTGGACTGTGGAGAGCAAAAACAACAGATTGGTGTGTTTCTCAAGGCAAGTTTCATAGAAATTTTACTGCTATTTACAAAGTTCAACCTCTATATATTTTTATTAATATTAAGTTACATGAAGGCATACTATTCACACAGTCCTGGACTGAAATGTGTTGAAAAGCAGACAGCTCTAATACAGCTCCAGGAGGAGTTGTCTAGTGTGGGAGTATGGGCTACCTCAGCTTCAATCTGTTCTCACCCATTTACTGCCTGGGTAAATTGTTGACAACTCTCTCTGCCTTGCTTTTTTTTTTTTTTAAGTCTTGGGGTGGGTGATATCCCTGAGCCTTTTGTGCTCAATGCTAGTGCTCTACCACTTTGAGCCACAGTACTACTTCTAGTTTTCAGGTGGTTAATTGGAGACCAGAGTCTCACAGACTTTCCTGCCTAGGCTGGCTTTGAACCACAATCCTCAGATCTCAGCTTCCTGAGTAGCTAGGAATATAGGTTTGAGCCACCAGCTGCTTGGCTTTCTTAAACTGTAAATGGGGATAATATTAGATAAACAGGGAGGATGAAGTGAATGTATACTAGTGTATACATTGCTTGGCACATCACCTTTAGCAATCTATTCATGATAATATCACTCTCACTATTTGTATTATTTTTCTCTGGTTTGCAAATAATTGCTCAAAAAAGTGGTAAGAAAAATGTGCTTTATGTTGTTTGTTTTTTCAATGTATTATTTTAAGATACCATTAAGCCAGGTTGTATTATATTATTATATAATATTATAATTTATATTATTTATAGCACCATTGATAAGAACCTACCAATTTTTAACTCAACTTGCATGTACAGTTTAGGCACTTGAGGTCTTCAAGGCCTGACATTGGACTTATCTTATTGTGAGGCTGGAGAGAAGGCTGGAATTGTCAAAAATCTCCTCAGTATGAATGGTCTGGCCTCTGCATTTTCCATCAAGAGATGTTACAAAAAAAGATCTGAGATAACTTTAAGCCGAAATCTTCATCCTGTTATCTGTAGTGAGTGTTATGGAAAAGAAATATGACAGAACAAGATCAGTTATGACTAATATATTGTAAAATTGTGATCAGTCACCTACAAATAAGAAAATGTGTTTCTAAAGTTGATTTGGGGGTCTTGTATCTATTTGCAAATTTTGGTTAAAGAATTTCTAGCAAACAGAAAATTAGCTCTTATGATATTATCTGGATGATACAGATCATCTCAACATTTATTGAATATTCTTGAAGTTCTTCTAATCTGCCTTCTCTTTATTAGAGAAATCTATAGAAACTGAAGTCATATCCTATTTCTTGATATGTCAGTAAGTAGAGAACATATTCATTTGTTAACTTTTTATCAAGTTTTCCCTCATCATAGTCAACTAATGTATGCATTGTAAACATGATGATTAAGTATCTGTATTTTTAAGAAGTATTTGGTTCTGACTGACTCTGTATGTAGATCTTGGGACTGCAAATATAAATAAGACACATTCCTTTGCTTTGGAGAATCCCATAATGTAATGAGGGAAAAAGACCTTATGGTGTAATGATTCTAACCAGGTATTTGAGCATGAAAATTACTCTAGAAATTGACAGGATGGTAAAGCTAGTTGCCCAAATCATCAATTGTTGCCAACCAATTTCTGTAGCACCATTGTAAATTCATTCAATTAAATAAAACTCATTCAGACAGATCATCTCAAAAATTATAATATCCCTAGATGGCTTCCCTGAGTTAACATATCTTGATAGAACAAACTAAAAAGAGAGCTTCTTTAGGCTAGAATACTTCCTATACTGCAGTACTGAAGGGGGTGATCCTAATTCAGCGAGGACTTGTTACTTCCAGGCATCCTTGGTCTCTGTGTTTGTTTTCAATTCTATTAATATTTATAGAACTGCCACAGGGTGCTCAGCACACTCACCGGTTACATAACTTCATTGAGTTTCACTCTTAGAAAAGCTACACTGGAGCATTCCACAAGGATTGATATTTATTGATAGAGCTGCATGTCAGATGAATCATTTAAATTAATTGCATTCCATACTCCTGCTTTGTAATGGTATGCAGAAGGCAGCAAAAAGAGTAAACCCCCAAGTGCCATAACTTGGGTTTAGGATTTGAGAAAGGATATAAATTACATATTTTACAAAGAAGATTACTATTTAATCCCATGACTAACTGAAATGTAAAAGATAGGTTAATTACACTTGCTCAGTTTTGTGAACGACTTCAACTGAACTACATATATTGAAATTTTTTTTGTTTGGTTTTGTTTTTGTTGCCAGTTCTGGGGCTTGAACTCAGGGCTTCACCACTGTCCCTGGCTTCTTTTTGCTCAAGGCTAACACTCTGCCACTTGAGCCCTAGTGCCACTTCCGGCTTTTTCCATATATGTGATGCTGAGGAATCGAACCCAGGGCTTCATGTATACGAGGTGAGCACTCTACAAGTAGGCTATTTTTTTTTTAAGTGTAGTGAAGTGTCTGAATACAAAGTAAAACATAAAAATCCAGTTGTATATGTTATCTAATACATGTATCTAATTCATTGTGTCTTCTATAAATCCTTAGTCTCGTTTTACCATATATCACTTCTACTTCATACACCACACACCATCCCTGGAATTTAAAATTCTTTCCAGTGTATGTGGCCAGTTTTCCTTAACATGACTGTTATAGTGGTATGATAAAGCTGGTTGTTCAGGCCATTAGTTATTGCCAACCAGTTTTACAGCACCATTATAAATTCATCCATAACCTGGAAGTCATTAATGTATCTTTAAAAATGGATACTGTAAAGTGTATGTTATTGTCCAGTCTCATATCATGTTTTGCAGTCACAAACTGAAGTCCATATGCATTAAACAGTCACTTCTCTTTCTGTCCTTCCCCAGACCCTGGTGCCATCTGCACCTGTGTATTTGTCCATCCTGAATTGTACGGCTAATTGTGATGACTAGAACTGACCAGAAAGCAAGCATCACAATGACTACAGTGTTGACCTCATTCTTCCTCTGAGAAATGATTTTGAAAAATTTGCCTTGGTTTTCAAATTTGATCCCCATATTGCAACACTTACCTTCACTTATCCTAATATAGGACATTGAGACACTGACATTCAACCTTGTTTTGCCTTTGAGTTCTTGTTTTGTTTATTTAGGACAACTAAGTTGTTAAGGATGCAGCTATGGATGAATAATAGGATGCTTTAGTGAGTTATTATACTCTCTATACTGTCAGAAGGAAGAGAGCTACTGCTTGTGGTTTGCCCTCCATAATGATTTTTAAAGTCAACAAATGTTTAACCTATGTTTCTTGTGAGTAAATTGTTGTGAATGAATTAATGTGTCTGGGGAGTATCCAGGTGGATGCAAAACAATCTCTCTCTCTCTCTCTCTCTCTTTTTTTTTTTTTTGCTAGTCCTGGGCCTTGAACTCCTGGGCTTGAGCACTGTCCCTGGTTTCTTTTTGCTCAAGGCCAGCACTCTGCCACTTGAGCCACAGCACTACTTCTGGCCTTTTTCTATGTATGTGGTGCTGGGGGGATCGAACCTAGGGCAAGCACTCTTGCCACTAGGCCATATTCCCAGCCCCACCAAACAATCTCTTGATGTTCTGGAAAACTGTTGTCTCTTCAGTAGACTCTACAGCACATTACTAATTTCTCTGATAAATAATCACACTAGGGCATTTGACTTGATTCTTTAGTTTGATTTACAAATCAATATCCTTTGAGTAGACATCTTTGGAAACTGAAAAGATTGAATTGATGACAATATTCTATGTCATGGTGGTTTTTGCCTAATGTATTCTCTGGCAAAGGGTGGCTTTCTGAATGACTTATATAGGTGCCCCTTGTAAGAGTTGCTAAATAAATTGATTTTAACGAAGCTGCTGATCAAGACTGAGCTGTCCTGAGTAACAGCATACTTACTGCCAGGATCCTCATCATTTCGACCTCATAACACATTGACAATGACGGGTGCTTCAAGCACAGCAGCTACCATTGTTGGATAGACTTGTACCTCTTTCCAAGTTAATTCAAAGGTCACTGTCAAATGTTGGGGTTGCTGGGCATATGAATCCTTTGGGGCCATCACTGTGGCCTGATTGCTGTTGAACTTTCATAGCTGAAATGTTGAGTTCTTTCTCATGGAAACCACTTGAGAGTAGGTAAATGTTTACAGCATTGAATAACATTTCCATTGGATTATAATTATACTTGGTATTCTTTATGATAGTGACAGATGACTAACACAGCTAGTGGTAAGTACTAGAGTTCTATGTTTGAGTTAGGGTGGTTTCAATAATGATATATGTTACTATACAACCAGAGAGTTTTAGGGAGATTGAACAAATAGCATAGCTATATCTATATCTTATCTATCTGTCTATATATGGAGGAATAACATTAAACAAAATCCCAGGTGCTATGAAAAGCTGGTTTAAATGTTTCCTGTCAAGCTAGAGTTAGCAGGAAGCTATATAGATTGCAAAACCTGAAGGTGTGGTGTGGAGGAGGTATGCATTCTGTATATCATCATCAACAGGTCTACAAGGAGTGTAAAAAGTCAGGGGAAAGGAATGGAGGAATGGATCTTCATTCTATCTTCTTGAAATTTAGTGTCTGGCATGTTAAAGATAACTACAACAGTGATATACCACTTGTTTCATTTCGCTTAGCATCATCTTATGTGTTCATACAGGCATAGCTATTGAGCCTTTTTTTTTTCCCCGTGTTTCCTTCACATGGTTTTACCCCTGATATCAGTGTAACTGATTTTAGCACCTTAGATATTGTATATATGTGTATTGGAACTAGGAGGAAAGGGAATACCAAAATCGAGAGATGAAGGATAAAAAGACAAACCAATGAAACATCAATACTTACAAAATTTCGTGGTGTAAACCAACTGTACAACTCATGGGGGTGGGGGATGGGGAGGAGGGGGAAAATTAGGGAGGAGGCAATAAGTTGGATAAGAAATGTAATCACTGTCTTACATATGATCTGTACATCACTTTGATAGTAAAGAAATAAATTTAAAAAAAAGAAATTTAGTGTCTGAAGATATTATATGTACTCAGGAAATAAAGGAGAATTTGAGGCACTTGAAACATTTTGTAAAGGGGAAACTGAGAGTGCCATAAGCATACTAATTTGACTTCATGATTTTATTTTTAGGGCTTCTGGGAGGCGCATTTGGGACACTGATGTTGATATGGGAAGAATAGTCATGTGTTGTTGACAATTCAAACCATTAATAACTTCTCATGATTATGTCACAGTAAAATATACCTTTGAACAAGAAATTAATAATATTCTGTTTTAATGATTAATATACTTGTAAGTCTCATAAATAAGTTCCATGTAATTCTGAAAAACAAATTTGGATGTTTTACTTCTAGTCATATCCTATTAAAAGAGTAAAGATAATTTTAGAAGGATATAATGTGTGGTTTTATTTATGGAGTCTACATTGCAAGTTTTCATCATGAACACATAAATATGTGTTAAATATATTTGTAACTCTTGATTTCCTAAATTGTACTAGTCAAGGGTGCACATAGGAAAGCAGAATGTGTGTAAAATTTACAGTGAAAATCTTCAACTCAAGTATTGTATGTCATATCTCTAGGTTTTAAATTGCAAGCTTTTATTGTCATTTCTTCTTTTTTGAAGTTAGGGGAGATACAAATTATTAGAGAAATATATGTATATATAAAACGTATAATATAGTACATGTATTATATATTTCCCTAATGTATGTAATATATGCTATATATGTATACATGCATATATGATCTACATGTATAAATATGGCATATATATGGCATATGATATATCTATATCATATATATATATGATACTGAAACAAAGAGTTGGTTAAAGAATAGTGTGATCAAAATTCTGTTATCAGAATTTTGGGCTCCATTGTTTCAAATAAAGGATCAACCCTTTATATCTTCAGGTAAAATTACTATCAGAGAAATTGTAAAAATGGTTCAATCATGCAAATATTATCTATCTGTCTGTCTAAATACACTATATATCAGTATACTATAGAGAGAGTACATATGCTCCTCATTCTTTGCTTAGGTAATCATTAAACAGACTTGACAAATTTCTCTTAGGTCTATAATACACTTCTTTATAAAAGGAACAAGTTGTTGTTTTGTTGTTTTTGCTGTTTTGTTGATCTTTTTGTGTTTTCATGTTGTTTTGTTCTTGCTTTTCTGTTATTTGTTATTGTTTGGTTATTGTTGCTGTTTTGTTGTTGTTATCCTTGTTTTGTTATTGCTGTTACTGTTTTGTTGTTTGGTGTTCTTTTACTGTAGTTTTGTTGCTGCTGTTTCTGTTGTTGTTTTGTTATTGTTGTTTTTTGTTGTTATTGTTTTGTTATTGTTGCTGTTATTGTTTTATGTTTTTGTGTTGCTGTTGTTTTGTTGTTGCTGTTTTTGTTGTTACTGTTTCCTTTTGCTTTTTATGTTGTTTTGTTGTTGCTGTTTTGTTGTTTTTAGTTGCTGTGTTGTGCTGTTGTTGTGTTGTTTAGTCATGGCGCTTGAACTCTGGGCCTGGTGTTGTCCCTGAGCTCTTCAGCTCAAGGATAGACAGCTCAAGGCTAGTGTTCTAGCACTTCAGCCACAGCACCACTTCCTGAAAACGGTTTTAAGAAAGCAGTTAAACAAGATTCCTTTCCTTCTTCCATATCTGATCACCTTTGATATCTGATCAGATTCTTCCCCCTCCTCCACCACCCCATCCTTCCCCAGGTGATGGCTAATCATCATGATCTGTCCTGTTAGATCAGTTTAGCCAGAATCTTTATACTTAAGATTTCCTCTTAGTTATTTTTCTATCCTTGGACTCTCACTCTGCTCCTCAGCTATAAATGCTCACTTGCTTGTGATGTATTTGTGGCCCCATTGCGGCGGTCCTTGAGCCTTTCACAATGGTTCTGAAAATTTTCTTTGCTAGCATGCCTTGATCAGTGTCATTTATATTTAACAAGAATGTCACATGGATGAGCAACCTCACCATGCCAGTCACACTGCAGTGTCACAAAAGCAACTTGGAGGGTTGAAGCATCCTAGGGAGTTAGAACTGGTGGTCACCAGCTTGTGGGGAATGTGGAAAGAAAGGGTAGAGGTTTCTTTGTACAACAGCAGCCTCTGGGGTGGGAAAAGGACCATAGATTTGATATTGGAGCTCTCTTCTTGGATTTTGAACCATTTCTCTTTAAGAATTAGTTTGGGAGGCATATTTTCAGGATAATACTTAGTGTGAGAAAATGGAATGACAATTGGACAGCACTTATGGTCTTTAATGAGTAAGAGGGAGATAATTCTCATAGTGAAGAAAACATACTTGTCCCCAACTAATTTGTGACCTTATTTGTTGGGGTTAATTCAATGTACTTCTGAAGTAATTATTAGCTAATACTTTAATAAGGGTAATTAGAGGGACAGGCTATGGTAATTAAGGGGGGATTGCTTCATACACATTTTCCTGTACCCTTCCATTTTACCACTAGGTTGGGTTGCATCCAAAAACTGGAAAGAGTCTTGGTTCCTTTATGCCTCTAATTCTCCATTATTCTCATCTCAGGCACGTTTTGTGTCATGAACAATGATATAAAACAATATTTCCTAAGCTGGTAATACCACTTATTTTTGTCATGCCAGGAACTTTCTGCTTTCCATGAAAGTCATTCTTTTGCTTCGTGTCTTAAGTAGTCCTTTTTCTAATTTTTTGCTCTCAAGTGAAACTGCTTTGAATGCTACAGAAAATCTAAGTGGAAAATGGACTGAACAAGAACAGACAGGAGCCATCTGTTGCATGGGCTATCTTTATGCAAACCGAGGAAGCTGTCCTTTTTCTTTTCCTTTTAAAAGATTTAAGTTTCAAGTTGTACAAATGTGCGCTTTTTAAAGTTAAATTTGAAGCTAATATTTCAAAATCGAAAGTTTATGAAGACTGCAAAATGACACAAATGACATTACTTACTTTGCAGAATGGAAAATCCAAATAAAATGATCAAAAGAAGCTGTATTTGTTTCAAACAGTGGTATCATTTTCTGAAGCTTCTCTAATGTTCTTTTATAATTGGATTTGACACTAAATCAAAACTCTAACAATTATTTTCACCATAATCACTTTTTAAAACTTTTTTGCCTTTACATAAGACTCAGAGTCCTATGACTCTCCTGAATGGTTTTAAAATTAAAATCTTCTATCAGCACAATTTGTCATATTTTCAGGATATTTCCTTTTAGTTTCAAAAGAGATCCATGAGTTTAGGTTAGAGTAGCAATCATAAAAAAATGTCTAAAGGCTACAATACAAAAAAGTAATATAAAGGGACAGTATTTATTTCAGCTTATGACATATAGCAGGTTTGTTTCTCAAAAGTTACTTTACTAAATGTCATGCCCTATATATTTACCTGTTTTCAAAACCAATGTGATTGATGTAAATTAACTTTGGCTGCCAGCATTCCCAGTGTGAAATTTTGTTCTTTGGCCTCTTTATTGTTGTGAAATTACTTATCACTTTCATTGAACCATCTCCTTATTCTTCTATAAAAATGCCAGAAATTCAGGAGAAAGCAGTCAGCACTTGTCAAAAGATCATTTTCAGAAGATTCATGATCTTCCCCTAACATTTATGTAGTTATTCCGAAAATGAATTTCTAGGTCATATTTTTAAGGGAATTTGTTTAGCTCTTCCAACCACCATGGTTAAACATTAGAAATCTATAGTAAGTAGCTCTTCAGAAGTTTTAAACAAAGACAGAAGTAAGCTCTTTTCAAGAAACTGATACATGTACTCAAATTATTAAAAAATATATATAGCCAACTACTGAAACACCGAAGTTAAAGAAATAAGGTTAAATCAAGCCATTCTAAAATGTATTTGTAAATATTTTAATAGAATTTTTGTTGTTGTTGTTGTTTTTAGTTCCCAAAAACGATAATAATGCTGGTGGAACTCAGAGGACATGAATGCCAGTCCCTAGATAAACTGCTTTGGATAACCTGAGGAGTTTTTCAGCCGTTGCCATTTTAAAATGTTTTATGTAGTCCTTAGGGTCTTAATTTAAAAGTAGGGAATCAAAATTGCAGAGAGCAAGGAATCTTTAATTTAAGAAGTATCCTGGGAGATTTCCATATAGTTTAGTCAGGGATTGTACAAGAAACCATCTGTTGCAAAGGAGAGTATCTTTAGCAACTGTCTCAGAGAAATTGCTGAGTAGAATAAACTTCAGAGATCAGATATGAATAACACATGATTCTTGATTTCAGGAATTTTGTGGAAAAGGAAACAGATTTGGGTGAGAGATTGAAAGGAATGCATGCTATGCAAAGAGACATGAACCTGAACAATTTTGGAATATCCAATGGAAAAGAATGCCTAGACTGAATATTTGAGAATGTTAAACCAAGCAGGTGATGGGACATGTAGGAAAAATTTGATGTGAGCAAAGGCAGAAATCTGTAAAAGACTATGCTAGGATTCCTTAAAAATGTTCCCTGGGCCTCCCTCCTTAGAGTTATATTTCCCTCCAGGGGATCTTTGGCAGATGTCCTTTGAGCAGAGAGCAAAAGGGCAAGGGGCATGACACTTGCCCTCTAGCCTGGTCCTTGTATTCTCTTATGCAGCTGTTGGAGATGCTTATCAGCCTTCAAAAGGCGCCTGCAAGGAATCCCTGCTGGGCAACTACTGGCACGTAGAAGTCCCCTTTCTTTAGGGGGAATCTGTCCTGAAGCCAACCTAACCACCATGTGTTTAGTCCAGGACAGTACAGAAAACCCTTTTTGTATGCATTGTTTCACTGGATCTTCACTACAAACCTGAGAGACAGAGTTTTACTTAACACTTTTTTTGTTATTGTTGTTGGGTTTTTTTTAGAGCATTAAGTCACTTGCTTATAAACACAAATATCTGGTAAGTTGTGCACTCAAACTGTATTTTGGACTCAAATTCCTGTGAGCCTGTTTGCTCCTGATGAAACTGAGATTCTAGGTTTAATTTGGTACCAGTTGTGCTCCTGTGTTGTGATTTTTAAGTCTCCTTGGAGTTTTGGTTTTGGGGGGTTTCTTTCTTTCCTTCCTTCCTTCCTTCCTTCCTTCCTTCCTTCCTTCCTTCCTTCCTTCCTTCCTTCCTTCCTTCCTTCCTTCCTTCCTTCCTCCCTCCCTCCCTCCCTCCCTCCCTCCCTCCCTCCTTCCCTCCCTTCCTTCCTTCCTTTCTCCCTCACTCCCTTCCTCTCTTTCTTTCTTCTTTCTTTTTACACATCTAAGCCTATTGGATTACCAGTAAAAGTACAAGAAATATTTACTGAAAAATAAAACATAATATTGGACTTTGAGAGATTTTGCAAAGTTTAACAAAATTAAACTTAATTAAAAGTTTGATTCAGAGTTGATTTATCATTTCTGGATCCCAAAATCATGTTCTCCTGAAAGAACAGTGCATTAGAAATAAGGATATATGCAATGTGAAACCCGCAAAGAAATTACTTACAGGTATAAGGATGCTACTGTTATTACAAATCAAGAAATTGTTGTAAGATATGCAGGAACCAAAGGTATGGGAATGGAAGGTGACTAGGATACAAGCTTACGAAAGTGAAAAGTAAGGCTTTCTCTTTTATAATTATATGTGGGTTTTCTCTAGCATGCACATGCACTTTTTCAAAATGGAAATATTTGTTGGTTTATTACAGTTTGATCAGAACCTTTCACTTGCTCCTGCCACCCACTGACCAACTGTCAACTACTCTTCCTTAACAGATTGATGGACACAGGAGGAAAAAGGCATCAGATGAAATGTGTTTAACTTCAGAGCTCAAATTCTCTCTGATAGTGGCTTTTATGCAGCTGAGCCTATCCTTTAAGCAAACACTTGTAAGACTAGTAAGGAAAACAGACTCAGAACTGCAGTCACGGGAGTGGGGAAAATCTGGCTCCTCAAACTCCTTGGGGCTGTGTGTAGATCGGGCTGGCCAAGGGATCTATCCCTGGAATTTAAAGCTAGTTGGATTCTCCAGTTTTACTAATACAATAATATGATGAAATCTAGAATATGTTTTACATGAGTCTTACTTGGTTTCAGCAAGAAATAGAAATTGGAAAGTGAAATCACTGGGCACACAATGTCTCACAAAAGTAGGAGGTGGGAAAAATTACTTGTCTACTAACATGTCTGTTTTTCTTTGAAAATTTTCACTGTAAATATAATTTCATGAGGGATAAAATGTTTTGTTGCTTTCAGAATTCAAAGAATGGGATGAATAACTTTAAAAAACTACTGAAAATTGCATTATATCTTTTTGATTTGTGGCTCAGCTCCACCATCTATCACTGAGTTAGGAGATAGAAAGAAATCTTTCTGTCCTCTAGGACTTGTCAGTGTTCCTGTCCTCAGATAAAGATAATCTGTTTCCATTATTTATTTTTCCCCCAAAAGAATCAAATAAATGTATACTTCTCTTTTAGGCATGGTTGTTGGTAGAACTGAGAGGCTATGGAGATTGTTCTTATGATAATGTTTAATACTTGGCCGACTAGTGATGGAAAAATATATAATACTATATAATAACTTTTAGATCTGCTTACTTTTTTGTATGAATTGAGAATCCTGAATCTTGTTTTTTTATTTTTGCAAAACACTTATTTATGAAGGTTTTCTGAGAGCTATGTAGCTACAAAATGTTCCTTAAGAATACAAATATTGTTCTTTGCATGATGATTCCTATGTACCATTCTTTTAATTGTGTATAATAGCTACACATCTTGAAAATACTTTTAACCAGACCTGAACTTGCCATTGTTTTCTCTTCTTTACATATTTTAGCCTTCCCCTTACATGTTATATACTTCATTTGCACTCAAATATTCTTCATTCACTTTATGGCATTTCCCTCATTCTTGAACTTAGAGATATACAGGTTTAATTTGGATCCAATGTATCACCTTCCTGTGGTTGTACCTATACTATCTCTGTAATCTTATCTGAGTATATTGGAAACCGTGTATACTGGTATTAGAAGTAGGAATTTGAAAGGGAATACCAAAATTGAGAGACACAGGGTTAAAAAAAAGACAAACAACTACAAAAGCAATACTTGCAAAACTGTTTGGTGTAAGTGAACTGAACACCTCAGGGGGGAAAGGGAAAGGGGGAGGAGGGAGGGGGGTATGAGGGACAAGGTAACAAACATTACAAGAAATGTATCCAATGCCTAACGTATGAAACTGTAACCTCTCTGTACATCAGTTTGATAATAAAAATTTGAAAAAAATAAATTTCTCTTAAAATATTCATTGATGTACAATGGATATTTTCTGCATCTAAGTATGCTAATCTCTGTAACCCCTCTGTAGATCACTTTGATAATAAAGAAATACATTTTTTAAAAAGGAATATAGCATGGATTCAGAAGCAAGCATTTCCTTTGGATCACATGAGTTCTTTCAGGGAAATTGTAATAGAGAATATATTCGCATTTTAGTTTGATTAAGTAAGGAAGACCTTCTGTATTTTTATATACATGGCATCAAAATTAATGTCACCACAAATTTCTGTTGTGCAGGATTTCTCTCTTTTGGTATTAGGTAGCTTGTTTAACCTTGCTAACTCTTTCCCTTTTTATCCTTCTAGTGGAAATAATAACTCTTAACAAAGTTACATGAATAGGGAGAGTTGAAAAATAAATTTTAAAGCAGATGTAAAAGGTAAAAAAAATGAATGCAAGCTATGTTTTTATTGTTGTTGTTGTTGTTGTTTTCTATGTGAATTAATCAAACAGCTGAAATTCTTTCCACCTCACGTGGGCTGCATCTGCGTACACATTCTGAAATGCTCAGTCAACCTGAGATTTGAATTTTGACTCCTCAGAAGAATTTCTCACAAGAAAGTTAAAGGGAGGAAATGACTCAACATCACTGAATAAAAGAATAGATCAAAGTTGAACGCAAAAGCTTTGTTTGTAGTTGAGGAAGTCTTGTTGCTAAACCATGGTTTTGTTCTTTTGTTGGACACTCAGCAAGACTATTCTTTTGCAACCTCTTGTTCTTGTGACAGAACATGTGTAGCTATCATATGACTCTTGAGAATGATTCTATTTTTCGCTCAATCACATAGTTATGGATTTTTTTGCAAGAATTTCCATTTGAGGCTAAACTTCATCCTTGAGTTGTCATCGATAGTTCTTCTAAAATACATATTGTAATTTCTTGGGATTCCTTAATAGAAACGATAGTAACTGTCATCCCTTACTATACTATTGCCTGTCTCCATTGCCAACTTACACTTTTAAATGACAAATTTTCAGAGCAGTTTTAGAGCCACAGAGTTTGCCAAAAGTACAAATACTTCCCAGCCCTCCCCATACCCACACATAGGCAGTGTCTGCCACGATCAACAACCCTCACCAGAGTAGTACATTTGTTATAACTTACATTCACATTTTTAAAATCATCTACCTCTACTGTCTACATTTGTGCTCTCTTTTGTCATTGTACATTCTATGGATTCTGAAAAATACATAAAGACATGTATTCATCATTTAAATGTCAGACTGTGTGCCTCAAAATCTTTTTGTACTGCAGTTATTCATGTCCCCAAACCCACATCAAACCTTTCTACTCTCTTCATAGTTTCATATTTTCCAGAATGCCTTATAATTGGAATGATAAAATAGGCAGCATTTTCAGAACAACCATACTTTTATTTATGTATGTATTTTTTTATTGATACTGAGTATAGGACCCTGGGAATTCTACATGCCAGGCAAGTATTCAACCACGTATCTATAATTTTGGCCCCATATAAAAATTTTAAAACAGAAACTATATGATACCTAACAATGGAATTCATTTTTAAACTCATGGATATTCTTTTTTTTTTTTTTTTTTTGGCCAGTCCTGGGCCTTGGACTCAGGGCCTGAGCACTGTCCCTGGCTTCTTCCCGCTCAGGGCTAGCACTCTGCCACTTGAGCCACAGCGCCGCTTCTGGCCGTTTTCTGTATATGTGGTGCTGGGGAATCGAACCTAGGGCCTCGTGTATCCGAGGCAGGCACTCTTGCCACTAGGCTATATCCCCAGCCCTCATGGATATTCTTAAGTGTAAAACAATTAGCAACAATTCTGGGGGAATTTAAAAATGTACAAGAGCTATGAAGTTTGTGTCATTTGCATAGTGCCTGCATTCAATTTCCAGTGTCATTTTCAGGTCTTCAAAGAGACAAACCATTTTCTTGATTCTATGCATGAGAGGTTTACCTGCCTTCTGCTTCTGTATTCCTATGTATGATACCTGCTGAGAAATGAGACAGGGAAAGCTAAACTGTGTGAAAAAGTAGGACTTGCCTTTTCACTTTAGTATTCAGGGAGTTTTTTTTATTTTTATTTTTTTTCTGTTCACATCTACTTTTTCTCTCAAGAATGGAAAGGAAATGCTGAATCCTAACAGGGACATAACTTCTTAGTGTATTTCCTGCCTGACTGGAATTTAGAAGACTCAGAAATTTCAGAATGGTTTGCTTCAGGCTGAGCAGTTAATTGTTTATTTTAGGCAAGCCTTCCTGTCTTTCCAAACTAAATCTGGCAGAGTTTGTAGTTACAATCACACTGACTACTCTGAAGTAGGTGACAGGGACTTCTGCTGGAGTTTTGTGAGACTGAGCTCTTGTACACCTTGCTATATTGTGGCAAGTTCTCCTCAACTACATAAAACACATTTAAAATCATGTAAGTGGAGTTGTAAAATCTCATAGTAAGAAATCTATTTTCCTGGGAGCTTCCATCCAAGTTTCCATGTCACAATTTGTAAACATCATGATTGTACCAACTGCTTCAGAACCCTACAGGACTATGAAAAGTAGCAGTTATATGTGTGATGGTGATCGTCAGTTCCCTAGCAATGAGTACAGCAGCCTAAGGCAGGCCAGTGGTAAGGCTTAAAAAAGGGGCTTGATGGGACTTGAAGGACAAGGGCAAACATAGATTTAATAACTATTTGGAGTCAAATTTGGTTTCATTTTAATAACTCAAGTGCCTTCACCTCTGTTTCTTTACATTTACAATGGTAATATTTTCTATAATTTTTATTTAAAATTGGAATGGCATTTAATTTGAAGGGTAATTTCCTGCACTGCATGAGGTGAGGAAGTCACAAAACCTGGGGACATGATTATAAGGAGAGGAAGTGGTTTAGAGCTTGTCAGTCAGTCATGACTGTAGTTTTACTTTGGTCACCACTTCCTATCCTTACTAGCTGCTACATACAGAACAGGTGTCAACCAGATAAAAGTGCTTGAGAAGGGGGAAGTGGTATCAAAATATATGCATCCATATACTATATTATCTTTAAAAAAACAACAGTTTTTTTCTAATACAGTGATTGATCATTTTTTCAATGAAAAATATGCTATATCAGGCTTAGATAACAATGAGTAATAATAACAATGAGTAACAATGAGATAACAATGAGTAATGTTAAATTATTGACAAACAAAAGCTCATTTGACTTTTACATTTAAGTGGTGAATGTAGATTTACTAGCTGAAGACTATAGAAGGGATTGATAGGACATTATTCTCAGGCAAAGAAAGATACAGATGAGTAAAAATAACCTGCCAATATACAATGAAGAGGTTAGGAATTCACACAGATTTGAAATTCTTATATACCTTGAAATATTACTTTTCTGTATAATTAAATTGCTGATTATTATCTGTTCATTACATATAAGTCCTGGCAGACAAACTGTCACTTTTAAGTGAAACAATGAAAATAAGTTTCTCTTAAAAACAAGATCTCGACGTATTAGTAATTTATGTACGCATCATGCCCAGAGAGCAGGTGAACCCCTCAGGGTCTGGAAATTTTCAGGAATGAGGTAAAGAAGGAACTATTCACCTTTTGAGAGCCAGGTAGGGAAGAGGTGGAAGGACCAAAGAAGGAGATACTCCTGGTAAAATTGATTTGGAGAGTTGGATAAGTTAAGGAGAGGTCGAAGTTAGTTATGACCTACAGGATAAATTTGTTGAAGAGACTCTCTTTCTGTGGATCTTAGTTGCCTGTCCCTTGCTAACAACATAATGTCAGGAAAGTAGAGTAATCTTGCTATGTCTTGTTTTATCATCTGTCAAATGGAAAGATATGATTATTCATCTCATTGAGTTAGTAAATGTAAAATATTTACAACAACGCCTGTACATATTCACTATTCAGAAAGCATTAGCTTGTCTGTTTTCATTTTCACAGATCAACCAGTGGTAAGACTTTAGAATCTAGGCATGTGACTCAGTGTTAAAATATAACATTACATATGAAAGTCTGTGTTTCCTCCCTTAAAATGATGGGCACACCTCTAATGATTTTACACCATCTAACCTTACTTTCTGCTCACGTTTTCCTACAGAGTCTAGGTATACCACCATACAAATTGGCATCTATTCTTTTCCTTCATGTGATCACACCTGCTTTTGTGACTTTATTCAATTCCATCATTTAAAAACATTTTTCAGTCTTTTAATAATTTAGTGCTAAAGATGCTTTATGAAATGAAATCTTCATATTAAGAGGCTAGCTGTTATATCATTTCATCTCTGTGTTTACAGTACTTCAGAACTTGTGAGAAAACAAATAAATCTTTGGCTGCCTTTCAGTTCTTGAAATAGTCTGAAGGTGGTTGTGAGTATGACGATTTTTGGCTATTTTATGAATTTGTTTATAGCTCCCAACAAAGGTGTAAATTTATCCTAGATTTCAATTCCAGTTTGTTTCCACTTTTTGTATTTTTTCCCTTTGTTGTGACAAGAGTTTAGAAAAGAGGAAATTAAATACATCACTGAAAATTAGGAAGAACACTAAGTTACTGAAAATCAATTTATCTGATTACTTAATCTCAAGAATATATTTTCGATACAACATCTCTTTTGAATGTAATTATGCATCCACTAGTTATATTCAGTACAGAGGAATTATGTTATCTCTCCATTTTTTATGAGTTGGAAGTGTATGTATTTTAAGTAATTATCTTTGAGTAATTGTTTCCAAAGGGGTTTCAATTCAACATGTGAATTTCTCAACATGTCAATTTCTGTGTACATTGCATCCTCCTTTCTGTTAATTTTGAAAGCATATTCATAGGGTCAGTTTTCATAAAGTCTAAGTTTATGTTAAAGATGTGCATGTTATTTAAAACATACATAGCTTAGAGCATTTAAAGCATACATAGATTAGAAATGTTTTATTGGAACACTTATCCAATTTTTTGACTTGGAAAAAGTCTACATTTCTATAATCAAATTTGTAATGTGAAATTATAGTGGAGCCCCAAAACAATGTGATTGAGTAAATCAGAACTCATCAGCAAAGAGCACCTTCTTTCAAGTACCTATGAGTCAGTAGAGCTCAGGAGCTCCTTGACCTTGAAGGTCTTTCATTGGCACAACTACTTTCATTGTTTCTTGTTTTGAACATTCTCTGTTAGCCTTTTTTGCTCAAGACTGGTTCTCTACCACCAAGGCCACAGCTCTGCTTCTGGCTTTTTGCTGGTTAATTTGAGCTAAATCTCCCAAACTCTTCTGCCTCGTCTGGATTTGGACACTGAGATCCTCAGGTCTCAGCCTGTGAAGTAGCTAGGATTTTATGGTGTGAGCCACCAGTGACCAGCTACACCTTGTTTAGCTGACAATTTATCTTTGTGTAATTTTTCTAAGAATATTTCAGCAAGCTGGGACCAAATTGTTTCTTCTCAACAATAATGACAACAACAACAAAAACTGAAAATGTTTTCTTTTTTTTTGCCAGTCCTGGCGACTGGACTCAGGGCCTGAGCACTGCCCCTGGCTTCTTTTTGCTCAAGGATAGCACTCTACCAGTTGAGCCATAGCGCCACTTCTGGCAGTTTTCTGTATATATGGTGCTGGGGAATTGAACTCAGGGCCTCTTGTATAGGAGACAAGTACTCTTTGCCACTAGGCCATATCCTCAGCCCCTGAAAATGTTTTAGAATGAGATGTTTTAAATGGCTCTTCAAATTTGCTTTACATCAGAGAATCGCAATCTAATAACTCAATGGTAGCTTATCATTTTGTGGGTAGCTAAAAGAAATGCATGAATTCCAGTCTTTTTTTTTCTGTTCTAAAAAGAGCAAGTCTACTTGCTACTACGTAGTATTCTGACTTTTAATTTTGCTTCTACCAGATGCTCAACAAGTAATCATTGCCTAGAAAACTGCTGTTCCTGTTGTTACTAATTTTTTGGCTTAGAAATTCCTAGACAAAATAGCACAATTTGAATGAAAAATCCACCAAAAGTCCATGATATTTTACATTTTCAAGGGAACATTATTATTCCTTTCAACCCCACGAAGGATCATTTGAGAATGGGACCTTCCTTGTTGTTTTGTTGAGTCTATGGGTGCATTTTTTTCTCTAGTCTAATTTTCATTCATAAAGAAATGCTTTAAATCCCAGAATTTCAATTCTGACTTTCTATTGGAAAAGAACAAGACCTTATTTCTCATTCTTCATAGCATTCCCATGACCTCAGTATAACAAAAGTTTTGCTATGAAGAGAAGGGGAGATATCTGTCAGTAGAGTCTCTCACTGTTTTAATTTTTAATTCTTTCATAAATAACTTCAGAGTCATTCTACAGATTTATGGAACCTTTTTTCCATCATTTCTAGATATTTGCATCTGCATAACTTTTAGTTTACCACATTCTATCATTTTAGCAGCATATGTCATAAAGCTATTCATGGCTGCTTCTTCAAAAAGCCAGATGATGGTTTAAAATTGCTTCTTCTTAAGCCGAATGCCATTTTTCCCTCCTTGGTTTCTCTCTAAAGTCAGAACAGTTGTAATTACAAATTGTTGAATACTTAATATATACTCACTGCTTTAATTATATGTTATTTTGTTTAACCATCAGAAAAAAAAAATCCCTAAGTGTTTGAATTTATATGTATTCTGTAAGTGAGGAGATTTGACCTGGAGGATTATATTACTTGCCTAAGGTTTTGTGGTAGGAAAATGACACAGATATAAAGAACAACAAAGGTATAGATGAAAAAAAGAATCTTTGCTTTAAAACATTTGTCTATCTTGGTCACTCTGAAAACCAACCTTGAGAGGTATTATGTGTTGTGATTTGTGCTAGCTGAAAATTATACTTTTAAAAAGTTGTCCAGCTTTCTTATTCTATACTTGGCTTTAGAGTTTGCTAATACATGCTTGCATATACTTGCATGCACCACATATAATTATTTGCTTAAATAGTTATATCTTCCCACTACCATCTGGCATTAAATGTACTTTACAATTTAAGAAAAATTTCCCCTTAATAATCTCTCCTAGCTAGACATCAAATCAATTGTGCATATTTATCCAAACTAATAATCTATTTAGAACTTTATAAATACAGTCATTCTTTCCTTTACCCACACAGGGTAACATTGGTGGTAATTATTTATTGGCACAACTGTCTATAAGACAATGCCTGTGATTTTCAGCCTGTTACACAGAATCTTGTGAATTAATCCCTTCTTCTTTCCACTCACTTCCCAAACATTGCTCTCTGATTTCAGGGTGCAATGTGGGAGAGAATATCTTCCCAAACATGCCACTGTCTATGCTAACTTGCTGATTAGCTTAGGAACAATTACTGACATAGAGCAAAGGAGTCAAAATCCAAATCAGAGAATTAACAAGATATGATGCATGAGAATCTTTAGCTGTTTGTAGCTATTTATTATTTTTTTTTAATTTTTTTTTTTTTTTGGCCAGTCCTGGGCCTTGGACTCAGGGCCTGAGCACTGTCCCTGGCTTCTTCCCGCTCAAGGCTAGCACTCTGCCACGTGAGCCACAGCGCCGCTTCTGGCCGTTTTCTGTATATGTGGTGCTGGGGAATCGAACCTAGGGCCTCGTGTATCCGAGGCAGGCACTCTTGCCACTAGGCTATATCCCCAGCCCCGTGTTTGTAGCTATTTAAATAAAGGTGTTTTACAGAGAAGTTGGTTCTGGTGAAGATAAGAGTGGATGGTTTGTCTCTATTTCCTAAGTTGCAATGAGTTTCATGATTCCAGAAACAAAATATATAATGTCCAGAAAGGTATTTGCTCTCTGCCTAGTATTTGAATCTTTGAATTCATTTAGTTACCTTTTGCTCTCACTTATTTTCAGGAATAGCTAACTTTCCTAATCTTAGTTCTTTTCAATTAGTCTACCTTAGATTTTCTCTGTGTTGAAACTTTCTCTTGCCTTACTGGATTGAGGATAAGCCCTTAGAAAGCAGGGGAAATAACCCTATATATCATTATAAGTAATACTTGTTGTTAAATGAACATTTATGGAATAATTTAGTAGTGACTTGCTAATTCTATTTTTTACATACATCAGTACTACTTTATAAAAATGATTCAGAGAAGGAAGAAAGCCAGACAGTGGTTACAGAAAAAAAAAATAAGTAGCAAGATAAGGGCATTCTATATTGAATAGGACAGAAGGAAAGTGCCAGGAATCTATAAGCTTTCCTGAGATTGATTGATTGGCATTGTGTATTTCTGTTTAGCTTTGGAATAAACTGGACTATGCCTACTTATTTCTACTCTTCTCATACTTTAGAACTATACACATTCCAACTTGTTCTTCTTTTTTTTCGCCACAAGGTTACAGGGTAATTTGGAATTGCACAGAATGTTCTTCCTTGCTATGAAAAAAAAGTGTCACGGTGACTCTCATTAGCACTGATCACAGTTCATATGTTCTTTGAATGATGTAAACAGAATGTTTCAGATTCACATTTCTTACCAACCATATTTATCATTAATAGTTCCACTATATTATACAGAAATGTACATGCCTTAAAATTATATTAGATACTTAAAAATGTCAAGAAAGGTAAAGTTTATGTAGTCTGCCTCCTGTTAATGCTTGTACAAGCATTCCTGCCAGAGCTACTGAATTGTTTTCCATTATATTAACATTGCATGAATAAAATCTAAGCCTTTTAAATCACAAGTTTGTAAGGTGTTGATTGGCAGGGCAAATTCAGACAAATATTTGTGGTGCCAACAGTTGTGTACATAAATATTCTTCTTTGAAAATGTTCCCAGTGCCTGTTAAACTGCCCAGGTGATATAATTTAACAGGTAAAGCCAAGAATAGAGAGCCAGGGTCACTGACTGAATTCTTTCTGCATTCCCACTTTAATGTATAATCCGGAACCATTTGCCACTTTCCAAAGTTAAATTTCCACTGTGTCAAATAGGGAAAAAGTGACACAGACCTGCTGGGAAGGTAAGAACGGGATCCCTGAATATAGGAACATTGACAATGTGAGTTATTATTAAGGTGTAAAAATTCCAAACGTTGGTATTGTAGTCCACTTGGATTTTCATGAACAGAAATAGCATAAACTTGGTATCTTTTAAACCACAATCATTTCTTTCAATGTGTTGACAAAGTCTAATGTAAAGGGCTGGCAGATTTGCTTTAGACTGTTTTACAGTCTACAGATGTTCTTTTACTGGCTGTCTCTTCATGAGGTAGAATGGGGCAAGGGTCTTTTTCAGATGTCTGTGATAAAGGCTTAATTAACCACGAGGGCCCCAATTCTATGACCTAATCCACTCCCAATAGCTCCATGCTTAATAGTATCATGTGGGGATGGGGGTGAGGAAAATTTATATCAATTTTGAGGAGATGCAAACATTCAGACCAAAGGTATTTGCAATTACAAGCAATTTGTTTTGTAGTTATTACTCTTCAAAGTACATATGGAAATTAATTTGTCAAAATTCCCATTAGCCCTAATTTCTTGTGATTGCTTGTAGTGACTCAGATATCATTCTAAGTGCTTTATTACTCCATCTTCTCCTTATATTGTTACAAGGATGAATGAAACAGATGTTTCATTCTTTTATCATTGAGATTGAGATTAATCGATGTGGCCTGCTCCAGATTTCCCAGCTTCAGGATGACACAGCTATGATTCAACCTGTGAGATTCTGAAGGCCAGAGTCTGGTTCTTATACTCTGGGCTGTATTCTCCATGTTTTCCACTGTGACACTGGAGGCTGGGAACGTTCAAGGAGTTTTTCAGAACTTCACAAGTTAATGCCCTGGTGTGGTTTGACTAGCTATTTCTCTGATTGCTTCCTTCGTAATAGCAAGGTGCTTGGTATCTTTGGAACCACTTTTCTCCCTTGAATCACCAGGATAATTGGAGTGAGTGCTTTGCTGAATGCCCTGACCCCTCTAATCTCGACAACCCAATCTTGCTAATGAATTCTACTTGAAGGGATGTGAAGGTGGATTATGTATCAAAGGTGGAATGAATTGCATTCAAATCTTTAGGAACACACTTCCCTTATTACATAAATGAGAGATTTGCATGATGGAGTTGGGATTTTTCTTCATTCTCCATTGTCCTGAACACAGTGAATAGGTAAATAACTGCTTTTTTTTTCTTTTTCTTCTTCTTTTTTTTTTTTTTTTTTGTAGGCCTTGGTGCCTAGTTTAGAGTTTAGGACTTTGTCAGAATACCACATACCAAAAACATCATTTTAATCTCTAACTTGCATTATAAGCTCTTTGATCTTAAGACTTCATCAAACAAATTCATCACTCTACTTAAAATAACCTCTGTGTGTATAAAATTATATACATGTGTGTATACACATATGTATCTATAAATAGATGAATATATGTATATATACATAAATGTATGTATACATGTATATGTGCATATATATGTGTATATAATTTATCTGCAAGATGAACTCCTTTAAAGGATTTAAATATGGTGGCCAGTTAATTTACTTGACTTGCTTATTATATCTCTAGAGGGTGGCAGATCCCAACTACTTAAATTGAGTCACTTAGAATAATTATCAACTTGCTTTCTCCAGATGAACATATTCAATCATGTCATCTTCTTTAGAATGTTTAGAAGAGCATACAGAATGACATTCTCAGAGAGGCTGAAATGGCTAAACAGGGGAAGCCTCAGATAGTTGTAAGTTTAATAGGAAGGCGGTTTCAGAGATACCCAATGATTTCAGCATAAATAGACTTCTTTCCCACCTGATACTATTTGCATACAGCTTGACTAGGATAAGTTATAGAGTGTTATGATTGCTTTTAACTTAATAGGGTTTACTCTGGTCATGATTTTGTGTGACAAAGGAAGACTCGAGAATTTCCATAGGATCAATTCACATACCAGGAGTGCCAATACAAGCAACTGCCAGCTACAATTACATCTGAGTTCCTGCCAGTTGGGCCACAACAGAAACACATTCTATTTGGTCCCAGTGCCCTTTAGGTGGCAAGATGATAGTTGTCAAATTGTGAATGTTACCTTACATTGTAGGTATGAATGTACCTTACATTTGTAGGTGTGATTAAGGCTGTCAGATTTGAGTTGGGGGAGATTATTTTGGATTACCTTCGTGGGTCTGATTAATCAGTAAATTCTTTTTTTTTTTCACATTATCAAATTTGAGAGTTTTTTTTTCTCAAATTTTTATTATCAAACTGATGTACAGAGAGGTTAAAGTATCATACGTTGGGCATTGGATACATTTCCCCACTGTTGGGTATCTATCCAAAAGCCCACAAACAAAATCACAGTAATGCCACCAGCACAACAATGTTCATCGCAGCACAATTTGTCATAGCGAGAATCTGGAACCAACCCAGATGCCCCTCCATAGATGAATGGATCAGGAAAATGTGGTACATATACACAATGGAATTTTATGCCTCTATCAGAAAGAATGACATTGTTCCATTTGTACGGAAATGGAAGGACTTGGAAAAAGTTATACTAAGTGAAGTGAGCCAGACCCAAAGAAACATGGACTCTATGGCCTCCCTTATTGGGAATAATTAGTACAGGTTTAGGCAAGCCATAGCAGAGCATCACAAGGCCCAATAGCTATACCCTTATGAACACATAAGATGATGCTAAGTGAAATGAACTCCATGTTATGGAAACAATTGTTATATCACAGTTGTAACTACTTTCAACGTCCTATGTGTATGTGTAGTTTCTATTATTGATGATGTTCTTGTATCACCTTCCTATGGTTGTACCTACACTATCTCTGTAATCTTATCTGAGTATATTGGAAACCGTGTTTACTGGTATAGGAAGTAGGAAATTCAAAGGGAATACCAAATTTGAGAGACACAGGGTAAAAAAAGAGAAATAACTACAAAAGGCAACAATCAGTAAATTCTTAAAAGTAGAAAACATTTTCTAGCTGTAATCAGAAAGAAGTGAAGAGAAGCGATATGAGGGCTCCATTCATTATTCTGAAGATGCGAGGTGCCACAAACCAAGGAATGCAGTTGGAATCTTAAAGCTTAAGTATAGAACAGATTTTCCCCTAGGCTCTTTTAGTTTTGACCCAGGGGGACCAGTGCTGGATAAAATTTATAGAACTGTGAAAAAATACACTTGTATTGTTTAAGTTTCTAATTTTGTGGCAAATTTGCTTCTGTAGCAACAGAAAGTGAAGACAGTGAGTGCTTTTCATCCAAATCACAGCAGTGATGCTGTAAGAACGAATTACCTTTCCTGCTAGCACTTATGTGTTTTACCCTGCTCTAAACAGCAAAAGAGAGCTGGAGAGAGAGGGATGGAGGGAGGGAGGAGAGGAGGGAGGAAGAGAGAGAGCATCATGCAATAACTACCCTAAAACAAAACAAAACATCAAAACAGCAACTACAAAAAAACACCCTAAACTGTTGTTCCTACTTCACAGAAGAGCAAAAAAATGAGGCTTGAAAAGTTTAAGAAACATGTATTAATCACTTATCCAGTAACTTAACTATTATTTAAAGCCAGGCCAATTTGGTGTCAAATATCCTTAAAGGATTTTGTTATATATGCCATGCATACAAGGTGCTAGGATATTTTTGAAAGAATGAGTTCAAAAGCTATAAATTCAGATAGAATAGACTTTGTCATGGTGCTTCTTTAGCAATGTTAGATATCAAATAATTTCCCTCAGCACTGAATGATCATTGCTATCGAGTAAAAATGCTTTGAGATAAAATTATGACTTATTAAATTTGTTATAATACATGTTTATATACTGTTATATTGTATATTATATGCATAAATATCAACATTGTTATCCCTATAAATTAGTATAGGGGTATATAATTCTGTGTCAGGAAAATCAGGGATTCTAATAGATCTCTCCGGCTTTTATCACATTTGAAGTTAAAATTACATATTATTTTCAACAAGTGATTTGTAGGTCATTTGTAGTTTATTTCAATGTTTGATATTAGTAATGAAAGTAGAATTAATAAGGCAATTATAATTGAGATAATCTTCATGAATTTAGATATGAATGTTATTCCTCATTAAATATTACAAAAAGATTAGTGGACAATGTAAAGGAAATTAAATGACCTTTTTTCTCAGCAAGCACTCTCATTTTCTTTATAAAATGGCAGTAATATTAGAAAGATAACAGAGTCTAATTAGACCACATTTTTCATTTGAAAAATGGTCAGTAACTTTTCAACACAAACTTCTGAGTAATAGCACAACTTTGTTTATTAGTTTACCTTTCTTTTTTATTATTCCATTTGTAAGTGATCACTAAATGTCCTAGGGAAAAATATAGAGGTATCTGAAACTTCAATTTTATAAGGATATAAAGAACAATTAAATTGGTAGTGGGACTGGTAAAGCGCTGAATACTTCATGGAACCTAAATAAATGTTGTCTTCCATTTGCTTCCAAATATCATGTACAAATTTCAAGATAGACTTCCAAGAGCAACTAGTAATTCATCTTATTAATTAGAAAAGAAGTTGATCATTTAGTTAAAATAACCATGATTAATATTTGGCAACAAAATAATCACAGGAACTGAAAAATGTTATCTTCCATTTAGCAAGAAATTTGCCTAACTATGAGCAACATGCTCAACCAGGTAGTAATTTTACAAGTACTGAGTTTGATATTAACATACTGATTTAATTCTAAAACTGTCACTAATACAATTATTGAAAATATACTCATAAATCAGAATAACAGAAATATGTATAGTTAAAGATATTATGTATTATGTCAGTGTTAAGCAATAAAGAACTCAAGTAGAATACATTGAAAAGTAAAGGGAAAGTTTCATATAACAATCATCTATCAAATAAGGAGCCCATTGAGTAGCCCATTCGAGCATTTTATAATGATTTAATAGAACCCTGGTTTGGGGTTTGGGGGTTGGTATGCCACAGAGCAAAAGGAAGAGACAGTTCAGAGGCTAATATTCATGGCAATTTACATGACTTGAATCAAAACTCAACCATAGGAGCTGACAGGTCCATGAAGTACTAGTCTCTAAAGACTGACTGTTAACATGGTAACTTGATAGGGGCAGAAAGAGAGAGAGAGAGACAGAGAGAGAGAGACAGACAGAGAGAGAGAGACAGAGAGAGAAACAGAGACAGAGACAGAGAGACAGAGAGACAGACAGAGACAGAGACAGAGACAGAGACAGAGAGAGAGATCTGAACAAACATTTTCATAAAATGGAATGACAAAAAGGAATGGCGCCAACTGAGACAAAAATATGAGAATTGGACCCATCAGAAAGCAAGTATCTTGATGAATAAGAGCTAATAACTGGTGTTTACCCTCCTGTATCTAAAACTTTACAGACCAGTTTTCTCACAAATACATGGCTCTGGTGGCTTATACCTTCTCTGGGACAATGCTTCCCAATTGTGCTCTATTTTATTTCATCTCAATTATTACTAATTCAAGTCTGCCCATGAAAAGCTCTTCTGTAAACCTTTCTGATATTTTAAAGGTACCTATTTTCTTTCCAGTCTTTTCTATTTTGTAGATGTAGATATCTACAAATACTGAACTCAAAATGTCTTATTAGTCTCTGTAACTCTTGATTTGCATAAGCCCCCCAAATGAAGTAATGTGTGCATTAATTATGCTTTGCCATTACTTTTGATTTCTGGGAAAGAAAATGTCACTATTTTTAGTTCATAATCTTAAAATTACTCATTTTGAAATTCTGTAAAACCTTAATGAATATCCAGATTCATATGCATTATTTAAACTGTAATTTCCTACACTAAACAGTCATTAGATTAACATACATCTTTAGATCTCTTCCCAGCTGTACCAAATTAGCTTTTTTAGAGTACTTTTAGTTTATGACTGGAGGAAATGCAGAAAGTACTGCATTTTACAAGTTGTAGTCTAAGGTTACAAACAGCAATTTGACTTTTAAATGCCATTTAGGATGTTTGCCCCTATTAGCATTCATGCAATTAAAAAATCAAGACTTTTTCCCCAAAATGTACCCAGTTTTAAAATACAGCCCAATCTACTCATTTTCAGATGAGGAAATACAAAATTGGAAAGTTTTTAAACAAAGTCTACATTTTGAGACATCCTTTTCCTTCCTTCTTTCATTAATAAGAAAGCAAGAAGGACAGAATCATTTAAATTTGAAATGGAGTTATGACAAAAATGTCTAAAAATTGAAATGATAGTAATTAAAAACAAAGTGTTATGTATAATTCAGAATAAGCATGTATACAATACCCAGAGTACCAAAAAAATATATATAATGACAATAGTGGATAAACCACAGGAAAGAAAAACAAAGGAAAAAAGAAATAATTTCACATAGTACATTAAAAATAACAATAACAATGAAAAACCTCCTGTTTCCATATCTTGGGGCTCATTTCACTTAGCATCATCTTATATGATGAGCTATTGTAGGGAACATCAAAATGGTGAAAGGAAGGACAACCGATGTAGCAATGCAACAGTGACATTCACAAGATAATATGTTGGAAATTAACTCAACAACTGGGATTGGGGGTTGGGGAGGGGGAAAATGGGAGAAAAAAGTGGGAGGGGCTAACAAGATAAGAAATGTCCTCACTGCCTTACGTATGTAACTGTAACCCCTCTGTACATCACTTTCACAATAAAATTAAAACATACACACACACACACACATACACACACACACACCAAAGAAACAAAAAAGTCTTATAAACCTTAAAAAAATCTAAGAAATATTTAAGATTGTATCATTCCAGTGGCTATTTGTCAAGATATCTCTGAATTTATTTTGAGTGTTTCCACATCCAGAGACATAATAATACATAAGCCATCTTTATCCATCCCAATAAATGTATTTTCTTTTCCCATTTTCTCCTTCCCAATTATAGTTTTAGGCTCTTGGTCTTTCTGCTCCTCAAATCTCTTAGAGATTCTTTCCACATACTTCACTCTGCTAGTTATTAAGGTTGCCTCGGTGACACTTCCTCATTTCTCACCTCTTGACAGGGAAACCCTGCTGCTGTCATTACTTTTTCTTTAGATTTCCTTCAGATCTCTTCTTTAGCCAGCTACTCAATTCCCAGTTTTCAGGGAGTCTGCTGATGGCAGTATCTCTTTTCCTCCTTTATCTTTATTTTGGTATGCAAAATATATAGAATGCTATTTGAATCATAATGATGATCACTGTATTAGATTTATGAATTATTCTTCCTTTAGCGATTTAAGTGTAATTTATTTGTATGAAATGGTGAGTATTCTCAATTTTCACATGATGTTGTAGATCACTTTGTTTTCTGCCAGTTCATAAAGAAACACAAGTTAAGACCAAGGTTATCCAAAGCCATGATACTGCGCATATGTCCCGAGGGTTTTTGTTGTTGTTGTTTGTTAGTTTTGTTTAACTAAATTCATATGTCAATAACCCACTCAAAAGTTTAGATACTTATTTAACAATAATGGTGTCAAAATACAGTACATCGCCAGTTTTAATAAAATGATTTCTACGTGAAGTAAACGGATCAGAATTTTAGTTGCATTCCAAGAAATTCTACTTGCAGTTTTTTTTTTTGTTTGTTTGTTTTGTTTTGTTTCATCTCCTACCACATCTAGGTCCAGACTGGATATTTGAGGGTAGTAAGTCACATCTTTGTAGCCACTGTATTCTTTTTGGCTTATTACTTCACCCTACAAAAATCATAGCCTTTTATCCCTTATTGTATCTTTTTGTTTATTTGTTTTTGGCAATGTTGGAGATTGAACTTAAACTTCAACTGATACTAGACAGCTCTCAACTAGTAAGCCAAATTTCAGCCCAGTGTACTGATTGTGATAGATAAGGAAAATTTTTGAAGATATGTTTAGAAAAGTAGAATGTAGTAAGTCAATTTTTGAATTTTTATGCAAACTCTTCATTGAAGAATATGGCAGGAAGGAAATAAGCATGAAAAAGAGAATGAGGAAGAAAGCATGAGTCCAGAAGGAAACTCTCCCAGGGAGAACAAGAGGAGCCTTAATGGCCCCTCATAGTTGGTCCAATTTTGAGAGAGGTTTGACCAGTTGTACTCTGTCAGTTCTTTCTTGAAGTCTGCCTTGGGGACAGAGTATAACCTCACTGAGATAGAGGACTGGTCTGTGTAAACAGCAATTTGCCAACCTCGGCAGAATGGGTACCTCCTACTGGAATAGAAGATTGGAATGTAATGTTCCGTACTTTGTGGTTTGTGATTGGTAGTGTAATTCTTCACTTATAGGCTTAAAATGACAAAAATTTGTATCATTTCATGCTGGCCATTTGGTGTGGTTCAGCCAGTCTCAGTCCGTTTCACTTGTTTGTTCTAAGCTGGGCAAATGGGGCAAATTTAGTGTGCCACTTGGTTTCATAACAGGTAATTTTTATTGGGCTACATTTTCCCCTTTTCTCCTTTCTTCCATTTTTTCTCTCTCCCTCCCTCTCTCCCTCCCACTCTCCCTCCCTCCCTCCCTCCCTCCCTTCTCTCTTTGTCTCTGTCTCTCTCTGTCTCTGTCTCTCTGTCTCTGTCTCTGTCTCTCTCTCTGTCTCTCTCTCTGTCTCTCTGTCTCTCTGTCTCTCTCTCTCTCTCTCTCTCTCTCTCTCTCTTTTCTTTCTTTTCTCTCTTTTCCTTGTCTGTGTATGTGCAAATCCTGGTGCTTGAATTCAGGGGTCTAGATGTGGTCCTTGAGCTTTTTTTTCCCCTCAAGGCTAATGCTCTACCACTTGAGATGCAGCATCATATTCAGCCTTTTCAGGGTGAATTGGAGATAAAATTCTCCCAGACTTTCCTTCCCATGCTGGCTTTGAACTAAGATCATTAGATCTCAGCCTCCAGAGTAGCTAGCATTGCAGGTTTGAGCCACCAGCACCTGGCTAGACTGTTTATGTATTTGTCTGCATTTACCTTATAGCTAACATGGAAAGAATTGAATGGTTCTGACAGTCTTTATGTCTTCCAAAGACTACAATATTTACCTTTTGACTTTTTGCAGGAAAATTTTGCAGACCCTGGCATATAAAGATGTTTTAGGCTTGTTCACACAGTAGAATTCTCTATGGAAGCATGGAAGCTTCAGTCCTCTTGAAGTCTAGGTATAGAACATGCAGGAGTTCATTTCTGCTATCTTGCATTGGTCAAAGGGAGCAATAACACTGTTTTAGACGCAAGGAATATAGAAATATACTTCATTTCTTGGTGGGAGGAACGAAAGAAGAAAAAGAAAATCCAAGTAGCCATTCTGGGCTGTTTACAACGATGAGACTCCTGCACATCTACTATAGAATTTAACCCTAGCTCCATTTCTGCAGATTAGGAGACCGAGACATAGGCAAGGGCTATAGAAGAACTTGGACTATCTATGTCTCATGATAAGTATTTTTCACTATTTGAACTTTACCATAGTGCTTTTATTGATTGATTACCTGGTGGAAGCAACTTTTGGGAAGTATTGGTTGTTACTACTTAGGATTTTCATAGGATTCTATTATAAACCACAGAGAAATGCAATCCAACTCACACACACTTGCTTTGCAATAGTCTGCATCTGTAGCTCTTCTTTGTCTCATAATATTTAGGTTGTTTTCTTTTTTCATTAAAGCTATTTAAAGTAATTTATATCTATTATTTCCTGCTTCAATTTAGTAGCAATTCCAATCTACTTCTTTTATTTTTAAATAAATATATATTAAATAGCTAATGGAAACCAAACACTGTGCTAGGCTATGGAAAATAGAAAGATACAAAATATGAAATGAAATGTATAAATCGGTCTGGGGAGATCAAAGGCAAGTATAGCAATAATAACTATGGCAACCACAACTACAAAAATGTTTCTATCACTACACAGCAAGATGAACTTTAGTCAAAGGATGAGTACTTTTGTTTTTGAAGATAGAATATTAGGACAGAAAATTGAGAGATAATTTTGTCAAAGAATGGGTAGCTACTCATTAACCTAAACCCTCAATGTTTATGTCAGTCCTTGGTATTTGATTCAGAGAAGCCAATCTTCATAACTTTCCTCCACTTTAATTTTGCCTTTCACAAGTCTAGAGAGTGATTGGATCTTCACACATCCCATTGGCCAATGAAATTCACAAACATGAACAGTCAGAATCTTTCCACCCCCCCTTTTTTTCCTTCTATTTTCATATCATTTTAAAACTGCTGGGTAAAATTTATTTAAGTTTAATCTCTTCATGTGATCAATGGAGAGATTTCTCTTTCCTCATTTTAATTGATGTTCCACATATTATTTTGAGACCCATATTGAGGATTGCAAAATGGGATTTTTTTTCCTCCTGAGTATTTTCAATATTCTAACCACAGAGTGAAGAATGCTTTAGATGCTAAACACATTCGCTTTCAAGTTTTTTTTCTTTTTCTTGCACTCCTCACATTAAGCCCGTGATAAAAGGCCCACTTGAGGGCTGCGTTCAGTGCCTAAAGAGAATGTTTTAAATTTAATGATACAATCAAAATCATTTTTCCCTGGTAACTACTATTGTACTCATTTGAATGGATTCCAGTACAGTTGTTTTTCCTTTTGCATTATGCTTTGTGTAAATAAAGTGAGGTGGCTTAGTTCATGTATAACAAGTATCCAGCTAATACAGTAATTTACTTTGCCCGCTATTTATCTCTGTCAGGATGAATGTCAGCCTCTTTCCCATCCCTGGTTCATAGCTATTATTATAATGATGTTAGTTCTGCATTTTAAAAATTCTGCATGGAGTTGCTGAAAATTGCCTAGAAATAAATACTTGGTCGAAGAAGGTTAAGTCTCAAAGAATTTCAATTTTGCAACTAGGAAGCTAAATTGCTCCTAGCAACATTGTATTAATTAATGTCAGGTCAAACTATTTCCTTTTCTTTGTGTTCCATTCCAAACACCCCAGCAAGTGATTTTGAGTGTGTCAACCATAAAAGGATAGTAGAGTTTGACCAGATTCAAATCACTTGCTATTCTGAACATAGCTCCTTAGTTATAAATTTGACAGTTTTTAATCAGTTTTTCAATCTTTTTAACAGTAAATCAATTGTTCTTAATTTTTTCTTCAATATGCATAAGTAGCATCCTTTTCTATTTTCAATAGGCACTTGCATAAATGTCACAGCGGAGAATTAGTACTTAGGGACTGGTCTAGTACTAAATGATTTTCTGCCCCTCAACAAGTAGTGACCATCTTTATAAGGACAAAAAGAGGTTCAGAGCAGAAGATAGAGGAGAAGGGCTGATGCTAGTAGAGCAATGGCTAGCTCAACTCAATCCTAGGATCTTCAGTTCTGACTCTGAAACTCTACCCTGTAGATTGTTGAATTTGTCCTTACATAGGTACACACTGGCTAAGGGATCTGGGTAGAGGCATGTCTAAAGCCACTGTGCCTTGTGAGAAATGTCCTGGAGAAACACACTAACCTATGCTGAACTTGTAGGTTGAGTTCTACTCACTGAAGCATTTTGTTTTTACTTCTGGGAAGATTCAAAGGGACTTGGATTAAGAATTAAAACATATGGAGCTGGGGACTCGTGGCCTATGCCTATAATTCTAGCTAAACAACCGCTGAGATTTGAGGAGGTGAAACTGGAAGAGTGGCTCAAGAGGTACAATGCTGGCCTTGAACAGAAAAACCTAAGGATCAGCAATCGTAGATCAGTTCAAGTCCCAGTACTGGCTCAAAACAAAACAAAGAAAAGAAGAACAAATAGAAATAGTTACCTAAGAATTGCTCGACCATATTGTTAAAATGAGAATACAGTTTTTGAAAGAGAATACTGTCACAGTTTTAGATACTTAATCCAAAATTTTTGGGCGCCAGTATGATACTGCAAATGGAAAATTCTACTTCCTAAAACTTTGATTTTACACAAAATTATTTAAAATATTGCATAAATTACCTACTAGCTCTGTGTATAAAATGTATATAAAACAATAAATTTTGCATTTACTTTTGGGTCCTAGCCCAAAGTTATCTCATTATGTATATTATGCAAATATCCCAAGAGGGGGAAATACAGACATCTGAAATATTTTTGGTGCCAAGCATTTTTAGATTATAAGACATGATACTCAGTTTGTACCCAACATTTGGATTATAAAAATGTGACAATGTATAGACTATTTAAAATTTATGAAAGGTTAAATAGCATATAAAACTGGCAGGCTTTGAGAAAGTGTCTAGGTTCTTTAACTTAGTGTTACAGAAATTACTGGGATAATGAATAGCTTTTGTCTTTTAATCATTAATATCCTAGCTATATTTTTAACCCCATCATCTCCTATTCTACTTACATCAGGATATAATTTTATTAATTAATTTATCTTGTTGGTTGTTTCTATTTATAAATATATGGAATATAGACACACATATAAATAGACTTCATCTTCTTTATTCCTTTATGTCTGTCCTTATCTTTACCCTTTTGTAAAGGTCAAAGGAAGGCATGTTACACCAATACCCCTTTCAAGAAAAAATAAGAATGAAAAAACAATCCTGAAAACTATAGAAGTTTATAATAATACAGAATCACTGTGGATTATATCAACAGGGTTTATGGATGTACACCTTACAATTGAGGGAAATTATAATGAAGTCAAGTTTTATAATAACCATGATACTACACCCCAACTAAATCTCTCTGAACCCAGAGTATAATGTGAAGGAACCCAAGTCTTTCTAATTTGCTATCTAAAATTTACATCAAAATGACTGATGCAGTTACAGAATCTTAGTTGTTAACATGATCTGTGCTGCCATTTCCTAAGGCATGCCGGAGGACAGTACTAGGACCTCGTCCAAGTCTAAGCTGCACTTGGATTTCTCCACTGGGCATTAGATGGCAGTATTCATCAAGGCATTCAGAGCTGACTTATATTTCAGTGATTTCTAAAGGCACTCATAATTCTCCAAAGAATATTTTGTGAGATAGTTACTTATTCTGTGTTTTCTCCTTCTGAAAAGAGAAAGCATAAAATGTACTGCACGTCTGATCTTGTAATCATTTCCGTCTTGTATTTATTTTTGTTTTAGAGATGCTGCTTAGAAGACAAGTGATTTTTATTTCCAATTAGTTAATTCTAACCTTGTATCCAAAATATTTATTTTGGTATTTTTAGCTTTTCTCTTCTTGCCCATTAAAATGTATATATGTCACTAGTTACAATTTTAAGGGTAGAGAATGGTCAAAAGTAAGTAGCACTCACGATGATATTTTAGAATAATAGTGCTATTTAAAAGAAAGGAGAATATTATAATTCCTCCTCAGTCCTTCATAAGCCATGCCCATGGGGAATCATTCCAGCACCTGTGTGCCTAGATCCCTCATCTATAAAATGTCCAACACAGTCATTTCTGTCTTAGAGTCTTGCTATACACTGAGTTAGTATCTATAACCTCTTGCAATAGTGGTTCACCGTTAAGAAGCACTATGTAAGCGTTTGCTGTTTCTGAGGGAAGGTGTAGGGAGAGAATGCCTTTGTGTCTGTAATGGTAACTCTTTCTGTGTGTCTATTTTTTCTTTTTTCTTTTTTTTTTTTTTTCTTTTTGGCCAGTCCTGGGGCTTGGACTCAGGGCCTGAACACTGTCCCTGGCTTTACTTTTTCAGTACATGAAATACCAGCAGTGAAATTCACAAAACATCAGGTCTCATCCCCGTTGTTGCCAGGTCAGTGGATGTTCAGTGGAGCAAAGCAAGTATCATCGTGATGACACAATAGGGTATTCTTTTTAGCAGTCATCCATCAGAGGTGACTCTTCCAACCAGACATGCACTGGCATCAGGTTTCTTCCATCCTTGCAATCGAGGAGCAGAGCTTAGACACAGAGCTGGAAGTACCAAAAGGTGTCAGGCTCTGAGTCTCCTGGAAAGGAACAGGAAACTTCAGGATGGAGGTAGCCATGGAGAGAGAAGCCATTTTCTGAGACATGAGTAATCCTTGGCAGGCATTCAGAAGAGCACTTTGGAGGAGAGTTTGAAGATCATTTCTCCTGGTAGACAAAGACTCGGGTATTTAATTTTGCGACATTGCCGATAACAGTTGAGAATTCTTAGCCCTGGTGCTGGCAGCCATACAACTCCCATGGGTGGTGGTATAAGAACACTGAGGGGGGCTCTCAGAAGTTGGGAAGCAGAATTGGAGATCCAAAGCGAAGAATCACGTCTCTGATCCAGTGCTACAAGGCTAATGGTTTGCAAAAGTCCTCTGTGAGAAGAAAGTATATTTTCTATCCTATGCATGATTAAAAATTAGCCATTAAAAAAAAACCTTAGTGCATGTCACACACTTTTTTAAGCATTATTTTATTTAAACAGTAATCATAAGGTATTTTGTTTTTGGTTTTGTTGTTGTTTTGCTCAGGAGAAACCTGAAAGAAAACAATGTTAGTAACTAGCATGGCAAGTAACTTAATTAATTTAGTAGTAGTGCATGACTAATTTGATTAATGAAATGAAACATAAGTCATTTACCATGTTTGTTACATAATTGTACATGAATTCTTTTATAGTTTCATGAAATTCTGAGTTTAAAAAAATCCTCCAAGTAATTTTAGAGACACCTTTGTATTGTTTCAAACAGCAGAATCACAGGGATTTTATGTAAATGAAGACACTGAGTCTCAAAAATGCGAAGGAAATCTGTAATATTTTTAATACTGCCTTAACTTGATTTATTCTAGTCAGATAATGCCACATTTACATTTATATTTATGTATGACAGTTGTAGTCATACAACTGAGTTATATATGTGTGTGTATATGTATGTGTATATATGCATTTGAGTATTACCTTTTTTATACCTATGTCATCTAATTCAAACTAGGAATAGGATCAAAATGGTGAGACAAAGGACAAAAGTTCAAAGAATTGTAACAGTGATACTCACAGTACAATATGTTAGAAATTAAATATACAATCTGATGGGGTTGGGGAGGGAGAGAAAAATGAGGGAGGGGGTAACAAGTTTGACAAGAAATGTACTCACTACCTTACATATGTAACTGTAACCCCTCTGTACATCACTTTGACAATAAAACTAAATTCAAAAAACTAAATATAGGGTTTTTGGTTATTATGCAAATGCTGAGGTTTTAGGTTTTGCTTTAAGTTTTTAAATTATATTTAAGTAGTTGTACAAAGGACCACTTAGCAAAGCAGTTTATGAATGCAACATTTCTTTATCAATGTCACCCATTTCAACATTCTAACCATCTTTCCCCTACCCACTCTTTCCTGTCTTCTTAATTTTGTAATATACACTGGATCCTTGGGTTTTAGATCTTTAGATATGACTTAATTTCTTATATATTTGGTTTTTCCAAGATATAACATGTAATTTGACACATTAAATACTGACGTTAATGACACATGAAATACTAATTTTAATGTTTTCTCATGAAATTCAGGTTTTTTATTTAAACATGCCCAAATAATTAAGAGTTGAATATCTCATTTAATTATTATTATTATTATTATTTTATGCCAATCCTGGGGCTTGAATTCAGGGTCAGAGCACTGTCTCTGGCTTCATTTTGCTCAAGACTAGCACTCTACTACTTGAGCTACAGCACTGTTTCTGGCTTTTTCTATGTATCTGGTGCTGAGGAATTGAACCTACGGCTCCATGTATATGAGGCAAGCACTCTACCATAGGCCATATTCCCAGCCCTCATTTAATTTTTTAAGTGATAAAACCGAAAGCAGCATTTTTAAGCCTCTGTGACATCCCTTTCCTGTTAAATAACATAAAATTTATCATTAGATTTCAATGAAGTGCCCGGTGATGCTCTTACTCCATGCTTGCATCTGACACAAGAAAAAAGAAAGTGTGACTCATCTGTCACAGCGGTGGACGTAATGTCTGAAATCACTGTTTATAGGGCCCATTAGTGTTTACAGTTCTGCCACTTTCCTTCATGGTCTGAAAAGCAGTTTAGTTCAGACTAGGTTATTTTTTTTTTCATAGAAACCAGTTTTTGATAAGTGTGGCTATGTTTTCAATATAGAAGCTTGCAGTGGGAGTTCTGAGCATCTCAACCCCAAAGTCAAAAATGGTGTTAGAGAAAACAGCATCCAGTTTATAATAAAGAGTTCAAAAGGTTGCTTCACTTTTTTTCTATCAAAGAATTCTGTTTTTCTTTAATAATTCCAGATCTGACTGCTACTTCAGACCATCCACTCCTCCAAAGGATTCATGTGTATATGTATGCTTACATTACAAACTAATTTGGATGGAGATATCTTGGGCTTAACATACTGATTACATACACTCAGAAAAAATTCAAACATATATAGCCTTGTAGCATTGAATTCCAGTGGCTCAAATTCAACTACTCAGGAAGCTAAGATTTGAAGATTGTGATTCAAAGCCAGCCCGGGCAGGAAAGTCTGTGAAGTGGAATTGTGGCTCAAGTACTAGAATGCTATCTTTGAGTTTAAGCCCCAGACTACTTCTTCTTCTTCTTCTTCTTCTTCTTCTTCTTCTTCTTCTTCTTCTTCTTCTTCTTCTTCTTCTTCTTCTTCTCTCTTCTTCTTCTTATTCTTCTTCTTCTTCTTCTGCATGCATTCATCCTTCTCCTTCTCCTTCTCCTTCTCCTTCTCCTTCTCCTTCTCCTTCTTCTTCTTCTTCTCTCTATTCAGTGAAACACACTCATATGTGCATGCATACATACATTTATTTGTTTATTCAGTGAAACACAATCTCATGATATAGCACATATTGGCCTAACCTCAGTTCTTCTACCTGAGTTCCTGAAGGGTAGGATTACAGCTGTATACTACTAGACCTGACTTATGTTTTATTTTTAAAGAATGTCTACATAGAAGAAGCTATGTTCTCACTATAAAAAATAAGTATTTTTAGTAATGCATTCGCTAAAAATCTGGATATAATATCTACAGGCTGCAAAACATTGTATGTACATGAGCAATGCAGTTCTTTTCCTTACTAATTGAAAATATAAAACAAATATGGAAATATTTGTAAATATCTGTAAAATGTACCCAGGGTGCACAGTATCCAAGGGACCAGACTAGAGTGAGGTAGAGAGATGCTATCCGGGAAGGCCCCGCCGAGTCCTGAGAGTAAATGCCTTCTATGTTCCATGCCCCTCTCGCTTTGCCCTAGACAAGTACACTCCTTAGTGTCAGTGATTTCATTCAACTTGCAAGCAGTGTTAGCCAGCTGCAGTATCAGAAGGTTGTTAGATGACAAAAGACTTTTGGGTCAGACTTTGGGGCTTATAGCAAGTCCAGCAGCCTGAGGTTCATGTTCCCATTAGTCCCACACTCAGTGTGATGACGAGTGGGCCAGGTGTATGCTGTGCATTAAGTGGTCTTGCAACACAGCTCAAGCACCCTAAACTTTAAAAATCCAGATTGTCTAAATTTGCGATTGGGTCAGCATGCCTAACCTTTATTCCGCAGCAAGATATGGTCTTTATTATACTGGGCAGTAACAACAGCAAAAACAACCAAGCCACAGGAATTCTGCCTTCTGCTCTGAAAGGTGATCCGAGTACCATCGTTCAAGTCTGTCTACTTGAAGCTCTGTGCAAAATGTGAACCACCATGAAGGCCCTAAAGAAAATTATCTACTATACATGATTTTTAAAGTTTCAATAAGGCAGTCTTAATAAAGCACTCAATTCAGTTCCAGGAACAAGTAGGAGCTCAGTAAATATGAGTTGGTGCCTTATTCTTTCCTCACCACTCAGAAACACCATTGCCCTGGAGCCACTGGAATAACTGGAGGTAGGAACCACATATCATGACTTCAACTACAGGAAAGAAATGTTTTCAGATGGCTTTTGACTTCTTGATGGCTGAAGATCAAACCATTCAAAGCATGCTTTCTACTGACTGCTACATTCATGCGAAATGCTGGTATTTCCTTTTTTTCAATTATAGATCTTGAAGAATGCTTATCACAGGAGGTCTTTGGACTTTCTGATGCAGATAAGGCTGGGTTTTATAATGGCAACCAGGACTAGAGTACAGAATCTAGCTGCAGTAGGTGATGCTGGTGCTACTACATCTGCATCTGTTCTGAATTTAATGGCAAGTGAGGTATCAATATGCGAGGAAGTGGCATTGAAACATAATCATAATTATATTGGGAATACATTTGAGAAAACAAATATTTGTTTGTAAATGAATAGCATTTGTTTGCTTTTTAAAGAAAACACTGCCAAAATCCCAAAAGCTTTTCTTTCCTCTAAATTATAATATGACATTTTTTGTGAAACAGTTGTGTTTCTTAAAACACCTAATACTAAGTTGAAATGCAATAATTTTATATGAATTCTGGATTAAAGGAGCACATATTTTAAAACATATTGAATGCTAAATGGAGAGCAACTTGTGAACATATCTGTTACTTGGATTTTTTTCTTTTAATAGAATTCATTTTAGTCTTGCCATAGCCAAGTAGTATTAGTAATGGCTGTCATCCAGAACCTAGAAATAGCATCCTTCAATCTAAATGGATGCTAGAGGTGTGGTCTTTAAAATTCAAATTTGTATCTTTAGTTATCTAAATTTATAAAGAAAAATTGATGAGCAGAGGTAACTTGTATTATGGGAAGAAATATCACTAATAAAACCAGCAATAAATGTTTTCAACTTAATATGCATTTTTAGTGGTTAAATATTTAGCTTACTCTTTGAAGGGACACCATTATATCTTTGAGACCAATTACTTAAGAATAAGTATGATCACTAATTTGTATGCCCTAGACCTTTATTTATTTATTTATTTATTTCTTACCTCCCTTCCTACCTGATAGGCAGTAGAGTTTCCTTAAACTACTAACCCTATATATAGAGTGAGCACTGTACTTTCAGGAGCCTGCATGTACAGCCATTTTGCACATTGCATACCTAATGTGAACCTATCACTCTACCACAGGCTAAACCTACTACAAAGATAAGAAGGTTTCTTCCTTCCGTCCCTAGGATGCTGGAAGGCTTCTTCGGAAAGCCAACTCCTATATAGTCAGTCTTGGCTAGAGAGAGAGTTGTTGAATATGAGTTAAATTTGGAACTGGCCTACTACAGAATCTACTAGGAGCACTCTGGTAGCTCGCAAATGTCATATTCCAAACTGACCATGTAGACTCCATTGCTTGAAGCCAAGAAGAATGCACATCTAAAAAACACACAACTATCTGATGTGGGCCTATTGTGATTTCTGCATATACCTTTAACACGTCTAGTTTCACATGATTGAATATAAAATGTTTCCCTCTTGGCAGATTCTAGTCTTTCTTTCTCTTCAAACCTCACTACTGCATTTCCTGGAATCTTGACGCTACTGCTATCTGTTGAGATAACTGGGGCCCTCCATGTGGGACAAATGTTTGGAATGGTGTCTTTTTCTGAAAAGGACTATGAGAAAACAACACATTTTGTGAGCCACATAGGCCCGTTGCCTAAGCTTTTCATTTATATGTTTGTGCACTTGTAAAATATATTAATTATTTTTTAAGTCCCTGAGTAATATAGGCCACCCAATCCCTAATGGTTCTGTATATGAGCATGACTTGGAATGATCTAGAGGGCTTGTTGTCCAGAATGGTGGGCCTCACCCCTAGAGTTCCAGACTAGTCTTCTGGGGTGGGGCCTGACATATACATACATATACACACATATGTATACATACATGTGTGTGTACTAGTCTATCTTTTATTGTTATAACAAAGTACTGGGAGCTAGGTACTTTATTTTATTAACTTATTCATTTATATTTTCTGTGGAGTTGAGGATCAAGCCCAAGGTGGAAAAATATTCTACCACTTGGCAATATTCTCAGCCCCAAGTTTATTGATAGGGATTCTCTATAATCGCTGAGAATGTCCCAGAATTCACTATGTGTCCTTGGTTGTCCTGGAATTCACAATTCCGTCTCAGCCTCTGCAGTGCTAGGATTCTAGGCATGTACCACTATGACCACAATGTGTCACCATAAGAAGACCTATGTGAGCATACATATTCACTGTTGCTTCCTGAGCTGTGATTACAACCTGATTTCTCTCCTAAAGGATAGACAATTCCAATATGCAAATTCCCTATAATTCAGATCCTGTATTTCCTAGATTCACTTTTAGTTAAGTATGGCTCAGTCACAATGCTTTTGGCAAATGGTAATAGACAGAAAAATGGATGAAGGGAAATAATCCTCGTGATGATGTTAGAACAACGCCTTTTTTTGAATTTCCTTTCCACATTCATATGAATGCTACAAAGAGGAGGAGATCATTCTTTACTTTGACAAGTGATAGGTAACGCCACTGCTTCTTTCTTACAGAAGCAATTGCAAGAGCCGCAATATGAGAAACTTGTAATAAAGAGTAAAAATTGGCTAGTGGACATTTGGAGTGATGGCTTCCATTTCTCCAGGAATTATGAGACCAAACTAGTTCAGTCACTGTGGTAGTTGGACTATCTGTAATGTATTTACCTGCCTAGCATTTCTGATCTCCTTTGTTGACTCTGTTCCCAAATTTACTGTTGTCTCCTATGACAAATGTGTATATCTGGGAAGGACAACAGAATCTTAGGTACAACAACTGCTTTTTGAAATCTCATTCGACTCCTATCTAGCCAGGAACACCTAGTGTGAATTTTTAGTTTAAGGTGGTATTTGAGATTGCTTTTGTATTTGATAACTCGTAAGAGGAGAACAGAAAATGCATGTGACTAGAGTTAAGCATGAAAATCATAAACTAAGATTTACACCTTTTCTGTTAGCAGCCAAGCCATATGGATTTGAACTTCATTTTTATTCATTAGAAGTACTATACTTACTGTTATTTTTACAAGGGAAGATTTGTCACAGTTTAGGTGTATAATGTTTTCATGCAGCTTTAGCAAAATTATGTCTGCTGCTGTGCAAAATTCATTGCAGTATTCCCAAATTAAAGCCATTTTGTGGTACTTTTCACATTTCTCCCCATAGAGAGTCATTCTAATATGTTGTTCTGTCATTTAATGAAGCCATTTGCAATTTCAGGCAGACTTCTAATTAACTCAGGTAACATGAATTCCATAAAGAATGAGAGCTTTGATCTGACAGGAGAAAAATAAAATTTGATCTCAGTTATTATTTTTATCACTCTTTTGCTTAGTATTTTGTCAGAAGTGAAGTACAAGCTATCTTGAGTTCCATTATTAAAAAAATTCTGTTTTTCTTTCCCCTTGCCTTACGTCTATCTATAAAAACACTCCTTTCTAACTACATGGATGTCTGTGTACAAATGGAAAACTTCCTCTATTCCTTATTTTCTAAAAGTGGAAAACTTACTCTATTAAATTTGAAGGCGGGATTGGTGCAAAGTCCCACAAAAGGATGTCTGGGGATGTTATACCAGAGATACCAAGCAAAAACACTTACTGACTTTTGGCACCATTGTTGCTTTTGAGACTATTTCTTGAAGGGGTGGGGCATGAAGATTGAACCTAGAGTTGTGTCTATTCTAGGCAAGGAATCTGCCACTTGGGTTATTCCCACAGCCATTTCTTTATTTATGGAGACATGGTCATATGGCTTTTGCTCTGGATAGCCTTAAACTTACAATCCTGCTTCTGCCTTCTGAGTAGCTGAGATTAAACGCGGAATATACGGCTAGTCTCTAAGAATACTCATGGCTGTGTCGATTTCTTTTTTTTTTTTTTTTTTGGCCAGTCCTGGGCCTTGGACTCTGGGCCTGAGCACTGTCCCTGGCTTCTTCCCGCTCAAGGCTAGCACTCTGCCACTTGAGCCACAGCGCCGCTTCTGGCCGTTTTCTGTATATGTGGTGCTGGGGAATCGAACCTAGGGCCTCGTGTATCCGAGGCAGGCACTCTTGCCACTAGGCTATATCCCCAGCCCCTCGATTTCTTTTTAACTTGAAAGTTTGGTGTGGACAAATCAGATAAAATGTGGAATATATATATTCACACATTATGCACACGTATAATGCACAAATGTACATATATATGTATTTATGTTATGTACGTATGTCTTTGTACTGCCCAACACCAGGAATTCTGAATACTTCCAGACTAAGTTTCTTCTGGTACTAGATTTATTGTACATTTCTCCTTTTCAAAGTATTGTATCTTGGTCATTCAGTTTCCATTTCTTAGTTGTACAGGCTTGTGCTCTATTGCAGTTATTTTGCTCTTTTCCTAGAACTCCATGTCAAATCTCTTCTAGTAGGCTAGGTCCTTTATTATTACCTATAACCTATATTCAACATGATTATTTCTCTTCCTCCCAAGAATCTGATCTCTATTGGATGTACTTGTATAATCAAGGAATAAATGAGTTCCTGTCAAGAGTTTTGTATAAGCTGCTTTTTTAATGGATTGTGGAGGAAGGGGTGTGTGTGTGGGGGGGGGGACAGTCTCATTTTCTCTATGTAGCTTCCAACCCTCGGTGCCCACTTCTACTTGTCTTCTCTCAGAAGCAATTCTGTGATACCTCCCCTTCTTCCCTGCTCTTTATTTTACAGAAAAGTTTTTGTTTTTTTTTCAATCCTGGGGCTTTAATTCAAGGCCTGTGTACTGTTCCTGAGCTCTTTTGCTCTAGGCTAGTGCTCTGCAATGTGAACCACAGCTTTACTTCTGGCATATTGGTGGTTAATTATTGATAAGAGTCTTACAGACTTTCCCCTCTTGCTGGCTTTGAATCACAATTTTCAGATCTCAGCTTCCTGCATAGCTAGAATTACAGGAATGAGCCGCTAGCTGCTAGTCCTAAGGACTCTTTATCAACCAATTATTTCTTTCTTTCTTTTTTTTTTTTTTTTTTTTGGCCAGTCCTGGGCCTTGGACTCAGGGCCTGAGCACTGTCCCTGGCTTCTTCCCGCTCAAGGCTAGCACTCTGCCACTTGAGCCACAGCGCCGCTTCTGGCCGTTTTCTGTATATGTGGTGCTGGGGAATCGAACCTAGGGCCTCGTGTATCCGAGGCAGGCACTCTTGCCACTAGGCTATATCCCCAGCCCCAACCAATTATTTCTAAGCATTTTAAAATTTAATTTTATATTTTCATTATCACTTTATGGTACACTTTTTCTATTTACTTAATTCCCTGTTTCACATAGAGTTTTAGTTACACCAGAAAACAAAATGTTAGGAGTCTGGTGTATTTTTTCACATTATCTAAGGAACTTAGCACTCACTACAGAACATAGAATATGCTCTTAAAATAAATATTCTGAGAATTGGCATGGACACTACTGATGAATCTCTTTAAATGTGATCAATTTGTGCTATTGCTACAATTCAACTCAACACTTGCCATTCTACAGTTTTTACTATTAATCCAGTGGTCCATGTTTTGAAGCTTCAGGCTTGGAAGAATTCCCACCATAGGACCTACAACTAGAGGATTAATTTATTTTTGGTGAGGTGTTACCCTTAAAACAAATTAGAAACACTAATAATCCATTCAACCTTCCACTTACCCTCTTTCTCAAATCAACTCTAGCAATGGCAACTATCCTTACTTCCTACACCCTGGGGAAAGCTGTGTTGTTAAAATGTTACCCTGTGAACTGAGTATTGTGGCATTACTTGAAACTCTAGAACTGTAGACAACAGGATACTAAATTCCAGGCTTGCCTGGGCTACACAGTGTGACCCTATCTAAAAAATACAGTGACAACAACAAAAAAAGTTGTCCTGTGTTGAAGGATTTCTTTTCCATTTCTGAACTGGGTGACCTTGGCTTGGTTAGGGGAACTCTCTGAGCCTTGCTTCTTTTAACATGTGGATATTTGTGGCACCTTTCCAAATCTACTTTGAGAATGAGCATTAAAGGCCTACTGCAGTCACCACTTATGCAGATTGCTATGCTCCTGGCTGCATGCTAAACACATAAATTCTCTCCTTAACTGTTACAGTATTTTTGGCAAAATGTTAGTAAGATGGTCAGTAACAGTGGCTATGATATTTCATACTTTGGCTTACATGGATCCTGAGTCAGACTGAACATTGCCAAAAACTCATTTTTTTTCATTCCCCAGGATTAGCAGAAAGGCTCAATAAAGTAAGTTTACCAATGGGAGCTGTGGCTAAAGGCCAATATAATGGTTAGTCTGAGTGGAGGCCAAATGTTAGGTTCTACTGTCCTAGCTAGGTAGTGCCTTGGAATATAGGGTATCTGGCTCTTACAACACAACCTGATTTAAGAGAAGAAGGATACTGTGTAGGGACTAGTGGACTAATTCATACCACATCCTGGTAGAAATGTGTCAATTTCATTAAATACAAAATTTAGGTGACACTTCAAGGATAGAATAAAACCTGAAAGTTGTCAGCAAGCAGGCTTGGCTTCCTCTGAGCTACATGAGCTTGAACTGCAATAATATGACTTTACTTTCCAACCCAAGGAATTCAACTTTACTAAGAGTTTCTTGATTGTAAAGGTTTTCTGTTAGGACAAGATAGTTTACAACAGAATTAGCAGGAAATAAGGTAGAGATAGTATCTTTTCTGTATAGCTTTTAAGGTGCAACTGAGAAGTCAAATAAGTGGGTTAGATTTGACCTCAGATAGAAACTTCCTAGTATATTTACTTTTCTATCTCTTTCTTCTTTGAAACTTTTTATATTTCTTTTCTTTTTTTCCGCCAAGAAGTCTTTATTTTTTATTTATTTATTTTTGTGTCAGTCCTGGGGCTTGAACTCAGGTCAGGGTCAGTGCTGTCCTTGAGATTTTTTTTTTTCTGAATAATTATTTATTGTAGAAGAGATGTACTGAGGGGTTACAGTTTCATACGTAAGGCAGTGGGTACAATTTGTTACCTCCTCTCTCACTTCCCCCTCCCTCTCCCCCCATGAGTTGTTCAGTTGGTTTACAACAAATGGTTTTGTAAGTATTGCTTTTGGAGTCATTTATTTTCTTTTATTAGATAGATAGATAGATAGATAGATAGTAAGGGTAATATACAGGTTATAGTTACATAAGTCAGGTAATGAGTACATTTCTTTTGGGACAATGTCACTGCTTCCCTTACTCTCTTCAAGTTTTTCCCTCCTGTCCTCACCCACAAGTGTTATAGTTCATTTCGATGTAGGGTCTAGTGAGTACCACTGCTGCATTTGTTCATCCTTTGTCCCACCCTTTCTTCATTCTTTCAGAAACAAAATTTTTTTTAAATTATATTGCTTTCTTCTGTTCATTCAGGAAGCATTGGTCTTCTCGAGTGAAAACTGGTGGTTGTTTTCTTCCAAAGTGATTTCATTGTGTAGCTTGGCTTGAGATCACCTCTGTGGATAGATGGTGTCTCAGAGAGTGGGGAACTAATCTCCAAGCCTCTGATAGGTTTGACTGTGATACATCTTCAATTGTGCTCCACTTTGTTCTGCTAAAGTGGATGAATGCTCTTTCTTTCACCATTGTTTTTTTTTAATATCTGCACATATTTAGTATAGCAACTTTAGCTTCTTTTAGTCTCTAACTGTTACATATTTCAAAATTTACTGTACCTTCCTTCTCACTAGAGAGAACAGTATCTGGCCAGAAACTTTCATCTGTTCATAGTTTAGCACATTTATTGAGATAATTAAAGGCATTTTATGTGCCAAAGTCAATTAATTCCTCATTTGTCAGTTAGTGCCGATGAGTCCCTGAGAGGTTAAGTAACTTGTCTAAGGTCACACAACTTGTGAACGAGGGGAGCTTGATTCAAAGTCTAAGAAGCCAACTCCATCTGGCATCCAAGCAGAGACAGAGATGGTACACAAAATGGTTGGTAAAAGCCAAGCCTTAGTCCCAGACAATCTATTAGTATGCTTTGGTTTAACTTTGTACAGAACCTCAAGAGTATAGACCAACGCAGCATTCCTTTTGTTTCCAAGGCAACAGCCTGAGTAAAAATGAGGCTTAAGAGAAGAGGAATAACAGGACAAATTCAGACAAAGCAGTCAAGGCCCCTAGGTATGGAAGTTTACATCAGGACTCTCCTTAGCTCAGCAAAGAAGACCTCCAATAGATTGTGATCCTTGTCATATGTTGGTTTGTATTAAAGTGGGAGGAAGGTGAGCCGCACGATACAACTGGTGACTTAGTGGTTGAAGCTCCACCAACCGATATCCACATTCCAGGCGGCACCGGAGGCAAAATGTATTCATTTTATTGTGTCCTTTTCTAAACATCTCCATGAAATGATGGGCACTCCATTTACATTTTTGCTAACATCAACATGAAGCTATAACATGTTTGCCCATATTCATTTAAAGTGTGCTCCTTAGCCTCGTTTACTCTTATCCTGTCTTTTCCTCAGTATTGCTCTTCATCCATCCCCAAGGTCATATGCGACTATTTTTCTGAGGAAAAGGTCAGGAAAACCTAATTCTAACTGGTTTCATCTATAAGTCTAAGATAAGGTGATAACAGTTCTTCTCTATCCATGGTGGACATTTGATACATTTTATTGGGCAACATCTGTTTTTGAGGACCCTCTCTGACACCCAAGTCTGTGACACGTAGTAAGTAACATGACTCTTCGCTTTTTCTCTGTCTCTCTCTCTCTCTTTCTCTCCATCTTGCACTGTTTGTCTTATATATCTCTCTCTCCCATCCTCCACCCCCAACACAGTGGTCATATGACAGTTGCTCGGCCAATTAAATAAGATGTTCTTGTCTGGGACTTGGCACCTTTGAATTGTCAAGGGAAAGTAACTGGAGAGGAACTGGGAGGGGAAGGGAGTCTCTACTACCCCAGAGTGCTGGGGGAACGGCACTGTCTCAATGAATCGGCTGCCTCTTTCTCTTAGGCACTCCCCATTTCTGAAATTCTCTTCAGTCAGCTTCTCTTCAAAATCAAGACTTTGACATAGTGGATATCCTTTATCAAAGAATAATGTGAGGTGGTTTCTGTTATGTATCACCAGAACCAAGTGGACTGCTACACTTTAGAATGACTACTAAACAGGAACTTCACAGAACCTTGGCATATTTGTGTAATTTATATTTTTATAATTATATAAACATCAATATGTATGCGTTTACCTAACTTATGTTTAATATTGTATAGAAGATTTGGTTAATTTTAATGTATCAAGATATATTTCTGTGAATGTGCTTCTGCGTGTGTGTATCTTTAACTCTTATGTCATCCTTTGACTCTCTCAAAATTATTGTCAAAAGCTTTTCTCTTCTTTTAATTCATTTGCAATTATCTTACTCTTTACTTTCTTTTCTCATCTAATTTCTGATTCATTCTGCATATTTCTTCCACAGCCAGGTGGGCCCCATATGGAGCCTTTAATACTTCTGCCTCTCTCTGGGTGTTCCGCACCCAAGCTTTCTTAATCATAACCATGATTACCTTGTATCTTTACAAGGCATTTGCTTATTTAATTCATTTAGCATAGTGTTCAATTAATGTCTTAGTCACAGTCTGCTTAATGTTTCTGTACCTCTCCAACTTAGAAATAGAAAAGGGAGATGTGTTGCCTTTTTTTACATCACCGAACTGGTTTATATTGAAACAGAAAATGAGGATTTTAATTCTTTCATCGCTGTTTTTATCTCTTATGACCCTGAGTTAGGTTGCTATAAATCTTTTCTCTCGAAAAAGCACTTCTAAAGCTTGAGGGTATTCAGGGACTCTTTAGTTATTATGACCCTGACATAACAGACTACATTAACTGTTCTTGAATAAAATAAAGTAACAAGGAGGGGAAATAACATGAGTTAAGCTACAAATAACATAGCTGCTTTTGCCCCTAAGGAAGTGGCATAATTTTTCTCTAGAGTCTTTTATTTAAAAAAAAAATGCAATGTGCTGACCTTGGTGGCTAATGCTTATAAGAATTGGAAGGAGACAGCAACACAGAAGGTTGGCAAATTGGCTTCAAATAAAATGAAGGGAAATGGGATGGTGAGAAGCAACCCAGAATAAGTGATTGGGTCACAAGAGGACCTGCAATGGGATAGGAGGTTGCACAAGCAGAAGGTGCATTTCCGATATATCATCTAGAGGTGAGGACAGTTCAGGGATTTTCTAGGGTAGAATGCATAAGATTTACTTTTAAGTGTTTTTTTTCAAGAATCATATGTGTTGCCTTTATTTAATGGCTTTTTAGGTTGGAATGGGTGGGAGTGATCGCCAGATGAGGAAGTAGAGGTCTCAGATGAGGAAAAAGAAAGAGCTGAAGAGGGGGATGACAGTACCAGTACACGAGATAGCCTTTCTTTCCCTAAATAGAATGGAGGAAGGAGAACTCAGAATGAAAGTGGACTGGAAGAATTGGTAAAGTTCACTTTGCTAGTTGAATTGTGGGGAAAGAAATTAACCAACTCGGGAAGCAGAAAGAGGGATAATGAAATAGTTATAGCCAAGAAAGTACTAGACTGGTAGATAAAGGCAGAACTCCTCTTGCCTTTGCTTACTTTTGCAAAGCTAGAATTTAGTTAAGGTCTGATGTTCGTAAAGCTATAAAACAGAGAAGAATTGGAATTGAAAAGAAAGAAGAAAGGTAGAGTAGAAGCTAATAGATAGATGTGAGGAGAGAAGAGGAATGCATATTTCTTATTATTTTCTTGGAGTTGATGGTCCAGGACTGTTATCTGCTCTCTTATACTTATCTTATATTCATTCCAAATGTACAAAATTGGATTATAGCCTAAATTTATAACATATCTGTGTTTCTAATGTAATTATGTGTGAGAACAACTCTCAAAATAAAAAAAAGTAATTAAACCCCATGGGAGTGGAAAATTGTGTAAGTGAATTTTTAATTCTTAGTCTTGGGATATAATGGATATGAGGGAAGAGATGGGAAATTTAAAGATGTAGAAAAGGAGAAGGAGAAGGAGGATAGGAAAAAAAACGGAGAGTGTTGGAAAAAAAAGAGATGTGAATTCCTTTGGAAAGCCATGGGAATGTAATCACTGCACCTTTCCTCTTAGCTGGACTCAGTTCTCACTAAAGAAGCACAACAAGTAGCATTTCTCCTTGAGAAGTAAAAATGGCATTCTTTTACGGTAACTCATTACATTATGCAGCATTTACATGATAATCGCAAAAGTCTGTCTTACACTAATGGTAGTCACCATCCAAAAAAAGGTCAGCATGTAGCCTACAGCAACTTTGAAGTAAATATTTTGGATTAATGCTGCTATATTTGAGTACTAGACATTTGTGAAACTATTCAGAATAGGTAAAGCATTTTTTGCTCTACTCAGAGTCAGATTTGAGGGCACTAGGGGTCTTGTAGAATATTGAGTTCACCTAAATCCAAGTGTCCTATACCTTCTTCAAAAACCCATAGTTATGAAAACAATAGCAAATTACTCATCTGTGGTTTAAAATGATAGTATAATTAGAATATGACAATTTCTATCTATTTAAGTTATATGTAGGTGTATAGGCATAAGACATTGACACCCTGGCTCAAGTATCTTTCTAAAAGAAGGAATTTCAGTATTTGCAAAATAACATTATTTTTCTAATTAAATTGTATATGAAATGGAGAGAGAGAGAGAGAGAGAGAACAACCTTTAGGCAGAGAATGAATTTGTGTGAACTGAAAACTGTTCATTATATCTAGCTTGTCATTTTGCTTCCTATTTCTCATTTAAAAGTAAAAGAGAGCAAGAAAATAAATAGGCAAAAAAATTAGTCATTAGTTTAAAAGCCATCCAGTACAGTGAAAGGATAGAAACTCAATTGAGTAGCACCTCTTCCAGGGACCAAATTAAAAACCCTGGAGTAATCAAACGCAAGTGAACCATGTGAGCAGCCTGGGCAGGGTCAGAGCACAGACCCAGGAGATTATTGAAGGAACAGTTATAGGTGAGGGGAATTTGCTCTGGTATTTGATCTTTTTTTAAACTTTTTTGTCTTTTAATCTTTGTGTACTAGGGATTGAACCCAGGACAATGAACTTACTAGGCAGACATTTTGCCACGGAGCTACACCTCATCTCTGGTCTGATATTTCTGATGCGAGACAAAAGAAGGTCACCTAAGTCCCTCAAGTGGAGAACTACATCATTTCTAGTTGATGTAACGGTATTATATTCCATTTGCATGATGAAGTCTGCCTATTCATTTTTAGGAAAACAATAACAACAACAACAGAAAAATGTTTGCCTTCCTCAATGGTTGTGGGCTCCAGTTACACAAATACCCACCTTATGGATTTCAGGGACTTTATTAGAACCTTTTGTGTCTCCTCTGCCCCTAACTGTCCTACATGATGGAATGCATCTTATCCTCTGGGTCTCAGCTGTGACTTCCTCTGAGAAGACTTTCCAGCGCCTAGACCCATTTCCTCTTTCGGGTCCTCATCTAACCCTTCCTCCACTCCTCATCAGCTCCCTCAAATTGTGCAGTGTGTACTCTCATTTCTTGTCTTGTCTGAACTCACTTTCACCTTTACCCTCAGATTACACTGTCATTTACTGTTTACTCGTCTTCCACTAGTGACTGTACACACAACTTTATGAGCTCAGTGTCTCTCATGGCAAGCTTACCAAGCTTTTGCTATGAGGATGCCTTTGCTCTTCTGCATCATAGAAGAAATGGAGTGTGAATGACAGCAACTTGCAGAGGTACATTTCAAAATACAGTTACACTCGTTGTCATTCTTTCCTATGTCCTGCAACCATTAATGAACCGTTCTCTCCAGTGAGAGTCATGCCACACAAACTTCACTGTCAATGTAGACAATGTGAGTCTACCCTATGGATAAATATTGGAAGCACTCTTTGCTAATTTTGCCTTCACTAAAATTGGGTTGGATTAAATGGTCAGAGTATATTATTCTGCTTTCACAGTGTCTGACATTTATTTAATCTGGCCTGCTATGCTTTTGCAGCCAATGGAATACTTTGGGTAATTATAGACAGGCACCAAACTAGCTTTAAATTATTAATAGGGACTATTTCTTCTCTCTGAATCCAGTCTTCTATACACTGTAGCCACACCAAATGTCCCCCACAAAACACTGATTCTGTTACTCTTCTTACCAGATTATATCACTCTTGCTTCAACTTGCTTTCCATTGGCTGTGTTTCTTGATTTTTATTTTCTATTATCTTTAAGTAAATGCACAAAAGTTTTCAATTCAACACATCAGTTTATGAGAATAATGCATACTGATTAATGCCACCCTTTTTATAAAAAAAATCAATATGTCATCAAATCAACTAGTTTCAATGAACAATACAGTTACATTCAGTACAGTCATAATGCTGTTCAAACACCATTTCTCCCAAGTTTAAAATAACTTCAGTCTCAATTAAAGTAATGCTTTAACTTTTCCTCTCTTCTCAGTCTCTGGGAAGTACCAATCTACATTCTGTGTACTATTTGGAGTATTCCATATCAGTATATTATATGTAAGAGACCTTTCACATCTGATTTCTTTCATTTACTATAATACTCCAATTCTCATCATTACTACTTCATTACATTTTATGACTGAATAATATTCGACTGCATGTTAGGTTTAGTTTATCTAGTCATCTGATGATAAACAAGCACGTCCCCCATTTGGTTATTTTAAATAATACTTCTGTACCTTCATATGTTATGTAGGTGTGAGAGAAATTGTTGAGTCATAGTACCTCTATGTAAAACTTTTTGAGGAAGTGCCAAAATATTTTCCACAGCAATAAAACTGTTTTTCATTACTATCAGTAATTTTCAAGGTTTTGAAATTTTTCCACATGCTTGCTCACTTTTGTCATTTATTATTATTATTGCAGTCATTTTACTGAGTGTGAGGTGGTATATAATTGTGGTGTTTTTTCACATTTCCCTAATGGCTCCCCACTTTGGACATCTTTCCATATGCCTTGGTGAGATATTGTCTTAAAACTTTCACCATTAAAAAATACTTTTCTTATCTGCTTTTTTTGATTTGGGTGCTCTAAAAGTTCTTAGGATATCCTAGATATCAAACTTTTGTCATATATATTATTTGAAAATTTTTTCTTATATAAGTTGTCTTTTCACTTTCTTGATAATATTTTCGCTGAACAAAAGTTTTTGATTTTGCTGAAGTTTTTGTCACAACCAGTGCTAAGAATCTTTACTCTTCTGTGATATGATCTACAGTTTTATCTTTCATATATTTAGGCACAGATGGGAGATGAGTTAAGTTTTGTATATTGCTTATGGTAGTGGTTTGTTTTCCTTTCTGCCATCTCTCATCCAGGTAAACAGAAATAAGTTCATCTGAATAAATTTCTGCCCCCAACATTTGTGGTTTCTCTTTCCTATGATGACCTTCCATGTTCTTACCACATCTTGGGCTTACATTTCTAATCATTCAATGTACTAAACAAACCCAAATTATCCTCACATCTTTCGTAAAGTCTGGGCTCTTTCTCCACTTCTCATCCCACCAAACTTAGTCTAAATTTATCTCTCCACTTACTCCATAATTTCGCTCACAGCATTCATTCACATATTCAAGTAACTGAAAAAAAAATTACTGGGCACTTCTGCTAGGTCACATGTAACAGAATTTTGAAAATATCTTCTTTGTCATGTTGATGTGGACATTTGAAAACACACAGCACCGTATGATAGAGCTCTTCATCCTCACTGCTCTCAGCTCAGCAAATTGAATTAAAGAATGCACAAATACAAACATCATTCCAATATGCTACCACTGTCAATGTAGACAACTTTGTATAAATCCTGACTCCCATGTATCTTTGCTCACATGAACTTTGATCTCAGCTGAGGTTGAGGAAGTGTGTAGAGTCTATTGTTCCCAAATTTATCACATTTTCTGCATCATTTCTCCTTTGTCACTCCTCATCCTTTGTTTGTAAATGGGTCTCCGTACTTTCTCCAGGGGGGAATTGCAGCAGCAAGATAACCATCAGCTATTTTCTGGAAGCAAAACCAAAAGAATACAAGACTGCTTCAACTGCCTTGCCTATAGATTTTATATAAATGATTGTGCCAGGCTCATTTGAAAAGTTAGTAAAGTCATATAGCAAAATGCCAATAGAAGAAGTACGTTGTACATCTTTAAGTATTTCTTTTCCAAACTTTTGTTATGTAAAGACTAGAGGAAGCTATGAAAGTTATTATTTCTCTCTACCCCCCCACACCTCTCTCTCTCCCTCTCTCTCTCTCTCTGTGTATCTTTCTCTGTGTGTGTTATTATGCATCATTTACCTATTCAGTTGTAAACAATTTTTCAAATATTTTCTAAGTATTTTGCAGCAATGAAAATGGCCCTTGTGAGCACAGGATTGATAGCTCCCAACACAACCTCGGACATTTTAATCACATTCCCCCCTTGAATAAAGACATATTGCTGGATCTTTTCGAGGTCTTTGGATTTCTTGAATTGATAAATTCTAAGCTACAAAATAGTTTGCAGGCAGAAAAATTTCAGAATTTTAAAGCACTATAGCAGAAAAAAATACATCTATTCTTTATAAATGAGAGAAGAGGGGATGGCAGTTATTCATCAAATAAATAAATTCTGTTGTTCTGAAACTTCAGGTGCAGTGGCCATGATTTATTTCCATAGTTTGTTCAATTTAATTTAAAGCCAAACGTTGATAACAGCATTCCTAATTAGGTGGTTATTTTCAATTTCTCCTTCTTCACTGTCTAAGTCTCCCCTGATCCCCTAATACCTGCTAACTTTCAGCAGTGCATTACATGCCACTAGGCCCATCGATCACAGCAGAGACCACTGCAGTCAGTACTTTTCCTTGCACAGACCCAAATATCCATTTTTTTAAAACCAGTCTGGCTCTGTCTTTATAGCTCCTCTCATTTTTCTTTTCTTCTTCTTCTTTTTTTCTAGCTTCCTTTTATGCCCATGATGCAACTAGATGGGGAATAACATGTATGAGAACGACAGTAATTGTGAAAAATACCAGGGTAGACATAAAAGCATGTTTCCTATCTGAATCCTTATGCCTTCCTTAAGCAACGAGGAAATACAGCAGGTCATCGCTGCTGCTTCTTTGTGGCTATTCAAGATCCACAGAGACAGACCCTGCCCTTACTTGCTAACACAAACCATGCTCCCCTGAGAGGAATGGGATGTCTTTGTTATTAGCATAATGATCAGGTTTAAATCACATTCTTCCCCCATTAAAATGACTCCTAATTTAAAAGTCTTATTAGATTTCACTTTTTTTGGTTATTCCTTTCTCTTTTGCATTTTTTTAAAAAAAAATTGACTTTGACCCTTTGGCGTTTTAAAAGAAAACCTCCATTCTGACTCTCCTTATGCTTCTATTTATTTTTAGCCTCAAATCCAATAAAGATAATTTGCCAAGTCTAAGGGTGACTTAACTCCCTCAGAGCAGAGTCCATTTGGCACATGGACCAGATGCCAAATAATTTAATATGTCTTAAATGCCATCAGGAAAATATTTCAAAAGGCTGAATCAAGATGCCTTTTAGCATGAGGGCGTAGTTTTCTTTTGGAAATGTAGCTTGAGAAAACTTCAAGTTACTGTTTTCTGCAACTAGCTGAATGGTCTGCCTTCTCTTTCTACCACCCACCAATGTCTGTTTTCCAGAAACCCTGGGACCTCTTGACCTGGGAAGGTATGATGCCATATGTTAAATCCACTTACACTAAATTTAGAAGCATCCTTTCCCCTGCCCCAGTGAGATCAGGCAGTCTTTAGAGAGGATGGGCAGGCTTTCCAGAAGGAAGACTGAAAGGTCAGAAAAATAAAGGGGACTTTGTCATACTTGAGACTTTATTCTTTTTCTTTCTAGAAGTACCAGAGACTATACCTAAATATAAATATAATATAATATATTATATAAATATATAGGACCTGGGCATATGGCCTAGTTTTAAAGTGCTTGCCTCACATGTATATGTGTATATATATGTATATATATATACATATATGTGTATATGTGTACATATATATGTATGTATGAAAGAGAAAACAAAAAGCTCATGTAGAATGGAATCTTTTAGGAGGGAAGAACTTCCAGGATAGGTTATATTAATAATAAATGGCAGCAAATTGAAAACCATGCATCTTATTATACTCACAAAATTCTCATGTAAAGACAAACGTTATGGATTCTCTTCTCCTTTTGGATAGATGAGGAGACTAAACCTCAGGGGAGATCAAATCTTTAAGGCCACTACTCAGATACCAGTTTTAGTACGCTTCATGAAACTTTGAAAGCTCATCAAAATCCAATGCTCCCTTCTTCTCCACTTTATTTTTCCCTGTATAACAACAGGGATCACGTATGCTCTATTTAAACATTGGTTTAAATTTGTCTTCTTAGCTCAGGGCAAAGATAGAGGTTATTCTCTTTTTTTCCTCAGGAAACAATTATGGGAATAGGCAGAAGGGTCTATTTCCTTCTTTGCAGACTAAATTGCAATATTTCTACCAAGTTAATACAAAGAATTTTAGAAGCTACCATTATCTGAATTTAAGGAGTTTTAAAGGGATAGGTATTATTTTATAGAGCATCCATAACTTAAGGAAAGACTTCAGGAGATAAAAATGTCCTTTAAGTGAGTTTTAGTCCCAAGACAAACAAAAAATTATGGAGTTGTGATAGACAGCATTTGCCTTTTAATATCTACCATATGTCTGTATTTATTCAGGGACTGCAGGAGTGGGTTAGTGCTTATTTTCACAGATTATATAAATAACAATCCTGCAATTTCTTATTTCTTCTAGGTGATAACTGTTTGGATTATATTAAATAAAGCACTAAGGAGAAAACTTAAAGCCACCAGTAATTATTAATAGGAACAGTCCACGAATAGAGCTTCACTTAGTATCAGCAGTACTTTGGACTGAGATTTTAGACTGTGGATTGTTTTACAGCTAGAGATAAAGGTGATTGTTGTCAGGAAGGTTGACCACTCCTATGTCTATTTCCTGTGGTTCATTTTTCCTTTTAATTTTTTTTAACACATTTCTTAATCATCTACCTACCTAAAGTTCAGTTGTATAGAATAAGGGATCAAGACATTTTCTCCTTCTGTTTCCATTTGCTTTCAGGACACCGGACTTTCTCATCCTGCTTTGTCTTTTTCCTCTGAGTTAGCATGCAGGAAGACTCTTCCTCTGTGAGTGCCCAGGGGGAAGGAAGCCCCACGCGTTTGTGGAGGCCTGGCTGTGGCCAGGCCCTGTGCTAACCTGTTACATATGTGAGGTATACTATTTCAAAGTGCTAATTGTCCGGAATAACTGCCAGCTTTCCCCAGCTTGGCTCCTAAATGGAAAAGCAACATGGCCGTGGGGACGATTTACAGGGGAGGAGGGGAGGGGGCAACGTTCTTTAGCTCTTAAGTTCAAAGGGCACCATCTGGATATGAGACAGGAGAAATTCTGAAAAGGAAGGTAGTACCGGGAGAGCAGGTTTTTCTTCCTCATTTGAGTCTTCTCTAAAGTGGTTATAGTCTCAAAACACTGAACTGCGCGTCTCCGTCTCTTCCCTTGTGATGTGCTTGCTGCTTTTGCTGCTTCTTAAGATAGCCAGAATTCGCACTTCCGCAAAGGAGAGTAAATTTGGGTTCCTTCTTGGGATTTGTAGCCATAAGAAGAAGTGAGTCACAAAGTACAGTGGGCATTGGCTAAAAGATTCCATGATTTGGTCCGAGTGCAGATAATGCTGTTTGGTGCTGGAAAGTAAACTTGCCATATTCTTCCTCATTCCTGAGTCGCCTTTTTGGGATGTGTCTTGTTTAGGTTTAGGGGCCGCAAAGGATTTTGCTGCAATGACTTCATCTCCTAGGGACAGGTCCCTGCGAATGTTTCTAGCCTTCCAGAAAAGTCTTTATAAGTTCTTCATTTCCTTTAGACTACAGTCAGCTAACCCACTCCTGGGTCCTCATCACTAGCCATCTGGCCCTCTGGCTCTCAGGACTCCTTCTCTGAGTGTCCTGTGTCCTGTTTCATTCATCATCTGCAGCATAAAGTTCTCAGGCAACATACGGAGAAGGACCATTTGCATCCTTCAGAGCCCTTTGACTTCAGTGGTGGAAATCCTCAAACACTGCCAGAAAGAATCTTCTCCACTTCACCAGAAAAGAAGTCAAACCCCTCTTCCAGTTACTTCCTGTGTTTCTTTTTTTAAAGCATTTGTGCACAAGCAGTGTTAGAACAGCAGTGACCACTAGCCTCTGGGATTACAGAATGGAAACAAGAGCTTTTAACCCTCCTTTGGGGTGGCAGCCATAGTAGGGAGACCGACCACCCCTGAGCTAGAATAGAAGTTAAGGTCCTAAATTCAAACATAGCTGCTACACAGATGTCACTGGATGAACCATTTGTCTGGTCTCAGCTCTCCATGGGCAGGATAGATTTCTACTGCTACTTGCAATAGGAAAGAAAGACATGGAAGAAATGGGAATGTTTTCAAGATAAAGATGTTTTTAAAATGCAGAGGGCTGATACTATGTTGTGATAACAAGGTGATGAAAAATAACCAGTACCTTTTATTAATGACCAATAAAACATGTGTATTATAGAGATAGGATTTCTTTTCACATTGCGTTTGAAAGCAAATGTGTGCAGAAGATAAACACATTTTGAAGTGTTTGGGACATCTTCAAGTCCCATAAATTTTTTACAGCAAGTTTTTTTTTTTTTTTTGTAAAGTTGAGCAAATTGTGTTGGTTTAAGTCAGATTCTCCCACTCACTTGAAAGTAACAGGCAGATTGAAAGCCTACTGTGCCAGGAAGGTGAGAACAAAGAATATGATGGTGAATTTCCTGCCCTGCAGATGAGCTGCTGTTTAGGTGTGGGCTTTGGGAAAAGTTACTGCTTTTTATACTTCCTGGTGACAATCAAATATAAAAAAACAGGCTTTTTGTCTTTCTTTAAAATTATTTTGTTCTTATCTTTTAAGTAGATGTATGAAGGAGTTGCCATTCAACAAGTTAGTTGATAAGTACAATGCATCTTGATCTCCTTTTATCATTCTCCTCCATTCTTTCAACCCTATTCCTCCCCTCAATTTTCTTAATTTCATAGGCTGTGCATTGAACAACTATGACTGCCGTCTCCTCCCAAAACATAGTTTTGAAGAATAAAATTCTAAAAGATGTCATAGAATATGCAATTCTCTTTTCTTTCGCACAAATGGAAAGTGCAAAGTTGGTTATAGTATATACATTTTATTCACATCAGATCTACTCAAGCCTTTCCTTCTTTTTTTTTTTTTTTTGCCAGTCCTGGGCCTTGGACTCAGGGCCTGAGCACTGTCCCTGGCTTCTTCCCGCTCAAGGCTAGCACTCTGCCACTTGAGCCACAGCGCCGCTTCTGGCCGTTTTCTGTATATGTGGTGCTGGGGAATCGAACCTAGGGCCTCGTGTATCCGAGGCAGGCACTCTTGCCACTAGGCTATATCCCCAGCCCCAAGCCTTTCCTTCTTTAAAAGATTTAATTGATATGAAAATGTATGCATATTTTATATTGATGTCCCATGTAAACAACATTCTGAAATTGGCAAGTGTTGTATGTAACCTTTCTTGTCTTGTTAAAGACATCAAAATATTTATTTATATATAAAGACAATAAAGTATTCATTTATCTTCAAGCCCTGTCATGTGGCAAGAAAGTAGAAGACTTGCTCTGCTTTAAGGCTATCTCACTAAGGATGCCAAGCAACTGGAATTGGAAAACCTATTTTGTGTCTCTATGAAAATGATGGAATGTGGAAGAAAATATTTGTCTCAGAAATGCAAAACCATCTCAGGACTCCATTTCTGGGATGAGATTCAGAAGTATCACAACTCTTATTCCATCCTTTATCCCCACACATTAGCACAATTGTGATGGAATTGGTTAAAGCTACATTCATGATGAGGTCTATGCTTTAATTTGGAATCTTATATCTGGCTAAGGGCATGGTGCTCAATTTTTCTTTTGGAGTACTTTTGTATCTCTTGATAATGATTACAAATAATTTTGAAGTCAGAGAAAACTCCTCCTCCTGTAGCTAATTGTATCTCTCTATAGGACTTGAGATAGCGTCTTGTTCATTGAGAAGCTTAGTAAACATTTCAAATTCAAATGTAAGGAATGAAATGTACCCAGTTTCCATAGTTTTTGTTTACTGAACAGATCCTCAAGACACATGCTCACAACGTAAAAATAGGTGGGCAGGACACCAGTGACTCAAGCCTCTAAACCTAACTTCTCAGGAGACTGAGATCTGTGGATGGGAGTTAAAAGTCAGCCCAGGAGGGAAAGTTTGTGAGACTCTTGTCTGCAATTAATCACCAGAAAACTAGAATTGGCGCTGTGGCTCAAAACAGTAGAGTCCTAGCCTTCCTTGAGTGAAAATGCTCAGGGACAGCACCAAGGTCATGAATTCAAGCCCTATGACCAATAATACTAATAATAATAATAAATAATAATAATGCAGGAGCTTGCATAGGCAAGTAAAAAATATATGTTGAAAAAATTCACAAAAATATGACTTTTAAAGCACAAATATTTATTTTTTCTTATTTTTTTGTCAAAGTGATGTACAGAGAGGTTACAGTTTCATAGGTTAGGCACTGGATACATTTCTTGTACTGTTTGTTACCTCCTCCCTCACTCCCCCTCCCTCCTCCTTCTTTCCCTCTCCGCCCATGAGTTGTTCAGTTGGTTTACACCAAACAGTTTTGCAAGCATTTAAAACACAAATCTTGTACTTAGTAATATTTAACTAAAGTATTGAAAGTAATGGACAAGATTGTCTCTTTGCCCTTGGCTCCCTGTGCCTGTGGTCTAGTCTCTGCTCTAGTTTATTTCCTAACAATAGTTTGTTTGAACATTCACACACAGGGTTCTGAGGGATGGCATGTGTTTATTTCTCTGGGATAAATGCTTAAGAATGCAATTAGTAGGTTTTGTGATAAGTGCATATTTAGTTTTATATGTTGGTCCCTTTTGTCTTCAACCATAGCTCTGCAAATATCTCCATAATACTTTGAACTGTCTCTTTTTCATTGGGATTGATACACTGAATTTCAAGATGTAGAAAATCTATCTTGAAATTCTGTAGAAAATATTTATCCCTGTGCTCTTTGCATATACATAGATCTACCTCCACTAAAAAAAAAAAAAAAGAAAGTAACTCCTACTGGTAAATATAGGACAACTGAGACAAAGCATAAAAAATTTAAATTCTATAAAATGAAAAAAATCTATATATTGAAAAGCTAAGTTTGGCTTTAGTTATATGTATTGGTTCTTGTTAATAGGCCATGTAATTCTACAGAATAAAGCTAAGCTGGAAACATCAAAAAGTTACAAGGCAGCAGTTCACACTAAAAGAAGAGTGCATATGCATTTGACTATACTCTGTCAGCACAAGTGTGGCATTGGCTTGGCTAGGTTGATGAAACAGAAGAAATCACAGCTCATATCTAAGGTATGGCTAGGAAGTAAGGAGACATGCTGAGTTTTCTGCAAAAAGCTACACAGATTTATCTTAGGGTATATAGCTTTGTTTGATTTTTAACTTTTATAAATGAAGTATACAGTGAAATGTATCTTAAGTGTGTGTATGATAACTTCTTTTTTACTTTTTATCAGTCCTAGGGCTTGAACTCAGGGCCTGGGCACTGTCTCTTAGCTTCTTTTGCTCAAGGCCAGTATTCTACCGCTTGAGCCACATTGCCATAACAAAATTTCCAGTCTAATAGAAATATATTTTTAATTATTCTCTATCAATTAAATATGCATTTAATATGTGGCCCCTAGTTGTTTTGCATGCTTTCCTGTAGTGCACATGCTACAGGCCTCCCACAAATCAGAAGCTTCTGTTTTTCATAGCTAAGGAGGATTATCTGGTATGAATGTTTCCATCTGATGTATAGTTGTGTTGTTTTTAGGGTCTGTATATGGCAAAGCTGCTGTGAGCTTATAAATTGCTATATATATACATATATATATACAAGTATTATATGTGCAATACTCATTATCTAATTATATATATATACAATATTCCTATTTCTCTTGAGAGATGTAAATTCCTGTTATACTTCTAGAACTAATGATGGTATTTTAATTCTGTGAGACAATTTGTCTGTTTGACAATTTGTCAAAAATTTTTCCAAAGCCATTGGACCACTTCTACTAGGTCATTTGTATGTAGTATGATCACCTATATAATCTATCATCTTATTTTTTCTTTTCTTTCCTTTTTTTAAAATTGGGGGCATTAGTGGGGTTGGAACTCAGGGTTTTCTGCTACTTCGGTGCTTTATGGCATGAGCCATTCCTCCAGCCCTTGTGCTAGGTTTGTTTTTAAATAAAGTTTTGCTTTTTGCCTGGAGCATCCTCCCCCTACTTGCCCTTCCTTCTGTAATTGGGAAGACAGGCGCTCAGCACCTCAGCTTGCCTTTTCAGTTAAGATCAAGTCTCATGAAATTTCCATCTTGATCAAACTAAAACTGATCCTCCTAATCTCTGTCCCCGCTCCCCCAAATCGCTTGAATTACAAGTGTGAGCCACTAGCACCAGTTTTAGTCTTCATTTTATATTTCCTCTGTGTGTGTGTGTGTGTGTGTGTGTGTGTGTGTGTGTGTGTGTGCGTATTTTGACTACCATCAAATTTTTCATGTAATTTCCATTGAGGTTTAACTTTCCTTTTCCCTTTTTCTTTTCTTTTAATAACTTTTAAATTACATATTAGTTAATCTTACTAGAAATAATACTGTCTTGACTTATGAGGATATAATATAGATTATATCTTTTTGTTTCTGCCAGTCCTGGGGCTTGCTCTCAGGGCCTGAGCACTGCCCTTGACTTGTTTTTGCTCAAGGCCTCTACCACTTCTGGCGCTTTCGGTTTATGTGGTGCTGAAGAATCGAACCCAGGGCATCATGCATAGAAGGCTAGCACTCTACCTCTAAGCCATATTCCCAGCCCTAGATTATATCTTTACTACTTTGTAAACTATGCAAGGATGTGTGTGTGTGTGTGTGTGTGTGTGTGCATGTGCGAGCATGTGCATGTGCACTTGCGTTGAGTACTGAGTCTTGTACTAAAGACCTGGGCACTGCCCTTGAGCTTTATTTACTCAGAACTAGCTCTCTACCACTTGAGCCACACCTCTGTTTTCTGCCTAGACTGATCTCAAATAACAGTCCTCCCAATCTCCAACTCACAAATTTGCTACCGGTGCCCTGAGACGTAGTTCATTCTTTCTTTGTAATTTGTTTTTGGTATTTGGTAGTGGGCCTTGAACTGAGGGACTCTTATTAACTGGGGAGGTGCTTACACACTAGAGCCAAACTCCCAGTCATTCCTGACTATTTTCTTCTATTGATCTATTTTCCAATTCATTGTCTTGTTCAGTTGTAATTTTTTATTTCAGTGGATAGCATATTCGTTCTGGAAATTTTATTTTACACTTGCTTAGATTTATTTTTAGTGGAAGACATTTTTTCTTTGTTTTCATTCAACTTTTCCTTTTAAGGACATATATTAAATTTCATGTAGTGAGAGGACCTTTTAAGACATTTCTATCCGTGTATGTAATGTACTTTGATTATATTCACTCTTCTATTAATCTTTCTTATTTTTTGTCCTCCCTCCCCCATTTCCTCTTCTACTTCCTTAGTAGGCCCTGCTTTACATTTAGGAGCTTGGGTTTTTAGTTATTTGTTTTTACCCAGCTTTCATAAATGAGGGAAAATATGGGATACTTGTCTAATGTTGAAAAAAAATTTTTTTTAATGAAATAGCACTTTTTTGCTGAGATCCTATAAAACCTGTGCTCCATAACTCCAATGTCTCTAATGTAAATTTATGTTTCTGTTGTCTGTTTTCTCTGGATGTCTGGCCCCAGATAGCTCCATTCTTTTCTTAGACCTTACCTTCTTTCCAAGATCATGGCCCCTCAGATTCTGGGCTCCTAAGATTGTTTCCTCAATTTTGTGAGATTGTAGAAAATTGAGTTCAGCACTTCTGCGTCTTCAGATCTATGCTCTCCTACAGTTTTCAACCTCTATTTTGGTGTAGTATATGAAGGGTGGGTAGCATTGGGAGATCATTCACAGAAATTTTAGCTCATCTCACTGAATTTCCATATGCAATGGCATGTTGCCTTCCGTAAGTTTGGGGATAATTCTGTAGGTCTCCAAAACTTCCAAGCATATTCTTAAAAATAATAGTGTCAAGTTTTTAAGTTGTTCTTGGTTGGGGGACTAGTCTATACTAATATGCAATTCAAATTGTCCTAGCAAAGCCAAATGATATATAAGTAATCAGTTCTTTGGAGTTGTACATAAGGGTAGAGGTCAAGGTATGTTTGTAACTTTATTACAGAGTCAAATTACCACTGGTAATATGGCCTAGTGGTAAAGTGCTCGTCTCATATACATGAAGCCCTTGGTTCCATTCCTCAGCACTACATATATAGAGAAAGCCGAAAGTGGCACTATGGCTCAAGTGGCAGAGTGCTAGCCTTGAGCAAAAAGAAGCCAGGGACAGAGCTCAGGTCCTGAGTTCAAGCCCCAGAACTGGCAAAAAACCAAAACCAAATAGAAGCAAATTACCATAAAAAAAAGACAGACCAGCTATTCTTCTATGCCAGTCACCACCAAAGCAAAGCGTCAATCAGAATAGCTGAAGTCCAGTCTCCCCCACCCCAGATGTATCTCTAGCTAGGACAGTTATTTAATAAAGTTCCTTCTTAAGAGCAGGCCTGAATTCAATGCACCTGATTTTTTTGTCTGATTATATTACAGAAATATAAGGCATGAGCTAATTTCTTTAGACTTATGGGTAGTAGAGATTGATAGATATTATCTGATCAATTTTGCACTACACATGTGCCCACGTGTGTGCGCATGGGCGCATGCGTACACACAGACACAGACATTCTCCTCCAAAGTTTTTATGTATGTGGAAATTAAATTTCATGAACGTCAAAAGTATTAACTTCTCATTTTAGATCTTCAGAGATCTTTTTATTTAGTAAAAGTGAAATTAGCATCATTAGCATATTAAGTGTGCAGTTAACAAACGATTTATTGGCATTATGAATTGGAAAATTAGTTTACAAAGGTAGCATTGTTTGTTCATTCTTCAGTTATGAAGAATAACCCTTTTTGATATTAAATGAAAGAATTCTACTTTCTAAATTTTTATTTTCTCACATTCTGAAGATGATAGATTAATTCAAAAAAACAAAACAAACAGCAAGGCAAACAAACACAAAATTAAAGTCCCATGAACTTTAGCCACTGAATATCCTTTGGAAAAGAGCAAGGAACACTTGCTACCACATCAGCACCTACTACTTACAGAGCATCTGCGGGGCTACCAAGCATTTTCATTGTGGCCATTTGATGCTTTTACTTTTTTTTAAAAGTTAACTCCCATTTTCTTTGTAGTAGGGGTATTTATTACTTCAACAATCTTATTAAATACATGAGGGAAAATAATTCCTTGGGTAGAGGTACCTCTTCCTTCTCATTTATGGTTTCCAAATGGCAAGTATACATGGTTACATATTGGGAGAATGGGACATTGCAATTTTAGAGAAGGTGTAAATTGAAGGTAATTCTGGTAATCTAGTCAAGAAAATGGAATTGTATTAGAAGTACTGTGAGAGGTTTTGAGAATATAGTTAAAAACCAGTATTTTTGGTTTGGTATTTAATGTTTGGTACATTGTTGAGATAGTGACTATGTAGGAGAGAACCACAGTTCTGAGAGACAGTCCTTAGGAATAGACATACTCTTATATGATGCAGTGATAAGGACTTCTGTTTCAACCAGAATGCTAAATGTTCTCTGAGTTCCCATTTTCTTTCTTCGCTCTTCTTTGGTAGTTGTCTAAAAGTGAGGATCCTGCAGGACATTTGCCTTGAAATGTTTAAACTAGTCTGCCAAATATTTATCCCCACAGCTCTTCAAAGTACATTTTTTTCAGATGTATAAGAATCCCTATTTTCAAAAATCTGCATGAATCTAAAATTAAACACAACAACAGCAATTCACGCTGGAAAGAATTTATAAGGAAGGAAACCATGGCAACAAAATCATTTATTTTTAACTGCGCCAACCCTTATCTCTACCTTCACCTCAAAACTAAGCACAGGAAAGCCAAAAGCTGAAGCTTTTCCCTGCTGCCTTATCCCCATTGTAATTCTGCAAGTCAAAAATAGCAACAGGAATTGTCATATTTATGTTACTAAGTACCGTGCAAGCCATGCTTCTCTTCCTATTTGCCAGCTCACATTATCCTGCAAGCAGCCTTTGAGGAACTTGTGTGGTTATCAAGAGGAAGCTCACAGCTGCATATTCCAGGGTCAATGCCAATGCTACTGCCAGCAACAGGCTCTCTAGTGCTTACATTGAGTCTGGTTTAATTATTCAAGAGCTCCATATCTGGTCCAAGTGAACTGACCACACAGAGCAATTGCAGATGTCCCTGTAGTGTATTGCAACACATTGAAGATCCTCTCTTTGCATACGGCCTAGATAGGCTGGTGTGTGCTCTGCTGTTGTGTTTTATATTCATAGTGTTCTATCAAAATGCCAGGGGAAATTACACTTAACAGTGTCTATGCTTTTCTTAATGGAAAATGTACCAAGTTCAGGCAAAGGCTGGTGTGGTTAGAATATCTTCTGGATGCTGATCAGACGTTTTCACATGGTTGATGACACTCAAAAACCCAAGAATATTTTCTGTTTACAATTTCAAAAACAACACAATTTCAAGATAAGCATATATTTGTAATCATTCATCGAAACTATTAATTAAAATGAGTATTAGTCAATAAGGTATGACATTTGAAATGAGAATTTTATAAACTCTCTAGTTTGATTTCTGTTAGTTTAGTCGCATGAAAATCTAAGTGTGTCCAAGATAATGGCTCATTTCACTTTGATTCATTGAGGTAGTTATCTCAGAAGAGCCCTCAAAGAAACACAGGTTTTATTATTGAAGATGAAAGATCTGAGTGATAGAAATAGGCAGGAGAATATGTCTGAAGGGGTGAAGGGCAATAACTCAATAACCCAATTGAATCAGATAGAAAATTGATCTTACATTTTCAGAAATAAATGGAAGATGGGATGGTTAAAGGACAATAGCCCACTTGTCTATGAACCAAACACAGGATGAAATTACTGTCCAAAAGAAGGCAGTGTCTTATAGTGTATTAGTTACAACAGTGGGAGAATGGAGACATTGGATTCTAACCTCTTCATTTTGTCTGCTACCTTATTTGTTTCTGTTGTCTACTTCTCAGAGTTTTCCCCATTAGATAGATCTGTAAGACAATATGTTTGGCTTCATTTTTCCAAGTCTTTTCCTTTCATCATTTTTTTCTTTTTCTCTCTCTCTTTCTCTCATTTTTTCTCTCTTTCCCTCCCTCTCTCCTTCCCCCCTCCCTCCCTCCCTCCCTCCCTCCCTCCTCCCTCCCTCCCTCCCTCCTCCCTCCCTCCCTCCCTTCCTCCCTCCCTCCCTCTCTTCCTTCCTTCCTTCCTTCCTTCCTTCCTTCCTTCCTTCCTTCCTTCCTTCCTTCCTTCCTTCCTTCATTTCTCCCTTCCTTTCTCTCTCTCTCCCTCCCTCCCTTCCTCTGGATCTCCCTCCTTCCTTTCTTAGAAACAAAGATTTAATAGGATACCATTCCAAATTTAAAATAAGAATGTACATCGGGATGGCAGTATAGTGCTTCACCGTGGGCTTTTGGTGGTCTGCAACAAGGTTAGCAAACACCTTGGTATAAATACTCACACAAGTCCTCAGGTATATACACAAGAAAATGAGTATGTATATACATATGGCATGGGGCACCATGCTTTTTCTGAAGTAAAAGGAAAATACAAGGAAATGAGGCACTGGGTAATATTGCTTTCTTGAAATCATAGAAAGCCCAAAGTAAAATTGTTTACAAAGGGCAGCACCAAAACTTCCTTTCACTGCAAGAATTATGAGGAGACAAGCAAGAATTACATATGGTTTCTCTATTTCCACAGCTGCAGTTATTTTATTTTCTGTGATTGCTTCTTTGTGTCCAACACCTCTGATTTTTGATAGCAGCTCTGAAGAGTTATTCAACAAATATTTATTTTGCCCCTGAAAGATAAACACTATTGTCTATGGCACATGGTAACTGTAGAAGTGCCGCTGGGGACATGGGAAAACACAAGAGGATCCAGGTAGAAGGTTTGGAATCACCTTCTCTCACCATACTGAATGGATCTGAAAAAGAAAGCTGATTCTTCAACAGTGAAACAATATTAAAAGCACACAAGTAACATGAGTGACACAGATTTCTTGTCCACTCTTCAGGGAATATTGCGAAATGACTTCCCTTGACTGGGGTGGGGCAACAAATGTTGGCTGTGATTCAAGGAAGAAACAAACAATCAAAAAAGAATGGATCTATTTCTAACCTAGTTTCAGCTTTAACCTCAAACTCTTTTTTTTTTTTTTTTTTTTGCCAGTCCTGGGGCTTGAACTCAGGGCCTGAGCACCATTCCTCGCTTCTTCTTGAGCCACAGTGTCACTTCTGGCTTTGTCTACATACATGGTGCTGAGGAATTGAACCCAGGGCTTCATGTCTGTGAAGCAAGCACTCTACCACTAGGCCATATTCCCAGCTCCCTCAAACTCTTAAATTGTATATATTTCCATTGGGGTGGGAGTAGAGGAATCAGTGTTAAGAAATTGATGAAGCCTAGGTGAACAATGTTTCTTATTTGAATATAAAATTGGAAATGTATTAAACATATCAAACATGCAAGTGAAGGGAAATATTGAATCTGAAAATGTTTTTCACATGTCTCTTATCAGCCTTCATTCTTTAGTATAAGCCTAGAAATTCAACTCCATCTCCTCTTTTTAAAATTTATCTATTTATTTATTTTTTCTTGCTGGAGATTTTACCCCTTGCTTAATTAAGCATGCCTCCATCATTGAAATCTAGCCCCAGCTGCTTAAAAAAAAATTGTCACTGGAAGCAAACATTGATGATAGAACATTGGACACAGTAGCACAGAGAGGACTTAGAGAGTACTGAACATTTCTACTTGCTACTCTTTTTTAAATAGCCAGTTTATTCTTAAATGGTTGTCCTAAAGTGCTAAACGTGTGATAGTGTCACACTGATTAGCATACAGGATCCCAGTGAAGAGGGGAGACAGTAGAAAACTAGCAGAGATGAACTAAACCGGAGAAGCAGGAATGGAAGAGGGGAGAACGTCACTAGGTGTTTCCCAATAGCTAGGGACAGCCCCTGAGCTTTCTGGCCAGCACGGTGAAAGAGGAAACATGTTTCACATGATCCATAAGCGACATCTAAAGAATGGCTCAGGAACATAATTACTCCACACTACTTAGACTTGAGAAAAAATTCTCCCTCCCATGGGTTCTCATAAAGAAAGCCAGTGAGTCATCTGGCAAGACTCCTGGAGAGGGGTCCTCATGGGAGACCCGGGTGGCCTTTCATGAAGGAGCCACTTTACAGCAGACCCTGGGGTCTCACATCTTCTCTCGGCTCAGTAAATGAAGTCACTTAACCTCCTGGCTATTGAAATGCTTCCACTGGAACAGGAGGGCCTGAGTGACCTTTTGGGCGCCATCCAGCAGTAAAATTCTGTTTCTTGGCTTCTGATCATTACAGAAGGTCTTTTAAAAACTCTTGTTTGCTAACATTTTTTAGCTTAGAAAGGCAGAACAATCTTGAAATAGGACTGTGTAGGTGTGTTTGGGTATATGTATTCATAGTTCTTACTCAATGATGTGTAGCACCAAAGACAGTCCAGGAAGGCTTCTCTTGAAGCCAAAATAGTGATTTGACAAGGAATATTAGTACGGAGAATGCACTGGTCTGAGGGGAGTCACCACTATGAAGAGACAGAGCAAGTCTATCCCTAAGGAATGGAAAATGGCTGAAGAGAGATGTCTCTCCCGTGCTAAGTGTAGACTTCACTGGAGAAGGTCTACCTGGGCTTGTTCTCCAAGGGAAGTTCACCCCAAAATTGGACCCAATGCCAACTAGCTGGGGTACGAGAGGAGGAAGTTCTGGGCAGGTGCTGGCATGCAGAAAGCCTTTCACTAGTGTGTCAGCAGTGCTTGTCAGAACATGTGTGCCATTGGATTCCCCATAGAAGTTCTAGCCCAAGTGCAAGAAGAAAGGAAGCATTCCACTTCAGAGGCCTCTGCCTCTGGCTTTGTCCATGTTGGACACCTTTAACTGACAACGTCTAACTTACTGACCACTCACAAAGGGGAAACCTTTTGCCACTCTTAGAAAGCAGGGCAATGAAGATTTTATTTTATTTTTTTTGTAGCTCAGAGGCAATAGATAATTGACATACCTACCTTTCCCCAAGTTGTTATATTCCAAATGTTTTATTCAGTGCTATTATGTGTTTTACAGTGTTGGAGGGTCTAGGATAAGAATTTGGCATAGAATTTCTTATCTTGTGTCACAAGAATCTAGTGAAGGAGATGGATAACTTTTCCAGAATTCCATAATCAGCTGACAATGAAAGTTTGCCAAATAAACATTCCACTTTGCCACATTGACTTCATGATATTCGTGCCGTGGATATTGTGGTTGAGACCATGAAATCCTCACTCAGTAACCCACTGAAGCACTGAACCACTGACCATATTTGGAATAAATTTTAACTCATTTGTTCAGTCAAATAAATACTTGATACCTACAGACTATGTGCTAGATAATGGAGATTCAGAGCAAGATAAAAATTAAAAATCTCCCAGATATTCTCAAAATCTTCAATTTCAATACTATTAGTATTATTGAAGCCTAGCTCTATGGGTTAGAATAAATAATACAATTGGAAAAAGAATGAAAATGAAACTCTTAAGAATTTCTAATGAGTTTAAAAGGACTCAACATTTTAGAGTAATAAATATTTTGCAGAAGTTGCCTAAGTCTTATAATAGCAAGTAATAGCAGAGATCTTACCTCCTTATGTGTGTGTGTGGGGAATTTGGGGAGAATTCCCAGTTGCACACAGAAGGCAAATTTGAGATGAGCTGAGAGGAGTAGTTTGTTGGCTCTCATCAGGGTATGATGGTAAATATCCGGGAGGGAAATATTTGCATAAAGGCTCTTTGAAGGGGAAGGGCACACACTGAAGGAATTGAAGGAAAATCTGAGGGGCTGAAGATTGGGATCATGGGAAGGAATTATTGAGCAGCATGAATTCTCCAGCAGACCTCCTCCTGAAACATACTGGCTTAACTCTATATACTGCAGGTTTGAAACTACTAGCTTCTATTATTGCATATGTTAGTTACTTGTAAGAAATTTCTTTCCCCCTTGCTTTATACACTTCCTGTTGGTTTACTCACTCAAGAACTTGGATACAGATTTTGATTGGTAATAGAGTACATCAAATTCTATCTCAGTGGTACTCCAATAGGAGCAATATTTCTTTTCTGGGGATATTTGGCAAATGTATTCAGGCCTTATTGGTTCTCTTAATGCAGTGATCTTATGGCCATGTAGAGGATAAAGACTATGTAAGTATCCTGGAGGAAAAAACAGTCCCACACAAAAAAAGAATTACCTCTCTGGACTTCCTGTTCCTAGTGAATAGGCACCTCTCTGTGTAGGTTGAACTGTGGAAGGAGGAACAAAGTGGGAGGGGAAGGTGGTGAGAGATTATTTACATCTCAAAAGTCTTTGTATTTCAAAGAAGCTAGGAGTAAGTACTTGTACTTAGATCAAATAGGTCCTAAGAAATGTTACTAGTAGCTTTGTAAAATCTTGAGTAAAACTTGTTTGGCTGAGCGCTGGTGGCTCACAGCTGCAGTCCTAGGTACTTAGGAGGCTGAGTTTGCTATCTTTCATTTTGGTATTGTGGTGATGGAAAATGCACATCTATAGGACACAGTGTATCCCATTGCCTGGGTACTCTCTAGGCCCTGTCTCATTAGTTTTCAGTCCACTAATCTGTCAGAACTTCAAGCAGAATCACTGGATATCTTTTCATAGAATCAATTCTGTCTATATTATGTAGATACATTTGTAAACAGATGTATACAATAAGATTGTAGTGATGATTTTCAAAATTTTAAAAATGAATGACAATCCTGAAAAATCTTTGCTGCAAAGGATTGAGCTAGATGTATGCATTTGGCACACTTTTAGTTTTCCTCCTCAATTCTGATTAAATCCACTATATTGGCTCACACAGAGCTAAGCACCTATTTTCACTCTTATTTTCAAAGTGTCCAACACTTCTTTTAAGACTCAAGAAAAGAAAGGAAAACTGTCAGAAGGAAAAAAAGAAGTGGGTTGTGAATGGATGCTAAAATGCCAACAGAAATTGCTAAAATACAATGATTGACCAAACGAATATTAAAATACTTCTATCTTGATGGAAAATGAAAAATAAGAACCTAAGAGTTGACTAGGCCATAATTAATGAAGTGCCACTTACGTAGACAAATCCAAGAAAGTTGCAATGTTTAAAAAAATACCAATTTTGATCTTAGTGAAAAATTATACTTCAGTCAATGCTGCATCAAACCTTCTAGATACTATTCATCTATTCAATCAAGTTTTCCTGGGCTGGGGATATAGCCTAGTGGCAAGAGCGCTTGCCTTGTATACATGAAGCCCTGGGTTCGATTCCCCAGCACCACATATACAGAAAATGGCCGGAAGTGGTGCTGTGACTCAAGTGGCAGAGTGCTAGCCTTGAGCAAAAAGAAGCCAGGGACAGTGCTCAGGCCCTGAGTCCAAGGCCCAGGACTGGCAAAAAACAAAAACAACAACAACAACAAAAACTGTGAATCAATCGACTTTTCCTATTACATGCTTAAAGCAAATGAACAATTTCATTTAGTCACTTAATATACATTTCAGCAGTATATATTATGGAGATTCCTTAACGTTGATATTATGAAGATTAAATGAGACTCCCATGTACTAAGTGACTGTTCACTACACAGAATTTCTCTCCTGTCTCTGCTCCAGGAATCTTGGCTTCCTTTTCTTCACTTGAGTTGGCTTTAACACCACAGTGTGTGTGTGTGTGTGTGTGTGTGTGTGTCCATGTCCCAGTCCTGGGGCTTTGAATTCAGGGCCTGCACATTTTCCCTGGGTTATTTTGCTCAGGGCTAGTACTTCCATCCTTTTTCTCTTTTGGGGGGGGGGGGGTAGGGGGATGGGGGGGTGGGGGGGCATGTAGGGATGGTTACCTGGAGATAGGAGTCTCATGGACTTTCCAGCTACAAATCTCAGCCTCCTGCATAGCTAGAATTACAGACATGAGCCACCTGGTGCCCTGTTCCAACACCACATTTTATTTCCTATGTTGCTCACACTTGCCTTTCACTCCTACTTCTGATCAGGAGAACTGCATTTGCTTGGAGATAGAAGGAGTCCCGATAGTGGATAAAAGGACTTGGAGATGACTCACCGTTGTGTGGGGAAGGCTGCAATTTCTGATGACTGGAGTGTAAAGTGCTACAGGTACAGTTTATAAATGCTCCAGCCTGATTTCTTCTTACTACAACACATTTAAAATCAAAGAAAGTCAAGATTTTAAAAAAAAGGAACATGTAGCCAACTGTTCACAGTAGAATCATTAAAAATCAATATACTATCACAGAGAAGTTTAAAGGTTAAACCGTTCTCTTTCATATTGGTCATTTTTAGTTTCTTAGTACTAATCCTCTCCTGGCCTGACAGTTGGCTGACAATTTCTAAACATTTATCTGACTTCTGCTTATGTGTTGCAGAAAGGAAAAGACCTTTTGTTGTAGGTAGCTAAAAAAAAAAAATAGGGTCATGAGTTGCCAAAGGTCAAAGGTCATGACAAGTGACTGATTCAAGAGACCCAGAGGTCAGAGGTCAAAGGTGCAATTGGAATCCCACAACCTCGCTCCATTTTTTCACATCTCAAAGAATGGCAATACTTTCTAACTTCTGTGAAGGAATGTATACACACACTCACACTTTTTCCTTGAAAAATTATTTCAAAGTGATTCTGAACATGATTATTGTTCCCTTGGAAACCAAGTGGCATGAAATAGGCTTTTATATAAATTGAATGTCTCCTTAGCCTTCTATTAGTATTCTATTCTGGCCACCTAGGGGAGGAAGAACTAACAAAGATTAATATGTGTTTTTTAAATGGAAAATAAGAACATTTTTTAAGAAGATCAAACTCCACACAGAAGGAGTACATTTATCTTCTTTGTTATTTTCATTTTCAATCTCATGTGTATTTATTGACTGTGTCTAAAAATTTGTTTTCCTTGAAAAAAAAGAAAAAGGAAAGAATATGAATCTCTCAGGCTTTCCACACGATACATCTTTATGCTAATTTTTTAGCTTAAGTCCAAAATATGGGTTTGATAGTTTTTTTTTTTTTTCTAATTGAAAACAGCTAAGACTTCAACAATGCCAGAGCCACTGTTTAGGTCAGAATGTCTGTGACAGATCTCAGGATGTATTCGTTGCTGCAGAGGTATCTGCAACATGTGAACCAGAGGAAAAAAGGCAGAGTCTTACTTTTCAACTCCATTGGTTTCTAACCTCTCATGAGCACTTAATTCCTCATAGAGAAGGAAATCGTCACGCTGTAGAATCCTGTGGCCCATGAAGGGTAATTGGATAACATCTTTTGAAAGATTTACAAGGCTGCCAAGGATTTTGCCAGCTTTAAACCTGATTGATTCAGTGTGAAAAGATCTGAACAATTCTGACCTAAAAGTTTAAAGACAGACCTTTCCTGTGAAAGTATAATTTAGAGCCTGTAATAAAATAGTATTGGAAAACACCACATTGAAGAACACAGCCATAAATTGCAAAACATAGCACTATATTAAAGGACTTTTTTTTCTCCTTAAATCCTCTGAAAGGACCTTAATTGTCCACCGAGATACTTTAATAATGAAGTGCTTTTGTTTTCACATTTATTTTTCTTCCAGGAACACTTCCCTAAAAGAAAGCTAAAGCTAGCTACTTTCTCTCATCTCATGGGTTGAGATGTATACAAGGTTTATCTGATTAGGTAAAATAAAGGAAAGTAAACTAATTCATCTTTAATAAACAAGAGTAGACCAAATAGGCTTGTCCCATATTTTAACTTTCCAAAGTGCTGATTCTCATCATATATTAATTTCCATCTTGACAAAATATATGCACTCATAATTTGTGTGCTATTTGTGGATAGACTCAAATGCTTTTGGTGACTCAGTGAAATGAATGATTAAACATCTTCCAGCTAATTACTCCAGACCATTAATTATTTATCTGAATCCAGAAGTCTAGCATCCAGATTAACCTCTATTTTCTGTTGCCTGTTTTGAATGTGTCAGGCTTAGATAGTGTGAAACCTAAAAATTTCAATTAAATACAATTGGTGTAAAGATATCTTTTCTTTTTCATTTTTCTTCCTTATTGGAGAAGTCCCGACTGAGGTCTTTAGACAAAAGCCTGTTTGTGTTTAAACAATGCTGCTTTTGTGACACATTCACTAACTTTGTGTGTCCTCCTCAAGTTGCAGTTGGGAGGCTTAAGGAAATATGCCATGTGCCTACTGACTCCATGTGCCTTTCGAAGCTTTAAAGTCATACTTAAAAACAGGAATTTCCATTCAAGAATACTTTTGTCACTACATAGATATTTACAAGGGACCAGGAATGATTTTGTTTTATACACATTGCTGAGCACATTAACTTTCCAACAAATCACATCTTTTTCTTGTGTCATTAAAAAAAAAAAAGAGCAAAATTGTCCAGTTAATGAAAAGTAGTAGGTTAAGCTAAATTTTTGTTAAAAGCATGTAAAAGAAAAAGTCCTCTATATTCACTAGTGAAAAAGACTTTCAGAAAGCAAAGAAGGGCTGCTCTGCTGCTAGACCCTTAGATTTCTTGATTCGTCTTTCTTTCCACATTCTACCTAGATTTATGTGTTGAGGTAATCTAACCAGCCCCTGGAAAATCTTTCCTATCTTGCGAACTAGATCTAGCCACCTTTGTGAAGGTATCAAGAGGAATAAATTCCACTGTGTACATGATGGAATTAACATTTTTCTACAGAAAACTTATTAGGTGGATCTTTAAAAGTTCCCTAACATGGGTCCCGATGCTCTTCATGAGAAAGATGCATTTTCAGTTAGGCTGAAAATTGTTAGACAATGGAAACTACCACAATATTAATGAAGATATTGAAATTGGCAATAAAATATGTTTGATATGTTTTGATCATTTAAAATATCTTTATACAACTCATCCTAAAAGGGACTTAACTGTGAGATGTTTAGGGAGTCCTGATTTTGAGATCTAGTGCCACCTAGTGGGGAGGAAGAGGGAGACAAGAAGCAACAGAAACCTCATTTAGGTCATCATTCAGGAGATAAAACCTTTCTTTCTTTCTTTCTTTTTTTTTTTTGTATTAGAATAAAAAGTCTGACAATATCACCACTACCTCTCCAAAAATCTTTCATGGCTCTCCTCATCAGTAACATGATTACGACTAAATCTGTATTGCTAATATTCAAGGCCTCCAACAATTTTATTCTATTCTGTCTTTGCAGCTTTATTTGCCATCTTCCCCATAAATTTTTCATAGCAGCCATCCCAGAATACTCTGAAAAAATATTCATTGCCTTAGATCCTGTTATCTTTACATCCAAAATAGACTTTACTATGTTTCATCATTTCTGTTTGGAAGGAGTTGGCGTTTGGGTTTGATGTCTTCAGTGTATGGATTTTTCATAAAACTACCTTGCAAGATCTCCACTGACTTCTTGAACATCTCTGCGTTTATAAATTCACACTTGTCTGAGGTAGCTTGTATGATTTCAATGTTCTCCAGGAGAAAGTACTTTCTTAAATTGAACCCCTATCTCCAACCCAAGAGTCAAGTGAATGCTAGATGTAAGATGCTAGGTGGAAATTCAGCATGTAGACTCTGCAACATAAAGAGCTGGGTTAAAACTCAAACTTTGTAGATTTCTAGCCATGTAGACTTGGGCATGTAGTTTCTCTAGCTCCATTTCTTCACCTGTAAATAAAGGTAATGATAACCAATGATAACCAATCAAGGTTGTAAATCAACATCTGTGAAAATACTTACTACAATATACAACATATAGCATCATGCTTTAAGCATTTTCTTTATACCTTTAGAAAGTCTTTGTGACAGAATCATGGTGTCAGTAATGAAAACTGATGAAAAGAGCACATACATTCCAATGTACATACTCAGAACATCCAACTTATAATATTCCATGGGGATGTAAGTTTTGGAAAACTGTAAACTATATACAGCTATGCTCTTATATATGCTTTATTTACAAAGGTAGAATAATTAGCACAATCAGTGCTACTAATTCCTAACCTACAGCAACATATAATCAAATATAACTTGACATTAGTTGTTCATGTGACTGAAGAATCCTTTTTCATATGTATCTTAATATCTTATTAGCTATTTATACTTTAGCAGAAGGATTCTCAATTCACAAGCCTAATTCACAAGGACAGAAAACAATGGAAATCAAGGAAGAAGGTGAAATGAAATGGAGAATGGAGAGAAATTCATTGTGGAAAGCTAGAGAACACATGTCTCTTAAATGCCTTTCCACCTGACTTGTTAAAAATCAGTTCACATTGGCTCCAGTGGCTAATACCTACCCAAGAGTCTGAGATCTGAGGATAACAGTTAAAAGTAAGATTGGGCAGGAAAGTTCATAAGACTCTTATCTCTAAGAAATTACCAAAAAGTTAAAAGTAGAGCTGTGGTTCAAGTGGTAGAGCACCAGCCTTGAAAGAAAGAGAGGAAGAAAGAAAGAAAGAGAGGGAGAAAGAAAGAAAGAAAGAAAGAGAGGAAGAAAGAAAGAAAGAAAGAAAGAAAGAAAGAAAGAAAGCTCCGTGACCATGCCGAGCCCTAAGTTCAAGCCCAAGCCTGGCAAAACAATAACAAAAACAAGCAAAGAAAATCAGAGCATATGCCAAAGAAACTATATCTGAAATCCGAACATGGTTCAAGTTTAGCAGATGTGTAACTCCTGTAGTAGGCGAAGATAGGAATAACTGGGTAATCTGAGATGATCAGTTTTTAGAGATAATAAAAAGAAACCAGATGTAGAGACTGTGACACAAGACTAAGGGATGGAACCAGGAAATATAACAGCATAGAAAAGAAAAGCTTCAAGGTAGAGAGATTTGTGATCTCAAGAGAAGATGTTTTACTTTCCTATGGCTGCTGTTAGAGTTTCCACACATTTAATGGCTTTACAAAGCACATTTTATTGTTTTATAGTTCTGTGGGTCAGAAGTCAGCTATGGCTCTGACGTCACTAAGTGGCATTACTTCCTGAGCCTCTCAGAATGAAGATATTTGCCATTACTTTTCGAGGCTGCCTTCCATCCTTCACCTTGGCCTCTTCTTCTAGTAGAAGTGTGTGTAGTTCGCAGATCACACCAGTCTGACCTCGCCTGCCTCTCTCTTCCACGCTTAAGGAATCTGATTGCAGTGAACACACCTTCGTGTTCCAAGACTCATCTCTACTTTTTAAGGTCTTTGAATCCAAAATACTGACTCTGTCTTCAACCTTACTGGCCTTTTGTCATGTAATGCAGCTTACTCACTGTGAGGCCAGGGAATACTGACATCATGGCAGCTGGGGGAGAAGGACAGCAGATGTCTCAAAAGGTAAAGAAAAAGAGTCCTGAAGAGATACCATGGCTCTCTGAATGCAGGAACTGTAGCATCTTTATCCGCTCCTCCTCCTACTCAAGCTGTTTCTCTTGCTATACAGTGATGAGAGAGGGAGTCAAGAAGGAAGAAGGAAATGGACCTTGAGTTGACAAAACAAAACAATAATTTGAGACTCTAAATAAGGGTGTCTCGTTGTCAGGCACAAAGGAAATTGTTCTAGCTGCTCCAAAGGAAAACATACAAGACAAGGGAGCATGGAGGAAGAAAAGTTAAAAAAAGATCACCTTTCCCTCATCTGGAAATAGATCGGAAATATGCTTCTCTTCTGGTGGTAGCAGTTCCGGGAAGGCTGTGCAGGTGGAGAAGGAGAGTGGCCACAGGGCTGGCTTTGTTTGGTTGCCAGGCTGCTTAGACTCACATTTCTTCAAGGTCTTTTCCAGATTTCTAGAAGTTTCCTGGGGCACTTTTCAGAGCTCTAGAATACCCCCATTACACACGTTCGCTTGGTGTCTTGCATAATCTTCTTTCTTGGCAATGAATTCCCTCAAAGTAAAATATATCTAATGATATCTTCAACCTCAGCAAATGTTGCATTTTAGATCATTTGATTGTTTTTTTTCTACTGATAGAGGGCATGAATGATTTAGGTGGTATAAAGATAAAGGTTCAAAACACCCCCTCTGTATATCAGCATATATAAATGACATGCTGACATTCAAAGTGTGGCTCTCAGCCTCATTTGTGAGCGTGTGAGAAATGCCACCATGGTGTGCTTGCTTCCACCGAGGAGGGCAAGCAGAACCACATTTATGCATCTCCCTGAGTGGCCTGGCTGCGTGTGGAACTTGGAAACGCAGTAAGAAAGCTTCAAACTCTGCTTCTACCTGGAAACAAGTGGACTCACTTTAGATGACTGAACTGTGTGCTGATTGACTGGGGTGCTTCATTTCCTACATCTTTTGGCCCTCTGCTGCCATACTGAGCTAATAGGTTTCTAATTCTTTATCTCTTCGTTTCCACTTATAACTTGAAGCCTTTTCTTTGTGTTGTTTGTTTTGATTTGCTTTTTCTCCTAAAATGGAAGACCTCAAGATCTTTGTCTTGCTTGTTTTCTCACTCTCAGATGTTTACTATTTACCTAAGGCTTCATTCCTAAGATTGATCACTGAGCCCTGTTCTCTGCTCTCAGGCATTACATTAGGTTACCATAATTAGGACGTCTGGCATTCTTTCAAAACTCTTTCATTACTGACAAGTGGGAAAACATAAACACATTTTCTAAGGTGTGAGCTAATCACAGAATGCAATAAACACCTATACAGGTTGGAATATTAAACTGTACATGAAATTCCAGCAGATCCTATGGTAAAATTCTAGCCTGTGTCTAAAGAAAATCAATGACTTCAACAGTTCTCCATTCAGCTTCTACAGGCTGGAAGTGGCATCTGCCATGTATACATTCTAATTTCATAGGCCCCATCATCAGATGACTTGGGCTCTTGAAAGCAAACAATAGAAATTGTAAAGCAACCAAATAACCTTTTATTGTTAATTGATAGCTATTTCATTGGCCCTGAAAAGTGGGGCAATATAGTCTTACTTTTAAAATCCTGAGAACGAATCTACTCCTCACCAAACCAGGATTTTTTTTTTTGGCCAGTCCTGGGGCTTGGACTCAGGGCCTGAGCACTGTCCCTGGCTTCTTCTTGCTCAAGGCTAGCACTCTGCCACTTGGGCCACAGCGCCACTTCTGGCCATTTTCTGTATATGTGGTGCTGGGGAATCGAACCCAGGGCCTCATGTATATGAGGCAAGCACTCTTGCCACTAGGCCATATCCCCAGCCCCAAACCAGGATTTTTTTTAAAGCATTACTTTGTTGTAGAAGATTTCATTTTACTATGTCTCTGTATGTATACAATCTACACTAGACCAAACCAATCTCAGCAAACTTCCTCATTTCATTTTTAATAATGGATACAAAGCATTTCACCACTATCTGTATCCCAGACAGGGCACATGTTCATTTTCTTTCTTTTTTTTGGCCAGTCCTGGGCCTTGGACTCAGGGCCTGAGCACTGTCCCTGGCTTCGTTTTGCTCAAGGCTAACACTCTGCCACTTGAGCCACAGCGCCCCTTCTGGCCATTTTCTGTATATGTGGTGCTGGGGAATCGAACCCAGGGCCTCATGTATACAAGGCAAGCACTCTTGCTACTAGGCCATATCCCCAGCCCCACATGTTCATTTTTCTAAACCAGGAATTTTAGCAATGAAGTTATTGACCTATAATTCATCTCAGGTTTTAAAAACACCTGTGCATCCTGAAGATGCTCATTGTGATTCTATGTTGTCTATTTCTGAGTGTATCTTCTGTGATGTAACACGAAGGACATTGCTATACTTGGTTGACTTTTCCAGATAATGAAATTAATTCATTTTTTTCCCCAGTGGCATAAGTGTGGTTTAAAAAAAAATTCTACATAAGGAATCATGGCATTAACCCCTCTGGTGTTTAGTCTTCACAGTTACATTTTTTTTTACCTTTTTTTTTTTTTTTTGCCAGTCCTGGGGCTTGAACTCAGGGCCTGAGCACTGTCCCTGGCTTCCTTTTGCTCAAGGCTAGCACTCTACCATTTGAGTCATAGCGTCATCTCTTGTCTTTTCTGTTTATGTGGTGCTGAGGAATCGAACTCAGGGCTTCATGCACGCTAGGCAAACACTCTGCCACTAAGCTTCTTTTTGCTCAAGGCTAGCACTCTACCTCTGTTGTTCCTTCATCGGAGGTGCTGGGGGGGGGGGTGGTGATAAGGGTGACAGAGTCATGATGCAGACACCGGAGACAGGTCTCAAGAGACAAGTCTACTTTATTGCAGAAGCACAGCAGTCTATATACATTTTTAAAAACTAATTGTAATACCTCACTCACCCTAGCAACCCAATGTAACTTATTACCTTAAAGGTTAAGTTGTTTACCAGGTTCTTTGGGTCAGTTCTCAGGAATGAGTAAGCTGTGGTGGTACCTGACTTGGAGGAGCTCATGACACAGGGCAAACAACACACAGTATTCTGCGAGGTCAGTGTGCTGTCACGCCATGTCTCTTAGGGTAGTGGTATACACTCCAAGGCCAGCCTTGCCTCCCACATACCTCTTCAGCTACAGGGTTACTTCTGGCTTTTTCTATATATGTGGTGCTGAGGAATCAAACCCAAGGCTTCATGTATATGAGGCAAGCACTCTACCACTGGGCCATATTCCCAGCCCACTACCTAAATAGTCTGTAGTTTGTCTATCTGTCTGTCTGTCTGTCTGTCTGTCTATCATCTATCATCTCTCTATCATCATCAATCATCTATTTACTGTCATTTACTTATTCCATGTTTATCAATTTTTCCTTTCTCTTTTCTCCTCTACACAATCTATTACTCATAAAAGGTGTCAAAAGTTATTATTTTGACCCTCTTTACCTCTTTCTGAATCTCTCCATTCACCAATGTTTGGAAACAAAGCATAATAAGCCATCAAATGCAGTAGGAACTGCAATGTTGCCTTCCCCATACAATGTTTAGAAGTTGAGTACATACATTTGTTTCCTGGTAGGCTACTAAAAATTGTAACATAGTTTGTGGGTAAGAAGGTGAAGGAAAGCTGCCCAGTTTCTCTTGATTGTTACTTGATTGAATTGTAGCCATTGTATAGAGCTAGAATTTAAAAATAAAGTTGGAAGTAGAGAGTAAATAATGGCTAGCAGGATGGATAAAGGATATAAAATTTCCATTAGGAGGAATACTTCAAGAGACCTATTGTATAAAACTCTGACTTTAGTTGCTAACATTGTTATACTCTTGGAAAATCACAGAAAATGATTTGACACTTCAAAAAGTGAAATGATTTTGGCAGTGTGACAAAACTATTTAGAATTGAATCTCATATTAGTTGTTAACATTAACAGGGAAAGCTATAGCTAAGAGTCTTTATGTACTTTGAAGGGAAGTTTTACTAAATATAGTTAGCATTAATGAGAAGTGTTGACAAGAAAAGTTGAAAATAAAGCCTCAGGACAATTTTTTTTGCCTTAAAATTCTATTTGTGTATGTATGTGAATGAATGGCATTTCTGAGGACATATATAATTTATTGCAGTAAAGAAATAAGGAGATAAACCAAAGAAAATATTATTTCCCCCAAGACAGCAAGACAGGTTTGAATTAGGTACATACATTGCCCAATGATACAATTTGGAGCTTCCACATTAGCTGCTTATTATTTGACTCAGGTGACAATTTTCATATCTGTTTAGGTACAAAATATTTATTTTTAATTGAATTACATGAAAATCTTTTTATTCTAATACCAAATTTGGATATCCTTCACTGTGAGAGGGTTAAGATTCACACAAATATTATATAATATTTAATGCCACAACATAAAATCCTGTAGTACAACCTTTAAAACTCTTACTGAAAACACACACACACCTTTGAGGTCCTGCAGTTTTTTGCCGCTAATGCTTCCATAGAATACTCACTTCTCTGAATGATAGCACTTACAGGACATATAACTCCAGGAGCAGCTCAAAGACTTCTAGACTTTTGGCCACAACCAATTTAAGTGGATGATTTTACCATAAGCCTAAAATAGTTAGGTTTTGTTATTTTTATGAGACTTTACCTAATGCAACATAAATTTTGAATTTATATTTCTTGAGTCTTATCCAATATAGAAGGTTTATGTTTTATAGCTTCCATTATTACAATAAGAGATTTAGAGCATTTGTAAATGGTTTTGATGTGTAAAAGTATATGCCTATAAATCACAAAACTGCACATTAAAATATAAATTTTCTGAGTTTTAAGCTCTTGGCCACACCACACTAAGTCCCATAGTGCTTTTTACATTTGCTTTTCTTTGAAAGTCACAAAGACTAGGGCATTCATTTTGATTTAAAAAAAAATTCCTTTGCATAATTTCACAGTACTACATTGAGGAAACTTCCGAAGTAATAACATGGCTAAAGGAAATATAAATCTTAGACTTTTCAGAAATTAAAATATATTTTCAATAAATATTTTGATATGTAAATTATTCTAAACTATTTCTAAGACCATGGCTAGAGTCAGGCTGCCTGCGTATGAATTCAAATTTGATTACTTTGTATCAAAGTGATCTAAGATATTTACCCAATGCGTTCCACAGTTTGCTCATGTGTAAAGTAGAGGACTGTAAGATTTTACTGAGGGTTGTTGTGAAGTTTATATTGAATTAATCTACATATTAATACTTAGAACAATATCTGGAAGATAATAAATAACTATTCATTCTCAATTTTAAAATGCTTTATAGGTCTCTCTTGTGGGGCCTAGAATTGTGGCTTAGTGCTAGAATGCTGTATGAGGCCCTGGGTTTGATTTCACAGTATCACTTAAACAACAACAAAAAAATCATTAAATAAAATATGTTTTAAAAAAAGGAGTCTTTTGTATTTACTCATAAGGATATATTTTCTTGAATTTCCTTTCTGTCTTTCAGAATTGTAGTTTACATTGTAAACGTAATGTTTAACCCAAGTATGTGAGGTTAGGCTGTTATTTGTTCTATTTTATATTATGTAAATTATGCTATGTTCTTAGGGGAAAATAAATTGTCAATTCTATTTGTATAGGATATATATGTATATATACACACATATATATATGCATAGACATATGCATGAATTAATGTAGTTTTCATTTAATAATTGAAAATATATGCTGACAGTTACTTTTAACAACTAATGGAATGTAATTTAATGCATACAGTTTAAATTGGAACGCTGAGTATTTAATTAATTTCTCATTGAGCTTACCAAAACATTCTCCTTTCTTCTTCATACTACTGGCATAACACATTTAGAAATGACCTTTTTGAAACACTTTGGAAAGCTTGCTGTTCTAAAATCATTTTCAATGCTTAAGATTGAACACAACAAAATATATTTATGGTGTATTTTTCAGTGATGCCTTATGTTATATACTCAGTGTCTGCTGGTGACTTTTTGACAGCTATATCCCACCCTCAAATCAGCCATGGCTTAATTAGCTACATTGGTTATTTTCCAGGGTACACATATTGCCATTATGGCTGATATCAAGGTACTCAGTGTAGAACTGAGAAGACACATTCAGTACTATTCTCATTTTAGAGTATTTCTGCCATAAATATACAATAACAACAAATAACCTCAAGAGCATAAATACTAGCACAAATGCAAGATGACAAGTTTGAGGACACTCCCTTCTTCCTCCTTTCTTCTTTTCCCCCTCATTTCCTCCCTTCTTTCTTTGCAGATTTCTAGGACACACTAAGGTCTTAAATAGCTCTTGTCTTATGTAATAATATCTGGAAAGTGTAACAACACATTGAAGATGTCTTTAGTGACTAGTGTTTTATATATAAGGGTTAGTAATTATCTTAAATCCAACTATATAGTTTATATATTTAAAAATATATTGAAAGTAATGTGATTAAATGATTGGCCCTCTTTCAGGTATTCAAGTAATGCACAGCAATCACATTTTTAATTTTTTCCAATGGTTATTTCTATGAGTCACTAAGTGTCCTAATAATTTTAATTAAAAATTTAATGGTGTATATTAAGTTGGAATCACTGTTATGTTTTATTATCATGGAACAAATGCTTTGTATTGAACATTATAAATTATAGAGATTAAATAGCTAGATTTCTCAACAAAAATATTAACTCCAGCAATTCTATACTCTTAGGCATTTCTGTACTTAATTTTACACTTTCACTGAATTAAAGTAATATTAGTTAAATTAACATGTTGTAATGATCTCATTCCTATAAATTTAGCTGGTAACATTTTCTGTTGGCTGTGATTTTACAATTACCAGAGATATCTGACAGAATATTTACTGGATTACTTTATGCTCCTCTGATGGGACAACTTAACCTCTACTCATAATCTCTTAAATGTACAGTCATATTTTGATGAGAATTTGTCTAGAGAGAAACCTAGCCATAAAAAAATTTAATCCTTCCAGACAAGATACATGGTGTGACCTTGAATATCATCTATTCTTAATAGTTGAATGATTCCCTCAACAAGCTATAGAAACCTGAAAAAAATCTTGGAATTTTTTTTTTTGTATTCACTCATATTAAAACCATTTTACATAAATACTCAATATATATTAGTTACAAATGCTGATGGCTTCCACGGTGACATTTTCATACATATTCATATGGTGCTTTGATTATAATCCCCATATCAATTACTCTGTCTTTTCTCTTTTCCTTTTTTCTTTTTTTGGCCAGTCCTGGGACTTGGACTCAGGGCCTAACCACTGTCCCTGGCTTCTTTTTGCTCAAGGCTAGCACTCTGCCACTTGAGCCACTTCTGGCAGTTTTCTGTATGTGTGGTGCTGGGGAATTGAACCCAGGGCTTCATGTATAGAAGGCAAGCACTCTTGCCACTAGGCCATATTCCCAGCCCTTTTCTTTTTTTTTTAATCCATCATGAGGCTTAACTCAGGGCCTGCATGCTGTCCATGAGCTTTTTTGCTCAAGGCTAGTGCTCTACCACTTTGAGCCACAGTTCCACCTCCAGTTTTTGAGTGGTTAGTTGGAGATAAGTGTGTCAGGGAGCTTTTCTGCCCAGGCTGGCTTTGAACCATTATTCTCAGATCTCAGAGTCCTGTGTAGCTAGGATTACAGGCATAAGCCAGCAGTGCCTGACTCTTATCCCATTTTTTTTTTTTTTTTTTTGCAGGTCCTGGGCCTTGGACTCAGGGCCTGAGCATTGTCCCTGGCTTCCTTTTGCTCAAGGCTAGCACTCTGCCACTTGAGCCACAGCTCCACTTCTGGCCATTTTCTATATATGTGGTGCTGAGGAATCGAACCCAGGGCTTCATGTATGTGAGGCAAGTACTCTTGCCACTAGGCCATTTTCCCAGCCCCTCTCATCCCATTTTTAATTTTTATAAGGCTATACTACTTTTGAAAGTGCAATAATGAGATCTAATTAAATTTTTAATATCTCTTATCTTTTACAGAATTATCGCTTTGGTCAAATTAGAGGGAATTCTATTGTCATAAGATGTTTCAAGTTTCCTGCTAGTTTAAATAAGATTTGAAAGGTGGTATGACTTTACTATCAAAGGGAGGGAGTTGATAAGTTCTGAAGCCATTGTTCAGTCTTCTTTTCCTTTTGATAGTTATTGTAAAGGTGACGTACAGTAGGGTTATAGTTACATAAGTTGGGTAATGAGTACATTTCTTTTTGGGCAGTGTCAACTTTTACATCTCTTTCTCTCAGTTTTTCCCTCCTGACTCCCCTCCAGTACAAGTTGTCTAGTTTCTTTTCATCATACTAATTAGTGAGTATCACTGCTACATTTGTTCACCCTTTGTCCCACCGTTTTTGTGTTCCCCTTTTAGCCTCCTCCAAACACATAAACTTACATACAAGACAAAAGGTACAGAAATTAAAAACAACAACAACAACAAAAAACAGTGAAAAAGGCAAAAAAACAAAAGCCACAAAATACCTCTTCTTTCTATCTCTTGGAATTCATTTTGGTAAACATCACTTTACATAATAATATTCATATAGCTATTGAGCCATTGTGACCCTCTTCTAAGAATATCTTTATTTGGTTTCACTGTGTGAATGGTTAATCTTTTTCTTATTATGTATTCTTTCAGAAAAAAATACTTTATAGTAAACCTAAAATTTATGTCATAAAGTAAAATTATTGCAACTGGGGAGGAGGAAGAAGAGGAGAGAGAATATTAGAGGAGTGATTTTGATCAAGAAGCACTATATAAATCAATGGAGTTATTAAAACAAAATCCCCTTGTACAAATAATTGAAAGTTAATTTTAAAACTACAGCTTTCCCTAAACTTTTGAAATTCTCTAAGTATCGATATTGATAGGTAACATCCTATCCTAAATTCGTACCTTTTAGAAAATTTCTCCTGAAAATATGTGGAACATAAACAATGGGCTCATTGATCAAGTACGTTGTATAGCCAAAGCATAATTTGCCTCTACCACAGACTCTAATATGTGCCTGTGAACAAATGGGAGTTTGTGTTTTACAGGAATGGAAGGACAAGCCAAGAACAGTGGGTCAATGATGGAGAATTATTTACTCCACCTTGTATCTTTCTGTATAAATAATGGAAAATTATTTGGCAATAACATGATTTTTGAATGCCTCTTCCCTGCATGTTACTAGAATATTCATTGCACAAATCATAAATCAATTGGCATCCACAACAATGCAAAATACATTCATAAGCATGAAAAACATTCTGAAGAAATAAAGCTTGATGTGAGGTAGGAAAGTTTTCACAATATGAGGCAAGTAGCCAGAAAGTTACTAATAACTTGGTATCAAATGTGATTTGAGAAATTCTACCAGTCCACTGATCTCTTTTTATCTACATACAGAACTCAAGCAATAACAATTTCCTTTGTGACTATCCTTGCTTGGATGAAAGTAGCCCTATTAATTATTCAGAGCTCTTTAAGGCATTCTCCAAACAATGGGAAAATTTATATATCCACTCAGCATGTGTATACCTAGATATAGAAAAGAGTCTTTTAAGTCAATTTTATTTTGAATTTGGCTTTTATAAAATTAGTACTTATGTCCAAAATATCCTGGTTCCAATTACTCACTTGTTAAATTGTTTTGCTAGAAAGACACTTTAAAAGAAGCTCAGGTCAGTAACAATTACTGTTAAAGGATATGCAGCTTTGAAAACCAGTATTTGACTTCCCAGTTGTTGTTGTTGTTAAGATCTGTGTTAACAGTATGTACTTGTCTGATGGATGGGCACAGCTGTAGGTATTAAGCTAGAAAAGAGGACTTCGATCTAGACTGCTAGATTGTTTTTACCCTTACATAAAGAAAGTAAAAAATACTCAGTAGCAATGAGAACATTATTCTTATCTGATGACTAACTACAAAGCTAATACCAGGAAAGAATCTCATTGACGAGTTTGAACCAGATTTGAGGCTTAAGATAAAGACATTAAAATAAAAAGATATATACAGGAAGGCATGTGTATGTGTGTGTGCATAAGCATGTATACTTATATTTGTAAATATTGCCTTCTTTGATGTTTAAAACAGCTAAAAGCCAAATAAAAATGCATTCAATTTACTTAAATGTTTTTAAACATGAGCTTCGCCCAATTATATGTGTTTTTCTTTTCTGAGTATTTCCCTCTTTTCTTCCATTCACTATTCATTATCTCATGCCACTGCAATTAAATCTACACTGACATACCTGTTTCTGTAGCAGTGCAGTCAGTGGGTGTGCATTGGCTTATTCATCCTTCCACAATACAGGCATTCCGCCTGTGATGACCCTGGGTCAATGGATCTAATATAATATGCAAACATAAGAGGGTATTACAATTTTTCATGGGGCAAATTTGATAATTGAGAGTCATCTCTATTATCAGTTCAAGAATTAAGGAAAAACCTGAAAATTAATTATTCAAGAGATCAAAAAGGGAAAAAAGTAGAATAATTTTACCTTAATTCAGATTTCATGAAGAAGATTAACACTTTGTAAAAGCAGCCGGAAAAATACTTTTATACTAGAATTCACTGATAGGGTTGAAGCTCTGGATTCTCCTATTATTTCCATGTAAATCATGATTAAATGCAGCATATAGGTGAAAATGCATAAAAAGAATCTCTTTTAGGATAGAAATTCTTATATTCTAGTAGTTTGCATCTCTTCATTTCTTTTTAAAAATAACTTTCCTTTCTCCTTATTACTTCAACCAGTAGACTATTCTGGTTTGAATTTGTGCACCTAATGCTGAACTATGTGGCTCTACTCAAGTGTGAAATTAATAATGGGGGTAGTGTTGTTGTAGCTCTGACTTGCTTCACACACAGCAAGAGTCAAAATTGTGGTTTGGGTTATTATTTCTTAGTGAGAGACTCGTGCACCAATCAGATTTGGTCCTAGCTTGAATCACATGAAATGATCATTTTTGTTGTTCTTCATTTTGAAGTGAAAAAAAAAATCACTATTACCTTGCTGGATTATTTGAAACCAGGGATTAATTTTACTGTGCCCAGAAAACCCTGTGTACTAATGATCTTTGTGACAAAGGAGGCGAGATCTTATAAAACAAAATAGAGGCAAGATAAGCAATTATCTCAACATCGAGAGAATGATCTACCCATTTCTCAAGAAGCACAAATTAACACCATATTGATGGCCCCTTATTTCCTGCAGAATACTTCCTGGAAGATTTTAGTCTGCAGGAAGGCCAGTGACACGGTTGACACATGTTTTAGATGAACCCCAAATATGCCCTGGTGTTTAAGTCTCCCTTCCTTATATGCTTTTCCTTTCTCCCTCCCTTCCTCCCTCCCTCCCTCCCTCCCTCCCTCCCTCCCTCCCTCCCTCTCTCTCTCTCTCTCTCTCTCTTCTTTTCCTTCCTTCCTTCCTTCCTTCCTTCTTTTCTTTCTTTCATATTGTTTTTATATGGGAACTTTGTATGTTTTAAGTTTTTATTTTGAAAACAACTGTAATGCCTGGTGTTGGATGCCAGTCAAGTATAGGAGGAGTGGGAAATAGCCTCTTTGAAAAAATACTAATTTTGTCTATCTGATCTGTTTAAATTCTAAAATTACCCTCAGGTATGACAAGGTTACTGGGGTTTTGCTGTGCTTGTTTTGGTTTACCTTCCCTTCCCCAGTAAGAGCTATTTCAGGAGGCTGTATTATTAAATCTGTTCAAGGAAGAATTCTTTCTCTACTGAGAAGAAGCATTTTGATCAAAGATCTTTTTAACAATCTTGAAAGGCTCAGTTAAATTTTACCTTAGCCATTAGCTTTATTGTCTTTGTTGACTTGAACTGTGTTTCAAATAGTAGGGCTTCTGCTATACTTTATTTTTTTTCTTTTTGGTATTTGTGGCTTCTGTTCTCCCTAAGAAGGGTACCAAAGAAAAATGAAAAAAATTATAATAATCATAAATAAAACATTTACATAAAACTGTTTTTAAATAAAATTAACACTTGTTAAACATAAGTTTTATGTTAGGCCAGATATACCTTTTAGGTTTTTTTTTCTTTTAAGAAAAAGTAATCCTTTTTTATGTATACAAAAATGCCCTTTTATTTATTTTTTCTTTATTGTCAAAGTGTGATAGAGAGGGGTTACAGATTTATATGAAAGGCAGTGAGTACATTTCTTGTTCAACTTGTTACCTCCTCCCTCATTTCCCCCCTCTCCCTTCCCCCTTCCCTTCTACCCCACCCCCCCAAGAGTTGTGCAGTTGGTTTACACCAAATGGTTTTGTAAGTGTTGCTTTTTGAATGGTTTGTCTTTTTGTTCTTTGTCTCTCGGTTTTGGTATTCCCTCTCCCTTCCCCAGTTCTAATACCTGTATAAAGTTTTGTGGGTAAAACTGTGGCACCTTATTTTTACCTCTATTTAGAATTCAGTTTAGTCAAGGTACTATGACTTTATCAAGAATGAGGTGGGTGCTTCAGTAGAATCTGTATTCTTTGCTGTCTTTTCTTTGGATTCTTTGCTATCAAAATATGTTTTTTTTCCCATAAATAATGTTATGCTATCAATAGTAGCCTAAAATCCTTTCTTCCTCCTCCGTGCTGGTTAATCTCCACTGGGTGTGCTCATCTGAAACTTGATCATTGAAGCTGACATTCCAACTTTAATACTTTCAAGGATGTATAATTTTCTTTGTCTTTTCTTGTCCAGAAGACTTTTCCCTAGAAAGTGGCAATATTTTAAGTATTCAGTCATTTTTAACTGCATTAGGATAGATTCATATCCATTGCTAAGATTTGGTATTAACCAAAAATGACAACAAAAGCTGAGAGTGGCACTCAAAAGAACGACATTTCATTTGTAAATTTAACTAATGTAGTCAGAAATCTTAACACATTTATAACATTGGCATATAGCATGAATGTTTAGTCAGAGATAAGGGCTTATTGCTAAAGGTTTCAGACTGGGTTACCAATTTAGAGTAAGATTACCCAGTATTTCTTAATCAAAAGTTACATTGGCATTACTCAGACAGAAATGACAAATTTTGACTATGTGATGTTATTTTCTATAACATAAAATAGAGCTTCCAATAATTTGGAATGAATCTCCTGTGAAGATGCTGTGAAATCATTCCTTACTTCATGTAGCTAATGCTACTTGGATGTGTCCAAGTACAGAGTAAGGCATAAAAAGTAAGCACTCTGTGTCATGGAATTCTTAATTGCTGGCAATGAATAGATTCTGACTTTTCCTTTTGTCTTTTGATGATTTCATATACTTTCACCCATTTCAATACTATATTGTGAAGATTATTTTGGAAATTAAAATTTCAAGTGAGACTCCTCTGATCTTCAAGTTCATGTCTATCTGTGTGCACTTGAACATCTAATGGACATCTCAACATGACCATATCTAAAGCCAAAATAACGATTTACATTCATTTTCACATACATATATGCTTATTTCAAGTACCCCATCTTAGTAAAGGCATTGACAACAACACCTAGTTTCTCAAGTTTAGAATCGAAAATTCGGCCCTGATTTCCTATTTTCTTCACTTCCATCTCAACCACTCAATTCTTTAGTAAACCCTGTATAGCCACAGAGCTTGGCTCTTTATTGTCATCTCTGCCATTTCCCAAATTGAAGCTGCCAGATCTCACATGAGCAACTTCCAGTCTCTTTTCCCTAAAATCTAATAATCTACTTACAGAAACTAGGCAGGTGTTACTATTTTCTCCTTGTTAGTTAAATTAGATCATGACCTCTGGAAGATACTTAAAATGCTCTCGTTGTATTTGGAATACAATTCTTACCTTGGTTTCCAAGTTTCTGCATTTAGCCTGCCACTACTTTCTCCAATTTTGCCTTTTGCCATCTTTCTCTCACATCCCCTCTAGTCTTCCTGCCTTTAGTTTCCAGTTCCTTGGACATTCCAAGCTTTTTCTCACCTTGGGAGCCTGGCATATGTTGTGTTTAGAATGAATTTCTTGTCAGTTTTTGAATTGGAGGTCCTTTTCTTCACCATTTAGCTCTCAGAATAAATGTTATCTTGTCACAGAGGTCCTGTCTGATTACAGCCTCACCTCAGTATTTATTTTCTTCATTGAGCTTTCTGTTAGGCCATAGACGGGAAGGCTAGGACAAATTGTTCTCTCTCTCCTTCAGCACTAATGTCACTATCGGTTTGTCTAATATTACCTGATTGTTTTGTCTTTTTTTTTTTTTTTTTTTTTTTGGCCAGTCCTGGGCCTTGGACTCTGGGCCTGAGCACTGTCCCTGACTTCTTCCCGCTCAAGGCTAGCACTCCGCCACTTGAGCCACAGCGCCGCTTCTGGCCGTTTTCTGTATATGTGGTGCTGGGGAATCGAACCTAGGGCCTCGTGTATCCGAGGCAGGCACTCTTGCCACTAGGCTATATCCCCAGCCCGATTGTTTTGTCTTGATAACCATTTTTTTTCTTCTTCTTGTTTATTGTCAAAGTGAAGTACAGAGGGGTTACAGTTTCATATGTAAGGCAAGTACATTTCTTATCCAACTTGTTACCTCCTCCCTCATTTTTCTCTGGCCTCCCCTCTCTCCATTTCCCTCCCCACCATGAATTGTGCAACTGGTTTACACCATATAATTTTGTAAGTATTGTTGTCACATTGGTTTGTCTTTTTATAGTTATTCTTTCAATTTTGGTATTCCCTTTCCCTTCCCTAGTTCCAATACACATATATCCAATATCCAGGGTACTAAAATCAGTTACAGTGATATAGGGGGTAAAACCATGGAAGGGAATACAAAAAGAAAAAAAAAGGGGAATGCTTTCACATGGCATGTTAGAAATAATTACAACAATGATGTAGCACTTGTTTCCATAACTTGGAGTTCATTTCGCTTAGCATCATCTTATGTGTTCATACGGGCACAACTATTGGGCTATTGTGATCTGCTGCTAGGACTGTCCTAGATGTGTACTAATTATTCCCTATGAGGGCAACCATAGAGTCCATGTTTCTTTGGGTCTGGATCACTTCACTTAGTATGATTTTTTTCCAAGTCCTTCCATTTCCTTATGAATGGGGCAATGTCATTCTTTCTGATACAGGCATAGAATTCCATTGTGAATATGTACCACATTTTCCTGATCCACTCATCTACTGAAGGATATCTGGGTTGGTTCCATATTTTAGCAATGGCAAATTGTCCTGCGATACACATTGTTGTGTTGGTGGCTTTAGTGTGGTCTTGCTTGTAATTTTTTGGGTAGATTCCCAACAGTGGGGCTGCTGGGACTAGGGGAGCTCTATGTTTAGCCTTCTGAGGAATCTCCATAACACTTTCCAGAATGAGTGAACAAGTTTACATTCTCACCAACAGTGTAGTAGGGATCCCTTGTGGCCACACATTTCTTTTCTTTCCTTTTCTTTTTCAGTTTTCTTGACATTGGACATTCTTACTGGGGGGAGGTGGAATCTCAGTGTTGTTTTGATTGCATTTCTTTTATGGCCTGTGAAGTAGAGCACTTCTTCATGTGTCTCTTGGCCATTCTCATTTCATCTTCAGGGAAGTCTCTTTTTAGATCTTTAGCCCATTTGTTGAGGGAGCTGTTGGTTCTTTGAGGATTAGTTTTGCAGGAATTTAATTTTCTGAGTTCTGTATGTATTTTAGGTATGAGGCCTTTGTTCATTGTATAGCCTGTAAAGATCTTCTCCCAATCTGTGGGCTTTGTATTTATCTTACAAGGTATGCCTTTGCCATGCATAAGCTCTGCAGTTTGATGCAGTCCCATTTCTCCAACCTTTCTTTGATTTGTTACATTTCCATGCCTTTATTACTGAAGTTTTTTCCTGTGCCAAGGAGCCCAAGTGTTTCTCCTATTCCTTCCTTTAGTGTTTTCAGGGTATCTGTTTTTATTTCGAGGCCTTTGGTCCATTTGGAATTGATTTTGGTGTAGGGTGATATATAAGGATCTAGTTTTAGTTTGTTACAGATGTTGAGCTAGTTTTGCCAGTACCATTAGTTGAAGAGGCTTTCTATCTTCCATCATATTGTTTTAGCTCCTTTATCAAAGATTAAGTAGTCATAGTTCTGTGGGTTCATTTCTGGGTTTTCAGTTCTGTTCCATTGGTCCTCAGGCCTGTTCTTCTGCCAAAACCAAGCTGTTTTTATTACTATAGCTTTGTAATACAGCTTGAAGCTTGGTATTGATATTCCTCTGGCACTGTTCTTTCTACTTAGGATTGTTTTTGCTATTCGGGATCTTTTATTGTTCCATATGAATTTCTGGATTGCTTCCTCTATTTCATTAAAGAATGGTATTGGGATATTGATGGGCATTGCATTGAATTTGTAGATAGCCTTTGGCAGTATTGCCATTTTCACAATGTTAATCCTCCCAATCCAGGAGCATGGGAGGTTTTTCCATTTTCTTAGTTCTGCCTTAAGTTCTTTTTTCAGGTTTTTAAAGTTCTCATCATAGGGGTCTTTCACTTCATTGCTTAAGGTTATTCCTATGTATTTTATGTTTTTTGAGGGCATTGCAAAAGGAGTTGATTTCCTGATTTCAGCCTCACTCTTCGAGTTGTTTGCATATAAAAAAAGCCATTGATTTTGTGAGGATTTATTTTATGTCCTGCTACTTTGCCAAAGTTTTGGATCAGCTCAAATAACTTGGGAGTAGAGTCCATGGGGTTCTTTAGATACAGGATCATGTCGTCTGCAAAGAGAGAGAGAGAGAGTTTAACTCCACAGCTAGCATTATGCTTAATGGTGAAAAGTTAAATCCATTTCTTCTAAAATCAGGAGCAAGACAAGGTTGTCTGCTCTCTCCTTTCCTCTTCAACATAGTACTAGAATAACTAGCCAGAGTAATAAGGAAAGAGGTAGACATAAAGTGGATCCAAATAGGAATTGATGACCAAATTCTGTGCCATCCTTGTTTGCTTCTTTTAACTTTGGAGGGAAGGGTTCTTCTTTTTTCACATATTTCTACTGCATTTGAACACTTTTTCTTGTTTCTGTGCATTATCTTAGACTTCCCCCAAATGATGCTATTGTTGTTCACATAACCATAAAACACCTTCATTCTTTTAACATTTTTGGACACAGAAGGACACACTGTTATGGAAAAATAAAGCCTCATTCTTACATCATGGGGTCATGTTTTGAAAAGATTTGGGGCAGGGAACAAGGGGAGAGAGGTAAGCAAGCAAACAACTCAAACATTACAATAAAGGATCATGCGACAACTAAATACAGAGGACTGTAGGGATTTCAGAACACCTCACCTTGTTCTTTGTTTTTGACATGTTATATAGTCCACCTTGGAATTCTCTGGCTTCAGGAACTGAACTTTATGGGTTTTTTTTCTTTCTTCTTTTGTTTTGGCTTTATCATGACTTTTGTACAAAATATGTCTCTTTTGGGATTCTCACATATAGTCTTCTCATCTGCACACTTACTCAAATGTTTCAGCTCATTGGATCAACTGGAAGTTACTTTTATAAAAGACAAAAAATATCCAGAAAATCTTGCTCTATAATGTCAAATGCAGAGATAATGGCTGGCCTGTGTTATGAAGTTTTGACGAGATTCATCTCCTTGAAATGAAGATGCTGCTCTGATCCAAGTCAACAGCAAGAAGACTTTATATAAAAAATTAACTTGTTCCATTTACTCTATTATATGTAAAATTTATTCAGAATATAGAATTAAAGGAAATATTACTATTCTTAAAAGGATAGGAGTGTATATTTTTAAGAAGTTTCCACCAAAGCTCTCTAGGAGTTAACATAGAACTGTTTTGTTATACTTCTTTATAACAAGAATGGTTTGATGCTATCAAAATTCCTCACTTCACATTAGTTTGTGATTATTCAACTATGAATCTGATTAGGCAACCAGCCAGAGAATGTCTACCAAAACTCTTGGATCCAATTTCAACAGGGCACTGGTAATTAAAGACTAGAGGAAGCTTAATTGCATAGCAACTTCACACCAGGCAAACCCAAAACATGAAAATAAAAATAAAGTGGAATAAAATGCAAAGACTAAAACTCTTCTAAATAGTCAAATTCTGTGTTATGAAGTTAAGCTAAGCAATGAGGAATGGATATTCTTCTTAAAACTACCCAGTCAGAAACAAAACTCTTTCAGTCATTAACACAGAAGTAGCTCATATCTTGTATCTTGTAGTTTGATATTGTTGGAAAAATAATGTTTATTTAGTCAGACATCACATGTGTATTATTAGTTCACAGAAAACTTCTCAACATTGAATAAAAATGTCTTATGTTCTCAAAGTCATTTATTGACTCAAATTTACTGATAGTTCAGTTGTAAATTCACATCTTTGGAAATATTGCCATTCACTTGCCAATGAGGATCGAATTCACAGGAGATGGTGTTGAATAGAGAGGTAACAAAGAGAAAAATTATGAGTTGCTAAAACAAAGTAACATAAAGAGAAAACATACTGAGTAACCCCAGTGGCATGAAGGAATGTACACTTTCCAGGAAGTTATAAATAAGAGCTTGGAATCCATTTTCATTTAAAGATTCCTTAAAAATACCATTGATAACCATATACATTGTTGCTTATCTAGTGTTACTTTTTAAGAGAAGGCATTAGTCTTTCCTTTGAAAACAAAAAACTTAAGATAATTCTAAAATTATTTTCTGTTATGTACCCCCTTTGTTTTGTCTAAACATTAGTATAAGGTAGACAGAAAACCAAGCATAGCAGAGTTTTCATTCAGGAATTTTTATTCACAGCACATATAAAATTTTGCTTGAAATTACCTGACTCACAACTCATTACCCTTGCTCTTAATGAAGTCCCATTTTGATAAGGTCAACCTTCCATAACTAAAAGCTTTTGGGTATTGATGAGCATCAACTTAAGCATGTGTTCACTTTTAATTTATTGCAATGTGATACAACTGCATTATTGTTTTCTTAAATAGGAAAGTGAGATATTGTGTACATTTAGTGCAAAAAAAATGAGAAACGTAAATAAGGAAGCCAGTTTCGTGGGATGTGTGGGGAAGCATACTCTTATGATACAAGTTTTGAATTCTAGTATTTTCCTCTGTAAAATTGTTATCACTATTGTTATTGTTTCACTTTCCAGGGCATTTTGTGAGCTTCTTGTAATCTGATTCACTTTAGTGGAGTTCCCATAGAAGGAAGTATTCTCTGTCTTCGTCTAACTAATCTTTCCAACAGCTGTGCTTTTATACCCTCAGCTGTTCCAGTTATAACAGCCATCCTTTTAACAGCTTGACACCTGTCTCTTATTATATTTGAGAGCAATTGTTAATTCTCTTAAACTTCCCATCCCTTTTAGTGACTTTTCATTGCTCTGTATCTCAGATGCACATTCGCAACAGTCCATTATATTAATTCTCATTTAATCTTGGAAAAAACCTCCAAATTATTAGGAAGTTAATTGTGCAGGGATCAGAGGCTTTCCTACTTAGAGCATAACTCTGTTGAATGACACAGTTTGTTCTTGCTTCTCGCTGACACTGCAAGGGATTGTCTAAACCAAAGAGTTCAATTACTTTCACAGCACTAATCATACATCATTATGTAGAAGCATGAATCTTTAATTCCCAAACCAGTGCCTCGAGCAGCATGGCAGCAATCAAGGACAGATTCCAAGCCCTCTGCCCACTGCAGAATGCAGGCAATAACCAAAAAACACAGTAATTATGCCTACTTGACTATGTTCCTTATTAATTTGAATATTTGATGCCCTTAATGAACCATGTTCCATTAATTTCTACTCTCCCACAAAAGTGAATTTTCTTTTTTCATTTTTTTTCTTTTTTGGTCAGGATTGATTCCAAATGCATTGTTCCAGGACAAATATATCTTTCTGATTTTAAGGACTTTCTCTGAAAAATTCCTTCCTGCACTGATACCTGTAAAGTTTTCAAGGTATAAATAAAAGTAGCTACATAATGAATGTCACCGTGAAAAGTTCCTCAGTGTGAATAAAACTCAACTAACCCATCCCCCATTCACAACCTTAGACATGTTAGGTTAATGTGTAACCAAGGGTATACTCTTGTTCAGTTTTCTCAAGGTCACTAGTGATGTGGAATCAGAGACCAGAATATATTGTTTGTTCCTTAGGACAGAAAGTGCCCCCATGAAATTTCAGTGTGAGGTATAACCTCATTAAGATACATACAAAAATAACTCACAAATCACAAGTTATGGAAACAGGAAATCATAGAATCACAAATATCCTCTCACATTTCTGGCATTAAAAAAAAGCTTCAGTTAACATTTTCTTCATTCTCTTCTCCTTTCCCTCTTCCCCTAGCCACTCTGTCTGTGTGGGCATGGGTCTGCTTGCCTCCTTCTGCTTCTGTTGCCTGCTACAGCCATGCTGCTACCCAGCTGTGGAGAGAGGAGGCTAACAGATTTTTCCCACCCCATCTAGGTGGAAGAATGGCTTTGAAATCTGGATGAAAGTTACAGTCAGAGTGCTTTTTTGCACAGACACATGTCAAGCACTGTCTTCACTGCTAAAGAGCTTTCCCTTGCCAAAACTGGAGCTGATTCCTATGTCATACCTGCTGTTTCCTTAAGTTCCACCTAACAGTTAACCATGCGAGGAATAAAGAAACCACATCAGTCTATGCACCAAAGTATCTCCATGTGCAACCTTCGAAGGCAGCCACTTTAACGGAGGATGAAGGATGCTCTGTAGTAAGTTTCAAAGGATCTCAGTTTTTCTTTGGGTCTGGCTCAGTTCACTTAGTATAATTTTTTCCAAGTCCTTCCATTTCCTTTCAAATGGGGCAATGTCATTCGTTCTTACAGAGGCATAAAATTCCATTGTGTATATGTACCACCTTTTCCTCATCCATTCTTCTACTGAGGGGCATCTGGGTTGGTTCCAGATTCTCGCTATGACAAATTGTGCTGCAAGAACATTGTTGTGCTGGTGGCTTTAGTGTGATTTTGTTTGTGGTCTTTTGGATAGATACCCAAAAGTGGGACTGCTGGGGTCATAGGGGAGCTCTATGTTTAGCCTTCTGAGGAATCTCCATACCACTTGCCAGAGTGGCTGAACCAGTTTACATTGCCACCAACAATGAAGTAGGGTTCCCTTTTGGCCACATCCCCTCCAACAATTGTTATTGTTAGTTTTCTTGATATAGGCCATTGAACAACTCATGGTGGGGGGGGCGAGGGAAAGGGGGAGCGGGGAGGGGGGATGAGGAATGAGGTAACAAACAGTACAAGAAATGTATCCAATGCCTAACGTATGAAACTGTAACCTCTCTGTACATCAGTTTGATAATAAAAATTTAAAAAAGGATCTCAGTTTTTTCAGAGTTGAGAGAAGAAAAAAATTCCCTTCCTCTCTTCTTTATTCTCTCTCTCTCTCTCTCTCTCTCTCTCTCTCTCTCTCTCTCTCTCTCTCTCTCTCTCTCTCTCTCTCTGTATGTATGTCCTTAGTGTTCTTTTTATAGCCCATGTATTTAACTTCTATATCTGGACAGTATTCAGTGTTCAGTTAGCAGGTTTAAAAAAATGGTTTGTAAGTAATTTATAAGTATACCTTTAATATTGTATCATTTATATTTAAAGTATCTTATTTTTCAGAAGCAGAACCTGTGACACAGGAGTTCTTTCAATTCTTCAGTTTCTCTTTTCCATAGTAAAAGGCAGAAACGAGAAAAGTACTTTGTATAATTGGAAAGAAGTGGTTTTGTGTAAATAATTATCTGTATGGATATGGCAGATTCTTTTGGGCATTAACTAGCCACATTATGCCACTGTTACATAATCTACCTTAACTTTTGCTAGACACACTTCTGCAAATACTGCTATGCTATTTTGTAAATAGATTCTATTGTGACAGATTTGTATTATTGCAATCAGAATTGTCAGAACCCAGGTCTAAGAAAACTCAGAATAAACACTGTAATGTTGGGAATAGCTCAGGTCCTGGAGAGTGAATCATTCTGGAATAAATATCTTATGGAAATTTTAAATACTCATGGTTAACTTTTCATGGTTATTAATTTTTAAAGTATCAATAAGTAATTGCAGTCATAACAGCTAAAGGTGAAGTTCTGAGGTAAGTCCTAGATATCTGCATTTTAAAAAGTATCTCAAGTGATTTTGTCAAAAGGCAATAAATAGAATAACAGCTTGATGTTACTGTGAAAATGTCATCAACTGTTGATTGGACCCTCTGATTCTTCTTTATTATTCATTTTGCCCTGGCAGTTTTACAAAAATGCAAAATATTGAGGATGGAATTCCAATCCTTCAAAATCAATATTTGCTCCCATATACCCTCAGGCTTTGCTGTCCTCTTGACATTTTTCCATTGTGGACCATATTTGAGATAAGTGTTCTTAAATCTCTCTCTTCCTTAAAGTATCATATATATACTTGGGGGAATTTTTGTGAAGGAGGAATGACATTTAATTACCGTTCTTTCATTAATTGCATTAATTGTGTAAGGCAACGAATTTCATTATAACTTTCATGGGAGCATACAATATATTTGGATCGTACTGACCTCTCACCATCAGTTCATGTATCTTGGTAGTTCCGAAAATATTCACATCAATTTTATTCTTATTTCTCGAGAGCATTTATCTAGTTATTTTTCTTTTTGTGAGAATCACACATTTCTTTTTTGCTTCCATCTACAGTAATTTCCAAAAGATCCACATCTGGCTCATGTATTGAGTAACTCTTACTGTATAATAACTTGCCTAGAATTCTGTGGCTGGAAATAACAAACTTGCATCTCTGAAGGTTGACTGAAGATCAGCTGGTCTAGGCCAGGCCCCATGCTATGGCATTCTTTTACAGGCCTAGGAGATGCCTAGATGTGTCTTACCAGGCTGTAAAGACACAAATTTACTTACCTTGCATATGTATACACACATATATATGTATATGTATATATATATTTTTCCCTCAGGAACAGAGCAACACTTATGATATGTATGTCTCTTGGAGATGGCAGAGGTACAAGAGAGCAAGTGGAGATTTGCAATATTAACATCTTTTTTGGCTTAGAAATTCGAAAATTCATATACTATTAGTTTTAAGAGGAAAGCTTGGAGTCATATGATGGACAAGTACACACTGCTTGCGTCTATCAGACGCTGTATAGATACAGATGCAGTAGACAGTTTGAACTGGGACTAATATGTCAGTGAATCACCAGAAACTACTACTCATTCTTTTACTCCTCGATGGGCTAACTGAACAATTATTGAATCACTTCCTGAGCTAAGGTTGGCACCAGAATACTGTGCCCCGAGTATTCTATGAGGCTATGCTGAACTGGTTCACTAAAGGAGCAATCTCTAATTTCCCTTCCTTATCTAGCATTCACGCTCATGTTTATTTCTTTCCTTTCCAAGACATTACAATTTAGAGTTGATACAGCTCAGATAATTGGTTTAAAACCTTAGCTATCCAAAATGTGCTTTATTGAAACAAAAGTTCTTTTTGTGCCCATTGTAAGGACAAGACTGCAAAGGAGGAATGCCACTCTTGTCCTTCTTAAGGTTTTGCATGGCCATTGGCTTTCATTGGCAGTGAAATATGAGCAGAAGTAACTCAGGTCTCTTATTGGAAGAATGCTTTCACTATGATCAAAGGAATTTTTTGACACTGTTATCACTACCCTGTGGCCATGGAAGCAACAAATATTGATATAGACACACAATACTGAATCACTGCATTAAAGGTAGATACCCTGCAACATTTTACTCCCCTAATTTAATCTACCGGAATGGATCCTATTTTCCAAAAATTGTAGCTGGAGGGAAAATATGCATTCAAAAATAAATTTCATCCTCCCAGAATGAAAAGGAATGGTATAATATCACTGTTTTACAAAAGGAAGATTTAGATAAGAAAATGGGAGTGATTTCTGAAAGTCTTTTTAAGATCACCATTTGTAGTTTAAATTGGCCTTAAGAAGAGCCGGTCTACATCTGAACAAGGAAGTGAAAAAATGACAGTACATATGAAAAGGAATAGTTCAAAATGCCAGGCAGAAGGGGAATCCTTCTCAGCTCTTCCTTTTGTGCTGGCTGTCTCTCACACCTGGCAGAGCTAAGGATAGAATAAGGAAGCATTGATTTCGAAACCATCTTGGGAGAAGTCATCTATTCTGTCTCTGTTTTACATCAGACTAACCTTGAACTGAAATTTAAGATGCTGTTCTTACAGTTCTTTTCATTGATTTATTCTTGCCTTCCTGAAAAATTGATTTTCTTTATGTCTGTATCCTGGAAAGTAAAACAATTAGCAGATTTAATTGCAAGTAAAGATAAGAATTTGGAGAGGGTGCTTTTAGTAGAGAATTGACTTAATCATACATTTTTTGGGGGGATTCTTTTTTTGTGAGAGATTATATTATTTCCTCAGTCGAAGAATTAAATTATCTAAGCTTTGATGAACTCACAAGAGATGGGGAAAGTAACAATCATTTTCTAACCTAAATTGGGCTCTTCAAACATATATGGTGCAATAAATAGCATGACTCTTTTTCTATTAAGGCCCATTTTAAATATATATGCAGTATATGGGGGGATTCTTAAATTAGGATAATTTAGCAACATTCTTCGACTCATATGGGTCTCACTATGCTCATGAGAAGAACTCAAATGGGGTTTGTGTTTAGGTCTCAGAACCATGCATTCAGACTGACAGACTGAAAGACCTGTGTGTATGATGTCTTGTGCAGTGCAGCACACAGTATTCCTGATAGAAAATACCACGAAAGCTAGAATAGGTGGGGCTGGATGTCAGGCAGGAGAAAATACAGAGTACAGGCTGTGATTTCATCTCCCAAATGTATGCCTATGGGCTTTGAAAGGAAGAGAGAATGATAATAGTACAAGAACTACTGCTGGAGGATACTTTGAAATATTCAGTGAGTTATCTTGAGGAAAAAGAAAAGAACTAGACTTCTTTTTCTTTACCTTTATATACACATTTTAGTTATATATATATATATATTTCAGTAAATAAGAGTATTCAAAAGTAGAAATTTTCAGGGAATATGTTTGTAACACCAGAATACAGGTCAAATAATGAAACACTTTCTGCATTCTGGAAGCTTCTTTTAGTGTGTGTGTGTGTGTGTGTGTGTGTGTGTGTGTGTTTTGTCATACTGTGAGGTATGTGAATAGCTTAATTTAGTTTTGCTAATTTTGAACTTTATATGTGTGGAATCATGCAGTATGTGCTTTTCTTTTTGGTACCTAACTTCTTTTACTTAGCATTTAATGTATGTGTGTGTCTGTGTTTGTATGTATACCATTCCTTTTGCATGAACTTGTGGCTGATTTCTTTTTATCTTTTATTACACAACATAAACATAGCACAACATTTATTCATTTACTAATGATAGGATTTCTTTTCTCAGTTAAGCCTATGAAAATATTTCATATTCAGGAACATTTATACAGATTATTTTTCTTGTAATACTAGGGGAAAACTTATAGTATCATAAAATATACAGTTTAGCGTTATATTGGAAACTTCCAAAATAACAACTTTAGCTATGGTGAACAGAGCAGCAGAGTGTCTTTATTGCATCCTGATTTACAATCTCTTGGATAAATGGTCAAGAGAGTTATTGCTAGATCATTGGGTTGTTCTTTTTTTTTTTTTTAGATTCTAAAATAAATCTCCATATTGCCTTTCTTAGTAATTGCACTAATTTACAATCTCTTCCTTATCAACTACCAAGTCTCAGCTATTTTGATATTGAAATGGACTAGTAACTAGTCAATTATTCCATGGCATTCAAAAAGAAAGCTAAAATATATCCTCATTAGCATAATATTTTACCCACATTAATTAGGCAAAGCTTGTTTATTGTCAGATATATCATATCTTTACTGTATTTTGTGGTGGTACTGTGGGTTTGAACTCAGGGCATATTCTTGCTCAGTAGTTGCTCTACCACTAGAGCCACTCAGTCAACTCTCTTTGTGTTTACTTTTGCCTTTCTTATGAGATATTTATATAGATTTGTATTATGTGATTCTTTTCCATTTTCTCCTTTTACAACTGACAAATTTTGCTTTTGGATTTTTTCAAGGCTGCATCTTTTGGATGTATATAAATTTATAAGGTGACATCTTGTTAGTTGTTCCCTTTAACATTATGAAAATATTCCTCCTCATTAGGGGCATGGCTCGCATCGAAGAGTTCCTGTCTACAAGCATATGACTTTGAGTTTAAACCCCAGAACTACATAATAAAAAAGAAAAAAATCCCTACTTATAGCATGGGATAATTTTTATCATTTTTTCTCCAAAATATTTGGTGTGTTTTTCATTTTAAAAATATATACTTGGATTTTGTGAATTTTGTCATTTGTTTTAAGTAGTCTACATATGTTGATTTTAATATTGATGTGGCTGTGTTATATTACTGTAAAACAATTTTGTTTCCTGTGTAACTGCTCCAACCACATTGTATTTTCTGTCCTTTGCTTCCAGTAGAATTTATCAAATATCATTTTTATACAAAGATATTCAGCTTTTTAAACACCACAAATTGAAGATACACTTATTGCACTGCATATCATCGCTTAATAGCAGAGCACATCAAAGACGTTTTTGTTTATCCCATGATCTTATGACTAACAGGGTACTGTGGTAATCACTTCCTGCCTGTGTGTACGCTAGCCTGGGGAAAATGATTTCAAAATTTGAAGTGAGGTTTCTAATCAAAGTTTATCTCCATCATGAAGTAAAAAAAAAAAAATCAGGAAAGATTTGTGTTTGATTTTGCTTTCTTTATTCTCTTCTGAGAACTTGTTAATTGCATATTGTTTTACTATTTCTTTAAATTACTATAGAATTATATCATCAGTGTGACAGTCAATAGCCACAAGGGGCTATTCAAATTTAAATAAAACTACAATTTCATTTCCTAGTTAAACTAACTATGTTTCAAATCACTGATATTGCATGTGGACACACAAGTCACAGTCAGGATAGATAATATTAAAATAGTTTTATATTAAAATCCTAGAATATTCTATAGATTCTACCTATATTTTGAATTCTTTTCATGTATGTTAAATTGTGTATTTATCCTATATGTTTTACTTAGCCGTTTTTTTTTTTTTTTGAGGATTGTCTTCTAGTTATCAAGACTTTTTTAACTATCCTGACAGCTTACTGAAACAATCATTTCTTCATTTGGGGCATATTTGCCACTTCTGAAACTGACACCTATTTGTTTATTTTAAAGACATTCTAATTATCTTTTTAACTCCCCCTCTTTAATTTCCTACCTTTTCACTGATATTTTCATGAATATTTTAATAATTTTTATTTTTTACAACACTTGTCTACAAACTACAATAAATAAATCATCTTCTGATGTTTATCCTTCATAATCAGACCTCAATCATAATGACAGATTGATCTTTTTATTAATATAAAATAACTGATGCACTTCTCTTCTATAGGAAGGTCATCACATGTGCCTTTATTGGGAGAGAAGAGGACTTGACACCTCCATTTCTAGTTTACGGTTTTGATTTCAGTCTTTGATTGAAAATTGTCCTTTCTACACTCTTTTAGGGGTCCCTGTCCTCAGAGAGTGGGTCTGTCCTTTGCCATGGGTAGATGAAGACATTTTTGAGTGAGCGACATGACTTTTTAGTTTTCATCTTTGGATTTCAGAACTCAAGGGACATTTTAAAGGCCAAGTTCTCAAGTTTTCAGTTTTCTCACGCCAAAATTATTATATGACTTTTGCCTCAAGTTTCTTTTTGTGTATTTCAGCACTTTGCCAGGAATAAGAATGGCTTTTCAATTCCTGCGTTTCCACAATCAACATATTCACACACAGCTGTGGATCATCAATTCACCACTCCTACTAAGACATCCAGCAAAAATATTACATTAATCTTGAAGATCTTTTCAACATCACAGTACAGTGACAGAGTTTGCTGTTCTTTATTTCCTACTGTTTCACCAGCTTTTAGAATAATAACATTTATCTTATCACCATGAGCTGTCTTTCCATGTAAGATTTTACTCTGTGAATAGGAATTATGTTGTATTTAAATATGAGTCAACATTTTCTTGAAAAAAAGAAAAAAATATATTTTACAGAAGTTTTAATTAATTGCAGAGTGAGTGGAAAACAGAATTATTCTATATTGTCTCCCAATAACCTCATTCAAGTAGCCTCCCCTATTATCAATAATCCACCCTCAAAGAGCAATATGTAGTACATTTGATGGTCCACTATTGATATATCATTCTCATTCAAAGTTCATAATTTACATTATAGTTTGATTTTGTGTTTGTCATTCTGTGGGTTTCAAAATATGCAGTGATTATACATTTACCATTATGGTGTCACACACAGTAATTTTGATGGCTATGAAAAATTTTTAAATACTAAAAGTATTAAAAATCTTCGACACTCTGACTACTCTACTGCTCTTCCTGTCACACTTGGGAATCACAAATCTTTTTTCTTCAATTCCTATAGTTATGTTTTAGACTCTAGTATCACCAAAATAATAGCCTGGTTATTGTTTTTAGATTTTATGGATGTGCACTTGCCATGTGACTCTCCTTTTTTCACATCTTTTCATAGTTGGGATGACAGTTATACATGGTCCTCTCAAGCATAGCCACTTGTGTACCTAGAATAGCAGGCACTCACCACTTTGTTCAGTGATGGTCAAGAAATGGTGTTAAGTGTAAAGTTAGATTGACCTAGAAACCATTCAAATTGATATTAACCTCTCCAGGAGCTACTGTTTCAGGTGAGAGTCATTTCCACCCAGCAACATAGTTTTATCTTTTCTAAAAAGTCATATAGTTGGAATAATACAATAGACAGTCTTTTCACATTGGTTTTTCTCAATAATATATATTCAGTCCCCCCCCCATATTTTTCAAATAACATGGTATATCTTTATTTATAGGTGTTGAATAGTTATTTCATTGTCCACTGTCTTGATGTACACAGTTTATCCATTTGGATATTCTAGTTGTTTCCACATACATGAATGAAGCAGCTACCAAAATCTGTTTGTATTTCTTGAAGGGACATAAAGTTTCAACTCCTTTGAGCAAATATTGAGCAGTATGATTTCTCTATTATAGATAAAATGTCTATTTCTTTAAGGAACACAAAGCTGTCTTTAAATTTAAAAGCACCATTTTGCTTCCTCACCCATAGATTAATGTTCATTGTTCATTTTCTTGACATTGGTCATTTTAATAGACACTGGTGAAATATCAGTATTATTGTATTAATTTGCTTAGAATGACATGACGAATAACATCTTTTCACATGCACATTTGTCAACTATCTTCTTTGGGTACTTTTCAGAAGTTCTAGTTTGGCTCTCTTGCCTGCTTCTTTATGTAATATAGATTTCAACATATATCTTTGGGAGAAATTACACTCATTGTCTGGGACTATTCAACTTTCCAATCCTGCTTTATCAGCTCTGTACCAGCCACTGAATGCTGTATTGGTTTTGCTGTTCCCACATTTTTGTTGTTGCTGTTTTTGCTCAAGTCAAAAAGGATTCTTCCCCTCTCCATGGTGCTCTAGTACGTCAGAGAATGAATGACTAATATTTTAAGCTCACTTCTCTGTGGCCTTCCCATGTCTATCTACTAATTTTTAGCCTTTGTGGTTTCTACAACAATATGGTGAATTAAATAAATTAGTTTTATATTTTACCTGCTTTCCCTATTATTCGTATGTATAATTATGGCTTGAACTACTCTATCAACTTTCAATTTATTTATTTTTTTGATTTTTAACAAATTTGTGATTTTCACAGCTCCAAGATTAGTGTAGCTAAGGCACAGGGTGAGTCATAAAATGATTGATTTATAAAATTACCTTCAGAAACAGAAGTAGCATTAATAAACTCTCTTTATAACCATGAAGATGTATTACTTCAGTAAGTCCTTTGGCATTGTGTGTTATTTGGGGCACAGATACATCTTGGTATTTTGTAAGAGGTAAAAGTTTATGAAGATCCTATATATGTAACAACAACTCATCTTTTTCTTAAGGCATATTGAACCTGCTTAGTTTCTGCCAGTGGCAACCTATTTGCAAACATTGGTACTTTGTCTTTATTAGCCTCAGTTTTCTGCCTAGTAACAAAGTTTATTACTCAAGCTAATAGCCCTTAATTGTGCTTCATTAATTGAAACTTGAAATCCACATTTACATCTTAAATCACTTTCAGATGTGGTTAATTTCTTCTAATCACAATTTTGTTGTTGCTTTCTTTGTAAAAAATAATTAATGGAAATTTTATTTATTAGCACTGATCAGGTGGTAGAGTTTGTGACTTTAATAAGCTAGGATAGATAAAAATCCTAATGTTCTCATAGGTAAGATATTTTTAAAATGCTCTCCTCCTAGTCGGGGTTAAATATTTTGAAAAGATATTTCATCTTTGAGATTAAATAATAACAATGTAAGGTAGAGCCGGGTGCCAGTGGCTCACACTTACAATTTTAGCTACTCAAGGAGGATGAGATGTGAGGATAGCAGTTCAAAGTGAGCCTGGGCAGAAAAGTCTGGGAGACTCTCATCTCTAATAAACTATTCAGAAAACGCTGGAAATGGAACTGTGGATCATGTGGTAGAGTGCTAGCCTTGAGCCAAAGGAAGCTCAAGGACAGTGCTTAGGCCCTGATTTCAAGCCCCAGGTAGAGTCAATTATTTTATTTATGAACATTTAAATATGTCAAATTACATTTTTATTTGCTTTCTTCATGCGATCACAAATTGTTTTGATTTAAAATTTCATCATGTAGTTGTGAAGTATAGTTTTATGTCTAACAAAATTTTTATAATTGCAGATAGATATAGGTTAAGATATTTAAATATATTGAGAGGTTGCATGTATATGTGCATACATATATGTATATTTATATATGTATGCATATATACACAGAAACAATCCTACAGAAAAACACATTACAGATAAAATGTAGTGAGTTATATTCTATTAAAATGCCTAACATTAGAAAATGTAACTTTCACCTGCCTAATATTTAGTCACCTCTTTGAAAAGAGTGGTGTTCATATGTGGTCCTTCTTCAAAGCCAAGTGAAAGTTTATTTGATAGTTACAGTGTTTGAAATCTCGTGTAGTGAATTAGGTTCTACAAAGCTCCCATGTATTTATTGGAGTTTAACAAAATTGCACTATTCTGTACTACTTGGGTACCAGCAGGGAACAACTCTTGGGAGAAGAAATCACAGCTGGTAGTAATTAAGGCTGATTAGTTTGAGGCTCTGAAATCCAAATTGAAAGAAACTTGTCTTTCAGAGGGGGAGGAGAATGAAGAGCTGCATTCTCTAGCATTTCCCAGTTCAGTGTAATTCACAAAGGAACTAAGGGCTGAGGAAAAATGTGAATTTGAAATATTTGAAAATTTTCTCAGCTTATTTAATGTCTGAATAACCATTCTGTTGATTCCATTGATACTTGCTAAAAAGGGAAATTCAAGTAAATTGACCAGTTTTCTATTTTCACATTTCTAAGCTGAGATTATCTTATTATTTTTATTTGACATTACTTGTAGATTATAGGTAGATTAATACTTTCTACACTTTTTATAGTGATTCTGATAGCTGAGGCTTCTGAAAAATTGTTAAAGCACATAAATATTACTTTCTTTTCAAAAACTGCATATTAAAACATAAAAGATAAGCCTGATTATCCTAAGTAATTGTAAAATAGTCTACTTGGAATTTTATACAAGAGATATGCAGACATTTATACATTATTCCTGAAACTGTCATCCCCATAAAAAAATAGTTTCTAAAGAGCTGGATAAACACGTGCTTAATAAAGAAAAGGGCAAGAAACAAAATGATAAATGAATGCACAGTTTTTTACTAGTTTTTCATCTATATATTTGAGTTATACATATTGTGTGGAAACACGTAATATTTCTTTCAAATATGCAGCATTGGTTCACTACAAATTTACAAGTATAAACTAAGTACAAGTTCATTTTTCTAGACTCTTTCACGTCTATCAGATTCATGTATTTTCAATTTTACTTTGTTCTTCGTCTTTTTTTGCTATGCTGATGTTCTGGTGGGCATATTGTAGGCTGGTTAGTACTGAGAAGTTATAGGCAGGAAAGATGATCCTTTCCTTACTTTTAGCAGGTAAAAATAAATTACTTTATCATGTAATGGTTTATTCAATATGACAGTCTTCTGTACTGATATTTACCACAATAACTCCTCTTGTTTCCTTTTCCATTTCCCTCTCTCCTCTCCCGTCTTCCCTCCCTCCCTCCCTTCCTTCCTCTCTTCTTTCCTTTTTTCCTTCCTTCCTTCCTTCCTTCCTTCCTTCCTTCCTTCCTTCCTTCCTTCCTTCCTTCCTTCCTTCCTTCCTCCCTCCCTCCCTCCCTCCCTCCCTCCCTCTCTCCCTCCTTCCCTCCCTCTCTCCCTTCCTTCCTTTCTTCCTTCCTTCTTTCCTTCTTCTCTTGCTTCTTTTCTTGCTTTCTTTCACTTTTCTCTTTTACTGCTGGTTCAAAGAACATCACAATTTAGGACAGCAAATACATTAACTACAAAACGATAATATTGTTGTGTGTTTACTTTGCAACAATTCACCTTCCTTTTGATAAAAAAGAAAGAGACCCTTTGTCATCTTACTTCTTACCACTGAATGGAGGCTGTAGAAAAGGAATGTTTCATCTAAGGATGATCAAAGCACAATAAATCATCCGAGATTAAAAAACTCACTCTTTATACACGCACATACACATACACACAGACACAGACACACACACACACACACACACACACACACACACCTCAAGCATACAGATGGCCATTGAGAGGAAGATTGTGTTCTGAATGTGATTTTCATGTATTTTCTTAATCCAGGCATTTAGTATACAGCTGTACAGTGGAATTAATGGCCATGTTCATTTAACCACTTTTCCCTCCTCCCTTGTCTTACTGTGAAAAATGAACATGTCTTAAACTCTTATCATATTAATATGATAAGAAAGTGTTGCCTCATTTTTCTCATTATTTGTAGAAAACTTAAAAAGTACTTTCAAAGAGAAAAGTAGAATGTTGGTTGACATGGAATTTCTAACTCCAACTGTAGTTTTACAAGGGACTATTATATTTTAGGCACTTTGGCTAAAAGTCTAAGGATAAAGCTTCATGATTTCTTTTGGTTTCAAAATAAATAATTTTATGAAATATTTATTCTACTTTATAGACTCATCTTATTTTACCTCATTAAATATTTAGCATTTCTTAGCATGTATTGACAAAGGCTACAATTATGTTGTTAGCTCATAGATCAATTCAGTCTAACAGTATCTGCTTCTCTTTCACTGAGCACATTGTGATATATAGTTATTTAAACTAATTATTCTTACTTTGATATTTAAATCTTATGTTGTTATTCTACAAAATTAAATCCAGAGCTCAAAAACATATCTGCTTACTAGATGAATGAAGACCTACCAAAGAGAATTTTCATTCACCTGTCATTCATTTGTCCAGGTACCTATTCAATATTAATCACCTCTGTGCTCTAGAAATTATTCATATTGCCTGAGACTTAAAAACAAAAACAAGAACATGAAACATTACACTTACTCCAATGAGTTCAAAATCTAATGGGAAAAATTGACAACTGCAGGGAAAGTAAATGATACAATTATCATATGTGTAACAAACCTGGGTTCAGTAAGTTGGGTCACCTGAATGGTTTCTCAAAATAAGAAAAGGTTGATCATGTTGTTTTGATAAGAGTCTTTTGAGATATCTATCTTATCTGTAAGTTGAGTCCATAAAAATTATTATTTTTTTATATAAAAGACCTTTCAATTGGGAAATACATAGCAAAACCATAGCACAGCTCCACAATGGAATATTCCTCAGCTCCAAAAAGAAGCCGACTGTGATACATGCAACAACATACACCAGTCCAAAACGTGCTAATGCTAAACAAAAGAAGATCACAGTAACCCAGTAGCTATACCCGTATGAACACATAAGGTGATGCTAAGTGAAATGAACTACATGTTATGGAAACAAGTGGTATATCATTGTTGTAATTATTGTCAACATGCCATGTGATACAGTACCCTTTTTTTTCCCTCTCATACTCCCTTTCCCTGGTTTTACCCCTGCTATCACTGTATTTGATTTCAGTATCCCAGATACTGTATATACATGTAGTAGAACTAGGGAAGGCAAATGGAATACCAAAATTGAGAGACAAAGGATAAAAAGACAAGCCATTGCAAAAGCAATACTTACAAAACCATTTGGTGTAAACCAACTGACAAATCATGGTGGGGAGAGGGAAAGTTGAAGGGGGTAAATGAGGGAGAAGGTAACAAGTTGGATAAGAAATGTACTCACTGAATTACATATGAAACCGTAACCCCTCTGTACTTCACTTTTACAATAAAGAAAAAAAAAGACAATATCCAGAAGTCTGATTCCATGCATATGAAATTTGGAAAAGGCTCAGCTTTAAGGGCATGAAGCAATAGTTGCTGAGGTTTTGAGGAAGGAGGAGTTGACTTCAAAAGTACCAATGAGTTTGTAGGTGATAAAATTATATATTTTAGTGCATATATTATACCTTAACTTTTTATTTTTATTGTCAAGGTGATGTACAGGAGAGTTACAGTTAAATACATAAGTCAGTGAGTAGATTTCTTCTCAAACTTGTTATCTTCTCCCTCATTTTTCTCCCACCTTTCCTTCTCCCCAATTTTCTCCCCCTCCCCCCTGACTTGTACAGTTGGTTTACAGCATATTTTCTTATAAGTACTGCTGTTGCTTTGGCTCGCCTTTTACCATTTGCCTCATCATTTTGGTATTCAGAGAAACATGTATACTACACCATATATTTTAAAAAAGAGAACACTTGTTCCAATAAAATTAGCTGTCCTTGTGGCACAAACTAGCAGAAGCATGCAAAATGCAAATGTCACAAATAGTTAGCAGAACTATTCTGTTCTAATCAGTTGGAAATTTAAAATAGTCCAGGAGTAGCTTTTTTAGTTGAAGCCAGGAACTCTTGAATGCTAGAGGCTGAGCTTAGAAGCCTAGAAGCTTACAAGTTTATTGCTACAGGTCTTGAGAAGAAAAAGCTTATTGCTCCAAGCATTCAAAACCAGAACCTTGGACATGTAGGTGTTCAGGCCAGGAGATTATTACTGTGGAATTTGAGTGCCAGTAGCCCAGAACACAGCAACTAATATTACAGTTCCCAAACTTTGAGTGTTAGTATCCTCAGCTCTTAACCCTTAGTGCTTTCAAGAACTTATCCAACAACCTGATATTGGAAGTCTTTCATAGCCTCTGGCCTTATGCAGTCTCAATTCCTCAGAGTCTGTTCCTAGACTTTCTCTAAAGCTCTTTAGCCATCTTCTTTCTACCAAAAGATGTACTTAGGCTAAAATCCCCAGAAGCTTTTCTGCTCTTCATGTAACCAGCTCATTCTTCTCTACCCATGATGGAGACCACAAGTCAGAAATAAAAGAGCGTTTTGTAAGGTATACTTTTTAGCACATAATGTTGTACAAGGAAGATTTTATTGTGGTATTTTCATACATTTAAACATTGTACCCAGATTAGATTAACCCTTTATATCATTCTCTTTCATCTTCTCTTGCCCTTCTTAAAACATTTTTTAAAACCTTAGAAAAGGTTTCATTGTTATTTTTCCATACCTGTATATAAAGCACTTCTTCATATATACATCTTCATACAAAGATGCAGCTGATTTTGATATTTTTCAACTTCTATCTTCCTTTTACTTCTCTATCTTCCCATAAAGCTCTATAATTCAAAATTAAAGATATTTTTTCTCTATCTCTTTTGCATTGTGATGTGTGTGTGTGTGTATTCTATGTTCATATAAGTCTTTTCTATTTAAATTCTTCATATGAGCGGGCTGGGAATATGGCCTAGTGGCAAGAGTGTTTGACTCTTATACATGAAGCCCTGGGTTCAATTCCCCAGCACCACATATATAGAAAACGGCCAGAAGTGGCACTGTGGCTCAAGTGACAGAGTGCTAGCCTTGAGCAAAGAGGCTAGGGACAGTGCTCAGGCCCTGAGTCCAAGCCCCAGGACTGGCAAAAAAAAAATTAAATAAATAAATTCTTCATATGAGAAAAACGTGCATACTTTTATCTTTCTGAATCAGGCTTACTTCTCTTAACACGCTGATCATCAGTTTTACCCATTTTATTTGCAAATGACATAATTTCATTATTTTATATGGATGAATGCTAATTCTTCATATATAATGTTTTCTTTATTTTCTTATCAGTAGAATGACATCATTTTATAGCTTAGTGATTGCAAATAACACTGTACTGTATACAATCTTAGTCCCTGAAGGAAAGGGTCCCTGTTGGCCCAAATGGGAATAGTTGCAAGATAAGCTGGGTTCTGAGGAGGTTATGAATCATGGCTTGGTGAAGTGACATCTCTCACCCAGAGCCAGCTCAAAGCTGTCTGGAGTAGGTGTGACTATAACATGGCCTACTGAATAATTAATTGCTTCCCCTTCTGCCATGGTTTGCAGCAGTTGGGATGGTATCTCTCCAGACTGACCCTGCAGTGTTCAAAGGAGCTGAACTGCATGACAGCAGTCCAGCCAGTGGTCAAAGAAGTGTCTGCCTGGTTGACACCTCTTTGCTTAAGGGAACCAAGCACAAGTGAAAAGTATGGCTGACCACTGTATAGTAAATGGTCCATCACAGCTGCAGATCATTTAAAAGAGAAAGGCATCAAAGGTGCTTACAATAAAGTCCTGCCCTGGAATTAACATTCACAATAGTCCTTAACAGTGCATAACACCTAGCCTTTTATGTTTCAAACACACACACACACACACACACACACACACACACACTTACATGCACACAGACAGATATCCACATGTCCATACTTCTATATAACTACTACAGTGATTTATTCTTTATCCTAAAGTCTCTTGGAAGTGTTCCTACCAGTGTTTCTCAACACAGGTAATGCCCGGTCCAGTGTTAGGTAGGATAGTACTCCATTGCCAGAGACACTAGTTCTTTAGATGATGTTTAACCTCTCTTGTGTTCACAAACAATATGCAAGAACATCCCTGTTCATGTCTCAAAGTCCCTGCAGGAGTAAATCTTACATCTCAGTTGAAAACCACACACTAGAGTGGCATCTTTGGCTTCTCTTCCTGTGGAAAAGAGTGAACGCTCTAATTCATCGGTGAAGAAGAAAGAAATGGAGTACTTGGCTCACTCTTTCCTGTTTACTGTATGGAGAGTACCTATCTGTAGAGAAAATGCATTCTGGCCTATGTTGGCCATTAACATGTTCTTGACTTTGCTGCTGCTTCCATGTGAGGCTGAAGAGTGTGAAAGTTAGTCATGCAAGTGACAGGAATCCATCTGTTAGCACAGTTGCCACCTGTCCTCTGAACTAGTTTCACCAGTAAGAAATGTTAGAATATTATTATCTATCAGACTGATTTTTACATCTGTCTTAAAAGATCTTTGGAAGAAAGGGGAAGAATGCTATTTGGAGACCCCCTGCCTTCAAATTTATGAAACATTCATCTATAGAAATATCAAAAAAGGTTTCTATGTGTCTTTCAAACTTCTTCTCTTGTCATACCATACACCCTGAGCATATTAACCCAGACCTAGAACTCAAAGTATCACTACTGTACTGAGAGCTTTCTGAAATTAGTTCAGTAAGTATGTGCTACAAACCAGTGCTATTTGCTTCTTACAACACACTGGTGGTGTCTGCGTTCTTTTCCAACAGGTCAAGGTTGCATAGCAGCAGTCTCTGCCCTGGTAACCTCATGTCAGGCTCTCTAATTGTGCCATCCACAGAGCCAATCTCACGTCTACACTGCAATTTGTACTCTGCACACAGTAAAAATGAAACCTCTAGTGCTAGGTGGAGACATGCTTTTACTTTGAAGCAGGAACTACATTTTTTTTAAAAGGAAGACAGTCTTTATTTTGTGGGATAATAGAAGTGTCATAACATGGAACATTATCAGATCTTTTTGTCAGTGACTTCAAAAGCTAGACACACTGCCACACGCATCCTGAGGTTGAAAACTCTTGTTTTAAAGCAATATTGATGGCATTATGATATGACAGAGGTGTACTAGCCTCTGAAAGGAATTAAGTAAGCAATTTATTCCTCCAACCTTAACATAGAGTTTTTCTGGCAGTCTTCTCTTGGCATTTTTGTTCTTTTTGTGATGAAATTGCACAGACCCCTTCAGAAACTAGTTGAATAATAAAAGTATAGCTTTATGGTATTATAGATGTTACTAGGTGTTATAAGTATTATGAATCCAGATCTAATTGACTAGATCTAAATGACTATTTAATATGCAGCATTCTTTTTCTGCCTTCTTTGCTATCAAGTAGGCTTCAGCCACCAGAATACATTTGGTGGAAGAGCTATGGAGTTCTCAGAGCTGTTCAGATAACACTGCACAAACAATTCTTTTGTTTGGAAATATTGGCCTCTGGACAATGCTTCTGAATTTCCTATGTGTATATGTATGTACACAGGTATGCATGCATGTATGCAATTATTTAAGTTTATTTGCATATATTTTTGCCAGTATTATTATTTTGAATGATTACTTATTTATTGTCAAAGTGACGTACAGTTGGGTTACAGTTTCATACGTAAGGCAGTGGGTACATTTCTTGTACCATTTGTTATCTCCTTCCTCATTCCCCCCTTCCTCCTTCTCTTTTCTTAGGCAGGTGTTCTATCATTGAGCCACAATCACAGTCCATGTTTTGCTTTATTATATCCTAGGTAGATACAGCCTTGTGTTTTATCTGGGTTCTGGAATCTGATGATGGTTCTTCTATCCGTTGTCTGACATCTCTATAGGCACAAGCAACCAACCACCTGTGGATCCCCTAAGATTTTGCCTAGGCTCATCCTGAATCACCACGCTTCTCATCTCTGCTACCCAAGCAACTACGTTACAGGCATGAGCCACTACTCCAAGCCCTGAATTTATTTTATTGTTACAAAAACCACATAATTATTAAATATGAGAGTATTTTGTATTGTATTTTTTGATTTGGACTGCTAATTTTTATTTTCTTTCTTATCTGGCAAATAATGTTGTCTATGTGTAGATAGAAGAAGATTTTACAGAAATAGAATATATAGGTTTATTCCAGGACAATATATTTCTATATTTTAATTTGTAAGTGATTAGAAAAATCTTCTTTTTAACAAGGAGTGCTATTTTAGTTTGGAACAGAAGCCTTGAAAAATAATTGCTATTCAAACTGATAAAATCATACATTTTTATAACTTTTAAAAGTATTTGTAAAATGTATTTGTGCTTATTAATTAGAACTTGTTGGTATAAACAACATGTGCTTTGCTAGTTTTTGCTTATAATCAATTATATGTGTGTAAACAGCTTCAAATAGCTTTTATAAATATGTCAGAACTAGCCAAGTCAAAACAGAAACCACACACATTATTCTCAGTGATAGATGTTGGTACTCACAAAGGAATCATTTACAGATTGCCTGTTTGCTGATGAGGTTTTGAAAAATATAGCCATAATGTACCAGTAGAAATAATTTAGCTACATAGATTTATCAGACTATCTCTTCCAAGTAGTTATTTACATCAGTGCCATCTTCTGAAGGTATAGACAGAGTGCAATTATTCTTTCACTTAATTTATTCTAAATTGAGAAATTGCTTAGACTTTAAGGAGAGGAAATCATATTTCCACTCTGCAAATAAGTGAAAGGCGAAGGTAATGGAAGGCACTAGCCATCCCAGTATTTAAAATTGCTTTGTTGACAAATAATGTTCTACATTTCCATTGTAAAACATGACTTGCTATGTTCTGTATTCTCCTGGAAACTTTGGTTTATTGGGGACACAGGCTCTCTTCTTGGAAGTTGAGGAAAGGAAATGATCCCATCTCTCATTGTCAAGTTAGGCTTCTAATGGATAAGGTAAATTTCCTAATGATTTTACAAATGATTAACTTCGATCAGCTTTGGCCATTAACAAAATCATCACTAAAGCTTTCTCATATAAATGCCACAATTATCTGAAAAGAAAGGATGATGAATAAAAGGGTAAACAGAGTTTACTCTAAGATCATGAAATTAAACATAGAATTTACAGTTGAGCCTCCTTAAAGTTTTGAAGAATGTTTAAATGAAGTCATAGGTGGAATACATAACATCAGCAGTGGATACTCATGGAAATAAAATTGTAAGCATTTGTTTCTGGGGTCTGGATCTTTCACTTCTCAGCTGAATGGTTTTGTTTAAAAGAAGCCTAAACTTTAGGGATGGGAACAGTTCATTTATCAAAAGAATGGCTGAAGTAAGGAGATAATGAGCTGTGTGTTTTTTGGTCGCTTCTCTGTTCACGGATCTGATTCTACAGAGACTCTTATTCTTCTAGAGGACGCTAAAGGTGTGTCAGTTCTGAAGGCCCCTGCAGTTACAAAGGAGTTACTATTGTACTTCTCAGCCTTGTCTCTGTTTCTCGGGTCTCTGTCTCTTTGATTCTGTCTCTGTCTCTTTCTCCATCTCCATCTCTGTCTCTCTGTCTCTCTCTTTCCTTTTCTCTCCCCCTTTCTCTCTCTCCTTTTCTTCCTCATCCTGAGATCTTAATGGAAGGCCAGCAGAATGCTTCCTCTGTGTTCCTACCATACCAGAACCACATGTAAGGTAATCTCATCTGAGTCTACACTTTTTAAATATCCTATCTTTTGCGTTAAAGACATGCCAGGAAATGAATCAATCACCTCTAGAGCTTTGCATTTTAGAAAATTCTGATGAGGCTTAAAAAATAGTATGAAATCCCAACTGATCATAAAATATTTATTTGACATGGGTTTCTTTTAGACACCAGTATTTGCTTATGAGCTATACATATTTTATGGCATTTTTCATTTTAAAATTATTTCCTTATATATAGCATGTGTTTTCCAACTTAGATGAAGGTGTCCTGGCATGAAGATTTTGAAAAGAATGATTTATATTAAAGGTATCAAGATAAAAATGCTTTGATCTGAAATATGGAAAGGACAGGATGGGAAGGACAGGGGAAAAAACCCACCCAAACGCCTGCAATCAGGTCAAAGCCCAGCGAAACCTCTGTGACTCACCCAGGGAAGGCATCTATGTCATACCGGAGATTTATCCCCATCAAAGATGAGAGAACTGAAGTCTTCACCCCAGTGACACCATTAGTTTATTGACCTACTGCTGCTCAGTGAGGATGGGGCTTGAACACATTTAGGTACCTTTTTTATTGTCTCATACATAGACAAAAGTGGAAGTACACTTCCACTAAAGAGAGCAGATGATAGCTTAGGCAATGTTGTGAAAGAAATAGGCACACAAATGTTAGAGTTTCAGGCCTAGTCCTGACCAGGCCTGCTAAAGGCCATGTGTAACTTACACCCCTTGGGCAACTTTAGACCTGATAAATACTACTTAAGAAATAATTTCTTATAAAGCACAGTAGATCCTACTATTCTGTTTTACAGATAAGTGTTTGGGCTCAAGCATATTGTATGAAACAGGACATGCCAAACTGGGTAATTTAAAGAGAGTTGGTAAACAACTGTTTTCTAAGGTGATTATACAGAGTTAAAGGCTCCCAAGAGTTCAGACATGTACTGGTGATGGTGTTGGGATGGGGGATAAGGGGGGACATGAAGGACAATCCCATCCTAGGTTGGAGAGAGAGCAATGCCAGTGCCCTGTGAAGAAACGATGAATCCATCCTCCATAGGAGGGATGGAATGGTTGCAGGAATGATTACTCTGGCATTTTATTCCACCTTCCTCCTCTTCCTTGCCAGAGCTCTCATCTGCCCAACAAGATCAGAGGCCATTTCTTTGGTTCCTATCAGAAACCCTACCACACAGAACAGGGTCAAGAAAAGGGCAGAGAGATGAAGGGGCAGATGGAAGTTTTGTATTGGGTGAAAGATGAATTGTTAAATTAATTAAGAGTGAGTTAAATTTCATATGAGACAGTGCAAGATTTCCATCATTTCCCCTCCATGAAGATAATTAAAATATGACATCATCAATAAGAAAACACTATTCATCATCTTTGAGCTTCTTTTACTACTGCAACTTAGCTGTCCTACTTGTTTTCAGATTTGCAAAAATAAAAATAACCTATTATCTACGAATTACTTCATATAAATGAAATGAAGCTTCTTCTTGGTGTGTCAAGATTTGGACTTTGGCTCCATCTCATGTTGATGTCCTACTGCTTAAATTTCTGTGGACTTTTTTCACAATGAATTTTGCTCACCAAACTTACACACTTCTGTTTTCTCAGAATAGTTTTACTTCACCCTATTATTATATACTATATGTGTATCATGCAAACAATACCAAATAACAATATTAGTAATGTTGCCATTACCTATTGTTCTCTTACCAAGGAATATTTGTTAGCACATTGCTGTAGACCCTGTAATTTTCAGTTCACAATCTCATATACAAATGTGCATACACTCATGTGCACATACACACAGCCTTCAAATTATTTTTAAATGTCATTTTTAAAGTGGTAATTTCAGTTGGTCCTAAATTTTATGTCGGAATTTTAATTACTAGAATAGGAATGTTTTATTGTTTTCTTCTGGTGAGAATTAATATAAATCTGCCAATTTATAGTAAGTAAAAATGGAACATATCATAAAATACCATAGAGGTGAGTTATATAAACAAAGGCCAATCATATAGTTGAATTTCTAGAACCATGTGAGCTGGAGAAATTAGATTTAAAAGTAACCAGTAGCTGTGTGTAAGTCTGAGGAGAGCCAGTCTTCTTTACTTTTCCAGTCCTAATTTAAATCACCAGTCATTCCACTGGAAAGTAATGTTGCTAATCCCCTGGTCCAATTTTATATTCCCCTGGAAAGAGTTGGATTGGTCAGACCAGTTTGGGTTCAGAGACTCACTTATGATATCCCACAGTCATGGTGGGTGAATAAGACCCAGTAATGCTGCACAAACATGAACACTTGAAACCTCATGGTCATAGTTATGTACTTTGTGAAAGTTGGACATATAGTTATAATGAAAATGTGGGGATGGGAAATTCAGGCCCAAAGTCAAGATTAGCAATTGGAGACTTTGATAGCCAGCCCTAATAGAGTATCAAGAAAGGTGATTATCAGCAAAGAAACAGAAGATCGATTTTCTCTTGAATAAAAAATAAATTCCAAATTTACCATTTTTAATCTAACATTAAAGTCAAGAACTTTTCTTATCTATGTTTGTCATTTTCCTTTCAAGTAATATTGTCCCTCTCATTCCTTCATTAAAGAGTTAAACAAATGTCCCACATTTGATAATGGATTTGTTGTCTTTTTGAAAAATATCTCTGACTTAAAATATTGTGGAGGGAAAGTGCCTGGCAGAAAAAAAAAATCAAGAAAGTGAGTTTTTGTGGACAAGTATGAACTGACAGAATTCCAACTCAAATTGATAAACCTCACAAATGGATATTTAGTGGATCATGTAACTAACATGTAAAGGGTACAGTTCACTTATGGTCTAATCTGATCTACTTTCTGATTAATATTGCCTAGATTCCCCACATCGCTATTCAACTTTATGTTGGTCTTGTTTTTAGTCAAGATGTCCACATGTTGTAACAGAGAAGTCCCTAGCCTTCCTAGGTTTATTGACTAATTTAGTGAGGAGAGGTTTACAGAAGTCATTTCCTATTGCTCAAATCCCTGTACTGCTGTGCATTGGTCTGGCTTAGGGCTTAGATCTCTTCCTGAAACACTATTGACAATCTGTCTGTTCTTGTGTTATATTCTTGCCCTAAAGCCATTTGAACAAGAATACATCTAAACAAATCAACAGAGAGTTGGAGAGGGGATTCTCAGAGGATGAATACAAAAAGAAGAAATGAGAGAAAATATAAATGTATACAAGAAAACAAAACGCAGAACAAAATAAAAAGTACAAAGAATGGAACTACAGAGAAAAAGTGTTAAAAATACAGGGGGTTTAGGAGACTTTATTTTATGCAGATTTTTCATTGCAGATATGAGAAAACATAAATATAATTTTTAGTATCAACCCCAAGTGGAAAGAATTAGGTCTTCTTGAAACATTTAATACAAATTTGCTATGTATTATCAACCAAGTATTTCAGGTAAGATTACACACAAAGAACAAAATAGAATTAATGAAGACATGTAATCAGGATATCATTAAATCAGCCCTCATAGGAAAGATCTATTATGAATAATTAAAGTAATAAGCCAAAGAATAAAAAGCTATGAAGGTAAGCATTCAACATGGAAAAAATACAAAACATTATGGAAAGGATGTGAGGATGAATAAATTGTAGCTGGAAAAATAGAAAGGAAAAAACAGAAGCTGTGAACTATTACACAGCTTCAGATCATGTTGCAAACTTTAGTCAGCATTGCTTCCTATATCAGGACTAAGATGATTTTGTTATATATCACACAATCTCAATTTTCATATGGAGGTGCTAATGACTGAAGTTGGGGGAAGTAAATTCTGTGAGGATTAACCAATGGACCAACATAATCCTCTGTCCCAATGTTAAACACTACTGGAGACAAACTAAAATAATTGATTTAAGTTCTTTAGAAATATTCTTGGAATACAAGACTACAAAAACCTAAATAGCAATCTAATAAGGGTAACATCTCCTTCATGATTTCATCACTCATTTAATAATTTAAAGAGCTGTCCATTCTTAGAACACCTCTGTCATCAAACTACTCAGCCCAGGTCCTAGAAATCTACAGATATCTTCTCGTTTTCTCTTTTATCTTTTTAAATATATTGCCAACAAATTTTGTCTTATAAACATTTTATTACTATCACCAGCTTCCTTCCATCTCCTCCCATGCTTGATACTCTGCCACTTGAGCTAGTACCCTACTTTTAACATTTTTTTCAGAGTATTTTGTGGCACAAATTATCCAAGGGGATACATGATAGCTTTTGTTCTATGATTGCTACCATGTCACTTCGGTTTTGTATAGGTTAAGAAATTGAAGCTGTAAGAGATTAAATAATTTAGCCAAAGTAATTGCCTGTAAATAAGGTAGGAGGATTTATCAAGGGCTGAGACATGCACAAGTGCTTCTTACCCATTTCCCCAGCCTGCTGCCCATCTGTCATCTCCCTTTCTGTGTTTGACTGGGAGAATTCCTGGCAAAAATACCTTTTTAGCTTGTGCTTTCCTTCAAATGATCTCAATGAGAAAACCCCTCAAATTGCTAATTTGGTTATTTTAATTGCTATAGAAATTCTGTGCCTGATCCCTCATTTTAGCAGAATGACCAGCAAAGGGTCTATGTGACAGGATGTCAGAAGTAAAAGTAATTATGCGACTTCATATATTGTTTTGTCTATTTTGCATGCTTGACTTGGAACAAGATTTAAACCATTTAAATCATACTTGTGAATTCTATGAAGTACATCAAGTGATTTGACATCCATTGCCATTTTCAGTATTTAATTTGATTGGAGTGTAAATTTCTGTTACTTAAAATTAGCCTGGTTATGTTCTTGCATTTCATTTTCTATTTTGCAGAACATATAACTTTGTATTGTCTTTTCGTTGATCAACATTTAGCTTTGTAATTTGAATTGTAAATATGTGTATATTAAGAACAAAACATATATCTTCCTTTTACATGTTTTTAAACAATTGCTCTTCCACTACAAAACGTCAAATGTATTTATGTGCTACTTTATTGACACATGAAAAATGTCAGTACATTCTATTGTGATATTTTATATATTGACTTACATGCAGGTTTATATTTATGTTTATATTAGGGTTTATGTTTATGCATAGGCTTAAATATTTTACTGGTTCATGATTAGTAGGTCAATTTTGAATGAATGATGAAATTACCTTTCTTGCATTAACTTGTATACAACTCTGTACTTTACAAAATGGAGATTAACAGTCACACTGATTTGTCTTCACTTTCTTAAAGCAAACAACCAGGCCATACAATCTTTCTTCTTTATCTTCCTTTTCTCTTTGGATCCAAGATAAATTCCAACCCCACAGATCCTATTTCCTGCTGCTAATCACTCACGCTAGTCACTATTCTTTAGTCATTAAGGCTGGGATGAGATCTTTGTCATTTCTGAAACTAAGAGAGAATTGGGGGCAGCTCATTAGCAGAACAGGAAATTCCCTAATATCTTTAGAATATGGACAGAAACAAATCACAATTAAATAAAAGAGGAACTTAACATCTCCAGGGAATGTTTATTAAATAATCTTGCTTACGTACAGCAGAAAGATACATTATCTTTCCAAAAATGTCTAATTACCAAGATCAATTCATCTAATTAAGTGATCCTCAAATACCATATTTTTTTCATTTACAAGTCCTCTATGATAATGAATCACTAATAATGGAGCCGTTCTTAAGGGTTATCAAGACAATAAACTCATTTTTGCATCTTTTATGTTTCCTAGTTTGATAAAGGCAATATCTACCCTTGAAGACTGAATTCAAGATTATGTCCTTAATTGTCAAGAAAAATGAAAAACAATATTTATTTTACAGTTATTTCTGGTACAGCAATAAAGTGAATGTACAGGAAGGAAATTTCAACTAACATGTTAAAAACAATAGCATACCATTGTTCTAGATTATCAAACACTAATTATCTCATAAAAAGAGAAAAATGTTCTTGAACTGTACTGGAATTCAACTAAATGGAGCCTCATTCGAAAAACATTAGTTTTGCACATACTCACAATGCCTTTTGTTGTCAAAGCCATTTCAGATTAATCTCTCATGAATCTTTTCTTTCTATACAAGCACTCCCATACCTCCCAGGCAAGCTAAACATAACTTTGTTCCAAACACTTTCTTTCTCCCTCGGCACATGTGCTTAGGATCCTTTTCTGCACTTCTTGTTGGCATGTTAATTCCCAAAGGTCAGTTACAGAGGCTGGCAGAAGAAAGGATAATTGTATTTGGAAGAAACTGAATTCAAACTGTGTTGTAAGAGTGGAATCGTAGCTTAGATGTTCAGTTGTCAACTAACAATGTGTCATCTTCCTACATTCTCCGAAAGGCTTATTTGTTGATGCCTTAATCCCCAGCTGGAAGAACCAGTCACTGAGAGATGTATAGACAATGAACTCTCTAACCTAATCATGGATTCACCTTTGATGGACACTTGGAATGGACTTTTGGGACATGGTAGAAACTATGAGAGGTGAGGCCTGATGGAAAACATGGAGGTGGTAGTGCGCCTTTGGAGAGCAGTTTGTTCTATCATTGATGTGGTTCTTGTTCTGTCTTTGCTTTCTGGCTGTCATGATGTGAGCAACTGGGCTATGCCACAGCCTTTCTAACAGGATGCTTTACCTCAACACTGATCTATATCAATAGGACCAAACATTCATGTGGTGATGCATCTAAACCACAGGCCAAAATAAATCTTTCCATTTAAAAACATTCATCATTACCCAACCTGGGACTGATCAAAAGCTAAATAATATAACTGAAGTTTTAAAATAAAAAAAAATCTGAGACAAGGACAGTTTGGTATAAATCATATCTCTTATAAAGCATATTCTTTAGCGATGGTTAGTCACAAAGAGATGTGCAACACATTTGGCCCTTTGCATATACTTTTTATAATTACATTTTAAGCTTCAACAAAAACCGATTGCTTCGTAAGAGTCAAATGAATCAGTGTTAGATGCTGGATGCTATGGTTTAGATATGGCTTTAGTTGGTCACCTACAGTACATCTTGGGAGCTGGGACTTCAGTGAGGTGATGTAGGAAGGTGTTAGATCTTTAAGAAGCAATACTTAGTGGGAGGGAAGTTATTGTCCTCTTCCTGTACTCTGATAAACTCTAGTGTGTCCCTGCTTTTTGCAATGCTATTTTCTATGAAACATCCACCAAAGCTAAACTGATATTGCAATGCCCTTGAACTTTGAGTAGCTATGAGCAAACAAATCTCTTCACTAATTGCAGTTTCAGGTACTTTAGGATAGCCATGGAAAATAGACAGTGCTAGAAGCACGCCTCAAATGGTAGATTGCCTGCTGAGAGCTAGAAAGCTGAGAAGTGTGAGGCCTGGAATTTAAGTCCAGATAACAAATAGGGGACTAACACTCTGCTGAAGATAGCCACAATAATTTCATACTCTGATGAATGTGGGCCTGGTAATGAAGGCTTTGCAGAGCTTCAGAACAAAAGCTTTTACTTAGTTATTTGTTTGTTTGTTTAGGTTTTACCAAGTAGCTACCATTGTACTCTCAATTGAAGCAGTTGCTCTTCAGAGTGACTCTGAGTAGGTAGCTTTCCTAGGATATGATATTATGATCTTGAGACATTTTTCTTCCTGTTCATCTTTGTTAACATCAAAGATCTGAATTCACAGGTTGCCCTCCTACTAAACTGGCTCTTTCAGATTCTAAAGGAAGCCAAAATTAAATTGAGAGAAGGGGAGATTAGAAAACATAAAAATGGCTAGTAAGAATTTTCATGCTCAAAATGTCCAGGAATCATGCTAATGGCTATCATCAGCAAATAGATCAGAACCTTTACCTAGAACAGTCCTGTTCTGATTTCAGCTCAGAGACCTAAACCACTGAGTGGTAGAGCCAAACAAACTGTAGTGTTCAGAGCAGCTACCCACAGCCTAAACTATCAGTAATGTCAAGCCCAGGAAACTGACTTGGATAAAGTTTATGGAACTGTGAAGCATTGTAAAGATTGAAATAAAAAATCTCTTTGTGTATAGCATACACAATTTTTTGCAAAGGTTCAACTAAGCCATGTAAAAGGTTTAGAAATCATCGAAGACTTGAGAAAGGATAACAATATCATTTGCATTTTATTGATTGAAAGGTGGTTGTGGTGTTCACAATGAAGTAGAATGAGCTGTCTTCAGGCCATTTGGCTAGCAAGATTGAGAGGTAAAAATACTAGCTGGAAAAGCAAGGGAGAGAGGTAAAGAAAGACAGAGAGACACAAAAAAGAAAGAGACAGAGACAAAGAAAAAGACAGAGAGACATACTCAGCAAGGTTTGTGAGCTAGAGACAAAGTCGTTGATAGATTTGACATATTGGTAAAGGAATAAGGACTCACATCAGTTCTGGCTTGAACTGGAAATATGAAAGTGGCACTGGTAACTCGAATCCCTTTTTTCTTTGCCTCAAATGTTTTCTTTGGAAAAATGAAAACATATGTTATGGCTATATATAACACATAGTGAAATTGCTACTAGAACTTTCTGTAAGTATGTATGTGGAAGTAGGAACGAAGACATTATTCTCTTTACTGAGACAAATAAATGGAAATCATCTCAAACAACAAAAAAAAATTTAAAAATTGAATAACCAGTATCCCGGTAAAACATTTGACTTATGTCAATTCTCTGTTATACTAAATATCTTCCAGCAGAAGAATAATTTATGGGATACGTAACTGGAATCATGTGCACTTTGTCTCTCTTCTGGGTGTAGTCAAAGCAGAAGTCAATGTACTACAAAGTTCGAGACCACATGCACCTTTGAGTTTCTCTAGTTAGATGTATCTTAGTAATGTTATTTAACATTGATAAGATCTGTTAAGATCAATGTCAGAATCAGTGTTATTTCAGAATTATACTTAAAAATTGTTAACAGACACAATGCACTTCACATAAACATAGTAATGCCCTGAATGATATTTTCATTAAGGAAGGGCTACATAGCGGAAGATGGTCCACCATGATATCAGTGAATAATGTGCCTACCTTCTGTGCTTGTTTGAGCACATTCTGTAAGAATGTAACCTTCAGATCCAGTTCTGATCCAATATGTCTTACCCAAAAGCCTATTGAAATCAGAGAAGTTTCTTTCTTTGGAAATGAAAATACAAAAACCAATTTTCTCCCTCTAAGGAGAGAAGCATCTACTTTAAAGATAGAGTGTGATTGTAAGGTATGGAAAGCAGTATATGCATTTTTTAATTCTTGAATTCAAAAAGTGTCTCTCTAAGCGAATGCCATACTATCTAGAGAGGCAGAGAGAAGACATATTTTAGAATGACTTAGTGCATTCGATTTCAAGGGACTGAAGTAGAAAGTTGGACTTCTGAGAAAAGTTCCCTTGAAAATGAACATGTAATATTTTATTTCTGTAGATGCCTTTTTTGCTAATTGTATCAGTTTCACTTCTTAGAATGACTTGTCTGATTACAAATATGAAACATGTGCTTGGGCCCCTATTTAGATGATGCAGGTTTTTGAGTATGGAAATTTTAAAAGTCTCTATTCTTGAACAACTAAACAACAGATGTGGCATAAGTTTCACGGTTGAGTACTATATTTCTATTTCTCTTTTCTTGTTCTTTATGTCATCTTTGACTACATGTTCTGGTGCAACTATGGTGAATGTGTGCTGGTTATTGTGATTGTATGTCAGCTTGTAATTAAAATAACAATAATAATATTTGACATTTATTTTGCCTAAATGTTAGATTTCATCTCTTCCCTCACCCATGACACTGGAGTTTGTGCTTTGCTAGACAGTTGTGCTAACTCTTGAGCACTGCCCCTGCCCATTTTTCTTTGGTTATTTCTGAGAGCCAGCTTTTGTTTCTCGAGCCTGGTTATCTTGGGTACGCATCATATGTAAGTGGGATTATAGGCAGGTACCTATATCAACAGCATCTAAATCTTTTATTTCTTTGTTTTGCTGTTTAGCTATTGTTTTGGTTGAGATGAGGGTCTATCCTAATTTTTTTGCACAAACTGACAAACTACAATCCTCCCATTTCCCACCTCTGGAGTAGCTTGGATTAGTACTGTGAGCCATCTTAATTATCTCTCATTTGTATGAGGATTTATATTAAAACCAACACAGTTTTACAGATGAAGAAACTGATACCTAAAAAATAAGTAACTTGTATCATCTCAAACTCCTAATATGTAGCCAAGTCAGGATTTGAAAGAAGAGTGTATAATTCCATACTGGAAACTGAATATTTAATTAATGTAAAGATGTTTCAATGTTGTCTGTATTTAAATGTCACATGCAAATTGTATCATTATTTTTAAACTGAGAAAAACTTATATAAACCATGCAAATCTGCTATTCTTACTACACATCACATTGATGTGAGTTACCCAAGAAATTTGAGTTCTTAGGAGATGTATTGCTTTCTTTCATGGGTGCACTGGAGACCCTGGTAAGGCCTTATGGGAAAATTCATGGTACAATGGATTTTGTGATAAGGAAGATGGATTTGAGTATTGATTCTATTGACCAAACGATCAAAATTGTCTTTGGTAATCTTATTGTCTGAAAAGATTCAGGAAGTCCTAATTATAACTTTGAAAAGTCACCATGATCTTATGACACAGAATGATATGCTTTTTAAATAATCAGTAAAAACCTATCCGCTTCAGAGCTGATGTGATATGTATCTATATGCTTGTGCATCAGCCATGGTAGTAAAATAGAAAATTACATGCAACAAAATCTTTTACACTCTTAGAAAATTCAATTTGATTCTCCTAAGCTGAAGAAACTTGAATTAGATCATTAACACTTTATTTAATGATTTGAATGCTGTCTTCTCACCAATTGAAAGGCCAGGTAATAATGCATCTGCTGCTCTCTGAGTTTATAGTCCAACTGTAATACAGATTCTTGGAGTTTACTGCTTCTCGAATGAATCAGTAATTCTTAAACATCTTAACAGATGATTACTAATTAATTGGTAGAACCGATTAAATATCTGATAACAAGCCTCTTATACTGAGTGAATATATTGTAGGGAAAGTCAGACTGTGACTGTGAAACTCATAGTGTAAAATATAGAACCTATGATTGTTAAATCAATCAACCAGAAGTGAATTATGCTTAGTTAATTACTCATAAATATTTAAACCAAAAATTGTTAAATGAATGTGTACTCCACAGACACATCCTTAAAACTATAAACCAATTGCTCAATCAGAACAAGAGAGAAATCATTCAACCACACTTCTCTTCCTAGCAGGAACAAAGCCCTTCAATATGGTGATAGCATTACATAGAATGATCTCTTCAGAAAACTTTCATCAGTGGTATTAAGAATCCTTCAAGTGGCCCAGTTAGTAGCATACCAACTTCTATATAATCTCATAAAACAAGAGCTACACAGAGAAAAAAGTGTTCATTTCATGTTATCACAGGGTTTTATTAATGTATTTTATGTGGCCCTCGAGAAAATGTAAAAGTTGCTTAACAAAGAATATTTTCTGGGGCTGGGGATATAGCCTAGTGGCAAGAGTGCCTGCCTTGGATACACGAGGCCCTAGGTTCGATTCCCCAGCACCACATATACAGAAAACGGCCAGAAGCGGCGCTGTGGCTCAAGTGGCAGAGTGCTAGCCTTGAGTGGGAAGAAGCCAGGGACAGTGCTCAGGCCCTGAGTCCAAGGCCCAGGACTGGCCAAAAAAAAAAAAAAAAAAAAGAATATTTTCTGAAGAAAAAATTTGTATTGCTTTAATATTTTTCTAAAATATTTTACAACTAATATTGTCTCAGAAAGTGTGTTTGTACACACTGTACTATACATGAGAAAATTAAGACCCAAAGAAGATGTGACCTTCGTCAAGACTATCACCAGTTTTATTATAGAAAATAATATTATTTCAAAAATAAAACCTTTAATACATTAAATATTATTGTTGAAGAAAGTTTGAAATTAGATTTGGGTAAATTCAAAGGCAATGCTTATGTAGAAGGAGAAATAGGATGATTACATTATATTGTTTGCACATAATGGAGACTTGTATAGCTGTTAAAAAGAATGTTGTTGGCAGAGTGTAGATAAAAACAAAGTACCAAAATATATTCTAACAACTCACAAAAATAATATACTACATAATTTCCCTAACTATTAATGATCCAAATACAGCAACTGAAGCCTTATAGTCTGTATGTAAGAAATTCATTTCAGTTAGAAATATATTAGAAGTAAAACAATGGAAAATATACACAGTGGTAATATTAGCAAAAAGGAAACCACACTTGCTATATTACTGTATAAAAGAACGTTCAAAGTAGAAATAATAACCAGTGGAAGAACATTACACAATGACAAAAGGGTCGGTCTACCAGGAACACATAGTATTCCAAACATGGATAGAAGGCTCATTCTTACCATAGATCCATGGCAATGTTAGTGTATAGTTTTTGTTTTTTCCTTATGCCACTCACTATGTTATTTATAATTTAATTTCAATGATGTGTAGGATTGCCAACATAGCTGACTTGGTTTGGCTCAGATGACGGGCTCTTCCTGGGTAGTTTGTCTTTGCTCCTAGCCAAAAGTCTTCAGTTGTCTGTGGCTTGTACTCAAGTGTGAATGGGCACCATAAACCCCTACTGGGCCAACAGTCGAGGAGAGACTGTCATGTCACATAGTTGTGGAGAAATCACTAAGAAACAAAGAAGAAATATATACAGAACCATAAGCTTAGTGGGAACTAATGTCCTAAGCATAATGTCCTTTCTGTCCATTTGTCATCATCAAAGTGAGTTTCATGGTCAAGGACAGTTTTGAATGGTAGGAGAGAATATACTTCACCTTTGAAAAAACTAAAAAGTGTCAATTTAAGGAAGAGTGAATATATTTTAGATATGAGGCCTTTGTCCGTTGAATGGCCGGTAAAGATCTTCTCCCAGTCTGTATGCTTTCTGTTTATCTTGCAAGCTATGTCCTTTGCCATGCAGAAGCTCTGGAGTTTGATGCAGTCCCATTTGTCCAACCTTTCTTTGATTTGTAGCCTTTCTGGGTCTTTGTTAAGGAAGTTCCATCCTGCGCCAAGGAGCCCAAGTGTTTCTCCTAATCCTTCCTTTAGTGTTTTCAGGGTGTCCGTTTTGATTTCGAGGTCTTTAATCCATTTGGAATTGATTTTGGTGCAGGGTGATATATAAGGATCTAGTTTTAGTTTGTTGCATGTGTTGAGCCAGTTTTGCCAGCACCATTTGTTAAAGAGGCTATCTTTCTTCCAAACGATTGTTTTAGCTCCTTTATCAAAGATTAAGTAGGCGTAGTTCTGTGGGTTCATTTCTGGGTCTTCAATTCTGTTCCATTGGTCTTCAGGCCTGTTCCGGTGCCAATACCAAGCTGTTTTTATTACTATAGCTTTATAATACAGCTTGAAGTTGGGTATTGTAATTCCTCCAGCACTGTTCTTTCTGCTTAGGATTGTTTTTGCTATTCTAGGTCGTTTATTATTCCATATGAATTTCTGGATTGCTTCCTTTATTTCATTAAAAAATGGTGTTGGGATATTAATGGGTGTTGCATTGAATTTGTAGATAGCCTTTGGCAATATTGCCATTTTGATTATATTAATCCTCCCAATCCAGGAGCATGGGAGGTTTTTCCATTTCCTTAGTTCTAACTTAATTTCGTTTTTCAAGCTTTTAAAGTTCTCATCAAAGAGTTCTTTCACTTCTTTGGTTAAGGTTATTCCTAGGTATTTTATGTTTTTTGAGGCTATTGCAAAAGGAGTTGCTTTCTTGATTTCAGCCTCGTTCTTCAGGTCGTTAGCATAGAGAAAGGCCATTGATTTTTGAGGGTTTATTTTATACCCTGCAACTTTGCCATAGTTTTGGTTCAGCTCTAGTAGCTTGGGGGTAGAGTCTATGGGATTCTTTAGGTATAGGATCATGTCATCTGCAAAGAGAGAAAGTTTAACTTCATCTTTTCCTATTTGGTTCCCCTTTAAAGAACCAATAGCCCCCTCATCAAGTGGGCTAGAGACTTAAAAAGAGACTTCTCTGATGAGGAAATGAGAATGTCCAAGAGACATATGAAAAAGTGCTCTACATCGCTGGCCATAAAAGTAATGCAAATCAAAACAACATTGAGATTCCATCTCACCCCAGTAAGAATGTCCTATATCAAGAAAACTAACAATAACAACTGTTGGAGGGGATGTGGCCAAAAGGGAACCCTACTTCATTGTTGGTGAGAATTTAAACTGGTTCAGCCACTCTAACAAGCGGTATGGAGATTCCTCAGAAGGCTAAACATAGAACTCCACTATGACCCAGCAGCCCCACTTTTGGGTATCTATCCAAAAGACCACACACATAATCACGCTAAAGCCACCAGCACAACAATGTTCATCGCAGCACAATTTGTCATAAATAGTATTTGGAACCAACCCAGATGCCCCTCCGTAGATGAATGGATCAGGAAAATGTGGTACATATACACAATGGAATTTTATGCCTCTATCAGAAAGAATGACATTGCCTCATTTGTAAGAAAATGGAAGGACTTGGAAAAAGTTTTACTATGTGAAGTGAGCCAGACCCAAAGAAACATGGACTCTATGGTCTCCCTTATTGGGAATAATTAGTACCGGTTTAGGTAAGTCATAGCAAAGGATCACAAGAGCCCAATTGCTATACCCTTATGAACACATAAGATGATGCTAAGTGAAATGAACTCCGTGTTATGGAAAAGATTGTTATATCACAGTTGTAACTACTTTCAAAGTCCCATATGTATCTGTAGCTTCTATTATTGATGATGTTCTTGTATCACTTTCCTGTGGTTGTACCTACACTATCTCTGTAATCTTATCTGAGTATATTGGAAACCATGTATACTGGTATTAGAATTTGGAAATTGAAAAGGAATACCAAAATTGAGAGACACAGGGAAAAAAAGACAACTACAAAAGCAATACTTGCAAAACTGTTTGGTGTAAGTGAACTGAACACCCCATGGGGGGAAAGGGAAAGGGGGAGGAGAGAGGGGGGTATGAGGGACAAGATAACAAACAGTACAAGAAATGTATCCAATGCCTAATGTATGAAACTGTAACCTCTCTGTACATGTTTGATAATAAAAATTTGAAGAAAAAAAAAGGAAGAATGAAAAATCTGGTGCAAAGTTGATATTTAGTATGCTTATTACCCGTGCTTTCAATTATTCCCCCAACACACACACACACACACACACACACACACACACACACACACACGGACACAACTGAGTGGTCTTCCCAATGAGATGAGGTGAATACGCCATTCTTTAAATAGCATCTATATAAAAAACAGATGTCACTCCACCAAGTTTTGCCTGTAAATAATGAAGCATAATGACATTCTATGTCCATAGTATTTTCCTCATGTCAAATGCTTTAAAAACACATATATAGAGAAGGAAGTGGCCAATGGAGTAGGCCAAAGAATTAAAAGAGGAAAAAAAAAGAAGAGGAAATCTTCATATGCCTAAACATTTCCTTGTCATTCAGTGAAGGAATATTCACAGTGCACTGCCATTTTCTTTCTTTCTTTCTTTCTTTTTTCTTTTGCCAGTCCTGGGGCTTGAACTCAGAGCCTGAGCACTGTCTCTGGCTTCTTTTTGCTCAAGGCTAGCACTCTACCACTTGAACCAAAGCATCATTTCTGGCCTTTTCTGTATATGTGGTGCTGAGGAATCAAACCCAGGGCTTCATGTATGTGAGGCAACCACTCTACCACTAAGACATAATCCCAGCCCAATTCATTGCCATTTTCTTTGATCTTTTGAGAAAGCCACAAAATCATGTTTTGATTAGATTAGAAATATCTAGAGACTTTGAGAGAGATATGGGAAAGTGATTTGGTAAAAAATACTCAATTTGAGCCAAGTTCCAGTTGCTCATATCTATAATTCTACCTGCATAGGAGACTGAGATTTGAGGATTGTGGTTTAAAAATAGCTCAGGCAGGAATTCTGTGACTTTTATTTCTAATTAATCATAAAATCCAGCAGTGCATGTGTGGTAAGAGGTAGAATGTGAGATTCTGAGTTCAAGACTCAGTAAAAATAAAAACAATCTGTGCACTTTGTAATGCCTGGGTTGCAAAATGTGAATATAGATAGCTGAGAGCTTTCTTTCTATTTAACAAAAAGACATCTCTTTTACCCATTTTGTCTATATCTTCTCATCATTCATTTCTTGAAATGAATGACTAGAGCGTCATTGCTAATTTCCTCATGGCAGTAGAGCTCCTGTCAGTTTTCTTCTTCAAGCTAGCAACAGAAAGACTGACATTACATTATTAGGAACTTGAATAGATCCTGTTGTTTTTCCCCTCATTTCATGGGTTAGGTGTAAAGGACAGTTTTAGTCCATGTTGATGAGAAAGGACTATATACAAAGGCCTGAAGTCCTGAAGGTGAAACCTTGGAATTCTTCTTACAATCCGTCTACCACAAGTACAATATAGTTTCACCTGTCAAAATGTGAGTGGGTGAGAGCCCTCGTCACTAATGAGTGTGGAGTTTTAATTATTCTTCTCTTAAACTCCATTCCGTTGAGTTTGGAGCAAATGGCTCCTTTTTGACAAGCAGGAACTGGTAGAAGCGACGATGTGTGACATGTGAGACAGCAGGCATTGTGACCTTCGGTTTGCTCTCTTTCCTGGATGACTCACTTTGGGGAAAGCAGCTGCCATGCCATGAGAACATAAACTAGTCCTGTGGAGCAGTCCATGTGGCACGAACCTGAGGGCTTCTGTCTGACACAGCTAGGTGTTTGGTTTTGTTTTTGGGCTTTATCCTCAGCTGCTATGTGAGGGTTGCCTTCTGGTACCTGTCACATTCAGCCATTTTGGAATTGGCCCTCCTCAAGAACTGATGCAACTACAGCTCCATCCAGAGTCCTTTCATAAGAAAGCTGAGCTGAAAACACTCAACTAAGCCACTCTTGACTCCCTAACCCACCAGGAAGCTGTAAGCTCCAGGAAGTTTATGAATTTAAATAACTAAGTTTGGGGATGTGCTTTTTACTCACCAGTACATAATGAATGCAGATGCCAAGTGCCCTCTCACTTTAACCATCTTCAAGGAACCTCCAAAGTAGAGGGTACAGAAAAATGTATTTCTGGGGAATGTAGTTCTAGTAAGTTCTGGGAATCTGAATTCTTCAGGAGCTAGAAGTCTGTTGGGAAGGTTGACCTGGTTAACACCTTCCCCACCTCACCTCTTCTTTCTTTTATCTTTTTCTTTTGTTGTAAGTCTTTTGTTATTTCTCAATAATCTCATGAGCGCGGAAAAACCTTGCTTAAGCTCCATGGTCTAAAAACTATCAGAGCTTGGTCTTCGCAAATCACAAACAATAAACCTCTTTATGTTTTCGCAAAATAATAATAATAATAATAAAGAAAAATGTATTTCTGGTAGATTGTATTTTATACTTTTGAAAATGTCTTTTTAAAAATCTCAGTTTATTTTTCCCTCAAAATAGAACTCAAGATAGATATGTCAAGTTTGTTAGTATCTGAAAATCCTTTTTGGAAAAAAAGAAACAGTTGTTATCATGACTCAAAGCTCTGTTTGGAGGGGCAGTTTTACACAGGGCTGTGCTTTCCTTAACATTCAGAACTCAGAGCATTTAAACCTTTTGCACCCACATTGTAAAGAATGTATCCTGAAGTGTGTGTGTGTGCACAGGCACACACACACATACACACATGAACACACACAGGTCAGTACATTTTCTACCGATAAATGCTCCAAAGCTAAAGCAAGAAAGATAAGAACATTTGTTCTTGGGCTGTTCCAGGGGAATGCCTCCTCAGTACCAACTCAAATGAATTTGCTTGAAGGCTTTACTGGAGAGAAAACAGGCAAAAGATAAAAATCTTCTTAGGAATCTATAACCCTAACAAACTTCAAAGAAGTGAGGGACTATTGACAAAGATCCTGTGGATTGTCCCTCTTTCCAGCTGTGAGCACAGAAGCAAAGCATCAAAAAGTTCATCAAATTGGATTGGTTTTCTTAATGGGACTGAAATAATCTGTTGTAAATGAAAACATAAACTCTGCTTGGGCTGACATTAAAAAGGCCATTCTACATGGTTATCAGAATAACTGGCTTTACAATTGGATGTTAGCACAGGAAGGCAATTATTATCAACTCCCTCTCCACTCTTAGCTACTTCTTTTCCTTTTTATAGTGCCTGCATTCCACTTTTATAGTTAAGAACTGATTTAGCAATGATAGAATATATTCTCTTTTCCACTTCAAAAATTACTCTAGAATACCCTTTCCCAAGCTCATCTATTTCACACATAACCTTATTATTTTTCCTTTAATACTGGTTATTTCTCTAATCAAATGGAAGTCAACTCATGTATATGTCACTGTGTAAGAAGCAAATACCAATTAATTTAATTCATACTAAATTGTGATATTTGTGCCTTAAAGGGGTAAATTTAAAAGGCACAGACTTAATCTATCAAGTATACTGAAGTAAGGAAATACCAGCATGGAGCTGATACATCAAGAGTTAGAAGTATAATGAGATTGGAAGGTAAGCCTGCCATAAAATTACTTGAGGCATAGGAAAAATCAGATATAGCAATTATAGTTAGCAAGAAGAAGCCGTTTTAGAGAGTGTGAAGCAATTAGTCAGATTTACAATCGCAAAGAAGAAAAGGGAAAATTACTTAAGTTAAACTAAGAAGCATCCTAAATCATTATTACACTGTATTGATGTCAATTTATCTTTACCAGGAAACATTCTACATTCTTTGACTAGAGCCAAGAATACATAGAACTGTAGTAAACATACAGGCTCTGTAATGTGGGCGTATCTTTTGGAAAATTCTCAGAACGTTTAGTAGAGTTATGTTGATCTACATGTAAGTTATATATATATATATATATATATATATATATATATATATATATATATATATAGCATTCTTGTCAATACCACTAAAGGTGGACTTAACATTTAAAGAGATTGAAGTTTATTTGGCTATGGTTTCAAGAGAGAAATGGGTTGCAATATTTTAATGAGTTGGCTTTATATCAAAACATGTCATTGTTCATTTGCTTTTGGAACACTTCTGAGTAATTCTGGCCAGGTTTACTGTAAAAACATTTAATGTCCCCAAACTATTTTATGAGGGACTTTGAAATGTGCATCCTTACATTGAACTCTTACTATATAATCTGTAGAAGTGAGAATTTTTTAATTTGTCTAGATAACCTTTAAAATGTCAAACTGTATAATGGTGAAAATATCAGAACTCTTCAATTAAAATTTTGGATGTGAATAGGAACAGAAAATCATTCCTGCTTGCCAAATACACACACACACACACACACACACACACACACACACACAGAGAGAGAGAGAGAGAGAGAGAGAGAGAGAGAAAGACAGAGAGAGACATATATTACTGACTTAAAAATTTATTTTCTATTTTTGTGCCAGTCTTCAGGCTTGAAGATTTTTTCACTGTGGTTATTTTTAATGTACTATGTGAAACTATTTCTTTTATTTGTTTGTTTTTCTTTCCTATGGTTTATCCCCTATTGTCACTCTATTTTACTTTCATATTCTAGGTATTGTCTATATGTTTATCTAAGTAAGAGAAGGAAAGGGGAACAAAAAATGATGAGCCAAAGGACAAAGCATGAAGAAATGCAACAGTGAAATTCAAAAGACAATATGTTGTTTACTAACTGCACAACTTGTGGGGGAGAGGTTGGGAAAGAGGGAAAAAATGAGGGAAAGGGTAACAAGTTTGAAAAGGATTGTACTTACTACCTTACGTATGTAACTGCAACCTTTTTGTATAGCACGTTGACAATAAAATTGAATTTCAAAAGTGCTCCACACAAAAATAGGCAAGTAAACCTAAAGTATTATCTGCATTATTGATAGTATAAACCATGACCAAATATTGAAATCAGCAACCAGAAGGAAATTCTCAAATAGAAGCTTGTGGAACCAAGTCATTTCTTATTAAACTTCCATCATGTAGATAAGGGGAAACAAAGAAAAGAATGACCATGCATTGAACAACTAACTACATGTACTTGTTCCTTTACTTAACAAACTCTTTGATTCCTATGAAGATTTCCAGGTCTATAGCTCCTCATTTTACAGAAGAGAAAATTGAGGATCAGGAAGGTCACCTGCTAAGCAAATAAAACCCAAATCTGAATGAAATAATCTCAAATCAAGCTTTGTGTTTTGGGCTATTTTTCCAACAAAACAATCAAAATTCAAATATCTACATTTGATAACTATTAGATCAGTCAGAACTTTTACTTGCCTGTGTAGCCAAAATACTAACAAAAAGAGATAAACTATTAAATGATGACATACTTGTTAAATAGTTTGACAATATATGATATTAATTCATGGCTGATAATTAAGTCCTACACTTAATATAAATTTGTTTTTATAGATTACCTCATACCTCTGATACCCCATAGTATTTGTCCTTGGATTATAAAATATTGTAAAATATGAGTTTGAGCAAAGAAATAGTGTTCAAAATATTTCTGTCTTCTAGTTACAAATTTAAATTTGAATCATTATAGTACATGATGAAAAAATACTCCTTAGTGTTATGATTTTAAAACAACATCAAGTTTTCCAGAAAAAATATGTATGATTATTCATACATAATGCCCTTAAGAAATCCTTTATACTTTTCTTCAGCACACACATTTTTCTGGTGAAAAAGTAGATCTCATTAAGGTTTAATTTTCAATCATATTTTTTTCATTTTAAAGAATATTTGGTAAATTCTGGTCTGGCAGCAGTGAAATGATTTAATTGAAATGGGTTCTTGGTTAGCTGAAGAAATGTAATAAATCAGTCCAATGAGAAAATGTGAGTGTCATTTTACCCTTAGGACATTCAAAAGCAGCTAAAGCTTTGTTCTAACCCAAAAAGGAATGTTTAATTCATTACTGCAGGTAGAAAAAAAGAAGCATGTTTATGCTTTTTCTTGGTGTTTTGCTTGAAGATTAATCTTTTCTTCACCACTGGATTTGCACAAAAACAAATTTGTTTGAAAGGAATTAACTGTCACGCAGTGGATGGGTCTTAGTTTTCTTAAAAGGAACAGGAAATGGCTGAGGCCGAAATAATATTTCAGTTTGGGAGTAATGTGCTTTCTGATTTCTACCCTGTCAGATTCTTTCTCTGGTCTCCCGGGAGGCTAGGGGAGATTGCTTGTTTGACATATTTTGCCTCAAGCAGGTCTTGAAACTAGGATTCATATTATTCATTACACTGAGTGTTGATTTTCATAGGTCTTCTAAGGGTCAGAATATATATAATATAAAAATATATGTATAATATATATGGCATATATATTATATATAATATATAATCCATATTCTTAAAAGAACAACAGCAACCACCACAACAAAAACTTAACACTACTCTTTTATTGTTGTAGTTTATACAAAATAATAACACTGAAGATGTTTTTTTTTGTTCTGAAAGCTATATAGAATCAATTTTTTAAACAACTTTAATCTTTTGAAGGGATTAGTGATCAAACATTGAGAAATTTACATTAGAAACTATGAAATTTTGTCCATTCTTTTTAAATTTAAGCTGTACAAAAATACTTAAAACCTAATCTGATACTATAAAAATATGAGTTATTCTGTCTGTTCCTAGATGACAGTTTCCACTGATAAAAAAAAAAACACAAAACATAGTGTCAAGCTTGTGTTTAAGAGACACTATTGGTGATATAAACCATAGTAGCAGTAGGTGGAATTTTGTTATATTGAAGAGCTTTAGAAAAAACAAATAGGGATTACTCTATAGTTATATTATGCTACTAATTAAACAGTATAGTTATACTGACAAGTATGTGAATACAACATTTTCCTAGTTATATTTCTTCAAATCCGGAAATGCAAGTATAGGAAAGTTTTATAAATCCATGGAAACTTTCCACTATAGAATTAAGTAAGAAAATTAGAATCCCAGGCCATGTCTGGGTTTCTGACAAGAGTCCAGATGAGAATTAGTTTTATACTATTCACTTTTCAATACCCAAGGAACCTAAATTTTCTAAATTGCCACAATAATATGTTTCCTTCACACATTATTACTTTAAATTATTTTTATTATGAAACAGAGAGAAGACATATAGCTTAACGTAATCTAGTCATGAATCATACACATGTGCAGGATCTTTATCAATACATCACATAATTAAATAAAACTAAAAGTGAAATTGAAGATTCCTAGTTTCAATCCTGAAACTCTTCTATAGAAAGTATAACAGAGATAACTGGTTGTTAATGCTGACATATTGACAGTACTCATGTGTCTATACCCAATCCTGTAGATTATGTCCTTATGACTGAATTCCCATGTACCAATGGACCCTACTCAGCATTCTGGAATAATTTTACGTACTTCTTATGTTCTGTTCTCTATAATCTATAAAATGCCAATGTGAATACTTTACTTCCCCAATGCTTGTCTACCTCATTGTTTATTTATACCTTTCCCATTATCCATAAGAAGCAAGCTAATCTAGACTTTGTAATAAGAGAAAATAATATTTCTCTGTCTTTCTGAATTAAAAAAAATGTCACTTCTACCATCTACAAATACTCAAATAGCAACTTATCTCATCTGGGTTCTTTAAGTATATGTACAAAGGAGTTGCTATTTAACAAAACTGTTGTTTATGAATATAATGCATCTTGATCAAGTTCATTCCTTTTAATATTCTGTCCCATCTCATCCAGTGTTTAAGTATTAACATCGTCCTGTGGCCCACCAAAGCCAAATAAGTTATTTGCTGAATTGGTTCTGATGAAACATCAGGGTCTCTTGAGGAACTACTTTACGAAATGATTTTTGGCAGAAAAAGTTATAATGTAGAGGAAGAAGAATGGAAGAACATTTGAGGGAACTACTTTACGAAATGATTTTTGGCAGAAAAAGTTATAATGTAGAAGAAGAAGAATGGAAGAACATTTGAGGGAAGATGGCAGATCATGGAAAGAGAGAATATTAGATGAGAAAAGTGAGAATTAACTTGGGTCTTTCAAGAGGGGGGACGTTTCCAGTAGTCACCACATGGGTATATTTGCACTAGGAACGGATTTGCTGCAGTGCCCATGTTCTATATTTGGCCTGTGAGTCTTTGTCTTCTTTTGCCTCAGTCAAATATTTATTAGTATTTTTCCTGAAGGGACCCCTCCCTTCATGTAGTCTGTCATAGGGACATCAATGAGGATTGACACTGCCTGAGGACTGTGCTTAGGTTCCATCTCATGATAGCCAAAAACACCTTAACAGAAAAAGTTATAGAAGTGGATTGTCCTCTTGGCCTGTACTTTCAATACAGACATGAGGGTTACTGAACTTATTCATTACCAGAGTTGAATAGAATTCAGTGAGACCACACTATGACTCGTGTGCCTCAAAGAGAGCAGCAACTGTCACTGATTTATCATCTCTATTTCCAATGTTGTTGGTTAAAAAAAAAGGTCAATATTGACCCTCATAAAAACATAAAAGGAACACAAGTACAAGATTTTATATAACTCATGAATAATGAGGTAGCCAGGTAGAGGTTTCTGGCAGTCTAAGAAGTAATCTAAAAGTCTGAGAGACAGAAAATGTGACATGATATTAAAAACCGAAGTAAGTTTTTTCTACAATGTTGAGAGGAGAGAAACAAGAAATAAAATGTCTCTCTCCCCAATGGAACTTATTTGAAGGCATGTAGACAGAGAGTTACCTACCATTCTCAGTTGCCTATATTTAACCAAGTATTGAAGCAGTTTGATGACCATGCAAGGTGCAAAACCCTTAGGTTCAGAACCTGGAAAAGAGCTCTACAGCCCAGACACTTGAAACTTATTTCATTAAGGCCCAGATAGTAAATACTTCAGTTCATAATGACACTCACAATATCTGCTATTTATTTGTCTTGTTTTTGTTTTGCATTACGAAGTTTAGAAATAAGGAGAAACATATTTGCACATGAAAATAGAATAATGAAACGTATTAGAATAACAATAAAATGGTAGGAAGATAGTAAGGTAGAGTAATAAAAAGGTAGATATGGTCAAAGAAAAACACTGCACAAAATATACACTCAAAAAGAATGTTAAGCAAGGCTCCAGTGGCTCACCCTGTAATCTTAGCAACTCAGGAGGCCGAGATCTGAGTTGAGGTCGTGGTTTGAAGCCAGACCAGGCAGAAAAGTCTATGAGACTCTTATCTCCAATAAACCACCGAGCAAAAGCTGGAAGTGGCACTGTGGCTCAAGTGGTAGAGTGCTATCCTTGAGCAAAAAGAGGCTCAGAGACAATGCCCAGGCCCTTAGTTCAATCCCTATGACTAGACAAAAAAAAAGAAAGAAAAAGTAAAATTAAAATATGAATAATATTCATAATTGAAAGGCCTTACAAAAACAGGCTACTCCTATATTTGGCCCATTAGCTTAGTAGGCCTGTTCCCTGAATTTAAACGCATATAATTCCTTTTTGTCCATTTCACATCATGGAGTACCCCTTCATATCAGTGAGTAAGAAAGTAAGAAGAGCCAAAGGAGAGAATGTGTGTGTGTGTATGTGTGTGTGTGTGTGTGTGTGTGAGAGAGAGAGAGAGAGAGAGAAGAGAGCGTGCACGAGAGAGAAGAAATCTTCTGCAAACTAATTTCAGAAAATTATATTCAATTACTTTTTTGTACAGATGTTCTTTAATTTATAATAGGCTTATGTTCAGATATACCTACCATAAATTGATAAGACAATAAGTTAAAAATTTATTTATACCTAACTTGCTAGACAACACTTAGCATAGTCTACCTTAAACATACTCAGAACAATTATATTAGCCTACAATGCTGTTTAACAACAGCATTGGACACGGGTACATTTTTAACAAGGTACTGGATTTCTCAAGTAATTTATTGAATAATATAGTAAGAGTGGAACAGAATGGCTTTACAAATACACTTCTACACTACTGCAGAATTAGAAAAAATAATCATTGTAAGTCATGCATGGACCATCTGATTTCTTTTGGTCATGTGTGTTAAAGGAAAGAAAATCAGGCATGACACCTGTGAATCCACAGGTACAGGTAGAGAGATCATTGAAAAGGCATTTTGCAATATGGTGGAGAGATTGGTCTCAGATTTGAAATATATGAAGAAATGGTAGGTAAGAGGGCTATGTGAATGGACTCTTTGGGCTGAGTGGCGGTTTGAGCTACACCAGCCTAACAGGTTTCTTGCTAAAGGTAGTCCAGAGTGATCAGACCAGGAGGAATGAGGAATTGACCAAATATCAAAGGTGATGAGAGAGTATAGGACTCTAAAACAAGTTGACAGGCCTCTTGCTAACATAGGAGCTCCACAGAGGACTATCAGGAGAAAATGCCAAAGATTCCGATGAAGATTTGTTTCTGGAGAGACAGCCACATGAAAGCTTGTAGCTCCAGGTCCCAGGCAAAAGCAGGGTTCTCTCAGGATATGAGAGGTGGGGGAAGGGTATTGGAGGCCATTTGAGTTCTCTTTCAACAAATTCTCTACATTTCAGTCCCCTTTGCTCTGGTATTATAATAATGTTGTATCTGCTAAAATCAGGGTGCTGAAAGCTATTACAAAACGCCAAAATTCTTTGCAATGTAAGAAGTTACCCTTAGCTGCAAACAGACCACCAGAACCCTTCACTTGTGGGATAAAGAAGAAATGATCAGGTTTGATCATGTGTATGGAAAAAGTTGGACTTCATCTTCAGCTAAAATCATTGTTGGTGGAAAATGTTAATGATTTTCTCTGGTTTATTACCAAAGCCCCCACAGTTTTTTCAATTCATGTGACTTCTTATGGATGTTGTGCATTTGAAGGAGACATCAGTGGTTTTTAAAGGCATCTTTAGAAAGAGATAATAATCTTACCACAAAAGAAATGTTCTCAGACATCTTTTGAGGTCCTCAGTTCTGTAATGTATTTTTTCCTAGAAGTCTTCGAAGAGAAATTTTGTCTGCTTAGAGATGTAGTAAAGTCCCAGAGAAACCATTTTTAAAGTGTCTAATCCAGTTTAATGACTATTGTTTAGATTCTCATTGCTAGTGTTTGCAACTGCAGTATGTCACTGCTCCAGTAGATGGCAGAAACATACAATGTACCGATTCCGAAAGCCTTGGAAAAAAATGAGTATTGAAGGCGTGAACAAATGGTCTCAACCTGTTTTTAAAATCTGCCTTTGTTGTGTTTGGGACATTGTAGATGTAAAGGGAATTGTTGCATTCCATCACAGACACTTTTGATTCTGACAGGTTTTGCTGACAGTCTGCAGAATGTGAAAAACAATGTTCTTAGGAACTGGTGATACTATGTGGAATTAAGGCATGCCTACATGCTTGTCTGTAGTCAGTTCAATCAGGATGCTTTTTTTCTTTCGGCTTTTGCTTTGTCTTGTTTTGTTTGAATAAAGCAGATTAGATATAATATGGGATCATTTTAATGAAAAGAAAAGCATATGGCATTGGATCATTATAAAGCAAGAACATTAGTCATTTAGGTGGTAGTGTTCTGTGGAGTTAAAGGACATTGATAGACACAGATATTTGCATTCACTTGTAATTCAGTCGTGCTACCATCATTTTCAAAGCATGTACATATTATCACACCTAGCTTAACTTAGAAAGCACATATATTAACCATTCTACCGCTCTCCTTGCTTGTTTATGTTCTTGCTGATTTGACAATACTATAATTTAAACTAAGGACATTATGCAGTGATATGATTGTACTCACTGAGAGCTAAGGATGGTTAAATTTATATTCATGCATAATGAACATAAATTAGGCAAAACTCAAAGAACTTTTCTTGCATTGATGCTTTGGGAAGAAAGGATACATGCAACCAGAGTTCAGCAAGATAAATCTTAATTTTGTGTTTCCATCACAGAAAATAAGATGTATTTCTACTTAAAATGGAAAGTGAGAGGACATTTGCATAATTGTTGGTAACAGTATGGTAAGGAGGGCCTCAGGGAAGCCTTATTTTCAGCCTTCCCTCAGAAGTCCTTGTGTGGAGAGGAGACTGCCCAGGTTCAAAGGTTTCTTGGGACTAGAGGAAGTATTAGCAGACTTGCTGGTGGTTGTTTGCAATGGGGTGATGGGCAGAATTTTAGCTGGCATTAGCTTAGATAGTCAGCTTTGTGAGTGAATTAGTAGCTTCACTTAGCTTTATAGAAAGGCATTTAGAGCAAGACTGGATGAGCTCTGAGACTATTGGGGCAGTTTGTGAATTTGTGTTTGGATAGTCTACATACTTGGGTATTTTTACTGTATGGCATTTTGAAAGCCTTTCTGTTTAAAGGAACAGGTTACATGCATGCCTTTAGGGATGATTGGTCTACCAAGTTCTCTCAATGTTTCCTGAGTTTTGCTAATAGCTCAGACCCATTTAGGTTATAAATGGGATTTGGATTACCTTTGCTTAATATATTATCTTACATATGCTTACAGTAAAGCTTGCCTGGCACTTTTCTATCCACTGCAGAAGTCTTTCAGAACAAACCCATTTTGACTGGTCATTTTATTATCTCAAAGTGCTTGGTTCTGGATTGCAGTTATAGGAAATTTATTATGCCATTTCTTCTGTATTGGTTAAAATGCAAATCTGTTTTGGCACTCATCCTTGAAGTACCTTATTATTGCCCTTTCTTTGTCCAAAAGAATGTTTATTTCCATTCATAGACTTTTGTTGGAAGTATGTTTATTTATCCATTTTTCAATCCCATGCAGATTTTATGTAGTCATGGAAATAGCCTTATTCAAGATTTCCTTGATATCATAAATAAAATACACAAACCCACCCATTTATTTCTTATACATGTTTCCCTTAATTTTAAGAGTTATATTAAATCTCTTTTGAAAATGAGTTATTGCCACAGGTGAAACCTTTAAATTTAGTATATTGTGAAATAATAGAAAAACATACAACATTGCAGAAAGTTGACATACGTGAACTGAGGCATACGTATTTTAGATCAGATGTTATTATAAACTTGTTGCTATAAAGTTGTAGAGTTAATTTTAGTTATCCATATCTGACATGGAAGACAGTGTGAGAATCTCTTATCTACTTCAACCTCAATGAAGTATTTCTAATTTGTTCACTGTAGACAGTATGGAATCAGAAGTTCTTTGACACCTGTTTCTGTCTTGTTCTCACTCTAACTGGGATTACGTCTTTGATTTTACTATTTAGCATTGCTATTTCTTTGGATACATGGATATTTTCCTCATTAATGATTGAACATATTACTTTCCAAAAACTTTGGGTGACTTCGGGTTTTCTTTGAACTTATCAAACTTTATTCCTTGTCGTTTGTTTGTTTTCACATTTTCTCCAATTTCCATGGTGTTTTCTGTCACTACAACAAATAACCAAGTTAATCAACTTATAAAGAGGAATGTTTATTTTGGCTCACAGGGTTCTTGATGTTTGTTTGAATTTGGGTTTTGTAGAACTGGAAATTAAACCAAGAGATACATTAGCCAAGTACTCTACCAATTAACTTGCTTGTATATTTTTGTTTTTTGTATATAAAGTCTCACTAACTTTCTTGAGTTAGTTACCACTCTACTTTGGCTTCTGACTAGTGTGAGCTCATGGAATTTATCCCCCTTTTGTCTCCTCCCTGGCTGTCATGAGATAAGCAGCTTTGTTTTACCACAAGCTTCACAGTTATATGCTGCTATGTCATAGGATGGAAAACAATGCACCAGCCGGCTATGGTTGAAACCTATGAAACTGTGAACTAGAATAAATGTTTCCTGCTTTTAATATATTACCTCTGTATCTTGGCTCAGAGAATTGGAGCATGTGGTAGAACAAAATCTCTCACTACACAGAGAGCAAAGGAGATAGTAAGTAGACACTTTCCCACACACTCTCCCAATGACCTAATGCTGTCTCCTACTGGACCCCCACTTCTTAAGTCTTACCTCCCTATTGTGCTGAACTGGAGACCCAGGTTTTAACAATATGGACCGTTACAGAGTATTCCAGATGCGAACTATAGCAGGATAGTATAAGATGAAACAAGTTAGCTAGAATCAGGCATGGTGGCTTATGCCTGTAATCATGGAACATATTCCCTAAGAGCATTGACAGTAAAATTGTGCGCCCACCAATACTTAATGTGTCTTACTTTTATCCTAACCTTTCAAAGTAGTTGTTCATATTGAAAAGAATGGAAATAATTATGAGCCATAATCTTGTTGGTAAAGTTATTAGAATCTTCAGCCCAAGAATGTCTTTTCTCAGCACAGAGTGATTGCAGCCTTTAGCAATATACACTATCCAATGGCAGCCAGATGGCTTTGTTTGATCTTTATCTGCACAAATGAAACGTGCCACTAGAATATTGATTGGGCAGGTTCAGGTAGTCATAAATGACAAATTGATTTTCATAAGAGTTAGTTCACTTACTATATATTGAATATCGATTACCAATTCCTTAGAGTTCTTAGTTCTGTAGTTTAGGAGATGAGCACATTAATTTCTCCTATAAAAGTATGCAATGAAAGAAGGGGGAAGTCTCAAATAGTGTTTGGCTAAAATTCAGGGTGTTATGAAACCTCAAAGAACTGCTATTTAATCAGAAATTTTGCTTGATGCCCCTGGTGTACAAGACAGTTGACATGAACTGAATCATGCAAAAGACAACACTATCTGTGGCAATTTTTTTCTTCATGCAAATATCCTACAAAGAATCAATGTAGTTCCATAATGGGATTGTTCTACAGTGAGAGGAGGTTAATATGTCACTTTTTTTCTGTGATAGGTAAGCTTAAGGAGAATGAGAGAAGGCTGTATTAGATATGTTGAAAAAAATAGAAGATAGATCTCCCCAAGAACTTAATTTCCCCTGCTAGGTGATAAAATATCTCAGGCTTACGCTGGATGTCTCAGAATGAATCTTCAATGGTTCTCTACTAATATGTATATGAAGACTCTTCTTCAGCTCTGGACTCAAAGTTTTTGTCTTTGTTTTTGTTTACATTCAAACCCACCAGGTCCTAAGCATGCTAGTTAAGTATCCTACCATACCCTAGCCTCTAGAATTTCTGCTTCCACAGATTTGGTACAGTATCAAACATTTGTATATCTATTTATTTGTTTCCCAGGTAATGATAAGGCTTCTGTTCCGCCCCCTCCCACACACATATACACATACAGACCTTGAGAATCACTGTATTTGACTTACAGTACTTTGTCAATGAATTTAGACAGACAGGGGAGGTAGCTAAAGTATGTAGGCTATGCCAGTACTTTACAGTAATTACAAAGGGATGCAAAGATTTGAATTGTGACTACTTACAATAATCAACAATTAGCTTTCTGTCAGATGATAACAAAGAGATGGTGTCAGATGGTGATGTTTGACAAAGTGAAGTAAATAATTGGTGCAACTATTAAGGTACTTTGTCCCAAAAGCTCAACACTACACACTTTTCACAGACAGAAAAGGGATGCTGCTGCCATGATTGCCAATCTTGCTAACTGGCATCATCTTTTAAATGTCCACTTCACAATTTACTTATCTCTGTAGATTTAAGCTTCCATCATTTTGGGAGGTTTCTTTTATCTACAATGTCATCATATAAATGGCAGCTGTGTTTCTGTTTCTTGAGAGTTACATGAAAGTGCGTTAGTAAGTCTGCGTTTCACCTTTCTTTTTTGTAGAGTTACAAACAGTGAATTATGTCAGGGCCTAAATAAAAGTTTTTTCTTCTATGTTTTCTTCCTTCCTTCCTTCTTCCCTTCTTTTTTTTTTTTTTTTTTTTTGTGAATGTTTATCTCCTGACCCAATTTAAGCACTATCAATGAGAGGCTATTTTATTCAACAAAAGGATTGGGAAAAGAAAAAAAAAAAACCAACTATACTTTTGAAGATACATTTTGTTAGTACAACAAACTATGAAAACATTCTGAAATCATTTTACTTGAATCATCAGAGGGTAGAAAGTTATTTCTTTAGAAATTTCTTTTAGAGAGAGATTGAAAAAATATTCTCAACAATATAGGTAGTTTGCTTCTTTCAGATGTCAGACATTTAGAATTGTCCCAAATACAGAACAGTGATCTCCAACAGCATATTTGGGAAACTAATGAAAGTTCTTGTCTTGTATTTCTAATATCTGAGCTGCTTTAGATAGCTCTCTTGTCCCCTTGAGTCTTATCTTCTGCTCCCCTGATCTGCACTCTTAGACTTTTAATGGGAAAAAAAGAAAGCTCTTGTTACCTGTCATTTATGGGGCCCGATCTTGTATTCAACTTGTCTTATTTTCCTCTTTCATAACCTAAGCTTTGACCACATTTCCAGTTTATTTCTTTTCTTCAATTGTGTCATTTTCTCCAGAACATGAGGAGATAGAACATAAATTTCTTAATCTTAACTTTTTAACTCAATACATCGTTTTTAATTCCGTTTTTTTAATTAGTTAACTTTTTTGACAAGGTGTTGTACAAAAGGGGTACAGTTACATAATAAGGCAGTCAGTACATTTCTTGTGATATCTTACACCCTCATTTTTCTTTCCCTTCCCTAGATCAGGTAGGCATATATACAATACCCAGTGTACCAAAATCATATAGAGTAACCATGTAGCATACGCCAAAGGAAATTCACCTAGAACTTTAAATGTAACGTCAACAATAGAATCCTCTTGTGTCCTTCTCTTGGAGTTGTTTTTGCTTATACATAATGTAAGGTCGCTGACCCAAACCTGTGGAAATACCATTTGAAAAGAAGTTTTTTTGTTAATCTTAATTTTCTTAATCTTAATTTTTAGCTCCCACTTTTCTTTTTAAATTTAACCCAAAAGGACCCACAAAATTAAAACACAATGAGCACTCCACAGAGTTCACAAGGTGTAACTTACTTCTTGTAGCTGTTTTTTTAATGTGAACCAGCTTTGTTTTTTCAATGCCCTTTCCCAGACTCTGATCTTCCCTGACTCCCTGATCTATTTGACTGGCTATTCCCTAATCTGCTGTTCCTCCAGGAGTCTCTAAAAGGCATTTTGACTTGGGGCACTATACCAAATGCTTTGTCCTCTCTGAGTAGCTGCCCTTCTTATTCACCGTTTTTTTCTTTTATCTTAATGGTAACCCGCTGTGCCTCTATTACTAATGTGAGCTGCTGGCTTTTTGCTGTCACATTTAGCAGGTCATTGTGGGTCACAGCAAATCTTTTACCAATAAAACTTTATTTAGTGTCATAAAGAGTATCAGAATTTACCTTTTATACTGCTAACAAGTCTTCAAAGTTTTGTTTTGTTTTGTGGTTTTTTTTTTTTTGGCAGCTGAAATAAATGCCACCAGGTTATACTATAAATTCTGTCCCAGTGAATACATTTATATTTCCCTGGACTTTCCTATCTATGTCTCTTAGCTTTTTAAAAACAAATGGCTAATTCATACCTTTAAGTATATCAAGAAAGGTACTCATTATCTGACTGTGTACCTGTAACTTCTCTGTACATCACCTTTACAATAAAAATAATTTTAGAAAACAGTCTCTGTCTCTCTCTCACATAACCATACATCCTTGATGCCTATAGTCATATTATGGATAGAGATATTGCATGAACTAAAACATGCTGAAGTTTACTTCAACAAAAAGGGAGGTTTATTATAAGGGTTTAAATGAATACAGTGAGGTCATCAGAAAAAGAAGCTTTGCTATTTGTATGCTTTGAGCAAAATGGTCTTTTTGGACCTTATTCATGAGTCTAGTCTATTTTGCTGTCCATGATTTTAACTTGGGTTTGCTCTTTCATTTGTCACCTCACAGTTCAGTAGTTCCATATCTCAGTGTCTCATTGAATAATTTAAAGAGATGGGTAGAAAAATATGCCCCATCTGTTGTTATTTGTGATGTGGCTGCACGGTGAATACATACTTTAAACTACAAAAAAAAAAAAAACACCCACATGTATTTATATACATATATTTGTATTTATTTTAAAATATTTTTATGGTAAAGGGTTATATAGAGACATTGCAGTTACATAAGTCCGGTACTGAGCACATTAGTCACACACCTCCTTCATTTTCTCCCAGTTTTTTCCTCTCTCCCTCCCTCCCCCAAAGTGTATAATTCATTTCCAACTTCGTGTCTAGTATCAGTGCTGAACTGGTTTGCTCTTTGTCTCACCATTTCTGTGCTTCCCATTACCCTCCTCAAATCGACAAACTTACCTATAAGACAAAAGATACAGAAATAGAAAACACTGATGAAAGGAAAAAAAAAAGGTAAAAGGAAAAACACAAAAAGCGAAATAAGAACTGTCATGTATATATGCATAAATTTTTGTCTAAATCCCCTTTACTAAAAAGTTAGGTCTGTTTAATACATTTTTAGAAACAAACTAAAATAAAATGTGCATACAAACATTATTTTTTAAAAAGTGGTTTTAAAACTATCTCAAAAGGAGAATCTTGATTATAACATATAAGAATTATACATTTTTAAATATACAACAGAAATTGCATTGACAAATGCAATCTGTATTTTAATATCTAGAGGCTCAGTTTAAGAGGAAATCTGTATGTTAATATGCAATGACAAAGACTTAAGTTAGTGCAGAACATCTGTCAAACAGAACACTTAGCAACGACTATCACCAATCTCACACAGAGAAAATTGACTTTGTAGCAGGTACTTTTCAAAGCAGACTTGAACTACTGCTTCATCTGATTTACAAAATGGTTTTGATATCTACAAATGCCTTTTCTATATAAAATTATTATACTTTACCCACTAAATTATTTGTTTCCTTAGCCCTCCCCCCAAAATTAGCAGAGAATGAAACACCATAAAAGAGAGAGAAAGTGACAATGTATAAAAAGAAATGTATTACATTGTTATCTTTCTCAACTTTTTACAAGAAACCAACTCAATGAATAGTCTTTAACAGTACCTTGAAAGAAGCTGACCTGAGGGAAACCTGAAGTCTTAGAAGTGTGTCACTGTGATAGAAAACTTTTCCTTGACAAGTCTTTCCTGCAATCCTCATTTATCTGTCTTTCAGGGTGAAGAATAGCGTACAACTTATATTCCTAAAAAGATTCTCAAAATTAATTCCAATTAAAATAACTTACATTTATTTATTTATCATTATTATTTTATCTCTATATATGTGTTTTATACCTTTTCCTCTTCAACTATGAAGTATAAAGTTTTCCCTTTAAAAAGGAAGTTTGAGTAATGAGCAATACCAAATGTCAAAAATAACACTATGAGAGGAGAATGAGGCAGAAAGGGAAGAAACCACGTAAATGGTTTTGAAAGATGAAATGGTTGTGCTCATTAGGGGAATAAATGAATGGACAAGGCTCAGGGCTTCTTCTTTCTTAAGGAGCACATGTAGAGGAGTGTTGGCGAAAAGGCCATCAACTAAATGTGAAATGGAAGATAAAAAGTGCCACCAGATCAAAAAGTAAGATCACCTTTTCTTCCTGAAACATATTCATTCTACTGAAAAAAATATGTATTTTTGAACTTTATATCAAAATCAGTTTCATTAAATATTATATGACAAATATGAACACAATATGATTTATGCAAACATTGTAAGTTGCAATATATTCACCAATGTATGGTCTCCATTGTGGCATTATGTTAAAAATATATTGTTCAATGCATGTTTATTCAATGTTAGTTTTTCCTTTGTTTCTTTTTGTTTGTTTGTTGTTGTTTTCTGTCATCAGAAATGCTCAAGATTCTCTGTCAACTGTTCCTCTTCCTTGGGTAAATATAGGCTAGATTCTCTGCTATTACTGTAAGTATTTAAATAAGCAGCATCCACCCATGTACCAAGAAGAAGTCCTAGAATATGTTCCTAGTGAATCTTAGTAGAAGACAGTACACAGCAAGCAACATTTGGTCGGCAGCAGAAACAAAAAAGAGCAAGGAGAATTGTGGGTTCCTGGGGGATAAGTTTGAAAATACAATGTCATCAGCAATGTATTAATTTCATAAAGCTGAGTTATCTGGTTCTAAGACCAAATTTTCACATAGTGACCCTTGCTTTCTCTAACTGGCTCAGACGTTCATAGTACTTGAGATCTGAAAGGAGACATCCACTATCATTTTCTGTTATGGGTCATACATTCTATGGAACAATTAGCCAACGCTGCCTTTGTTCTTACCACAGGCAATACATAAATTAATGTGTTTTAGTGAAAGATTCTTCATTTAGTAATGTAACTAGGACTTCATCCTTACTAGGCAAGCACTCTACTACTTTCAATCCTTTTGTCTTAAGTTCATTTTTCAATGGGCACTAACACATTTGCCAGGAATGAAAATCCTTCTTACTCAGTCTCTTGAGTAGCTTGACTTATAGGGGTATGCTACCACACAAAGCTTGTTTTGGGCATATATTCATTTATCTATGTCCAAATCAGCTTCAATCCATGATCCTCCTCTACCTATTTACTGAGTGACTGACATTACAGACATAGACCACCATGTCTACCTACCAATTAGGGATTCTTCATAAAAAGAGAGAGAGAGAGAGAGAGAGAGAGAGAGAGAGAGAGAGAGAGAGAGAGAGAGGTCAGCAGGTGAGTTTAGCTCACAGGTTATAGTTTCCTTCTTAAGAGATTTTAGTTGAGAAGAATCTGGACTGGTGTAAGTATTGGTGTCCTGTTCTTTTGCCAAGTCAACATGTACTATCTGAGAATCTTTGAATGGTGATAAAGAACTGAATTTTTTTTTTGTTTTTGGCCTGTCCTGGGCTTGGACTCAGGGCCTGAGCACTGTCCCTGGCTTCTTTTTGCTCAAGGCTAGCACTCTGACACTTGAGCCACAGCGCCACTTCTGGCCATTTTCTGTATATGTGGTGCTGGGGAATTGAACCCAGGGCTTCATGTATACGAGGCAAGCACTCTTGCCACTAGGCCATATCCCCAGCCCCAAGAACTGAATTTTTACATTCCTGTTTTACAAGGGATCATAACAGTTGTGAATCAAACCACAAAACACTTTCAATCTATTTCATCTGTACTAGCATTTCCAATGGTAATATTCTTTCTTTTTTCCAATAGCCCTTGGAATTTAAGATCGGTCATTTGGGTAATTTCTTCTAAAGTATTCCTACCACTGTGGAATCTATGATTACTAGTGACCATTTGTATTTTGTTATTGTTCCCTCTGTCATTTAGACTAAATTTTATATTCCCCTTTTAAACTCAGGAATCAGTTCCACATTGAATCATTTCTTCATGGTTAACATTGTGTTCTGGTCTTATCCGAAAATAGTGTAATACTTTTTTCTACAAATGCCTTGGTACCCATTATCTTTAGGAAACAAGGGGTTCCATATGATTGATTTTGCAGTAACTGGAGCTCATTATTTTAAGCAGCAAGGCTTTGCTATATTAACAGCATTTTGAATTAAACTTTGAAAAAATTACACATATTTTGATTACTTCAAGCAATCTGCTAACCAGAAATATACATTTTTTAGTGCCTTGCATTTATGAAATCAACAGCTGTGAGTACAGTGAACTGTAATTCAGTTACAATATCGGGCGATGGATGATAAGCCATTTAGTTTGTAGTTTCCTTTTGTTTTTTTAATACTAATTGACTCAAGACCTACTTTCAGCCTGGCATGATTTCTGCCATTTAGATTGTTTCCTTGTTCAATTCTCTGTAGGACTCTGCCCAACTTTAGGTGTATTACAGTATAAGATAACTAAATAGTGCCTACCTTTAAAACTCATCAATTCATGATTTCCACTCAAACTCTCTATGAGATGGTCAAGGTAAGCAATGTGAGAGTTATTTCCTGAATTTACAAGGTGGTGAAAAAACCTCTTCCTTTGTTTCTGAAGAATTCTTTTTTTTTTTTTTTCTCTCAAATTTTTATTATCAAACTGACGTACAGAGAGGTTACAGTATCATACGTTGGGCATTGGATACATTTCTTGTACTGTTTGTTGCCTTGTCCCTCATGCCCCCCTCCCTCCCCCCCTTTCCCTCCCCCCGCCAGGTGTTCAGTTCACTTACACCAAACAGTTTTGCAAGTATTGCTTTTGTAGTTATTTCTCTTTTTTTTACCCTGTGTCTCTCGAATTTGGTATTCCCTTTGAATTTCCTACTTCCAATACCAGTAAACACGGTTTCCAATATACTCAGATAAGATTACAGAGATAGTGTAGGTACAAACATAGGAAGGTGATACAAAACATCATCAATAATAGAAACTACACATACACATAGGACGTTGAAAGTAGTTACAGCTGTGATATATCACTTGTTTCCATAACATGGAGTTCATTTCACTTAGCATCATCTTATGTGTTTCTAAGGGTATAGCTATTGGGCCTTGTGATGCTCTGCTATGGCTTGCCTAAACCTGTACTAATTATTCCCAATAAGGGAGGCCATAGAGTCCATGTTTCTTTGGGTCTGGCTCACTTCACTTAGTATAACTTTTTCCAAGACCTTCCATTTCCTTACAAATGGAACAATGTCATTCTTTCTGATAGAGGCATAAAATTCCATTGTGTAAATGTACCACATTTTCCTGATCCATTCATCTATGGAGGGGCATCTGGGTTGGTTCCAGCTTCTCGCTATGACAAATTGTGCTGCGATGAACATTGTTGTGCTGGTGGCATTACTGTGATTTTGTTTGTGGGCTTTTGGATAGATACCCAACAGTGGGGCTGCTGGGTCATAGGGGAGTTGTATATTGAGCCTTCTGAGGAATCTCCATACTGCTTGCCAGAGTGGCTGAACCAGTTTACATTCCCACCAACAATGAAGTAGGGTTCCCTTTTGGCCACATCCCCTCCAACAATTGTTATTATTAGTTTTCTTGATATGTGACATTCTTGCTGGGGTGAGATGGAATCTCAATGTTGTTTTGATTTGCATTTCCTTTATGGCCAGTGATGTAGAGCATTTTTTCTTATGTCTATTGGCCATTCTCATTTCCTCATCAGAGAAGTTTCTTTGTAAGTCTTTAGCCCACTTGATGAGGGGGCTATTGGTTCTTTGCAGTTTTGTTTTGGAAGAAGGTAATTTTTTTAGTTCTGCATATATTTTAGAGATGAGGCCTTTGTCTGTTGAATGTCCGGTAAAGATCTTCTCCCAGTCTGTGGGCTTTCTGTTTATCTTGAGAGCTATGTCCTTTGCCGTGCAGAAGCTCTGGAGTTTGATGCAGTCCCATTTGTCCAACCTTTCTTTGATTTGTAGCCTTTCAGGGTCTTTGTTAAGGAAGTTCTGTCCTGTGCCAAGGAGCCCAAGTGTTTCTCCTACTCCTTCCTTTAGTGTCTTCAGGGTGCCTGTTTTGATTTCAAGGTCTTTAATCCATTTGGAATTGATTTTGGTGCAGGGTGATATATAAGGATCTAGTTTTAGTTTGTTGCATGTGTTGAGCCAGTTTTGCCAGCACCACTTGTTAAAGAGGCTATCTTTCTTCCATACTATTGTTTTAGCTCCTTTATCAAAGATTAAGTAGGCATAGTTCTGTGGGTTTAATTCTGGGTCTTCAATTCTGTTCCATTGGTCTTCAGGCCTGTTCCGGTGCCAATACCAAGCTGTTTTTATTACTATAGCTTTATAATACAGCTTGAAGTTGGGTATTGTAATTCCTCCAGCACTGTTCTTTCTGCTTAGGAGTGTTTTTGCTATTCTAGGTCTTTTATTGTTCCATATGAATTTCTGGATTGCTTCCTCTATTTCATTAAAGAATGGTGTTGGGATATTAATGGGTATTGCATTGAATTTGTAGATAGCCTTTGGCAATATTGCCATTTTGATTACATTAATCCTCCCAATCCAGGAGCATGGGAGGTTTTTCCATTTTCTTAGTTCTGACTTAATTTCATTTTTCAAGCTTTTAAAGTTCTCTTCAAAGAGGTCTTTCACTTCTTTGGTTAAGGTTATTCCTAGGTATTTTATGTTTTTGGGGGCTATTGCAAAAGGAGTTGCTTTCCTGACTTCAGCCTCGGTCTTCGGGTTGTTAGCATAGAGAAAGGCCGTTGATTTTTGAAGGTTTATTTTATATCCTGCAACTTTGCCAAAGTTTTGTATCAGCTCTAGTAGCTTGGGGGTAGAGTCTATGGGATTCTTTAGGTATAGGATCATGTCATCTGCGAAGAGAGAAAGTTTAACTTCATCTTTTCCTATTTGGATCCCCTTTATATTCTCTTCTTGCCTAATTGCTCTGGCTAGGAATTCTAGTACTATGTTGAAGAGCAGGGGAGAGAGTGGACATCCCTGCCTTGTTCCTGATTTTAAAGGGAATGGCTTTAGTTTTTCACCATTTAGAGTTATGCTTGCTGTTGGTTTGTCATAAACTGCCTTGATTATATTCAGGAATGTTCCCTGGAATCCCAGTTTCCAGGGCTTTTAGCATAAATGGGTGCTGGATTTTATCGAACGCTTTTTCCGCATCCAGCGATAAAACCATGTGGTTCTTTACCTTGCTCCGGTTGATGTGGTGGATTACATTAATTGACTTGCGTATATTAAACCAGCTTTGCATCCCTGGGATGAATCCAGTTTGATCATGGTGTATGATTTTTTTGATGACCTGTTGAAGTCGATTGGCCAGAATTTTGTTGAGAATTTTTGCATCTATGTTCATCAGGGAGATTGGTCTGTAGTGCTCTTTCCGTGATGAGTCTCTGCCTGGTTTTGGGATGAGGGTTATACTGGCTTCATAAAATGAGTCTGGCAGTGAACGTTCTCTTTCAATTTCATTGAAGAGTTTGAGAAATATTGGAGTGAGTTCTGTTTTGAAGGCCTTGTAGAATTCTGCGGTGAATCCATCTGGACCTGGGCTTTTCTTGGATGGGAGATCATTTATTGCTGTTTCTATTTCAATACTGGATATGGGTCTGTTTAGAAGGTTTAAGTCTTCATAGTTGAGTTTGGGGGTATCAATTTTTTCTAGGAAATCATCCATTTCTTCCAAGTTCTCGAATTTGTTGGCATAAAGGTTTGCAAAATAGTCCCTTATTATTTTCTGAATTTCGGTTATTTCTGTGGTGATGCTACCTGTTTCATCTCTTATCTTGTTTATTTGAGTGTGCTGCCTTCGTTCTTTGGTCAGGTTTGCCAGGGGTCTGTCTATCTTGTTGATTTTTTCAAAGAACCAACTCTTTGTTTTGTTGATTCTTTCGATGGTTTTTTTCGTCTCTAATTGATTTAATTCTGATTTGATTTTAATTATTTGCTTCCGTCTATTGACTTGGGGTTTGGCTTGCTGTTCTCTCTCCAGAAAATTAAGGTGCTTCCTTAAATTACTGAGTTGCTGTTTCTCCAGTTTGTTGATGTATGTACTCAGAGATATAAATTTTCCTCTGAGTACTGCCTTTGCTGTGTCCCAAAGGAGCTGGTACTTTGTGCCCTCAACTTGGTTGAAGTCCATAAACATTTGAATTTCTGTTTTAATTTCTTCAATGATCCACTGATGGTTCAGCAGTGTGTTCTTTAGTCTCCATGAATTGTGGGATTTTCTGTGGTGGCTGAATGAGTTGAGCTCTAATTTTATTCCTTTGTGGTCTGAAAGAATGCAGGGAATGATTTTGATACTTCTGAATTTGTACAGATTTTCTTTGTGCCCTAAGATGTGATCTATTTTGGAGAATGTTCCGTGTGCTGCCGAAAAGAATGTGTATTCTGTCCTTGCTGGGTGGAATATTCTGTAGATGTCGATTAAGTCTAGTTGGTCTATGCAATTGTTTAGTTCTGTGGTTTCTTTGTTCAGTTTTTGGCGTGTTGATCTGTCCAGAGGTGATAGTGGAGTGCTAAAGTCCCCCACTATCATTGTGTTTGGGTCTATGAATGTTTTTAGAGCCAGTAGTGTTTGTTTGATGAAGTTGGGTGCTCCTGCATTTGGCGTGTAGATATTTAGGATGGTTATTTCTTCCTGTTGGAGAGATCCTTTTACTAGTATGTAGTAACCTTCTTTGTCTCTTCTTACCTTTTTTAATTTGAAGTCAATTTTGTCTGATACTAGGATTGCAACTCCAGCCTGCTTATGGGGGCCATTTGCTTGATAGATTTGTTTCCAGCCTTTCACTTTTAGAAGATGTTTACTTTTGCTGGATAGATGTGTCTCTTGGAGGCAGCAGAAAGATGGATCTTGATTTTTGATCCAACTTATGAGCCTATGTCGTTTGATTGGAGAATTAAGTCCATTAATGTTGACAGTTAGGATTGAGAGGTGATCGTTTGTTCCTTTCATTATCACTGTCTTGTTTAAAGCTGTGTCTTCCCATTTCTTGATCTAGTGTTTACTAATTAGGGTTCATTTCTCTGTCTGTGTTGGGATCTTGATTAATTTCCCTGTATAGTACATCTTTAAGGATTTTGTGTAAAGCTGGTTTGGTGGAGATATATTGTTTCAGTTTTTCCTTATTGTGGAAGACTTTTATTTGACCTTCGGCTATGAAGGAGAGTTTGGCGGGGTACAGAATTCTTGGTTGGTAGTTGTTTTTATTTAGAGTTTGGTATACTTCATTCCAGGCTCTCCTTGCTTTCATGGTCTCTGCTGAGAAGTCTGGGGTAATTCTGATTGCTTTTCCTTTATAAGTGATTGTTTTCTTTGCCCTAACAGCTTTGAGTATTTTTTCCTTGCACTCTGCTGAAGCTGTTTTGATCACAATGTGTCGGTGGGAAGTCCTATTCTGGTCTGGTCGATTTGGGGTTCTAAATGCTTCTTGTATCTGTATAGGCCTTTCCTTCTGGATATTTGGGAAGTTCTCAGCTAATATTCTGTTAAATAGGTTGCCTATCCCATTTACCTCTTTCTCCAAGTTTTCCTCAATACCTATTATCCTTAAATTGGGCTTCCTGATTGTGTCTTGAATCTCCTGTAGCGATCTGTTTTGTTGCTTGGACTGGATTTGTATTGATTTTTGATCTTTCTCCATAGAATCTAAGGAATCTTCAGCTCCTGAGATTCGATCCTCTGCTTCAGTTAGTCGGGACTGTAGGCTAGCTACTTGATTTCGAATCTCTTTTCCTTCTGACTGGTCTTTCCTGATGATTTCCATGTCATTTCTTAGGTCCTGTATGGACTTCTTTACTTCATTAACTTCATTACTTTGGTTTTGAGTGTTGTCTCTCAAATCTTTAAGTTGGGTAGCTATCTTTTCATTTGACTCTTGAAGCTCACTTATCTTTCTATTTGTGGATGCCATGAAATTCTCCATTAATTTTTGCTTTGCCTCCTCACGCTCTAACATAATTGACTGAAGAGATTCAAACTTTTCATTTATCATGTTTATCAGTAAACTTTGTAGAGCATTTTGGGGGTTTTCTTCTATGTTTTTGATTGACTGCTCTGCTTCCTGCTTGTTTTGGGTGGGGGATAAGACTTCATTATTTGCCATCTTTCTTGTGTTTCTTTTGCCCATTTGAATTGGGAATGCCAGTCTACCAGCACCTGTGAGCACTGTTTAAGACCCAAAGCAGCCCTTACCAAGCACTGTTGTGTAAATCTTACAATTTCACAATTATATACAGATAACTTGTATACCTGTCTATAAAGTTAGATTTGGTGTTCCTAAAGAATACAATTTCAATATAACATCTGATCCTGGGCCCTGTATTTATTCAGTAGTTACTTATTTACTGTTACAACCTTATACACAATTCTTGTTTTTATATTAAGTTCTTTTAGGACTGGCTTTCTCTATGAACCCCTTTGATTCACTCGTATTAAGCTGGGATATCCTCTAACCAATAACCAGGAGTCAATGGAGCCTGGAGGTCCAGGCAGTAAGTCAGGAGGGTAAGTTGGAGGTAGTAAAGAGAATAGAGTAAAGTGTATTGGGGTGGTGGTGGTGATTTTGGTTTAGTTTCAGTGACGTGGAAATGTGGAGAAGAGTAGAATCAGTAGAAAGCACATTGATAAAATGACAGACACTGGAGAGTTAGCAGAAAAGGGTGTAGGTGTTATTTATAGGATAGTAATTTTAAAAGGAAGAGGACGCAACGAGAGAAATGAAGTAAAAATACTGGAAGACAGATACACAAAACAGAGAAAAATTATTTAACAAGGAAGCATAAGTAAATAAAAAGGAAAATAACAGAAAAGGGACAACCCAAGCAAATAAACAAACACAAAAAAATAACTTGATAAAACAAACCAGTAAAAATGGAAAACAAACAAAAAAAAAACAAAAAAAAACAGCCAATGATGTTTCAGGTGTGAAAAAATTAAAAAGAAAATTTAAAAGAAAAGTTAAAAAAGAAAATGTTTGAAAAGAAAAAGAAACCAGTCTCTGGTTTCCCTGCAATGGACTGCAGTCTATTTTCCTGATTGGCTGGTTTGACTTGATTTCAGTTGGCAAGGGGTGGATCTGTTCTGACCTTCTCCCCTGTTGGTGCAATCGTGGGTCTCTGAGGTTCGCACAGCTTGCAGGCAGGCCTTGGGCGTCCTCTGTAGATGGGGACGTGGGCAGTCACAGGAACTGTGGCTCCTCTGTCTGCTGTGGGGCCGCTGCCTTTGATGCCTGGACTTGACTAGACTGTGAACTCAGCAGAGCGTGGCGCCTCTGGCCTGTTTTGCTCCACTAAGAGTTGCTTGCCTGAGGGAGGCGGCCTCTTTGGCATAGGTAGCTATGGAATGCAGTTCCGTTTTGGGCTGGGAATTAGTTTCCTCTGTGACGGGACCGTTTAGCTGTCCCCGGAACTGTTTGTTCCTCCTTCTGTTGTTTCCGTGCCCCTGGTAGCTGCTCGCAGCTTTTGCTTTAAGTTTAGAAGTTCCGGCGGGCAGGGTGGGGCATCTCTGGGTAAGCCCCGGACTCGCCTCCCACCAGGGCAGGGGGCGTTCTCCTGGGCGGAGCTGGTTCTCACTGATTCCGCCCCTCCTGCCCTTTTCAAAGATGGCTTTTTTGGCCTCGCTTTCCCCAGGCCCGCTTCAGTTCCAGTCTGGTCTGACCCTATGCCAGTGGCAAAGATGGCGCTTTGCTCTGGCGGAGGGGACAGGGGTGCCTTCCAGAAGCTGGACTGTAGGCACAAGCGAGAATAATTTTTTTTTTTTTTTTGCGGGGTACTCATGCTGTCTCTGCGATGTCAGGTCCTCCGTGCTCGGCTGCCGTCTGGAGTATTTCTCGCTTTAGCTGCGTGGAGTGCGGAGGGCTGTGCCCGGCACTGTGCCGGAGCCGGCGCAGGCGCCGCGGCGGGCTGCCGCCCGGAGCTCAAAACTGTGTTTTCAGACCAGCAAAGTCGCTTTTTCCTTCCTGTTCAGAATCCCGGTACTGTTAGAACTTACTTTGGCTGTCTTTCTCGGAGAAACAGTTTCTATGAGGTGAGAAAACTACGATATCGGAGGGAGCTCTGCAGGGCTCAGCTGCTCCTCCGCCGTCTTCCCCGGAAGTCCCCTTCTGAAGAATTCTTGCTATGCTATTATCCATATAGTCCTTGGCAGTTAGTTAGCCATTGTGCCAGCAGAACACACATTTTAGGTGGCTTTAGAGACGGTTTTAATAAACTCAATGGCAATGATATTATCATTTTAGCAAGAACAATGACAATGCCAACACTGGTACTAGCTTTTCTTTTTGCGGTAGATTTTTCTTAAGCCAGTGGAAAAGCTTGTGTGGAACAAAACACATGCACAGAGAGTCAGAAGCAGGGAATCAGAAGTAATGGCAGAAACTGCCACCACAACTGCTATCATGGATGAGGATTTGGAGACTTGAGATGAAGGTGTTGAAGGGAGAGGGAGGGGATAGCAGGATAGATGGCATTGTGTGACTGGAACATTGTCCTGTGTCTTGGAGAATGTGTGATTCAGTCATGCTGTATTCCTGGAGAAATTTGCTAAAGGATTCACTTAGTATATAAGTACTGCAGTGGGAAAGACCTCGTTAATTCACAACATTGCAACTTTGATTTCAGTATCCTAGTGGTGAGGATTAACTGGTTTTGACTAACAGTGCTCAAATCTGAAGAAAGGGGTAAGCAAATTCACTCCAAGCACTTTTAGTGAAGATAAAATAAGTATAAAATTCCATTGTGTATATATATTACATTTTCCTGATCCATTCATCTACTGAAGGGCATCTGGGTTGGTTCCATATTCTAGCTATGACAAATTGTGCTGCAATGAACATTGTTGTGCTGGTAGATTTAGTGTGTTGTTGTTTGTGGTCTTTTGGGTAGATGCCTAAAAGTGAGGTTGTTGGGTCATAGGGGAGCTCTATGTTTAGCCTTCTGAGGAATCTCCATACCACTTGCCACAGTGGCTGAACCAGTTTACATTCCCACCAACAATGAAGTAGGGTTCCCTTATGCCTCTATCAGAAATAATGACATTACCCCATTCATAAGGAAATGGAAGGACTTGGAAAAAATTATGCTCAGTGAAGTGAGCCAGACCCAAAGAAACATGGATTCTATGGTCTCCCTCATAGGGAATAATTAGCACAGGTTTAGGCAAGTCACAGCAGAGGATCACAACAGCCCAATAGCTATATCCTTATGAACATATAAGATGATGCTGAGTGAAATGAATTCCATGTTATTGAAATGATTGTTATATCACTGTTGTAACTACTTTCAACATGCTATGTGTAACCGTAGCTTCTATTATTGATGATCTTCTTGTATCCCCTTCCTGTGGTGTACCTGCAGTATCTCGGTATCTTATCTGAGTACATTGGAAACTGTGTATACTGGTATTAGAACTAGGAAACTGAAAGGGAATACCAAAATCAAGAGACACAGGGTAAAAAAAAGACAAATGACTACAAAACCAATACTTGCAAAACTGTTTGGTGTAAATGAACTGAACAACTTATGGGGGGGGGGGGAAGGGAAAGGGGGAGGAGGAAGAGGGAAAAGAAGGAAGCGGTAACAAACAGTACAAGAAATGTATCCAATGCCTAACGTATGAAACTGTAACTTCTCTGTACATCAGTTTGACAATAAAAATTTTAAAAAGTAAAGTTAAAAAACAAACAAAAAGATTAAATGAGTATACATGTGTGCCGTAGAAAGTTCAAATATACTTTCACTTCCTTTTCCTAATGTAGCTTTTCCTCTGTGTCCTAGAAGAAGGCCAGAGAGGTCCCTGACTGCCAGTGCCTTCTGGGAAATTGGGAAGATTTTCCAACATATATTTCCAAAGTGGTGCATTTGAGAGTTGACTCTCAGTGTGAACATATGAAGGCCATGCTAGAGAATATGCTGAACTACCCATTGAATGCCCTCAAAACACCCATTTTGAAATTTAATTGCTGTGGTAACAGCATTGACCAGTGGAATATTCAAGATGTACTTAAGTTATGAAAGATCTATTTTCATTAATGGATAAATGACTTTATTGAAGTGGATTTTTTACCTCAAGAGTAGCTTTCTGTGAAATAGAATGAGCTTTGTCTAATTTTCCTTTACCTTTCTCCCAGATCTTTGCGTTCCTGTCTTCCATGTTATTACAGAACACATAACCCTCATATGAGATGCATCCCATTGTTTGGGGAACTATAGGCCAAATAAATGTCTACTACTTATCATTTTCCCAGGCCATGGTATTCACATACAGCAGAAAATAGAACTGAAAAACCCAGCAATCTTTTGTACTATTTAAAATTCTTTCACATTTATTCCCAAAGATCAAAGAAAAAAGATTGCAAAGATGTCCACAAAAAAATGATTTTCTTCAGTTTCCAAAAAGAAAAAAAAATCTTTAAGAAAAACAAGCATATCTTTACTGTTTATGATGACTCCACATTTCCCATTTAAAGGTTTTTAGAACAAATTAGGGAAGGGCTGGGAGCCCGGGGAGCTTGGGCAGCCTGTCTCAGAGATAGCTAGCCCAGGAGCAATCTGGTCTTCACCCCTCCCCCAGCCTTCATGGTTTGCAGTGTGTCTGTTTCTGCTTTCACATTTTCAGAAAGTAAAGAACAGAATTGTTGGACACATTCGCACATAATATGCCAAGAATAAAACTCATTAACATAGATAATGGGCTAAATCTATATTGAGGAGAAAAAGAAATATTTTCTAAATTGCTCCATATGTTCAAGAAACTAGTCTTTCTATGTCATTGGGCCCCTTATTCCTTATGCAGAATACTGTTTAGTTTTTTCTCTAATTACAAGGGGTATTCTTCTGAGCCTTCTGGGAATTAGGCAGGAAGCATATATCTCTTTATGGCTGAACCTTCCGTTTCTAGAATGAAAGTTTGAAGTAATTGTAGTGGGAAGGACCCAATTACACCTTTTGCCAAGGGCCATTGTTCTGTTCAATGTCTGTCTGGGAGAAGGGGAAGTAGAAGCCTTAACTCTTTCATTTACAAATGTTTGCTCACTTCCTTTTACTTCTTAAGTAAATGCCACTAGAGTTCTGGCTAAAATATAGGTACTAAAGGAGGTCTTAAGAGAGAAGTTGTAAAACTTCTTGCAGAAACAGAAAAGGGATGGAGGAGGAGGGACGAGAGTGATATAGTAAAGGCTGGGGTCAGACGGTTCCTGCTGTAATAACTCAACTGTGCCCATTATGTATAAAAACAACCACAGGCAATATGTAAATTAATGTTCAGACTAACTTAATGCAATTGTTTACCATAGGCATAAGGCAAATTGAGCCTATTGGCCCTACTTTCCATAGGATTCCTGTAAAAGTATTGCTGTCCTTGTTAATAAAGTACTCTGATTATGCTATCTTTTGAGTCTGTTCAGAGGAATTCTCTTATTTTAGATAAGACATGCTAGTAAAATAACAGATGTTTGTGAAGATAAAAAATAATCTTAAATTACAGAAACAAAACAACAACAATAATAAAAGAAGTAACAGTAGTGATCATACCTGTATATTTTTCTTCACAGAATATCCCAGCCTTGGCATCCTGACAAAGAGGAGGTTTTTGTCTCGACCTTACAACTTTGCCTATGTGCCTGTCACTTCTGTTGTATCACATTTTTATCTAGACTAATGAAGGGTGTTTTGGAGATAAGGCATTCATTGATTAACTGTATTGTAAAAGCAGTTATGTATTGATATCAAGAAGATATTGAATTTTGTGCACACGTGTGTGTGTGTGTGTGTGTGTGTGTGTGTGTGTGGTTTTATTTAACTGTTCTACTCTCTTGGGCTCCAAGCTCCATCTACCCTCGTTTCTACCTGTATATCTCTCTGTGGTGCTGAGCGCTCCAGAGCAGCCATATGCTGAGTGTAAAGAGAAGTCTGAGCTAGGGTAATGTGAGGTTAAAATTCTCTCAACTCAGAGAGGACTTGTGAAAGATTCTCTCTCCCTGGCATTACCAGTGAGAAGATAAAAATGTAATGGGAAAGCATGTCATCATAAAATAAACAAGAACATTTTCTTATCTTTGAAGAATCTGTTAGCGCACTGAAGGAAATGTCAAGTGAGTCTGCACTTCTATCACACGTACTCTAAAGAATTTACCAGTCCTCAAATGAATCTGGTCATTCCTCAAATGTAATTTGAGAAATGGAATGGAATTGTTGATGAAGAATTACAAAACTTCCACCATTGTGGACCAAGAAGCATCTGTACTTAATGAACCATCTAAGTATCCTATTTGGATAGAAATTACAAATTCTACACAACCTTCAACATCCTTTCTAAAAGAAGTCATTAATTCTCTCTAAGATTATTCCTTTCCAATAGATTTCTTGCCTATGTCCATAGGGAATACAATGACTGACATTCATAAAGTATTCTAATAGTCTTATTTTTATAATATGAATATTTGCTTCATCATATATACACATAGGCATAGACTGTGGAAGTTTATGCCTCATTTAACATTTAGATTTCTTTAAGTTTACTAGAATTCTACTAAAGTTTTCTGAAAGGAGTATTTTATTTTAATTTAATTTCTTTGTTTGTAAGGTTAAGTATAATTTCATAAGTTCCTTGACAATTTATATTTGCTTTTCTGGGAATACCTTCTTCAATATTATCTTATTTCCTCTTGCAAATAAATGATCCTTATAATCATAATAATATGAGCAGCAAGAGAAAAATAATTAACCCAAAGAAATTGGTACAGCTACTTATTTTACTAGCCTTTGTTCATGAAAATAATTCAACTTCCTTATAATCTTATACAAAAAATGCCTTCAACTATTTCATGTTTACTTTACAGTTTGGCAATTTGCATATCTTGCTTTAAAAAACAAACAAACCATTGGCCAAATTTTGAGTGAGCTCTAACTTTGCATAACTGTAATCTGTTGTCATGTAGTACGCTTATTATTTAGACAAAGTGAAGTAGTATGAGTAAAAATATTTCACCAAATAATTAAAACAAGTGAGACTTGAAAAATAAACATGGCAAAACATAATACAAGCATGCTTTCATGGATTCCTTTTCAAAGCTCACTGATTTTAATCCTAGTATTCCTCGTAAATACATCAATTTTATTTAGTCAGTGAGTAGACAGTTCACCTTAGTACACACAGTACAATTACATTACATGATAATTCTGTAACTCAGCTCTACTACAGTGACTTCATCTTTTTAGTGTGTATAGTATCTGAAAACACACATGAAATGCTTTGTATTCTCTAGAACATTATCTGATACACATATTCTCTTCTTCGATGTTTTTAACGTTGCAGATTCACTCTTCTTTGCAAGGTGCTCTCCTTGGAAAGGACATCTAGGATCTTGGTTGGTGGGATTTGACTGTTGCCCTTCATGCCTATGGATTTGTCTCCAAAGTAATGACTGAGGGGGAACACCACTGTGAAGAGGTCAAATGAAGCCAGTCAGAATTCCGCATTTCTTAAATGAAATGTGTAGCTGTGGTCTGTTTCATGATAACATAACATGTCAATGACAGATCCAGCCAAAGATGACTTCATAGATTGAAAGGACATGGAAGGATGTGGTCAGAATTCAGCAGGCCCCCAGTGTAGGGCTGATCTTCCCTGCTCCAGTAAACAAGTTACTCCTCACCTGGAACAAAGTAGAATGGCAGATTTCAGTATAATTTTCTATGTACTTTGTGGTTCAGGGCTATCGGGACTTATCCAATCCATAAAAATATTTAAAATCGATATTAATTGTTTCCTCGTGGCTGTTTAATAATCGAATTCACGTGTAATGTAATGCTATTTACATGGATGGAAAGTTCCTTTCATTCGGGAATGAGTAACCTGCAAGTAGGCCAAAGTCATCACCTGCAACACGGTCAGAAACAATGGGGACTGTCAACTTATTCGAGTGCCTTGTCCCTCAAGGCTTGCAATACTAAAAAGGAACCCCAAATAGGGACTGTAACTATTGCCAGACTTTCATTCTGATGTCTCTGTGCTGATTCTTGAAACTTAATCTCCTCTTCATTTCTGATGGGAAGGCAGGATAGCCCTGGCTGACACCCTCACATCAGGGCAAGATGGCCGCCAGAGGTCGCTGCTCAGCCTCCAATGGCTTGTGCTATCTGACTTCCCTTGGGTTGGTGGGGACATTTTTATACTTTTATTACTTAGCATATATCACTTGGCCTTTCCCCCTTCACATTTCCTAATAACTCCTCAATTTAGAAAAGAAAATAAGCTGGGAAAACAACAAGAAAACCTTTACTGACTTTGGGTCACATAACCAACTCTTAAATCCTCATTGTTGGCTTGCAGAATCTGTGATGGGACACAGGGGTCAGAAGTCTAAGTGTGCCCGCAGTTCACTGCCTGAAGGGAGAGGAAGAAAAGCAGCTCAGCAAAGCACAGCCGATTCTGTTATGTAGATTAGGCCATGGATATCAGTCAGAAACATTTTCACAGGAGATTTGTGCCTTAAGCCAATACTAAATGCTGCTTTACTATATCGGAAATACTGCAGATGCAGAATGTTGTAAATAAATCTATCAAAACTGTGTAAGAGTGGAAGTGGGCATCCTGGACTTTTGCATTTATGACCACTGTTGCCTTTGGCGAGTTCCTTAAATGTCTGTGTCCTGTGGGGCTCTATATGTGGAGTGAGCATAAATTACTACATTGTAGTTTTATCTGAAAGGCTGGGAAGCAGAAACCTAGTGCATACTGCCTCTGGGAGCTGGAGCACAGCACGCACTCTGATGGTGGTAAGTCTGTTATTTGTTGTCACTGCAGAATTTTGCATTGAAAGCACTTTTTTGTGGAGATTTTTTTTCTTATAGCAGTTCTCATTCCATCTGAACACTTGACTGAGACTGTAATCGCTCATGTTTTCCACCTTGCAGCACAAAGGAAAATGTAGCACGATATACAAAATAACCATCTCTCCTGTTTCTTTTGCTTTTATCTTTTCCCCTCCATGTTACTTCCTCCTTCTTCCTTTCTCTTCTTGTGCTTTCTTCTCTGTTATAGTGTTTTCCTTGTTCTTCTCTTCCATCTTTGATGGCATTGGCTCTACCCAGCCCAGGTCTTGGGTATTTCTTCAAATTCTGGACACCTATCATAGTATGGCATAAAGACCATTACATTTTTAATGTCAGAGTCTGGTCATAGATAACAAAGTCTCAGCCCGAACTAAGTATTTCCTTTGGATGTGAGAAGGAAATGGTGGAAATTACAAGGAAAAGGGTTGCATACTAAACTTGATTGTTTTCACAAATCATACTGCCTTAGATGGCATTCATGGAATGAAATGTAGGAATGAAAAGTTTGGATGCATTCTGTAACATGAGTTATTTGAGAAAAGGAGAGATTAAGGACCTAAATTCTTCAGTATTGTTTGTGTGTGTGTGTCTGTGTGTGTGTCTGTGTGTGCATGTGTGTGTGTTTATCATAATGACAGACAAAATGTGGGTGTGCATGTGGTATGCGTGTTTGTCATGACAGACCAAATCCCACGTGTTTCTTTTCACATTTAAATTGTCTTAGCCTATTTCTAAAGCAACCTCTTTTACAATGAGCAGTATTATGGAAATGCCAACTTACCTTAACAATTAGGAAATTTATCTTCTCATAATGTTACTTGCACCATTCAGTTAAGTACATATTCTGATTGTACATATTGTGGGAATATGTGGGATATATGTCAATATGTGGGAATAAAGCCAACATAAATGTCATTTACTTGATGTAACATAGATCTGTGTAAGACTACGTATGGATTTTTTTCCTGTCATTGAACTTCAACATAATTTCACCCCATCAACAAAAACCACTGCACTCAGTTTCAAAATCCATTCAGACGTTATTCTTGATATTCTTTTGATTTCACATCTCATTTTTGCAGTTCTTTGATGGTTTCCCCCCCATATATTGACAATTGTATTATTATTTTCCAAATGGAAACTCTCTTTTTTAGTAGGCATTTATATAATTCTCTCAGCAGAGTAACTTGCTAAGTACTTTTTGGTGTTGGTTATGCTAGTACAAAAATACCCATATTATGTAACTAAGAGTGTTTGACAGTGATTTATGCATTTGTAACACCTCAAGACATTGCTATTAACAGTTGTCATACATGTCAAAACATAGAAAGGTAATTACTTTCTAGAAAGACTTGTTACTCAGGTAACTCCTTAGCAGCATATGTTACTTCCAGAAGAAATGAAATCGTATGCCATCACCAAAGAGAGTGCTTCTTACACTCATCAATGTATAATCTTAATCTTAATGAGGTCCCAATCACACTCGGCTGTCAAAGGCTTTTAAACATCTCCAAGGTCTGTTACTTGCTTCCATTAATTAGTATGTATATTTTCAGGAGCCTAAAATAGACATAATATTAAGCAAAAGGTTCTAAGATACGTTCTTGACATCCTTTTCCGTTTTTAAACTATTCATAGGCTTAACAATTAGTTGAACAACCTTCTCTGTTCTGATAGAGAACATATGTTCTGCACATTCAAGGACTTTACAAGGCATCCTTGCTAATATTTTCTTTTTTAAAAGGCCATGTAAGATGTTTTTTAAAGGTCACTGTTATAAAGATAAAGTAGATGAATTGTAGTAGACCTGGTGAAAATGAAGAGGATGACACTAGTGTTGATAAATTTGATGAATTCTCTGGGAGAAGCCTCATCATTAAGAATTGGCTTAGCAACGTACACATAGTGATTAAGTCATCTAGTACATTTCCAGATGATTGAATTACCATTGGGTAGTCAATTCTAGTCAAAGAACATGCTTCCATGGGTTGTTTTTCTTTTCTTTCAGAGAACAACGAGTCACTTTGAAACAGCTCATAGTTTAGAAGTCTGACTCAGAGCCTTTATACTCTGGTGACATATTTCCCTTTGAGTTTTCTAGGCAAAAGGCATATGGTGGATAATGTGCTGGAAACATGTCAACATGGGTCATGTTTCATTGGTGTTTCCAACAGCTTGTCAATGTAATATTTCTGTGCATTTTTGGGAGTGTTTTGATAATTGTGGTAACTTACATAGCTTCATCGGAGCCATATAGGTGTTAGATGTTAGAGACTTGCTCATCTTTATTTGAAACAAACAGCAGTGTTTCTATGACATGCTTTCAAAAGCCTGCCAAATATTCCTTTGTAAGGTGTATTTCAACAGCTTTAAATAGTACTCCACTTAAATCATGATGCTTGGTGCCATATGAAAATCTTCTACCAAAGGTTTATGTAATAATATAGTTCATGTGGAAACTAGTCATTATGCAGTCATGTAAAAAGATATTACTTGATGGTAGTGATAATTCTATCTACAAAACATCTTTGTTTGCAACTCTAATAACAAGTTTCCATATATATGTATATATATATATATATATATCAGCAATCATTTCAGTATCTGTAGCTTCTTGGTACAGAAAATATTTGTTTGAAAGAATATAACCATATTTTCTACAGTTATTTTTGGGAGGCAATTATATACATGAGTGAGTCCAACCTCAGTTCTTAAAACATAATAGCCCACAACGTGGTGCAAATTTGTATTTATTTCAAATTTTCAAAAGGTGTTTTATTATCTAGATTTATGCTCTTAGATGTTAACATTTTTAAAAGTTTTATTGATTGATTAAATCAATTAGAGGGGGGCTGGGGATATGGCCTAGTGGCAAGAGCCGCTTGCCTTGTATACATGAGGCCCTGGGTTCAACTCCCCAGCACCACATATACAGAAAATGGCCAGAAGTGGCACTGTGGCTCAAGTGTCAGAGTGCTAGCCTTGAGCAAAAAGAAGTCAGGGACAGTGCTCAGGCCCTGAGTCCAAGCCCCAGGACTGGCCAAAAAAAAAAAAAAAAAAAAATCTATTAGAGGAACAGAAATTAGAATAATTTAAATAAGGTAAATAGATGAAATCACTTCATATGCTGTAGCATGTTGAACATATAATAAAAATCAGGACCATCTCAAATCTTTCCCTACTAAGGCATAATTCTGTTAGAACCTATAATCACGGAGCATTCTTTGTGTCTGCTTGCTGAAATATTCTCCTAGTGCTGAAAATGTAAATAGGGGATTGAGTATCTAGAATTGATCCCACTACCGCCTTGATATCTAGTTGTTTGTGCAATCATCTAGAGCTCTATTTGGAGTTCTATCATAAATCATGCTTATGAGGCACTTCTAAAGCACAAAATTCAAAACAAGGACTCACCATATATCGCCTCACAAAATAATGGTAGAAAATATGATAATATTTTATAAAGTGAATATTTCTCAGTGCCAAGAAGTAATATGTAAAATTTAGAAATAATTGCTATTTTAAGTTACAAAAGGCAATATATTTTAAAAATGTATTTGGTTGAAACCCTCTGATAGCATTTCAGATGATTACCATGGCATTATAGCAATGGCAGTCTTGAACAGAGAAGCTAGTACATAAACTTACCTTAAAGTATACAAATAGTCTGGCTAATAGGTTTTATCTGCCTTGACCAAAGGTGTCTTTGAGGTAGTATGAATGTCCCTAAGAATAATCAATGTTGTTAATACTCATTCAAACATGAAAAATATGCTAGTGGCTCTTTGGGAGGAATAAGTTAGCATAAGTATTTTTTTTGTAGATTGCTACTTGTGCCTCTGTGCTTGGCATAGTAAACAAAATGTTCTATTACTGGGAGAAATTAAAGTGAAAATAAAGATAAAAGGCTTTAATATAAGCAGTATCCAATTTAAACACTGGTTATTTAAGTTGTCTTACTGGAACTTGGGAGACCATTTTCTAATGAAAGTTATGCTCTGAATATTAACTAAGAGAATAAAGTTAAAGTGGTACACACAAACACACACACACACACACTCCATAAATTTCTCCTTAATAGATATGAAAAACTGGACATATACACTGGGGAAGAACACAAGAGAGAGTCATTGATGCATCTTGTATCCTGGTGTGTAAGAGGGAGTTGGGTTTTTTGTTTTGTTTTGTTTTGTTTGTTTGTTTTGTTTTCCCAGTCCTGGGGCTTAAACTCAGGGCCTGAGCACTGGCCCTAGCTTCTTTTTGCTTAAGGTTAGCACTCTACCTCTTGAGGCACAGCGCCAATTCTGGCTTTTGCTGTTTATATGGTGCTGAGGAATTGAACCCAGGGCTTCATGCATGCAAGGCAAGCACTCTACCGCGAAGCCACATTTCCAGCCTAACAGTCAGTTTTATAAAGATTATTGGAGGGAGTTGGGGAGTGGGTTCAGTTTCTGGGAAGGCTTAAATTAATTCTGTGATTTCTTTCTTGACCTGGTCTATTGATAAATGCATTATTGGTTAACTCTGCCCCTTGTGGTTCTCAGGTTAAAATTCTATTGGTTATGAGATTGCCAGTGAGATGGCTGGTTCAAGACTTCCTCGGTGTAGAGGCAGCACTGAGAGCTTTAAAGGGCAGTGTTCTTCTGGATAAAACAAGAGCTTAGTACGTTAATAAAAGCTAAACTATGGAGCGCAGAAACGAATGTGGAACTGGAAGGAGCCACGCCCACATACAGATATCTCAGATGGGAGCCCCTGGCCAGCCATCTTCACAAACAACCAGCAGGTGGGGCCAAAGTTCCAGAAGAGCTTGTAATTCTCTGGGTACATAGGAAAACATTTGGTGGTGTTGGGGAGTGTGTGTGTGGGGGGGGGGAGGGGGTAGGGTGGGTGGAATTCCCCAGGAAGTATTACAAGTCAGCAGTGTGGAGTATTTGTTGTCGTGCGAGAGTTTAGGTTTTCTTGCTCATGGAAGAGATGCTTTTGTTTTCTAATGCCTAACTTGTTGCCTTTGTTCAAATTTAAAAATATTAGAAACATGAAAATGGAAATGGTTGATAGTCCTATACTGAAGGGATTAAAACTATAAAAGATGCATAATATTTTCCACTGTCATTACATGACCAAAGCCTTAAACATAAAAATGTGATTGCATTGCTGCCTTTCATATTATAAATGACTTGGATATTGACAAAAATGACCAATTACTATGCATTGTTCTTGTGTGGAATTTTATGGGTATCTACTTATAATTAGAAGCAAACTATTATAACCATAAAATGAGCTGTGCAAAGTATAACTAATATATCTTTAAATCGCATTTATAACCATTTTTGTGTGCATCAAAATAGCAGTGATTATATGAACAGGATTTTGCACTTTACCAATAAAAATAATTGTAATTATGTGTTTTGTCCAATTTAAAAGTGCTATAAGAATTTAATGTCAGCTCTTTCTTAGATTATGGTACAATGTTGCCATTTCTGACATTAAGCACAATGATTAAACTAAAAAATAATTTTCTTTACAAGAGATCTACTTAAATGGGTTAATATTTCCATACAAGTTATTAAATTTATTATTAGTAAATGAGACTCCTACTAGTGTATACACTTCTCTTGTAACCTTATCTATTTTAAATGTATTCTTTAATATAATCATATAAAGACAAATTTAATCTTAATGTGTCAGAGAGTATTACCATCTTGCAAGCAGTACTCCAAGGTTAATAATGTCTAGGAATATAAAGTGTTTTTCACTATAAGATTAGTCTCTCTATTTGAGAAAAGGCTTTAAACTTCATTTCAAAGGAGATTTCACACCCCATGAAATTTAAACTATGACATTTAGAAAACATTCACTTTATTATAATGCACTGAAAAATTATAGTGCAAATGCCTCTTGTTCCTATCCATCAAAACTGTTGCTGGAAACATAAAGGGATTATATTACATTATATGTTGGAAGAAAAATATGAATGCCTCCAACTGTTCATCCTGAAGTCAGGTAATTACTGCTTCAATTATACTATAGAATATTTTGGAATTAGGTTCTAACATTGGCTTCAGTGAAGTTTATGTTTAGATAACCTTTTGTTCATTGAGTTTTCTGTATCAGAGTTCTATGAACTGATCCATATGTTTTAAAATAAGTTTTAAGGATAACTTTTCAAGTTCTGAGTTACCAGTAATAGTAAAGACCAAAAGTGTGACACTTTTGAATACTAATATGAAGATTTACTTACCACATAGGACTCTTACATATTCTAGCTAGAGCTCAATTTAGAATCGACTGTCTTCAAAGAACATATTTTTACATTAAAAACTTGTTTCCTACAGAATGTAAGACATATCATTCATACTTTCATTTAAAAATGCAAATCATATTCATCATGATCTAATATTATATTTTAATACCTGTTTTTTTTTTAAATAATGGCAACTAGGTGGAGGATGGTAGCACTTACTTATAATCTTATCTACTTTGAAAGAAAAGATTGGGAGGATAATTTTGATTCATGGCAAGTCCAGGAATAAAGTTAGTGAGACCCCACTTGAAAACACAACTATAATAAAATGGGCTGGAGGTGTAAGACAAATAATAGAGAGCTTGTATAGCAAATGTGAGGTCCTGAGTTCAAATTCCTATAGTACCAAAACAAACATCAAAACTAAAACTGACTTCATTGCTCCAAATCTTTGCAAGGTCCTGACACAATCCATACTCTGTATAGTAAAAGTCCTTATCAGGTACTCAGTAAGCATTAGTTGGGTGAGTACAATAACATAGAAAGGTACCACAGAGATTATGTTTGAATTACATCTTTGATTGCTAAATCACAATGACTAAGCTACAACCTGAAACCAATATGGATGTTTATATGAATATATATAACATTTTTTATCTTAAGTGGAGCCACTAATTTCAAAACAAAATGTGATATCTAACATCTATCTATCTATCTATCTATCTATCTATCTATCTATCTATCTATTTATCTATCTAGTCTATCTACCATACTTTCCAGAAAACTGGAGATCCCAAAAGACAAATAACTCATAGGGGAAAAAGTAAAGATTTAAGATATAAATTTCAGATTAAGATATAAGATATAAATTTGAAGCCAGTTGGTCCATGTTAAAATTTATGTTCATCTTTGACATTCTACACTTTAGATTCCATGGAAAAGTTGTGCAACAATAATCTCCTTGCACCTCTGAGCCTCTTACAAATACTATATGAGGTTGAACAGATCAGGGAAGAAAGCAAGTTCTGGGGAAGTTATCATAATTAGATAGTCCTTATGCAGTTTTTGGATCCAAATATACAATTAGTGAGCTTATAAAAAGTTCTAGAGTAAATTCGTGAAGATACTTTGAAAGAGATAAGAACTCTGAGCTTCTCTAGTGTTTCAAAGTAACCTTGTTCCAAATGAAGAAGAACTGGCACCAAAAAGCCAGGAGACCAAAGGAGATGCAAGCAGATATAGGATTGCCCAGATTTCAGGCTTCTGGGGAATGTATGGGAAGAAGCCTGAGGCTAAGTGGCTGGCAAGAGCAAGTGGCTACCTACCACCTCAACATTTTGGTCAGAGGAGGGACGGACTTATCCTAGTGATCAGGAAAGTTACTTTATCCAAGTGGAAAGGTAGCTGGTGTGTCTTGAGCTAGTATCAAAACTGACCAGTTACTCTAAGCCAATCATAACAAGAGTGATAGAAGTATTCTGGGCCAATCATAACAAGAGTGACAGAAGATGACTGCAGGATATATATATATATATATATATATATGCACACACACACATATATACATGTATATATGTATATGTACACACATATGAATGTACATGTATATATGCATATACTTATATATGTATATGAAGCACAATGAGCAGGACTACTCAAAAGAAAAAAATTCAAAGAAAGAAAGAAATTACAATGAGGGAAAAGAAAGGACAAAATAGCTAAAGTAGATTTCAGAGCACTTAATATATTGGAAATATCCTAACAGATTAGCAAACTTCTGTTTCTTGGAAAAAATATACATACATGATTGATAGAAAGTAGAAAAATCAGGAAAATTTAAAAGTATCTAAGATGTGTTTAACTATATGAGCTAATATTTCACATAATTAGAAAATATATCTCCTTAGTAGATACTTAGAGGATTCACAAATATTGATTATAGAATACTTGACCTCATTCCATGTTTTCTGTCATGAAAATTTAGGATCAACCCAGAATTCAATGAACAATTATGAACTAAATATATGTAGAACACTTCTATATTTCCATCCTTTTAAAACTGAATGCATACCAATAAATCATGATTTGTATAGAAAATATTCTGAAGAAAATTATGATGCAAATAGTATTGCATCTTCAATTATCAACCACCCCTCATTTAGAAAAGACATTAAAATTTACTGAGCTAAATCATCAATATTTTAAATTCTGACATGAAAACAAAATTCAATCCAAACAAAAGAATAGTTATATCATACAAAAATGAATCAAAGTTACATATATTAATGCTAAATGGTTGAACCAAACTGAAAGGTTATTCTTTGAAAAATTACAGAAAGAAAAAGGATTGATTGGTGATACATTTGAAGATAACGAGTAGAAGACAGAACTGATGCTTGTAGGGAAAGAATAGGATAATTCAAAATGCAGGAACTACTTCAAAAAAGATAATGTAAAGATTTTTGAATAAATTTAGTTCCCTTCCTTTGAAAAATCGAGATAAAATGGACAACATCAGAAGAGACAAAGCTTAGCAAATCAAAGAAAGAGGGAGCCTGATTTGATAAGCAAACATCTTCCTGCAGAGAAAACCAGGCTCAATGAACTGCAATATGCTTTTATTATAGAAAAAAAATGGTAATCATGGCAAAATATAATAAATATAATCAACTGCAAATGAAGCCACTTAAGGAGCCTTTCCCATGCTTACAGATGGTGTGATCAGATTGCTGTGAAGTTCCAAGGCCTCGGGCTGTGAGAAAGCAGATGTTGGCTGTCAAACGCATGGTCGTCTCACCACGCATGAACATCTCCATTCTCTGAGTCTGAATTGACTATCGGTCCTCTTTTCAGTTTTTCAAATCGCATCATTAAAGACAAAAAAATCAGGCCACATGCATTTTGGCACATAGCTCATTCTTTGAACCTTTTTACGATATGATAGAAAGTAAAGTTTAAAAATTAAAACACAGGGGCTGGGGATATAGCCTAGTGGCAAGAGTGCCTGCCTCGGATACACGAGGCCCTAGGTTCGATTCCCCAGCACCACATATACAGAAAACGGCCAGAAGCGGCGCTGTGGCTCAAGTGGCAGAGTGCTAGCCTTGAGCGGGAAGAAGCCAGGGACAGTGCTCAGGCCCTGAGTCCAAGGCCCAGGACTGGCCAAAAAAAAAAAAAAAAAAAATTAAAACACAGCTATGTTGCACTCAAGCCAGGCAACATGTGGACGTTGGACTATAAGAATAGTCTGCAGATTAGAAGAGAAGTAGGATATTTCTAAGCTTCCTATCAAATCACACGAATAATCCTGGCATAATAATTTCATTTCTACTATGTGTCTCCAGTGAATATTCTCATATGAAGAAAGGCAGTATGAGTTGTTTGGAGTTAAAGAATATACTGGACATATTTCTGTGGGTCTTGCTTCTTAAACTACACAAAATTCTGCACATAGACACAATCTTTCAATTCATTTTTCATTGCTTTGAATTTGAATATGATGGTTACTTAAATTTTATTATCCAATCCCATTTACAATGACATTTTATAATAAAATAAATGATGATTAAAATAATAACTATTGTAAGTGGCGAACATTTCCTGGGATGATTAGTATAGCGTACCATTGTCCTAAGGACGGCTAACATTAATCACTATATTTCACATACTCCACAATGCTTAAAGAAATTTACTGTGGTCTAATAATTCGGGTATGAAGGGGTGCACCTAATATTCAAAACCTCAAAGTCTGAGTGAATGCAAGTGATATTCCAATTGCAGATGATCAAAAGCAAGCTAGGCTCTGGATCCTCTCCGGAACATTTGAAATCGGCTCTGAGAATTGGCCTTTCTTACTGGTTCCCACTTGGCTTCCTGCTTTGTGTTTAATTCTCGAAACCATTTTGAGAAGTATTCTATCATGGTCTCTGCTTCTAGATAGCAATATTGAGACTAAATGATGAAATTTGAAACCATGGAATAATGTGCCTATACATTGTTCCTTTTGGAAAGTGGGAAAGAGAAATTGTGTGTGTGTGTGTGTGTGTGTGTGTGTGAGAGAGAGAGAGAGAGAGAGAGAGAGAGAGAGAGAGAGAGAGAGAGATTGACAGAGACACAGAGACACAGAAAGAAAATACTATTTAGTTTCAGGAAAAAAAATTAAGGTAGATTTTAATTCTTATTAACCCCCAATATTTGTAGACTCCAAGATCCTCTATAGAACTCAGTACCACAGTATACCAGAATATAGTGTAAATATTATGGGAAAACCAAACTTCTAACTACCATTTCTATCATAATTTAAAAACAACCAAGGATAAGCTATTCTTACAATTACTTACAAAAAATATCAACCAGTAACCCATGCCTTTATTTCTTTAATTCTAGATATCTATTAGTACATACGATGTTCAGAATCAAAAGATGAACACTGTTTGGAGAAATTTTGCTCTGTAATTTATAATATTTTCTGAACTTAACAAATCCAGCTGGGTTTACTAGAGAAAAAGAATTCACAATTGCAAAATGCATAGTAGGTAAAGAAAGCCCTGAAATTGTGGATTTTGAAGATGTTGTGAATGTAAATTCTTGCCTAAAATTTTTATTGAATTTCTTTTTTATGCCCTCCTCCCCCCACCATGGGACTCATTCCTAGAGATCAAAGGCTTTTCGATTGACCACGACTGTTGTCTATTTTTCAATTTTTAACAATTCAACATTATTTTTAGATCAAAGCATTCTTTTGGGGGTCTACCTGCTTAAGAAGCAAAAGGGAGTAGGATGGAGGATTTCAGAATTAAAGAGATCTCCCATTTGGACAAATGCAGCTGTATAGAGACTTCAGTAGCAGAAGATAGAAAAGTTCTGTCCTATCAGAGTTGCTGTGTTTACCTTGGTATTTGTAGATTCCAGAAAATAACATTGGCATTAATAGTAAATAAGGTTCTTCAATGCAATAATTCATAAGCTCAAGGACTTCTTTCTAAACATAGCCAAAATGGAAAATACAAATATCTTCCTTGTGTTCTTTGAGACTTTATGCATTGATCCCCAGGCTACATTATCTTTGGGCTAGAGGATATTTTTTCTCTTAAATGCAGCTTTAAAAATGAGCTTGTAGGAAGAGAAAAATGTCACACTGTACTGTATTGATACTTGAGTGTTTTTTTTTTTTTTTTTGCCAGTCCTGGGCCTTGAACTCAGGGCCTGAGCACTGTCCCTGGCTTCTTTTTGCTCAAGGCTAGCATGCTACCATTTGAGTCACAGCACCACTTCTGACTTTTTCTATAAATGTGGTGCTGAGGAACTGAACCCAGGGTGTCATGTGTAATCTACCACTAGGCCATATTCCCAACTTGGGGGATACCATTTAACGTATCCATTTAAGTGTAGAGAACATCTTGATAAGAGTCAGGTTCCATTACTCTTTCCTTCTTCCCCCTCCCACTCCCTCATCGGTCACATCAAGTTTCCCTTTCCTTTTTCACATGTTTACCGAGTATTGTCTGTATTAATTTGCCAGTCCCTTTTCAATTTATTTATCCCCTCCTCCAACCACTCAACCCCTATTTTCAAAACAGATCCCTTTCAGACTCAATATAATATTCATGTCATTAATATAACTTTAAATTGAGAGTAGTACTTAATTCTAGATACGTTCACTTTATTTCTTGGCATTGATATGTGGGGTGGGGGCTCCTCAGTGAAGTATTTTTTGGAGCTTCATGGGAAAACACAGCCTATTATCTTTCCATGTATTTAATAAAGATACTGTAATATATGGTTAAGAACCATCATCATTTAAAGAACATATGACTCATTCTCACAATGAAGCAAAACACTTCATTCTTCTCTGCATTTCTTCAGGAAAAAAATAACAGGTCAGAGAGAGGGATACATATAGTTTGACCCTGAAAACTCCCAGTCTAAATTTCTCTGCAAACACAGTGTTCCTTACAAACATAAGTGGTACACTGAGTAGTACTAAGTATAGTTAAAATGTCCTGTGGTAACCTTTGGTTTACTTTACTGACCAAAGAGACTGGCTTTTTTTTTTTTTTAACATCATTTCAAAGCACTCTATCAGCACCTCTCATGCCTCTTACTTAATTATAAAGCTGGTGCTCATTTTCTAAATATAAAAAACTATTTCATCACTTCTGGCTCATTATTAAAATTTATTTTCTTAGCTCTTAGTTTATTTCAATATCCCATTTCCATTTTACTTGGTAAAGCTACAGTCATTTACTCTTCATTTTTTTCATTATAAATCCTTTCTCTACTTATGATGACCTTTTTATTACTAAGTCTTAAATTTTTCTAGAAAGGGCTAATTATGAAAAAATGTAACCTCAATGTATTCTGAAGTACAATATTTGTCTGACAAGATTTTGGTTTATTTCTGTGCATTTTATGCCTGAAGCCTCTCTCTGTCACTCCTCCACTTTGCTTCACCCATAAACCTCATACTGGCAAATAGGAAGGATGGCATCGATTACCAAATACACTTGAATCTCTGAGATTAATATGGTTCCTTGCATCTGTCTATTCACAAAACTGCAAGTTCTTTGATGGCTAGACCAATGCATTCTGAGTTTAAAATGGTGGTTTGTGGCATAACGAATTAAAGGAAAGAAATGTCTGCTCAGGTGGTAGGGCAACTGTCAATGAGTGTAAAGAGTTAGAAAACAAGTTTCAGTTCCAGTCCCAGTCTGGAAAAAAATCTGGGAGAATAGAGGAGAGAAACAACATTTGTGACACTGGATTTCCATAATTATTTTAGTGGCAAAAAGTATTTGAGTTGAAAAAAACTGAAATGTGAGCTGGAAACACAGCTTAGAAGTAGAGTGCTTTCCTAGCATGCATGAAGTCCTGGGTTCGATTCCTTAGTACCACATAAAAAAAAAAGCCAGAAGTGGCGCTGTGGCTCAAGTGGTAGAGTGCTAGCCTTGAGCAAAAAGTAGCTCAGGGACAGTGCCCAAGCCCTGAGTTCAAGCCCAAGGACTGGCACAATAGAAAAATAAAATAAAAAAACTGAAATGCCTTTCTTTTTCCTGATTTTAGAATAGAATATATATATATATACATATATATATATATATATACATACACAAGGCTTTACATTTGAAAAGGTTTAGATGCTCACAAGAATGTGTTAATACTTTTGAAATATTATAATATAATAGCTTGGGTTGTCATGAAAAATTATCACAGACTTGGAGGCTTGAGCACAGGAATTCTTTTTTCCTCCCATTTCTGGGAGTGACAAATCCAAGCATCTTTGAAGTCAGTCTCTGATGTTTTTGTTTTTTGTTTTGTTTTGTTTTTCACTTGAGCACAGGTGTTGGTGTTCTTGGTGTGTCTTTACATGGCTTTTGTCTGTGTGTGTATAAAGATAATCATCTTGGCTCTATTCTTATAAGAAATAAAGTCTGTATTATTGTGCTGCTCTGATGATATGAGGAAATTTGATTACTATCCGAGCTTTACCTTTAAAAAAAAAAATCTCAATACAATTACATTGATTCTTTTTTTTTTTTTTTTTTTTTTTTGCCAGTCCTGGGCTTGGACTCAGGGCCTGAGCACTGTCCCTGGCTTCTTTTTGCTCAAGGCTAGCACTCTGCCACTTGAGCCACAGCGCCACTTCTGGCCGTTTTCTGTATATGTGGTGCTGGGGAATCGAACCCAGGGCCTCACGTATACGAGGCAAGCTCTCTTGCCACTAGGCCATATCCCCAGCCCCCAATTACATTGATTCTTAAGACTTCAACATATGAATTAGGATGAGGACCAAATCATTTTATAACACAGGTGTATTTTCTGGTTGAAACAATAGTTTTCACATTCGATCGCAACTTTCAATGAGAGGGAGGCATTGTAGTTATAACGCATCCAAGAATGATGAAGTCTTCACTTCATTATAACTTTCAACATGACTTTGTTTAAAGAATATAGAAAGAAAACTACTCTTGACAGCCAGACTTTCATTTATAAGGATCAGGCACTTGAGAGAAAAAAAGTGTTTCTGATTTCCAAAGTCCCTTCTATAAATATCAAGGAACCGATTGTATAGGAACAAGGCTTTCAGGGTGTATGAAGAAATCAATGTGAAAATAATTGTTTTTTAGACTGAATTGACGTAATTGTCTTACCAATTAGCTCAGAATGGAGAATGGAAAAGGGGGAATGAAGATCAAAAATAGATGAGTATTTTTAAAGTGTGGTGGCTCTGGAGCCTTCTGAAGTTCAATCTCAAAGGAAGAAGGCACCATCTCTTTCCTGATAACTCAGAAGATTCCTGAGCAAAAAGCAGTCATATTCCAATTTCTGTCTACACCTCTGAAGTGGGTCTTCATACAGAATTTCTTACAGTATTGCAGAAACAGATTTTTATTTTTTTCTTTTTGATTTTATCTTTCATGGTTTATAATAAAGATAATGATGTGCCTTTGAGTTGCTAGATGAATAAATGTATCTCTACAGGGAATGTCTGGAATATGTTGCATTTTCTGGATTTGGGTAGTCTTATAATGCTTCCACAAATGCTGTGTTTTGGTCCTCCTTTTTAATATAAGGCTGCTAATTTCCTGATAAGCATTGCTAGAGATGAAAACGCAGGCAGTATGCTGTATTTCTAGAGTGCTTTGAAAACCTAACATCTTTTATGGTGACAAAATTGGCACTGTGCATCTCTACTTCTAAACACACAAAGTACCAGAAAATATAATCTTTGGAAACTCTGAGGTGATTTGATCCCTGCTCTGTTCATCCTCAAACACCACATTGCAGTTACTAGTGGTTACTTGCAATGGATGAACATGCTGCTATTACTTGGTCTTCAGCTTGGAGCTCTTAGAATATGGTGGAGCAATTAAGAGTGTGGCATTGTGTGATGCTTTTGGTCTTTGGGAGCATGACCTTGAGGAAGATGGTAGGACACAGTGCTATTGTTCTTCCCATTTCCAGTCCTCCAGAGGAGGAACAGGCCTCCTCTACTGCCTCAAGTTCTCACCATGATGCATTGCTTCATGTCAGGGTAAAAGCACCAAGAACCATTTTTCATGGATCCACACTTCCAAAATCACAAGACAAATCAAATCTTTTGTCCTTTTAGGTGGATTGACTTACGCTTATTTTGTCACACTAACAAGAAGTTAATCACACAGAGGCATCATCTGATTGAAAAAAAATGCAGGAGAGGAAAACTGTTCCTTGAGTAGAGAGTTACATTTTCTGATATAAGAATTCTGTTACCCAATGCCTAACGTATGAAACTGTAACCTCTCTGTACATCAGTTTGATAATAAAAATTTGAAAAAAAAAGAATTCTGTTACTGTATTCATGAACTTTCCTTGTGTATGTTAGCCATACCATGTATCCATGTATCCATAGTTTTAAGGTTCTCTAAATTAAAAAAAAAAGAAAGTTTCATATTATTGCCCTAAATAGATTCTGCAGAAAATCTGTGAGTAATTCCTGTGAGATATTTGAATTGAGAAATGTAGCGAAAACTTTGATCGTGGTATGTGTTGGTGGTTCACACCTATAATCATAGCTACTCAAAACGCTAAGATCTCAAACTGAGGTTCAAAGCTAGCTCAGGCAGGAAAGTCCATGAGATTATTATTTCCAGTAAATATCCTCCACCTCATCTCTCAAAAAAGAAGATGGAACTGGAGCTCTGGCTCAAGTGATAGAGTGCAGAACTGATCAAAAGAAACTCAGGGACAGCGCTCCAACCCTGAGTTCAAATGCCAGAATCATCACAAAGAAAAAAAAATGATCAGAAACAACTTTCATAGTATTGAAAATTAAACTTCTCTCACACGTGCCAGAGAGAGAGCGAGAGAGAGAGAAAGAGAGATACCTTATACTTTGATACCTTTGATCATTTGTTACATTAGTTATCTGTTCTATTTTTCAACAATATTATCAATCGGTAGTTCCTGCTGTACTCTTTTAAACTTAGAATATTTAAATTTCATAATTTAAAAAGTTATCTGAAGAGATAGAAAGTGATAATTTAATTAAAATTTCCAAATGAAGCAAAATAATGGCATCAACTTTGGACTCATATAGCAGTGTTACTTTTGGGACATAAACATCCATGAATTCATTGTGCTAGCTGAAAGTGTTATGAGATCTAAGAAGGAATTTCTGTATTCAGTATCCTTTAATGTAATAGTATTATAGTGACACTAATAGGCACTTTGCACCTATTAGGTGTTTTATTTTCTGCTAGGTACAGGGTAAGAATGGAATAGAGCCAATGTTTTCCTTCATAGAACAACATCAAGGACAGATATTAGTTATATCTTGCCAACTCCGTAAATGTGCCAGCCACACTGATTATATAGCAATTTAGGCTGCTGGAAGCTTTTTCTGCAATTTGAGTTAGAGTAAAAGATAATATGTTCTATTAAAAAAATAAAACCCTCTAGACAGCTATATGAGAGAAGCTCTCAGGAAATGCTACAGCTGCTCAGATGTGAAGGCACAGTGATGAAATTTGGGGCGAAAACACATTCGTGGCAAAAATTCATCACATCAGCATGGCTAACCACAGCTATGGTTCAAATTCTTTTCCCTCTTATACTGATAAACAAAAGCTTAAAACTATCTTCTTATAAGGAGAAGCATGGTATATATCACAGGTCTTTTCATATTACCCAGGTTTTACTTTCAAACAAGAGTGAACACTCCAAATACTCTGGTAGTAAGTCAATATCAATTGCAAAATGAACTAAAATCTCTCTGAATTTTCATGTTACTAGTAAGTGGAGGGAGGAAATTGTGCATAAGCATAGTTTTGGGGAAAGTAGCTGCAATTTATGCAATGTAGCAAACTATCTGAGTCCTTAAGGCATACTAGCAATTCGTTGCGACAAAAAAGTACATTTTAAACTTTTATGCTTGATCACAGCCAAAAATATTGTGGTCAATTAATAAGCAATCTTTTTATATTAATGTCTTCTTGAAATAAAATGAGAAACAATTTTGTTAGTAAATAATGATAGTAAATAATGATATATTATATATATATACACACGTATATATATATATATATACATATATATATATAACATATATGATACTTTTAACCACACTATGAAGATAGAAGTATGATTACTTTCAATTTATCAGTGTTCTCATCTTCTGGGACATCGAGGGGTTAATAAACTCCACACAGCTAGAAAGTGGATTATGTAATATTACAAATCAAATAGCACATCACTAGAATCTCATGCTTAAATAGTACATCCTCCACTAACCCTGACAGAAATCTCATACTTTGCTGGGCATGGGCAATGCTGACTAAACTAATCTATCAAGAAATCCAAGTAGGCAGGTTCTTCTTTTATCCAAATTTCTGAGCGGAAAATGGTTGTAGCCAGAAAATGTAAGTGTCTTGTTTATATTACAACTAATAAAGGGCGAGGCTCTGATTCATCCTGAGAAAATCTGCTTGTAGAAGCTATTAACAGGTCTGGTATTTACCTGTCTATTTTTTTTTTCAGAGTGGACATTTAATTTAATTTTTTAGTAGAATAAAAATAAATTAAAGTTGAGAGTTTGTTAGAGCCCCTTTTAATGATTTTACAGCATTCAAATTCTTAAATCAACAAGGAAAAGTTATGGTGCAAAATCTGTTTTTCTGTTGCCAACAACACAACACTGTAGACTGGGTAGGTCCTAAACAAAAGAGTGATTAACAGTTCAAGAGCTGTAAATTTCCAGAGTCACAGCTAGTGGTGACATTGTTGTTGGCAGAGACCTGACAATGTACAAAGCATCAGATCATAAGAGAGAGTGTACATGTTAATTTGCAATTTTCCCCTCTCTCTCTCTCTCTCACTCTCTCTCTTTCTCTTTCTCTCTCTCTCTCCTTATAAAGTCACCTGGATTCAATTCAATTATGGAACTTACACTATAATAGCCTTAACAAATCCTTTTTATCTTTCAAAGACCTTGCCTGTAGAAGTAAAGATTAAATTTCCACGTTCAGAATATATCACAGTGGGAATTGCATTTCAACACACAATGTCTTGTACGACAAGCTTCAACCACATTCAAAGCCTAGGACCCACTGTAAATAGGAATATATTTGTTTTATGGGAATAGTTTTGGATTTATGGACTGGCTTTTGGAATTCAAAAACTTTAGAAAATTATTAAAATTAATTATTTTTACATTTTTGTGTCAATACAGTTACATTCATTGGTGATACAATTTGTTATTTTTTATTTATTACTTTTTGGCATTACGAGGTGAGAAGGTTAAACTAGATGAGATGGCTGATGTGGTATCATGGAGTGCTGCCTCCAAACCTCTTTTTCACTAGCTATTTTTAAAGGAGGGCATTGCTTTCTGGTGAGTAGGAGAGCTGTGATCAATCTGCCCTGTAGGCTTCCTGAGAAAAGGATTACAGGTGTGTGCCACTGCATCTAGTGTCCCTCATTGGAGATGGGGGTCTTCCGGATTCTTATTCCTGAGCTGTCTTATTACCATAATTCTCCCAGTCTTATCCTTCCATGTAATTTATGATTACATTGTCATGCCAGTACATCCAGCTATGGGTTGCAATGGAGGTGTGAATTTTTCATGTTGAGCTGATTTTGAGCCACCAGACTCCCATTCTCAACTCCCAAATATATAGGATTAGCTGCATGAGCTACTGATGCTTGACTAGCATTGGTACATTGTTAAGGCCTTAAGAGAGTGTTGCCAAACTGCCTGGGTTTGAATCTTCTGCTTATTAGTTGTCTGCTCATAAACATGTCTTCTAACTCTAATGACTCTTGTGACTAAGTTTTGAGAGGCGAAGAATAAAAGTCTTGATTCTGAGGGGCGCTGTGCTATGATTTCTCCCTGGGTCTCACTATGCCAAATAGTTGTGCCTTCCATAATGTACGTGAGTCAGACGGCTGGTAATTGTGGTCTTCAATCTGTCAGCTCTGAGCTTACCTCAAGGGTTTTCAATGTGTTCTTCTATGCCAGGATTCCTCTTTCCCCCCAATACCTGCTTCACTCAGTTCATTTCTTTGAAGTGTTTGCTTAAATTCTATCTTTTTAGTTCACCCCTTTCTTGGGCCACATTCTCTAAAACAGTAATCCTATCTCCATTTTTTCAATCATGTTACAGCATTTATCTACATTACTCTCATTCCTTTTAATTTATGTATCCACGTGTATGGCTCTTTATCATTTCTTTCTGCTTATTTTGGTTTCTATTTTCAGAATATTCCATGTTTTGTTCATCTGTGCTGTTTATCCCCCCCCCCCCCCCCCCCCGCTTTCCCCACCTGATAGGACACTTCTGAGAACAGAGATCTTTTTCTCTGAGCTGAGTCATCTATGCCCAGAAGAATCTTGAGACATGTGAAGTGCTCCCTCTGTATTTGTCTCATCACACTTATACACACATATGAGGAATATTTCAGGTTCCAGTTTTTGGTAACTTTGTACCCTAGAGATGTGCCAATTCCTTTTATTTCCTAAAGATGATTGCTTTACTTGTTGAGATACCATAAATTAAAATGTTTTAAATGGTACCAATTTGATACTAGAAATCAACATTAATATTCCTATAAACAGTGTATCAGTATCATATATCTGTCTTGGCCCACTATCCTTACAAATACACAGCTTAATATTTATCTGACTCGGAATTGTGGGCTTCTACCCAGGTGACTTATATTTATCTCTGCAGTCACCAAAGCTGTGTTTTTCTTACTGAAACCACATTTTCTTTCCTTGACTGTTGGTCTTAGGAGACACCATAAGCTTAGATGTTTAAGAAATGGGAGGTAATGGGTTGTGGTATAAGATAGAAAAAAACCAAAAACACACCAAAAGAACAAGGTGCATTCGGGTATATTACTGTGGCTTTTAGGCTTGATTTGAATGTTATCTGGTTTGTCAGCATTACTCACCCTTAATATAGTCATCTCAAAGCTTGAGATTGGGAGATAATCTTGTAATCTTTCTATAAACTAATTGTAAATGGTCACACGTTGCATATAATTAGCTGTGAAAGGTGTGTATTAAGATCATATTAGATAATATATTCACACACATTTATTTTATTAGCATTGCTCTCACTTGCCTTCTCTCAAGTTTCCTTCTAGGTAGATTTACAGGGCGGCATGTGATTATATTTATCTCTAAGAAATCCCACAGGAGTGGATGACTCTTATTAATATCTTATTTCATGAGTCGAGTGAGGATGAGAGCCTCTTAGGAAGATCACTGGGAAAATGGGCTCAGGCAGGCGGCGAGGAGCCTGCTTTTAAAAGTCTCTGAATGACATTAGAAGGAAGGCACCTGGATGGTTGGAGAGTCATTTCCAGTCCAGGTATATTGCTGGAAGAAATGAGAGCACAATGAGAGGCCAAACGACTGGGGCAACTGCAGCCTGTGAGACAGTTACAAGGAGGTTGCAGGATAAAGGAGTTGAGGACCTGAATTCAGGTCATGTGAGTAAGGACTGATGAAGATGTATTAATGAATCAGTGCAGAGGAACAGCAATAGAAAGGGGAAACTAATGTAAGTAGTATTATGCAGTCTTTGTCCTTTTCTGTCTGGCTTATTTCATGAAGTATAATGCCCTTCAGGGTGATCTGAGAAAAATATTTGTTTCTTCCTATTGTAGAATAACATTCCGTGTGTGTGTGTTATCATATTTGAAGGATATAAAAATAAATGAAGGATAAAATGTTGAATTCAGGGCTGGGAATATGGCCTAGTGGCAAGAGTACTTGCCTCATATACATGAAGCCCTGGGTTCGATTCCTCAGCACCATATATGTAGAAAATGGCCAGAAGTGGTGCTGTGGCTCAAGTGGCAGAGTGCTAGCCTTGAGCAAAAAAGAAGCCAGGGACAGTGCTCAGGCCCTGAATTCAAGGCCCAGGAGTGGCCAAAAAAAAAAAAAAAGTTGAATTCATATTAACAAAGAATATAATTTGGGGGGTTTGTTGGTGGGGGAATTAGAAAGATGTTGGAGTGGTAAAAAAATTCATTTGTAAGGTAATTAAATTCTGAGGATCTAATGCAGTTTATTGACCATAGTTACTAATACAGTATTATCATTACAAGAAGCAAACCAGAGAGATACTTGCATGACTATGCTTATTGAAGCTTTACTCACAAAATCAGACTGTGGAATCAGTCATGTTGGGATCCATCTTTCCCCTTGATGGAAGGGGCTTGATGCCCCTCCCCCAGCCCTGGGGAATGCGGCCCTTCTACCCCCTCTGGATTGGAACCCAGAGAAACCGGTTGGGCAAACAGCCCCCAACCTTCTAGCCAGCCCGGCGCCTACCAACCCGCCCTGGTTCGGCTCGCTGGAGTGATGTTAGCCCTTGGGGGTCAGGTGATACCTTTCAGCCTATCGACATCTTGGCCAAACCGCTCCCTCAGAATCATCTCCTCTTGTCCTTCTCTTAATAAAGTCAGTTCGCTCTAAGAAGCCGGCCCGTTGCATATGTTCGCCAGACTTCTAGCGTAAGGAGGCGATCACATATCTGCGGCAGATCACGTGTGCCTCAGGTCGGAGCGACCCCCGTTCCACTCTAACTTACCTGCAGGTCGGGTGATTAGGGGACAGGGCGAGAAAGGAGGGTGGAAAGAAAGAAGGAAGAGTCTGAGCCGGGAGGAGCAAAAAAACCCCAACACAGTCACAGTGTTCAACAAGTGATAAATAAAGATAAATAAATATGTAGATATATATAAGGAATATTATTCAGCCATAATGAAAATAAAATTATTTCATTTAAAAAATGGATGAAACTGGAGATCAATGTGTTTAGAAAGATAGCTAACCTCAAATGGCTAAATATTACAGTATGATTATACTATATATTAACAATAATGTGAAACCGACACATGGATATTAAAAGGGAACTGTTAATGAGAGCGGGTTGAGAAAGGAATATACACTAAGAGGTGAAGAGGACTAAAGTATGCTATGAGTAAATGTGTGAATAAATGTATATCACAATGAAGGCCATCCAACACTGAACAAGGAATCAAACATTGAACAAGGAGAGAAGAGGTAGGCAGGGAATGTAAATATAAAAAAGTAAGTCAACTTCTTGAAAATATGCAAGTATGAAATTATCACAAAGAACCTCCCTGTCATATTCAAATTATATATATACACTGTTGTATCATGTACTTGAAATTTGCTCCAAGTACTTATCAAACATTTTCAACAATTTTAAAAAGCAACAAGCAAACCATAACTATGTGAAATAACAGACATGATAGGTGATTGTGGTAATCGTTTTATACTGCTCATGTTTATCAATTTATCATGCTATATAATTTACATAGAAATTTATTTATCTATTGTCAATTGCACAGAAATAAAGCTGGAGAATTAGTGAGTGAGGAATCAGGGAAAAGGCTTGATAAGATGGATTTTCAGAGAGTCACTCAATTGATAAGATAATTATGTAGGATAGGGTAGGAGTTACAGAGATAAATCCACTCTCTGGAAAAAGTGGTATGTCTACTCTAGGAGGGTTTTGCCTTTGAAGTATACTTGAAATCTGTGTGGCTAGGCCTAAAAAATAATTAAATAAATATTATACTTCTCGAGTACTTGTTATTAGACATGGAATTGTATTTTTTCCCCCCAGTAAAGCTGATGGAAGTCAAATAATTCAGAATGGTGACTGAGCATGTCATGCAGACATTCTGACCCTAAGCCTATCTTTTCATACTTTCCGTATGCCTCTGGAGCTCAGAAGGATGTCAGGGATCGAGGTGGGGATTTGGGAGCTATTAGTTTCTAAATGATCCCTGTGGTTGTGAAAGGAGATGAGATTTCCTAAGCAGAGATTATAAAGGGAAAGAGCTGGCTGAGCACATCCATACAACTTAAGCAGAATAAAGTGATTATGGACATTTAATGTCATGCATTGTTGTATGGCTGCTTTGCATTGATTTCCTGTTGCAGGAAAATGACTTTCAGAGTATAATGACGTACCTCCTTCCTTCAATACAGTTCATCTCTCATTTATTCACTGGGGATGAAGCCAATTTAACAATATGACTAATTCTTTTCTTAAGAAATAGAACCGAAGAGGATGACCTTCTGAATTTCCCTCTGATGGCAGGTTAAAAAGAAAGGATGGGAGTTTGACAAACCATGTCTATTTTGTTATAAGGTTTTGATTGCTTTACTCCTTTATTTCACTTGGTTTAGTAAGATTTATTTACTATTGATCAGGATGAGAGTAAGGAAGAAAAAAAAACTATATGAAATTGAGGTATAATAGAAAGAAAGCACCTAGTTTTTTAATGCCTCTTAGAGGCTAATTTAGTATATAAAAATGATTCATTGCTCCCTGACACCCTTTGGCTACTTTTCACATTTTCTTTAAAGCAGTATTTTGTAGTTATAATAACAGAAGTAACAACAAATGTTAAAAGATCTGGAAGTCTCCAACCTACACTGTCACTGCTTCTTGCTCCCAGCATATATTTTGCTATGAAAAATATGATACTCGGTATTATTTCCTGTGGAAGTATGAAAACATCTGGATTTCTTGGGTGAGAAAGCCATGACTAACATGAAAGTATGTCCTTTAGGACTAATTGGACTCCATGGAAAATTTATTCTCTCAAGAGCTTGTAGCAATGGTCCTGTCACATCTCTTTGAGAAAATACTGATTTAATATTTTTGTGAGTAGAACTTGAGCATAAATAATCTTTTTGTTGTTGGCATTGTTTAAAACAAGAGAGTCTGTTGTCTTTTAGTTCTGGAGGGTAGAATTTGAAATTCAAGCTCCAGATCTCCTAGACTCCCTCTGACAGCTCTGAGAAACAATTCCTTCTTGGTTCTGCTATTGGCTTCTTGGCTTTGGAGGCTGTAAAACATCCATGTCTGCTGTCTCTGTGTAGCCATCTGTTTACCTAATCTCCTTCTGCCTTAGCCTAGAAGGTCACTTGACATCTGTTTTCAATTGTCTGGGATGAGTTCTTCTGGATAGCCTGAACTAAACTTTTCTGAGGTCCTTTTGCTGAATTAAGTCATGTTCATTGGTGCTGTGATGTGAATCAGGCTGCCTATAGGAAATTCAGACATTGAAATCCCACCTTCCATTCTGATGATATTTGGAAATGATGATACTGACAAGCAGAGGGAACAAAAATTACTCTGGTTCTCTCTTGACAGCTGAAGTCTGTAAGCTAAAAGAATTCCTTTACCTGGTCATCAATCTTGTTGCATGTTTGTTTTTGATTTCCTAAGATGTCATAATAAGAAAATAAACTAGTTTTTAAGCAACTCAGTCTATGGGATATTGTTTTGGTATGTTTAAATGCCTGAGACAAGTCATGATACTTATTACAGAAATGTACCATTAGGGGACCACTACTCAAGTTACTACAGCTGGAACCATGTGAAGTGTGTTCTTTCTTTCTTTCTTTTTTTCCCTTTTCTTTGTTTTTTACATTTTCATTTTTGTCAGACAAGATTATGTAAGGGAAAAACAAACTTCAACATACCTATTCTCTTTTTGTCACTATTAGAATAAATTCTAAGATACAACATTTTTCAAAGGCCCCTTGGAATTCTGATACACGATTGATTGAACTAATACTTGTGATTAACTGGTTAAATCAGTTCTCATAAAGCAAATATTTTACCCAATATCAATCAGCCTTCACTAAAGAATTCAATGGCAAAGGCTCCAGAAAATCTCAGATTGAATAAACATTTATGGGATCAGTACTAAAGGTGGCTTCCTAGTACGTGTCTCCCATCACTGGGCATAAATTTCTTACCCAGAATTATAAATGAGACTTCTGTGTGTGTTTTTTGGAGATTACCTCCTAATGATAGGGGCTATACTTTAGCAAGTGAAATAGCACATAATACATTTGATGGACTCCAAACCTTGATTTCTTTTAACTGATCACCTAGGGAAGCTAATTAAGTATATTTCGAAGCTAAAAGCCCTTTCCTCCTAGTAAATATCGGTCTAATTACATGAAACTCATGAAGATTAAGCAATGTGCCTGGTTTCTTTCCTGATGCCATTCCTTCCCCCCATAGTTTAGCTGTTCCTAGAAGCTAAGGCTGAAATGGGTTGATGTGAAGGGAATTCGCAGCAAGCTGGAGAAGACTAGAGGGTAACAAAAGGGAATATGAAAATCATTGCCTGCATTCTTGGCCATGTGTCGTATATGCATAGTAGAGAGATAGAACCAGCTAAAGAAAATGGAGGGATGAAGAAGGCAGAAATTATAACTGCCAATAAAAGTCAGAAGATCACTCTGCCGGGAAGAAGGAGATGCCTATGCTGGCAACTGGAAGGTGAGAATTACAAGACTGGTGCGTAAAGAACTGAGAGAGCAGTGGAGGAAAAGGATTCCTTCATGAGTTTAGCAACTGGTGTTTAATGAATGCTAGTCAGAATGGGCAAAATGAGGTTGGAGGGGTTCAGCAACAGGCAAACCATGAGGGCTTTGGGCACCATGGTTCTAGATTTTGATCTTTTTCAGATTAGTACTAAAAAGCTTGTCAGGGGGCTACTGAGCAAGAAAACACTGATCTAGAGAAATAGAAATGCTCTAAGGCAGGAAGTTACATACCAGTTTGGAGAAGAGCTAGATAGGTAGATAGATAGATGAAGACAGATGTTACATAAGTAGATAGATTGAAAGGTAGATGTAGAATATTGATTTTAGTATTATGTACACATTTTAAAAATGGAGAAACATTTGACCCATCTCTGACAGCTTAGAATAATATTAAAGCTGACTAGAAGGAAGTGAAATACAATAGGGTTTAAGTAGAAATACCTCTTGTTTCATGCATAATGCAATACATTGGTTAGTTCTTTATTGTAGTAGAAAAAAAAACAGGAATGGAGTAGAGAAGCCAAAATAATTTACATAAAACACAATGGAAAGTGGCTGAGAAGAGGACAATTTTGGAAAATGATCTCTCCAGGAATGCTGCCAAGGTAAGTGGCAGTAGATATTGATTATATAGACCTTTCATGGATTGGTTTAGTCAGTCATTCTGAAAATTGAATTGGGTTTTTCTTCTTGAAATGATGTTTTTGAAGTAGTGCCAAATGCAGTCTCTCTCCCCACCCATTCTGGTTTCAGACTTAATACTGCTCACACATTTATAATGTTGGTCACAGGAAAGGCTTTTTCTATGCCCAGGGCAAGCTGATTATGATACATCACTACACATGGCAATTTCCCTCACTTTATGAATATTACATATCCTGAAATAGTGGGTGTGAAATATGAAATGTAGTAGTGTGGAAGTAGGTTAGCTTATATGAGAAGGAAGAGCAAAAAAAATCATTTCAAGGTGTTTAGATAAGTTGAGTATAGAATTTATCTTGTAATCCTGGAAAACTTTGAGAAGAAAAGGAAATGCTCTGTTTTGTTAAACAGGCCTGAATTAGAGATGTCCTGGGAAAACTGGAGCATTGAGCTTCCCTATGGAAAAGAGAAGATAAAATTTGAAGCAAAGAATAATGTTGATGACAGGTAAGATTTGTTTTAAGGACAGAATTAGGCTTTAGAAAAGGAGGTAGATAGAGTCATTAGTGTTTGGAATGGGTTGTGCAAAGGGGTACATTGTGAGTAAACATGTAGCCACACCTTCTAACAATGTTTAAAATATACCCAACGTTGGTGATATTGATCAACATAGACTGTATTCATAATAATAGTGGTTTAAAAACAGGAAAAAGTTGATCAAATCTAAACTGTGACTTTGAATTTCTATGGAATTATATAAATAAAAGATGCATGAGGCATCTGTATCATTTTGTAGTATGAGAGAAAGTAAAAATATAGAAATATTCCAGGAGATAGGAGTGACTTACACACACAATTTAGTATGGTTTATGAAGATGTTATGGACTTTGCTATATCCCAGAAAGGACTGAAAAACGGTGATCAGTGTTGAGTAGTGGGAAATAAAGATGAAAATGAAGGCTTTTCCAAATAGAAGAAATGTTACAATTGAAGGTGTTTCTAAGGAACAATTTGGCCAACACATGCTAATTTCACAAAAGATTTTGTAAGTTACTTCGCCATCAACATAGATAATGTGCTGGAGATTCAGAATGTGTCACCTGTTAATTAGTGGAGAACTAAATAAAATTTAACATGCTAGTCATAGAAATAAGTTTGGAGATGCATCAGTACTAAATCTGAAGTACATTTGTTACAGTAACAAAATTGCTTCAGAATGTAAGATCCTTATCAAATTCAGTAAATAATGGTATCCTACTTATTATGTGGCTACCTTTTGACCATCTGTCATTGCAGATTGTCCTGTCATTTGAGTTGTAAATTTCATTAAAAATAGGGAGGGCCGGGCACTGGTGGCTTTTGCCTGTAATCCTAAACTGATATCTGAGGTTATTGGTTTGAAGCCACCCTGGACAGAAAAGTCTGTGAGACTTATTGCCAATAAACTACTCAGAAAAAGTTGAAATTGACACTGTGAGCCAAATAGCAGAGGGCTATCCATGAGCCAAAGAAGCTCAGAGATAGCAGGTCCTGAGTTGAAGCCCCATTACCAGTACACAGACACACAGACAAACAGACACACAGACACAGACACAGACACAGACACACAGACACACACACACACACACAGACACACACACACATACAAATAGAGAATTAGCAGATGTACTTGCCTGCATGTCTAGGAATCATCCAATACTTTGCTTCAAGGAAGACTTGAGCACTGTAGAAAGGCAAGAAAGTAATGTTAAATAGATAGCTAGAGTTTGCATCAGTATCTGAATGATGCAAGAAGGAAGAAGAAGTGACATCAATCAAGCTGTACTGTTTTTATAAACTTATTTGTCAAATGGCAACCCATGTGTACAACTGTTTAATGCAAATTACATACATACAGATATAATATATGCATATACACACATACATATATATATACATGAAAAGTTGAACTTATAAAAAAAACAGTGGACATAGATCACTAAGCAAATCAGCTAGATAGGTAGGTATCTTTGTTGCCCCTACAGGGTTGAAAGCAAAGACAACAGTGAAATCCCCTGTGAGCTCCACAGGTGCATAACCTGGCTCATTGCAAAATTTCAAATAGGAGATCTGTGCACCAGGCAGTCAACAGACCTGGGCAAAGGCCATCTCTCACTTCCTTGCTTGCTCTGCCACCATGTTCCGGGAAGGGTCATTGGGGAGATGTCTTACAATCAAGCCTTTCAGCCAGGGGTCAGTGTGGCCTTAGGAGACTGGTTGTACTTGGACTCCTATTCAGAGGCCAAGATCTAAATGGAATGGGAAATGTGAGGTACGTGAGCTGGGCTGAAGAATGAAGCTCAGGGCGATGGAGGACCCCAGCCTGCATTCTGCCCAGAGAAGGGTGAGCAGCAGCATGTGTGAACACAGCTTGCTGGGACAGGGGCCTGAGATTCTAGGGCATGTAGAATAAATTGAATCTCTCCACCCCACGTCCTTTTCCTTGTGCTTACTGTGGTGGCCTGATGCATTCCACACTCAAGAGGGAGGGCAAGATTGGTAGAAAGAAGCCACTGCTTGGGAATTTCTCTCAGAAAACTGACCTAGGCAGCATACATCTGATGTGAGGAGGCATCAAAGGGGTGGGGGTGGGGCGAGGCAGGGTTCTGTGATCTGGTTCAGCTGGTGGAGTAGAAGTGGCTCAGTCTGCAAGCTACACTTTCTGGTGGGGGGGGGAGAGGGAGGGAGAGAGGGAGAGAGGGAGAGAGAAAGAGAGAGAGGGAGAGAGAGAGGGAGTGAGGGAGGGAGTGAGGGAGGGAGGGAGAGAGAAAGAGAGGGAGAGGGAGAGAGAGAGAGAGAGAGAGAGAGAGAGAGAGAGAGAGAGAGAGAGAGAGCAAGCCAGCAGCTCCCACAGAAACAGGAAGTAAACTACAAAAGAGAAGTCTAGGAGAAAAATAATATATCTCCCTCAGTAGAAAAAAATACTTACCAACTTAAAAATATTGTGTTTCTTTGTACTTTATTATGTCCTTCCACACTGTCACATCTCATCTCCTCATGCCTTTCCTCTTTATTGTCCTGATGCTCTCTTTCGTCCTATCTCCATCTCCCCTTACTGTTTTAAATCATCCTATTCATGTCTTTCAACTTTAAAAAGCCTTATTTTCTCATTCAATACCCGAATTCCTTTCTTTTCTAGTATTATTGGGGTTGTAGTTGGTGTTATTTATTATTTCAACATATTCATATGTATATATCTTTAAATTGCTTTTTTTCTTTTAGTGCCATCAGATTTTTCCCTTCTGAGTTACAGTAGCAATCATCACTCAAAGAGAATATTGTCCAATCGATACTCCCCCCAATATTTACAAAAAACACAGTGGATAAATACAAGAAACATGAATAAACAAGGGGATATGACTTTCCAAAAAGCTTATAATTCCTCAATAACAGAATGTAAATACTGGAAAAAATGTATTAAAAATCTTGTTTAAAAATAGTGACTTTGGAAAGGAGTCAAACACAGAGATAAGTGAAATAAAGAAATGAATTTATGACTTGGATAAAATTAGCAATATGGATGAGAAATGAAGCAAGGAAATTGATTCTGGAAAAGCAAAAACATAATGGAGACAGAGAAGGGAAAAATAACCAGATGGAAATAATGGAAATGAATAGCTACATAGATGCAATAAATAAAATTCTCACTAGAAAGTCACTATATTATCAATAACTAGTGTCAACAGATATTAGATGAAGGAAAAGAATTTCAGAGATTGGGAGAGAAAGTTAAGGAAACAATACATTCAGTTAGGAATAAAGAAAAAATATATTACACATGCATACTTACAAACTTGAAGAACTCTTGGACATGATCAAGTGACCAAAGATAATAATTCATGAAGTAGAATGTATAGACAGCTTATTCACTGAAATTACAGAAAGAAATTTCTGACGTCTAGGGATAAATATGGAGAACAAATACAGGGCCTGTCAAAATTGTGTAGGAGTGTATCTTGGAGACATCCCTATGAGTTATACATAAGAGGATGGGAGGTAAGTGTCAAGGACTTCATTCCTTAACTTACTCTAATCTCATATTCTTTTTAGAATAGTATTTTTATCACTGCATTCCTATGGAATTAAAAGACCTGGTATCATCAAGCAGCAGTATTTGCTTTCTACCTCTAGATAGGATGAGGATTATTATTTACATATCCAATATTATGTTCTTGTTGCCGATCCTCTCATTGAGTGAGGCATTTCTGTGTGCATGATACAGGAACCACACATTTGTGAGAGGCCAGTCTTACCCTCTTCTCTTCCAGCCTACGTAAGTTGAACAAAGCACTTTAGAATTTATCACCTCTTTAAGATGAATGATACCTCTCCAGACCAACCTGACAACTTCCTAATGGCAGAAGGACCTAGAAGTAGTTCTGATTTTAAATAGTGTATTCCCCCACACTCAAATCTCAGAGACATTCACTTCCAACCGACACATAATACATGGCATAGCTGATGCTCAGGTCAGCTTATATTTGTTTGATGCTTAGGTTCTGTATCAAATATATAACCTCTGTACCATATTAGCTTTTGAACAAGTCATACTGTATTTTGTAAACTTTTTAGCCTTTTCTTTTCTAGTTAGATCTGTTTGAAAAGTTCTTATTCAAACAGAAAATTATATTATTTGAATAAATGCATTCTAGCTAGTCATCAAATTAAATGATTTGTGACTGAGGAAAACTTTCTTTTTATAGTTGATTTATCAATTGCTTTTGTATCACCTCATTGAATTTCGCTGCATTTGGCTTTTTCATAAATCTGGGCAAATAGAATAAAGAAAAAAAGTCTAATAAGATTTTTAGACTACAAAGGAGTCTTAAATCAAATGTCTCCTCACTTAGCTCAAATATGGTCAGCACCAAAAATAACATGAGAAGGAAAAGAGTAATATTATATGTGGGTCTTTAGCAAAACTTATCTTCAATTTTCTGTAAAAAAAAATGCAAGCTAACATTTTTCCATCCTTCTTTACCAAGTTAATTTTATATATTAAACTCAATATTTTCTGTATACATGTAAAGTTTTTTGGGGCTTTTTTGGCCAGTCTTGGGGCTTGACCTCAAGGCCTGATCATTGTCCCTGGCTTCTTTCTGCTCAAGACTAGCACTCTACTACTTGAGCCACAGCGCCACTCCCAGCTTTTTCTAGTGCTGAGGAATCAAACCCAGGGCTTTATGTATGCAAGCAAGCACTCTATACTAGGCCATATTCCCAGGCCACAGGTAGATATTTTTGAGCAAAAAAACCCCAAAAGTACTAAAAATTGTGTAAGTTGAAATTGCTTTTGGATATACTGTTATAAAAACGGACAACACATATAAACTTTAAAACGACTTGGTAAGTTTTTTATTTCATTCTTTTGTTTGTTGTCATACTGGAGTTTGAACTTAGGGCTTTGTACTTTCTAGGCTACTACTTGAGCCCTGATGTCCCTCCTCCCCACTCTTGATTTTTCTACTTCAGATATTTTTGGATAGGGTATTGCATTTATGCCTTGGCTGGGCTGGACCTCAATTCTTTTAATTAAGCTCTCTTTCTTCCTGGGATGACAAGCATGTACCACCATATCCAGCTTTCTTGCTTGAGACATGGCTTCATGGCCTCTTTTCTGTTGTTTTTTTTTTTTTTTTTTAATTTTTTTGCCTTGTTCGGCCTTGAATTAACATTCTTCAATCTCTGTCTCTTGAGTATCTAGAATTACAGGAGAGAAACACCACATTTAGGATACTTTTTGTTTACTTATTTTTTTGTGGTACAGTATACTTTAATGGATTAAGGAAAACAAGCTTCTAGGTCTATTAAACTCAAAGAAAAAAGGAAGCGAGAAAAAGAAATGCATTACTACTTTGTCGTATTAGTACACAGATGAGAACAAAAGTGAGGACATGTATAATTTATAGAACAATATATGTTAGATATAATTATATTCAGCTATAATAATATACCGTTATATTCAACATATGGACTTAATAAAAAGATTAAATTTGACATTATATGATCATATAAGTAAGAAAGCTTATAATAGTCTTTATGTTTTGTTTCATCCCGTAGCATCTATGTGTTTACTGGAGAATTTTGAAAATCATTGCTTACAAGCTTTAAGCTAGAAATGTACAGAAACATCTTATGATTGTTGCTGTGTTTTTCCTTGTGTTTTGTTTTGTTAATTAGCTTAGTTGTATAAATTAGCACCTTTCTCTGTATGTATGCATGTGTATACAATTTTATGAGATCTTAAAAATGCTTTACACCAGAGTCCTTAAAATTAAGTCCTAAAAGAAAGAGCTCTTATCAGAGATTAACTATATCCAACCCTGACACTCTAAAGTCCCCTTTCATCTTTTCAAAGCAGGGTAATTGTGTTGATATTGAGGTGTCAATGGAAAAATCTAGGTTTGGTCTTCTAGAAGTACAGTTTAATAATTGCTATTCCTGTCATTATCTGAACAATAATGCACTTAGTTTTTCCTCCCCAAAGGTTAAGGACACTGTTATATTATCAAAAGTAGCACTTTCAAAATTGCACAAAATGATACATGTTCTTTTGAAGCCATTTTATCAATGCCTATTGATTCAACCCAGAAAGTGAATTTAATAATGACTACTTTGCTACGTACATTTCACTGTTCAGTCCTTGAAGCAACAATCTTCAAATAAGTGGGCTGCACCTGCATTACACCTGTTCTAATCACTTCCCTTGACTATTTTAGTGAATTGAAAGTGATGTTGGCTGGTGCAGGTGGCTCATGCCTGTCATCCGAGCTATTTAGAAGCCTGAGATCTGAGGCTTTCAGTTCAAAGCCAGCCCAAGTAGGAAAGGCCTTGGCATTCTTATCTCTAATTGAGCACTTTAACCAAAAGCCAGAAATGGATCAATTAGTGAGTACTACCTTAAAGCAAAAAGGCTCAGGGTCAGCATCCAGTCCCTCGACTGGCACACACACAAACACACACATGCGTGCATGCATGTGCACACACATATACCTGTGGAGTTTGCTTACACTGGCATTAGACAACTGGTACTAATTTTATTACCTGATATTCATCTATGACATACTCTTTTTCCTTATTTTTTTTCTTATTTATTGTCAAAGTGAAGTACAGAGGGGTTACAGTTTCATATGTAAGGCAAGTACATTTCTTATCCAACTTGTTTCGTCCTCCCTCATCACCCCCATCTCTCCCCTCCCCAGTTCCCTCTCCCCATGAGCTGTACAGTTGGTTTACACCAATTGGTTTTGTAAGTATTGCTATTTCAATGGTTTATATTTTTATCCTTTTTTTCTCTCATTTTAGTATTCCCTTTCCCTTCCCTAGTTCCAATACACGTATATACAGTATCGGGGTACTAACATAAGTGACAGTAATAGCAGGATTACAACCACAGTAAGGGAATACAAGAGAAAAAAAGGTACGGTTTCACATGGCCTGTAGAAATTAAGTACAGCAATGATATACTACTTATTTTCTTAACATGGAGTTCATTTCACTTAGCATCATCTTATGTGTTCATACGGGCATAGCTATTGGGCTTTTGTGACCTACTATGATGAACCTAGACCTGTACTAATTATTCCCTATGAGAGGAACCATAGAGTCCATGTTTCTTTGGGTCTGGCTCACTTCACTTAGTATCATTTTTTTTCCAAGTCCTTCCATTTCCTTATGAATGGGATAATGTCATTATTTCTGATAAAGGCATGAAACTCCATTGTGTATATGTACCACATTTTCTTGATCCATTCATCTACTGAGGGGCATCTGGGTTGGTTCCATATTTTAGCAACGACAAATTGTGCTGTGATGAACATTGTTGCGCCGGTGGCTTTAGTGTGCTCTTGTTTGTAATCTTTTGAGTAGATGTCCAAGAGTGGGGCTGCTGGGTGTTACGGGAGCTCTATGTTGAGCTTTCTGAGGAATCTCCATACCACTTTCCAGAGTGGCTGAACCAGTTTACATTCCCACCAATGATGTAGTAGGGTTCCCTTTTGGCCACATCCCCTTCAACATTTGTTAGTGTTAGTTTTCCTGATAATGGCCATTCTTACTGGGGTGAGGTGGAATCTCAATTTTGTTTTGATTTGCATTTCTTTTATGGCCAATGATGTAGAGCACTTGTTCATGTGTCTCTTGGCCATTCTTATTTCCTCATCAGAGAAGTCTCTTTTTAGGTCTTTAGCCCACTTGTTGAGGGAGCTGTTGGTTCTTTGAGGATTTATTTTGGAGGAATTTAATTTTTTTTGAGTTCTGCCTATATTTTAGGTCTGAGGCCTTTGTCCGTTGTATGGCTGGTAAAGATCTTCTCCCAATCTGTGTGCTTTCTGTTTATCTTGCAAACTATGTATGACATACTTTTAATTTTATATTTTAAAGAGAATAAGTGTTAGCTTAATTTACAAATGTTAGATTTTGGAATTGGAATGTATATTCTTGATCTTTAGAAAAATGTGAACATTTGAATTTTCTGGTATATAATTAAGAAATTAATTGAGTAGTATAAAATGTTTAAAACCTTGAAATAATATATATGTATATATATATATTGTTCAATAAGGAAGACTATTATTTTAGGGAGTCATACTAAAGGTTAAATAATGAGTAAAATTTATGGAGTTTTAATGAATGTACCTGATCTTGATTTTATTAAATTGACAGAGTTAAATAGGTTCCACAAAATAAGTTTAAGTTTTGCTGCTTGACCATCAAACAGGTGATTTAAAAGCAAAATCATTTCAAAGATTGTGGATAGTCTGAGATTTTATTCTACTTATAATCTAATGTAATTTGCTAACTTCCTTGGATGTTGGCAGAAGATACAAGACTCATGTTTCAGATACAAACAAATGTGCCGATCAGGATTTACTGCACTTCTTTGAGACCTTAATCCTGCAGGTGACACAAGAAAAGAAACCAGATTTTGTCTCTTTGTTACAATAGTAAGTTCTATAATGGAGGAATTCTAAACTTATTTATTATTGAATTGGAACATTCCAGAAATTCCAAGGCTAAGCTTCCTTATTTGAAAGTACCTACACTCCGAACACCATGAAAGTAAAAGTTAATTTATCAACATCATTTATTTCATTACTGTTAGTGAAATTCTTTCTCAAATACCAAAATGGAATTATAAATTCAATGTTCATGTTAGAAATTTTAATCATCTAAACATAGTTCAGTCTTGACTGGAAATTATTTTTACACTACCAAATAAAATATTTATTTTAAGTGAATATTTACGCATTATCTTAATGCCAGATCCTAGCTTGAAAATGCCCAGATCCTAGCTTGAAAATAATTTGTACAAAACACAGTTGAGATATGGTCAAGTGGCAGAATCTCTGCCTAGCAAGTTGCCAGGTCCTAAGTAAACTTTAAGTACTGCCAGATAGACAGATTGGTAGACAGACAAACAGGCAGGTGGACAGATAGATAGATTTTTTTTCTATGACACTAGATACTGATGTAAATCAGTTCGTTAAGACACCATTCTACAGGAGTGATTTAGGTGTCCATACGTCATACAAAAAGAAACATTAATGTCATCTGTTGCAGTCTGTCTTCTAAAGTAAGTTTGCATAATGAATAACTTTTGGAGACAGAGATAGTTCCTTTTCCTCTGAAATAAATATTAAAGTTGCTTGATGCCCATAAGAAAATAAATTCAGATATGCTTACCTCATTTTTGAACCTGAACACCATGAAAAAATGACTATACTAGCATTTTCAAATAGAGACTTAAATGATACTCAACATTTCCAGGAGGCATTTAAATAAACTTTTTTTTTTGCCAGTGTTGGGGCTTGAGACTCAGGGCCTGAGCACTGTCCCTGGCTTTTTTGCTCAAGGCTAGCACTTTTCCACTTGAGCCACAGCGCTCCTTCTGGCTTTTTCTATATATGTGGTGCTGAGGAATTGAACCCAGGGTTTCATGTATACAAGGCAAGTACTCTACCACTAGACCATATTCCCAGCCCCTCCAGGAGACATTTAGGTACAGTAATATCTTTGATCATTTTTACTGCTATGTCAAAATACGTAATACCTTCTTTTTCCTTATAAATAAGAGGAATTTACTTTCTCACAATCTGGATTTTCTAAAATGAAGTAGCCATTTCAGTTGTCTGAAGGCTGTATCTTCTAGAGAGGATAAATGCTGTGTCTTCGCATGGAAGAAGGAACAAGGCAAGAGACTTGCATGGAGACTCTTTTATAGGGACCTTAATGTCCTTCAAGAGAAAGATTCCTCTAAACAGAATCAACTTCTAAAGGACTCACCTCTTAATACTGCCATACTGGCAGGCACTGAACTTTTCAGGAGACAAAACCATCACACAGAAGCTAGACTGACAGTAAGTTCTTGAGGTTTCTCTCCGTCAGGAATGTATAGTGCTTCGAAGCCAGCTTTCTGTTTCACATGATGTTTGTGTGAGGTGGTAAGTCACTTTCAGAAATGGGTAATCAAACTATATATATAACCTTTGATCAGTGCAAGTACTTTGAAAAGAATATTAATGTCAATTGGAATAAGGCAGTTTGCTCTTTTCAGAGAAGTTAAAATAGTTGAAAGTAATCATAGTGACTTGGAGACAGTAGGTTTAGCTTTAGACAGGAGGTATGACTTTCTTTAAATTCCAAACAAAAGTGGACAATGCATGTGGATTTCATAACTCAATAGATAATTGCAATAGCCTACATTCCTGGAATTAATTCCTGAACACCATCTTCTTATCTATGTAAAACTAGTATGCTTTGATACAAAAGCATCAAACTAACTCTTTTCTGAGCTTCTGAAATGTTCCCTCTGTTATTTCTTCCTTTCTGCTTATATTGAGAAAACAAGGATGTCAGACTTTGGGGGTTATTGGTGGAGTTAACGGTGGGGATCAAATTCAGAGAGTTTCAAACATGCTAGGCTGGCACTCTACCATTGAGTCAAAGACTCTCCTTTGAATGCCAAACTTTTGTTATTTCTGAAATAGACATGAATTTCAGGTAAGGCTACCTTTGTTAAAGGTGGAGGGAAAACAATAGAGACACCTGCCAGGCACAGGAAGTCTTCATATCTCCACAGCTATCTCTCCCTAGGTAATATCTAGCTTCTACTTCGATGTGCATCTGAGGATGGACTTCCAAAGAAGGAAGGCTGGGGCAGAGCTTTGCAGGGGATGCAGGGGTGGTCAGAGTTGGCTTTAAGGTTGAGAATACATATTTAGATCAAGACAGGAGGCGGAAGCATAGATAATAGAAGACATTGCCTTTAAGCAATGTGTTTTCAATAATTGTAGTGTGGTAGGACAATGTGGGAGGAGTTGTAGGACAAGAGAATCAAAGGTTTCATGGCTTATGACAAAAACAAGATTAATGAATGAGTCAGGTGTTGGTGGTATAATCCTAGCTACCCAGGAGGCTGAGATCTGAGAAATGTGCTTCAAAGCCAGCCCAGGCAGGAAAATCTGGGAGACTCTTTATCTCTAGTTAACCGCCAGAAAACTGGAAGTGATGTGGTGGCTCAAAGTGGTAGAATACTAGCTTTGAGCAAATTAGCACAGGGACAGTGCCCAAACCCAGAGGTCAAGCCCCACAACTGACCAAAAAACAAAAAGAAACAAACAAAATGATTAATGAGTGAATGAGCAGTTTGTAGGGCAAGGGTGAGTTTATTTGGCAACTAGCCTTCTTTAATAAGCCTTAAGAGAGAACCCAGTCACTCATTTGTAGACAGCACCTGTGAAAACAGTAGCAAATAACACCCTGAAGTTAAATTATCCCTGGATTTGCATCACAAAACAGTTATAGATCAAATACAAAGTTGTGCCTAAGTTTAATATAAACTGTTTGCTGGAAGTGAGCATTCATGTGTCATTTCTGAATTTTGACTCAATTCATGTCAAGAGATTACTGTAGTCTCTTGCACTTAAAAGACCCTTTGGCAGTGGGGAAGATTTACTACTTCTGAGGGAAACATAAGCGTAGACAAGCTAGTAATACGTTGATAGTAGTCAATGTGTGCTGGGAAAATAAACATCAATCGACTAAGTAGGATGACAGCATGAGGTGCCAGAGACTGGAACAATAGTCCTAAGAGTAAGAAAACGCAATTTCCCCTGCTGTGTTTTATGCCTCCTTTTATAGGAACTACTGCATTATACAAATTAATATTTAATGCAGTTCAACACTGTACTTGTCAAAGAGTAATACAGGATCTAAGCCACTGGAAAAATCACATATTTTTCTTTGTCTAACAGAGAGTAATGTACATTTTCCTCATTTCCATTGTGGCTTGCTTCCAGCTCAAGCTCAATTCTCTCTCCATCAAGGAATTTCCCTTCCTAACAAATAGTGCCATGTAAATCAAACTGACACAGTGGAAAAGGAAGAAAATCAAACTTCTCTGAGAAGACATATCATGGATGTCTTAGAAAACTTTAAAAAAGATTACCACAATGTTATTATTATACTGACTTTTTAAATATAGAAATTAACTATATCTGTATTTTTAGCATAAAACTATACAAAGGGATTTCAAAGACCCTGAATGTTTTCAAACCATCTGAAAATATTGAACTAATTGAACTAACAAGAGTTTTTGTCACAAATTATAATCTTTGCATTGTTGTACAAAGGGATTTCAATGCAACATGTCAGTTTATGAGTACAATGTGCTGATTAATGTCATCCCTTCCTTCATTCTCCCCCATCACTCCTAACTCCATAACACCCATCCCCTGAAGTTATCTGGTTCCGATTTCGCATATATACATTTTATCCTTTGACTGTGTGTAAGGGTTTTTAAAAGAAGTTAAATCTATATGTTCAGTAGTAAATTTACTTCCTTCTTCTCTCTAATTACCCCTCTCTAGAAGTAGCAAAAACTACCACAGGTTTTCTATGCATACAGAAGCAAGTATACATCATTTGTTTATTTGGAAATATGTATTGCAAAATGTTGACTTCAATTACTGTCAAATTTATACTGAGAAATGCAACTTCAGAAAATTAACTGATCCAGATACGATCAGCATAAATTGCCTAAATGTAAGTGATCATCATTCTGTACCCCCAAAATATATACAATTATTATCAATTAACAAATATAACACCCAAGTCTTTCATTTCTTTCACGTTTATGGTAGATATACACGTGGATGTCAAAATTTAATCTTTATTTGTTGTTTTCTAATGTGTTGTTTGTTTTTTGCAGGAAAAGAGATAAACTACATGAAATTGTTTTTTAAGTGAATTATTACCATCTACTGCAATTGCTTTATAAAGAGTGCTTTGGAATTTTTGTATTGCTTATTATAAATTCTGACTTATTTTGGCCATGATTTTATAGTCACTTTAGATTTATATAGGAAAAAAGGAAAACGTGTGTGTGTGTGTGTGTGTGTGTGTGTGTGTGTGTGTGTGTGTTAAAAAATTCACTGAATGTCACCATTGTTTTTGAGTGCCTTAAGCTGCTTGGCAACTTGAGAATCATTTTGTCAGGATCTGAACCTTCATATTGGCCTTGTCATAGCCTTTGTCGATAACCCATTCTCACCACATTGACATTTTTTGTGATATCTTGAATTCAGTGGTAGTGATACCACAGTGACAGCTAACATTGGAAAAGAACCACAATACAGTCTTAAATATGAGATGTAGAAGACACTTGAGAACTAGGTGGAAAGAATTCTAGAATACAAATACAAAGTTCCTCCAGGAATGAGTGACAGTGTTTTCTTCTGTAAGTCCTTGCTATGAGGGTCCAGCTATTTGAAAATGTTATCCATCAGATGAATTGAACATAGTATCTACTAAGAAAGTGCTCTGGGATTGAGAGTTACTTTCTAAAACAACTCTTCCTTGTCTCCTCACCATCAGTGCTTTCCTCAGAACAGTTACCCATTCAACAGTAGTGTAGATCTTACCACATCTTTCCATAGTTCTCCAACAGTTCCCATATCACTGAGAAAAATGTCCTGACCAAGAATTATTTAGTCTTCTCTGACAACCTTAGGACTTCCTTAACAACCCTCAGGGCTGGGAATATGGATTGTTGTTATAGTGCTTGCCTCATACACATGAAGCCCTGGGTTTGATTCCTCAGCACCACATATACAGAAAAGGCCAGAAGGGGCACTGTGGCTTAAGTGACAGAATGCTAGTCTTGAGAAAAAAGAAGCCAGGGACAGTGCTCATGCCCTGAGTTCAAGCCCCAGGACGGGCAACCAATCAACCAATAAATACCACAAAGAGGGCCAATGGCACACACCTGTAATCCTAACTACTCAGGAGGCTGAGATCTCAGGACTGGGGTTCAAAGCCAACCCAGACAGGAAAGTCTATTTATCTGTAGCAAGAGCAGATCTCTGCAATTATTCTCATTTATCTCAGAAATCCCATTTGAGAATATTTTTCACACTTCCTGTTGGAAGATAAGCATTTTACCCCAATAGCTTGGTGGAAGTTGTATGTGTTATCCGTCTCTACTCAAACATAATCTACCCTGTAAAAATATGGAGACTTTGAAGTCATGATATTTCTTCTTACTTTGCTTATATTTTTCTTTTGCTTTGCATTAGCTCCTAAAATTATTTTTATTATGTCTTCTCCATAGATTATAAGTGGTCTAAGACCAGGGATACAGTTTGTTCCAAAATTGATCCATGATTCCCAGAATGATGCTAATATGTGTTGGAAGCTAATCAGAGATTTATCTCTAGCTTCAGTTTCTCTCTCATATAAGACATCCCCTTCTTGGAATTACCTGAAAAGTAAGTAATTTATGTAATATAAATTGTTTTTAGAGTATATGGAATTATTTCTTAACAATTCAACTTAATCTGTTATTTGTATGCCATACATTTATATGTAATTATCTTTTTTCTATTGCTTATATAACATCATCTATCAATCTGCATATCTGTTCATCTAGGAAAATTGGTGACATAACTAAAATACCTATCTTCATATCTTTTCTCTCATATTCATAGCAATCTTCTGATAATTCTTACCCCAATAGCTTTACAGTGCAGTTGTGCAACTCTTGAGATTTCTTCATCTTGTCAGTTTTCAGAGAGTCTGAAAATGAATTTTTTCAAGAAAGCATTACTTTTATGATAAGTTAAATGAGATGGGAAAATTGACATAGAAAAGTTCTCTAGGATGACACAATGCATAATATTTTATTACCTACTTGAGAATACACTTCTATTTAATAGTCAATTTTATTAGAAATGTTTTTTTTTAAATCTATATCAGCAATTGCTACAGAAATCACATTTTAAAAAGTGTGTTTAACTTAATTACCATGGAGGAAGAATGGATTATGATGAAGTTGGTGTAGATTTATAGATAAATCTTTGTGAAGAATGACTATAGAAATTGAACTTCAGCAGGAACTTTAAGTTGAAATCATATCCCTCAGAAAAACTGACAAGCTAAATATAATCAAAGTTCATTATGTGTATGAATATTGTCATGAAACTATTTTGCACATACCAAGAATGAAATACTAGTTACAAAAATTAAAGAGTTTTTGTCCATTAGAGACACAGAGGTAATCATACAAGTGAATGTTTTTTTCACTTTCTTTTCTTTTCCTGCAGTTCATCCTCAGATTTTTGTCTTATTTCAATTAAAGTAAAATTATTCCTGTTATTTGGTTTATTGCTAGTTCATATAAAAACAAACATCAAGTTAACAAATAGCTGATCTTTGGCTTTTATGATGAGTTTTAGGAAAAGGTATGTCTATTTTTGCATATTAAAAATTGAAGACTATACACAAAAATGAATATTTTGTTCATAAATTGATTGCAGAACTTAGAAAGAATTGCAGCCATCTTTGGAAAAGCAAAAAATTATTCACTTCAAAGGAGACTGATTTTTCAAAAGATGGAAACTTTTGAAACATGACATTTTGTAAATTAAAATGCATATGTTTACCTAGAAAATGAACTTCAGATTAATAATTATTTTTACATTGAAATTAGAGTAAGTAATTTCACTTTCTCTCTATTTTAACTTGATGGACTTCAGATCATTGTATAATAATTAAAAAGGCATTCAGGTCCTCTGAATATCTAGGTAAACTTTGTACAAAATCATGTGCCTATTAAATACATTTTTCTCTAGTTTATGTGTGTGAAGTGCTTATATATTCAGTTGTGTGCTTTTAGGAAGAATGTAATTTGTAACTCACATAAATAAACAACTTGGACAAGCTATTTAACCTTTCTAGGCTTGCTTCATCAGTTATAAAATGAAGGTAATAAGAATAACTACCTTAAAGATAGTAAAACAGAGGAGAAGAAAAAGAAGTAAATGGCATGTCAAGGGAAACTACTGGCTTGACTTTCCCTCCTCCCCCATTTCTTTATTGTCAGAGTGATGTACAGAGGGGTTACAGTTTCATAGGTAGGGCAGTGTGTACATTTCTTATCCAACGTGTTATCTTCTCCCTTGTTTTGCCCCTCCCCATTTTCTTCTCCCCCATAAGTTGTCCAGTTGGTTTACACCATGTAGTTTTGTAAGTATTGCTGTTGTCTTGGTTTGCCTTTTTATTCTTTGTCTCTTGATTTTGTTATTACCTTTCCCTTTCTTAGCCACCAGAACAACAACTATGTTCATCAAAGCACAATTTGTCATTGCTAAAATGTGGAACCAACCCAGATGTCCCTCAGTAGATGAGTGGATCAAGAAAATGTGGTACATATACACAACGGAATTCTATGCCTCTATGTCCCATTTGTAAGGAAATGGAAGGACTTGGACAAAATCATATTAAGTGAAGTGAGCCAGACACAAAGAAACACAGACTCTATGGTTTCCCTCATTAGGAATAATTAGTACATGTCTAGGATTATTTTAGCAGAAGATCACAATAGCTCAATAGCTATGTACATATGAACACAGAAGATGATGCTAAGCGAAATGAACTCCAAGTTATGGAAACAAGTTTTATCACTCTTTTGTTATTTTCAACATACCATGTGAAATTGTGCCCTTTTTCTTTTGTCTTTCTTTCTTGTGGTGGTTTAACACCTGATGTCATTGTAACTGATTTTGGCCGAACTTTTAAACCAATATAAGAATATCCTTCGAGAAGAAGAGGGAACATGGGAGAAAGGTTGAGGAATAGTTCCATAGCCTTTGCCTTGACTCCAGGTCTTCATACTACTTTCCTGCTTTCACATATTCAAATGAAAGTTATTATTTGCCAACTGCTTCTATAGGGCTTCTTTACTAAGATCACTTAAGAAAATGTTTTTCTCTACAAAGTGAGAAGAACTTGTCTGATTTTCCAGCAAGAATTTAATAAATACTAAATACCATATAGTCTTAGACAAGTTCATGATACCAGCACTTGCATCCCCAAGCGTATCATTGATAGAGTTTTGATGTCGGGTCATAACAATAAGGAAAATTGATCTGAGTCAGCACTTGTGTAAAAAAAAAATCGACATGCTAGGATTAATATCTACATTGTTGGTCTTTATTCTCTGAGTTAACCGAAAGGAAGCCCTTACCTTATCTTCTTAATTTTTTATGAGTTTCTGGGAGTTTGCAAACACCCATAAGCATCGCCTCATATTCTTTTTCCTACAGGTTCACAGGTTGCTATTTACTTCCTCAGCTGTGACTTGATGTAGCGCCTCACTCTAACTTCTGCTGCTAATGAGTTCAGGGAGCAGGTATTTGATTCCTCTCCAGGCTCTTGCATTTTGGAAACCTTCTAAAACATAAAACGCTTGAGCAAACAGATATAGGTACTTTTATTTCACACGTGTTTTAAAACACATCTCCATGCAAGGAAGAACATGTCTTTTTCCTCAAATAGGAGATGGACATTATCTAAAGACTTTCCATTGGTGAATTACCTTTCCTTTGAACATTGCTCCCTTCCCCAAACAGGTCCTTGCAACTCTTCCTATGAACCAAATCTATTTCCTGTCTGAGCTGCATATCTTTTCCCCTCCTTAACTTCCTGTTTTTGTTGTCTTATTTTGATTATGTGTACTGTTCCTTGAGCTTGAACTTAGGGCGTTGATGCTGTCCTTGACATTTATTTATTTATTTTTTTAGAGGTCGGTACTCTACCACTTGAGCCACAGCTCCACATCTGTCTTTTTGATGTTTAATTGGAGATAAGAGGCTCACATACTTTCCTGCCTGGGCTGGATTTGTGATCTTCAATCTCAGCCTCTTGCGCTTGAGTAGCTAGGACTACAGGCTGGAACCGCTGGAGCTAGACACCTTTTTTTTTTTTTTTTTTTTTTTTTTTAAGAAGAGCTTTTTGTCCTAATAGATAGGAACATCTTCCAAAAAACTCAGCAGATAAAACATGATTCATAAGGCCACAAGGCACAATGAATCTAGAAACCTGGACATCTGCAGTCATGAGAAGAGTAAAAGAGGAATTTTGAGGCCATGTTATATGCTTTTCATATTAGCTTCAGTCCTTTGTGTAGTCTGTTGGACAAATGCTCAGTTCATTCTCTCTCTCTCTCTCTCTCTCTCTCTCTCTCTCTCTCTCTCTCTCTCTCTCTCTCTCTCTCTCTCTCTTTCTGTACTTTCCTCTTCCTGCAGGGGCTAGAAGCTTAGAAAAATTGTGTCCCCACTTTTGGAGACCATTGCCACCAGGAATTAGGTCTTATTTAGGGCTTGTCACTGAGACTTACTTATGCATGATGTGATCTCCTTCAGCAATGATACCTATCTACTACATTTCTGCAGATTTTTGTTTTGCTATTCGTTCACTCAGTGATCCACTGGCTTAGAAACATCTTCTGACATGTTTGTGAAAAGGCTTTCTTACCTCTAGGTGGCAGCAGCAGGTTTCTGCTATCATGCCTGCCCATTGAAATCTAGTCCCATAAATTCTGTCTATCCAGCCCTTCTAACTAGTTTGTCAACATTGTTTTTCTTGTTAAAAAAAAAAATCTCTTGTAATATGGCAACACATAGAGGTGTTTCTCATTCCTGCTATTGGACTCTAGAAGACAAGGGTGTTTTCTTCATACTATAATATATGAGAAAATGATAGAAAAAGATAAAATTAGTAAATCATGTAGGCACAATTTAACAGAGAATGAATTTTGAGGAAGTCTTAGTCCACTTTGCAATGTTTAGAATATTTTAGACATTTAACTGAAACATGTTTTGATTTTCTATAATTATTTACTTTTTTGAATAGGGAATTTGTTCTTATTGTTACTCATTTCAGAGATGAACTGTTTTTAATTTTTGATATTAGTTTGTGGAAATGATTTTTCAATGAAATATCTCATTTAGTTGTCTTCAAAGAGAATTTTAGTCTTTGATGGAGATGGATAATGTTTATTTGTTAAGTCAACTGTGTTCCTGAGGTTTTATCAGTCTTTAATTTACCTAAGTTAATTATATTCATATTTTTATTACTGTTGTTGTTTATGTGGTTTTGGATCTTCTGGTAACTTGATCTCAGGACCTCGTGTTCTCCCTTTACTTGCTTTTTCACTCAAGGCTGGTATCTTACAACTTTATCCATGCATCCACTTTCAGGTTTTTGCTAGTTAAATGAAGAATCTCAAGGATTTATCTCATTGAGTTGATTCTCAGATCTCAATAACTTGAGCAGCTAGAATTATAAGTGTGTGCCTATTAATTCCTTTTCCTATATTATTACCTTTAAGTAATACCTTTAAGTAATATATTATTACCTTTAAGTAATTCTACAAAAAATTCTTCAACTTATCAATTTATATGTACAATGCATCTTCATCAATGTTACATCTGTCATTTTTCTTGCCTCATCTATCCCTATCTCACACAGTCCTTAATTTCAGATTCCTATTTTCACATACAAACACTGATTATTGTGTCTGACTAATGTGACTGCATTTATGAGCCATTTCCTTCTTGATTTGTCAATCCCCTTCCTCTTTTTCCAATTCCCTTAGACAGGACATGACTAAGATCTGGTTTTTATTTTGTTTGTGTGATAATTACTCAAAATGGATATGCCATTGCAACCTGTACTTGCATATAACATGTTAGTCATATGGCCTTGTATGTTTTCATTTACATTTATATATATATATTTTTTTTTTTTTGGGCCAGTCCTGGGCCTTGGACTCAGGGCCTGTCCCTGGCTTCTTCCCGCTCAAGGCTAGCACTCTGCCACTTGAGCCACAGTGCCGCTTCTGGCCGTTTTCTGTATATGTGGTGCTGGGGAATCGAACCTAGGGCCTCGTGTATCCGAGGCAGGCACTCTTGCCACTAGGCTATATCCCCAGCCCCTACATTTATATTTTGGATCTAACTTCCACATATAAGAGAAAGCATGCACCTTTTGTTTCTCTTTGCCTGACGTACTTCACTCAATATAATCTTTCCAAGTCCATCCACCTTTCTACCAATGACATATTATTCTTCCTGATGGATGAATAACATTCTTTTGTATGTAGGTATAAACTTTTCCCTTGAACCAGAAATACCCTACAATCCATATACTACTCTTGACATTTCTCTAAAACATCAAAAATCAACATCATTGTAACATAATTTTGCTATTCTTCAATTTACTTTTAAGAGGAGTTGTTTTTCTTTTATTTGTAAGTTTAGATTACTTGATAAACCCTATCAACATTACCTCATGATGATTATGAATGTTATTTTGGTTTTTCCAAAGAGAATTTTGTTTATCAGACAGTTAATTTCAATAGATGAAAATTATCTCGTGACTAATAGTTTAAATCTGACTTGAGTTGATTTGTCCTTGCCTGTGCTGTAGGTAATGTAGAAATTAACCATATGTTTACATACATCTCTGGTGACTCTCCATCTCTTTGAGTCATCCTTCCAAGATTCTCTTAACACATTCTAAAACTCTGGACTCTGGTTCCTCAATGCAGAAACATTATATTTTTTAAATCCACAAGACTCTTATCTCCAATAAACTACTCAGAAAAGCCAAATGTGGCACTGTGGCACTAATGGTAGCATGCTAGCCTTGAGCCAAAGAAGCTCAAGGACAGATCTCAGACCCTGAATTCAAGCCTTCAAGCTCCAGGACCAGGACACACAGACACACAAAATCCTCTGTCTCTCTCTGTCTCTCTGTCTCTCTGTGTGTGTCTCTCTCTGTGTCTCTCTCTCACACACACATACACGCACACACACATACACACACAAGGACACATACTATTAAGGCATCAACTCTGGATGAGGAAGGCACACTGCTGAGACAAGTATCTTTGTGACTTCTCATCTGTGCCCACAACAAATGGAACTGACACTGTGAGTACTAAAACACCTGCCCCAGCCGGCTTTGAACTTTGAACCTCACATCTCAGCCTCCTGAGTATCTAGGATTACAGGAGTGAATTACCAGTGCTCCGGTACAATGTGTCTTCTTCTGTACACCCTGGGGGCCTTGAGACAATTGTTTGTGTTTTTGTTTTGTGAGAAGAATTGTTATCTATGGAAGACTAGATCTGGTAGGACCTTCATCTGTCATATCAAAAGATCTATGATTTCCAACCAGTATATCAAACATTATTGTTCACATGAGGTCTTAAACAATAAATTTTAATAAGCACTCATTCATGTCACAATTCAATGTCTCTTCTTTCCCTTTGTAATTCTATTCACTTCCAGAAAACCAGAAGTGAAATTGTACAAGGTACCACCTTCACTGTGTGGCACAAGCTAATAGGCACAGACCATTGCTACTCTCCCACTGAATGCAGCCACAGTTAATTTCAAGGGAGCTTGACAAAGATTGTCTAGCTTTGCAGGAAGAAGAGGAAGTGAGTTTTATAATCAGCTTAGAGCCTTCGACAAATGGAGTTTTAATCATTATGGGGTTTTTTTTGAATAATTACTTTGAATTATATCTTCAGAAGCAATTTTAATATCTTTGAAATGTCTTTCTTCAATATCCATTAAGGATTCCCTGAATTGAAAGTAATGTCTTCTCATTAGATTCATCTCCTTGCATTTTTCTGAAATATACCTCCTTAGAAATACTATTTGTGTTGGAATATGACTGCATACACATCCGACATTTGTGCATTCATTTAAAAACCTTATGGAATTCTTCCTATATCCAAGATTTACAACAACCAGTAATTATTACAGAAAAATCTCTGTTTGGTCATTAACTCAGGCAAGAAATAAGCCAGTCAATTCAGCCAAATTACTATCATCATACAATTTGCTTTGCATACTTAATATTTTAGTATAGGAAATTATGACTCAGTATTTATCACAGATAAGACTACCTTCCACTGTATTCCTTTCACAAATTTGAAGAATGATCACATGACAAATAAAACAGACTAACAAGATAGTGCCCACAACTTCTTAGTATGCATCCAAAGAGCACTTCCCATTTAGGAATATTAAGCCAATGATAAAAGGGAAGGAATAAGAAACCTCAAACTGATACCTGTCTTTAAAAAATGAAATGACAGAAGTCTGTTCTTCAGTGGCATTAGTGTTGTTGGTGTCTCTTTGGGTAATAGACACCAAGGATTGTTTCCTGTTACACTGCCTTTCTCTCATCTTTAAAATTGGAGTGTTTTTATTTCTATTCAGAGAGAGGGAGAGCAATGCTACTTCGGGATCTTTTCACCTTTACTTTCCTGAAGTAGGTCTGCAGTGCTCAGCAGGTGAGTTGGAGGTCAATGATTCTGTCATTTTCTCTCTAGAGAAAGGAAGGAACTATTTGCCTATGTCATAGGTTTCTTTGCTTTGCTGTAGGATGTTAACCACTGTGAGCATAGTGTTGGGGAAACTAGAAAAAGAATGGTAATTGTGCCTCACCACCCCCTCCTTTTGTTTCTTCTTTGTTCCTCAACTTTTTTTTTTGCCAGTCCTGGGCCTTGGACTCAGGGCCTGAGCACTGTCCCTGGCCTCTTTTTGCTCAAGGCTAGCACTCTGCCACTTGAGCCATGGCGCCACTTCTGGTCATTTTCTATATATGTGCTACTGGAGAATCAAACCCAGGGCTTCATGTGTACCAGGCAAGCACTCTATCAGTAGGCCATATTCCCAGCCCCTGTTCCTCAACTATTATCTGACAGTTTTCTGTAGGAAAAATCAACTCACCCAAATCTGAGGAAGGAAATATATGGGTCTGCAGGGCCGTTATTTGGGGTTCTGGACGTGAAAAACAGAGCTGGGAAGAAATATGTGACACATAAAACTATTGATTATAATACTATCTATGAGTTGGTAACAAATTGATCATATTTCCAACTAATTTGGATGGATAAATGGTAAATACCCTGGTTTAAGGAATTATGAAGAGAGATGACAGTGACAACCTTTCCTTTTTCAGTCTGTATATAGCACTGAACACTTTTCTCCTTTCTGAGCTTCTGGTCACCTTTCTCCAGCTTACAAAAGGCTATGGTTGGTGCACATTGTCCCACTGTGATTTCAATTACCATAAGCTAATTCAGAGCAAGATCGCCTCCATACCTCCCCGCTGTTGTCAAGTAGATGTGGTTGGTAAGGGTTTGGATGTGAAATGTCCCTGAAAGGATGTTAGTTTGAAGGCTTGGTCCAATGTAGCTGTGTTCAGAAGCAATTTGGAAATTTGATCTTTTTCAGGCATTTTGTTTCAGTTGTAGAATGTTGACTCAAAGAGTGGTGACTTCGAATATGAACAAACAACCTTACTACTATTTTTTGTATGCCTCCATGTAGAAGAATAGAACAGAGTTTCCTTGGGAGAGCAGATTGATTGCACAGAACTACGGTGATCAGGCACAAACTCGACAAAATCAGATGCTCATGTCTCAAGGAGTTAAATACAGCAGAACAAATTAATCAGGGGAATCATTATTTGCATGTCTAAGGCACTTTTTCAATAGTTGTATCTCATGAACATAGCTAAATAGCATTTTGGAATTCATAGGGAAATCTGTGGGAGGTACTTGGAGTTATTTCTACTTCTTCATTTGTAATAGGATCAAGTACTGCCAGATGGATGTAAACACCATTAAGTGTTTCTCACAGAATTATCCATTGTAATTTCCAGTATTCAGCATGCCACTTCATATTCATTGGCTATACATTATAGACATAATATTTTAGAAAGTACACATTTTAATGATCATAATCATATATACTGAAAATGTATATTGAGGTCAGATTGGAATAATGCCTAGAGTCTTGTGCATAATACAAAGTTCTCAGTTATTTCATTTTCATCCAGTGACACAAGAATATTTGCAGACTCTTGCAATTTCTAGGACTTTGAGATAGTCACACTATTAGATGAATGACATTGAATTGACCGGAGAAGACATTTATTGGAAATTATATTCCAATTTTAATTTTCTTCCTTATGACATTTTCATTTCTTAAATGATTCCCTCTGTAAAGTTAAAGACTTCTTTTTGTTATGTTTAATGTGTACTGTGTTAAAAGAACTCTTAGGAGAGAACAAGATTAGATTGCTTTTCTATTTGAATGCATGTTTGAGATTGTAAGGTTCTTTGTGCAGAGAAAGAAATGAAGTAATTGTTCCATCTCCAACTGGGGCTATTCTGATACATTATGCTCATCCTAAGAGGGCTGTCTATCATATATATATATATATATAATATTACATATATTATATATATACACATATATGTTTGGAGTTGCAATCATATGAATTAATTTGGAGCAGGAAATGATAATGGAAGTGATGCGCTTCTGCTGGATGAAATATTTAAAATAATTTCATCATTTAACTCTTTCCTTTGTTATTTTTACCATATGGTGCCTATATTTGTGCAAGGATTTGGAGCAAAATAGTCATGCAATATATTAAAGACATATAGAATTAGAGAAATATCATCATGGACAGACAGAAACAGATAGACAGACAGACAAACAGACAGACAGAAAATACTAGCTCTGGTTCTAAGATGCCAGGATTTTTGAGTTTTTAGCATCCTAGAACACATTCTGCCTGATATGTCAGTAAGGAAGTGAGACATGTTAAGCACTTTCATATAAAACTCAAAATGAACATGAATTATATCTACTTTAAATGGAGGTAGCAAGTTATACAAGAAATACACCCACTGTCTTATGTACGAAACTGTAACCCCTCTGTACATCACTTTGACAATAAATAAATAAATAAATAAATAAATAAATAAATAAATAATATGGTATACTGGAAAGAGTCCTAAATTTGGAACTGAACAGCATTTGTTTTACCTGCATATTAATGCTTTGGATTAACCAAGCTAATATCCTCATTTCATTTATCTAACGTGATAGTTATAAGTATCAAATAAGGAGATACCTGAAATCGCATTTAGGTACATTTATAACTCACATAAGGTTTAGTTATGTCTGTCAATTATTAATTAATTTCTGCTTAGCAAAACTTAAATAATATTTCCATGGTTATATCTCTGGATAATTGGCAAGTTAACTAAATTAACTAGCATTGGCCTGTGTTGATGTGCGTAGAATTTTATAAGTAAAATATTATTGACTTGCTATTTTTGACATGCAATCAGCTATATGGAAGTACAGTTCATTTTTCTCTTCATGCTCCTACTATCTTTGCAACATCTATATATGGTTGATGATAAATTTAATTAGACAGACAAATCTGATACTCTCATCCCTAATTAACCAGTTGGAAATTGGTGGTAGAGTTATATAGCTTAGTGCCAGAGCACAAATTGTGATGCCCTGAGTACAAATGCCAGTAATACACACACAGACACACACACACACACACACAAACACACAGACACATACACACAAACACACATAAAATACCAGTGGTAAAGGCTTGATTTTAATAAGTACAATTTGGAATCTTGTTTACTTATTTAGGAAAAACTGAGGCTAGAGCTCTACAAAGCAGCTTCAGAGAAATTACAATGCATTAATGATTTAAATATAAAATACTTGGAAAGAACTACCAGACAAGATCAGGATTTTATTATTTTTGAAGTGGAAATTTGATTATTATGATTTTTATGAATGCCATTGAAATAAAAATAATCAAGGAAAAATGTTGATACGATTACTGTTTATAAAGTAATTTTGTTTTACTTGTGGTAAACTCAACATAAAGTTAAAATCTAATTTGAGAAATAAAAAATGTTCTAAGATTTATAACAAACAGCATCCTTTTTATATATTTGTAGAAACTAGAAATCAGTAAGACAAAGATGCATCTCTAGATCTACCTGAAAAGTGTCAAAGTGTACTGTTTTTTGCTGCAGTAGCAAAGAGCTCTCAAGTTTTTATTGCTTAATACATGTTACTTTTGAAGTCAGGGCTCTGTGGCTTGGATGTAGGTCTATTCTTGGTCACATTTTCCAGAACTCAGACTGAAGAAGTAGCTTTTCTTCAGGATATATCATGTTGTCTCAGAAAAAAATAGGTAAACATTAGTAGACACATGTCATGGTTCTTCATAAAGCTTCCGATCATATATTACAAATATGATGGTTGCTTAAGTGCTAAGGGATGGGGGGAATCTTTATGTTACTATATTAAAGATCTGTTCAGTTTTGCATAAGACCCTGAAAAAATCCCATGAGAAAAGATCGTGACATTCCTCATTCCTAGAAGGGAAGCAAACACTTGGGACTGATAAAATAATTGCATCATCAGAGATGCAGATAATGCATAAAAGCATGAATAAGAAACTTCTTCTAATGTACGTGTATTCAGTCCAAGTAAGATAGAAATGATATACAGATAGGAAAATGAATTCTCTTCAATGTCTTAAATGATGATTTGACCTTTAACATCATGAACTTTATTGATGGTATCCCTATTTTTCTTTACAGAAATTAAAGATATAAGAAAATAATAAAAAATTACTGGAAGGATATTTATCACAACACAGCATGTTTTTTTGAAATCCACAGAAGTTACCTTATAAATATTACATAGAATTATTGAGATGAACTATGGCACGTTCTACATAGAAAACGACCAGCATGCTAGTAAAATTGCAGTCTGAAATACTGTTCATGATGTGGGCTGGAAATCTTCATCTCCTTTGTGAAGTCAGTGGAGGACAAGGCTCCTTCAAGATACGCCTGCAACTCTAGTGACATCTGCTTGTTGGAATCCTAGGTGGATTTTTATTGGAATCAGTTTGAATTATTGTATTTTATAATGAGCAGAAATCAAATGTAATTAAATTAAATTGGGGAAAAATGGATCAAATTCAAGCATGTGAATTTTAGTTGTCCTTGCCCACAGAGAACACAAAATTTTTGTCCCTGTGTTCAAATTTCCAGGGAAGATGAGATAAACAGTCATCAAAGCTGGCTTCTCTGGATTGCCGTTACACAGCTTTGTGAAGTAGAGCCTTTTTATAGACATTTCACACATATATGCATGCATGTGCCTGCACACACACAGGCCCAAACACACACACACACACACACACACTTTCTCTCTGTCAGGGCCTTCTATGTCCTGTAATTTTAAACACTAAAAATACACAGTGGTGGAATATTGATTTCCTCTCTAATTTCTGTTCAGACTTCAATTGGATGCCTGGGAAAGCTTCCATCTTGAGATCATCAGCACTTGACCCCATCCGTGCTTTCTTCTTTAGTAAAGAAACACACTGTGTTGTTAAGCTTTCACCTCAGGTAGCTTCGACTTTCTTTTAGCTTTCACATGATTACAGTCCATCAAAGAAGGACCATGGCTTTACTTCTAGACCAGCTAATGAAAAAATATCCAAGGTGTTTGAAGGTTTCCTAACAAGGGGATGCGCACACACACACACACACACACACACACACACACACACACACACACACACACTGAAGAAACAACCTTTATTAACTCCTCAATAGTATGGAAAATAAATTAAGCAGTATTTTATGAACATGTTAACATTCATCTGAAATAGAGCCTTGCTTGCTCTGTAGCCTTATCTACACTTGAACTCATGATCATATTGAAGATTTGCGTCCTGCATACTTACATACATATTCAACACCTTAAAAATCCTAGAATAGTTGAAAGATCAAGCAAGAAACAAATTCTAGGAACATTTAGCCAAGAAGAATGAAAGGGGAAGGAGAGAGACAAGACAAGCAAAAGAATACATTGTATATACCAGAGAATTAAGAAGAGTTGTATTGTGTTTATTTCCCCTGTGGATTATATGTAATGAAGTTTGGAGTTTTAGTTTTCTGTGCAGATACACTTTTGATGCCTGTATATTGAGTGAGTGACTCAGACATATGTTGGACCACTGAATTAAATCAGATAATAGACATTTTATTCCCATTTCCTACTATTAATGTATATTAATCAAATACAGGCATTCTGTGTCAAAAGCACTGGGGGGAAATGAATACCAAAGATTATATAGGATGTATTCCAAAGAATTTTAATTTAGGAAAAGGGAGACGATCACATTACAAAAAGAAGGATGGAATGGGTCCCAAGTCCCAAATTACAGACCATTAGTGAATAATAAAATTTACTTAGCACTCAAAATTACTTATTCCAGCTTTGCTAGCCAGAGGACTTTTACTGGAGGCCAAGAGGGCAATTAATTTTGAAATTCCTCTAGCAAAATGGGTAAGATTTGAATATATGTAAACTAGTAGAAAATGTTTCCACAGAAGAGTGCTATTATTATTAGTAAACATGTAGCCAGGAAAATCACAATTCCATTGGCTGGGTAGGCAAGCGATCGCACTTTTGAAAGACAGTTGTGGAAAATACTGTTAAGGGAGGTTGGGACCCTGTTTATAATGGGGACTGGAATTTGTGCCAAGAATGTAGACTCTAATAATCTCTAATTAGACTCTAATAATCATACAGTTTCTTTTATAATCATCCAGGCACTTGTATGATTGAAGTCTTGCTCTAACGGTCCTAGAAAGATGGCGGAGTGGGAACAATGAAGTGAGAATGCCATTAGAGTGCTGTTATAAGTGTCTATGTAGCACACCACCAGGTAAGGGAACAATAGATTAGATTATTTGTATTAAAGATGAATAGAATTTCATGGGCAATTTGAGTTTGTGGGTCTTGGGAACAAGACTGAAACACATAATATCTCTATGAATAAAAATACATAGCAACAAAGTAAAGAAAGCTGATTGCTCTGCTATGTCTTGTAGGGAATGGAATTTTGTAGCCTCTTTGCTGGAAGATGAATGTGTGTTTGCAGTCATCAACAGAACTATGAAGAAGGAACCCAGACAATGGCCAGTTTCCTATGGCTATAATACAAGATGAACAGATCCTATGACAAAAGCCACTGCTTCAAGTATGCCTGCTATTTTAATCTTATCAAGAATCCAGAATGGTACAAGAGCAAGTTCTCCAGCAATTAACATGAGATGGAAAAATGACAATATAAGGAGCTAGGCATCTGTGGCTTCAGACTAATCGTAACTACTCATGGGGTTAAGATATGCCAATCAAGGTTTGAAGTCAGCATACAGGCAAAGAAACCCATGAGATTCTCATGGACAATTAACGTGAAAAAAAGCAGAAAGTGGAAAAGTGGTTCAAATGGTAGAGATCCAGCTTTGAGAAAAAAAATAAAGCTAAGTGAAAGTCCTGAGTTCAAGTGCCAGTATTTACCACATATAACTTTTTAATGTTGGTATTTATATGAGCTTTAACAGAGACATACACAATGTTATGAATTGTCAATCAGCCATTCAAATGTCCTATTATGAGGTGCCTGTGGGTGTTGACCGTATAGGTTTGAAAAGTGATGAATGAGCATGAGTAGCTCTGTAATTCAGGTATGACAGGTTATCAATTTTAGGATTTTGCTCCCTTCACCATTCAAATATTATTTATGGAGAAGAAGATGAATTCTAGGTCTGAGGCATACAGCAGAAAACTATAAACAAATTTCTTCTTTGATGGCTTTTATTTTCTACCTCTGGTAATTTAATAAGCAGATATGTATCATGTGATAATGTTAAAGAAGAAAGTTCCAGGAGAGGATGGCCAGGGAATTCATAATTTCCCAAACTAAAAGGAGATACTTCATATGTCTCAGGAATTATTGTTCCAGGTTGACATCCTATCTGTTCATGGCTAGGCTTATTTAGTGATTTAAGAAAATAGTGAAAAAAAAAGTACTGTAGAACCGACAGAGTCACTCCCTGGCTTTGTTCTCTATGCAGAACATGATCTTTAGGGTATATGCTGCTTTACTTATGTTTCTAATATATGAGAAGAGTGCTTTCTGTAATAACTTTATAGATTTAAAGACTTCCTGGGTCAGAAAGAAGCCCAACAAAGGATAGATTGTGGGCATCCTCAGCTATTTGCCCTCTGTATGTGTCAAACAGATCTGGAAAAACTACTTTGTTTAAGACTTGGAAAAAATATATTAAGTGAAGTAAGATAGACGAGAAGAAACAAGGGTTGCATGGTTTCCCTCACTTGTGGTAGAATAAATGGCAAAAGAAAAAAATAAAAGTATTGGGCCAGGATAAATTATACATGTTTCTTAGGCATTCACACAGACTGAGCAAAAGAGGATATTCTCAGGAGTGGATCACATAGGCCTAATAGCTATATGCATCTGACCATGTAAAATAGTATCTATCCAAATAAACTTCAAGAAGTATAAAGAATAGATTTATTTTTGTAACTGTTTTTGCTTTCATTTCTTGTTGTCTTCTTTGTTTGTTTATCTACCTTTGGAAGGGTAAGGAGAGACACAGAAACGATGGAAGCAAGGGTGAACAAATGCAGCAATGGTACTCACTGGACACTATGTTGAAAACAAACAATATAACTTGTGGGACAGGACGGGAGGGAAAAACTAGGAGAGAGCAAGGGAAGGGGTGACATTATTCAAATAGAAATTTACTCTTTACCTGATTTATGTAGTAACCTCAACTCTCTGTCCATCAACCTTACAACAACAAAAACAAACCAAACAAACAAATTGGTTGCCTTAAATGTATTAAAGACATGTTAAAGATAGACCACTCTATTCTTTTGACATCAAATGTGCATATTCACTTAATCCCATTGATATTAACAAGCTAAATATGAAATCTATAATAATGTGTGTTTTATTTTTTTCTTTGTATTTTTATTGTCAAGGTACAGAGGGATTACAGTTACATATGTAAGGTAGTGAATACATTTCTTGCCAAATTTGTTACCTCCTCCTGCCTTCCCTCCTCCCTAATTCCCCCTCCCAGAGTTGTACAGTTGATTTACTACATATTGTCTTATAAGTATTGCTGTTGCATTAGTTCACCTTTTACCCTTTGTCTTGGAAAAGGTTTATCTTTTTGTATATGTATATATGAAATGCTTGGTGAGATTCTGGATTATTTTCATACTTTTTCAAAGTCATTGTTTAACTAGATAAGAAAATCAGCCTATGAGAAGGACAGAAATCAGTTCTATGGCTTTTAGTTCCCTTTCCCTATTATCTTTTTTCTGAATAATTATTTATTTATTGTCAAAGTGATTTACAGAGGGTTACAGTTTCATATGTAAGGCTGTGAGTGCATTTCTTATCCAAGTTGTTATCTCCTCCCTCATTTACCTCCTCCCCCTTCCCCTTTCCCTCTCCCCCATGAGTTGTTCAGTTGGTTTATACCTAATGGTTTTGCAAGTATTGCTTTTGGAGTCATTTGTCTTTTTATCCTTTGTCTCTTGATTTTGATATTCCCTTTCCCTTCCCTAGTTCTAATATACGCATATACAGTATCCAGGATACTCAGATGAGATACAATGATAGCGTGGGGATGTGAAACCGTAGCTTTTTGTTGTTGTTGTTATTGATGATCCCCTTCCCTATTTTCTTAAAATAAAAATATCTACAAACGGAATTTTACCCTTGCTCAAACACACAATTAAAATTGTCTTATGTCTGTTTAATCAGGATATGTGCTGATATTCTGACTTTATTTAAACCATCCTTGGTATTAAATGTTGCCTTACCTCAAAAGTAATATAGCAGAGTGACTTTTATTATGGATGCTAATTTATGAAAAATGTAGCCAATGGAATTCATGTCAAACTTTCATCCACAAGCTCTGTTTGCTTTCATACTGTTCACTATTTACCAAGGTTGGTTACGGCATCGTCACTATCTCCGCTGGCATTCTGCCTGCTTATATTTTTTTGAAGTGGCTTTATTTTTTATTCTCATAAAACAGTGGAGCTAATTACAGCTCCCTCTTCTATTTCAATTCTCGATGCTCTTCATTTTCTCTGGGCTCTGCTTTCACTCACTGTCAGAACATTTTTTCCCTTCAGTTTGTTTCTGATCCTCTTTCATATATAGCCAGAAAAGAAGCATCCTGTGCCACAAAGAATGAAAAGGCTTTTAAAACTAATTTTCATTTTCTGTGCAGTGCCCGTGGCGTTCTCTGAGTGTGTGATGTGCTATCACAAGGTTTTGATTATGCAACTGAAATGCAAAAAGGTTAAAAGCCCAGCTTTATTGGCCTTATCAACACTTTGCACACTTCCTAACAGTCCCTTAGAACAAATATGTGCTCCTGATCATTTTTTTGCCCAAAGAAACTGTTTTAAGCTCATAGCTGATGCTGGTGTTTTGAATTGTTTATGCAATATCTTAATGCCAATTTTATTATTTTGATAAGAATTGTTTTACTTGAGTGTTACTAAAATTGGGGAAAAGTGAACAAATATGCCGTATCCTTAATTTTCTGGTTACGTCCTGCTACTTATATTTTACACAGAGAGGCTTCAGTGGAAAAAAAATCCTCTATATTTCTACACATGTACGTTTTTCACTTTAAGTACTTCTGTACTGGAGTGGACTCAAAACTTTTGAAAAACAAAAAATGCTTCAAAAATGACTAATTTATGTACGTGTGTAACGATACTAGACTACTGAAGAGATCTCAGTAAACACGTAGAAGCTGAGAAATTCATCTGGATTTTCCTACTTTCGAGTTGCTAAGTTTGAGACTAGCCTAGAATGGCTAAATGAGTGGTCTTGTGTAAAACGTGACTTGCTATATTTTCTCTCCCTCCACAGATTCAGATATGAGTAGAGACTTACAGAGCCAAAGAATAATAAAACATAAGATTCTAAGGAACTAAGGAATAGATATATTCATGTTTAAATTTTTTCAGGCTTTGATATCCACATGCATGGTTTTACATTCCCTTCAGAAATAGGAGTAAGATGATACCTTATTATCTATCTTATGTTCAATAAGACATCATGCCAACCTTTAATCTTCAAAGAACACATGCCACATATGTATTGGTTAAAATAAGCACCCAAGGAAAGGACAGTGATAAAGTTAATACCCCATGAAATATAAATGTAAATTGCTGTCTTAGTTCACCAGAGCTGACCTCATTGCATTACATTCAACTCATGAAAATGAGATCTGTGTATGACAATGTACTAGCACCAAGGCAACCTGAGGGAGAAAATGAACTTCAGATTCCTTACAGAATCAGAGATCAAAAGATCTGTTCCATTAAACTTTAAACCAGAGAAATTCATCTGCCTGCCCCAGTGCCCAGTGTCAATCAATGACTCAGCTTTAGCTGGATTATGGTTAAGCCTGAGTGGTCATGCAAGAGAGAATTTCAGACAACTGGTCTCCGAAGAGAATGCTATTCTAAGACTCAACATAAAAGAGTAATATGCTTAGGGTTTAGCTCTATAGCAAGGAAATCTTGGTCTCTTTGAAAGAATTGCACACCATACTTGCCATACTTTTTTCTCATACATGGATCTTCATTAAGAGGGGAACAAAAATGGCTGATGTCTGTCTCATGCATTTCTCCTAACATTTGAAACCCTTCCTTTTTTCCACTTGCTAGGTGGAATTTATACAAAGATCCCTACTGGCAAGCGTTAGGAATCTAGTCTCATTGTTTGCATTGTATTCAAAATATAACCAGTTTGTTGAAGACGTACAACTCATTGGAATATAAAGAACAAATAATTCCTTTCCTAGTTATGTTTCCCTTCCTATCAGTTGATATCTTTTTTTCCACTTTAACTTCTTTGTAGCAACTTAGTCAAGTTCTTTAATTGCCTAGTTGTATCTGATAAAGGAGAAGTCTTATTTATTTTAAGCTTGATGCTATTCATTGTGAAAGCTAAAATGCATATCAATTTTAGTTTTATAGCTCATTTTTAATACAGGATTATAAAAATCACATGGAGATCTGTAAATAATTCCAAGAATTGATTACATGATAATAATAAAAAGGTATGAACAAAATATAGTTTAAATTAAAATATTTTAATCGCAACATGATCCAATAAATGAGTTGGATGGAGTCTGGATATCACATGGCAGTCAGCTGTGATTTTGATTTCACTTGTCTATCAAAATTTTACTTAAAAATGCAAAATAAAATATCTATCATATTGCGACTTCTTTGAACTCAGTGATATGTGAAGCCTTAGAAGTATGTTGAAAAGTTCTTAGTTTAAGGAGAGTGTGCATATATATGGATTTTTGTTGGTGTTTGTGAGTGTGTGTGTGTGTGTGTGAGTGTGTGTGTGTGTCTAAATAAGGAATTTGGAAAATTTGAACTACACAAAAGAAGCCATATTTGGGCTTCTGCCATATGGTCAGGAAGACTATTGTCTATTGGTAGTCCTAAATGGAGAACAAAAGGCTCCATTTGTGTCCATTGCTAAGTGTATTTTTACTGTGTAGACTGTGCATATATTGAAAATCAGACCAAAATATGTTGCATCCTGTGATTCCCTTTCTGGGAACTTTAGTTTTTGTTAAATATTTCTTTTTTATAGATGGCCACCAGGCTTATCTTAACCTAGAACTGCCATCCTTTCCAAAGTATTTATTTGTTTCCATCCTTTAATTCTTCCTTTCTGTGAGTCCTTTATACATAATCTTAAGCCATCCATTTCCTTTCTTACCTAATTGCTAACCAATCGAAATTCATGACAAACAGGCAAGCAATCCAAATGAATACTAGTGGATTTTTCCCTCAGAGTGTGTATGAAATCTTCAAGAACTTGGAGTTCTCAGCTGGCTTGAGTATTTGTTTCCTGAGTCAGAACTCTGAACAACCCAAATAACCTTTTCTTTTAAACCAATTTGTGTCTGCCTCTTGTTGATCAAAACTTTATTCATGAGCATATACTCACATAGCTAATTTTATGTTGAAAATCATTGGTATATTACATATTATACAAAATACATAATTTAGTAATTATGTATAATATGGAAATTACATAATATAGGAATTATATATACATATATTAGATTGAGATGCAACTTAATAGTAAAGGAATGGTATGGAAATATCAACTTTTAAAGTATGACTCAGTTTTATTAATGACTTTTAGTATATCCAAATATTATGGGAGCAATTTTTCTATTGATCTGAAATGCGATGAATGGAATGCTCTTGAAATACATTAAAATATTCAGTATCAGTGTTATGAGAAGTATAGCCAGTTCACCTGACTCTCGGGTTGTGGGTTAGAGGAGAAGAGTAGATGAAGGGTAGAGAGAGATCTTGCTGAGACTGGAGCACCATCTGTGTATCTCAGCAGCGTCTGTCACTGTCGCACCAGAGCGTGACAGGGCAATCAGCATGGACACATCTCCAGGACATCTTTGAGGCTCAGAGTTTGGATCACCTCAAAGACTTGAGGAATTGGGAGTGGATTTATGGATTTCCCTTCTCAGGCTTTGGCTCTTTTTCTAATATAGCTTATTAGCAAATAAATTGTAATCAAATAATAGTCTTTCTTCACTTGGGTGCTTACAACTTTATAGCCTCTGCTCTAAGAAAATACATCCTACATGCCAAAGCAGAAATTGAACTCCTCTTCATTGCTCTTTTTTATTTTTTTGCAAATAAGGAAAGAAACTGACTAATGTCTACAGTGAAACCTCTTTTTTTTATTAACTGTCTTTCTTTGAGCAATGGAATAATTTGAAAGGGAATTTGTGTTCATTAGAGAACATTGCCTCACTTTCTTTCAAACACTCTCTTATTCTCTTCTAAAAGAAAAGAGGTTACTTGGCAGCCCTGTCATCTTCATCTGATCCAGAATCCTAATTATTTTACTTTAATGGAAGGAACTCTGATAACGAATTCATAAATAAATGCTTATTAAAGCAGCTCATTTATCAGTGTCTCTTTATAATCTGTTCAATTGGGTTATGATTTAGCTTACAATGCCTGCAGCATGTTAATTTAGCTCTTCAAGTGCAATAATCAGTAATGACTTGTATTTGTATTTTGACCTTCCTTCTGAAGATTTAATAGCACCTTCAAAACAGCATGCTAGTAATGTGAAGTTCATCTGAGCATTGCATTATGAAAAAAAAACTGATCTAATAATAGGCAAGAGTAAAGCACTACAAATATAAAATGTAATTATGCACTCATACATTTGTTTTAATGTAATAAGTGTTTTGAAAAATAAAGCACGTGGCAAATGTTATCCCCTTAACAAATGTATCAATAAAAGTCTTCATGAATTTACTCTGCATCAGTATCGAGTTTTAAGAAGCAGAATCTAACATGTTAGTGTGCAGGGAATGGATTTCGTTGTTCACTGGGACTCACAGCAGAGAGGTTTTTCAGCATGGCCATTTGTTTGATCGAGGCAATATTTCAAACACGATTTGCTTAATCTAGGGTCTTATTTATCTCTTATCTACACTTATTCACAAATGATTTTTTTCGTCTGATTCTTTAAAAATATTTTTATTATTTTAAGTAGCTATTCAATGATTTGCTATGAAATGAAGCAGTTTATAGATACAGCGTGCCTTGTTCAATGTTCCCCTTCACGTTAGAAGTCTCAATATTCAAACGTCAGTATATTTTATCACTTAGACTTCTTTAACTTGAACCCTTGTTGCAAAGCATTTTGGTGTCATAGATGAGTGAAACTTCAGAATTCCCTTGTGGGTGAGACGAAGGCACTAGGTATAGAAGGACTTCCACAGTCTCTGGAAGTAAATAACTAGTGACAAGCCTTTGCACAGAAAATGGGAGACAAATATCTAAGATGTAGTTGTTAATAAAATATGATTTGTTGGCAATTTCAAACCCAGATATCAGCAACTCATTTGAATTATTTGTAAATTCTGTGGCACAAAGCTGACATGAGAAGCAATGGTATTTGCAAAGACATGAGACATCTGTATAATACAAAATCTGGACTCTAGTGGAAGATACTGAGATTAAATTCTAACTATGTATCAACACTAATACATTTCTTGGTTAAAATGCACAAAGCTTACTTTAAAATTCCAATGTACATTACTTAGGAATACAGTTCACATATTCTTTCAGCCTTTAAGAAACATATTAGGCAGTTAATTATATGTATTAGTGTTTCTCATCTGGAAAGTGTCTAAGAATTAATGCATCTTCTTAGTGATTTAACAAAGGAAGCAAGGTCCTTTAGTAACCATAAGCAATCCAATCTATCACGAATATTCATGTGTTAAGAATATGGAGAAGCAGAAACATCAGTGGTTGAACATTCTATTGAAGGCTGTCTTTGCTGGTAGGATTAGTCTGAAACTGATAGAGGAGGCACGGTCAAACCTGAATGTGAAATGAGGAAAGTGATGGTATATGGACATCACCACCATATCTCTCCTATCCCCCATCTAGATAAGCTGATTGCTCTGAAGAAGCAGCAGCATACTTGTGAGATGCAATTGCCACAAACAACAGGAGAAGAGAGTTGGAAAGAGCTTGGGGAGATTAAGTTCTAGCTGCTCCTCCAACATCAAGATAAACCAGCACGTAAGTAGCAGTAAGCAACAGCTGAAACAGTTCCTGAACTCACATTCACCTGAGCATGAATGTGGGTGCTGCTTTTCCGCCATCATTCAAATCATAAATACATTTCAGCTGTAGCCAATTTTGGACAGTGACTTGGGCACATACACCTAGAGTGTGCTTGAAAGTAAACTGACACAGCAGAATGTCATAACACTTTCTTTAAATTTTCAGTTGCAATATAACTGTGGACTTTGAATTGATACTAAACTTTCAGAAAGTTCTGCCCTGTATCTCCTAATTTTCATGATATCCTGGATAGACTTGCTCTATTCTGCATAGTGACCGGTCCAGTCATTCATGAAGAGGTTTAGTAACCATCAACATTTGATTTTTTTCCTTTATATAAGCTGGAATTCCTTGTCATTTCATTTGCATATTTTAGTGATGCACCATCTCTGTATATGTGTATAGGCCACAATATATTACTGCATTATAAGAGTACAATATGTACTCATTAGAGTAAGGTAATTGGTGTCACTGTCATGTTGGACATATATCCTTTATATTGTGAACAATCAAGACCCTATCCCTGGGGCTAGGAATATGGCCTAGTGGTAAAGTTCTCACCTCATATACATGAAGCCCTAGGTTCGATTCCTCAGCACTACATAAATAAATAAATAAATAAACAAACAAACAAATAAAGAAATAAAGAAATAAAAAAGCGGGAAGTGGCTCTGTGGCTCAAATGGTAGAATGCTTGCCTTGAGCAAAAGGAAGCCAGGGACAGTGCTCAGGCCCTGAGTTCAAGCCCCAGGACGGGCAATAAACAAAGATCCTATCCTTAGCAATCCTGAAATATTAGATTATGATCATCAATCACAGTTATCTTACTGTGTCAAGGAACCTCTTTGTATATTAACTACCTTATCTCCATCTTGCCCTCCTCCAACCCTTCCTAAGATCACTTAATTACTATTCTATTCTCTACCAAGTATCATTATTGATAATTTCCTGTCTAAGAAGATTTCAACAATAATAATTGAAATTAAAATTCTCATCTCTACTGTAGGAAGTTCAATTTAGAAAAAAAAATTTTTTGGAAAAGAAATATACTTTACCTAGCCTATGTGTTTAACTTAAGTTTAGGTTAAGAAGAAGAGGAGTATCATGGGTTTTCCAAATTAAATTTTAATGCCAATTTTGAATACTATAATTAGATAAACAGCAAGAACATAGCAATACTCCACAAGATGAAAAAAGCAATGGAATTGATGTTGATATTAAAGGAGATGGAGGAGATTGTCTTGACCCTGACATAAGGATGCAAAAATGGATGTAAATTAAAGGGAAACACGAGTGCCTTTTTCAAAGCATAATTGCATGTTTGAATTTTAAAAATTGGAAATATAACATAATTGTAGTTTTGATAACCTAGCCACCTTAATGTTATCTCAAAAGTGAGATCTGTTCCTTGAATGTCTCATTTCCATCCTATAAGTACCTGCTTTAGTAGGGCACCATTCCACTTCGTTAGCTCATTTGCTAAATCAATGATATCTGAAGAATTGAGCCATACTTTAGGTCTCAAGAGCCCATGTTGAAGAAGAAAAACACACAACATGGTGTATTCAGGTAGAAATAAACACTTTTAATCTATAGATGTACATTGCATTTTAGTTTTATGGAACGCATATGGAACGCATTTGGATGAGTATATTATTATTGCAATGAATTATCCTAAGGAGAAAGTTTGTATGCTATAGAGGCACAGAATTTGAAAAATATAATAAGGTGCCAAATGAGATGTAATATATAATGTCTAACTGGTTTTCATTTTGAAACTGCAAAGTAGAGCTTTTCTTGCCATTCTTCAGGGGTTTGGCCAGTAGTCTACTTCTTAATATATCATTGAACTTTGTTTCCTTATTCCCATGTGCAGCTCTTAAAGTGGGTCAGGTATGACTACTATCTGACTACAGTGAATGGGAATGATGTGCATTTTTCTTTTTTTTGGCCAGTTCTGGGGCTTGGACTCAGGGCCTGAGCACTGTCCCTGGCTTCTTTTTGCTCAAGGCTAGCACTCTGCCACTTGAGCCACAGTGCCACTTCTGGCTGTTTTCTGTATATGTGGTGCTGGGGAATTGAACCCAGGGCCTCATGTATACGAGGCAAGCACTCTTGCCACTAGGCCATTTCCCCAGCCCTGATGTGCATTGTCATTTCCTGATACAGGGATATTTGGCCCTGAACTCCCTTGCCCTTGGTAGTGTCATTGTAGTAGCACACACTGATTTAACAACACCATCAACCTGGAGCTCAGAGATTCTAATTAATAGAACAGTATGCTGCTGTCATTGGAACAATAGTGAGAGGTATGTGTGTGCATGCATGTGTATGTGTGTGAGAGAGAGAATCCACTGAGCATAGTGCAGCATCTGTGACTGAATTACAAACTATTTCATCTTGACCAGTGCACATGGGGATTTGAAGTCCTCAAGTCCCCAAACAAATCATCCCACAATGCAGTGAAATGCCACTTGGCCACTTGTCATGAAAGTTAGGCAGTTAGCCCATGGATCTGAAGATGGTTGGTCCAACATCTTATGTGGTTGGTGTGGAAGAATAAGTGTGAAGTCTTGAGAGAATGCAGGGTAGCCATCTGCTTTTGACTAGTTGAACATGCAAATGTTGAAGATCTGTAAACAAAAGCAGAGAAGTGAGGATAGCTTCCAGTTCCAAAGAGAACCTAAAGATGCTGAAGGTTCATTTTGCTGTATGTCTATTTTTTTCCTAAGGAGATCCTATGTTCACTGTTTTAAATAATTAACAAACAAGTATTTGCAAGCATGGATTGAGTTTTGTTCTACTTCTTGTAGTAAATCATTTGAAGCCCTGGATTAACTTGACAGTGGATGTGTTTGGTAAATCATTTGCATATTTAATATAATCACACAAAGCAGTGAAATGTTCATTTTATGTTAAAGCAGTAAAATAATTTGGATTTACCTTAAAATTGCATTGATAAATGTCTCAGCTCTTTCATACATTCTAAGAACAGAGTATGAAATATATTGTTTAAAAAGCTGTTATGTGGCTGGGAATACGGTTTAGTGGTAGAGTGCTTGCCTTGCATGAATGAAGCCCTAGGTTCAATTCCTCAGTAACACATCAACAGAAAAAGCTGGAAGTGGCGCTGTGGCTCAAGTGGTTGAGTGCTAACCTGAGCAAAAAGAAGCCAGGGACAGTGCTCAGTCCCTGAGTTCAACACCCAGGACTGGAAAGAAAAAAAGCTGTTATGATCTTAATATAAATTGGGTGTTACTAGCCCCCCACAATTATTAGATAGAGGTTAGTGACTAGAACCCTGAAATCATTGTCCAGATATAGAGGTTGAAGAAATTCTGAGACAATGAATTCCCATAATGTAATCCTTAGAATAATGCACTTTGTTAGCTTTTTCAAGCTGAAATAATGTGTTGTATACAGAGTTAAATAATAAGGTCATTCACTAGACATGGTCTACAATCTCAAGTTTGCTCATTTAAATTATTTTTCTCTATTTATATGGTTGATTAGGGAAAGAGAAATTTTGAATTTCCCAAAAGGATGAGAAAAGATCTCATACAACTTTTTCTAATACATATGTCAATAAGAAATTAATTTCACAGTCAGTAAATATTTGGTAAGTGCATAATTTGTGTCAAAAATGGCTTAAGGAAAAGAAAGAGTAAAAAGCTTAAAGAGATCCTGTCTCCATGTGCCTAAGAATCCATGCTAGGGTGGATATTAAGGAGGTAAAATGTTATGGCTCTTCTAAGTGCTACAAAGGGGAAGATTAAGATGAAAAATAGGTAGGTTATAGACGATATAATTTTATCAAGCTTTAGGAATGTTTCTCTGGAAAAAACACATCTACGCTGAAAGAAATGAATGAATATATAGAAATTAGGTAGAGGAATGGGGGGAAATCTACCAGGGATTGGTGGCAGGAATTGAGAAAATGTGGCTGGTTCAAGGAACAAACTGAGGACCACTGTACAGGCAAAGGAGAGAGAAGAACAAAGAAGTCAATAGACTTTGGAAGAACATACACACACACACACACACTCACATTATATATATGTGCACATATAAAATGGATAATATATAAGTATTATATACTATATAATATATACTAATAATATATCATTATGTATAATATAATATATGTAATAGTATATATATATATATATATATATATATAGAGAGAGAGAGAGAGAGAGAGAGAGAGTGCTTTACCTAGGGAAACCAACTGGAATAAGAATAAACCTTTTTCAAGACCTAAAATGCAGCTCAAGGTAACTCTAGCATTTCAAGGTAAAGAAACAGAGAAAGTGGCCAAAATGTTGAGAAACAAGTGGTATATCATTGTTGTAATTATTTTCAATATGCAATATGAAATAGTACTCTTTTTTTCTCCCTCTCTCTCATATTCCCTTTCCATGGTTTTACCACTATCACTGTATCTGATCTTAGTACCCTTGATACTTTATATACATGTATTAGAACTAGGGAAGGGAAAAGGAATACCAAAATCGAGAGGCAAAAGATAAAAAGACAAACCATTCCAAAAGCAATACTTACAAAACCATTTGGTATAAACAATTGTATAACTCATGGCAGGGAGGGAAAAGTGGAGGGGGAAGATTGGGGGAGGTAAATGAGGGAAGAGATAACAAGTTGGATAAGCAATGTACTCAGAGCCCTACATATGAAACTGTAATCCCTCTGTACTTCACTTTGACAATAAAGAAAAATAATGGAAAAAAAGAAATTCTCCGTGAATCAAGAGGAAAAATGAAAGTAGTGGAGTTACAAAATGAAAAGCAAATGTCTTTCAAGTAGAGGAAGTCTGGCTTCCTTCCATCTCAGGTTCACGGTTGTGTCAAGTTAATGGAGACTCTATGGTCCCGATTCTACAAAACTGCTTATATCCAAGTTCATAAGATACCTTTACTTTAAGTCTGGACGGACCCCTTTAACTAAATTAAAAGTATATGCCATCTATCCGTAGGCTGAGGATTATATCATTTACAAATCCCATTTCACATAAACATTTATAAACAAATAGAAATATCTACTGCGTTTAACTAGGTATCTAGAAAATTGGCAGAACATTCTTCTGTAATTCTCAAATTAGCAACTTTGACATTTTATAATGCCTTGAACAGGAACCCACTGAAAAAAAATGAGAGGAAGTCTACAGAAGTTTTAGAACAAAAATAATTAGTGATTTGAATCAAAACTTTTTGGCATGCCTAAACTGTATATGAGACAAATTATTATAATCGTGGTTTAAAAACTGGGAAAAGGGGGCTGGGAATATTACCTAGTGGTAGAGTGCTTGCCTTGTATACATGAAGCCCTGGGCTCGATTCCTGAGCACTATATATATGGAAAAAGTCAGAAATGGTACTGTGACTCAAGTGGTAGAGTGCTAGCCTTGAGCAAAAAGAAGTCAGGGGCAGTGCTCAGGCTCTGAGTCCAAGCTTCATAATTGGCAAAAAAAAAAAAAAAAAAAAAAAGCAAAACAAAAATCTGGGAAAAGAACTGGACATGAACAATAATTGACTTTGTTCTATGTCATTGTGCTGTTTGCTCAGCTCTATGCATAGAGAAAAACCTTCTTTCATCTCTGATGGTTCTAATTTCTTCACATATTCTCCTAAATACAACAAACATGTTGATATCCTTAATCACATAATTGTAATCTCTTTAATAAGATGGACACAATCCCATGCTGAGCTTGTATCTCTAGAGGATGCTGTATGAAACTACTGTCAAATACAGCACTGCAATGTCTCTAGTCCCCACCAGGATTATCCAGTGGTCATAACTGAAATTAGTTGTTCTTTGCAAATTGTACATATTCCTTCCCTTATGTGACAGTGGACTATTGACTTGGTGTATACAATGGCTCTTTCCTCTTATCTAATTTCTGAACTGCATGTAAAAGCAAAAGGAAAGACTGCCAAGGGGAATTTAAAGAAATAGCAAAGGTAACAAAAATAGGGCTCATGTCAAGTTCATAGCAATATCTCCTCTCTTGAATCTAGATCTTGAAGTATTATTTTTATGTCTCTATCAGTGACAAGTAAACTGCATATTGGTTAGTGAAATGAAAATAATGGTATTTTTTTAAATTTAAAATACTTGAGTTACATTAGAACCACAGGAGACAGAAATTATAAAGGAAGTTGAGTATATTCTTGAGTCTTTTGTTACAGAAGATGTATACTCTGGATTATAAGCTGTAATTTCATGCATATATCTTTTTCATTTTAAGATACTTATTTCCTAATGTATGCAGAAATAGAAAAATTATGACAATATCCCCTTTTTTGAAATGTCAAATTTCAAATGGTTTGATGCTAAAATAAAATTCCCATTGTCTATATTTCTATTATTTTTCACATTTATGAAAATATAATGTACTACAAGTTCATTAAATTGAAAAGGGAACAAATTGAGTTGGCTGATAAGCATAGAGTGTAATAATGTCTATGACAAAATCAGTGGAAGTCAGATTATTTTCAATATACCATGGATAATTAGGTGGGTGGTCTGTTAAAGTGTCATTTCATATCCCTCAATCCTGTACATTAAAATTTCCAAAGAATGTGCCTGGAATACATAGGCTCTCAGGGTTAGTTTGACACCTTACTAACCAAGTCTTTTCTCTTTATTTCCACATGATAGTTTGGTATACTTTTTTCAGACTGTTGGATTGGAGAAAGAAGAGATTTATTTCTGATAAACAGTGATGGGATATGGTACAACCCCACTACATTATTTACACTTACCAAGATACAGTCTTGTTAACTTCAGACTACAAACAAACTCTCCTATCTCTTTTAGACATAGAATCTATATTTCAATGGTTTCAACAAGGAATTTAATTGTGAGTGAAGACAATTTAACATAAAATCGATATGCAAGAATCCTGAACAGTAATGAAAGGACTATTTAAAAGAACAAACATGAGTATTGAGTGAAGTTTCTAGAGACTATTAATTTAAGAAAGCATTAACTCAATCGGGATTGGAGGGGGTCCTAGGGTCCAAAGAAATGGGGGTCTCTGGGTAGCTTGCTCAGGACATTTGTTTCGGATTCAGGAAGTTTCCTTTTAGAGGAGTTCCTACAGAAAGATAATATAATATAAATATATAAAATATAACATATATATATATATATATATTCACAGAGAAGAATCTGTCTAATACCCATGAATACAGTTGAGCTAAGAATGGTATGCAAACTTTACTGGCTACTTTGAAGATAGAGTCCAGAAAAGTTAGTTGACTAGCCTTGAACAATGATCCTCCAGATTTTAGCTTCCTGGATAGAAGGATAGACTTGAACTACTGGTACCCACAACATCCATCTTGCAGAGGAATTATTAACAGAATTGGAAAGCATTGATGGTATGTAGAAATATTGATCTGTAAGCTGCATTTTCATCATGTCTTCATCCTATGTGCTTTCTTTTATTCTGTTTATCCTATGACTCCCTTGATATTTACAAGCATGTGTTCTATTCAGGTAAAACAGGTAGCAAATTCCCCCCCCCCCCCCCCCGCAGCTGCCCCCTGCTTATTTCCTGGTGGTGGCAGTGACCACTTCTGTCAACAAGAATTTCAAATTCTATTAGTTTCCCCGCCCCCACCCCACCCCCCCCCATCCTTGGGCTCAATAGCTAGTACATATGAACACATAAGATGATGCTAAGTGAAATGAACTCCAAGTTATGGAAGTAAGTGATTTATTATTGTCATTGTTATTTTGAACATACCATTTGAAATGATTGCCATTTTATCCTTGATGTCACTGTTACTGATCTTGGTACCCTGGGTATTGTACATATATTTATTGGGACAAGGGAAGGGGAACATTAAAATGGAGAGACAAAGGATAAAAGATGAACCAATGTAACAGTAGTACATACAATATGCTGTAAACCAACTGTATAACTCATGGGGGGAGGAAAACGGGTATGGGAAGGAAAAGGAAGAGGGGAGAGAATAGGGAGAGGGAGAAGTTGGGAGTAAAGTAAGGGAGAAAGTAAAAAGTTGGATAAGAAATGTACTCACTGCTTTACGTATGAAACTGCAACCCCTCTGTACATCACTTTTACAATAAATAAATTTTTAAAAATGAAACTGATATCTACTTTTTCAATTGTAGTTTTGGTATGCTTTTTATGAAACCAGGATCTTCACTTTATCTAAGCAGTAGAGGTCACAAACCTGGTTGCTTGAAGGGGACTCGTTGAAGTTGTGCCCCAACAAAGTGCATTCACTGACAGTCTCTCCACAACTTGGTAGAACACCCTGTCAAATTTGTCTCTGCCTACTTCACTTTTCTGCCTCAGGACGCATCTAAAAAAGAGTTAGCCACTGAGAATTTCTTATGTGATAAATTGACTCTAAGATAAACACTTAGGCCAAATAAACTTGAGAAGCCTAATGCATGCATGTATTAAGGGCTGTAAGCCTTCAAGGAAGCTTTCAAGCCAATGAACTCTAAATTTTGTGTAAAGAAAAATGAAGAGGAAGTGATTGTATCTCTTTTTATGGTTTGAAAATATTACTCATCAGCTAGTTTAGAATAACATTTTCTTCAGTTTATTGCTATTATTTTTCCTGTGGTTCTTTGTATATTTAGATCTATAGGCATTGATGTGAATGATGGAGAAAACAATAATATATAATTGTGGTCTACAGGCCATTTTTCTGAATAGAGACAGGCAATAAAGACTTGCAACTTTTCAGGCCGTAGAATCTCTGTTGCATCAACTGATCTCTAACAGAGGCTCATGGAAATAATGGTGGAGAGCACTGAAATCAGCAGATGTGGTTGTGTTGCAAAGAAACCTTATCTGTGGACACTAAATTTTGACTTTCTATGCACCTTCTCTTACAAACCAACGGCATAGAGTAGGAAGAAAAAGTGTACACTTAAGTGCAGTCTGACTAGGTGGTCAATTGTGATTCTGGTGTTAAGTCAGCAATGATGTGCTTCTGTTGGCTGATCCCGCTGATCCTTCACTTTCTTGTCTGGGAGGAAGATTTTACTGTTTATTTGATGAGCTCTCGGCAGCATCACAGGGAAGTACAGCAGTGCAAAGCACTTAGAAGTCTCTTGAGGTTAGTAATCAATGTATTTAAATTTCTTCCTGTTTTCTTGCCTACATATTTGACTGACTGGACTAATTTAAGTGCCCTGAACAGCCTGATTTGATGTAATCAGAAGTGTGTTCACTTAGTATTTTTCCTGTTGTGTTTTTATTGCATCTACTTCAGAGGCTGCCATAATAGAGGAACATTAGCCAATGAGAGCTACTTTAAAATTGTATATTGGTGTACATGTCAGGAACACATTTTTTTTATTAATTAAATTTTGTTGACAAGGTGTTGTGCAAAAGGGATACAGTTACATAATAAAACATTGACTACATATCTTGTGATATCTTACAACCTCATTTTTCTTTCCCTTCCCTAGATCAAGTAGGCATATATACAATACCCTTTGAACGAAAATCATATACAGTAACCATGTGGCATACGCCAAAGGAAATTCACCTAGAACTTTAAATGTAATGTCAACAATAGAATCCTCCTGTGTCTTTCTCTTGGAGTTGTTTTTGCTTATCCTCGTCTTATATACTTATATGTACATAGCTGTTGAGCTATTGTGATCCACTGATAGGTCTATTCTTGGCCTTTTTATGTTTAGTAATTGGTTTTACATACATAATGTAAGGTCGCTGACCCAAACCTGTAGAAATACCATTTGAAAAGAAGGTTTTGTTTAACAGACCTGGTCTGTACTCCACTCCCCCCAACAGTCATATATCAAGGAGACCATGCCCCTTTGTTCTGTGTGTTCTAGGCTTGGCTAGATCAACATCATTTGTTCAAGTTTTGACCACTTCCCTGCGAATACCAATATTTTATTATTTCTAATCGCTATGTAGTATGCCATTGTGTATAGGTACCACGTTTTTTTGATCCATTCATCTGTAGAGGGGCATCTGGGTTGTTTCCATATTTTGGCTATTGTGAATTGTGCAGCAATAAACATGGATATACAGATGTCTTTTTTATATCCTGAGACCTACTGTTGAGGATAGATGCCTAGGAGTGGTATGGTTGGGTCATAGGGTATGTTTGAGCTGAGCTTTTTGAAGAACCTCCATACTGTTCTCCAAAGGGGTTGTACTAATTTGCACTCCCACCAACAATGGAGAAGGGCTCCTCTTTTGGCGCATCCACTCCAGCATTTGTTGTTGCCTGAGTTCAGAGTATAAGACATTCTAACTGGAGTGAGGTGGTATCTCAAGGTTGTTTTTATTTGCATTTCCTTTACTGCCAGGGATATTGAACATTTTCTCATATGTTTCTTTGCCATTTTTATCTCTTCTCTTGTGAAGTCTCTCTTTAGCTCTTTTGCCCATTTCCTAATAGGTTTATTGGGCTTGGAGGGGCTTAGTTTTTTGAGTTCTCTGTAGATGACAGATATCAGGCCTTTGTCTGTTGCTGTGCTGGTAAATATCCTTTCCCATATCGTTGGCTGTCTTTCTATTTTGGTGGCTATGACCTTAGCTGGGCAGAAACTTTTTAATTTGTAGTAGTCCCATTTGTTGAGTCTTTCCCCTATTTGTTGTGCCCCTGGGACTCTATTCAAGAAGTTCCTTCCTGTGCCTATAAATTCTAGTGTCTTTCCTACTCTGTCCTTCAGTAGTTTCAAGGATTCAGGTCTGATATTGAGGTCCTTAATCCATTTTGAGTTGATCTTGGTGCATGGTGATAGGCTAGGGTCTACTTTGAGTTTTCTACATGTGGTTGTCCAATTTTCCCAGCACCAGTAGTTGAAGAGGCTATGTTTTTTCCATTGTATGTCTTTAGCTCCTTTGTGGAATATCAGCCGACTGCAAGAATGTGGGTTTATTTCTGGGTCTAATATTCTATTCCATTGATCTTCAGGTCTGTTTTTATATCAATACCAGGCAGTTTTTGTTATTATGGGTCTATAATAGAGCTTGAAGTCAGGTATTGTGATTCCTCCTGTGCTGCTTCTTTTGCCTAGAATTGCTTTGGCTATTATAGGTCTTTTGCTGTTCTATATGAATTTATGGGTTGTTTTTTTCTATTTCAGTGAAGAATGTAGCTGGGATCTTGATGGGGATTGCATTGAATTTGTATAACGTTTTGGGCAATATGGCCATTTTCACTATTCTGATTCTGCCTGCCCATGAGCATGGGAGGTCTTTCCATCTCCTTGTGTCCTCTTGATTTCCCTTTTTACATTTTTATAGGTATCATTAAATAGATCATTCATGTCTTTAGTTAGGTTTATCCCTAGGTAATTTATTCTTTTTTTAGCTATTGTTAATGGTATGATTTCCATAATTTCCTTTTCTGCTTGTACATTGCTGGTGTACAGAAAAGCTGCTGATTTTTGTGGGTTGATTTTGTATCTTGCTACTTTGCCAAAATGGTTTATTAGGTCTAAGAGTTTGGGGACTGATTTTTTTGGGTCCTTCAGATATAAGATCTTGTCATCTGCGAATAGGGACAGTTTGATTTTTCTTTGCCAATGTGGATCCCTTTGATGTCCTCCTCTTGCCTTATTGCTATGGCTAAGGATTCTAGCACTATGTTGAATTGAAATGGGGAGAGTAGGCATACTTGTCTTGTTCCTGAGTTTAGGAGAAATGGTTTTAGTTAATATGATATAGACAGTTGGTCTGTTGTATATGGCTTTTATTGTTTTAAAGAATGTTTCCTCTATTCCTGTTCTCTCCAAGGCTTTTAACATGTATGGGTGTTTTATTTTGTCAAAGGCTTTTTGAATGATGATGTGGTTCTTGGTCTTAGCACTCTTGATGTGGTGAATTACATTTATTGATTTGCGGATGTTGAACCATCCTTGCAACTGTGAGACGAAGCCTACTTGATCATGATGTATAATTTTCTTGATCAGTTTCGGAATCCTGTTAGCTAATAATTTGTTGAGGAGCTTTGCATCTGTGTTCTTTAGTGATTTTCGTCTGTAATTCTCTTTTTTGGTTGGATCTTTGCCTGGTTTGGGGATGAGTATAATATTAGCTTCATAGGATGAGTTTGGGATTTCTCTCTGTGTTTCTGTTTCATGGAAGAGTTTGAAGAGTATTGGTATTAGCTCCTCACTGAAGGTATTGTAGAATTCATTGGTGAATTCATCGGGCCGGGGATTTTCTTTGTTGGGAGGCTCTTGATTAACTCCTGTATCTTGCTGTAAGTTATTGGTTTATTTAGTTGAGTTATTTCTTCTTCATTCCGTTGGCAGTTTAAACTTCTCTAAGAATTGATCAATTTCTATAAAATTTTCGATCTTTAGTGTAAAAGTTCTGGAAATACATTCTTATGATTGTTTGAATATCCTGTGTATTTGTTGTAATTTTTCCGTTGGAGTCCCTGATCTTAACTGATATGAGTCTCTTCTCTTCCTTTTTTTGTAAGTCTTGCAAGGGGTCTGTCCATTTTATTTATTTTCTCAAAGAACCAGCTTTTAGTTTTATTTATTTGTTGGATGGTCTTTCTATTCTCAGATTTATCTCTTCTTTAATCTTTGTGATCTCTCTCATCCTAGTCATTTAGATTCATTTATTTCTTGTTTCTCCAGATGTTTTATCTGCATCATGAGGTTATTTACCTGTTCTGATTCCATTATTTTAATGTGTGCACTGAGGGCAATGATATTGCCCCTCAGCACTGCCTTTGCTGTATCCCATAGGTTTCTTTGTGATGTATTTTCATTGTCGTTGTGGCTTATGGATTCGTTAATTTCTTCCTTAATTTTCTCTGTGACCCAAGTGTTAGATAACAGTGAGGGGTTTAGTCTCCAAGTATTTGTGTAGTTCCTGTGGTATCCTTTGTTATTGAAGGTTACCCTGATTCCACTGTGATCAGAGAATACTTGGGATAATGTCAATACTCTTGTATTTGCTGAGGTTCTTTGTGTGAACTATGACATGATCTATTTTGGAGTATGTTCCATGGGCTTCTGAGAAGAATGTGTATTGGGCCTCTGTAGGGTGAAAAACTCTGTACAGATCTGTCAGATCCATGGGGGATATGGTATTACTTATGTCTTTGGCTCCCTTGCTAATCCTCTGTGTCTTGGATCTGTCTGTTGGAGAGAGTGGAGTATTAAAATCTCCCACTATGATTGCATTTGGGTCTACCTTGTTTTCTAGTTCTGAAAGAATTGGTTCGACATATTTATAGCCTCTTGTTTGGTGAGTATAAATTTATCACTGTGGTATCTTGATTCTGGATTTTTCCTTTTATTATGTAGTGCCCTTCTTTATCTTTTTGAACTGATTTTAATGAGAAGTCTATCTTGTCTGAAATCAGGATGGCTACCCCTGCCTGAGTTTGCTTAGAAGATCTTGCTCCATCCTTTCATTTAGAGCCTGTTTTTGTCCCTTGCTGTAAGATGGTTCTCTTGAAGACAACAGATAGCAGTTTTTTGTTTACGGATCCACTCTGTCAGTCTGCTCCTCTTTATCAGATAATTTATATCATTTATATTGAAAGAGATCATGGATAGGTGTGGTTTTTTCCCTTCCATTTTCCTGTTAGGCTGTGTTTCCTCTCCTTTCTTTCTTGTCATTATTGAGCTGCTCTTCCTGTTGGGCTCTGGCTATTGTAGTTTCTTTCTGTTTCTGTCGAGGGGTCCTGTATGTTTTCTGTTGGGTGGGATTCCCCTCTTAGAATTCGCTGTAAGGTTGGTTTTTTATTCACATATTCCTTTAGTTCCTCTTTGCTATGGAAAGATCTGTTTTTTCCCTCTAAAGTAAATTCTAATTTTGCTGAGTATCTAATTCTGGGTTGGCAGTTGTTGGCCTGGAGGACTTGGATTGTGTTCTTCCAGGCTCTTCGTGCATTGAAAGTTTGTGTGGAGAGGTCTGCTGTGATTCTGATCTTTTTTCCATTGTAATATAGTTCTTTCTTTGTTTTGGCTGCATACAAAATTTGCTCCTTATTGTTGAAATCTGAGGCCTTGATTATAATGTGTCTGGCCATGTTTTTTTTTTAGGGTTTGGTCTGTTAGGTGTCCTATATGCTTTTGTTATTTGGGTGAGGTTATCCCTTTTGAGATTGGGGAAATTCTCTGCAATAATTCTATTGAATATGTGTTGTATACCTCTGCTCTGGTACTCCTCTCCTTCATCTATTCTGATTATATGCAGATTATATCTCTTCTCCCTGTCCACTATCTCCTGGTCTAGTCTGCCCTGGAGTATGACAGTTTCTCGGAGTGTGGTAATCTTCTGGTCCTTATCAGCTGCATTGTCGTCCAAAGGAGAGATTCGAGATTCAATATTATCAATTCTTTGTGATGTGGCTTCGAGTGTGGTTTGTATTGAGGCAAGTGAGATGTTTATGGTTGCCAGATCAGCTCTCATTGTGGTAATTTTTTCTTTTAATGAGTTGTGAATCTATTTTTTCGTACATTTCATTTCTTAGGATGTTAAGGTCTTCTTTAATGGAGGAGTAGACTGTATCTATTTTTGCTTCCATTTCTTTCTTGACTTCCTAAAGGTTCTTCGAGACTACCATTCTAAACTCCTGGAATTCTGAATTCATTCCTGAGGCTTTTGATCATTTCTGCTGTCTTAGTCTCAGTTGTTTTTCTTATTCTCCATCTCCTCTTTGGTCATACTGCTTTTTGGAGCTGGTGAGTTGGCTTGACCTTTCACAAAATTTGTAATATTTCTTTGTGATTTAAGCATCTGAACTGTTTGCACTTTCAGGGGACTGTAGGTGGCGACCTTGGTTTGGCTTTGTGCTGGTTCCTCCTGGTTAGTCTTTGTATCCTTGCTCCAGATTTGAGTTTGGCTGTTGAACCTTACTGCTCTGTGGGTGAGCATGACCGTTTCAGTTGTTGCCAAGGTGGTTACCCTCACTGCAGCTAGGGGTTGGTAGGTTCTGTGGCTTTCTCTGTGGGACCGTGCTCTGCTGCCGTGTTGTGCTGACCCTTGTGGGCCCCTGTTGGGGGTTCGTGGGTTGCTGATTCAGCGTGGCATGGAGATTTTTCTCTTCTTTGATTCTTTCCCCTCTAGTTGCTGTGGGTCAAAGGCTCACCTCTCAGATTGAGTATTGTTGCTGAGGGGTGGCTCGCCCCCCTGTGCGAAGTGTTCCTGTCAGAGTGGGTGTTGCTGTTGAGGGGTCACCCGCCCACCTGTGCGGAGTGCGCCTATCAGAGTGGGTGTTGCCACTGGGGGGGCCCACCCACCTGTGCAGAGTGCGCCTATCAGAGTGGTCGTTGCTGCTGAGGCGCAGCTTGCCCACTTGTGTGTTCCCGATGGGGAGTGAATGCAAGACTCTCCTGCTGGAGGGCAAGCACACTGATCCATGCGGGCCTTCTGGGGGGATGCATGCATGTGCGCTCTTGTGCTTCTTTGGGAGACATGCTGCCCCAAATTGTTGGATGGTGCTTGTGCCCTCTAGCGAATCTACTGTGGGGGCGGTATGCATGGTCCCCAGTAGGTTCAAATGTCTGTGCATGGGTTGGTGCCCATGGACTTTCTGCACCTCTTCTGTGAGTGGGGGGGGAGGAGTGTGCTTGGGCCAGGTGTCCCTGCTCGGCTGGTATTGGACACCAGCAAGCCCGTGACTGTTGTTCAAAAAGTCCACACAGACCAGGGTGCCTCAGATGGCATTCAAATGCCTTCCAGACCCCAGGTCCCTGCTGGGGCTGGAGGCTGGTGCAGACAGATTCAGGATCTCCATCTGTGCTTTGAGGGATGCTGGCCTAAGGTCACTTTGTCTTTTTTTTTTTCTTTTGGCCAGTCCTGGGGCTTGGACTCAGGGCCTGAGCACTGTCGCTGGCTTCTTCTTGCTCAAGGCTAGCACTCTGCCACTTGAGCCACAGCGCCACTTCTGACCATTTTCTATATATGTGGTGCTGGGGAATCGAACCCAGGGCCTCATGTATATGCCACTAGGCCATATCCCCAGCCCCCCTAAGGTCACTTTGTTGGGTGCTGCTCCACCCGCTGCTAGCTCCTGTGAACTCCCAGGAGCTGTAGAGTCCTAGAGCCACCAGAAATGGGGCTCTTTTGTTCCATCCAGGCAGGGAGGGGGAGAGAGGGAGCTCTAGCTTTTTTTGTCCCCTTGTGATGAGCTCTAAGTCAGGTTTTGGGTCTCTGCTAGAGCTGATCTCCCTCCCGTTGGGGGGGGGGGTAATGGGGAACTTACTGGTCCTGGATTGTGTGTGTGTCCCGTGCTGCTGGGGGCTTTTCTGGGCAGGGGTGTGGCAATCAAATGTTTGGTGGTGCCAGTCCAGGCTCTCCCTGTCCGTGGCACCAGGTTCCCCTGCTGTTGTTGTGTGGTCTTAGCTGTTTGGTCCCGTGCCTCTGGTCCCACACAGCCATCTGTCTTGGACTGGTCTGCATGCAGTCTGGGGCCCATGGAGCTCCTGCTTTCTGGACTCTGCACTTGCGGCAGGACTTTTCTGCTGTTGCTTCTGTGGTCACTGCCTTCCCATTTACCCGGGGCCACTTTCCCAGTCTGGCCCTGTTCAGGCAGAGATTTTCTGGCTCCTTGCAGATTATAGGCTTTTATTTCTTTGTTCCTTTTCTTTTCCTGTGTTTCTCTGTTTGTTCTGGTTGTTGGGTTTGCTGGTCTCTTGGTGGGGCATTGGGTGTTGGAGTTCCCAGCTCACTATTTTGTTGGAGCAAGTTGGGGTGCCTCCCTATTGTGACAGCGCCATCTTCCCACTCCAGGAACACATATTTTATATTCCTAACAATATATGTGTCAGGACTATCACTATACTCATATGCAGGGAACATCACCAAAATGTTGGACCTTTAGTTAGGAAAATTGTTGATCCTTTAGGTGGTTTGAAACTTTAGAACAATAAATGTATACTGAAGGATGAAATACTTAACTTTGCACTCATCATGGGCTCTTTCTTACAGTACACATAGCCTGTTTCTTCATCAACTGCTTTTCCATCTTCTCAATATGTTATGCATGCAGGGATAGGGAGAGTGGTTTGTTTATTTGTATTTTGTAGAAGAAAAGTTCCATACCTAAGTCCAAAATCTTTTAACACACACACACACACACACACACACACACACACACACACACACACAGAGGAACAACAGCACTTCTGGAGGTCAATTGCACTGCTTTCAATCTGTTTGGATTCCTCCTCTTTGGGAAGCTGTTTTGCTTTGAAGCCTTGTTTAGATGAGGATTATAGCTAGGGGGGTTACACTTACTTTTTTGGGGGCAACAGTCTGAAGTTTGATAATTTTTCCTTCAGTCTTTGATGCCAGAAACAGTTAGTGAACATTCACTGTAGGTAGAACACAACCACATGCCATGAGGTTTAATATCTTTATGGAAGGACAGAATAATATTTAGGATGTGGTAAGACAGTTCTGTACCTAACTACATAAAAAAACAGCATCGACGGTATACAAAAGCAATAGTAATCATCAACTGGAATTGAGATAACCAGGATCACATTTATGATTTGGGGACTCTGTTAAAGATCCCTGAACAATTCATATTATTGGAATTTTTTTTTAAGTTTTCCCAGTATGATGTGAAATCCGGGCATAACTTTACCATTCTTCATTGTGCACATTTTTTTTTCAGGAGATTTTGAGATCTGAGTCACATTTTTGAGCAACAATGTACATAAAATTACTTTTTTTTTCTGGTAGCAGGATTAGAACTTTTGCTTGCTTGGCTAGCTCACTGGGCTGGTGCTTTGCCAATTGAGTCATGCCTCTACCTTCACTTTTGCTGGTTATTTGAGAGCTGGATTGTTGAAGACTCTGGCAATCAGTCTTTCCAGCAGTAGAGTTTACAGAGTGAGCCACTAGTACCCAACTCAAATTTACCTTTTTTTTTTTTTTTTTTTTTTTGGCCAGTCCTGGGCCTTGGACTCAGGGCCTGAGCACTGTCCCTGGCTTCCTTTTGCTCAAGGCTAGCACTCTGCCACTTGAGCCATATCACCACTTCTGGCCGTTTTCTGTATATGTGGTGCTGGGGAATTGAACCCAGGGCCTCATGTATACGAGGCAAGCTCTCTTGCCACTAGGCCATATCCCCAGCCCCCAAATTTACCATTTTAACAATAAAATTGCTATTAGGAAAATTGGACACCATAAAGAGTATTCCATTGGTGCTAAGAATGTTTTACAATTTCTTAACTCCCGTGTTTAATTTCCTGGTCAGCTAGGTATTTTAGTCATTCGGAAAAGTCCATGTTTATCTGATTACCTGAAAAAAATTAGATAAGATTTAATTAGTTAGAAATAAACAGCTCAAGAAGTGTTAAATCATATTAAACTAAACTTTATCCTCTCAATCTTCCTTTGAAGTTTCCATGGGAAGGACTATAATGATCAAAATATAATGAGTAGAAAGCCAAGGTACCTTTCAAATAACTCTGGTGTGGGCCAGCATTTTTAAAAGTGGATATCTGAGAAATATAGTTCTGAACACAGTTTCAGTGAAGAGTTTAGCTTATAAGATAAATCAGTGCAGAGGCACAGATAATTTTCGGGCATTTTTCTTTACTTTGTCAACCTAGAACTTTTTTCTGTAATAGCTTGTTAGTTTTTTCCTCTTTGATTAAGAGTCACATGGTTGCCAGAATATATAATTTAATGGCTGCTCTCAAAATTGATTACAATGAGTAAGCAGGTGTCAGTGGTTCACAGCTGTAATCTGAGATACAAAGGAGGTTGCAATTTGAAGACTGTGATGTAAAACCAGCTGAGGCAGGAAAGTCTATGAGACTTTCATCTGCAAATGAGCACATAAAAAGATGAAAAATGAAGGAGGAGGGAAGACATCGGATAAGAAATGTACTCCCTGCCTTATATATGAAACTGTAACCCCTCTGTACATTATTTGACAATTAAGTAACTAATTAAAAAAGCTGAAGTGGTGCTGTGGCTCTAGTGATAGAGTGTTAGCCTTGAACAAAAGGAGCCCAGGCTCGTTTTAAAAATTTTATTGTAATGGTAGTGTGCAGAGGTGCTCCAGTTAGATAAGTCGGTAATGAGTATTTTTTTAAAAAAGAGTGTCAACTGTCCCATGGCTTTCTCCTGGATTTTTCCTCCTAAACCCTTTCCCCAGAAGTTGTATATTTTTGTATGGTTCATTTTCAACATCGTGTCTGGTGAGTATATCTGCTGCATTTTACTTTACCCTTGTCCCATCATTTCTGTGCTCCCCTTTACTCTCCTCCAAACAGATAAACTTACATACAAAACAAAAAGTACAGAAATATAATCAATGACACAGGAGGGGGAAAAAGAAAGCAAAATAACAACAGAAAAGTCTTGCTTCCATTTCTTGGAGTTCATTCCAATAAACATCATTTTATATGACAATATGCACATAGCTATTGAGCCTTTGAGCTACTGAGGCGCTTCTAAGAATATCCTCCTTTGGTCTCACTGAGGATATGTATCAATAAACATAATGGGATTCTATGCTTCCATCAGAAAGAATATTATTGTACCAAAGGCCAGGAAATGGAAAGACTTAGAAAAAAATCACATTAATTTTTAGAAACTCCTGCAGCTGGCTTAGGTTGTTTATCTTTGTTGTTGTTATTTTCAATATACCATGTGAAATTATTCCCTTTTTCTTTTGTCTTTCTTTACTGTGGTTTTACCCCAGATATCATTGCAACTGATTTTAGTATCCTGGATATTGTATATATGTGTATTGAAACTAGGGAAGGGAAAGGGAATACCAAAAGAGAGACAAAGGCTAAAAAGACAAACCATTCCAAAAGCAATACTTGCAAAACCATTTGGTGTAAACAAGTGTATAACTCATGAGGGCGGGTGGAGTGAAGACAGGGAAATGGGGAGGAGGAGACGGTGCGGGGGTGGGGGCGGAATGAGGGAGGAGGTAACAAGTTGAATAAGAATTGTACTCACTGCCTTACGTATGAAACTGCAACCCCTTTGTACATCACTTTAACAATAAAGAAGTGAGAAAAATGAAAAAGAATTTAAAAAATCACATGAAGTGAAGTAAGCAAGACCCAATGAAACGTAGGTTGCATGGTTTCTCTCATTTGTTGTAACTGGAATATGCCTATAAATCTGCAAGTAGATGGATAGAAAAAGACAAAAAAATACTTTTGGACCTGATAAATTATTTTGATCACAAATTAGTGTCATTCTCAGCTGAGAGGCGACTATATCTGAACCATAGTGCAGAGGACCTTCACCAGATGCCATAGCCATGACCCAAGATCATGAAGGAGACAAAAGTCAAAATTCTAGAATGGGCACGTTTTATATTTGTAATGGGGACCCCCCCCCAAGGGAGGGGATCACAATGTAACGGGGTCTGAGGGTGGGGGAAACCCCCATCCCTCCAAGAGTCCACCACTTAGAGACAGTCTCAAGTAAAAAGATGGATTTATTGGGGAAGTAAAAAGTATACTGACCAGCCAGGGTCACAGCCCAGACTCAGGAACTGGAACAGCAACCGTAAAAAGCAGGCTGGCGGGCCAGGGCCGCAGCCCAGACTCGGGAGCTGGAACCATGCGCCCTGGGCCATGCTGAGGGTATGGTTATAAAGGCAAACACCACATGGTCAAGCCTGCCACGTGCTGGTGGCCAATGAGGTTACAACACTTACAGAGCATGCCAGGTCACACGCAGGTGGCCAATGGAGTTACAGTCTGCCTCATAGTATCTGTTTGAACCAACCTATCATTCTAGTTAGAACTGGCGCATGGATTTGGTGGGGCTCACATGATGCAGGTGGATACGCCTACTCATAGGAGGGCACCAGTTTAACCTTGAACATTCCTAGAAACTTCCTATGCTTCAAGTGGTCAAGCAGTTTACACAATCTTATCACAGCGAAGGGGAGCTTCCCTGGATAGGGTGGAGGAGATCTTAGTGAAGATGGAGTTGGCTTCTGCTCTAATCTGACCTGGAGTCAATCTGACACCCCTCCACAGTTAATGACACTGGCCAGATCTGACCTCCCTATTACAATATTAATATGGCTATTACATGGAAATCAGTAATTTGGACAAATATGGATTTTCTATGCTAGGTTTATTCTCATATACAGGGCATTTTGTTGCTGTGAAAATCAATGGATCGTAGATAATGGAAACATAAAGTATGCTCCCAAAACTATTGTAATTTTCTTAACAATGATCAATTTGTATCAAAATATTACCTTAAAGGGCTGGGGATATGGTCTAATGGCAAAAGTGCTTGCCTCGTATACATGAGCCCCTGGGTTCAATTCCCCAGCACCACATATGTAGAAAAAGGCCAGAAGTGGTGCTGTGTCTCAACTGGCTGAGTGCTAGACTTGAGCAAAAAGAAGCCAGGGACAATGCTCAGGCCCTGAGTCCAAGCCCCAGGACTGCCCCCCCAAAAAGAAATTACCTTATAATTTTTGATACTACCTCTCATTAGTGACATGCTAATAATTTAAATAAACTAATAACAGTTCCCAAAACCTTTAACTAATACTTAACTATCTCCTCACAAATTTGCTTCAAAAAGTTTTATTCTATTTTGTGTCATGTTTCAAATCAAGTTCTAGCTATAGACAATTAGGTTTTCAGAGTATCAAGTCTGGTCCTTAATTGGAAACCCAAACTGTAATGTTTAATATTTTATGTTTACATTTCTGGTTCTTATAATTTAAAGTTACTTTTAAGATCAGTGGAAGGTTTACTTCTATAAGGCAAGAGGCTTAAAAACCCGAAGCTTCTAATTGAAAAACTATTAAAGTCTATGAATACTGCATATACCTGCCAATGACTAGCCCAAGGGATTAATGGCTAATATGTAGTTATTAATGTGATATTTTAGTATTAGACACCAAACCCCAAATACCTGCATACTAGATGGAACACTATTACATGTGGTGTTTCATTCATTTGGAAGTTTTCCCATTGCTTTCGTATCCTCTGCTCTTCTATGTTGTTGTGGTTTGGTCAGATGGTCTATCCTTCCTTCCTTCCTTCCTTCCTTCCTTCCTTCCTTCCTTCCTTCCTTATTTCCTTCCTTCCTTCCTTCTTTCCTTCCTTCCTTCCTTCCTTCCTTCCTTCCTTCCTTCCTTCCTTCCTTTCTTCCTTCCTTCCCTCCCTGTTTGCTTTCTCAATTGCTGTGAAACCAATCCTTATAAAGGAAGGTTTCTGCCTTAAATATATACCTATGTCTCTCTCTCTATACATATGTGTATGTACATTTACATACGTGTATATACATACATGCATATATATAATTTTTTCAATATCTGATCATAACTGCTGCTAAACAGTTTACACAATATAGAAACTTCACGAAATAGTCCCTCAAGAGATAATTTCTTCCAGTTACCCAGAATACCTGAAAATATCTATGAGAGCTTAAGTAAGCAGTTTCTGTGAAATGGTTTAAAAATTTTTTAGAGAAGGTGACATTGTGTATGAGATAAAACTCATCCACACTTCCAACACTTTTTCTGTCTTCTGTGGCTATTACTTATTTGTCAAGCTGTAATGAATGAGGAGGTTCACATTCCTAATCCTATAGCTCCAAGGTGTTTTCTAACCTCTTTACAGGCTGTAGAATTGGAATGCTTTCTTCCCAGGGGAAGTAATTCTATGTGAACAGAAAGAAAATAAGGACAAATTTATGTGAGCCATCCGATCTGTTTGGGGTCACCATTGAGCTTAAACATAGCCATTGACAGCCTTGTTCAGGGAGATTAGTGGCAGTAATGAGTGTATTTTCACTTGGGCACACTTATTTGTCACAAAATGACCCTGCAGCACTCTCTTCTTCTGCTATCCAAAAATACAGGCATTCAAGTTCTATTTTCATTTTTAGTATATTTGTTGCATAACAACAAGTATCTTCTGAGTATAATAACTGAACCATAAAATCATTTCCCTAGTGTTGTACAACTTGGATATATTGCCATTTGAATCAATCCAGTCTAAAGACCCAAATTCATATTGACTTTATCGTATTGAAGATCTGTGTTATGAATGCTGTTTATTGGTAGTACTACCACAGCTTCACCACAGCTTCTTCTTAGGTGATCACTGTGGGTCCTAATAAATTCTCTTTTAAGTCCTTTACATTGTTTTCTCTGACCCTAACAGAACAATTAAAAATTGAATGAATGCACTAGTACCATACTTTCACAAATGAAAAAAACTGAGATGCAGAGAAGATAATTGGGAAAATGTCAGCTTATTCTCATGATAGAGGCAGGATTCCAACGAAGGCAGTCTAGCTCTGGGGTCTGTCCCTTATCACTCTGCTGCATGTTTCTTCTGTGTTAATCGTAGAAACAGACATGCAGGTGCTCAATTATAAAAATGAGAAACAGGTACCCCCAAGGAACCTGGACTATAATGGTGACAGGAATAAAAGGGACAAAATGCAACAAACATGAGTTGGCACACGACATGGAGAACACAATAACTAAACAGCTTATTTAACATTTGGGTACCAGTGAAAAAACAGAAAAGCTTGACAGAGGGCATGAATTTGTGAACTGCAACCTAAAATCAGATATGTATTTGTCAGGAGAATAAAAAAGAATAGTTCAAAATGGAATTATCATATGATTCAAGGCATTAAAATAAAACAAAGAAACTGAAGACAGTTTTTTATGTTGATATAATGGGATTTGAGGATTGAAGAGAGCAAGAAATGATGTTTGAAAGTGATAAAGGTCTTAGAGGACTATGCAGACATTAAATAATTTGAAAAATTTTCCTATACAAAAGGGATACTTACAGACAACCTTAAGGCAGCAAGATCTGGATTTGAATGTTGGGCTCAAAATGTTCGATTCATTGTAAAGAACCTGAGCTGGATAACTCTGTTTCTCATCTAAGAGGTCCATTGTCTTGCTAGTCATTGTCTTGCGTTCTACTGTAAGAAGTTAGACAATTAAATATGACATTCAATTCCTTCTTGCCTAGATGGCCATATAAGGAGAACCAGCAAGAGAGTGCATGCGTGCGTGCGCTCATGTGTGTATGTTTGTGTGTGTTTGTGTGCACGCGCACGTGAGCACAAGAAAGGGAGATGCTGGTGCTTTTAGGGATTTCAAGTAGACTTCAGCATTTGACAGCACTGTTCTCAATAGCTTGTACATCCTGCTTTAAGTTCATGGAGGATACTTCCTCACATTCCTGGAGGTCAAATAGACATTGGCTGCTTTGTCCAACAAGATATTCTCAAAGAGATACATACCTTAATTCTTATGACATAACCCTGTAGCCCTTTCTCTATCCCTCATGGTAGTGCTCATGGAAGCTTCTATGACAGAAGAAATTCTTTGTGTTTTTTTTTCCTTAAGAAAAAAAATCATGCAGAGAAAAAAACAAAACAAAACAAAAAACAAACCACTTGTGTTAAAGATAAGCCAGTGATTTCCCCCTAGATTCTCTCTTTATGTACAAACAAGTACAAATGCATATTCTTACCTCCATTATAAACAACAGTTAACCTATTAGTGACTGTATGCATTCCTTGTGTTTTTCTTTCTTTCACATTTCTTTATTGCAAAAGTGATGTACAGAGGGGTAACAGTTTCATATGTAAGGCAGTAAGTACATTTCTTATCCAACTTATTGTCTCCTCCCTCATTTTTCCTCCACTGACCTTCCCCCATGAGTTGTACAGTAGGCTTATACCATATAATTTTGTAAGTATTGCTATTGCATTGGTTTGTCTTTTTATCCTTTGTCTCTCCATTTTGGTATTCACTTTCCCTTCCCTAGTTCCAATACATGTATATACAATATCCAGGGTACTAAAATCAGTTGCAGTGATATCAGGAGTAAAACGATGGGAAAGGAAGAAAAAGAAAAAAGGCATAATTTCACATCACATGGAAATCTAATAAAATGATGCTGTGGCAAACACAGAGGTCCTGGGGAGGGGCTAGCACAAGAAGCCAACCTTTTCTTCTATATCTCTTTGCATTCTTTGATTTTCAAAACATGAAACAAGTTAACCTAATTAAAAAAGTTGGATAATAAGCAATAAAATAAAATAAGATGATAAAACTTTCAAAAAAAAAGATAAGCCATTGAGAATTTTGGAGTTGCTGCTAAAGTATATTTTAGCTTTCCAACTGACACTGCATCCCAGTCCAAGCTATTTAGAATAGATATTTCCATCTCACCGGCCATTCATCATAACAATAAAGGTTGCCTGGACTACTTGCTAATGTACTAGCTTTGATCACTAAGACTGTCTGTCAGTTGTAAATGAGTTCCATTTCTACTAATCCTAGATATGGTCATACAACTCTTTAAGAAGATGTAGAAACAATGAGTCTGGTATCTAAATAGTTCATTTAGAAATTTAGAGATTTTCAGCCAGTGCTGCCTCTAAAATTACGCATCTTATGGGCTGATGAGAGATAACCACTATATCTTTATTTTGAAATTTATCATTAAGCATAGTTTATTGAAGGTGGGTGCTGTTGGCTCATGCCTGTAATTCTGGCTAATCAGGAGGCTGAGAACTGGAGGACTGAACTTCAAAGCTAGCCTGAATGAGCAGAAAAGTCTGCAAGACCCAACTAATAAGCAAAATTCTAGACTTTTAGCATAGATCAAGAGGTATAATGCGAGTCATGAGTGAAGAGACCACAATCTTAAGCTTCAATGCTGGCACAAGTAGACAAATGAAAAACAGTTTATAAATATCTTGCACTAAAATACAGGGAATTCATGTGTCATAGTTTTTCTTTCTTTTACTTTTCGTTTTGTTGGTCATGGGGCTTGTATTCAGAACCTGTGCATTTTCCTTGAGATCTTTCTGCTCAAAGCTACTCTACACTTTGAGCCACAGCTCTACTTCTGTTTTCTTGTGGTTTCTTGGAGATAAGTGTCTCATGGTCCTTCCTGCCTGGCCTGGCTTTGAACAGTCATCTTCAGATCTCAGCTGAGTAGCTAGGATTACAGGTATAAGCCACCAGCACCTAGATGTAAAAGTTTTTCTGAAAGAACTAAATATTTGTTAGATTGACCACAAATTCGGTTGTAAATACCCTGAAGTTACAGCAGTGGGGCGAATTTAAAAAGAATATCAAGAATTCTTAACTATTAGGAACTGTGAACATATTCGTTTCTAAATATCTTTCTAAAATTGAAAAAATGGGATTTTTCAGTAGTGCAAAAAGCATTCAAATTAGGTCTAAAATGTAAGGGCAGGTTAGAATTTCAAGGAAACTTTAAAGAAGGTTTGAGCCTTAATTGAGTCATTAATCCCAATAAGGCAATTGACAGAGTTGTACAAAAGATGGAGTCACAATGTTATCAGTTGCAGCAACATTAATTAGAGGGCAAATTATCAACAACAGTGCTGTGTAAGTTTTAACTCTGTTTCTACAAAATATGTTGAAAAGTAATTTATTAAAATGTCTTTTAGTGGGCTGGGGATATAGCCTAGTGGCAAGAGTGCCTGCCTCGGATACACGAGGCCCTAGGTTCGATTCCCCAGCACCACATATACAGAAAACGGCCAGAAGCGGCGCTGTGGCTCAAGTGGCGGAGTGCTAGCCTTGAGCGGGAAGAAGCCAGGGACAGTGCTCGGGCCCTGAGTCCAAGGCCCAGGACTGGCAAAAAAAAAAAAAAAAAAAAATGTCTTTTAGTGAAATAAGTCCTTTTGAGATTATATGTTTTGATGAGGATGATTAAAACAGAAATTTAAAATTATACTAAGTGAAGTGAGCCAGACCCAAAGAAACATGGACTCTATGGTCTCCCTCATAGGGAATAATTAGCACAGGTTTAGGCTAGTCACAGCAGAGAATCACAAGAGCCCAATAGCCCTTATGAGCACATAAGATGATCCTAAGTGAAATGAACTCCATGTTATAGAAACAACTGTCATATCACTGTTGTAATTACTTTCAACATGCGATGTGAAACCGTAGCTTCTATTATTGATGATCCTTTTGTATCCCCTTCCTATGGTTGTACCTGCACTATCTGTGTATCTTATCTGAGTACATTGGAAACCGTGTATACTGGTATTAGAACTAGGAAATAGAAAGGGAATACCCAAATGGAGAGACACAGGGTAAAAACAATGACTACAAAGGCAATATTTACAAAACTGTTTGATATAAATGAACAGAACAACTCATGGCGGGGGGAAGAAAAAGGAAGGGGGAGGGGGGAATGAGGGAGGAGGTAACAAACAGTACAAGAAATGTATCCATTGCCTAACATATGAAAGTGTAGCCTCTCTGTACCTCAGTTTGACAATAAAAATTTAACAAAAAAAAATAAATTTGAGCTTCTCACATTAAAATCTCATCAAAGTCATTTTCTGAAGTATGTTATGGAAAGTAAAGATCATTTGTGGATTGTTACCCCTCCTTGACCTCTAAATTCTTCCTACAGAGACATATTTATTGTCAAAGGTAAAGGTTTGCCATCACTGAGGATATTAAAAGGAAACTATTGCTTATCTGGAGGAAAGATGAATGAGGATCTAATGAAGTGTTCTGAGCAATGACAGCATCACTGAAACAAATGGACATCTCTCCAAGAGCTTTCTATGTAGCTGACAATGTTCATTTATTCACAGATGTAGTCTCTGATGATGAATGCAATGGAGGTACCATATAATGCACTGTTATCACAGCTGCTTTGTTATACATCTGGTTCTAAAAATGGGTTTATTTGCCCTCTTTCCCCATTTGATAAGGATGCTTATGCATGCTGGTTCTATCACTACCTACAGTCAGCTCTGTCATACCCACATGTATATCCTTTGGTAAATAGGGCCTATCGTCCTTCTTTATTTTACAACAACACATCTAGCCTATTGCACGGCTTCTTCTAAAAAGTTTATTTGTAAATATTAAAAATACTTTGTTCAGGACTGTGTGAAATAGTGTAGATACGAAAGGAAAGAAAGAAATGGAGAAAATTGTTTAGCCAACACAAATGGGACTAATTAGGAGCAACAGGTTTTAATGGCATTAGTTGGAAAAGAAACAGCAGCAAAACAAAAAAGCATTATAGAATCCTGTTGAGGAAAACAAATCAGTAGAAAATGAAATAAATGTGTTTCACATTGCTAACAACCAGGCTATTTATATTTAGATGCTTTTCTTTAAAATTGTCCTTGTGGAAATTGGTGATGACAGCTCTAGATCTAAAAGCTTGAGGAAGAGAATACACTTCCAGTTTTACTCACTGATTTTCAAGTTATTGGATGCTATTAGGAGCTCTTTTAGGAAGATTTATGATAATAAGCATTACTTACAAAGCCCCTCATTCTGGACAACAAAAAGAGATGCTGCATTCATTGTCCATGATAAATGATTCACACATAATGAGGAAAAATGCTTTCAGGACTAATCTACAATTGTAAATGAAAATAAACTTTATAGAGAGATTTTTCTTGTTAATGTCAACAAAACAAAGGACCTATACATATACAGGGCATTTGCAAGAATTTACATCAGCTAATGAGAAACATTCTATCAAGCAATGAGACAATCTGTTAATTAGTATCATAATTAAAAATTTACATTGTGTAATATCTCAGAACGTCAAGCATGCGTACTAAAATTTAGGTGGTTATTTACTTTGCCAGCTCAGATACAATATTAATGAATGGTCTGATTGTAAACCAATTTGTAAGTGCATAATATTAAATTCAGTCTTTCATTAAAGACTTACAAGAAAATATATACTCTGTAGTGTGTTTGCAAGAAGGCTAGTAGCAGAGTTTATTTTCAGTTCTAGCTCATTCTGTAAGTTGAGATATAGAAGAGCTTGTATGTAAAATTTGTTTTTTATCCATGGCCCTGGCTTTGCCCTCATAATTACATATTTTAGGTAAATATGACCTAAACCTTGTTATAATATTAGCACCTCTTGGACCTGTGTGAATTCTCCTGTTTGGAATAGTATCCTCAAGGTAGAAAATGCTATTCAGTAACGAAATACATATAGCAAAGCTAAAAATTAGATTTTATTAGAATATAAAACTATCCTGTCCTTAATTTTTGTAGCCTTGACTATATTATGATATACTTATTTTTATACAAAAATCACAACTGTAGCAGAGCACTGATGGCAAATACCTATAATCCCTCCTACTCAGGAGGCTGAGATAGGATGATCACAGTTTAAAGTTAGCATGGGCAGGACAATCTGTGAGACTTTTATCTCAAATTAGCAACCAGAAAGCCAAAAGTTGCACTGTGGCTCAAGTGATAGAGTGCTAGTTCTAAGCAAAAGAAGCTCAGGGACAGGTCAAGCTTCAGGACTGGCACACACATACAAAAATCAAAACATTAATTCAAAAATATTCCTGGAGATTTAACAGAGAAATAAAAACTCATTTTTTACTAGTAAAATTATTTTCTTTTTCATGATAGTGTCTGTTGTATAGCACAACCCTAGTTGGTTGATTCTCCTTCCTTTGGATGACATGAAATCACTTTCAGGCTAGTATTTCACTGGGGTACATTGAAACAGTATCCTCAATGACTTCTCTGATTCGTTTCTAAAAGCCTTATTGCATTTAATCTCATACTGAAATCTATATCCTTAAGTTAACCAATGTCTCCTTCTCTCTCTTTTGCCTTTTTATTTCTTACCTTTAATGACTTTAATCTCAATTGGTCTGTCTCTTTTACCTTGAAAACCCGTTTCATCTCACTTGATATTGACTTGTAGTTTACTTATGGCTCTGTATAGATTAATTACCTTGGGGTAATCAATAAAGTCCCATTGATTGTCTGACTCTTAAATTCTTCTTCAGCTACATTCTGATTCTTGATCTTCCTTGATCTACTCTCTGAAACTTACCTCTTACTTGTAATCAATTACTATTTGCTTGACTCCTGAAGTATCCAATTCAGTGGGAGAGAGGGTCTCTCTGGGTAAGACAGGGGTGTTGTACCATAGTTTCATCTCAAGTAAAACAAGAAAAGTGAAACTTATTTTACCCCACTACCTCTTACACTACTTACATTATTAAGCAAGGTATTACGTCTTCTCCCCCTGTTACCTCATTTTGTAGGGTCTTTATTCCAATCTCTTGACAAAAACTCACAAGTGCTTAACTTGAAGAGTTCAAAATCAAAATCCACATTGACTGTTTCAAATTCCTTTACTTTTTTTTTTTTTAACCTGGATGTAGCAAGGATTGGAATCATGATATCCAGATATGGAATGCTTCCCCTTAAAGTTCTTAAGTCAAGTTCTCAGTCTAAAACACAAAAAGAAACTAATATGTCAAAATTTTGCTAATAAAATGTAGATGAATGATGGTACCACTTTATAGAGACAATGTATCTGTCTAGATCTGCAGATGCAGTTAGTACAAAAGCATTGTTTGGATAATAAAGGCCCGGAATATGCCATGCACAGCAATAGAAATATATAGTTTTTCACATTTTATCCTTTAACTTTCCATTTAACATAACTGGATAGAATAGAAGTTGCATGCAGTAAAAGAGGCTGATATCAAGTTTTGATTGTGTATGAGAGAGTAAGTCTCTAATGGAAAGCTATTTGCAAATTTTCTTTTGAACTTTTATGAGAAGAGTCAAATAGCTTCTGTGAAATCTGTGGAAAGGAAAATGGTTTATTATGTACATTTAAGTTCATTATGATTTTAGGGAAAGTGAATATTGAGGTGACATCGTCAAATAGGGAAACATCTATATATTCAGCATTTATATCTTTGTTACCACATTTGATATTTCATATCTGCACACTTACTCCTTTAAAAAGCAAAGGAGTTCTACCATTATGAATTAGAATTGTTTAGACCAATGGTCTATGCCAATAAATTAACATCTCTAAAATTACACTTTTCTTTGTAAAAAATAAAGGTGATTGCTTTCAAATTTTGAAATCTTTTCTCTTTTCTAAATAAGCTTTCATCTATTTTTTCTCAGTCTCTGTGTCCCTTTTCACTCTCTGTATATGTAAATATTTATATATGCACAAAACAAGAACACACTAAAGCCACCAGCACAACAATGTTCATTGCAGCACAATTTGTCATAGCTAAAATATAGTACCAACTCAGATGCCCCTCAGTAGACGAGTAGATCAGGAAAATGTGGTACATATGCACAATGGAATTTTATGCCTCTATCAGAAAGAATGTCATTGCCCCATTCATAAGGAAATGGAAGGACTTAGAAAAAATTATACTAAGTGAAGTAAACCAGACCCAAAGAAACATGGACTCTATGGTTTCCCTCATAGGGAATAATTAGCACAGGTTTAGGCTAGTCACAGCAGAGGATTACAAGAGCCGAATAGCTATGCCCCTATGAATGCATAAGATGATGCTAAGTGAAATGAACTCCATGTTATGGAAACGAGTGTTATATCACTGTTGTAATTACTTTCAACATGCCATGTGAAACCATAGCTTCTTTTGTTGATGATCCTCTTGTATCCTTTCCTGTGGTTGTACTCCTGCTATCACTGTATCTCATCTGAATACACTGGATACTGTATATACTGGTATTATAACTAGGGAAGTGAAAGGGAATATCATAATCGAGAGACAAAGGATAAAAAGACAAACAATTCCAAAAGCAATACTTGCAAAACCATTTGGTGTAAACCCACTGAACAACTATTGGGGGGAGAGGGAAACAAAGAGGGGGGAGAGAGAAATGAGGGAGGAGGTAACAAACAGTACAAGAAATGTACCCAAGGCCTAACATATGAAACTGTAGCCTCTCTGTACATCAATTTTCCAATAAAATAAGAAAAAGAAAGTCATAACCACTTATACTCACAGATATTACTATCAGTATTAAAATAAATAGTCAGATTTTACCATTTTCTTTTGCTTCATCAACATGGTGAAAGATTTACCAAATCACTGGTGACCTAAAAAGGAATTTAAATAAATGCCAAACTTAAATTATTAAAGAAAGATGACAAGAAACATTGATTTACTCTGAACATCTGATTGTCCTTTACCTCAAATCTTCATCTCTGGGATAATCATTCATATTAAACTCACATGTTATTTCCATATCTTTCTATGTACACATACAGTGTATTCCTAAGTAAATTTGCTCCAAGTTTTTCTTGAAAGCACAAGGTCTTTTTCAACAATATTTCTATGGAGATTGTTTCCCTCAAACAGATGCTTACTGTTCTCTGCTCTGACTTCTTTACATGTTTCTCCCCTTTTTCAACTTATTTTGTGTTACAGAGGTAGTAAGTAGAAAAGAGATAATTTATATTTAAAGCCACTCTGTTTACTTCACAGGGAATTTATTTGCCATACACACTATCCTTTCCCATTGGATATTATTAAGAGCAAAACAAAAAGATTACACAGAATTAGTTAAATAAAGTTAGGAAAGTACCTGGCAAGCCACAGAATTTACCAGTCCACTAAACCCTATTGTTTCATAGGCAATATGTCTCCCTCAAATCATTTGTTACATGATGGAACAGACACATGTGCTTTTCATCATCTGCCTGTATTGATAATTTTGTTTGGCTTGTGCATTCTATAAATATCCAAATGGTATCACACCAGTGTAACAATTAGCAATATAATATCTATATCTAACATGTAATCATATTTTTTAGAAAAATGTATTTTATTAAGAAACCTTAAGCTTCTTACCTAGGAAAGCAAAAGTTCCTTAGGTTCTCTTGGGTAAATTTTATTTTGAATTTAGTCTCTTTGTGTAGTAGGAAATCCAACAAGAAGAGCAAGAAGGTTCTGGCTACCTTCCTCATTTAAATAAGCGTTGATTTGTCCATGGTGTAACTGAGTTGCTGAAGAAATTCCATTGCCTGTTAGCAGGAGTTAAATGCTAAGGGTAATTTATTTGCCATACACAGTATCCCTTCCCATAGGATATTATTAAATGCAACACAAAACAATTACACAGAATTAGTTAAATAAAGGTAGGAAACTACCTGGCAAGGTACAGAATTTACCAGTCCCCTAAATTCTATTAAACACACATGGACAAATTAACTAATTGTAAATAGACCTCCTAAAAGGAGACTGAAGTCACTAAAAGCAATAAAAAATGTAATTGGTAAATTGGTAAATTGTAAATTGGTAAATGCAATTGGTAAAATTGTACTTGGCAAAGACCTTTAGAATTCTCTTTTTTTTTTTGGAGGGGGGTGAGCGGGGGGTTTGTTTTTTTGCCAGTCCTGGGCCTTGGACTCAAGTCCTGAGCACTCTCCCTAGCTTCTTTTTGCTCAAGGCTAGCACTCTGCCACTTGAGCCACAGCACCATGTCTGGCCATTTTCTATATATGTGGTGCTGGGGAATCGAACCCAGGGCTTCATGTATATGAGGCAAGCACTCTTGCCACTAGGCCATATTCCCAGCCCAGACCTTTAGAATTCAAGCTGCCCTAAAATTGGAAAGTTAGGGGACAATATGTGTTCTGTACTATTCTTTACAAAGTGACCTAAGGATTTCTAAGTATACTTGCCTTTTAGAGTAAATTAGAAAAGAAAAAAAAAACAGAATTATTTGGTTTTAAAAATTAAACAATTATGTGCTCTAAGCACTCATGAAATAATTTTTAAATATTATCACCACTTTAGCCATAGGGGAATGGTAATGCAATTAAAATTACAAGGAATGCAATTAAATTACTAATAGCATCAATTTATTTTTCTATACAATGTTCTTTGCACAGTGTGTGTTGTCTGATTCTGTGATTTGGAGCAATTGAAGAAAGACTTTCAACTTGGATATGATGATATAAAGCCCACAAATTCATTTGGTGTAAGTCAGGGCAAGTCCTTAAATTTTATTTGTAATGTGTAAATGGGTAAGAGTTGAAAGCAAAAACATTTAATTCCCCATCATAGTGCTTCACATTTTGTTAGACATACCTACTTAACATGAAGTTTTCTTTGTGATTTGTCACAGTCTACTCTGTTCTGCTAAATTCTCCAGGTATCTTTTAAGCTTGGTGATAAGAAATATTTTTACTTTTGTATTTGTTATGTGTATAAGATTTCATGACTGCTGAATGCTAAATTTAGTTTACTGATTGATTAAAAATAATGGATTTATGGCCAAATTTTCTATGCATTAGTGAGAACCCATGAAATCTTAGAAGTTTTAGACTACCTAATGTGGTTTTGAACTATTAAATATTTTATGAATCCTCTGTGGCTATTTTCTTCAAGCACTACATTTCTAGAGCTCATTTTAGATAGAGTTTTGTTCCTTTTTTTTTTTTTTAACCAGACCTGGGGCTTGAACTCAGGGCCTGAGCACTGTCCCTGGCTTCTTTTTGCTCAAAGCTAGCAATCTACCACTTGAACCACAGCGCCACTTCTGACTTTTTCTGTATATGTGGTGCTGAGGAATTGATCCCAGGGCTTCATGTATAAAAGGCGAGCACTCTACCACTAGGCCATATTCCCAGCCCCCGAATTTTGTTTCTTAATGTATGTTTTGATTATTTTTAATATCAAACACAAATGAGTATATGCTAAATATTTAATAAATAATTTAAAAGGAAGAAACAACTATAACATAAAGTGTTTGCAAATATAATATTTTAACTGCATGCAATTGATACCCACATTGTACAATGACCAAAGTCTAATAATCTTTCATTCAACTTTTCCCCTCGGCTATCTTGCTTGTATAGATATTCAAACTGAAAATGACATTTTGGAAAGTACTAGCAAATAGACAAAAATAATAATAAAGGAAAGAAAGAAGGAAGGAAGGAAAGACAGATGGACAGGAAAGGACAAGAAAGGAAGGAAGATAAAAAGACAGTGACATTATGGGTATGATTATTTTCAGAACAGCACTTGTCTAGTTCCTATTAGAGAAAACGAGAAGCCACAAATCACATGGCACTAATGAATATCTTCTCAGTAGTTCAAGGTTTAAAGAGGATCTTGAAGAAGTTTTACTGGCTATACTTGTGGGAGTTCTGTTATTAAATTATCCTGAGGCCACAAGTGAGGGAAATGCTCTCATGCAAGAACTCATCACCACATACAATACCTTTTATCACCACATGCAAAAAGTGAACAAATTATAGACAATTTAAATACGGATGGTTTTAGTACTCCTGATCTTTTATCAGTCTAAACTGTAGCTTGGCTACACATTGTATCTAAAAACAAAACCACTGCAATCTGAAAGGTTTCCAGTAATGAGAACCATGCCTCCGTTATTACATAAATTCTCATTCAAGAGTGCAAGGACCAAACACTGACTATCTGTCTATCTATCTATCTATCTATCTATCTATCTATCTATCTATCTATCATCTATCATCTATCTATATGAGATCATAGCCTTTATCCACAAATCACTAGGTCAGAGTTCTCACTCTGAATAACTTGAGGAGCCTACTGCAATTACAAATCTCAGGACATTACAAAGGAATATTAATCAAGATATATTCTATTTCAATATGATATTAAGGTAGAACTTATCACAACATACAAAACCTGAACAAATTATTAAGATGTTAAATACAGATGTTTTCATGATTATTGACCTTGTGTCAGTCAATATATTGTATTTCAAAATAAAACTACATCAACCTGAGATTCTCCTAGTGATGAGACAAGGCTTAGCTAAATGAGCCAAGAAAGCAACGAGTGTGAGCTGGTTCAGGTTCTCTCATATTGAGGAGTGCCTGTATTTATGTTCTGCTTATGTGCTGCCATTTCCATCTTCTGTCTTCTGAGACCTTATGTGCAATTACCAAAGTAGCAGTGTGCAGTTGACTACTGAATACAATCCCAGAAGCCTTATAAACTTCATTTTAGAGGTATGCAGTATATTGAAATCCATAATTATTTTAGGTGAATTGCAAAAGAAGACTCTGTTGTGAAACGAATAAAAGTCAATAATAACAAATAAAATTGTGTATTGCTTTGAAGATTTCCGTGCCTACAGATGCTCAATTCATCTTAAACTAAGATCTGAAAAACAGACATGCCTCTTACTATTATTGGTTTGTGCTCACTAAAGTGAGGGATTAGTGATAACATAATCTATAGTTTTCTTGGAAATATATTAAAGAACAATAGTTTATTATGTTTCTAAAACATTTGGCCAGAGAAAAAATGCTTTTTGTTCCACTGGAAATTACTAAAAAAAATTTTAGATGTATTAAAAATGCTGTTAAGAGGAAACGTATTTCGCGTGTAGATTTGTGAAGCTTTCAAAAGATAGTTACCATTGCCTGCCTAAAGCTTTTCTCAACACTCTCTATACTGTCTCTCTCTTTCACCCCCTCATACCTTATGATAAACTCCCCAGATCTATTTATTTATGCCTGAAAGTACATTTGAGGGCAACGTGACCAATTAATTATAGGAATCATACTTCAGAACCTTAGTATCAACAATAGCACCATGAATAATAATTGATACATGGTAAACTGAAATAAAAAATATATTTGTTGTTCATATTAGGAACAATTCTACTACTTGATCCAAGGAATGTGTATTTTATATATAATTTGTATGAAAATCAGAATGTATGGGCTCTGAATAGAAGATGGAGAAATTTAGATTAGCATACAAAAAGTAATTGGCTCTGTGTTGTCTTGTGTAAATCTTCCTAATGTTTATACTTCCTAAAATATTCCTTATAAAGCATAAAACAAATTAGTGTGTATGCCATCATAAATCACAAGTAGGAATGTACCATGCCATGTCTCATAACAGCTCTTGAAATCTACATTCAAGTTCCAAGGAAGAAAAAAAAAAGAGTCAAAAATTAACTGCCTTAAGTATGTAACTCTCTAGACCCCAAGTTGGTAACTGCTGACAGCCTAGGAGAACTCCTTTGGGAAGACAGCAACTGAGCAGGAAAGAACAAGGCAAAACCTTGAGGCCAAACCTTAAGATCTGGCAGCTGCTGGTGACAATACCCACAGAACAAAGTAAATCAATAACTACACACATACTCTGGATAGTGGCAATGAGAATGAAACTCACAGTACATGGGTGAACTCAGTATCTAGCATTGCAGTTAATTACCAAATGATGATCTTAGTTCCTCATGAACATAATGAACTCAATAATTTTGTTGGAAAATAGTGAAAAGAAAAGTTATATAGGTAAACATCCTCTATGACTGGGCATGGTGACATGACCATAATTGAGGAATTTGAAGAATTGAAGTTTACAGGACTGGGTAACATGTGGGCATGAGATCTGAAAGCCTTGGTGACTTCTGTGGCTGTTTTGAGATACCAGGATCACACAGTCCCTATCCTCACCCCATGAGGTTGGATATCATTAAATCCTTAGGCATCTGGGAACCCACAGGAATTCGTTCCTGTCATCCATTACCAGACTCTACTTCTACTGCAGGCTGACACCAAGGTGGTTTAGTTCATAAATCTGAGGCTCCTCTTCTTATTATTTTTTAATGTGGAGAGTGGAGAAGACAGTGGAAAAGAAAGTGCGTTTCCCATGCTGTAGTACACAGGGCTTTTATAGACACCTGAGTAACACAATTCTCTGGAATGCTCATTAAAGCTGTAAATTCTAGGATCAATTCTGTGCCCTATCTGTGTTGTGACACAAAACCCTTCTGCTAATGAGCTGGGCACATGCAGTGCCAGCAGGAGTGTGGGATGGTTTCCCAGGAAGCACTAAGAAGGCACCACAATGAGATGTGAGATCCCCTGGGGTTACCACAGTGTGTTGTGCATTGTTGGACTACAGCCACTTTTTAGAGTAGTGTTTTTTTCCCCACAGTGAGAAATAATTTAAGTGGTATTTATGTGCTGCTATCTTGTATTGCTTAACCTACTACTCCAGCTGAACTTGAGATACCACTTTGCAAAGTGAGTCCAAGTTGAGATTAAATTCATTATCTTTTCCGTAGATGACTTCAAAGCATTTAAGCAGAAGAGCTCAATGAGCAGATTTTCATCATGGAGGGCTGCTAGTTCAGCTGCAGAGCTGATCAAGTCCAGGAACAGTCAGGAGGCCTCCGCATTCAGGTAGGAAACTGACTTAGCATGAGCTGAGACCTTAGCAGTGGGAATAGAGAGGATTTATTTAATAGATCTGTGAGTGACTTGGAAAATAGGATTGAACTTGAATTTGGCAATGGATTGTACACAATGAATAATGGGAAGAGAGAAGCTTAGAAACGATTGCCAAGGTTCTTAGTGGGGTGAGTAGCTAAGTTACAATTCTATGAGCAGAAATAGCATTTCAAGGAAAAGTGGCAGAATTTGAAAAGAAGTTTTGAACATGTTGGGTTTGAAGTGCATGGGAATCTAATTGGAGACACTCAGCGTGCTTTTGAATGCATGTCTTCCGTTTGCTTAGAGAACTTCAATGATGGTATTAATTTAGGATTAATCACTGTACAGCTGATTCTTAGAGTCACAGGGTCAGAAGAAAATTTCTGCTGAGATATTTAGATAAGTGACTGTCAGCAGAGTTAGGTCATAGGTCAGGTTAAAGTCATCTGGCGAGAGGAAGTATCAAATGATATGAATACCATCGCTTTTCTTTCAAGATTATGTCAGTCCTGAATCAAATTACTCTTGCATGGAGAGTTGGTATTTATGAGAGTGGTATGAAACATCTGTCCTGTAGTTTCAGTTGTAAAATAAAGACTGATCAAGAATAAAAGCAGAATCTCTGAAAATCTTCAGCTCAGTGAAGGCCTATTGAATGATTTCTAAAAATCCTCCATAACTAATTATGGTTGAAGGATATTAACCAGGCTGTGCAGTAGGTGGTTGTGTCTTAGGAAAATCAGAGAAGTAGCTAATAACTTTATCACCATGAAGAAAGAATCATGATAAATTTCTCTGATGTTTTAGGAAATACTCATATGTAAATACACATATGTAAATACATACGTAAATGTGCAAATATTTATATGTAAAGTTCAATAGTGGTAATAAGGCTGTGTTGGGAGGAGGCATCTCCACATCTTGGTTCAAAAGGATGGAATGAGTTATTAAGATTTCAAGTAGGGTTTCCATCATGTATTACTTCTTACTGCATTTGATTCCAAGTAACAAAAAAATCCTATCAATGGTGCCACTGAATATAGCACCATTTATTTAACTTTCATAATATAGACAGAACTAGGGAAAATTAATCATCTGGTATGATAATGTAACACAAAAATACTGGACAAAATGACCAGATCATTTTTAAATAAAAATACAGAAGTTATCAATAAAAAATAGCTAAAATGTTTAATAGATCCAAGGATTAGATTTAGGACTGTTGAAAGGTGAAGTAAAAGACTGAGACATTCCCATGTCAATACTAAAATTCCTTTTTTTAAACTATTGGTAAGGATTACAAATGTAATTTTTAAATTTAGTAAGAATGAACATTTAATTTATATAATATTTTGAGTATTGTATGAGTGTTTTGCACAGAAGGAATTACTGTACAGAGCCTCACTCTTGGAGGTACTGCTCTAACTGAGCAGTGGAGCTATGTCTCTAGCCATTTTTGCATTAGTTGTTTTTAATCTGTGGTCTCCATACCTGCCTGGTGCTTATCTGATTTGAAATCAGTCCATTTTAGTCATCCCTTCATTGCTGAAACGACAGGCACATAGCATCAACATCAACAATTTTTGTTCGTTTTCTGTTGAAATGACTTTTTTGCCAAATTGTTGGCCTTGATTCTCCTGCTCTCAGTCTGCACATGTATCTAAGACTCTATTCATCAGTCAGCAGTGCTTTGCTTGATTGACTACTGATGAATTCATTCTTGTCTTCACATACTAAGTTTACAATTTCAGTTTTATAACTTAATATTAATTCGCACACTGTTTTGAAACGTGGGCTGATGTCATGTTTGGTTTAGAAATGTTCTAGAAGAACAGACTAATAGTAATAAAAATGATAAAAAAAAGAAAAAATAGTCGATATAGGAACTTAAAAATAATTAGTTTATTATTTCAGCTGAAAAATATACTATGCAACCAAATACAGATACAATTTTCAAATATATAAATATTTCTTTTTGTTTTTTTTCTTTCTTTTCCTCTACTTATTTCTTCAGAAGAGAAAGTATAAGGTAAGTTTACTACTGTTTTTATCATTTAATGTAAAGATGACAATTTTTCTTTTTTTTTCTGTGAAAACATTATTTTTTTATTGATTAAATTTTGTTGGCAAGGTGTGCAAAGGAGGTACAGATACATAATAGGGCAGTGAGTATATATCTTGTGATATCTTACACCCTCGTTTTTCTTTCCCTTCCCTAGATCAAGTAGGCATATATATACAATATCCATTGTACCAAAATCATATACAGTAACCACGTGGCATACACCAAAGGAAATTCACCTAGAACTTTAAATGTAACATCAACAATAGAACCCTTATAGGGAATAATTAACACAGGTTTAGGCAGGTCACAGCAGAGGATCACAAGAGCCCAATAGCTATGCTCTTATGAACACATAAGATGATGCTAAGTGAAATGAACTCCATGTTATGGAAACAATTGTTATATCACTGTTGTAACTACTTTCAACATGCTATGTGTAATTGTAGCTTCTATTATTGATGATCTTCTTGTATCCCCTTCCTGTGGTTGTACCTACACTATCTCTGTATCTTATCTGAGTATATTGGAAACCATGTATACTGGTATTAGAAGTAGGATATTGAAAGGGAATACCAAAATCGAGAGACACAGGGTAAAAAAAGATAAACAACTACAAAAGCAATACTTGAAAAACTGTTTGGTGTAAATGAACTGAACACCTCATGGGGGGCAAAGGGAAAGGGGGAGGTGGGAGGGGGAATGAGGGATTATAAGGTCCTCTCCCTGAGGGCTACATGCAGATGCCTCCACCTGATTGTCTCCACCCCTTACCTAGATAATCCCCATACCAGGAGGTGATTGCCTCCCCCTTCCCTGAGGTCACATCCTGGCCACACCTCACCATCCCTGCCCTACCTTAGACATCCCCCTGGGGTGGCTTGCTCTCTTGCCTACGTCGTGCACCTTGAACTTGGGAGCAGGTCAGCAGAATAAACTTTTCTCTCCAGCCTGAAGACCGCATGGCTCTCCTTTCCCGGCTACCTACTTTAGAAAACCTAACATATATGGTGCCTTGAATCGGATAGGGCTTAAGAGTCAGGACAGGCGGAATTCCCCTCTATTTTTCTCCTTTTTCTGGGAGTATCCTCAGTTCTGACGGCCCTTTTTCTGTGAGCCAAACTGCTGCTTGCTGGCATGTGGGACTTTTCACCAATACCATTGCTGGCCTCTGCATCCACGTCTATACCACTCCTCTACTCCAGTGAGTGAAACTGCTCCGCAGATTTTCTTCTGCTTTTTCTGGACATGGTACCGTGCCAGAGAACTTCTCAGGCCCAGGGCCTGGTCGCCTCCAAAGCGGGGACACTTGTTTCCGTTCTTGTCAAACTTATTTCCCTCTGTGGTTCTAATGGGGTGCTGCAAGTCACGCCCGAAGCAGGAAACCCCTTTGGAATGCCTTCTGCAATCGCTGGAGGTCTTGTCCCTTAAGGACTGCATTGACCACAAAGGACTAACTCATCATTGCACTGGCCACAGTACCGAGTTGACGATCGCTCCCAATGGCCTAGAGATGGGACTCTAGATTATATCGTTCTCAGAGATTTAGACAGTTTTTGTCGCCGCAATGGTAAATGGTCAGAGGTTGTCCATGTTCAGGCTTTTTTTGCTCTCAGGAATAACCCGGCTCTCTGCCAAACATGTCCGACTTTCCCCATTCTGCTGGCACGTGGACACACCATTTCTGCGAGCTCCAAGGCCCCTCTGGAACCTGATGTGTCTGACCCCCTTTTTGACTCCACCCCTCTTCCTGCTGAGCCTTCAGCACCTTCACCTTCTTCTCCTTCCTCTCCCCCTCCCTCGCATCCTCTCCCCTCCCCTCCTGCGGCTCGCACCTGATCTCGCACAGGTGACACTCGAGCCCCACCAAACTCCTTGTGTCCTTTGTGGGAGGTGGCGGGGCCTGAAGGGATAGTAAGAGTGCATGCTCCATTTTCAATGTTTGATATGGCTCAGATTGAGAAGCTGGGATCATATTCCCAAGACCCTAATGGTTATGTCAAACAGTTTAAGTACCTTGCTCAGGCCTATGACCTTACCTGGCATGATATATATTTAATAATATCCTCCACTCTTACCCAGGAGGAAAAGGAAAGGGTGTGGAGTGCCGCCCAGGCACATGCAGACGAGGCCCACTGCGTAGATAATGACTTCCCAGTGGGAGCAACAGCCGTGCCCAGGGAGGAGCCCAATTGGGATTCTCAAAGTAATGCCCCTGGGAAGAAAAGTAGAAATAGGATGATAACTTGCTTAGTGGCTGGCCTCCAAAAAGCGGCTCATCGTCCAGTTAACTATGACAAATTAAGACACATTACCCAATGAGGGGATGAGAATCCGGCCGAATTTCTTGACCGCCTTACAGCAGCTCTCCAGCGTTATACTAAGCTGGACCCAGATTCAGCAGAGGCTAAGGTAATCCTCAATACTCATTTCATAGCCCAATCTGCTTCTGATATTAGGAAAAAGTTTGAAAAGGCTGAGGACAGTCCTCAAACCCCCCAACGAGATCTGGTGAGCATGGCATTTAAGGTTTTCAATAATTGAGAGGAGCAGGAGATCGCCGATAAGACTGCTCGTGAGAGGGAGAACTATCAGTTCTTGGCTGCTGCCAGCGGGCCTCCTCCGAGAAACACCCAACGTAAGCCATCCGGAACATGCTACAAGTGTGGGCAAGAAGGCCACTGGGCAAAATTCTGCCCTTCACCGTGACCATCGCCTGGACCCTGCCCAAGATGTGGACAACTGGGGCACTGGGCAGATGACTGTCCCTCCTCGCCTCCACGAGGTAGGCCAGTCCCTCCCCTGCCCCAACCACGCAGGCAGGAGGAGCCCGACCTGACTGAGATGCTCTGCTTAGCTACACAACGACAGTGCCCGGGGCCACTGGCTCCCAAGAACATCACAACGGAGGAGCCCAGGGTGTGCTTTTATGTAGCTGGTAAGTTAGTATCCTTCCTCTTGGATACAGGAGCCAGTTTTTTAGTGTTATCTCAATATGCAGGGAAGTCTTTTCCCTCCCAGATCTCAGTGGTGGGTGTTGACGGCCTACCTTCTTGTTCCCCATCTACGGGACCAGTACCATGCAAAACAGACAACTTTCCCTTGTCACACTCCTTCCTAATCTTACCCGGCTGCCCTACCCCCTTCCTAGGGAGAGACTTGCTCTCCAAATTCCAAGTCTCCCTCTCATTCCATATCCCCAAGCTGCCAACTCCTATTCTACTTTTATCTCTAGATGAACCCCCACCTGTAACCTCCCAGTTAGGCCCTTTCCCCTTCCCTCCAGATCTTGTCAACCCTCTAATCTGGGATACTTCTACACCCACTATGGCTAGACACCATACTCCTGTTCTCATTAAGCTTAAAAACCCTACCCATTTCCCCAGCACATCCCAATACCCCATTTCCCTCAGACATAGGCAAGGTTTAAAGCCTATCATTCTCCGCCTTCTTAAACAAGGACTTCTCAGACCTACTAACTCCCCCTTCAACACCCCTATTCTGCCAGTAATTAAGCCTGATGGAACCTATCGTCTAGTGCAGGACCTGCGCATCATTAATGCTGCAGTCCTTCCTATTCACCCTGTTGTGCCTAACCCGTATACACTCCTTTCACAGATACCTCCTGGTACCACCCACTTCTCAGTGCTGCACCTGAAGGATGCACTTTTTACAATTCCCTTGCATCCCGACTGTCAGGACTTCTTTGCCATCACCTGGATGGACCCAGATACCTCCAGGGCACAACAGCTAACCTGGACTGTCCTCCCTCAGGGGTTCAGGGACAGCCCCCAATTTTTGGACAAGCTCTAGCAAAGGACCTTCTCTCGCTCTCCAGGTATCCCCTAGTGTCATTCTTCAGCATGTGGATGATCTCTTGCTTTGCAGCCCTTCCCTCGAGTTGGCGCATCAACACATGGCTGACCTCCTTAACTTCCTGTTGGCCAAAGGATATAGTCTCTCCTTTTAAAGCCCAGATAACAAAGCCAGGAGTAACGTACCTGGGTCTCTCCATAACGCCTACAGAGAGAAGAATTACTCTTGATAGAAAAGCTTATATTGAGTCTCTCTCTGTCCTGCAGACCAAGGAGGACATTTTGTCCTTCCTGGGACTTGCGGGCTTTCTTTGCATTTGGATACCTGGATTTGCTACTTTGGCTAAACCGCTTTATGAGGCAGCCAAGGGCTCCCTAAAAGAGCCACCAGACCCCTCAAGGCCCACTGACACCCTATTTAAGGTACTGAAACAAGCGCTTCTACAGGCTCCAGCACTGGCTCTACCCAATCGTAAAGAACCCTATTTACTTTATGTCACTGCGAAGTGGGGAATTGGCCGTGGGGTGCTTGGGCAAATGTCAGGTCCCTCTTTTAGACCTGTGGCCTACCTCTCGAAACAACTAGACCCAACGGTTAAAGGCTGGCCAGCCTGCCTTCGGGCTCTGGCAGCAGCAGCCACCCTGGCACAGGAGAGCACAAAGCTCACTACCATTCGCTCTCCCCACAGGCTAAAGGACCTTTTATCTCATAAACCCTGTCTTCCCTCTCCAATTCCCACCTACAGCTGCTTCATGTTACCTTTATTGAGAACCCTGACTTCTCACTGGAAAGCTGCTTCCCTCTTAATCCGGCCACTTTGTTTCCATCCAATTCTAACCTTCTTGTCCACTCCTGTACAGAGACCTTGGATGATGTCACACCCCATTTTACAGGTATCTCAGAAACCCCCCTTCCTGACCCCCTTCATGACTGATGGCAGTTCCACACTCACCCCTTCAGCCAGCCGAGTTGTGGGTTATGCCATTGTTAGTGACTGTACCATTATTGAAAGCAGCGCTCTGCCTCACAAAAGGCAGAGCTTATAGCTTTAACCAGGGCCTTAACTCTAGCCAAGGGCCGGAAGATTAACATTTATACAGACTCAAAATACACCTATCATATTCTCCATTCACATGCAGCCATCTGGAAGGAGCATGGTTTCCTGTCTATTAAAAGGACCCCCCTTACTAATGCTTCCCTTATTCTTAAGCTCCTAGAAGCGGCTTCCCTTCCCCAACAGGTAGCTGTCATTCACTGCTGGGGACACCAGACGGGACCTGATGCCATTACGGTGGGCAACTCAAAAGCAGACCAGGAGGCAAAGAAAGCAGCCCAGAGACAACTTCTAGCACACTTACTTCCAGTATTGCCTCCAGTTCAACCTTCTTGCACCCCACAGGAGCTGGAGGAACTCACTCATCAGGGAGCCTCACAGGAGGCACAGGGATGGTGGTCCCTAGCAGGATGATTTGTCCTTCCTGAGACCCAAGCAGACAACTTCCTTTCCCAGGTGCACTAGGCATTACACATTGGATACAAGCCTCTCTCCCACCTTCTCAAGCCTTTACTTCATTGCTCTAGCCTAACTGCTCCACTAAAGGCCATTACCCAAGCCTGCCCTACGTGTTCCCTTACCTCCTCACAGGCTGGTCTCCGACCAGCTGTGTTCCCCACACACCAAGCCCAGGGACATACCCCAGGGGAAGACTGGCAGATAGACTTCACCCACATGCCTCAATATAAGTGGCTGAAATACCTTCTAACCATGGATTTCAGGATGGATTGAGGCCTATCCTACAACATCAGAGACTGCTGACACTGTTGCCTCTGTCCTAATAAAAGAAATGATTCCTAGGTTTGGCCTACCCAGGTCACTTCAATCTGACAATGGACCTCCTGCCTTCATCTCCAAGGTGACTCAACAGGTAGCCACCTCTTTAAATATCCAGTGGAATCTTCACATTCCCTACAGGCCTCAGTCATCTGGAAAGGTGGAAAGAGTGAATGCACTCATTAAGACACAGCTTTCTAAACTTTCTTTAGAGCTCCAGCAATCCTGGCCAGAACTGTTACCTCTGGCGCTCACCCACTTATGTGCCTCTTCCCGCAGCCCTACTTTTCTCAGCCCTTTTGAATTAATGTATGGATGCCCTTTTCTTCTAGGTAATTTCCCTACTCACAGTACCAAGACTGCACTGATAGACTACCTTCCTGTCCTAACCTTTCTTAGGCACATGTTACACCAACATGCTGACCAATGTCTCCCTCAGCCACATCAAAGTCCCTTTCCCACTCCCCCAATCGTGCCTGGAGATCAAGTGTTTCTCAAGACCCTTAATCCATCTGGTTTACATCCTAAGTGGACAGGCCCTCACCAGGTTCTGCTGACTATCCCCACCGCGGTCAAGCTCCAGGGACAGCCACAGTGGATTCATCTGTCAAGAATAAAAAGGGCTTCTATACCAACGTTGACTTCCAGGTACACCTGTTCCTCCCTTGGGCCTACCAAGGTAAAGCTGTCTCACATACCTGAAGACCCGAGTGAGTAACAGTAACACGGAGCCAGCTGCCTTCCACACCTCTCTACCCCATCCCTTTGTCCTCCAAGCCATTAGCAGCCAATTTTTCTCTTTTCATTTCAGTAATATTTTTCTTTTTATTATTGTCCAGCCCCAGCCTCAGGAGACCTCTTGGAGACTTTACCTAAGGATCTACCACCAAGGGACAGCTGCTGCTTGCCTTCTGGAGGGGCCACACATTTCTACCTTTTACCCCTAATGCCGATGCCCCTTGCCAGCAGGAAGCAGCCAGAGAGAGTCTTCGCCCTTTTTCATAACTATTAAAAGGCTGTATTTTAAGGTCCTCTCCCTGAGGGGTACATGCAGATGCCCCCACCTGATTGTCTCCACCCCTTACCTAGATAACCCCCATATCTGGAGATGATTGACTCCCCCTTCCCTGAGGTCACATCCTGACCACACCTCCCCATCCCTGCCGTACATAAGGCATCCCTCCCTGGGGTGGCTTGCTCTCTTGCCTACCTCGTGCACCTTGAACTTGGGAGCCTGAAGACCACATGGTGTTCTCCTTTACTGGCTACCTACTTTAGAAAACCTAGCAGGGATGAGGTAACAAATAGTACAAGAAATGTATCCAATGCCTAACGTATGAAACTGTACCTCTCTGTACATCAGTTTGATAATAATAATAAAAAAGAATCCTCCTGTGTTCTTTTCTTGGAGTTGTTTTTGCTTATCCTTGTCTTATACAATCATATGTACATAGCTATTGACCTATTGTGATCCACTGATGGGTCTATTCTAGACTTTTTTATGTTTAGTATTTGTTTCACAGACCTGGTCTCCACTGTCCTCACCTGCCCCACCCTAACAGTCCTATATCAAGGAGACCATGTCCATTTGTTCTCTGTGTTCTAGGCTTGTCTAGCTCAACATTATTTGTTCAAGTTCTGACCACTTCCCCGAGAATATCAATACTTTATCATTTCGAATAGCTATGTAGTATTCCATTGTGTATAGGTACCACGTTTTTTTGATCCATTCATCTGTAGAGGGGCATCTGGGTTGTTTCCATATTTTGGCTATTGTGAATTGTGCAGCAATAAACATGGATGTGCAGATGTCTTTTTTTATATCCTGAGACCTACTGTTGAGGATAGATACCTAGGTCATAGGGTATGTTTGAGCTGAGCTTTTTGAGGAACCTCCATACTGTTCTCCAAAGTGGTTGTACTAATTTGCACTCCCACCAACAGTGGAGAAAGGTTCCTCTTTTTGTGCACCCCCTCCAGCATTTGTTGTTGCCTGAGTTCAGATTATAAGCCATTCTAACTGGAGTGAGGTGGTATCTCAGGGTTGTTTTTATTTGCACTTCCTTTACTGCCAGGGATATTGAACATTTCCTCATGTGTTTCTTTGCCGTTTTTATCTCTTCTCCTGTGAAGTCTCTCTTTAGCTCCCTTGCCCATTTAATAATTGGTTTACTGGGTTTGGAAGGGGTTAGTTTTTTGAGTTCTCTGTAGATGACGGATATTATGCCTTTGTCTGTTGCTGTGCTGGTGAAGATCCTTTCCCATATGGTTGGCTGTCTTTCTATTTTGGTAGCTATGTCCTTACCTGTGCAGAAACTTTTTATTTTGTAGTAGTCCCATTTTTCGAGACTCTCTCCTATCTGTTGTGCCCCTGGGACTCTATTCAGGAAGTTCCTTCCTGTGCCTATAAGTTCTAGTGTCTCTCCAACTCTGTCCTTCAGTAATTTCAAGGATTCAGGTGTGATGTTGAGGTCCTTGATCCATTTTGAGTTGATCTTGGTGCATGGTGATAGGCTAGGGTCTACTTTGAGTTTTCTACATGTGGCTGCCCAGTTTTCCCAGCACCAGTAATTGAAGAGGCTACGTTTTCTCCATTTATGTCTTTAGCTCCTTTGTCAAATATCAGCTGACTGTAAGAATGCAGCTTTATTTCTGGGTCTTCTATTCTATTCCATTGGTTTTCAGGTCTGTTTTTATATGAATAACAGGCTGTTTTTGTTATGTTGGCTCTATAATAGAGCTTGAAGTCATGTATTGTGATTCTTCCTGCACTGCTTCTTTTGCTTAGAATTGCGTTGGCTATTCTAGGTCTTTTGCTGTTCCATATGAATTTATGGACAACAAATTTTCCTCCTCTTCTAAACTAAGAATGCGTTCTTACTGGAAGAAAATTTAGAAATTTGAACACTGTGCTCATAAGTATGCCATGGAATTGACAGGATTTAGAATTTGATTTGAGGACATTCTCATTCCAGCTACTTCTCAATTTCTCAGCCAGCTGAAAAATGTTCCCTTGTGTGCTTGTTCAATAGGATATATGAAGAAATGGAGGCAGAGAAAAAACAAAATATCAGAAATACATGCCTTGACTCTCACTCATATTTCATGATTGAAACCCACATTGTCTAATCACAGAGGTTATTTTGTAACATTGACTTAGGACAATATGCAGATAGAAAATCCAGAAAAAAATCATTACCTCCCGGTGGACTTTCTCATAGATGTACCTGACCAAATATTTCTTATTTCTTTCCTTTTCTTTTTTCTTTCTTGTCAGTCATAGAGCTTGAACTCTGGGCTTGAGTGTTGTCCCTGATTTCTTTTCCTTTATTCTATCTCTCTACCACTTTGAGCCATTTGAGCTGGTATTTCAAGAGATCAAGTGATCTTGAATGTGGAAAAGCTCATGACCATATGGAGGTAATGCACAGGAATCAAGTATAGTTAAACATAAAAGTGAACTAATGAGTTAGGAGGAGTTACCAAAGTCCTGAGAACAAATGAAACCACAACTTGACAGTGTGAAGACAACACACTCTATGTTTGTTGTGAGTGTCTTAATTCATTAGTCGGAGGCCATGCCAACACACCTAAAATAACAAACTAGCCCTCAAGAAGTGGATTTTGCCAAAGGATCCCTCTTGACGCCAGGGACCACACACAGAAGAAAACTTTGGGAGAAACAGCTCTAACAAGAGCTTGAGGTTTTAATTATATCTAGATATTCGTAGTGCTAAAGAGATTAAGCTGCATATTATTTTGTACAGCAACAATTACCTTTGTCTAAACTTTCTAGAAGGTTGTTAGCCTCTAATGAATCCAGTTCAAATGTAAGCACTACTTAAAACACACACACACACGTGCATGCACACACACACACACACACACTTTTTTCCTGTTAGTGGCTTTAGTTGTAATGAATAATGTTGAGCCTATTATTGGTGTGTTAGATATGTTAGATAGGACTACCTTAAATACATAAATAACTGGAGAAACAGTTCATGTTCTCATTTGTATAGTATCTCTTTGGGATTTTTTTTGTGTGTGTGCGTTCAATTTGCTTATTAAACTTTGAGATTTCTTTAGGTGCCAGCACTCGAGCTGGTCAGCTGAGGTATTAAGGCGTAATATTGTTAGCATTAGTTATGCAGTCCAGTAAATAGTTCAATGAAGTGAAAAATCGCTTAGTCAAGAAATGGAATAAGTGACTCCAAGTTTCAATTTCTTAAGTCATGTTAAGATAGCCAAAGACTTCTAGATGGCTCTACCATCCTTTTAGAATCTGCTGTATTCTTGATTTCCACTTTTTTTCCTTTTCTACCAAGAGACACTATCTCATCATTATATGTCTCTTTTCTCACTCTAGGCTCCAGTACAAGTCTGATTGAGATGTAGAATACTGAGTCAAGGTAAGGCAGTATTATATCTATTTTCCTACTAGAACAATTCTAATTTTGTTCCAGTTTTAACATGTTCAGTTTCAGACTAGATCTCACCCCCATCCTTCCAGCCCTATCCCTTTCTCTTTCTGTTTTCCAGTATCCAAATTCTATTTATCTTCTACAATTATCCCATTGCACCAAAGGCTGGATTTCTGTTTGAATCGTACATGTCTCCTCTTCAAAGCATTAGTTAATTCTTTCTACACAGTGGTTCTGTAAGTGGGACAGAATATTATGACAGATTTTTCTCTTGTCCTGCTGAGTTTCAGAATTCCTCCTGTAGTGACACCTCCATTTCATTGTGTTGGGCAGTCAGGAGGCCAAATGTTTGCTTGTGTACCATCTGTTGTCTGCGTTCTTCCAACTGAGTTGGACTTCAGATGATCAGGTTTTGTTGACTTTTCCTATCTCGAGCTAGTGCTTAGTTCCCTGTGCTTCAAGCCCACACCACATGCTTTTGGACACAGTATTTTGTTGTATAGAGGTAGGATGATTTCAGAAGAGTGATCTCAGTAAAGTACCACACTGACAAGAAGTTTTAGAGATGTGGATAAGATGCAAATCATTTATGTATATTATATAATACATAAAAATAGAAAGACATATTTCAAGAACTTGCATATTCTAAGATGAACTATATCTGTCTTTATTGACTTTTTTCGGGTGTGATTTTTCTAGGTTCATTTATTTTAGTGTGGCATGATTTTTATCTTACTCTTTAACTTCAAGAAATACTATTATCATTGTTAATATTTATGATGCCATTATTATATTCTTATCTTTTCTTCAATTATATACATTCAATGCAACTCTTTTCTGTGGCTCTTTCATTTTGTAGATTAAGTTTAAAGCCATTGTCACTGTTTTGCCTAGACATTTTTGTAATTGTCAAGGTGATATTGCAGAGGGGTTATAGTTACATAAGTAAGCTAGTGAGTACATTTCGTGTCAAATATGTTACCTCCTCCATTTTTCCCACCTTCCCTCTATTCCAATCCCCCCCCCCCCAAGTTGTACAGTTAGTTTACAACATATTGTATTGCAAGTATTGCTGTTTCATGGATTTGCCTTTTACCCTCTTACTCACCATTTCAATGTTCCCCTTCCCTTCTTTAATTCAGACAACCATATATACAATACCCAGAGTACTAAAATAAAAAAAGAGCGACAACAATGGGTAAATCATAGGAAAGATAAACAAAAGAAAACAGAAAAAAAATTCACATAGTGCATTAAAAATAACAATGTTAAACCACTTGTTCCCATATCTTGGAGTTCATTTCATTTAGCTTCATCTTACGTGATCATATGTACATAGCTCTTGAGCTACTGTGATCATTTTCTAGGACTATCCTAGTTATAAATTAATTATTACCAATGAAGGAATCCATAGAGTCTGTGTCTCTTTGGGTCTTAGCCTAGACATTTTATAAATAGAAAAATTGAAACTTAATTGGGAAGTTGTTTGATTTTGGTTTCATCATACACAAAGGTTTATATCAGAAACTACAGACAAGGGCAGCAGGAGATTTTGTACTTCAAGGGGCAATAATTGTCTTATAAGTTGGAACCACTTTTATAGTACATCCTTGTTTTAATCTTTACAACAATTCTGTGGTTTTAGTTGGGAATTCTCTCCTGTAACTCAATACAAAGGATGGAACATAGGACACAATGTTGAGACTGGTGTCTTATCTTGCATCTCAGATCTATGCTATTATTTGCATACATTTCTAATAATTTCTTAACCTAGTTATGTCAGAGCTTTTCTGTCTCTACACTAAATAGGTATTTTTCACTTGTGAACATTGTTGAATGGATGCAGGAAGATTGTGATAAAATTTCAGTTTAGAGTTTCAAATTGAAAGAGAGCTCTCATGAAGTACTGAGGAAAATGAATGTTTTGTTTTTTTGTTTTTTACATTTAAAGTACACAGAAAGAAGCTAGTCAGTTTGAACACATTGTAGGGAAACTCACATTATTTGAAATTACAGAAGTGTAAGTTTCCAGCCCAGGAAACATCTTTGAGAAATAGATATACAATTGAAAATGGATACATCTGAATGTATGTGGCTCATGGCAGGCATGTTAAAGGCTGAAAGACATTTTCTCCTATGATGATTTCTTGTATCCCATGGGCTCACTTTGTTTTATCAGGTATATCAAGACAGTTTTGGTATAATAAAACCCACATTATGAACACAGTTGTCTGCTGAGGTTATTGGCTTAAATTTAGAACTGTAGAACTGAAGATGCTCAAGTACCAGAAGTACTTGTTCCATATCTCTTAGGTTAGTTATAGGATGTGTGTGGAAAATTGTTGTCACTATGTTTACTTAGTACTATCAATAAATAAGATGAGAATTTCTACTGACATTTGCCTCATATGGAAATTAGAATAGGGATATTTTATACATGTGAAATATCAGCATGAAAATCCATGGTGAAATTAATATACATTTTAAAAATGAATGACAGGAAAATAAAGCAACAGGAAGGGTGAATGGGGATGGACATGGCCAAGCTAGCTAATTGGCATGTGTGAAAATAGAAATATAAATTCTTTGAAATTGTTTTAAGGTGCTTGGAATGTAGCTTAGTGGTAGAGTACTTGCCTAGCAGTCACAAAGCCCTGGGTTCAGTTCCTCAACACCACATAAACAGAAAAAGCTGGAAGTGGTGCTGTGGCTTAAGAGTGCTAGCCTTGAGCAAAAGGAAGTCAGGGACAGTGGTCCCTGAATACAAGCTCCAGGACTGGCAAAAAAAAAAAACAAACAAGAACATAAAACCTGAAATTGTTTTAAGGGGAAAGAAGTGTAAGGAAAAGTGATAAATAGGGTGAGTTTGATAGGGATACATTGTATACCTGTATGGAAATACTACAATAAAATCTCCCTTGAACAACTAATTTGTGAAAACAAAATGTCAATCTTTTGGAAACTCCACCATTAGACAACTGTATTTTATAGTTTTTATCCAATTCTTGTTGACCTCACTTAAAGGCCATTGGAAAATTATGTGGTTGAATAAATGTGTATTTGTGTGTGTACACATTTTTGAGAATATATATATATATATAAATATAATCTGTAAAACAACATATATTGAAATGATAAATGTAAATGGAGCTAATCCACCTATGTCAGTCATTTTATATATGAGATACCTTCAGATTTTGAACTCTCACACAGGAATCTGTGTGAGTAATCAATGACATTAGATTGTTTGAGGGTAAATGGAGAATTGTTCTTTGCAAGTTATGAAAGACAACACTTTCTTTTTTTCTGCCCAAATAAACTCATTTTACCTTTTCTTTCAGTCTCTACTGTAATAAAGTTCATAGGTCTAGTTAGTTGTAGAGACTAATAGTTTAGCTCTAGATTGAAGAGATTGATATCTAACTGTATCTGTATGGTCAGCAGTATTTAGACTAATCTGAATCAATTGAGATAAAAAAAATCTTCCTCTAGGTCCTTCTCTTGAATAAATATAGTCTGAAATAACCATCACTATTGGCTATATTACTGCAGCTAGATTCTTTCAATAATATGTTTTTAATTGAGTTGTTTACTTTAAGACAAAAATATTTCCTCTTTAAAATTGGTCTGACTCAGACACAGCTCAAAAATGGATACAAGATCTACCCAACTGAGTCTTTTGCCTCTCTTTAAAGACTACATGAACGAGTGAGGTGAAAGGAAAGCATGTTTCACTGAAACATTTTAAGATTTCTTTCTGAAAGATAGCTTTCTAGGCTAAAATTAATCAGATCTTTTAAGGATGGATGTATATAAGAAAAGTATGTAATACGGCTTTTGAAAGTCTTTTATTTTCAAGGAGATAAATTCTGATCAAGCCAAAATGAAATAATCATTATTGTAACATCCCTCCTTATGGCAATTATATTATGTATTGTGTTTATTTTAATAAATTGACCCATTTTGATTTATTTTCACATTTAAGATTCTATTAATTGCTAACACGGAAGTCAAGTTAATTCTTTTCTGCCAAAAAATCGAATAAGTGATATTAGCAAAGTATAGAGATTGGTAATGTAGTAATAGTAATAAAATTATCATTTTTCAATAGGCATAACTTAATGGGATATTATTGTAACAGTGAATAAAATACAACTGTATTCTGGTAATGAACTTTTCCCCATTATGGGGTACCAAAACTTGGCCATTTTAATTTCAGTACTGATGATTTTGACTGTTTAGGAGCTCAAAATATCACTGATCAAAGCTCAGTATGTGCTGTATGCCAAGCCTTTAAAAAATGTCTTTAACTTTTCTGAGACCACATTACTCAATTTTGTGATTTATACTAAGTTTATAATTAATTCTCATTTGAAGTCATAAACATAAAATGGACTAACATTTCTAATGCTGTAATAGTGTAATATTTTGGCAACATGGAGTTGAAGTTCAAGTTTGTAACTAAAAGAGCCAAAAGGCAAGGCTATGTTAGATTTGTTCATGGTTGCTGAATGTAAGACCCAAAATAACTACAAAAAAGTAAAAGTGCTTTTGCATCCCCAATAAATCATTTCTATGTCTGTGTAGAAGTAGATCCTTGAATGATAACTTTTTATTATATAAGTATTTATAATATAGTGCTCCCATTAACAAACTTGCCATATCTCTTTTAACAGATATCTGGGGCATAAAGTAGATAAATTTGAACAGCATTTTTAGTATACCAGATTCTAGCATTTACTTCTGCTTTACATGTCTTAGATATCATTTTTAAGCAATTCAAATGCACTTATAATGTGTGAGCAAGCCATGATATCAAATAATCAAAAAGAAGGATTTTTTTGCATTACAATAGAAACAATTTCATGCAAAATCCAAATCATGGTAAATTCCACATATTATGAACTCAGGGAGATTGAATCATACAAATAGAAGCCAAAAAAGGCTCATTAACAAACAATACAGCAAAGAATGCTTTTGTAAAGGAGATGATAAATGAAGAAAGAAATATGTGTGGTTTCATTTTCAAGTTTTGTTGCTAACTACCTTTCAACAGAGTTAAAGAAAAATGAATTTTTGGATTGAAATGTAGTAATAAGGTCTTTTAGTGATCCAATAGATTCTGGATGTTAGCAATAAAATATTTAAGCTATTGCCTGCATGTGAGATCAAGCAGATTTTTCAACTTAGACCTGAGTTTTAGGATTCTGGTCTCCCTCTCCATTTATTAAATTCTTTCCTTCTGAGTCTTGAAAGTTGAAATCTCTCTCACTCTCATTCATTCCCAAAGATCGATTTCCTTCTCCCTTAACTTCACTAGAAGCACTCAGGGCTTAGGCACTGTGCACCTGTACTGTCTATTGTGGCATGCCAACTCCTCTTCTATTTGATAGGATGCCCTTGTCTAAGGGTGTAAAAACCAGACTCTCTTTATGTCCTGGAAGTCATAGAAGCATACTTGTCACCAGTACTGCTAATAAAAGCCCTTGGAGATTTTATGTAAAATGATGATATCAGTTTCATGAGAATGTGTGGTTGTGCATAAATAGGAATGATTGCCCTATGCTGAACTGATGAGCGTATATGTGGATTAATACTTTCATGATGCTTATCTAGAATCAGTTCTACGTTTCTTTAAACATGTCGACTGAGACATATACAAAGCGTAAAACTATAATTCTGAGGTTTAATTGATGTATACATCAGTCTATATATACCACACCTAGATATGACTGATTATAAATAATTGCAACATGGTCTGGGAATGTGATGTAGTGGTAGAATGCTTGCCTAGAATGCATGAAGCATTGGGTTCAATTCCTCAGTACCACATAAACACAGAAAAAGCTGGAAGTGGCGTTGTGACTCAAGTGATAGAGTGCTAGCCTTGAGCAAAAGAAGTTCAGGGACAGTGGTGAGGCCCTGAGTTCAAGCCCCAGTACTGGCCAAAATAATAATTGGAACATATTAATATATTAAGTATGCAGATAGCATAAGATTAATTGTACTATCCCTTTCATGGGTTGTCATTAAAATTTTGATTTTTTTTCAGCATTATTCACTTAAAATGAGGAGATTTTTGAAATATAGTCTAAGTTATAACCCTATAGAAAACCATGTGCTTAAATTGATTTTTCTTTAGCTTATTTACTTTTCATTTTTTTGTTTTAAAATAGATCTCAGAGATTTCTGAGTATTACATGTATTTCTATTTTGGATAAATATGATTGGAATAGCTTATTTAGAAATCAGAAAGGCAAACAAAACATTATATACCCAAAATTGCTGTTTCAATAGATAGAATATTATGTAAAATATGAGGAAATTTGCTTCAACTAATGACAATAATGAAAATCAATTTTACATGGATCATTATTTTTACTATAGAGAATACTCATAAGTGTCCAGTGTGGTAAGCCAGGACCAATTTGGCTGTGATCAATTCCTTACTGCCTTCAACAATCAATCATGTTCTTACATGATCCATTAGGATACTTGCAGTGTGAAAAGGCATGTATGGTTCTTTCTTATTTTAAAATAATTGTGAGTAAGAAACATGAGGAAACTGAGATAATGTTAGAAATGATTTTCCCTAGTTTAATTGCATTATATGGCTTGCTAACTCATGTGAGGCTGGATACCAGGTGACAGGATGGAAACACTATTGATAGTAGGAGTGCTTGGTCACTTTGGAAAGGATACGTGCAAGATTTTTCCCTGAACGAATAGCTGTTATTGCCACCAAGCAAGCCTGTCTGCCAAGAGAAACTGGGAATATCCAAGAGCCCCACTGAGCCCACATCTCTGAGAGTGTTTAGCTTTGCTGGGAATAGACCCTTCAATGAAGAGACTTAACTGTGATACTGCTGATTTCCTCCAGGTTTCCAATCAGGATGCACTGTGAAACTATTAGAGATCCGATGGTGGGTAGCATACAGGAAATAACCTGTAATATCCAAGGCAATGTCTTTACACTAACTGGAGAAAATACTAATAGTTGTTTGATGACAGAAATAAATATATGGGTGATATTTTTGGACACATCAGAATTACAAGTTGAAACATGTTACTGAAAGACATCCAACTTTTGATATGTTTTTCTTATAGCATAAATGCCACTTCCCAAACTTTAAAAAATACTTATGTTATCTGAGTACTGGTGTCTTATCCCTGAAATCCTAGCTACTCAGAAGGCTGAGATATGAGGATTATGGTTCAAAAACAGCTTGGCCAAGAAAGTCGGTGAGACTTTTATATCCAATTTAGCACCAAAAAAAGCTTGAGGTAGAGCTGTGCCTCAAGATAGAGCACTAGACTTGAGTAAAAAAGCTTAAGGACTATATCCAGACCCTGAGTTCAAGCCTCAGAACTGATATCAATGAAAGCAAAAGGGGGCTTCATAACTGTATATAAATCATCTATGTTAATCATCTGTGAATTGAACTAGTGGTCACATTTCTGTCTATAACCTATGTCTATGTCTGTCTTGCAATTTTCTCTCCATTTTATTCCATATCGTTTTGAAAATTATCATAGTTCAAGCAGCATCAATATATTAGTGTTGTATGTAGTCAGATATTCTTATAATTGCTGCTAATTTCCCTCCTGTGTTTGGTTAATGAACAAATAATTTCAAAGTGATAGAAACTCATGGATTATACAGAAACCCAGCATAGGTGTCATGTCTATTGGGAAGCAAAAAAAAAAAAAAAAAAAAAAGGTGCACCTAAATATAAGGAGTGCAACTCACTATTTGCCTCTGTGCTCAGACCTTAAATGCCACATAACTCAAAACAGATGAATCATCTCCATGGATGTGTGAGCAATTCAATTTGTCTGGTCAATAAAGAATAATGCAGAAATAAATGGAGTCAGAGGTATCTTTCCTCTCAATTAACTGTTTTCTGGTTATTGGTTTTAGATTGTTTTCTAACAATTTGACGTGTCTCATAAATTGTGTTCTGCAGTGTTCTATTGTAGCCCTTGTAATGCACACTGTCGATAGGTCTTTCTAAGAGGCAAACCACATCAGGTTACTTGGCTGATTATCATCTTCGTGAAGCTTCTTGTTACCTGAAGCATTGATTTTCCAATGGAGCTCCATATAAGACCTGTAAAACTTTACAACAGTATTGATGACCAAATCTCTACCCAAACTTATTAACTATGGATCTTCAAGTTGCGTCAGGTCATAGGCATTGTTTAGGATAGAATCCCCTGATGATAACAAATATGCTTGATTTTAGCAATGGGGAATTATGCAAAAATGATTTTCTCACCATGGCTTAGAAATACAGTGTTAACCCGATTACCTCTCTTACCTCCTAATTCTCTTCCCAACTGCATCTTATTCTCTAAAACACACAGACATACATATGGACCCATAGTCACACATGCATAAGCAGACACTGGGGCTCAGTAGCTTTTAAATTCTGATAATATTTTATGAGATATACAATCTAGCTTATTACGGTCCACACAAGTTCTATGTCAGGAAGGGCACAGGTTCACAGACAACTTCTAGTTGAATATGAACTATGCAACTTAGGGGAAAAGAAGGTTTGGGAGGGAAAAATTTGGAGAAAATGAGAGAAGAGGTGACACTCTTCAAAAAGAAATGCACTCATTACCTGACCTATATAACTGGAACCCCTCTGTATATCACTTTTATGATAAAACATAAATTTAAAATAAGACATTTTATCTGTGTCTAGGTACCTTGGTTTTGTGTAGAGTTCTGTGTCCTTTTCTCTCAACTGCCTCTATTGTGGCTCCCCTGAGCAATGGCCTCGATAGAAAAGGTAGTGTGTAGGCCACACACATGCCTGCATACAAAACGACATCATAAACTGAAGAGGGAATGGTTTCTTCCTGAAATCCTTTTCATGAAGCTGCCAACACCAGAAGAACAGATAGGAAGCAAAGTCCAGCTGTGAAGTTTCAGCATCTAACATCCAGATGTGGATAGAATTCTGTTATTCTTGGTTATCTGTCATTGCCAGTAATCAGTTGGGACAAAATGCTCCAAGATTCATGTCCCAATTTACAACTAGTGAAGTGCTTTGTTAATGATAGGCACAAAATAAAGTTTATTGAAAAATGGATGGTAATAACAGTATAAAAGCTACTATTTATTATTCTCTTATGTACTGAATATGAATTACACATGTTTAATAGGATATCTGTTATGGTTTAATTTGTACAAAAAAACTCTACAGGTGAGTGGAATTATCTTTATTATACTAATGAGAAAATGAAAAAGTTTAGAGAGGCTGGCCTACTTGCCTATGCAATACTTTATCGTATTCACCACAGGTGATACTGATTTTTCTTCTATAAGTCACAATATCATTTGCCTTACAGAGCATTTTATTTAATTTTTGTTATTACCACATGGAGTATGAGCTAATATTATTCCAATATTGCAAATATTGAAACTGAGATAAAAGAGAAGTAATTGTTCCCACAGTCACTTAACTATCACCTAAGGAGACAAAAACACAGGAATAAGTAGATACTTTTCTGCACTGTTATCTGATGATACCTTACTCTTAGGACATTCATGATCTTTAGATGTGAAATTGTCATAAAATAAAAAAAAATTCTAAATCAGGCAATGGAAGCTGATGGTAGTTGGCTGCTCCAGAGACTGCGATCTGAGGATTACAGTTCAAAGCTTAGTCCAGGCAGGAAAGCCCAGGAGACTCATATCTCCAATAAATGACTCAGTAAAAGCCAGAAGTTGCACTGTGGCTCCAGTGGTAGAGTGCTAGCCTTGAATAAAAGGCGCTTAGGGACAGCATCCATGACCAGGATTCAAGGCCCAGGACCCACAGAATACATACATATATACATACAGAAATACATACAGAAATACATACATAATACATGGAAAAATAAAGAAAGTTGAAGGTATTGAGGGCTACTCTGAGTTGTTGAAGATTTTACACAGTAGAGACACTGAGAGGGCAAAGTGACTAGTGTTCAAAGACACAGATGTGTAATGTTAGACAGAGGAACAAGGGTATGAACATATTGTAAGAAGGGGTTTGATTTATAGGAGGCTAGAGACAGTTGAAAGATAATGACAGGCTACTGTGTAGTCTAGATGACAGGACTTTTTAGTATTGTGGAATCCAGGTAATAATAATGACCCTGGTCTTAGAAGGAATCAGTGGAGTCCTCTTGGTTTCTTTGGATTCATCTTACGTTTCATTAGCATCAAGTAGTGATACTGGGGGAAGAGGGGGACGTTCATTTTGACATATCTGTGGAAGGATACAATGTGCTTGATGGAACACACCTTCTTCAGCATACTTCCTCATTCCCCTCCCCCTTTCTCCCCACAACAATCTCAACAGGTCTCAGTGTCCCATTTTTACAGGTGCACATGAAGCATTTTGCCTATGTCTACCTTCCTTTTTCCTGTTCATAGCCTGATCTTCTCATGGTTGCTTCCTGATTCAATGTTTTAGTCATGTGGATTGCTTGCTCTGTCACATTGCATTTCCTATGGCTGAATTTATTTTCTCTTCTAAACTACTTTAATCATGCTTTCGGAAATACAACACTTACTCCCAACATTAGTCCCCAAATAGTTGGAACATTAGTTCATAGCAAAAGAAAAAAATCTAAAATTAAAATTAGAAATCAGTCTTCGTAGAGCTATGGAGCCATCCACCCCTGTATCCAGCCATTTCACAGAAAGTATTATTGTATCCTGCAGTCCCAAAGTTCTCTTTGCTTATATCCCATTCCCAAATTGTCCCCAAAGCCCTGAATTTAGATCAGTTTCATTTTCAGGTGTTGGGCTTCATCTCCACGTCCCCCCTGGGGAGATGTCAAGCCTCTAATTGTGGGAAACACTCGGCTCTGCGCGCTGCTCCCGCCAGCTGGAGGGCAGAGCGTGTCCCGGTTGGGCTAAGCTGAGAAGAGATAGTGCTGCAGAAATCCCCGCACATCCCCAGCCTCCCTTATGTTTAAGAGACGACACTCTACATGGAGATTCCGAGGGAGCCACCTGATGGTCTACCGGCTTCCAAAAGGTTTTATTCAAGGGAGGGGTTTATATAACAGTAATGGTGGCAGGAAGAGGAGGGACTAACTGGCTATTAACGATTGGCTAATGAACTGTCCATCATGGTGATGTCAAGGAACTTCCTCTATAGGCGGAGACCACAGCCCTCCAAGGACCGGGCCTCTGGGGTCTCCAACACTATTAGGAGACATGTGCTCGCAGACGAGAGGGTGGGGCTGGTTTGGCATCTCTTCCGGTAGAACCCGGAAGGGGGTGGGAGGGCCAACAGCCAAGCAGCCCCTGGGCGGGAGAAGGGGCCTGTCTCTTAGGCAGGTATAGCCTGGTATAGCCAGACCCCAACTCTGCAGTCCCAAACCTTTAGTTCTCTTTGCCTATATCCCATTCCCAAATTGTCCCCAAAGCCCCGAATTTAGATCAGTTTCATTTTCAAGTGGGTTTACCTGTCATGTAATCATTGTTATATTATTCCTTCTGCTCCTGGAAGTATTTTCCTCAGTAAAAGCAATGTCAGAAAGGAATTATGAGGCTATTTTAGTATAGAGGGATTACTGTCACTTGTGTTTTGTTTCTTTACATGTTTGGGATTTCACACAACCTCATGGATGACTGTTGCAGTTTACTGAGGAAAGAAAACATTGGAAGAAGTTTGTAATAGCAATAATCCGAAGTTACATTCAAATTAGGATAAGTCAAATTTAGTTTAGCTTTACTCACTGACATTTGAGAATTTTCTAATGTAGTGAGAATTTTATAATTTTATGAACTCTGACTGCTGCATTTGGGAATATTTACAAGTTCATAAAGATTGTTTCTAGGTACTAAAGTGTAAAATCTTAATTACTCATTAAAATTGTTCTTTTGCAACTACATTTACTGATTTTAATTCTCAAGTTCAAATGTAGGGCAAAGAGAAGGAGATAGAGATAAAACTAGCTTTTACTGTTAAATAAAACAGCTTTCATTTAAGACTTCAACTGAAAACTGTAGTGAAGCTGAGCCTTAGAGGGCAGGTATTTGTTTTGATGTCATTTTCATAAGTGTAATTATTTTGTTCTTTTACTTTCTTCTGCACTTGCCACAAAAGTGTCTCTAAAATAACAGAATATATTTCTGTAGATTCTGTAAATTTTAGAAAAAATTTTTGGTGTAAATATACTTGGTTCCATTTTGGGGTATCTGAATTCATCAGTAAATTTGAATAATTAGATTTGTCAATAGATTCATCTACCGTTGTTTTAATTCACAGTTCTGTAAAGAAATATAGTAGCTTTGCAGTGCTAATTATGCTTTTGTGTTCCTGCATGAGCAACCATTGATAAAGGTACCAAATCTTCTTGGCTGTTGTGTTGGAAAAAAACAGGTAAATAAAGTATTATTCAAATCCAGGATCCATCCTGCTTATGATACTGAGAATGAGCAGATGTATATAAACACATCCACATACAAACAAAACAGGTTTGAGTACATTTATGTGGGACTTACCTAAAAATAAGTTATTACTTTTTCAGTTACTATATAATTAATCTCAAAATTCCTGGTGAAATCATTGGTTTAAATGTTAATTTATTGTAGATGGCATAGGAGTCTGACCACAAGGGGGCTCCCTTGTTTTAATTTTCAGAATTTCTTTTAAAGTAGATTATAATGCTATTGTTTTTCCCCCCCTTCTTCTGAATCTCACAGAATAATTTAATAAACCAATCTTAAATACACCAGAAAATCTGAAATGTATTAATGGGTCACATTAACCTGAAGGTGAAGTACAGCCTCCACACTTTCCAGGACACCCTATTTTTCTCAGTGAAAGGCTTCTTTACTGAATGTCATTATGGTATGACAAAGTGGTGCTTTGAAGTTGTATGAAGTCAACTGTATCACTGACTGTACGAATGTCATAAGACAAAAAGAGAAAACAGTAATTGCAAGAGTGAAGTTCCACAGACATCATGGTTTTAATGTGGCCAAATGCTACTTCAAATGGATAAACATAGCACAAATTATTTTCATAACATTGTCCTTTAAAATTTATCTTTTCTTTGAAAAAATAGATTTTGAGAAAATTTGAAAATATGTATTCCTTAAGTAGGATTTCCACTGATTATTCAGTTAAACATTTTATATTAGTGAAGACTTATTGTACAAAGTTATGGATGTCTTTAGGACATTTTCATACATGTATAATGGTATTTTTGGTCACATTCATTCCTCTATTATACTGTTGTTCTTTCATGTTTTTACTGTTTATATTTAAGTGGTTGCATAAAGGGATTATCATTCAGCCAAGCAATATATGAATAAATGATTTTATTTTTGTTGTTGTTTTGTCCAAGGCCAGAACTTGAACTTGGTACCAGATGTTTTCACTTACTGGCTAGTGGTCTACCAAGGCAAGCCTTCCACAACATGCATATCGATCAATTCACTTTTCTCATCTCTCTCCCCCTTCCATCCCTACTTTACCTCATTCCTAAATTTTCTTTATTTTGTAGGATATACTTTGAATTTTATAGCTTTATTAATTCTCTCTTCTTTCATTTTCCCCTCTTCTTCACCCTACAGCCTATTTGTGTGTCAGTTTCCTGTTGTTTATTTTGTTGGACTGTAAGTTAGACTTTCTAAGTGATTCTACCCTTCTGCATGTCTTTGTCCTCTTCCCAAGTCGTCCTTACTCTAATTTCATGTAATTTCTATTCGTAAATCTAGCTTCTACATGTGAGGAAAAAGCATGCAGTATTTGCCTTTTCATCATGTTTAGTGAAAAATAGATTCATTGAAGGTTGGCTCCAAAACAAGTACTGTTTTCAGAGCAAGATGACTTTTATATCATGAATAACGGATAGGCCCAATCAGCCTACAGTTTCCTAGCTAGGAGTGGATGAGCAATGATTGTATGGCAAAATGGTGGAGGTAATGAACAACACAGCAAGGTTTACATCAGCTTGAAGCAAGCAAAAAAGACTATGAATTTTTGTTTGGTTAGATATGTATGAATAGATTGCCTATTTGCTATTTTTAAGGCCAGCATATGTTACTAATGTGCCTTGTGCCAAACGGTACCCTGAAGATTCTCATCCTCTGCTTCTTGCGCTGACCATGAGATAGGTGTACATCTCAGTCTAAAAGAAGCCAGATAGTTCTGTGCTTCCCTCTCACTACTCCAGGTTGTGCACACATCTTTTTTTGTTCCCCATACTGATTTAAGCTCCTCCCTTTCTAAAACAAAGGAGTGAATTACCATGGAAGACCTGTACAAGTCTTGAGAAACTCTGTGAGTAGAAATTTGGAGATGTAGCTTATTGAGCAATAGTTTCTGAATCTCTAATTTGGGTAAATCCAAAGATAAAGACCTATGAGCTTTTGGAATTCACCTGCACTTTAGTTCATGAGATAAATAAAGTATTTGTGACCAAGAGCCGCTGGAAGGTAACTGAAATAGCTTTACAACAGGGAAGGTAGGAGCAAAGAGTAAATAGGGTAGGCTGGATGCTCAGGGTAGAGGAACAGAAAGCAAAGTTAATGAAAGGGAACCAGGGGTCATTTCTACAGAGTGAATCAATTGTGGAGATCAAACTTCCACAGGACATTTTTTTCCACACTTGAAACTGGAGAGATCTCAAACATTCTTATCTTGCAAAAGGTAACAATGTGACTCTGGTTATTCTGTAAGTTAGAGAGCATCAAGTTCCATACCCTAAATACATGCAATTCATATTTTTCAATTATATTTTATTAAAGATAAAAAGGGGGTGTGAAGACATTGAGTTTTAGAATGAGTCAATGTGGATACAAACTGACCATAAAACATAGACTTTAATGGTGAAAGATCTTTTCTTTCTTTCTTTCTTTTTTTTACTTTTTTTTCTTTTCTAATTTCTCTGGACTTTGCATCAACTATATTGGAAACATTAAACTATTGCTCGGTCAACAATTTATCTACCACATTTTTTTTCTGTTCACACCATAAGGCATTTATAAAGTTCTTTGCCATATAGTCTGTTAAAACTACTAGGGACTTAAAATCATCTTTAAATTAGCATTCATTTGTATGATGACTGGCTTTCCTTGTAGTATTTCCATATAAAAATAGGGTACATTTTCAATAAATTCCCCTTCAACCATGTACTACTTCTTCCCTGTTTTTGGTTTGTGGAATGGCAAAACAGGGAACAGAGGACAGAGAAAGAGAGAGAAATCCTTTTCTATCATTTACCCCTCAACAATTTCTTCTTCTTCTTCTTCTTCTTCTTCTTCTTCTTCTTCTTCTTCTTCTTCTTCTTCTTCTTCTTCTTCTTCTCTCCTCCTCCTCCTCCTCCTCCTTCTCCTTCTTCTCCTCCTCCCCCTCCCCCTCCCCTTCCTCTTCCTCCTCCTCCTCCTCCTTCTCCTCCTTCCTTCTCCTCCTCCCCTCCTCCTTCCCTCCTCCCCTCCTCCTTCCCTCCTCCTCCTCCTCCTTCTCCCTCTTTATCTGTTCTTCCTCTCCTAGAGAGTGCCTCTTTTACACTTATGTCTCACCACCACCACCACCACCATCAGCATCCTCATTTTATGTCTATAGTCTACAAATGAAAGAGAACATGTGATATTTGGCATTTTGAGCTTGTCTTGTCTTGCCCAACACTATGATTTCTAGTTCCTACCATTCTGTTGCAAATGATATAATTGCATTTTCCCCTTATGGTTGACTCATATTCCATATGTATGTTTCCATTCATTAGATGTTGGGATTTACACTAATTTCACAGTTAGGCCACTGCAAACAGAGCTGCAATGACACGGGAATGCAGTTATTTCTCATATTAGTAATTAATCTGGGGTTTTAATATTGGCTTCTTTTTATAGTTCTAGTAATTCCATTACTAGAATCACTTCAAAAGGACATAGACTTAAAAAATACCAGTCTTAATAGAGTACATATGTTTTCTATGGTACTTCTCAAAAATGCTAAGAGTTTAGCGGCCGGAATTTTTTTCAAAACCCATTAACTTTCCTATCTTCCTCCCAAACTCCGTATCTTGTCCTGCAAGTAAGTGCAGATAAAGAAAACAACTCAAAACAAATGGAGATTGTAATAGCCACCCCAGGGAGGGCTCTACTCAGATACCCTCCACCTGTTTTAAGTCTGTGCCCAGTAACTGAGTTACCTAGGTAACTGGCACACCTGGAGGCAGTTACTTCCTCCTTCTCTGAGGTCACAGCCAATCCACCTGGCCATATCGAACACCTTTTTCTATGTAACCTCACTAAACACAAGTCTCTGCTCTCTTTCCTTATCTCTCTTACTCTCTCTTGCTCTTTTCTCCCTTTTTCCCTTCTTCCTTCCCCTCTGTCTCCCCACGCCTCCATTTTGTGTGGGCTGGCAGTTTGCTTTCCCCCCAATAAACTCCTTTCTGCCTGAACCATGTGGTGGGTTTCTTTTCTGGTAAACCTTATGGAGATCCCTTGGGAAAAAAAACATGCATGCTCCAATTCTCTACATCTGACTGGCTGATGACTTGTACACTCTGATTATTTCTTGGGTGTAGCCTCTTGGGTAGGTCACAAGGTAGCAAGATATTTGGTTAGACACAATTCAGGGTGATTCTGAGAGGGTGGATTCATATTACATTCATTTGTGAAGTAGTAGAGAGAAGCAAGCCTTTTGTTTAACCATGCAGACCTCATTCAATCAGTTAGTGGCATTATTAGAACAAAAAGAGGGACCCCCTACATCATAAGAGAATTCTTCCATCATAGCCTTCAATCTTGGAGAACGGTTCGTTTTCTGCTTCCCAGCTAGAATTAAATCCTTGAATCTCTAGAACTTTACTTTGTTCTCTGAATTTCTGTGGTGAGCATTTTCTGCCACAGCACTTCCTCTGTGATCTTATTCATTTATTTGTCTGCTTGTTGCAGCGGGAGGCTTGACGTTCTTGCTGCTGCTATGGAAGACTTGACTATGAGAGTGCAATACAGGAGGCAGGCATACTGCTTCCAAGGGCTAGAAAAGGTGATTGATAGCCCTAATCCTTGCTTTGGTAAAGCTGAGTTAAAGAGAAGTATGATTCTATTTTCAGGTCTTCTTCTTTTTTTTTTTTTTTTGGCCAGTCCTGGGCCTTGGACTCAGGGCCTGAGCACTGTCCCTGGCTTCTTCCCACTCAAGGCTAGCACTCTGCCACTTGAGCCACAGCGCCGCTTCTGGCCGTTTTCTGTATATGTGGTGCTGGGGAATCGAACCTAGGGCCTCGTGTATCCGAGGCAGGCACTCTTGCCACTAGGCTATATCCCCAGCCCTCAGGTCTTAATAAATAAACATTAGGGAAAAGATCTGCAATAGACATTCAATTATCTGCACAATACAGCAATACTGACATACTAACAGACATGGCCTGGATTCTGGGTTTTTTTAAGGAAAAGTTTGGATTCAATATTTTTTAAAGTCTCTAGATTATGAACAAATGATAATTTAAATTCTGTAATGAAAACAAAAGCAAGATTTACATTCCTGACATCTGTGTTGAACTTGAAGAGATACTCGGTTCCTATAAGGTGCTATTGAAGTATGTTGGAATCAAAGGAACAGTTTGTACTTCAAGGCTGTTTATAAAACAAGGCATAAATCCTCACTAGATAAGAGGAACAAATCAATAGAAAATAAAACACATTCAAATGTTCCTGATACCATTACAAAGAGGAATGGAATACTTCAGTTAACATCTTGTTCAGGCAGAGCCAGTCAGCACTGTTGGGCTCAGAGGATAGAACACAGGAATTTGGAAAAATTTTGATGTAAGCTCTTTTCTGTTCTAAATACCTCTAACTCTTTTTTATTAGTTGAAATTTTGATACGTTTTCTTATTTTTAACGTGATTAAATTGCCCTGCAAAGTGCTGAAACACACAGAAAAAAAGAACACAGTGTCTCTGCTTAGAGCTGAAGGAAAACTACTTTGACACTCATAGTTGCCAGACAAAGTCATTATTTTAAGAGAAAAAAAAACATGAGAAAATACAGAGCTAGAGCAATGAGGAAAGAAAATAAATGTGACCCAGTGTATTAGATATTAAATCACATTAACAGGTAAGAATAAAATGTTATGTCCTGACAGGATTTTCAATGAAGCAAATTCCTGTTGGATCTTGACTTGATTTACTTATTTTAGAAATAAAAATAATGAAAACCGATTTAATTATATACTCTGTTCCTTCTGATTGGAGAGTTTCTTTCTTTCTTTCTACAGTTCTATAGAAAAAAAAATCCTAGTGATTTGCTACTTTATGTAGCCTTCCATTGTGAAAGAATGATAGCTCACTAACCCTTTCCAAATGATACACATAAGCAGGGAAACTCAATCTGTGGTTCTGGAGCCCAGAACCAGAAGTGGAGATGCAGGGTGCACCTTCTTTCAGTCCTAGGCAAGCTCGACCTTCATGAGTTGGGCTCCAGCACTTTTTGCAACATGACATACCATCTGTAGCTGGGTTTTGGACACTCCTGGTACTGTTTGCACATCCTGTAAGGAAATGTTTGGTATCCCTAGTCACCCACCAGCTTGTGGCTTCTGTTTTGACATTACTCAATAACACACTAACAGAAATTCAGAACACATCGAGAAATGCTACAACTATGGCTTACACTGACATGAAGAAGGTGTTCTCTTCTTTAAATATGGAGTGGTGAGCATGTAGACTATATGGCAAGATTTTTAGTGATTCTAATACAATTCCAAAATATAGATGGCTGGGAGGAATGAGACTGAGACAGATAGGGGGAGGAAGAGAGAAAGGAAGAAAAATGGAGGAGGGAAAAATCAAGGAAAGAAAGAAGAGGGAAGGAAAATCTCTTAATTCAGATTTGTGACTTCAAAGATTTTATTTTATTTGTGCTTTAAACCTGTATCTGTTCTCTATCTTCTGTTGACCATGATTTACATAGACTTGTCAACTATTTATTAATTAAAATAAAACAGTTTAGTGGATGGATAATGGGTTCAACATTGAGCATTGGACATCTTACCAATTTGTTATTGGAAAGGACCATGTTACAATAGTTTAAAGCAATATTTGATGCAATAGTTTACCTTTAGTCTTTTGATCATTTCCTTTCTTTTAAGAATATACTTTTTCCTATTCTCTTACTCTTTTTAACTCTTCTGGGTTGATGTTTTGTACTGGTGGTACTTGAGTTCTTATCAATGATGTGGATGATATAGAAATAGACAATCACTCTATTATTCCTGGTCTCACATTTTTTTCAATAACTTAAATTACTGATATGGTTTGCAATGAGGCTGGCAGTTTGAGCAAGTGTTCTGCCAAGTTAGTAATTAAAATATGAATTGATTTTATGAATCAAATTACTTTCCTTCTGGACAAATAAATCCTAAGAGCCAGTAGCAAGTGATATTATACATGTTTGTACAATCAAAGAAACAATGGTTTCAACTATAGAGAGAAAAATCATTAGAGACCTTCTGGATGTATTTGAAAAAGTACTCTGCATAGAGATTCCTTAACCACTGGAATAAAATATGTCACAAAATAGGTACTATAAAATAGATGGTCATATTTATCCCTTAAAAAATAAAGCCATTCCAATATTCAAGTGTGTATTTTTGAATTTATTAATTTCAAACTCGGGTCAAAAACATGTCACAATGGTTTTATTCCCTTCCTATCTCTGATCATCTTATTTTCCGAAGAACCTTCCTTGTTAGTGTCTGTATTGCCATCGTGTACCTTAAATTCAAACGATGTTTATGATGGTGTGTCAGATGAGGAAGATCCTACCTCGAAAATGACAATATTACAAATTTAAACACCTATTCCATTTCGAGATGAATGGATTTTCCTTCTCTCATGCCTGCAGGTAGCAGTGTGTAGCTTGTGAGACATAACCTGTGTAAAGTTTATAGAAGGAGAAGAAAGAGAAACATTGCAGAAGGACTTTCAGTAATACTTGTTTCATGGAGAACAGAGAAGGAAATCTATAAATATAAGAATAGATGGTATAATTCAGTGCCTTATGGCTACTGTTACTTTCTTCTGTTCTTAATTTTATTCTATACCCTGACTAAAAATTAGAAGAGGAAAAAGAAGTGTGGAGCCTGCTCCCCCCTTTCTCAAGGATATCATTACGGAGATGGGTTTGACTCGTAAGAGTTCTTTTTATCCAGCTCCTAGTATCTGCTTACCTTCCCATTATATTATTTACATTTTAATCTTTAAAATATGTTTTGTGTTATCTTCAGCTGGAACAAGGAGTTCAGCAAATTAGTTATAAATACAGTGCCTCTTCATTTACGTCACCCCTTTTACAATTCTCCTCATCCCTCCTAAAACAATCCTCCCTCAATTTTCCATAGGATATGCATTGAAATTTATGACTGCCTTCTCTTTGCTCTCTTCATATGTTTTGGTTTTACTGAATATTAAACATCACTTTCTAGCTACCCTCTTTTAAATAAAATAAGACTGTTATTTTCTACAACCATTTACTTGCCATCTCTGATGGTCTGGTATGTCATTCTTTTCTGTTCTACTCAAGGAAGAAAAGGAGAATAATGAAAGAAAATGGTAAGAAAGGATAAAGGAAATAAGAAAGTGAGGGGACTAAAGAAGGAGAAAGGTATAAGGGAAAGAAAGAAGGATAAAAGAGATGGATAGCAAGAAGGTCCTAGATGGGCTAGTGCCATTACTCCATTAGCTCGTCACCCGGTAGCTTAAATGATACGACTAAATGATAATAAAGTGTTGGTCCAAAGAAAAAAAAATCAGATTAAACAGATCTTCTTTATTATGTAATCTAGGTAGACATCTGGGTCTAGTAGTGTTTCGGACAGAGCTGCATGGCTATGCCACTCTAAGCACTCAAAATGTCTGGTGGTCAGCACAACAATGTTCATTGCAGCATAATTTGTCATTGCTAAAATATCAAAACAACCCAAATGCCCTCAGTGGATCAGGAAAATGTGGTACATATACACAATAGAATTCTATGCCTCTATCAGAATGAATGACATTGCCCCATTCGTAAGGAAATGGAAGGACTAGGAAAAAATTATACTAAGTGAAGTGAGCCAGACCCAAAGAAACATGGACCCTATAGTTTCCCTCATAGAGAATAATTAATACATGTTTAGGCTAGTCATAGCAGAAGATCACAATAACCCCATAGCTATGCCCTTAGGAACAAGTGGTATATCATTGTAAATATTTTCAACATGCCATGTGAAACCATACCCACCCTTTTTTTCCCTCTTTTTCTTTCTCCTGTCTTCCCTTCCTGTGGTTTTACTCCCACTATCACTGTGTCAGATCTTAGTACCCTGGATACTGTATATACATGTATTAGAAGTAGGGAAGGGAAAGGGAATACCAAAATCGAGAGACAAAGGCTAAAAAGACAAACCATCCCAAAAGCAATACTTGCAAAACAATTTGGTGTAAACAACTGTACGTCCCATGGGGGTGGAGAGGAAAAGGTGGGGGGGAGGCCAGAGGAGCGAGGGAAAGGGGGGAGGGGGAGAGGTAGAGGGAGCAATGATGGAGGAGGTAACAAGTTGAACAAGAAATGTCACTGCCTTACATATGAAACTGTAACTCCTTTGCATTTCACTTTAAAGATAAAAAATAAATATATATTATATATATATATTCAAAGTACTTTTCCAACGGTAAAAGTGCCTTACAAAAGAAGTAAATTTTATTATAAAGAAATATTACTCATAATTATAATAAATGTTTCATAATGTAATGTTTAAAAATGTCTGGTGGTATTGGGTTTGCATACTGGGATCTGTGGGTGCTGTGGTTACTGCACCCATTGGGCAGGTTCTGTGATGTCACAGGAAGAGCTAGTCTTTTGGATTTGTTCATATGTAGATATATTGATTTTCACTTATGTAGTCATTTTTTTTCCCCCTGATGGTTTGGGGATTGAACTTAGGGACTTACCATTGCTAGAAAGACACCGATATCACCTGAACCGTGCCTCCAGCCTCTCTTTATGCATCAGTTAATTTCAAAGTAAAGTCTTGCTTTTACATTTGGGCCACCCTAGCATTCAGTCCTACTTCATGCTTGTCCATGTTTCCTCTGGGTATGGTGTGTGCGCACAACTGTGCCCACTCAATGTGGATAGGATAGCAGAGGCCAGTCACCACACATAGCCATTAATTGAAATGACTTAAGGTGTACTTTATTTTCCTCAATCTGACCTCAAACCACAATCCTGATTTCTGCTGATTCTGATTTACTATAATACCCCATAAAATAAATGCCCCATATATAAATTTTCAGTTCCCTTTTATGACTTTTTCAAATTAATTTGAAATTATATTCAACACTGTAATGAGCAACCCTGTCTTGAATAGCTATAAATCTTAGCTCTTTTGGAGAATTTCCTTCAAGAATTCTGCTATGGTTTGGATTTTAAATGTTTCCCAAAGCTCATATTCTAAAGACTTGGTCCTCAGCCTTCACTGTTTCTGTGCTTTGGTGGAATCTTTAGGCAGTTAGGGTATAGGGAAAGGAATTTAAGGTCAAGTGTTGGGTGAGATTTTTGAATAGGTTTTTGAGACCCAACAGCTACTACTGATAATGCTCCCTCCCTGTCTTCTTCTTCTTCTTCCTCCTCCTCCTCCTCCTCCTCCTCCTCCTCCTCCTCCTCCTCCTCCTCCTCCTCCTCCTCCTCCTCCTCCTCCCCCTCCCCCTCCTCCTCCTCCTCCTCCCCCTCCCCCTCCCCCTCCCCCTCCTCCCCCTCCCCCTCCCCCTCCCCCTCCCCCTCCCCCTCCCCCTCTTCCTCCTCCTCCTCCTCCTCCTCCTCCTCCTCCTCCTCCTCCTCCTCCCTCTCTCTCTGTCTCATTTCATTTCTTTATTATTAAAGTGATATACAGAGGGGTTACAGTTTCATATGTAAGGCAGTGAATACATTTCTTATCCAACTTGTTACATCCTCCCTCTACCCACACCAACTTTGATATACTATTCTGCTATGGCCCAAAGCAACAAGACTATAAACTGGAAACTCTGAAGTTGTGAGCTAAATAAACCTTTCCTCTTTTTTTTGCCTTCCTATTCTTAAAAATTTCTTTATTGCAAAGGTGATGACAGAGAGGTTACTGGTACCTAACTCAGATAAAAAGTACATTTCTTTTTGAACCATGTCACTCCTTCCCTTACTCTCTCCCAGTTTTTCCACCCCTCCCCCTACAATAATAAGTGTATAGTTCATTTTTAACACAGTGTCTAGCTAGCATCATTGCTGCATTTGTTCACCCTTTGTCCCACCATTCCTTCCCACAGGCCCTTCCTCCCTTATCTTCTCAAAGACAGATAAATCAATAAACAAGATAAATGGAAAAGAAAGCAAAAATATCATCAACAACAAGAAAAACTCTATTGTTTCCATTTTCTGGACTTCACTTTGATAATTACTGTTTTTTTTTTTTGTTTGTTTGTTTTGTTTCGTTTTGTTTTTGTTGCCAGTCCTGCGGTATGGACTCGGCCTGATCTCTGTCTCTGGCTTCTTTTTGCTCAAGGCTAGCACTCTACCTCTACTGCCACAACACCATTTCCAGAGTTTTTTCTATTATTGTGGTGCTGAGGAATCAAACCCAGGGCTTCATTTATACGAGGTGAGCACTTTACCACTAGGCAATATTCCCAGCCTGATAATTATTGTTTTCTATGTTCAGATGCACATAGCTATTGTACCTTTGCTATCTTCTCCTAAGAATATCATCTTTTGTTCTCTCTCTGTTTAAATACCTAGAGACCTGTATAATTTATCATGACTCAGTGTATTTTTCTAAAGAGAGACTTTTCAATAGAAGAAGTAAAAATGACTAATAGACCCATGAAGAAATGTTCAATAAATAAATAAATAAAGACTAAACATAGAGCTTTCCTATGATGCAGAAATCCTACTCCTGTACATTTATCCAATAGAACACAAATCGGGCTCCTTGAAAACTATCACAACCATCATGTTCATTGAAGCATTTCTCACCATAACCAAGATATGGAATTAAGCTAGGTGCCCCTCTGCAGATAAATGGATCGAGAAAACGGGACATATATATACATACATATATATATATATGTATGTATGCATGTATATATATGTGTGTGTGCATACATGATATATGTGTATGTATATGTGTGTGTCATATGTATATGATATTTATATCTATATATACTCATCAATCATAAAGAATATTATACCATTCATAAGGAAATGGAAAGATGGGAAAAATTATTTTAAGTGATATAAGCCAGACCCAAAGAAACATAGGTTGCATGGTTTCACTCATTTATGGTACATAGAATTTTCCTACAAATCTACGGGCTAAACACACTGGATGCTGAAAAAAAAACTTACCCCTTTTAAAGACATTTATTTTAGGTACATATTACATCAATAGAAAAAGTAACTAACACATAGTGCAGAACATTTTGGGAAAGCTCCTGATATTTATTGAGAAATCATGTTCAGGAAACTGGCTGCATCTCCTCTCAGCAGAAACTTGTAAACATCCTTGTCAAACCTCTCCCAGTGGACTAGAACTCAGTGTAATTCTGGAATTTGCTAAATTGGTAGTTAAACTTGTTTCACTCGAAGTTTTATATTAAGAAACTCAAAAAATCAAGGATTTGCTTTCTGAAAGTCTTTCATGCTTTTTTTCTAGAAATTTAATATACATATCATATAAAACTATTATTTGTTAATGTTAATGAGTAATGGGTATTATTGAAAGGTTTCAGATATGTTACCTAGAGATACATGAAGATAACTAGTTTTTAAAGGGCTTCTGGAGGACCTAAGTGAATTAGCTTATTTATAGCTCTTGGAGGACTTCCTTGCCTTTACAAAGCTTTGTATGTGCTCTTTTTTCATTATCATTAGCACTTAACTTGCAAATTCATCAAATGTAGAAAATTATCCACAGAATTTCGTAAGGACAAATAGATTAAGTACTGTCACCAAAGAACAATCCCAAAACAAACAAACAAAGAAAAAGGGCCAAGCTATATAAAAAAGAAATTTGCCCCCTGGTTATAGAAGAAACTAAAAGAAGTAACAATCTCTGCTCTTTTTTTTTTTCTTTTTTAAAGCTGGTATAGAGTTACAGAAAATCAATCAACAACATAAAGTAAAAGTGCCTTATTTCCAAACATTTTTGAAGGCAGAATTACACTATGAATTAATTGCCTTAATGTAATGAAAATACTAACCTATCACTGATTCATAAAACTTTCAAGGAAGGGTAGATTATGTATAATATACATGACATGAATTCAAAGACAAACACAAATTAGGAGAAATCTCAAAGTCACACAACGAGTAGTATTTCTTTTTCCTCTGGAGAGCTAATATCAGAAACATTTTATACCTTAGAATTGGATCACCTGACCTTTTTATTTTCTTCACAAATATAAACAATTAGTTGTAAATTATAGTATACTATTTTTTGGCATATTCTTTCTAGGATGCAGTGGGACAAGATTTTTCTCATATCTCTTGCATATAAATTATCATTTAAAAGAGAAAAGGTTTTGCTTTACTGTTGCATGCAAGACTCAAAAAAAAAAAAAGCCAAAACACCATTTTTTTAATGAGCTTTTCTCCTGCTTTCTCAAAGTTGCTTTGCCGAGATTATTATATAGTTTATGTTTTCTGAGCCCTGAAAATCTAAGTAGGACTTGATTCTTTCCTTTGAATTTGGGTGTTTAACTACATGCACATAACAATGTGCAGTCCATCTTTATGCAAATAGTGTAAAAAAGCAATGTGCCAGCCTGAAGGTCTGTTTTATGGCATTATTTGGTTTTATATCTTTGCAATCAACACTATGCCGCTAACACGGCCATGTAAATTCATGAGAGATTTTTCTATTGAAATCCAAACAAGGTCACCTGCTTTTGAAGATCAGACTGAGATAAAAGTGGTATTGTTTCCACAATGGTAAAGAAAAAACTATCTGCATGAGCACAACCTTTCTTTTTCTTTCTTTCTTTCTTTTTTTTTTTTTTTTTACAACATTGATTCCATCTTTAAAATATGTCATTGATTTTTGGATTTCTTTTTCAAGTTTGTATTTCTAGTTTTGATTTTAAAGAGGGGACTTTGGACAGGCGCTGCTACCAGCCTTTCATACTTATTACTTTCTAGAGAAGTTCCTTTAATGCAGCATAAAAGTTCCAAAACTTGTCTCCAAATGACACAATTAGCTTTTTCACGCACCACATTTATGTATGGATTTAACTAATACTAAAGGAATACAAATGTAAAATATATTTGCTAGAAACTCTAAAAACATAGAATTTCCATTTGCTTTCTAATTTGTATTTTTACTTCAAATGTTTTTACCATTTCTCTTTAGTTGAATAAGTCATATGCATGAGTGTTCAAAAGTGTTCTATTTCACCATGGACAAATGTAGGGAAGGGAATATTTTGGTTAAAGTAATTCCTGATGTAAAAGAAGACATCTCAGTAGCCCACAAGACAGCAAGGACTCAGTGTTGAATAAGTAACACACACACACACACATTTAAAATTATTCATCAATTATTATTATTATTATTTTTATTTATTTATTTATTTTTTTGGCCAGTCCTGGGGCTTGAACTCAGCCTGAGCCCTGTCCCTGGCTTCATTTTGCTCAAGGCTAGCACCCTGACACTTGAGCCACAGCACCACTTCTGGCTTTTTCTATATATGTGGGGCTGAGGAATCGAACCCAGGGCTTCATGCATATGAAGCAAGCACTCTACCACTAGGCCATATTCTCAGCCCCCATCAATGATATTTTGAAAGGATAACTTTCATTACATTCAGATAGGAACCTGATTTCCATTAGATTCCATTTTCTTCAGTTTTTAGAAAAGCAGTCTAGCCTATTGTAGCCTTAAGGACATGAGGATGGTGAAACATTGCTTAGTTTACAAACAAGGGAATCAAGGCAGAGCTTGCCAAAGACCATACCCAGATACATATACTAGAAGAAAATACAGCCTGTTGAACTTTATTGTTCCAGAACCACAGGAAGCACAAACTGCGCTGCGCACTTCTACCAGTTCCCTTTCCTGCGCATGCATGTGCGGACCACGTGGATATCCATTTGGATGTTAGGATGGTGGTGGAATGGAGGTGCCTCTGCTGAGGAACCCGCAATAAAGGGCCTTTTACAAAGTCAGTGAGAATTCCACCTGCTGTGTCATTCTGAAGAGCAGACAATTCTGTCCTTTTCCCTGCATAGAGATATGTCAGAATTCCCAAGTGTACCTCAGTTCAAGCTCACGTGGAAGCGCACTCTGAGGGACACATGATGCAGGAAGTAATTCCGAAATAAGTGTAAAAGAACATGCACACTTACCTGCCAACGTATTGACATTTTTCAGTATTCGCTTTATGTGTTTAGTGAGTAGCTTCTGACACATGCCTGGAATTCCTGTTGCCCTTTTAGTTTAATTCAAAAATAATTTAATTTTAATGCAACTAACTCTATCTAATAGGAAGGCGCCTATTTGTATACTTTGCGGATAACATAGAGCTATATTAGATTCACAGCTTATAGAGAAATAACAAAATTGTCTTTATGTACCTGGATTTTTTTTTCTTTTGGTTGTTTTATTAAAAAAAAAATAAATATGTGCTGGTCCTGAGGGTTGAACTCAAGGCCTAAATGCTGTCTGGGAGCTTCTTTTGCTTAATGTTACCACTCTCCCACTTGAGCCACTTCTAGATTTTTTTTTTCTTTTTTCTCTTTTTAGTAGTTTGTTGGCGATAAGAGTCTCATGGACTTTTTTGCCCGGGTTGGCTTCGAATCTTGATTCTCAGATCTCAGCCTCCTGATTGCTTCGCTTTGTAAGGAAATAGATTCTTAATATTGAAAAATAAAACAAGCAAAAAAGAGAACTTCCTTATGTACAATTTGTGTGACACTTTCATAGAGAGCTTCACTGATGTTATTTTCATCCACATTAAAGTGTCTGAGTAACTTTGCAAGCCCATCATCTCTTCTACATTTTGTTGTGTAAAAAGATGATATTTTGTATAGTGTGATTTACTATCTGCTTGTTTTTTGACTTATGGGCCTTTTGATTAACGGTTATTTCTGTATTATCTGTTCATTTGTTGCATAGTTACCCTCTATTAGGCTTTCTTTTCTCCTTTTACATTGTTTTGAGGTGTTTATTATTTTATCCGTATGGGTTTTCTTCAGCATTCAATTTTCAGTCCATTATCTAAAGTGCTGTATGACATTGAATTGCTTCCTGCCCCCACATGTGTTCTATCCCATAGACTCAGATTGGATTAAGTGTCATCGTTTTCTTGTAAATTGCCTGCATTTTAGTAGCTTGTTTTCAACCACTCTCTCTTTATTTAGTATGAAGCGTGACTCATGAGTGACATTATTGAACCGGCTTATAAGGATGTTTCTTTGCAATGTGATCTTAGGAACACAGTGTGAATACTACAGAAACAACATTGTTTATTTTTTAACCTTGTAACCTTGTCCTTTTAATTGCCTTTCCATTCTCTCTCTCTCTCTCTTTCTTTTTCTCTCTCTCTCTTTCTCTCTCCTCTCCCCCTCTATCTTGGCATCAAAATCTTTCCACCACCTATATAGTTTCTCTTGTCAAGGAACACCCCTCTCTCTTCCAAATTTTCCCACCACTGAATCATATTGTTGTTTGACTCCCCCTCCCCAATGGGTTCTGACAAATTCCATTTTATTTTCTCTTTTATTTAAAATTAACCTAAATTTGCACCAAATTTAACAGAATTGTATTTTCTTGGCTTGTTCTATAGAATTCCAACTTGTTAATTGTTTTATATATCTTCTAAAATTTGGTCTTTCAGGGCAGATGGCCACAATTACACAGGATTGCCAGCCAAAACCACTATTCAGCCAGCAACAATCTTTGGCACTTTTACTAGTTACTTGTTATGATATCCTTGGGAATAAGTTAATCAAATTAGGAAAATTTCTTTCTTAAATCTTTTGACTCTGGTGTTTTCTAGAATAAAATGTTGCTGCACTGTCAATAGCAGCAGTTATAATTTTAATACCATCAAAGCCATTTCCTATCTGGAAAGCTGTCAACAGGAGTCTTTGATTAGAACAGGGGGATTTTTTTCTGTTGTTTTTCTAATCAGAGAAAATTACTGTAGCAAATAAATGTTCACAGGGAATTGCAACCTACGTTACATCAGACTTCCTCTGGTATTCTGTGATATGCTTCCAACAGGATAAATTATTTGCTGCACTACTTGAGATATAGCAAAATTTCTGCAGTTATACCACCTAGCCATACTACTGTTATCAGATTCTACTTTTCCATTACTTTGCCTATATCAAGACACAAATTAAATAAATTCACCTTACATCCAAGTTTTACTAAGAAAATGTAAGTATACATCATCCACCATCGCTAAAAGAAAGCACAAACTAAGGCTGAGATATTTCTTTGGGATTATTTCCCATATATTGTTGTAAAAATTGTTAAATATTACATCAACTCCATGTGATGTTTTAACCCTGTCTAGGATGGTCCTCTCTGCATTTTGGTGGTCTCCATTTTTGTAAAGATTATTCATATGAATGTTTTATTCTAGCTTAAGGAGACACAATACCATTGTGATCATATTTCTCTTTTACAAAGTGATAAAATGTGAAATGTTCAGTTTTTGTATATGTCTTCCTTGTTCAAATACCATGGTCATTTTAGTGACCACTTTCAGTGGCTTTTCCTGGCATTGTCTCTCTATTACAGTAAGTTCTAAGAAATCCTTGCCTTTCAACTCTACATCAATATCTTTTGAGCAATGATTATTTTGGCTCAGCATGAAGAACCCATTTTCCCTGCATGGAGCATGGTAAAATCATAGAGGTCCTGACTACCTTTACCTTCAGGTTGGCATTGTTACCTCCATTCCAGCTTGCCATTTGTTCTAGAAAGTAATTGTAATAAATATCTAATACTTTTTGGAAATAGAATCTATTTTCCTTTATTTGTTGAAAACCTCCTATTCCCTATGTTTCACAGTTCTGGAAGAATAGAAAATAACAAGGCAAAACTGTAGCCACATTTGAGTAATGGGATTATCTCATTCTCCAGGTATGGAGAAAAGGGGACAAGACTCAGTTCTTTACACTTTCAGGAGTAAATGTATATGTGCACAGATATATGTGTATATTATGGAAATGTCCAGAGAGAAGAGTTGCTTTATTTTTTTTAAATCATAACCTACTACTTTTAGAAGGAAAAGGTGTACTACTTCTGCTTACAGTGATGTTCCTAGAAAATTGAGTATCATTTCTAATTTCATATGTCCTTATAAGATGAAGATTTATAAGATGAAGATTTATATAAAGTACAATATATTTGGTAAACATTATAGAAGGGTAACTTCAGTTAATTTGGAGCTGGCACATGATGAAATTTGCTACTTAAAAGAATAATAAAGCAGACATTAGGATACTGATTAGAGCAGGGTGGGCAAAGCCAAGTGACAATGTGTGAGACTCTTGAGTCATTTAGAAAGTGTGAAGTCAAGTTACTGTGAAGAAGCTCAGAAAAATGGCCTTTGGCTAGGTTGCTGAGGACTTGTCAACACTGATATGTTAAAGGAAGTAAGCTACAGTGAGTCCTTGTAGAATTGTGTCAGAGAAAGATGTGACAAATATATATTGAACTACTATCACATACAAAACATCGTAAAGCACTATAGGAATCAAGAACGAAAGAGCTTCGTCTGATAAGGTAGTGAGGTAAGAAACCAACCATGAAAACTACAACATAGAGAAATCATTATTTCTGATGTATGATTCAAAAATACAGCCCAATTCTTTTGCTGTTAGCATCAGTATTTCTTGCAATACAGTGGTGGTGGGGGTGAAGGGACAGGGGAGAAAGGTGGTCATCTAAAGGAAATGGGAGACAGGAATATAAGCACATTAAGATCACCACTAAGGTATCTCCTCTTGAATTGTAAACTTGATTTTCTTTGCATGATTACCTTTGTTTTGGGGTATGAATCCTATCAACCTATCATAATTAATATTAGCCAATAACTGGAATGCAAAAAGAAATAAGAAAAAAATTGTAAGAATCCCTACATGTCATAATTTATCATTCTCCATGAATATGCATATTTTATTTAAATAACTATAAAATGAAATATCCTTAGGCTTTATTTTTCTAGCTATATATCTTATTATTTAATGTTTATAGGAACCAAGTAACATTCAGTAGACACACAGTAACTTCTTAATAAATGTTAGTGGACTGAATGGATTTTATATATCTTTTATTTTCTGTGAACAAAATGTGTTTAGAATTATTAAGGCATATGTGATCAGAAATGTTTACTATAAATATTTAAATTTGTTTTCCTTTATCTCATTCTATACACAGAGTTGATTGCTTTTCAGCTCATAAGTGAAAGGTCATCATTTATAAGTAGAGGAAAATGAAATTGGTGACTCATAAACACATTTATTTAAATGGAATCAGGGCAGCAAAATCTAATTCCATATATAACATTGTGAATTATTCATGTTTTTATAGAAGTGGGACACAAACATTTGATGACATTTTGTAAATTCTAACATTTTTATTGTGCTGAGTAGCATTGTGTTTCAGCTTTATACTAAGTATACAGGTGTCCTAAACACCACAAATCCTATGATATTAACCCCTCTGTACACATTGCTTTAATTTTGGCTGTATTTTCAAATAGCCTAACTAGTTGACACATCTTGAAGCACACAGTATACTGAAGAAGTTGAATTAGTTTTGCTTATTGATTTAGGAGAAACAAGCAATAACTATTAAAACTAAAAGACAAAAAGAAGATAGTTGATTTACTCATAAGAGTAATAATTTATATTCATTTCTCATTCAGAATTGTTGCTATCACTGAAATCCAAAACAAGAAACTATAATCCTCAGAGATGCTTAATTACATAACTTACTTCGTTCCTCCAATTGGACATTATATTCTTTATATAACTGCTACATTGGAGTAGACAGAGGCACCATCTCAAAGGAAAACAAAATCATACTAACACAATTCTAAAAAAGAAAAATCCTTTGTGTAGTCCAGACATAAAGATTTATCCTTTTGATTCTGAAATAATGACATCATTTATTGTATCTTTCATTAACTTCATGATATAAGAATAGAGTGGGGATGGGAGTATGGCCTAGTGGCAAGAGTGCTTGCCTCCTACACATGAAGCTCTCAGTTCGATTCCCCAGCACAACGTATATGGAAAACGGCCAGAGGGGGCGCTGTGGCTCAAGTGGCAGAGTGCTAGCCTTGAGCAAGAAGAGGCCAGGGACAGCACTCAGGCCCTGAGTCCAAGGCCCCGGACTGGCAAAAAAAAAAAAAAAAAATTAGAGTGAAAGGTTCAACAATAATAGAAATTAAGCAGAATTTACATTTAAAATGTTCATTTATTAAATAATCAATGTAATAATAAATCCCAAAGCATTGTGTATTCATTATGCTTGTTTAATAACTAGAGCAAGATAATTAGGACACAAAATTCAATAGATTCTATTTCAGTAAGTTCCACTTTTGGGCTTATAGCTAGAACCAATTCTTAATAACTATATTCTCTTGTTGCAATGGTGGTAGGTACACATATTTAATGTGTCAGCATTATTCTATCCTGTGTATACAGAATTGGAGGCATATTTATTGTATCAGTTTAGAGTAGGGAAAGATAGAGCTAAAAATTTTGGTTAATTGAATCATATTACTTTCAAAGATCTAACTTCTCTGCATGTCAGGTTTTAGTCCATACAAAAAGACCATAATTGCCATGCTGGTTTGGTAGCTGTGAATTAATAGAAGAAAAAACATTAAAAAAACATTTTTGTAAGTTATACAAATCCAATGTGTTAAGATATTGCTGAATTAAAATGAAAGATTAGCATATCAAACTAGAGAAGTGATAATTTTTACTGTGAGTTTTCTGTAAATTATTGCTTGATATTTAGTGGGTAAGGCATATTTTCACTGACCCATTAGTGCTTTCCTCATGATAATTTAAAATAAACTTCATGGGCTTTTATAATAAAAAATATAAATATGACCTTGATTTACCATTCTTTAATGAACATAATCACATTATATGCTTTTCTAGAACAGATTTAATTGATACTAATTTGAAGTAACACGTGTAGTATGAATTCAAAGAAGTTATAGCATTTACAAGCTTCAATATTTGTTTGCACAAGCAGAAAATAGCTGTGCTAGGAGAAAAAGTAAGTTGTGCAAATTCCAATAGACATTTAATAGATAAAGCTTCATGTTGTTAAGAAAGCAAAAGAAAAAATAGAAATTGGAGAAGAGCTGTAGATAGTATTATTTAAAATACTTGTAGCTATAATGGAAGGTACTATTTTTACAAGATGGTAACTTTTTCCATGAATGCTCTAATTGGCAAAATGGTCCAAGACTAATTGAATGTGAACACAAAATTATAGTTAGTAGTAGATTTCCTAATAGAGTCACTTCATAATATAAAATGTAAATACTTACAAATAGCTTTTAAGATATAAACTGGCTCTTTAGAGTGTTAAATTCTATTGGCAGCTCAATTGGTGGTCTAACTAGAATTTAGGGTAACAATTCAATGATAATATTCATTATGGTATCAAACACTTGCTTGATTAACTCACTGACCAGTAATGTATTCCTGGATCTGCCATCATGTCCTCTCAAGTGAGTGAAGCTCTGACCCAGTATTCCTTAAACTATATAGATCCTATGGACTTGTAACCTGACTTACAAAATTGTAACCTCCTTGTACAATTACTTAATAATAATTAATATAATATATTCAAATACACACCCGATCATTGCTTTGTATGGCATTTCATTTGGTGCAGGCAGTGGTAAATGTGTTTATGGACATACTAGGAAAGGAGTAGAAAACTGTTCTGGAAAGGAGCATGTCATAGCTTTGTTTTTGTCGGCCAGCATGATAACAGTATTTTTGGCTCTGCTTCTCTAGTCCAAAAGAAATCACAGACAAATTCTCTCTGTACCAGTTTCCTCTTTTTGAAAATTGATTTTCATTTTTTTTGGTAATTTCTAAAGGATACAGGAAATGATATATGAACAAAGACCATTTATGGAAACTAATAAGTACTTGACAATTGTTTAATGTACTATGGTCATGATGCTGCATCTTGGGAAATATGCAAAGTCCTTTAGAATTCAGAAAATGGGAAGAGTGCTCATGGGAAGATATATTATGAAAGATTTGGCTTAGGTGGAATTTGAGCTAGAACATTCCTTACCTTTAAGGTAGAGATTGGAGAAAAAGCCTGAACAAGATAGGAGAAAGTGGAAAATCCGGTCTCTTCAGAACAATAATGTGAAATCATTTCTCTTGAGTGAAGATGTCTGACTGGTAGTAAAATATAACTTTTATTTATTCACTCATGAATTGAACCATTCATTCATTCATCTATTAGGACAATCTCCCTGTCTCTCTATGTCTCTCTCTTTCGCTTCTCAGTGTAAGGTATATTTTTATATAGAAACCGAAACTACAATATAAATCAAGAGGAAACTGTAATTTAGATAGAGATTCCAGGTAATTCCATTGCTTGGTCATTTAGAATTATTTATTCGGTAGGTGAAGGGAAACTCAAATCCATGGGATACAGAGGATCAGAAATTTTAATCAGTTGCATTAGAAAAAAAAATCTAAGAGATATTAAGTCTGTCAAAAATGCCAGATCGAAAGGACAGGCACAATTACTTTTCTAGCCAAAGAGAATCAACTTTATTTTATTTTCACAGTGCATGTAACATATCAACATGTTTACTTTAAAAGATCAATTAAATACTTAATGAAACTTAGTATAAAAAATCATGATCACCAACCAATGTGTAATTATTGCATTTTTTTTCTAGAAAGCATTTGTAAGGAATGAAACATTTCCTGATAAGAAGAAAGTCTAAGCATGTGCTCATTACTTATGGGGAACTTTATAAAAGCTTACTAAAAAATTACTTTAGGGGGAGACAGGTTAATAAAACATAATAGCCCTAGGAAGATTAATTACTACACAATACTGAGCAGATATTCAGCAATAGCAAATGTTTATAATATAATATGAACCTAACATATTCATAAAGAATTTTCTACAAATGTAAGTCATTAACATATTGGCAAAAGCACTAATATATAACGTATATTTCACATAAATCAATTCCATGCTTATCTCATGAGAAATTGCATCTATTTTCAAATGTTTAGGAATGTTGGCATATAGCTGTATGCATGATTCTTAGGAGGGTTTAATTTAGAAAACTAAATTATCAGCGAAGACATGAGTCTAGATTATATCAACTAGAATGACAAATACTAGGGTATGGTTTTTCCAAATGGAATGTTTCCCAGCGAGTCCTTTGAAGTAATGAATTCACATAAAAAAATATGTCTAAGGCCTTCAATTTTTCCCCTAAAAATGGATGGACAAATACAGCCAGTTTACTTCCTTTGGGATATAAAAAGGTGACTCTGAAAAAAACTGAGAAGTTCCATAAAGCATATAGAATTTACCAAGGGGAAAGATTAGTTAGACAATAAAAATAAAGTGACATAAGTTATAAATGCAAAATGACCAAAAAAGAAAGAAACGTCAACAAATACACACACAAAAATACTCTCCCTCAGGCCACATTCTATTTTCAAATATATTCAAGGAAACAACATATCTACTGCTCTTCCCTTTATAAATGAGAGCAAAACAGTGCAGTTCAGAAACTTGGAGATTTGACAAATATTTGACAACCAGGGGTGACAAAACAATGGTTTCTGATAGAGGATCTGATTTGGAATTTCATTTTTGAGTTTGGAGACCTATGAAAAAATTTTCTTGGTCAATATTAGGAGATAAATGGCATGTGTTTGTATTATTATTATTTATTACTATTACTTTATAGTAAAGGTGATGTACAAAGGGGTTACAGTTACATATGTAAGGTAATGAGTACATTTCTTTTTGAACAGTGTTACCTCCTCCCTCATTTTCTCCTGCTTTCCCTTCCCTCCTCCTTCCCCCCCAGGTTGTAAAGTTCACTTCCAATATAATGTTTGGGAGCATCACTCTTGAATTGGTTCACACTTGGCCTTTGTCTCACCATTTTTGTGATTCCTTTTCCCATCTCCAAATCAGATAAACATATACAATACAAATGGTACCAAAATCAAAACCAGTGACAACAAAACCAAAGGGGGAAAATTGAAAGAAAAAAGGAATGCATACAATACACTAAGAAAAACCCCCCACAAAACTCTTGTTTCCATGTATTGTAGTTCATTAGCATAATTTTGCAATGTCATATGTTATGATAGATATACACCTAACTATTGAGGTATTGCAATTTGCTAGTAGAACTATCCTAGACATATGATAATTATTATAAATGAGGGAACCCAGGCATCCTAAGTTTCTTTGGCTCTAGCTTACATCATGTAGTATGATTTTTTTTCCCAAGCCTGTCCATTTCATTACAACTAGGGCAATGTAAGCTTTTCTAATGGAAGCATAGAATTACCTTGCGTACATATACCACGTTTTCCTGATCCATTTCTTCATGCACTGCAGAACATCAGGGTTGATTCCAACATGAGGGGTTCATGGGGGGAAGCAGGAGAAAACAAGGAAGGGGGTTATGTTGTTGGAAAAGAAATGCACTCCTTTGTTTTCTTATATAACTGTAATCTCTCTGTCCATCACCTTTACAATACCATACCTTTAGTTTTTATAAGAGCTCATCTTTTTTTATAAAGTATTTTCATTATCTTTAAATAGTTGTACAAAAGAGTTATCCTTCAACAAAGCAGCTTATGAATACAGTGCATCTTGATCAATACCACCCGTTTCAACATTCTCACTTGTCTGTCCCAATCCACCCTTCCTTCATTTTTCTTAAATTATGTAGGCTATGTATTGATTTTTGACTGTGTTCTCTCTCATTCTTCTTGTCATTCATCTACCTCTTCCTCTCAGCTCCTAATAAAGGAATAAAAATAAACAAATACGTATGTAAATGAGGAAAATAATCACCAGATTTTGTTCCATGGAAACAGAATGTATATTTCTTATTTATTGTTGACTTATGAACTTTACCTTAGGATAAATTTATTATTCAGAATAGAAAACTATTGTGATATTAAAATTCCTGGAGAGTCAACTCTATAAAATGAGAAAATGTAGACATAATTATTTGCAAATAAGATGCTATGCATCCACAGTCACTGCAAGAAATGGCTAGGTCTCTTTTCCTAAAATGATTCAGGTACTAATAATATCTTCCATCAATTGATTTAACAGACTGATGTTTATCAGGAAATGTTTATCTGTTACTGTAGTGGTGAGATAGGTAGGTAACAGTGACATTTGCTACTGCAAATGCAGTGACCCTTTTCACTAACAATCCTCAGATTATTATTTTTTTACACAGTAACACATTCTTTATAACATGGTTTATGTTGTTTTAGGAAAACACTGTTATTATATGTGATTCTAGCCAGTATCAACCAAGACATATCATGCAAGACATATTATTTATTTACTCCTTGTCTATTTTCACCAAAGAACATACTATACATTATGGCAAACATGAGACTATATTCTGTTCATAACTCTACACTTATCAGGCCTTTTTTAAAAATGGAAATAATGTGATCAATAGATGATTGTATATACCCTATCTCAATACTAAAGAAATATAGCACTCATTTAGTACATGTAAACAAATTTGGTACAAGTGGGTTTGTTGATGATATGAGGTGTGACTCAGATCCTTTCCTCATGGTCCTCTACAATTCTATGATAGACTATAAACAAACCTAACATGAGGAGAAAATTTATTTTTATATGCTAATTTTGGAGTCATTTTTATGCTTTATTGTTTTAAAAAATCCTGTAAGATGTATTTCAAACTAATGTTTCCTGCATGTTTTTCCTTTTTATCATTGCTTAGGAAATGTAGATGATACTTAAGAAATATGTCTGGGGATATGGCCTAGTGGCAAGAGAGCTTGCCTCGTATACATGAGGCCCTGGGTTCGATTCCCCACCACCACATATACAGAAAATGGCCAGAAGTGGCGCTGTGGCTCAAGTGGCAGAGTGCTAGCCTTGAGCAAAAGGAAGCCAGGGACAGTGCTCAGGCCCTGAGTCCAAGGCTCAGGACTGGCCAAAAAAAAAAAAAAAAAAAAAAAGAAATACATAAGAGCTTTGTTTTAAAAAAGAAATCTGCCAAGTGCAGTGGCCCCCACCTATAATTCCAGTACTCAGGTAGCTGAAGCAGTAAGACAAAGGTTCCCAGATCAACTTTGGTGGATGGTAAGGGGGGAGAGAAAGTGGGAGAAACTGAGGGAGGGGGAAACATTTACAAAACAAATGTACTCATTACCTGACTTATGTACCTGTGACCCTTCTGTACATCACCTTTAAAATTAAAAAAAATTGAAAAAATAAAACTCCAAAGCAGAAAGCTAAAATTTTAAAAGAGATACAATAATTATTGTGATAAAGGTATTGATGAAAAATGTCTTGAAGCATAATAATGTATATTTCTTCCAGTTCTAACTCAAATGTTATAAACCTTGACCTTGTCATTAGTTAAACACAACAGTATTTAGTCATGAAGCTGGGTTAAACTTTGATGAGCAACTTACTGTCTGCTTGTGAGTACTCTGAACACCTCTGAGCCTACATATTCTATCTAGGAATTGTGAGTATTAAAGCCCCCATTGCAGAGCTGTTGCTAAGGAGCAAGGATACAAGGCATGCAGAGATGCTTTATAATTTGTTATGCCTTGTATCAATGCAGGCTTGAATTCGTTATTAAAGTTATCAATCGGTGTAATCTAGATTGCAGAGATAGACTGGAGAACTGTGATTCAATGTCTGTGTGCGTGTGTGTGTGTGTGTGTGTGTGTGTGTGTGTACGTTTCTCCCTATTTTTTTCATGACGTGTAAGCAATTCCTAACAGAACATTATTGATTTCAGACTTTAACCTGTATCTTGATTCTATTCTCACCTTTAGAGTTTATGCCTGATACTACTATTGCAAGCTAAACTCATCTTTTCTGTTTGTTTGATTTGTTTGTGGGGAGTGGTGGGTGGGGGTTTAAGTAGGGACTGAACCCAAGACCTTGCCCATGGATACAAACACACCGTTTCTGATCTATCTCTGGAACTCTGAGATCACCATTTAATGGACTATTCCCAAAAATTTATGGTCTTTCCTTCTTCACTCTGGGTCCATTCAATAACTCCAACCCAAATCATGTCTATGAAGTAGAAACCAGAGCAAGTCCTTTTTATTTAAAAGTATTCAGTGATTTCTCTGTGTTCTTAAAATATAAGTGGTGTGAGTGGTCTCTACCCTTGGATGAAGCGTTAGTTTACTCATCTTTCAAGCAGTCATTGTTTTATGCTGGGTGAATGTGATGGTAATGAGTGGAGATGGGCTGTAATTTGTCCTAATCTGATGATTCAAGTATTTCAGGACAATACAATGTAATTATTCTTAGTGAAATGAGAAAGGTACAAAAAAAAATCCCGATATCCCAGGACCTGTCTTATATGTGAAGTTGAAAAACAATGGAGCTCACAGAAGCAGAGAGAATCACTGACTGGACATTGGAAGGGGAGGAGAATGAGATACTGATTCAAAGGTACATGTTTCATTGGGAGGGGTGGAATAAACAATCAGTAACTGATTTGATGATACTTTTTGTAGCTTGATAACATAATTAACTACCTTGAATTTATGTATTATAGCATCTTTTGTACTCCATAAATATACATACTATTATCATTTGTCAGTATTCAATATTTTGTTAAATTAAAGATACATTATATCTGCATAGCCTTCAGACAGTACTCAACTTATCTCACAAGTCTTAAAAAACACTATGATGTTTCAGTAATGTAGCAGAAAGCTATGTCGTTTGTCTGATGCTAGCATGATGTGCAATTAATCTGTAACCAAGATGTGGCTGGATCTATTTGCTTTGGAAAAATAGGCAAGCTTACGTGCTGTCTGCACCGAGAGGTAGTCTCTTTCTTTCTGGAGAAGACCCATCTGATGTCCATGGAAGACACTGCATAAAAATAGTTAAAACAGTTAATCACACAGTCTTTATTCATTCACTCAATTATTCTGTCTGTATTTTCTCCAAGCTGTAGAACCTAGATCCAGGAAATTGTACTTGTGAATGAACAAAAGAAAGTGCCTTTGTATAGGAAAGTTGTAAAGAAACTCTTCGGAAAGCAGAGTATACATAAAAGTAACAGCTATCTCTGAATCATGAAGACAACAGAAAGGGCTGGGAATATGGCCTAGTGGCAAGAGCGCTTGCCTCCTACAGGTGAAGCTCTTGGTTCACCGATTCCCCAGCACCACATATATGGAAAACGGCCAGAAGGGGCGCTGTGGCTCAGGTGGCAGAGTGCTAGCCTTGAGCGGGAAGAAGCCAGGGACAGTGCTCAGGCCCTGAGTCCAAGGTCCAGGACTGGCCAAAAAAAAAAAAAAAAAAAAAAAAGAGAACAGAAAGATTTTTATTTCATAAGAAGGGAGTTGCTAAATAATTTATTGATCAGAAAAGATACGATTTAAATTTTATTAGCGATGACAAAGAAAAAGTTGAATGACAAAATACAGAAGTAAACACTGTGCTGAACAAGGCTAAAGTATGTCTATTGAATTTGTAGCATTTGATCAAAAGGAATTTTCAAATATGTGTGTATGTATCATTCACAAGAGTTCCATGAATCTCACACTACAGAAATGGCAACTATTCATGAATAATAATTATAAAAATGTAAGATTCTTAAAAAGTCACATGCAATTTCTTTGTTAACATTTGGAGCTTAATAATAAAATTAAGTATAATTAATGCTCTTTAACAATGAAAAAGCTCTCCAAAGGTCCAAAATATATCAAAGATGATATCATATGTTTTAAAAAATATAAGCTGTTCATTCCTTTATTTATTCATCCATTTATCCACGACAAAGCATTCTTTGAATCACTGTTAATACTTTCATATCTTACCAGCTTCTGCCTGGGCTGACATTGGACTTTGAGCCTCTTGTCTCTGACTCCTAAGTAGCCATAATGGTAGACGTGCATCACCACACCAGCTATTTTTACACAGGCTGTTCCTAATTTTTATTGTTGTTCATTATTAAAGTTCATCGCAACAGTGACAAATATGATTGCCAATATTTTTAAAATAGGGTAATAAATTTTTTCTTCCTTGCAAGTATAGCGAATATTTTGACTTTAAATATCAGTTATAGTGTCATAGCCATATTTATTCATGCATTCTAATGGTAACAATTGGAAGCCTCACATATAGAACAACCACATCCTCTTTGCTGGTCTCTGGAGGCTGGTTGCCTTCTTAAGTGAGAACAGCTGTAGGATGGGATTGGTTATCTAGTGTTCAGGGAGCTTTTCCTTTCTTAAATGAAGTCTCAGAGCTGGGACAGACTTTCTGGAGCAGTCATGACTGCAGCAAACTCCCCAGGAACAGAAGTCAGTACTACAGTGCTAGTCATGCTTACAATGTTTCTTGTAGCTGGAGTGGAGTTGCTTTGGCCTGGATATAGAGGGTTTAAAGCATCCAGTAGGTGAGGTTGGACTGGCTGCTTGTCAAAGAGGAGAATACTTGGTTGACAGAAACCTGGTTATGACGGTGGCATGAAGAAAAGGTTTTTAGCTGTCAAATAGCTCACTGGCCTGTTCCTGAATAGTTTTGCTCATTGAAAACATGAAAGGGTGCCCATAATAAAGATCTAACAAGATTATACCATCATCAATATTTGATAGCATTAAGCTACTAATTAAATATTCTTACGTACTGCTAAATGTCGAGGTTTGTTTGAATGAGTAACAGAACCTCATCCAGTTTTATGAGACTGATAAACTATTATGTTGCTGTAGATAAGTCTGAGACATTTGCAGCCTTGCCCTACAACTTAAATGCAACCTTATAAGTGCATCTGCCCAGATACTTAACTCACAAAAACGATGGCATGATAAATTTGCTATTAAAACTTCTCTGCAGGGGTTAACTTGCCACATAGCAATAGTGAATGTACACTGCACTAGAGATGAGCAAAAGTAAAAAGAAATACTCAAGCATATAAACATTTCCTTTACTATTGCTTTTGAGGAATAACTTTTTAGCTAAAGGTCATATTAAAGCTTCATATTCCCTTTAAAACTTTCCTCTGTTTGCTTTTCAGAAAGGTCATTTAAACATTTCCATAAGCTTTAAAACATGCAAGGAGTTTCATGTATGTTTTAAATAACACAATCACTCCAAATTTTATTGCTGTTTACTTGTAATCACCTGAGCAAATGGAAGAGAAATTGTTTGCCACTTGAGCTCCTTCGCAGTACCCTCTACAGATAATCGGTGTTCTCATTCTGTAGTTACAGAGACTTCACAGACCTAGCCCTTGCTAACTGAGGGCTTCTGCTTTATGATGTTGCAGGGTGGCATCATTCACCCCTGGTTTAACACCATGTAGAGGTGGCAATAAGAAATCCAATGAAGATACCATCAAGCCTGGAGTCATCATTTCAGGAGAAACCATGCATGGTTGTTTGAATTGAGTTGAGTAAGAATTGACATTTTATGCTATTGACTGTAGAATGGGTGCTTTGCCTCTCATCTTTCCCACCTTTATGCCACCTTGCTTCCTCTGTTTTAGAAAGCAATAGAGCATGTTATAATCAGAAGCCTAGCTTTGCTCCAGATTTTCCTGCAGTTGCTGTGGCAATGATGATTTTTATACCACAAAAAAATCTTTAAAAAGGCACTGAGAAACTTTACCACTTTACATTTTTATTATTATTCTGCTTATAATAAAATCAAATGGCTTGAATTACAATTTATAAAGACAGTGAGGTTTTTCTTTCCTTTCCAAACTGTCATCTCACTTTGTTTCTCCCTTAATTGAAAGCCATATTTCTACATATTTCAGAGCTATATGGACAGCTAGAATCTCCCCTTCTATGCAAAGCAAGTTCAGGCTTGTGTACATGATTGAAATAATGCAATTAGAAACACTTAAAATCATTAGGAAATAATCTATGACATTTTTTCTACTAAAAATATCTATGTACATAAGCTTAAAAAGTAATCTAAGCATATACATTCAAAGGTAACCTAAACACACACATATATATGTAGATATATATTTATGCACATACATTTATAAATTCAATAATAAACATAAATTTTACATTTTAATACCTTGGGATGGTTGGTTGAATATTTGTTGGATGACTGTAAGAGAAACAACCTCATTTAAAACAAAAGAATTTTCTACACTTTTGCTTATTTATCACAAAAGGCAATAACATTTTTTTCTTTTCTGCATCTTGCTTACAAAGTATTATTCATAGAGGCTGCAAATATCTTGCCTTATCAACCAAGAGAGGATATTTTTATTTCAGTGATTTAAGGAGTGAGCCATTGGCATAATATAATTATCTGAAGAGAAATGCTTAATCACCAAGTGAAATTTAACTTTACAATCTTTAAAAGTGTGTAATTCATCATCCTTGGTTGAAACTCTATAGCAGAGGTAACTATTGTTTATTATGTTCTTCCCTAATGGAGTATTCCTGTTGAATGCTAAAAGAGATTTTTTAAAAAGGAACAGTAATATTCGGGAGAGAATTGAGCTACAAATCACATACTAAATGAAAACAATCAATTTTTCCTTAATATCTGAAAGCAGCATTTTTCCAATTCTTGAGGATTTTGTGCAGAAATCTAGTCTATTTTCTGTAATCATGTTTAAAACTTAGGTTCTGTTGCCCCAAGGCAAGGACACCAACACACTTCATTTATGTGATGGGTCTCTAAGAGACCAATTGAAGCTATTCTGCTCAAATGGTATAAAGGAGTTCAATCCATGTGCCTCACTGACTTATATTGCAGCTTAATCAACAGGGTTTTGAAATGAGCTTGGTGACATTTCATCTGGGATATAATTGTTGAAGAAAGCCTCATGGGTGATTAAAGAGGCTCTGATAGAACAGTCTAATTTCTTTAGCTTCCCATTTATATAAATATGCCTCATTGTGTCCTGTTCCTGTCAATAGTTTTAAACTTAAGTATTTCCACATTGCTCCTAACACTAATAACTCACTTAAGAATAGTATATAATGAATCTGCCAGTTCCATCCAGCAGATACCCGACAGCGAGGGATAAAGAAATAGCCATCCAGTAATACCTTACATTTAATATTCTAATATTAAATTATTAAAACCCCAATACCACCATGAGACAAAGAATGATTTTAACCAGCAGAAATGATTAAATTTGAAAATGTCTTCCCTATCCTCTACTTTTACATTGTTAGATTGTCCCAAGTCTAGTTTAAGGGAACAGATCAAAGGGGCACACTCTTAGAGGTCACTGACAGACTGTCAGGAATCAGTAAGATAAGTGTACTCAGGCACTGCTTCCTGGAACAGGATTAATGCAGAAGGTCAGATATACTCAGCTTTAGCAATCACACAACCAACTGTTTTCCAGTAGCTTCATTCATTCTCCATGCATCTGCTTATAGTTCCTATAGAGTCCTAGTATTCCTATAGGAACCTGTCCCAACCATTTGACTACAGATAGAAATCACTCCCTTTAAATCCCCAACATTTTTAGGTATTTTGCATGTTTTCAAACCATACAAATTCTTGTAGTCTATGCCCTGCCTAAAATTCTGACCAATGCTTAAGTAGCCACGAAACAGTTTTGGTAATTGGTTTTATTTTCCTCTTTCCAAATTGCTACTGTTATTGCTGCAGATCCAGGGGCTCCAGAAAACAACTGTTGGTCCTCTCCCATGAAGTTTCCACCTAGCAAGCTCTTCCCTCAGCCAGCCCACACACACCAGTTCCATCCTGGCTAAGCCTGCAAATAGTAACAGAAGGCCAATGCATGGAAATTAGACAAAAAACAAACAAACAAACAAAAAACAATGAGCACAGTACACATTGACCTTACAGGATGTTACTTCTTCCAGGTTATTTTCTGCTTTGCAAACCATACATCTTAAGCTCCAACTCTTAGATAAGGGTACATATGTCTCCCTCTGGTTTAATAGTACAAGAGGGAGAAGATGTTAGTGGAAATGCAGGTGAATTTATGTAATGGAGAACTGGAATGATTTGGAGTATACTTAGAAATATAATCATTAGACTTTTGATGGATTGTATTAGGAGGAGATAATCAGGTCAGGATAAACTTCCCATTGGAATACAAGTGAGAACTAGAGAAGGAAGGAAAGCCTTTCTAGTAATTTTGAAAATCTGGAAGCCCTCTTTCACCCACAGCGCAGGATATGCAATGCTATTACCATTTTTACCTCACACGGCATGCACAGGCTCATTAGGGCTGAAAGGAAATGCAACATTCATTACCCAATCCTTCACAGTAATTCAGTTCCCTTAAAAGCCCAAATGCTTATATCAGAATAATTCTTGTTTAAATGGACAGGTGGTAATTTGCTTCCTTTGATTAATAAAGTTGCCTAAGTAGAGAGATTCTATAATGTAATATGTCAATAGCTGGAGACTTGTTTAAAGGGATATATATATGAATGTGTGTATACATAGCAAAATATAGAAAACATAGTAAATATACATGACCAAAATAAATGGGTTCTGTAACTGTGTTTTGTAAAAAAAAGACTATACAGATTTTCATTGAATTCAGAGGACTGGCACATAAAAAATATCATCGAGAGTCTTAGGATTGCCTCAAACATGCAGAAACTTTCCACAAAGCCAGCCTTGGCACGACTGGCTCCTGATTAAGGATGCTCGTGCACCTCTTTCTCCTCTCCCTCTCTCTCTCTCTCTCTCTCTCTCTCTCTCTCTCTCTCTCTCTCTCTCTCTTCTCTCTCTGTGTCTGTCTGTCTGTCTGACTGTCTATCTCTCTCTCCCTTTCTCTCGCCCCTCCCCCCGCCAGCCCCCAGTCCTTATTGCTCAAGGCTAACACTCCACCAACAAGCCAGAGTTCCACTTCCAGGTAAATTGGCGATAAGAATCGCACAGGCTTTCTTACCAAGGCTATTTTCGAACCACACTGATCAGCTGTCTGCCTCTTTGACTAGGTAGGATTATGGGCCATGGATCCTCAGGCACCTAGCAACGCGTTTCTTCCTCAAACGTCTTCCAGACAGACATCAGTTCTGAAATAGGACTTCCCTCTTCCCTCTCAGTGTATTTGACTTTTCTTTAGGTTCTTCTCCCACAACGAGATGCACTTATTTTATTTTTTACTTTGTATAGTATGATTTATCGTCCCCATACCCAGAATGTGTTTTGTTTGCCACTATATCCCAGCTACAATGGTAATTAGTGCAAAGTTTGTGTGGAAGAATAAATACTCTGTTTTTAACTGTAAGCATGATAATCAGCTGAAATATGCCATTTAGCTTTTAAAAAATCAGCTTTGCTATCATTTCTTAGATCTCTGAATTACTTGTGATCAATGAGAGTATCAGAGCACAGGTTAGTATCCTATCTCATCAATAAAATGTTGTCAGTAATATGAGTATGACTTGAAGTGATAAAATACTTTTGTGCATTATTATTTAAACTAATAAATGTGTATTCCAAATAAACTAATATAATATTTATTGTTTCTTAAAATCAATAGCTAAAAATAACTGTAAAATGCCTTCAAATAAACTCTAAGTACCCAAATATAACTAATTATGGTATGTCACCTAAATAATTTATTATGATTGTAATATCTTAATATCCTTCCATATACAAAATTATGTTTATAAAACTTAATCAATGTATTAACATAATTATAAAGATATCTAATATGCTTAAATTCATAAAAGTAAAAGCATAAATTTAACATTGTATTAATATCCTTATTTATTTCCACTTAGACCATGGTTGTTTCAGCCTTACTGAATATCTTCACTTATTTAAGGATTAAAATAAAGCTTAAACAATAAACTTTGCCATCTCAAAAACAGCTAGCACACGTGCAATAAACCATTTCCTATCCAATTAAATAAGCACATAAAACGCCCAAAAATTAAATGTTGAAATAAAATTGCAACAACATATTTTGTTTTCACAAATCAAACTCTAAACAACAGCTTTCTCAAAAAGAGGAAAATAAAGTTAAACTATCATTAAACAGGGAGCAAGCTTATTCTACAAAAGGATAATTCATTGAGTATATGGAAATCAAAGTTTTAATGGAATTAGTTGAAGTGATTACATTTGAATTCCAAATATTTTCCAAAGCTGAAAACAAAGCTTTGTTTTTCAATAACAAAGACATCAATGTAAAAACAAAGCATTTTCTAAAAGCAATTGCTATTGAAAAGCCTTTACTATTAACAATGGCTAAAAATGTTAGTGAGTTACTGAAAATAATCAGTTTGGATGTTCATTCTTCATTATATACAAAGTTTTAAAGTTGAACTTTTTATATAGTAAAACATTTGATATAGTTTTAAATGTATTTTATTATTGAAATATTTCATTGTAATTCTACATGAGATGAACAGTGGGATTACAATTACGTGAGTCTGGTAAGGAGTACACTTTCTTTCTTCCAGTCTTCTGTTTCCTTATTGTCTCCCAGTCCTCTCTACCCTTGAGTTGCATAACGAGCTCCATTGTTTCAATTTTTTCCTTGAGTTATGTAACTTTCCCCCAACCCTTTTGAAGTAAACTTAGAACACCATACTTCAGATAAAGAAGAAAGAATCATTAAAAACTAAAAAGAGAAAGAGAGGGAAAATAATAAAGAGAGATGTCCTGTTTCTATATGTCTTGGAGTTCTACAGCATTCTAAATACTCACACTCAAAAACTGAGACCAAAAGAGGATCCTCTTCAAAGAGAAACAGCAAGGCAAAATGCTTAAGTGCCTCTTCATATTTATATAAAAATATACTTACTGAAAATCTGTTCTTTATTTTATCTTACAGTCTTTCTCTTAAGTAATTGTACAAAGGAATAACCATTCAAAGAAGTAGTATATAAAGACTTAAAGAATACTTACAGATTGGTTTTGGAAAATAAACACTCATCTTTCAGCAAAATATATTATGGGTAAACCACCATTTTGTTAAGATGTCATAACTATTTCCAACAAAAATTAATGTAATTTCATGTTTGTACCCATGTCCTTAATTTTCTTTACTGGACTGTGATAATGTAACCTTCCATCAGAACTCTATTTAGCGTGATTCATGGTGAATAGCACCACTTGGATTTTATCTATTTAACAATACTTGATTAATTTATTTCTACAAAGGGAAGACCAGCTTGAATACAACATCAGTTACCCTTCTGAAAGCATTACCTTAATCCATAAAGTTGACACAATAAGAAAAATCCTTGATAGATGTGTGCTTTCCACAACTTTACAATGACATCTCGGAAAATGTTAGTTTCATTGCAAAGAGTATAATCCTCCCCCAAATTTGCTTTTAAATTCATCTTATTTTACACATACCATGATGCAAAATAGCGGATTGCAAGTATAAAGGAAAAAATCAATATGGATTGTCTGTGTGAGAAATGGATATTTCATTAAGTAGATAAAGATAGTGAAAGCTTTTTTATTTGTTTTTTCCTAAGACAAAGTGTCAATTGATAACTCAGTCTGGCTTTGAACTTTCAATCAATCCCCCTGATTCTTCCTCCCCAGAGAATATAACTAACATCAGTTCAGGGAAGGAAGTTGGAGACATGTATTAGGCAGCTTTTTTTAAAGACTACTCATGGTACGAAACTGAAAAAGCTATCACCCACATTTCAAAACCGTAGCTGTAGCAGAAAGTCAAGTTGTGGGAAGGGACAGGGCACGGCGTACCAGAGTGTATGAGGGTGAAAGTTTGACTGAACGTGGGTACCAAAACCATACTGAAAGATGTCCAGAAAGCAAACACAATTGTGTCAAATTTATTTGCTGTTGAACCAAATACTAGCCATGTATCCCTTCCCTGTAAAGCTTTTATTTATTTATCCCTCCTTTAAAATGAAAATTTCCTCCAGTGGGTATTCTTGAAGCAGGCTATTTGACATTTTAATCAATTAAGTAACTAAAAGAAGATTTCAGTTTAAGAATGAAGAGTATAGATGTGAAAGCTGAAAAGCTTTGAGATGGATATCCTTGAGTATTTATTTCCTTCACTTGACAACATTAAGAGGCTTAGGAGATTGTACAAATGGTCTGGCTTTCGAAGTACGTTTTTCTGGTTTGATTTCTTTTCATTTTCATCAACTATCTCCAAAAATTATCACGATAATATTTTTTCAACCATGTTATATGCATATATGTGTGTATGTATATACAAAAATATCTCTACCACATTAATGCATATGTATGTATCTAAACATACTTGCACGTCTTGAATTAAAGTGAGAATTCAAACAACATTAGTTAGTATGACACACAGTTTTTAAAGTTTGCTAGTGATTATGGTCCCACAGAGGGAGAATATCAGCTCATATATTTCTTCTAGAACCTACTTAAACTTAATAACCTACTTACCAGGCCATAATAGTTTAGTGTTTTCAAATTAGGTGAAAAGATTGTGAAACCTTTATTCTCCATAGGAAATAATCATACCTAGAAAATTCATAGAGGACTCAGTTAATTGAATAGGAAATAATCATACCTAGAAAATTTATAGAGGACTCAGTTAATTGAATTCTAATTGCTACATATTGATAGAACATTTTACCCATATATATTTTCTGTATATAATTAACTCATTTACATAGTTAAGTCATCTATCCACTAAATTTCATTTCTCCTTAAGGCTTATTCTAGGGGAAAAGTAGTTTCAGGAAACGATATGTCCATCTTTACTCTGGCTCACTTCTATTTTGCTAAAGAGAAACTATTTGTTTCTTTCATTGTTGTCCCGGGCTTAGAAAATGTTCTTTCCTCTTGGTGTGTAATTTTAGTCTAGTTAAAAGTTACCGATAAAAAGAAAATAATTATTTTAGGATTTATAATCACTTTTCTTACATTTAAAAATATTACTTTTTTGCTTATGATGTTCCATAGTACTCTACAACAGTTCTGATAGAAGAACACAAGGAGAAAACTGTAATATAAAATGTAAAGTCTGAGAGTCAACTTGCTTATTATCACTTAATATTATTTGATACCAAGTCAGCAAAATCCATTTGAGAAAAACAGAACATATAAGTTTGGTGTTGTAACTACATATATAACCATGAGCATTTTAATTCATTATGTTGGGCCTTATATTTCCTATTCGTTAACTAACAATAATGGCCAAATAATCCACATAGTCTAATTTTGTGATTCTGTAACCCCTTGTGCTATTTGTAGAACCAACTCTTATTTGTATGGAAAAATAGTTTGAGGAAGATGGTGCCCCTCAGGGAAGCCGAAAGCTTAATGTGAATTTGTTTGATGCAGCCTTTGGGATTGAAGCTATGAGATTTTCTCAGATATATTTAAGAAAAGACCTCCCAGAGTGTAGGAGAAGATTGAAAATGACTCTTCCTGGAAATCTTCCCTCTTCCTGAGAAAGCTAACATAATGGTAAAACTAACTTTCCCATTTAGCATTTAAGGATATTCTTCTCTGTAGTTATACCAAGAAGGAGGTTCCAAGAATGTTTGAGAATGTGAGTGGAAATTCTAAATTTCTGGGTTTGTAATTCTGCCTTCCAGTTACTGAGCAATCATGGAAGAGTTACTTAAAATCTATTTTCCTTGTCATTCTATTCTGGGACAACTCTTTATGATGATGTCCCAGGCTTACTTTGCCTCACCTAAAAATTTAAAAATATTTGGGTAGCAAGCATGATTGAAAGAGAGATAGGTATTGAGCTTTTATGAGCACATGAGATGATGCTAAGCAAAAGGAACTTCACGTTATAGAAATAAGTAGTTTACCATTGTTGTTGTTATTTTCAACATGCCATGTGAAATTATGCCTTTCTCTTTTGTCTTTCTTCCCCATGGTTTTACCTCTGATATCACTGTAACTGGATATATCACCATGGATATTGTATATTTGTGTATTGCAACTAGGGAAAGGATGGGGAACATCAAAATGGAGAGACAAAGGATAAAAGACAAACCAATACATCAGTAATACTTACAAAACTGTATTCTGTAAACCAACTGTACAACTCATAGTGGGGTAGGAAAACAGGGAGGGAGGAAGGTGGGGGAAAATGAGGAAGGATTAACATGTTGGATAAGAAATGTATGCACTGCCTTACACATGAAACTATAACCTCTCTGTACATCACTTTGACAATCAAGAATTTTTTTTAAAAAGAGAGATAGCTTCTCACTGTATAAATAGGGTTTCTTTCTGTGGGTCAGAGAAAATAAATTTCCTACTGATTAGGACAGTAGAGATAACACCTTAGAAATATTCTTTAGGTGTCATAGTTTTGTAAGTTCTCAATTAAATAGGGTACTTGCAAATGGTAAACTAATTTCAATATAATTCATTTTTCTTGAATGTGCTCCTGTCATTCAGAATTTTTGAAATTAAGCTTTGTCAGCCTCATGATAAATCTCCCCTTGCTGATAGTATGGTGGGTTGCCTAGTTCTAGCTAGCTGGCAATCTGGGGTTTTTCTGTTTCTCTCTTATCTTCCCCTCCTAAGAGGCTCTGTGATGATTTGGCTAAATCTGTTGATTTCCTAGATTTGAGGAATGTAACAATATTGGAACATAACCCACCATCCATAAGCTTTGCTATAGGTTATAGAAAAATCATACTGTATTTTCTTTGAATTAATGGAGTATGCAGTGAACAAGCTTAGTTTTGGTCTCGGCTGGCTCCATGGAGCAGAGTCCTGCACCACAATGGTGCCATTTCATTATTTCACTGGTTTTCCAAATCTGCCATTGCTTTTATCATTTGCCTTTTAGTTTGATTGATTTAGAGCATTTCCAGGTTTAGACTGGAAAAAGTTCTCAAGTGCCCATAACCATTTGTTGGTGTTTATGTGAAGAAGCTTACAGAGAACTGAAATCACATTCTACACACACACACACACACACACACACACACACACACACACACACACACACACACATATATTTAATTATTGAACTGAATTACAGAGAGGTTACAGTTTCATACATTAGATACATTTCCTGTATTGTTTGTTACTTCGTCCCTCATTCCCCCCTCCCCCCTTCCTATTACCTTTTCCCCTCCCCCCCATAAGTTGTTCAGTTGTTCAGTTCATTTTCACCAAACAGTTTCTAAGTATTGCTTTTGTAGTTGTTTGTCTTTTTTTTACCCTGTGTCTCTTGATTTTGGTATTCCCCTCATCAAGTGGGCTAGAGACTTAATAAGAGACTTCTCTGATGAGGAAATGAGAATGGCCAAGAGGCATATGAAAAAGTGCTCTACATCACTGGCCATAAAAGAAATGCAAATCAAAACAACATTGAGGGGGCTGGGGATATAGCCTAGTGGCAAGAGTGCCTGCCTCGGATACACGAGGCCCTAGGTTCGATTCCCCAGCACCACATATACAGAAAATGGCCAGAAGCGGTGCTGTGGCTCAAGTGGCAGAGTACTAGCCTTGAGCGGGAAGAAGCCAGGGACAGTGCTCAGGCCCTGAGTCCAAGGCCCAGGACTGGCCAAAAAAAAACAACAACATTGAGATTCCCTCTCACCCCAGTAAGAATGTCCTATATCAAGAAAACTAACAAGGGGCTGGGAATATGGCCTAGTGGCAAGAGTGCTTGCCTCCTACATGTGAAGCTCTGGCTTCGATTCCCCAGCACCATATATATGGAAAATGGCCAGAAGGGGCGCTGTGGCTCAGGTGGCAGAGTGCAAGCCTTGAGCGGGAAGAAGCCAGGGATGGTGCTCAAGTCCTGAGTCCAAGGCCCAGGACTGGCCAAAAAAAAAAAGAAAGAAAGAAAGAAAGAAAGAAAGAAAGAAAGAAAGAAAGAAAGAAAGAAAGAAAGAAAGAAAGAAGAAAGAAAGAGAAAGAAAGAAAGAAAGAAAGAAAGAAAGAAAACTAACAAGAACAACTGTTGGAGGGGATGTGGCCAAAAGGGAACCCTACTTCATTGTTGGTGGGAATGTAAACTGGTTCAGCCACTCTGGCAAGCAGTATGGAGATTCCTCAGAAGGCTAAACATAGAAGTCCCCTATGACCCAGCAGCCCCACTTTTGAGTATCTATCCAAAAGACCACAAATATAATCACACTAAAGCCACCAGCATAACAATGTTCATCGCAGCACAATTTGTCATAGCTAGAATCTGAAACCAACCCAGATGCCCCTCAGTTGATGAGTGGATCAGGAAAATGTGGTACATATACACAATGGAATTTTATGCCTCTATCAGAAAGAATGACATTGTCCCATTTGTAAGGAAATGGAAGGACTTGGAAAAAGTTATACTAAGTGAAGTGAGCCAGACCTTAAGAAACATGGACTATATGGTCTCCCTTATAGGGAATAATTAGCACAGGTTTAGGCAAGACACAGCAGAGGATCACAGGAGTCCAATAGCTATACCCTTATGAATACATAAGATCATGCTAAGTGATATGAACTTCATGTTATGGAAACAATTGTTATCCTACACATTCTACTTCTTAATGTCCATGAGATCTGGACAAGATATCTCATTTCAGATCTATATAGGCTTTTAGTTTTGTTTTGTTTTTATGTGTAAGGATTTTATTTGTAAGGTTTACATAAAATGTCATGGGTGGGTGAAGTGGAGTAACAATCCCCATATCCTAGTGTTTTAAAAGAATGAAATGACATATATGTATATATACATTATACATATATATATAATTCATTATTAGTAGTAAGGATGGTGAATTATACTTTCACAAAGATATATAAATGCTATTTTTTAATCAGAAACTAAAAATTCTGGGCTGTGAATGTGGCTTAGTGGTAGAACGCTTTCCTAGAATGCATGAAGCCTTGGGTAAGATTCTTCTGTGCCACATAAACAGAAAAAGCAGAAAGTGGTCCTATGTCTCAAGTGGTGAGTGCTAACCTTGAATAAAAGCTCAGGGAGAGTGACCAAGTCCAGAGTTCAAGCTCCAGGATGGGCAACAATAAATAAATAAATAAATACATACATACATACATACATACATACTATTCTATGATTTTTTTTTTTTTTTTGCCAGTCCTGGGCCTTGGACTCAGGGCCTGAGCACTGTCCCTGGCTTCCTTTTTGCTCAAGGCTAGCACTCTGCCACTTGAGCCACAGCGCCACTTCTGGCCGTTTTCTGTATATGTGGTGCTGGGGAATCGAACCCAGGGCCTCATGTATACGAGGCAAGCTCTCTCGCCACTAGGCCATATCCCCAGCCCCTATTCTATGATTTTTTAAATCATCCATGGGCCATTGTGCATAAAGTATTCTACCTATTGGTAAGTGAATGAAGGACAAAAATGGGTAACAAAATTTCTAAAAGAAGACAGAGAAGTTTATTATATATGAAAGTTATCAATATGCCCATTGGTTACATATGCATAAAATACAAAAAAGTCATTCAGATAGAGTTATTGTTAAAATTGACTAAAATATTATGCCATCTTTTTTTAGTAATTGTCTGAAGTTTACGGAAGTAACTCATACAATTATCTTTCCCCATGTATTTAGGAACAGTTGCACACAGAGCACAACCTATACCAAAATTAAAATATAGCAGTAACCAATTTGAAGTTATTTTTCTCAAGTGCCGACTTGAAGATATAAGCTAAGAATATTGAGATTTTTCTTTTCCACCATTATGACAGCCTGAACTAGGGTAGTTCATAAAGTCCTGTTGTTGCCTTTTTCGTTTGTTTTTTTAATGATCTGTTGAAATTCTGAAAAACTGTGAGTAGATATTACTTATATTTCATGAAATGTTACCTGTCCTGCAGGAGGTGACATTCAGTTTAGTTCCTGCACATACATTTGTATTCAAAGCTCATACATTCAAAGCTCTGGATTCTTCTTCCAATCCAGAACATTTTTTAAAATATTTTTTTCTTTATTGTCAAAGTAATGTATGGCGAGGTTACAGTTTCTTACATAAGGCAGTGGGTACATTTCTTTTTCTTTTTTTTTTTTGCCAGTCCTGAGGCTTGGACTCAGGGCCTCAGCACTGTCCCTGGCTTCTTTTTGCTCAAGGCTAGCACTCTGCCACTTGAGCCACAGAGCCACTTCTGCCTTTTCTATATATGTGGTGCTTGAGGAATTGAACCCAGGGCTTCATGTGTACGAGGCGAGCACTCTACCACTAGGCCATACTCCCAGCACTATACATTTCTTATCTAACTTGTTACTTTCTCCGTCATTTTACTCCTGCCTTCCCTTCTCCCCCTTCCCCCACCATGAGTTGTACAGTTGGTTTACAGCATATAGTTTTGTAAGTATTGCTGTTGCATTGGTTTGTCTTTTATCCTTTGCCTCTCCAATTTGATATTCCCCTTTCCTTCCCTAGCTCCAATACATGTCTATATAATACCCAGGGTACCAAATCTGTTACAGTGACATCAGAGGTAAAACCATGGAGAAGAAAGACAAAAGAAAAAGGCATAATTTCACATGGTATGTTGAAAATAGCAATGATAAACTACTTGTTTCCATAACTTGGAGTTTATTTCACTTAGCATCATCTTATGTGTTCATATGGACCTAGCTATTTAGCAATTGTGATCTTCTGCTAGGGAGCCGTACCCAAAGAAACACATACTCCATGGTTTCCCTCATCAGGAATAATCAGAATGCTTTTTCATATGCAAAAACAGAGCAAGCTATTACTGACTTATCTCAACTTTTCTAATTAGAACTACTCAGAGACTTCTCTCTTATCCATGTTCTTTCAGGTTTTCTCTTTGTTGATCTATTTTTTTTTATCTTATCTTTTCTAATTAGTTTTGAAGCCGAGTGATCTTGCTTGTTCTTTTTTACTGGCTTTAAGCCCCGTAACACAGAGAGTGAAATAAAGGTGACAACATTTTGTGGGGCAGGGGAGTGTGAGCACTTATGTAAGAAAACTAAATGGAATTTAGATGTGTCTATCTGTTCAGAAATGGTCAAGAAAGAACAAAGAAAATAGTTTTCATTTATCTTCCTTACAATCAAAGCCTGCATTTGAGGATATGAGCTCTATCCTTCATTAAGGAGGCCCATGGTTCTGTAATCATCAGATATAAACCCCTCATACAACAGATTCTACTGACTACCTGTTTATTTAAATAAGGAAAATTTTAAAGACACATCCTTAGGTTGTCTCAAGGATTTGGGGAAATATATGTCCAATATCTCAAATAATAATTAGTTTTAATAAATCTCCTATTCTGGGCTAAGGAATATGACCTAGTGGCATGAGTGCTTGCCTCCTATACACAATGCCCTGGGTTCGATTCCCTACCACCACATATATAGAAAATGGCCAGAGGTGGCGTGTGCCAGTATATAGTACTTTCTTGAGTCTGGAATATGTTGCTTGTCACTCTTATAATATGTGAATTTTTTGCAGTCATTATTTCTTCATTGTATTTTGATATCATAATGCTGATTCATTGTGAATGTTAAGAAACGTATGGATTCATTTAGAAGTTTGGGAAGTTTAAGTTTTTCATTACAATACAGTACATTTACTCACATGGAAGCATGTGTTTGGTTCTGGAATATTTTATTAAGCCGTACAATTGTAAAATCAGATTCAGAAGTGTTTATCATCATCTAAAAACCTAAACAATCATGATTGAAGAGTCATGTAGCATCAGTCACTGAAATATTGGCATTTAAATTCAAAATTGAAACACCTTTGTTGGAGAGAATAATGGAAAGTAGCTGAATCATATTTTATTGTAACAGGAAAAATTGCATCTAAAATAAGTCTTTAATAATTTATGCTTTAAAGTTAGAGACATGGAGGAAAGGACATTTTGAGCTTGTCAAAATTTTATTATAAAACAAAACTTGTTCTCTAGTTAGTTTACTTTACCAAAAAGTAACTATACACTATTGTGTATACACTAGAGCAATCCTGCCCACTCTCTAGGCCTAGTAGTTCTGTATTTGAAAACACAGCTTCAAAAAGGCCTATGTATAAGAAACAATATCAATGGGAAAAGTGGTCTACAATATAGGTAGAAAAATGTGATTTCACCAGATATTGAAGCAAACTAAGTCCAAGTTATTTGTCTTTGTCTTACTTCTAGATCATAGTTCTGACAATCCTGTTGTGTGATCTCACAAGGACTGAGGAAACTTCTGGATCATTTGCTGTCTATCTCTGAAGGATCACAGAAGCAATGAGGACACTATCATTTGTGTCATAATGGCCAGGATTTCCCTAGTCTCTGGGGAAATCATGCTTTGTTTTTCTGAGGCCTGCCTTTGAGAATTCTTTTTATATCGTAAAGAAATCTTTAGGGGCTGGGAATATGGCCTAGTGGCAAGAGTGCTTGCCTCTTATACGTGAGACCCTGGGTTCGATTCCTCAGCACCACATATACAGAAAATGGTTGAAGTGGGCTCTGTGGCTCAAGTGGCAGAGTGCTAGCCTTGGGCAAAAAAGAAGCCAGGGACAGTACTCAGGCCCTGAGTTCACAGCCTAGGAATGGCCAAAAAAAAAAATCTTTAAAGCTTTAGATCTACGTGTCAAAATATTTTATTTCCTAAATTAGATAATTTTATAATCACCCATAAATAATATTATTTTCATGTATTGCTTATAGAAATAATTAAGAACCATATTTAATGTGATATTTTAAAGAGGGTATTGAGAGAATATTCATAGTCCACAAACAAACATACTTTAAATGAAATTTTCAAATGGGATAAACAACAGTTTAGAGTTAAAAAAAGAAAAAAGAAAATATTTGCAGAAGCACAAAACATTAACAAGTCTATTCTAATAGTCTACAGTGTGAAGTATTGTTTTTAAAGTTTGTTCTTCATCAGGGTCTGCCTGTGTACATTTTGTCTGTTTACATTTTGAAATGACACTGTTAAACACTTATTTATGAATAACTAATTTATCTCTACCTTCATGCTTATTTGAGCTAGAGAATTCCTTTTGAGGAAACATCATTGGGAAGGTGTTAAGTTAAATTAAATAAGGTGAGAAAGAATGTGATTATTTTAGGAGTAGCATTTTTTTAATCTACAGTACATTGAAATGCCTGATTGGAAAATTACATTGATCATAATTAGAGTAATATATGTTGTAATGCAGAAAGATGCATTTAAAGTAAGCACAGACATGACATATTGACTGCTCATACAGCTTGGTTTAGGGTAACACTATATTGTTACTTGTCCTCATTGAATGGACAACTAATTAATATAATTTTAAAAGAGTGAAAGTGGAAGTACATGGGCTTAACAAGTGTATATTTTATTTCAAAGTTGAATATTCTAACAGGAAATAAAGAAGAAAGTTTTTAAAGAATAAAATGCCAATAGAGGTTAATACAAAAATGATTTACAATTAAGAGATGTGTTGAAAGAAAAGTATTTAAAAAATTCATAGTCTTATTTTCATTGACAACGTGTTCTATTTTGAAGTTAAAATTATATGAATATACACACATGGACTTATATGACATTTATATATGAATATACATGTTTACATATGGTTATATATACATATATGCAGAGAGACGGAGAGAGAGAGGTCATGTGAGACATTTCAAATGCTTTTGGTTATAATAGCTTTGATAAGTACCAAAAATAGTCTTAGTATTCATGATTAGGAAGTGTTTAAAACATTTAAGTGAAATTATCATAACTATTATGAATAACAATAGTATTTAAGATTGGAAGGAAATGGAGTTTCTCAAATAACTTACATCTCCAAATGTCACATGTAAAAGTTAAGTTTCAATGTGTTAAAATTGATTATGATATAAAAATGTAGAGCTCTATTATAAAAGAACAGTTACTCCCCAAAAGCAATTATCACAGTTTTTATCCAAATAAAATACGCATATTTTATTTACCTTCTTATCTGGTAATATACAGCAAACCTCTTTCTTCTTTTTTATGAAAGGCAAGTTTACACTGATGTCTATCCATATTTATTACTAATTGGGTTTATGTACATTTTTCCTGATGGCCACATTTCCATATGCTTTTCTGCATTCCTGTGTTTCCTGTGTTGAATGTCGAAACTACTTGACCAAGGGGCAAAAAATCTCTGCTAATACAGGTATATTTGAAATAAAAGATGAAAAAACAAATGTTAATGAAATGTACACAATTAAATTTCAGACAATAAGGTAAGAGTATCAGCTGAATGGCATTAAGGAGAATTTATTGTTAAATGCATTTTAAAAGAATATTAATATTGCAATTATGAAAGAAAAAAATAATTTTAGGCAAAGATATGATCTATAGCAACAATTAGATAGAACATGAGAGAATTAGACTGGTAATACTGTGGAGCAGAGCCTTCTGGGTTGTGGGTATTTTTCATGATTGTTCTACACTTACCTTGGAATAGCCTGGTTCTGTTGACTGGGTGAACTATTCTTTAACATGATAATGCTATGACAGATTTAAGGAAAGACATAGGTAACACAATGATTTTATTTCAACAAAAATTCCACCCAGAATTTCTCTAACAACTCCTTTCACCCATTGCCTAGTGATTATTCAAAAGTCATTTGATCAGTCTGATATACATAAAATTACATCTTGCTTAAGAATTCTTATTGTTAGCTCATTGTCTATATGATTTCCATCACGCTAATCTAATTTTTCCTCTGAAGATTCTAAACAATCTAGTATATCAGTTTCTACAAATACATACTCAGGTTAAAGAAAAACATAAGGTTCAAAATGATAATAGGGGCTGGGGATATGGCCTAGTGGCAAGAGAGCTTGCCTCGTATACATGAGGCCCTGGGTTCGATTCCCCAGCACCACATATACAGAAAACGGCCAGAAGTGGTGCTGTGGCTCAAGTGGCAGAGTGCTAGCCTTGAGCAAAAGGAAGCCAGGGACAGTGCTCAGGCCCTGAGTCCAAGGCCCAGGACTGGCCAAAAAAAAAAAAAAAAGAATGATAATATTTTAGAGAAATTTATATATAACTGATAGAGCTAGAATACTTTTTATATATATGTACATATATCTGTACATACACACACATCTATATATATGGTAGAAAGAACTAGAATACCAATTTCTCTAAGCATTAGGAAACTACTCAAAATATTCTTCAAGAGTCTTTCTTTATGTTTTTCCAACCAAGTTTTGTAGTGAGAAATAGGAACTAGATTCTTCATTGTGACATTTATGCATTGTTAAATGATAACACTTATTTCTTTTTCATCAATTTAATTGTTAAAGGTATCCATTATGCAAAAAATCTTAGCCCCAATGACTTTTAACTGGGTAATGCTATTATGCTTATTCCAATATGCTTAGTAGGTTCTTGCATTATTATTCTTTCTTCAAGATAGTGAATGCTGAATAAAACTGAAATCTGTTAATATTTTATTTTCAAAAGAGTAAAAGGGCATTTGTCCTATGACTAGACACACTTACAATGTAGTGCCTATCTAGTCTAGATCCCCAGAGTTATCCAATTCAAAATGATTAACATTTCATTTTAAAATTACTGTTGTTCGGAGTCACTTGCACTAATCTGCATTCCACACTATTTTGTTGGAGTGAAAGGGCTATGGTTATTGGTTATGTGCTAAAATCCACTTGGGAAAGAAAAAGGTCCAAAAAAATTGTTTTTAAGTAAAAGAGAACTATATTTATGATAAGAATGATTTTCTGACTCCCTTTCTTTGTCCTTGGAAGAATTTTAAGTTGGAAGAGAGATCAATTAGAAAATTTTCAATCCTCTTGAGTCTTGTGATAAGACTACCTCTGGGAAATCTTGGGAACAACTTGAATGCCAGGATTCCATGGGAGGAAAAGTAGGTCACATTCAAACTCAAAAAAATTTCTCTGCTACAGTGGTGGGCTGGGAGACTGCCAAAATGTTCAGTGTTGGTTAAAAAGCATTTGCCAAATTTGTCCTTGAGTATGGCTGTTCTAGTCCTAGGTCAGACCTTTAGGATTTCTTTATGTTTCCCTGACTGTGGGGTTTCAGTGAGATTTCTTATATGCATTGTGACCACAGGTGATAATTTTATAATTCCCATTTTGCCCTAGTTGAGAAAGAGACAATCTGTGACATATTTTGCATTTTCAAAGAGACTCAATGAAGCATTACTTCAATCCTTCTTGCCTATCTCAAAATTTATGAACTTGTGAGCATGCCAGATCTGACAGTAGGTCATGCCAGTAGGTAACTTTCTATGAGTAGAAAGTACTTTTCCTTTATAATAATGCTTAGTTTTCCCCTCCAACTCAACTAATGTCAAAGATCATCCTAAGGAAAATGTGAACTTTCAAGCTTTCGTTTTATTTTATGTACCCTTTATACTTTATGACACAGCTTTCACATTGAATTTGCTCCTGCAAATAGCACCAGTGGTTTTCACATTATGCAAGTAAAATGGGCATTTTTGAGGTATTATTTCACTGAACTACCCTTTTATCTGTTCACGTACTACTGAATTATTGAAAATCTACTGTCACAAGGCACCAGGAAAACTGACACAACACAGAGACAGACCACTCTTTATATTTACCGTTTAGTTCACAAAGTAGATCCTGAACCAGTAATTATAGAGTTGCCATGGGAACGTGTAATTGAGTAGCCTACTTGAAATTTAAGGTTTGAAAATGTCTCCTGATTGAACCAATTTATTAAATGAGTTCTAAATAAAGATAGAGTTGGTTCATGAAGAAGGGATTAATGAAGATTTTCTCTTCTAAAATACACCAAAGACTTTAGACATAACATAGATCCCAAGTCACTTTCATATTTCTAGAATATACAAAATATATGAAAGCTAAGAGTTTATCATAGAAGTAGACTGACAGGGAAATCTTAAGGGCTGAAGAAGAAAATAGGATTAGAGTTACACTCTCCTGAGCTTGTATTATCGTCTTTCTCATCTTGATCTGTTTATCCAAAGTTTATTAGGTTTCCATTTCACCTGTTCTGTGCATTTATTTGTTTGCTCCCTTTGCCAAATGACACAGGACTTAGCACAAGAACTGCCAGCAAACTTGTTCGGCCTGCTCTATGACCCTGGATTTCCAGACAGACTTTGGGTTTCCATTAGCATAATTCTCTGCTCTGACACACAGTCATTTAATAAAAAGAAAAATATCTTAATTAAAACATATGATTAGCTTTGTCAATTCAAATGAAAACGACTCTCTAATTTAGACAGAGGCATAGAATTTTAAAGTTAGGAAAGGCCTTGGAGATCACCCAGTAAATGAATGGTTTGTGTAATTGTGCTCTCCTGCTGTGCACATTAGCATCAGCACTGCAACTCCACGCTGTCAAAGGAATGCTTCTTTTAAAGAGGTGCTGTGACCTTGGGAATACAGAAAGTTTCTGATAGTTGGACTTATTAACAGGCTGCCTGGGTCCTCTGACCTTGTGGTTCATGACATAATTATTTATTAAACTTCAGATGGAATCATTTATGGCTTAGAGTAGATAATAAAAGGGATTAGTACCCAGACAGTTTCTTCCTTAAACTCACAGTTTTCCTAATCTCTTTCCCTATGGCAACAGAGCAATTACTTTTTAGCATGTTGATTCTTTTGTACTTTGACTATAGATAATGATAATCATGCTGAAAACCTCAAGGTTCATGTGTTCCTGAACTGAAATCCCACACTGCAAAAAACACATTTCTTTGCACTGTAGTTTTTTTTTTTTTTCCCTGAACATCTAGTGGTATGGAACCAAATGGAAACTTGAAAAGCCATAAACACTGTCATAAAGAAGAAATTCTAATATACCCATAACACAATTAAAATGCTACTTGCAGAAAGCAGTTTTGCGTTTGCTTTGAGGTTTCTTGATGTATGTTTGTGTTTGTTTTATTCACACATGCACACAAACACTTGGTCATTGTTACAAATTACCACCTGATTTTCATCCAAAGGAAGTTTTAAAAATAGGGGCTGGGAATATGGCCTCGGGGTAAAGTGCTTGCCTTGTATGCCTGAAGCCCTGGGCTCAATTCCTCAGCACCACATATATACAAAAAGGCCAGAAGTGGCGCTGTGGCTCAAGTGGTAGAGTGCTAGCCTTGAGCAAAAAGAAGCCAGGGACAGTGCTCAGGCCCTGAGTTTAAGCCCCAGGATTGGCAAAAAAAAAAGCTTTAAAAATAAAAGATTGATTGGGTTGAGATGGGGAGGAAAAATTGAAATATATTAGATAACTAATAAAACATAGTATACATGGAAACCAAGTTATACCAATGGAAATCTGTTTATAAATTATAATTCCACAGTTATCAAATAACCTTAGAGAATTTCCATCCAGGCGTTTCCTTGGAGAAGAACCTATCTCATTGATTAAAAGGCCAGAATTAGGAAATTACATGCCAAAGTATGAATTTGTCCACAATGAGTCAATTTTATCAAAAATGGAAAATCCATTAAAAAAAACCATGAGAATTTGTGTGCGTTTGATTTCTTGCTCTATTTTTACCAGTTGCTAAATATCACACAAAACATCATAAATATATAGTAACTGACACAGATGTTCTTAAACATATCTTAACCACATCTGTGTCCATTTATAATTTTGAGCAATATTATAAACATAAACACTGAGTTAAAATCAATTGATGTTAGAAGACTACACATATATACATTATCTATATACATATCCATCTAATATATTTATATCAATTTATGTTCATATATCTGCATTATATCTATGTATCTATCTTTATATAGGAGTTTTTGTATCTGTATATATAGTTAGATAGATGCATACATTTATTTAAATCTTTAGATATAATATATTTGAAGATTTTTTTCTTTCTTTCCAAACATAATATGAATGCATTACTAGAAATTTTTATACTGCATTCACATTGGCTTCTTCCACATGAGTGGTAGAGTAAGGGTTCAAACATCTAGTTATATATCTTCTCAAGATTAACATAAAACAATTTTTTTAAAAAAAGAAAGAAAAAGAAAATGGAAAATTTTTCTCCCACTAAAAGAGAAGACGTAGTTATGTGAGCACTCTTGTTCACAGATGGCAAATGTGACTAAAACTATAGCATAAATCTAATCCTAAGAAACCTTGATTCTGTTGATAAGACTCTATTTTGATCACTGAGTCAATGCTAACCCAAAGGTGTTTTGTTGAGTTATCATTGAAAGACAATTGCAATAGTATGAACAGAGATTAGATGGAGTTAAACGGGAGAGTGAGGAAGGCTACTTAGGAAAATATCATCAGTCCTCTATCTGGAAAAATTTAAGAGGCTGGAACCCAAAACTTTGTGAGTAAATAATGCTACTGACAAAATTGTAATTCATAATCACAATTGCAATAGTTTGTTATACTTTTTGTATTAGGGGATTAACAGAAAGAAGAAATCATGGCTGTTAAGGATTACATTTGTGGTTTGGGTAACTGAATTATTTCTTTTTCTCATGTTGAGAGTTCCAAATCAGAGCACATTTGAGAATAGAAGATTTTGAGTTGACTATGGAAGATGTAGAGCAACCGATGAATGTGTAAAGAGCCAGCAGCTTAGTTTCAGAATTTCTGTTATTTAGTTAGGGAAATACTGTATGTGATTGTGGTAATCTAGCAGGGAAGGAACACAGATACAAAGGCAACTAAAGATGAAATTCTCAGGAACACTGTTGGTAGCTTCAACACCAATTCTCAGAAGGATGAATGGAAAGAAGCCATAGAGAAAAGGAGGAAATTCAACAAAGATTGATGTTCAAGTGGCCAAATTTTAATAGATCTTTTATAAAGTATGAAATAGTAGTTACTGCCATATCTAACACAGAGAGGAAAATGAGAAATGAAAGGATAGAATTTGTTCTGGGTAGAAACACATATTATCCTTCTTCCTGAATAAGGGTTATTAAAGAGAAAATCAAATAGACCTAGAAATATTTTTAATATTAGAAGAAAATTTCTGGGACTAGAGTTTTAGGGTAGAGGGCTTCATTTTTATTTTTACCATGAACACTTTAGAAGTAAATAAGCAGTAAAATTCCACTACCCTTTTAAGTAAAGCTATTCATGAATTATTTACAATCGCTATTAATATGAGCTTATTGTAAAATATATGATAGATTCAACATTTTTAAATGACTAAGATGAGTAAATATTTAAAGTAATCATGCTTCAGCTGATAAAATCACTTGTGTTCTTATAGAACACATGTAGAAGTATGAAAAATACAGTATAATTTTTCATAGTATTCTGATGATATAAAAATCTCAAATTAATTGGTTAAAAATATCTTGCCAGAAAGTTTTGATTCCTTCAAATATGACTCAAAGTTTATGAGAAGTCCTCCCTAATAAAAGTACCTTTGGTCTGAATAACAAAATACATTAGTGGTTTAATTTTTAAAAGAGGATGATTCCTGCTGTGAATTATTATTCATATTATTTTGATCAAAATATCTACTGTTGATTACTAATGAAGAAAAAGTTTTCTAACGTGAATTGTTAGCCCACGAGGGAAAAAATTCTATTATAATTATCTTACTACTCCCTAACATCTCTCCATGTCCCTAGAAGGAAAAAACTGAAAACAATTTCAAAGCTTTCAGCAGCAAGTTGATCATTCTGATGATACAGGAAAACATGCACACTATAAATTCTCTGAGCATTAACTGCTTTCAAGTAATAGCGTTACAACTTCATTTAGGCTCTTCTCTCAGATTAGTTTAATTTTTGCATAAGTAATTAAGTTCACATGTATATTATATGTATGTGTTTATTTATATATGTATGTTGATTTTTATTTGTAGTGTATTCACTGCCATTCCTCTTGGAAAGCATGACATGTCACTAAATAGCACATTTTACTTTACTTGACAACACTGTTGCTCACTTTATTTAGTTGTAGGGCTACTGTCTCACAATTTTTTCCTGTCTGAAGTAAAGCAAATGCATTGCCTCTTTCCGTATTATGTGCTGGTATTTTACATTTTATCATTTTTAAAAACATGTCTTTTCAATTAGTTCATTGCTAGCAGATTCAAATATTACATTAGGCTTGATAATGGCAAGAAATTTATAAATAAGATTTGTGTGGTATACTGGGGCCTTTTTGTCAAAAATATAAACATATTGTTTATTAAAAGAAACAAAAACTACAGTAAAATCTACCTAATGTTGACCTTTAATTCGAAAGGACTCTGCCATCATCTTGACTAAACTGTTTAATTAATCAGCCTCTGCTTGAAATGTGAAACAAGCTTAGTTAAAACTTATTGTAATTTCAGGGCTCAATATTAATTAAATGCTGATTATAACATACTGTGAAGGAAAAGAAAACACTAGTTAAAAATCAAGTTATGTTCAGATTATGGTTCCCCCGCCCCCATTCAACAGCTCTGTGACCTTGAACAAGTCAAATAAGCATGGGAGTTTCAGCCTCTCACCACAACAGGATGAATTCTAAATTGCCTTGATGGCATTGCAACTCCTTGTGGACTTTCCCTGACTAATTAGTTCAGCCTTATCTTTTTTGTTCTCCCTCTTTTCATCCTCTCACAACATATATTCACATTTTATGCTCTGAGAATACTCAATTACTTCTCACTTGTAGAAAGAACTCCACTCCCCCCACCATCTCTGTGCTGCGGTAATTCCTGCTTCTCTGATGCTCATATCAGAAATTGGCCTGCATAACTTTGTGTGTAACTTCAGCAAATCCAAATGTGCTTCACGCTCTGGGAAGTTGTAAAGGTTCTGCTGCCAACGTTCAACTCACATATGTCCCTGCCTTCTAAATGACTGTTTCGATAGGCTCAAAATTAGAATCTCCAAAACATGAGCTTTCTCTCCCTATTCATCCATCCAAGAGGCTTATTGCTTTTATGGGATATGCTTTAATAGTGAATTTATTAAATTTGTTTCTTTTTTCTAAAAATAAGTTATCACATTAACTTATCCTTTTATATTAAAATTAAATATCAGAAAACATGACGCAAATTTTCACTGAGCAAATACCTATTACATGCATTGATTAGTACTAAAATTTAAGCTGAATGATTAGTAGTGCTATATATGAAAGGATGAGGTTAGGAGGTAATGAATAAAGAATGAAAGAACATTCTAGTGAGGACACATCTTACCAGAAAATGTACCAGCTATGAAAGACCAGGTAACGGAGAGTTTGAATCAGAAGGGAGGACATGGGTTTCCTTAAGTAGATGAAATCTAAATCTGCCTTGAAGCTCTAAAAAAGAGCTCCATTCAGAATGGAGTAGAATGTATACAGATAAATATGGGAGTTTTTTTTTTTTTTTTTTTTTTGGCCAGTTCTGGGGCTTGGACTCAGGGCCTGAGCACTGTCCCTGGCCTCTTTTTGCTCAAGGCTAGCACTCTGCCACAGCGCCACTTCTGGCCATTTTCTGTATATGTGGTGCTGGGGAATTGAACCCAGGGCCTCATGTATATGAGGCAAGCACTCTTGCCACTAGACCATATCCCCAGCCCTGGAGATGTATTTTTTAGAGGACAGTGAGGAGTATTATGAGGTGTGATATGACATGAACACATAGACTCATATTTTATATTTTCAATATAGTCATATCAGGAGTTTTTAATGGAGCAATGTAATGATATTGATGGAGGAGGGAGTGTTTCAGAAGCCAGCCAAGGGTACAACTGGGCCACTAACACACAGTGTTGGGAAACTGGGGTCACTATCATTCAGGGATGGGAGATATGAACCTGTGATCAAGATGTCCCCAATGTTTTCTTCAATGTGACTAAATTTCATACTGACTTCCTGCAGCCTCTAAGTACTTGATCTCCTTTACTTCAGCTCATTTCTTGTACTTGCAATTCTCATTTGAGATGGAAATTTTCTCTCCCCCTAATGCCAATTTTATATCTAAGTAGAGGAATATCTTTGTCAAGGATAGGGAATTATTCCTTTGAAATCTAATATTCATAAATGACTCCCTTTACATGAAATTCACTCATTCTTTTTTTTTTTTTTTTGCCAGTCCTGGGCCTTGGACTCAGGGTCTGAGCACTGTCCCTGGTTTCTTTTTGCTCAAGGCTAGCACTCTGCCACTTGAGCCACAGCGCCACTTCTGGCCGTTTTCTATATATGTGGTGCTGGGGAATCGATCCCTGGTCTTCATGTATATAAGTCAAGCTCTCTTGCCACTAGACCATAGTCCCAGCCCCCACTCATTCTTTCTGATTGCCATATTTTTAACTCTATCACAAGTCTTTAAAACAGTTTTTCTTTTAGTTTTTAATATTTGCATTCTAGCATTTCTTTATCATAAGAAAGAGAAAACTAGAAGTAAAGAAAGCATGTGACTAGAATAAGATCTTTAGGATTTGGTGACGTTTTCCATTGGGAAAATTTAGAAAAGAATGTAACTAAGGATTCCCAATTAAAAAAGAGTGTAACTCACACCACATTGCTGAATTATGAAGAAGAAGGGAGGTTGGAGTAGAAATTTACTGTCCTTCTTTAGAGCTTGATACTAGACTGACCTGAGCCAACATTAAAAACATAGTTAAAAATTCATTTAGTATAGTATATGTATCAGGATTTAAGTGTTACTTTAAAGATACCTGTCGCTGTGAAATGCTCGAGTTTGGATCCCCCGAAAGACCTCCAGAGACCAAGACCAATGCAAGCAGCAAAAAGGGCATTTATTTCGAGCTAGCTCGGTCCTCTGCACACTCAGCGCTCTCTCTGGTGACGCTAAGAGGCCCTGAGCATAGATTTAGCACAGGTTTTATAGCATTGAACAAACAACTTTAAGTAAGTGTTACAGGATTGGTTAAGCCATAGGGGTGTAGCAAGGGGGATATGTGCACAGCTGCAGGGTTTTGATTAGATACTGGAAATCTCACCTGGGTGGGGGAGTGCTGGAGTAACTCCAAAACTTGTTTTGCTTCTCTGCCGGTCACTTTTATGGGTGTTTATGGTTTTTCTGAAAGCTCTCTGTCCCAGGGCGTTTTATGGTCTTTAGAGCTTACAGTAAGGTCAACCAGGTACAGAATGGAGTCTTAGTACAATATGGAGTTACTCTGGTCCTTCACTCTGGCTCTACAGTTAGAGCCTTACATTTCTATTAACATTTAGAGAACTAATTATCACTTTTATTCAAGCACTAATTTTAGTCCAGAGTTAAAACTTTTAACATCTTATATATGTATTTTGAACTCTATTGCTTTATCAATTATAGAAAAAAATTCAAGATACTCTGGTACCCATATCAACACCAAAGTTATGAGAAGGTCTTTGTGAATTTATGGCTTTAGTTATTAATAATTTATGCAAGTAGAATCAGCTTTATTTATGACTCACTTATCAGTATATTATGAACTTTTAAAACTCAAAATAGAGTAATCAATCTGGCCCTAATAAGATTCAATAAATATTTTTACTTTAGTTACAGTCATAATTGATAAAAGCAATCTTTAAAAATGACGTTGAAGGGGGCGGGGGGGAGGGGAGAATGAGGGAGGAGGTAACAAACAGTACAAGAAATGCATCCAGTGCCTAACGTATGAAGCTGTAACCTCTCTGTACCTCACTTTGGCAATAAATAAGAAAAAAATGACATTGTTACCAAATTCTAACAAGTTATACATAAATCAGAAGCTTATGAAAATATTATAGTTTGGTCAAGAACAAGTTTCTAAAAATAGCTGGGCCTTCAAAATTGCTGCTTGTACAGATCAATTATTTTCCAACTTGGAAAAAGTGTTTTGGAGCATAGGAAAGGCTTCAGGAAAGAATATTTTCTAGGAATATGTGCACCTCATCATTCAGAGGCCTTGTCTGTAATCATGTGAATTTCATGGCCCAGCAAAACAAAAATTAAGTAGACATTGCCACTGCACAGTGGTTTCTCTGTCTCTGTCTCTCTCTCTCTCTCTCTCTTTCACTCTCTCTCTCTCTCTCTTTCACTCTCTCTCTCTCTCTCTCTCTCTCTCTCTGGAGTTCTTTATTTTCATTAACTTTCAGGGTCATCACATTTTGAAGTTGAGTAGGAGTGAAAGGACTCTCCCCTGGCCAGGTAACAAATTAGCATCGTACATGGCTTAATAACTGCATTCAATTGCAAATGTCACCCAACAGCTATTACCCAGCAAGTCCCATGCAGAGAAATTCAATGTTGCATGACAGTACTGATTAAGTTCAGGCTTTTTTTTAAACATGATTATTCATAGAGGGAATATTTCATTACCTTTAATCTGAGTCCAGTTTTTGTTTGTATAACCTGAAACCCTATAAAGTAGATAGCCAACCTCAGTATAAACCTCTCAGTGCTTGTGGGTTATCTTGGTGAACCATCTGCATGATTGAAATGCACTGATTTAACTTATATGTCACAGCTTATTTAAACTATCATCAATTGTATTGTTCAAATTTTTAAAAAGTTCTACTCTTTTAATGCATTATTTGAATTACCTTCACTTGAAACAAAGCAGTGCTCACTGCAGTTTCCAGGCAACCCATCTTGTTCAATTACTATTTAGCTTCAAATTCTGTCCCTAGATTCCTAATGCACTGCCTGTCTTCACTATGTGTGTGTTTCAAATCTTGAAGAATGAAACTATTGCATTACTGTCACCAAATCTGATGTACGTCATGGGTAAACACTCTGTAAACAAGACAAATATATTAGGACATTCAAAATCAAATTACGTCAATTCAATGTACTTTCTGCAAAGGAAGAATTCAATTTACTTAAAATTCTACTCAAAAATAGGATTTTTCACTGATTAGAAATTTCATCTTCTTTAAGAGGAAAATGCAGGAAACTTCTGATTTTGACTCCAGATGCACTTGTACCTTGTAAGTTTCCTAAGAGGATAGCAATTATACACAGAAATGAGTTTGATTACAGAAATCATAAAAAAGATCATATTTGTGCTGACAACGTATACATATTTTTCTCATCATGATTCTCCATGCTCCTGATGTACACTAGTTTAATTCATGCTCAGAAGCATTATTTGCTAGCATTATATCCAGTTTAGTGATGAAGATATTTCTTTAGAGATGGAATTTACATTATATTCCCAAAGTAGTTTAAAATGTAGAAAACAGAAGGGCTTGTATTTGAACCCAAGATATTATGCCCTGGAAAAATTAAGGAATTATAATCGAGATGCAGAAAGTCTTTTATTTTTATAATTGATAGTGCTTTTTAAATCCAATAATATGTCAAAAAGAATTGACTAACTTTCATTATATTGAGATAGTTCTGAGTTCTGCAGTTAAAAATTATGGAGTAGTTGTTTTGTTTAAAGAGCAATTATGATTTCCTGGAATGTTTTATTGTGGAAAGTATTACTTAGAAAAAATAAGAGATACATTTCATTCCTCATGAAGTGGAGTTTCATGTTCCTCTCACAATCTCAAGAGCCATTTTTAACCTCTTTCTCCAAAAAAGACCCACTGCTGTTTCACGTTACAGAGAGTTTTTCTGTTAAATAAACAAACAAATAAACAAATACAGACAAAGAGATAGACAGATCGACATAGAAAGGCTTAGAAAATGACTGGCAGACAAGAGATTCTCTGTTGATGCATTCTGGCAAGAGCATATCGCTTTCTCTGTGGATTTCCCTGTTTGTTTGTTTGTTTTGCAGATTATTGGCACTTTTAAAGCTGAGTAGGAAAAATAAGCATACCGAAAAGGTCCATCAGTTCCTGAAATAACATTCTCTATTTATTTGGTTCTAAGATGTGTGTTGGGTTTTCTACCCATACATAGTCATCTCTAAGTTTCCTACCTTTCTCCAGTAAATGTTCTGTATCACATTTTAATAAAGTGAAGCCCTCCAGAAGACAAAAATGTGCCCCTTAAAATTTTAAGGGCTGACTAGCACAAAAAAAATGGAGAGAAGGAGGGAGGGAGGGAAGGGGGAGGAGAGAGGGAGGAGGGAGGGAAAGAATGGGGAAGGGAAGGGAGGAAGGGAGGGGAGGAGGAGGGGGAGGGAGAGGGAGGAGAGAAGAGGGAAAGGAGAGCGGGAAGGAGAGAGGAAGGGAAGACATTTGAAATCTTATTGGACTTTTACAAATAATATCAAGAAGAGAGTGAAAATATTTGAGATTGTATTTGACCTATCATACCTCCTCATTGAAACTTTGTCTATTTTTTTTTGTTTGTTTGTTTCTGTGTTTTGGAGGCCCGGACTGCTTCTTCCCTCCCTCCTTTTTGTCTTCTTCCCTGCTCCCTGCCTTGGGTTGTTAACCCCAGGGTTCATTTCTGAGTGACTCCCAGTGCGTGTGCCAATGAGCCTTGACATCCCTCCAGTTAATTCGTCCCTGCTGCATGGTTCATTCCGAGGCTGGACCATGGAACCTGACACAGAACCTGAGAGAGCCGGAAGGAGGTTCTGGGTCCCAGTGGGAGCACGGTTGCAGAGGCACTCGTGGGTGGGTGGGGCCCAAAGGCTGGAGAGCCAGGTGCTGAGGATACCAGTGGCTATGGGGAAGGGCAAGCCAGGAGATCACCAGGCCTGCTGGGAGGCTGAAGAATGAGGGCAGGTAGCAAGGCCTGGGGCCATCAAGGTGTACTGTTAGCTCAGGCATGCGCAGAAGCAGAGGTTGAGTTGAGCCATACAGAGCAAGTGACCATCATGGGGACTCAGCGTTGGCCTTGAGCTCACAGTGTGTCCAAGACTGACCTTGGTCCTCCAGAGCACCACTGTTCCTGCCTCCCAAGTGCTGGGATCACAGGCCTGCACCACCCAGCCTGGCCAGGGGGTTGGTTTGCTTTTTGAAGCACAGGGCCCAGATCCTCTCTGGGGCTGGGAAGTTCAGAGCGCAAACCTCGAGGATGAAGTGCATAATAAAAAAGGAATACAATAAAATAAAAAGTTAGGGCTTTTGGTAATTTTCTTTCAGAAGTTGACCAAATTTGTACATAATAAAATGAGAATCTGAAATAGATGTAACCATTTTGATAAAATTATCCAGTACAGTAATACAAACTGCTTAGCAACATGCACTTAGAAGCTAGAAATAATGAATAAAATAAGAATAAAAACGGGTTGCCATGGATACATAAAAATATCCAGGATGGGCCAGTATTCACTGGACCTCAGGGCCCTGTGCAGGGATGTGATCAGGGCTGCTTCCAGCTATCCTGAGGGAAGGGGGGAGGTGGAGGGTGGCCCTGAAGCAGGGCTTGAGCAAGCAAACATTGTGTCCCACTTCCAGGCCTGGAGCATAAAAGCTCAACCTGAGGGGGGCAGATGAGAGGTTTAGCACTACCAAAGACACACTGAAAGAATCAAGGTTTTATACTTCAGTCCTATAGGGGGTCTGTATTACTGAAGCCAAGAAAAGGATGCCAGAAATGAGGGGATGGAGAAAGACCTCTCTCCATCTCAGTCTGACCTGCTAGGTGGTATGGGTGGGGACTCTAAGAGCTGAGGTTGCCCAAGACCGCTTTCCTATGTTACCCAGCTTCAGTCACCCTGCTCAGCTCCCCATTCCTCACCTTGCTATCTATTGACTTAATTTATTGATTTAAAAAATGGTGTACAAAAGACTTCAATTAAGGCATGCGGGGTTCACACAAACCCCCTTCATTTGGCAGGACCAGAGCAGCCAGTTGCTGAGGAAGCGTCACTGATCCCTTGCTTCCTCTTTACCTGTAGAAACCCTACGTTGGCTGTGGCCCATTATTAAATACCTGCAGGGGAAAGGGAATGACCAGAGTGCAGCTATTTTGTTGAATTGGGATTGGAAGAAGAATCATGTCTTACTTTATACCCTTTCCAAATTTAGGGAGGAACACCAAGATCCCACTCCTGTTCTCATTTCCACTGCTGTCACTTGTCCCATTGAGTTCACATCCCTATAGTGTTTGGATAAATTCCTGTCAGAGCTGCAAAAATACATCTCTCCATTGCCATGGAAAGGTGATTGATCACAGATCTCCCCATTTAGAAGTGTGTAATCTAAGTGTACAGTGATGAGAAACTATTATTTTATGAGGTTTTTCATTGAAAGCTTGATGGAAAATTAAAAAAAAATGCCCTGGTAGATGAGAAACTTAATGTGCATTGGTTTTCTATGCTTTGTTTTTCAAGAGCAAAATAAATGGGATTATTTGCTATTTCACTTTTGATGCCTTAAAACTACCAATATTGATGAGCTTAGATTCATGCCCAGTTGAAATATAACCTCACTTTCTTCCTGTAGGAGGTAGGACTTATCTACTTAATTCTTGTAATCTCACTTGCACAATTCACAGTTGAAACAAAATAAGTGATTAGGAACACTCTTTCATGAAGCTTGAGGAATGTTTATCTTTGAATGGTGTAATGAAAAAAAAATATCCAAAGGAGAAATCTTGTCCATTGCTTAATACTAGGTGCTGACCTCAGTAGCTGGTACTGAGGAAGCATAGCATGTGGTAGGTGAGAAGTGAATTAGAAAAACATTCCAAACTATTAAGCTCTTAGGAGAAAAGAGAGATCCCCCAAAAAAACATTGAAAATATCACCATCCCTCAGACATGAGACAGTGCCCTATAGAGCCTAGCCTTTCATTACATTTCCTCATCAAAAAGAATGAGAGACATGTGGTTGTAAGGAGGGAGGAGTCTGGACCTCTACATAAGGACCATTGTTGTTGGGGGTTGGGAGAATAAAAATAAAAGCAGCACAATAAGCTTTATAGAAATAAGTATTCTTAACTTAGTTTACTTCTTGATTTGTGATCTCAAATCTATTCCCTCTGGCATAGCTAAAGGGAAATTCATGAAACAAATTTTATTAGTATTCTCTTTTCATATCAATTCTTCATATCTTCTCTCCTGATTTCCTCCTGACTTCAGCATGATCTCTTTCATTAGCATGTCCAATAGTTTGTGTATTCCACCCATGATGAAGAGAGTTGTGTTTTTACATGGAAAACATGAGAGCAGTCTAAAATGCTAAATATATACATTCATCATCATTATATCTCTTTTGTCAATTCCTCTCCTGATGGCAGTACATTTTCATAAAACTTGCTCACAATGTGCTATTTGGTTTATCCGTATATTCTCCCATCCATTTTTCCCCTTTTAAACACAGAAATATATGTGTGTGTTAACAAATATGCCTTGCATAATAGTATCCTCAAGATTTTTCTCTTTGGCATATCTATTTAATCATAATTCGGTTCTTTTTCTACCATATTTCTTTATGATCATACGTATTTCATTTCAGGTTGTCTTTTTCATTTTTTTTTAACATTTTCTGTGCTCTAAAGTTCAGCATATTTCTATATCAACAAAGTCAATGTTATTGCTTTTCTCTACTCACCAATGATTTTGATCATATCAAATGAAGAACTAGATCTATCGATTACGTTCTGTATCAGGAAACAATTCAGTTTCTTAATTGCTCTACATTATTTATTTCTCCAGATCTTTCTGATTGGATTGTTGATTTTACTTGAAACTTTAGGTGCAAAAGCTCTTCTTGCTTTTATCTCATGCACTTTATTTCTCAAACTATACTTACCCATGTAGGAAGTTGCTTCTCCTCATAAGAAAAGTCAAACAAAAACATAGCTGACTCTCAACAAATCCAAATTCATAACACCAACTGAGTCTTTGTTATTGAGCTCTAATCACATATATTGGACAATCTATTTAGCATCGTGAAGTAGTTAATTTTCAGGCATCTTATACAACTTGCTCACATTTGAATATGTGATCATCCTTATTTTTACTTTCCCTTCCCCCATTTCCTTTAATGTACACTGTCCTCAATCATTAATTATTTCATTAGTTGGAGTTGTCCTCATGAGCTGATTCCTTCCCATACTTCATCAACCACTAAACATTACTCTTTCTACATCATACTATTTATCACATCCATCTACTTTTCTTTTCCATTATTGTTATTCCATGCTAAGCACACATTTTCTATATGATTATGTTAACCTCTGAGTTTATCTGCCCGTGTCTTTTCTCACTTAACTATAACCCATGGTCAACAAAATAACAGAATAATCTTGAGAAGATTAACGCTACAATAAATTTGGGATGAAATAGAACCTGCACAGTTCATGTTGCTGGATTTATCTCAAAGATGCTTTCTCTTTTCAATGGTCTCAAGATAGCACTCAAAATCTTTAGCTGCCTAAATCATAGGCATCATTTTCATATGCTCTTATAATTCTGTTACTTCAGTATTTATTCTTTATTTTTTTAATTTTTTATTATCAAACTGATGTACAGAGAGGTTACAGTTTCATATGTTAGGCATTGGATACATTTCTTGTACTGTTTGTTACCTTGTCCCTCATTCCCCCCTCCTCCCCTTTTCCCTTTTCCCCCATGAGGTGTTCAGTTCACTTACACCAAACAGTTTTGCAAGTATTGCCTTTGAAGTTGTTTGTCTTTTTTTACCCTGTGTCTCTCGATTTTGGTATTCCCTTTCAAATTGCTAGTTCTAATACCAGTATAGACGGTTACCAATATACTCAGATAAGATTACAGAGATAGTGTAGATACAACCACAGGAAGGTGATACAAGAACATCATCAATAGTAGAAGCTACATATACACATGGGATGTTGAAAGTAGTAACAACTGTGATATAACATCGTTTCCATAACATGGAGTTCATTTCATTTAGCATCATCTTATGTGATCATAAGGGTATAGCTATTGGGCTCTTGTGATCCTCTGCTGTGACTTGCCTAAACCTGTGCTAATTATTCCCAATAAGGGAGACCATAGAGTCCATGGTTCTTTGGGTCTGGCTCACTTCACTTAGTATAATTTTTTCCAAGTCCTTCCATTTCCTTACAAATGGGGCAATGTTATTCTTTCTGAGAGAGGCATAAAATTCCATTGTGTATATATACCACATTTTCCTGATCCATTTGTCTACTGAGGGGCATCTGGGTTGGTTCCAGATTCTAGCTATGACAAATTGCGCTGTGATGAACATTGTTGTGTTGGTGGCATTACTGTGATTTTGTTTGTGTTTTTTTTGATAAATACCCAAAAGTGGGGTTACTGGGTCATAGGGGAGTTCTATATTTAGCCTTCTGAGGAATCCCCATACTGCTTGCCAGAGTGGCTGAACCAGTTTATAGTCCCACCAACATTGAAGAACGGTTCCCTTTTGGCCACATCCCTCCAACAATTGTTATTGTTGGTTTTCTTTATATAGGACATTTTTACTGGGGTGAGATGGAATCTCAATTTTGATTTGTATTTCTTTTGTGGCCAGTGATGTAGAGCACTTTTTCATATGTCTCTTGGCCATTTTCATTTCCTCATCAGAGAAGTCTCTTTGTAAATCTTTAGCCCACTTGATGAGGGGGCTATAGCTTCTTTGTGGTTTTGTTTCGGAGGAAGGTAATTTTTTCAGTTCTGCATATATTTTAGATATGAGGCCTTTGTCCGCTGAATGGCCGGTAAAGTTCTTCTCCCAATCTGTGGGCTTTCTCTTTATCTTGCGAGCTATGTCATTTGCCATGCAGAAGCTCTGCACTTTGATGCAGTCCCATTTGTCCATCCTTTCTTTGATTGGTAGCCTTTCTGGGTCTTTGTTAAGGAAGTTCCTTCCTGCGCCAAGGAGCCCAAGTGTTTCTCCTACTCCTTCCTTTAGTGTTTTCAGGGTTTCTGTTTTGATTTCGAGGTCTTTAATCCATTTGGAATTGATTTTGGTGCAGGGTGATCTATAAGGATCTAGTTTTAGTTTGTTGCAAGTGTTGAGCCAGTTTTGCCAGCACCACTTGTTAAAGAGGCTATCTTTCTTCCAGACTATTGTTTTAGCTCCTTTATCAAAGATTAAGTAGGTGTAGTTCTATGGGTTCATTTCTGGGTCTTCAATTCTGTTCCATTGTTCTTCAGGCCTGTTCTAGTGCCAATAACATGCTGTTTTTATTACTATAGTTTTATAATACAGCCTGAAGTTGGGTATTGTAATTCCTCCAGCACTGTTCTTTCTGCTTAGGATTGTTTTTGCTGTTCTAGGTCTTTTATTGTTCCATATGAATTTCTCGATTGCTTCCTCTATTTCATTAAAAAATGGTGTTGGGATATTGATGGGTATTGCATTGAATTTCTAGATAGCCTTTGGCAATATTGCCATTTTGATTATATTAATCCTCCCAATCCAGGAGCATGGGAGGTTTTTCCATTTCCTTAGTTCTGACTTAATTTCGTTTTCCAAGCTTTTAAAGTTCTCATTAAACAGGTCTTTCACTTCTTTGGTTAAGGTTATTCTTAGATATTTTATGTTTTGGGGGCTATTGCAAAAGGAGTTGCTTTCCTGATTTCAGCCTCGGTCTTCAGGTCGTTAGCATAGAGAAAGGCAGTTGATTTTTGAGGGTTTATTTTATATCCTGCAACTTTGCCAAAGTTTTGTATCAGCTTGGGGGTAGAGTCTATGGGGTTCTTTAGGTATAGGATCATGTCATCTGTGAAGAGAGAAAGTTTAGCTTCATCTTTTCCTATTTGGATCCCCTTTATATTTTCTTCTTGCCTAATTGTTCTGGCTAGTAATTCTAGTACTATGTTGAAGAGCAGGGGAGAGAGTGGACATCCCTGCCTTGTTCCTGATTTTAATGGGAATGGCTTTAGTTTTTCACCATTTAGAGTTATGCTTTCTGTTGGTATGTCATAAACTGCCTTGATTATATTCAGGAGTGTTCACTGCAATCCCAGTTTTTCCAGGGCTTTTAGCAAAAATGGGTGCTGGATTTTATCAAATGCTTTTTTCTGCATGCAGAGATAAAAGCATGTGGTTCTTTACCTTGCTCCAATTGATGTGGTGGATTACATTAATTTACTTGTGTATATTAATCCAACTTTGCATCCCTGGGATGAATCCAGTTTGATCATGGTGTATGATTTTTTGATGACCTGTTGAAATCGATTGGCCAGAATTTTGTTGAGAATTTTTATGTCTATGTTCATCAGGAAAATCGGTCTATAGTCCTCTTTCCATGATGAGTCCCTGCCTGGTTTTGGGATGAGGGTTATACTGGCGTCATAGAATGTGTCTGGTAGTGAACGTTCTCTTTCAATTACATTGAAGAGTTTGAGAAATATTGGTGTGAGTTCTGTTTTGAAGGCCTTGTAGAATTCTGCAGTGAATCTGTCTGGACCTGGGCTTTTCTTGGATGGGAGATCATTTATTGCCATTTCTATTTCAATACTGGATATGGGTCTGTTTAGAAGGTTTAAATCTTCATGGTTGAGTTTGGGGATATGAATTTTTTCTAGGAAATCATCCATTTCTTCCAAGTTCTCAAATTTGTTGGCATAAAGGTTTGCAAATTAGTCCCTTATTATTTTCTGAATTTCAGTTATTTCTGTGGTAATGTTACCTGTTTCATCTCTTATCTTGTTTATTTGAGTGTGCTGCCTTCGTTTTTTGGTCAGGTTTGCCAGGGTTCTGTCTATCTTGTTGATTTTTTCAAAGAACCAAGTCTTTGTTTTGCTGATTCTTTTGATGTTTTTTTTCGTCTCTAATTGATTTAATTCTGATTTGATTTTAATTATTTGCTTCCGTCTATTGACTTGGGGTTTGGCTTGTTGTTCTCTTTCAAGGAAATTAATGTGCTTCCCCAAATTATTGAGTTGCTGTTTCTCCAGTTTGTTGGTGTATGCACTCAGAGATATAAATTTTCCTCTGAGTACTTCCTTTGCTGTGTCCCAAAGGAGCTGGTACTTTGTGTCCTCATCTTGGTTGAATTCCATAAACATTTGAATTTCCATTTTAGTTTCTTCAATGATCCACTGATGGTTCAGCAGTGTGTTGTTTAGTCTCCATGAATTGTAGGATTTTCTGTTGTGGCTGTTTGAATTGAGCTCTAATTTTATTCCATTGTGGTCTGAGAGAATGCAGGGAATGGTTTTGATACTTCTGAATTTGTACAGATTTTCTTTGTGCCCTAAGATATGATCTTTTGGAGAATGTTCCATGTGCTGCTGAGAAGAATGTGTATTCTGTTGTTGCTGGGTGGAATATTCTGTAGATGTCGGTTATGTCTAGTTGGTCTATGCAATTATTTAGTTCTGTGATTTCTTTGTTCAGTTTTTGGCATGTTGATCTGTCCAGAAGTGATAGTGGATTGTTGAAGTCCCTAACTATCAATGTGTTTGGGTCTGTGAGTGATTTTAGAATCAGTAGTGTTTTTTTGATGAAGTTGGGTGCTCCTGCATTTGGTGTGTAGATATGGTTATATTTTCCTGTAGGAGACATCCCTTCACTAGTATGTAGTAACCTTCTTTGTCTCTTCTTACCTTTTTAAATTTGAAGTCAATTTTGTCTGATACTAGGATTGCAACTCCAGGATGCTTATGGGGGCCATTTGCTTGCTAGGTTTGATTCCAGCCTTTCACTTTTAGAAGATGTTTACTTTTGCTAGATAGATGTGTCTCTTTGAGGCAGCAGAAAGATGGATCTTGATTTTTGATCCAACTTATAAGCCTATGTCGTTTGATTGGAGAATTAAGTCCATTAATGTTGAGAGTTAGGATTGAGAGATGATCGTTTGTTCCTTTCATTATCACTATCTTGTTAAAAGCTGTGTCTTCCCATTTCTTGATCTGATGTTTACTATTTAGGTTCATTTCTCTGTCTGTATTGGGATCTTGATTATTTTCTCTGTATAGTACATCTTTGAGGATTTTCTGTAAATCTGGTTTGGTGGAGATATATTGATTCAGTTTTTCCTTACTGTGGAAGACTTTTATTTGACCTACGGCTATGAATGAGAGTTTGGCTGGGTACAGTACTCTTGGTTGGTAGTTATTTATATTTAGTGTTTTGTACACCTCATTCTAGGCTCTCCTTGCTTTCACGGTCTCTGCTGAGAAATCTGGGGTAATTCTGATTGCTTTTCCTTTATATTTGATTGTTTTCTTCTCCCTAACAGCTTTAAGGATTCTTTCCTTGTACTCTACTGATCCTGTTTTGATCACAATGTGTCGGTGGGATGTCCTATTTGGTCTGGTCTATTTGGGGTTCTAAATGCTTCTTGTATCTGTATAGGCCTATCCTTCTGGATATTTGGGAAGTTCTCAGCTAATATTCTGTTAAATAGGTTGCCTATCCCATTAACTTCTTTCTCCAAGTTTTCCTCAATACCTATTATCCTTAAATAGGGCTTCCTGATCATGTCTTGAATCTCCTGTAGCGATCTGTTTTGTTGATTGGACTGGATTTGTATTGACTTTTATCTTTCTCCATCGATTCTAGGGAATCTTCAGCTCCTGAGATTCGATCCTCTGCTTCAGTTAGTCTGGACTGTAGGCTAGCTACTTGATTTTGAATCTCTTTTCCTTCTGACTGTTCTTTCCTGATGATTTCCATGTCATCTCTTAGGTCTTGCCTGGACTTCTTTACTTCATTAATTTGGTTTTGATTGCTGTCTCTCAAATCTTTTACCTGGGTAGCTATCTTTTCATTTGTCTCTTGAATTTCATTTATCTTTCTATTTATTGAGGCCATGAAATCATCTATTACTTTATGGAAGGATTGTTGTATTGATTCAAACTTTTCATTTAACATGTTTATCAGTAGACTTTGTAGAGCATTTTGAGGGTTCTCTTCTATGTCTTTGATTGACTGCTCTGTTTCCTGCTTGTTTTGAGTGGGAGAAAAGACTCCATTGTTTGCCATCTTTCTTGTGTTTCTTCTGCCCATTTGGATTGGGACTGGCAATCTACAAGCACCTGTGAGCACTGTTTAAGACCCAAAGCAGCCCTTACCAAGCACTGTTGTGCAAATCTTATAAGTTCACAATTATATACAGATAACTTGTAAACCTGTCTATAAAATTATATTTGGTGTTCCTAACAAATACAATTTCAATATAACAACTGGTCCTGGGCTTTGTATTCAGTAGTTACTTATTTACTGTTACAACCCTATGAGCAATTCTTGTTCTTATATTAAGTTCTTTTAGGACTGGCTTTCTCTATGAACCCCTTTGATTCACTCGGATTAAGCTGGGATACCCTCTATCCAATAACCAGGAGTCAATGGAACCTGGAGGTCCTGGCAGTAAGTCAGGAGGGAAAGTTAGAGGTAGTAAAGAGAATAGAGTAAAATGTATTGGGGGGGTGGTGATGATTTTGGTTTAGTGTCAGTGATATGGAAATGTGAAGAAGAGTAGTATCCATAGAAAGAACAAAGTTAAAATGATAAACAATGGAGACTTAGCAGAAAAGAGTGGAGGTGTTATTCATAGGAAAGTAATTTTAAAAAAAGAGAATGCAAAGAGAGAAATAAAGAAAAAATACTGGAAGACAGATGCACAAAACTGAGTAAAATTATTAAAAAAATAAAAAATAAAAAGGAAAAAAAAACTAGAAAAAAGAACAACCAAAAAAAAAAAAACTTGATAAAACAAACAGGTAAAAATGGAAAACAAGAAAACCAATGACATTTCAGAAGTGAAAAAATTTTAAAAAAAAATTTAAAAAAAGTTTAAAAAGTGTTTGAAAAGGAAAAAAAAAAGGAGTCCTCCTTGTTTGGGTGGTCTTTCTCCAGTCTCTGGTTTCCTTGCGATGGTCTGCAGTCTATTTTGCTGCTTGGCTGGTTTGACTTGCTTTCAGTTTGTAGGGGGTGGATCTGTTCTGACCCTTCTCCCCTGTTGGTGCAATCCTGGGTCTCTGGTTCACACAGCTTACAGGTAGGCCTTGGGTGTCCTCTGTAGATGGGGACTTGAGCAGTCTTGGGAACCATGGCTCCTCTGTCTGCTGTGGGGGGGGGGGCTGTGGCCTTTAAAGCCTGGCTTTGAATAGGCTGTGTACTCAGCAGGGCAGGGTGCCTCAGGCCTGGTTTACCCGGCTGAGAGTTGCTTACCTGGGGGAGGTTCTTCCCTCCTGTGTGGGGCAGCCACCTGGCAGAGGTGTCTATGGAATTCAGCTCAGTTTCTGGCTAGGAATTGTGATTCCTCTATGATGGGACCATTATCTGTCTCAGGAACTGTTTGTTCCCCCGTCTGGTGTTTCCTTGCCGCTGGGAGCTGCTCGCGGCTTTTGCTATAAATTTAGAAATTCTGGCGGGCAGGGCGGGGCACCTCTGGCTATGCCTCCTGCCTGGGCAGGGGGTGTTCTCCTAGACGGAGCTGGCTCTCACTGGTTGGTCCCTCTTGCCCTTTTCAAAGATGGCTCCTTTTTCCTCGCTTTCCCCAGGCCCGCTTTAGTTCCAGTCTGGTCTGACCCTATGCCAGTGGCAAAGATGGCGCTTTGCTCTGGCGGTGGGGGAAGGGCTGCCTTCCAGAAGCTGCTCTGTGGGCCTGAGTGAGAATATCTTTTGTGGAGTACTCATGCTTTCTCTGCGATTTCTGGTCATCCGTGCTCAGCCACCGTCTGGAGTATTTCTTGCTGGTCTATGCTGTGTGCTTTAGCTGCGTGGAGTGCGGGTTGCTGTGCCAGGCGTGCTGGCGCAGGTACTGGCGCGGTGGTGGGACGCTGCCAGGAGCTCTGTGTTTTCAGACCAGCAAAGTCGATTTTTCCTTCCTGGCCAGAATCCCTGTACTGTTAGAACTTACTCTGGCTGTCTTTCTAGGAATAAAGGTTTCTTTCTTTCTTTTTTTTTTTTGCCAGTCCTGAAGCTTGGACTCTGGGCCTGAGCACTGTCCCTGGCTTCTTTTTGCTCAAGGCTAGCACTCTGCCACTTGAGCCACAGCACCACTTCTGGCCGTTTTCTATATATGTGGTGCTGGGGAATCGAACCCAGGGCCTCATGTATATGAGGCAAGCACTCTTGCCACTAGGCCATATTCCCAGCCCAGGAGTAAAAGTTTCTATGGGGTGAGAAAACTGCGATGTCGGAGGGAGCTCAGCTAGGGCTCTCAGTATTTATTCTTTTCTTAAAATGAATACTCACCTTTGTTCATTCCTTAAATTATATCATATTCATAGCACTGAACAAAAGAAATTCACTATCATTTTTATTTTTGCAAATTTTTTTTTTAAATCACCTTTCATGTATGTTTAAAATGTACTATTAGGGGAATACATTCTCAAATTCCAGAAAATAGGAGTAGTTGCGGGAGGGGGTTCCTTATGATAATCTCTCACATTTTCTGAATTTTTCACATATTCAGTCTGCTGAATATGTTTGTGTTCTACCAACTATGATTTTCCTGAAACCAGCCTCATTTCTACCATGGACAAAATTTCAAAAATAAATGCATAAAATGAATGTTTACGAAGACATACAATTCTATTATTAAATCTTTTTTATCTTTAGGACAGTATCAAGATTTTGGAAGAAATAAGATGGATAAGTCAATGATAATATTTAATATTAATTATTATACTAAATATCTGAAAAGGTTTTATTTAGGACTATGATCATTAAATACAAAATTTTGAGAATCTATATTTCATATGTACTAGATTTCTAATGACAACATATTTTACAACACTGATTTAAATAAGTAAATTTTCAAACTATACATCAATGAGTTGAAATCTTTATCAAAATGTATGAGAACACCTATAAAATGTCAAGGACTAAAACAGTTTCAAAAATATTTTTTATCCTTTGAATTTAAATTTCCCTTATACTGGTTTTCACAGCATCTAATGTAAAAAGATTTTAAGTCAATAATTTTTGTTTTCTAAAATTTTAGTAGCTTATTTATTATTTTTGAAGTAAATGGCAGATATTCTATTAAATAATACTTTACTTGTTTCAAATGTGGTATTTGATGTGTATGCATGCCCCAAATGTCATAAAAATAAAATTAAAAACAGTGCTTTCAAAAATATGACATACTGTATAAATCTGGAAAAGAATGTACTTTCAAATATAGGGTTTGAACATTTGGTCATGAGTAATTTCTTCATGTAGATTTCTACTAATAAAATAATGAATCAATGAAGAACTATGTCATATCATTACCTAGAAAGTGTATTTCACAGGGTGTATATCTATGCATATATATGTATATGTGTATGTATATATGTATATATTCCATCTGTTTGCTCAGGATTTCAATAAACTGATTAGAGATTCTTAGTATCAGTTAAATAAGAACAAAGAACAGAAGCTGGAACCACAGCAGTGGATAGAAAGACCTGCAGTCTAATGGTGTTTTGCTGTTGCAAAACTATCCTGAGATTATTATATTCACAAATGTACAACATTCAGGTATGGAAACACAAATACATCAAAACCACTTAGATTGAATAACAGTTCTCTTGACGTACATAGCAATATGTCTGTTCAAAGATACTTATCAACTGCAATTTTCTTAAAATTGTGTACTGAATGGAAACTTGTACTGAAAGCATTGCTTTGTACTCAGAGAGACATTATATAATAGAGCTAAAATTCAGTGAAAGAGAGATTAAAAGTCAATATTTAAAAAGATCTGTTACCCATGAAACAGTTTTGTCTCCGTCCATCTACTCTTTTAAAGGTAGTTTGACAGAGACAAATACAAGGGTCTTTTTTTTTCTTTATTCATTTGGTAATTATGATACTGTCATTTGATTTTAGTAAGGAGTTGTTTAAGTACTGCTTAAATATTTTCTTTTTTTTTTTTTTTTTTTTTTTGGCCAGTCCTGGGCCTTGGACTCAGGGCCTGAGCACTGTCCCTGGCTTCTTCCCGCTCAAGGCTAGCACTCTGCCACTTGAGCCACAGCGCCGCTGCTTCTGGCCGTTTTTCTGTATATGTGGTGCTGGGGAATCGAACCTAGGGCCTCGTGTATCCGAGGCAGGCACTCTTGCCACTAGGCTATATCCCCAGCCCTGCTTAAATATTTTCAATATTAAAGGAATAATTTGAAGTGGAAAGATTCCATTATAATGAAAATCATCTTTAAAATATAAATTATTTTTAATACATAGTAAAGTATTCAAATAAGCGGTTACATTCTTCCTGATTTCATTCAGCCTGACTACTCATGGGCACACACAATGAAGACAGAGTCAGTGAGGGGTGGAGAAATGAGAGCTACCCAGGTGTGATTTCAACTTTCAAGTGCAAATTTTGAATTGATCACTTTCAATTTTCTATATCATATAACATTCTGAAAATATGCCATGCAAAGTAATTATCTATCTCTATTCTGAGAGCTTAATTGAATTTTCTATACTCATGTTACTTCATGCTACCTCAAAAATGAAACTCACTGAGTAAACCACGGCGTAAAACTCATTGAGTAAAACCTGACTTTTAGAGACATTTTGGAAAAAAAAACGAATTCTATATCTAACTGACCCAGCAGACTTTATTCACAAATATGTGAAACTGAGGGTACTATGACTTATGGTATGAACCTTTCATGGCTCAGAAGATTTTTGAGGATTTTTTTTTGTTGTTGTTGTTGTAGTAGTAGTAGTTGTTGTTCTGGTAATGATATTATTTTAGACCTGGATGATTATCAGTTTATAATAACCTTGCAGTAACTTGAAGAAAATATATTGACTAGCATGCACTTAAATTGTATGTATGTAGGCATACACAGATGTAGACATTTAAATATATATTTTTACAGAGTTTATAACTAGAAATATATTCAGTGTACCCTTAAATAAATGACCTTCACTGAAGGGAGTCAGGTACTAAGATAGAGCTCACAAAATGAAATGATATTTCAGAGTTTATACAAAAGTTAGATAAATATAATCATGGTTACATGCCAATGGAAACATGGGAAGGTGTCTAGAATAGTGCATTAGTGCACTATTGTGTTAAAAATTAGAGAAGTCTCTTGGGAGACCATAGAGAGGATCAGCGGAATGTCTTACACAGGTCAGGTAGCTTCACCTATGCATATAATTCCTGAGCACAATGAAATTCTTTATTGAAAATACTATGTAGTAAATAACTTCTAAAAGAAAGCAAATGATAAAAATTTCTTTTCTTTCAAAGAAAGAAAAATGTAAAAAATGCTACCCACAAAACGCTAAAGTATAATGAAATATATTTTATTGATAATGAAATATAAAGTATGCACATAGTTTTTATAGAATAACCTTTTACAAAGCATTGTTCATTTTCAGATCGCTTAAAGGGAAGTGTGGGTGTGAGAAGAAAATCTTTTAAAATTAGTTTATTCCTATATTTTACAAAATGCAGTCTTATGAACATATTTTTTGTAGCAAAAGTTACATTTTGTGACGCACATAAGATCTCTACATTAATAAGCCATAGGAAGATTTTTAGGAATGGATCGTAGTAGCTTGTTGAAGACGTATTCAATTTCTAAATAATTAATAACAGAATTCTCAAGTCGGCTCAAGAAATGTACTCACTGCCTTATGTATGAAACTGTAACCCCTCTGTACATCACTTTGACAATAAATAATTTAAAAAAATATCCCTGATTAAGCACTGATTTTCAGACTAAAACAGGAATTGTAACTATTAAAGTTTTGATTATGATTATTCATGAACTGTATTTTTTTTTTTTTTTTTTGCCAGTCCTGGGCCTTGGACTCAGGGCCTTAGCACTGTCCCTGGCTTCTTCCCGCTCAAGGCTAGCACTCTGCCACTTGAGCCACAGCTCCGCTTCCTGTATATGTGGTGCTGGGGAATCGAACCTAGGGCCTCGTGTATCCGAGGCAGGCACTCTTGCCGCTAGGCTATATCCCCAGCCCCATGAACTGTATTTTTATTAATGGCGGTTGTTCTCAGATTGTCATGCTATAACCAACAGTGTCATAAATTCTTTGGAACTTGTTAGAAATATTAAGTTCTTCTCTCTTATCACTAACTTCCTAAATCAGAACTCTTGGACAAACTCTGCATTGTGTTTTATAAATTCTATAGGGGATCCTAATTTTTTAAATTTGAGAGAAGGTTCTTAAATGTTTCCAAACCTTTATGCTAATTTGAAACTGAACAAAACAATGTGCATTTGTCAGGATGCTCTAATGACATATTACTTATGTGTGCATCATCCAGAAGGGTCTATGGCATAGCATTTGTTCAACCAATTATGAAGGCTGGGATGGTCCAGGATGTGGTACCTGCAAGTGCCTGTGGAGACCTAGTAAAATTGACGGTGAAGCCTGAGAGCCTGAGAACCAGAAACACTGACCAATGAAGATATGTGTTCCAGCTTAGTCCAGCTAAAACTTGCTAAGCTACAAACTTCCTCTACCACCTCGTTCTATTTAGTATCTCAAAGTATTGGATGCCATCACCTAGGTTGGAAAGGGCCTTTTTATTACTCAGTCTGCAAATTCAAGTTCTAATATCTTCCATAAACACCCTAGATATATTCAGACATAATGTTTAATCAGATTTTGGGCCCAATTACAATGACACATAAAATAAAACATTATTGGTCATCTCTACTTGCTTTAGGCATAACTAAGAATGGTATTGCACCTGCTGCCAGTGTTACCTTATAATCTGAATATCACATCCTTCCTCTTAATACATGAATTAAAGCCACGATGCATATTCACTTAGTCTCTTCGTACATTGCCTCAGCTCAGGCCAATGGCTTCCAGACTAGAGAATCAACTTCATTACAGTAGCCACGATGGTTTCACCAATGATAAGAGCTGATTTGTGGTTTTAAATTACATGATGATTGTCTGTTTGTTGTTTTTTTTTCTATTAGAACTTAATATCCATTAAGAATGAGATTGTTTATCCTGTTCTTTACAATATTTCAGTAAGCAGATAATTATCTGTCAAAGGTAGTTATGGATTGCCCAATAAAGTTTGAAAATAGTGACTAGAATAACTTTCTGATAACTTATGACTCATCATGTTTGAGTCACTTTGTAAAGTTACCAAACTTTATTCAAACCCTTCAAATTGTCAAGTTTGATTTTGGAAATCCTTTATATTTCACATTTTCTTCATATGTCTCTGTCTTTATTTTCTTTCACTATGTAGCTATTTCTTTTTCTGTTTGTTTCCTGGTTACTTTACCCATTCTAAGTGAACCATAAACACTAAGAATTTCTTTAGTTTCTCTGAATAGCAGAACTTCATAATGCCCTACCCCAAAATTTATTTTTTAACTCTGATTTTTGTTATTTTTCTTATCTGTTTGTTCTTAATTTAGTATATTCTTGTTTTTCCAGTTCCTTAAACTACAAGATTAGGTTCTTCCTCTTTGATGTATGTATCAATTGACATAAGCATAGAACAGCATTGACTGTATGTCACAGGTTTTGGTTTGAAAGTTCATGCATTTCGATTTGTCTCAATAGAATTTTTAATTCTTCAATTTTCTCCCCACTACAATGCTTTTTCAAGAGTGTGTTATTTCCATGCATTTGTGATATTTCTAATTTTTTCCTGTTGATTGCTAGTTTTATGACATTGTGGTCTAAAAAATGTCTGAAATGACTTTTATCTTTCAAATTTTAAGGATTTATTGTGGGATATAATATATGATCAATTCTGGAGAATATTTCAAGTGCTACTGAAGAAAATGTGTCTTCTATAGCTGTTGGCTAGAATGCTTGATGTGTTTTAACTAGGTCCTTTTGTTCTTTATTTCTTTTATAATTTCAGATCTGATGCTCTGTCCATTGCATTAGTGTGGTAATGAATATTATTCCATTTACTCTATTTCTTTATGATGCTACATGTAAATATGTATTTCATATGTTTAGGGGATCTCATGTTGCCACTAGTATATTTATAACTTTTTTCATAATTGAATTCTTTATAGTTGTATAATGACTTCTTTTGTCTATTTTCACTTTTTGCAATAAAGTATATTTTATCTGATATACAGAATGTAATATCTAACCTGATTTGATTTGCATTTGCTTAGGACATCATTTTGTATATTACCTCTATATGTCCTTACAAGTAAATTTAGTTTCTTATAAAGTTCTGCTTGTTTTATGCACTCCATGATTTCATGCCTTTTAATTGGCAAATCTAACCTGTGTTCATTTAAGGTAATTATTGCTAGGTAAGCACTTACTACTACCATTTTAAAGTGATGATGCTTGCTTCTTGGCTTGCTGTTCTAAGGAGCAGTTGTCTATTATAAAATGTATATGTACTACAACCTTTTAAGGGTTGGAAACTAAATAACTATGTACAACAGGAACGGTAAAGTCTATTTGATTCAGGATAGGACAGAATCAAAGAATTAAAAGGAATAAGGAGACCTTGTGTCCCTTCATGTCACAGTAAGATAACCTCTTGAGCAAACATATTTTACATTTCTCTATTGGACTTTTTTTCTATGTATTATTTTCATTCTCCTAATAGCTGTTTCCTACCACTTTCTGTAGTGCTGTAGAGCACTCCTAGAGATTCATGCCAGAGTATCATTGGGCTACATTCATAGCCTTTGTTCCATATATTAGTGTCCCTACTGTAAATAACATTTGTTATACAGGGAATATTTATATGCAATGTAGGTATAAACACATAGCTTGACAAATCAGAAAAAGGAAAATCCAGTTTCATGTTTTAGTGCATTATAACCCTAACTTTAAAAATAGGTGCAATACAATTTTCATTGTTAGCTAGTAACTAAATATGATGAAATAGTTCCTGAAATTTCTGCATTGCATCATTCAATACTATGTATAAAAACTGTACATGTCTAAAGAAATAATGCAAAGTTGAGGAGAAAGTAAACCTTGTCATCAAAAACTTGGTTTTGGGGGAAGGATATGAGCAGTCACCTTACTGTATTTAATATAAGACACATAGTGTAAGGTATCAACGATCAAGCAAAAAGGAAGTGCTTGGCACTTTATTGGGAGGGGAAGAGATTCATTTTTACTTAGATGATTGGAGTTGAATTAATAGTGGGAGTGACCTTTGGCCTAAATCATAACAAATTTCAATAGTCAGAAGTTCAAAACGGGTCATTTCAGGGCAAGGGAGCAGTAGGAGAAATATGACACATCACACAGAACTGAATAAAGGCACGTTTTGGAGAAAGAACTGGAGTAACCGAGCTGGAGTCATCACGGGACTCTGTAAGTATTACTCAGTGTCAGTGAGATAAGGCTCCAGAACGGATTAGTGAAATGGGGCAGGCAGGACACCAGGCAAAGATATTTGACTTCAAGAGGTTGGTTACGGGTCAGTTGGAAAGGTTACTATTTTTTCTTAGTCTGCCATTTGTTATTATTTTGCAATTGAACAGGTTTGATTTTTTTTTCATATTCTATCTGGTATATTGAAAAATAAAAAAAAATCATACATTTTATTTCTATATCTTCCACACACCTACTAAATGGTGAGATAACACCTACTAAATTATACATCTCTGGAAATTTACTCTGATAGGAGCTGAAGATGTATAGTAGTGAAAAGAAGAGGACATTTTTCATGATTATACTAAGTTTCTGAGACAGAAAACAGTAAAACATGTGCATATAAATATGTGACATGGATGTAAACAGAACTTATGTGGGAGATGGAAAAATAATAGAAGCTTCTCTTAAAAATATTTGGGTCAGGTTTCATTGAAAAGAACTTTGTCATTGAGTTTCTGCTGTTTACATGTTCTAGGTATGACCATAAAACAGCTAACAGTAGTGTGGCCAAAGTAGAGTAAGTCTTTGACTATGAGATTGTAAATCAGAAAGTTAAACCTCTTAGTGAATGAATGTCACAAATATTTCCTTGCTCTTCTGGAGAATAAACCAACACATATATAGGTTTTCCTTGTAGGTATAGTAGGAAGGCCTTAATTCCATGTTAGTAAGATTGTGGTTACTTTTGGATAAAGGACAGTGGAATAACAGTAAATGATATAGAATAAAAATAGTATTATTGGAATAATTTCTATGAAAGCTAATATGGTTTGAAGCAAGTGATGTATAGATTAGCAATATGGTGATATAGTTGAATTTCAGGTATTTCAAGAATTCAGCTTTTGCATGTGCATTAAATGAGACAAATGTGAAAAATGATAACTAGAGGTGACTACTAGTGTTTTGATCAAGTATCTAAAGAAAGTACTGAAAGAGGAATATAGCAGTAATTATAGGTAAGGGATAGAATCAAGGCTTTTCCTTGAGATGCCTATTAGATATACAAATGAGTATTTCAAAGGGCAATTGCTACATAAGTTGTAATTTCAAGCAAAAATTGAGCCTGGAAATACACCTTTTAAGAACAACCAATGTGTACATGGTATTTGGAGCAAGAAATAGATCATCTAACTCTGGCAGAAAATTAAGAATAGAACAGAGTGTGGAGCTTTGGAGTTTTCTTATGATTTAATTTGGAAAAAATAAGTTGTTTGATATTAGTATCAGAAGAATAATGACCAATGATTAAGGGAAGACAATCAAGAAGGATCCTGGAAGAAAGGTAAAGACAATGTTTTAAATAATTCACTATTCTGTGTGCTATTAATAATTCAAGTAAAGTGAACACTTAGACGTTATCAGATTAAAAATAGATAAAAAATGATCACTGAGTAGAAAGATAGATTACTTTATAATTAGTAAGGCCAAAATCCTTCCTATGGAAAGATTAAAAAAAATCGAGACAGTTTCTTGAACCATTCAAACATCTAAATATTTTAAAATATAATGTATACAATTTTACTAGGAGTGTAGGAAAATATGAATACACAATAAATGAAAAGTTTAAGTAAGAACACTAGCTCTAAAAATGTGTGTCATCTGGCCACAAGTTTCCTGTTTCTACTGATTTTCTTCTGAGTTTTATTTGTGATTCTCAAGAGAGGGATCATAGAAAAACAAAACAAGAACTAAAAAAAAAAGAATAGGACATAGAATTATGTGAAGTTGCATTAGGAGTGTTAGCATTAAGCTGGCATTCTCCTACCACTAAATCTCTACTTAAAGCAGGATTTAGAAAATAAAAGTACACCATACAAATAATGAAAACTATGCATCTGATACAGAACTGGATTTGAAGGGGGTGAAAAGCAAAGACTGAGTTTTTCAGACAGCATACCGTTTGGTTGGGGCCCAAAATATATTTTCTAAAAAGTTTTACTTTCCCTCTTTTGAAGTAACTTAATGGATGTCCAGTAGAGAAAGGTAGAAATTCTCTTAGAGCAATGTCAAACAAATATCTAAATGTAAATGAAATATAAGGAGAAGAGACACTGTAAATAAAAGCACTCAAACAAAACAAGGAAAAAAAGCAGAATTATAGTGACAGAAGCTGAAAACCTGTAAAAGATAAATTAGAGTCTGCATACTTACAATGATATATCATCAGGTTAACCAGGGTGAACTGTAAAATCGTTTAAACTCAGATTACGTTTAATTCAGTCAGTATGTTCATAGTGTCACAAAATAGAGTTCATCTTATTTTTGAAATTTTATTTAATGTTCTGAAATGTTCTTTGAAGAGAAAACCCATCATTTTTTTCTCATATAATTTCTTGAACATTTTATTCAGTTAAAAAAAGTCAGTACCTGATTACTCTATTGGATTTGGTGCCTATATGTTAGTATATATTTTTGTTGTTTTGTAATTTTTATGTATCTGATAGAAACACTGGATAGTTTTCACTTAATTATAGGTTTCTGTAAAATATTCTAGAGCAAATTTGATCTCAGTCACCTCTAGAGAAAATGTTTGTTCAGGTAGTTAATGAGGGGTAAAGCTGAGCCACACTAGTTTTAATTGATTTGACATTAAACTTGCCTATATGTTGTTCATAATGTTGTAGCATTCTTTCCCAAGATGCTATGATATTTACTACAGCCTTGATTCTTGGTAAGCCCTGAAATCCAGTTGCATTCATGATTTTTATAAGATGCTCAAAAGATTTTCTCAGCTGATAATCTTTGTGACTCTCAGCTTTGCACGGCTTTACAGGCTCATGAAAAAGATGAGCAAGAACAGATGCTTAGAAAGGAAGTTTAGTGTGTTAATCTCATCTGCCTAAGCTTTCCTATCTTTTATGAGAATTATCTTTACTAGTTTTATCATTTCTTTCTTGTAGAACTCTCTAAAAGTTTTATTCCATTTTCTTTTCTTTCCTTCCCATTCTCTGGGCAGCCTGAAATAAACCAGATTGCCCTTTTCAAAAATGAAGGCCCAGAGAGAGATTTTACTTGCACTGAGGATGTAGTAGTACCACAAAATACAAGAAGCTTCAAACACTGTGGTAATGCTATATTGTCTTACTTGGATTGTGACTATGTATTGAATTATCTTTATAACAGATGTAAACATATATTCACTATGTAATCTACTATTGAGATATATTTTATCATAAAAGGGATAATTGTAAACAATTTGAAGAGCAATCAGGATCAACAAACACAGAAACTTATTTTTATTTCATTACGAAGAGCAAGATGGATATTTGGACATTATTTACGTGAATATAGAAAAGAAGGAAAATTTGATTGCTAACAGTTATCTATAGTGTAGAATGTTTCCATGCTAATGTATACTGGGGTGGAAATTACATTAATTAATTTAGGTGAATCTCAGTGCAGCATATTAACTCTGAAAACAAGAAATCTTAAGATCTATCTCAGTGGTAGCACTGTTTCAACCCTAGCACCCCCAAACCCAAGCCAAACAAAGCAGAGCAAATCCAATCACACACACCAAGATGAGAATGAGTTTTTTCTATCTCATTTTCTTGTTTAAAATGTCCAGATTTTGAGAAATGGGAAGGGAAATGAAAGCTGCACAAATAAAACCATCCCAGAGGAGTAGATTTAAATGAGGTGATGTGACATATGAGGAAAAGACACAGAGTTGAAATAACCCTTGATTTAACGCTTCACACATTAAACAATGCAAGGTCAATTTCATATTATTAACACATGGTTCCAGATTTGTTTTTCTTTTGAAAACACCGGGACCCAATTGTGGGCCTTGAGCCTGCTGGCCTGGGACTCATATTGCTTAGCCACATCACCAGACCTCAGCTCCAGATCCTAGTGAGTGTCACTCTGGCATACTAAGTTGACATGGTTTTTAAATGGTTACTAATGTCCCGTTAATCCGTGGGACTCTACAATATGTCAACATGGTCCTTGGAGGAAAGGTAAACTGCCTCAAAGTGCTCATAGTCTGAGATCACTATGACTGGGGATCCTGGTATGGATCAAATGGATCAAATAAAGGCTAAATGATTGCCTTCTTGATGTACTTACATTGCCTAGTTTATTTCCTTTATAATATAAATAACTACAATTTATATTTTAGTAAGAAATAGACTCTCAAAGCAAACCGGGAGGTGTCTGTGTAATAGTAAGGAATGTTATTTACTGGTATTGTTAGCTTGCATTAATTTTGTTAGTTTGAATTCTGAAAGCTGATAACCCTTCTGATGAGAGAGTTTTTTTTTTTGGCTGAGTGCCATTCTGTTCTGCATATTCTGCATATTCCATTCTGTTCAAAACCAGAAATAATCACTTACAAGATGAAAATGTGAGAAATCATGGGAGCATAATTTTCAGTGTGTATTATAACACCTGACATGCAAACTTATTGCAAACTATCAGTACACACACACACACACACACACACACACACACACACACACACATTTCTAAATGGGGAAAATTTTTGTAATAAGCATTTTTAAAGAAAAAAATGCTCGACTCTAAATTGTTCCATATCACATTTGTGGGCCACTGTATTCTAGTCATCAGTTTTATGAAGATACAAATTTCTGTTGTGTACTCTGTAATTTCCTAGGGTGACATTTTATATTGCTTCTCTGCTGCCTTAAGGAGTAAGGAAAGGTACTATTTTATTGTGCATTTTGCATCCAAAGGGACTAGGTCTGTGTGTTTCCACCAGTTCCATTTTTACTCTAGGGCAATGTTTATCTGATATGAAAAAGGAAATGAGAAGGATTTGTTTTTATTCCCAAAGTAAAGAGAAGAAACAGAGCAAGAAAGGAAAATAGGAAAGTAAGCCCTAGCAGTATAATCACGTATGCTGAATACCAAGTGGATGATTGACTGATGGAGACAGTCCTTTAGTAGCAGGAGGCTGAAATGTCTTTTAAGAATGTGACCGTATAAGAAAAAGAATGAGAATATCAAGCAAGTAATAAATATTGAATTTCTTCTTTGATGAATGTTGTGACTCTAGTACTGGATAATACAGGGTCACTGAAATTCGTTAAGTTAGTATGAAGTCATAGCAAAGTAGGTCATTTCTAATGTACAATGACTAGAGTCCTTCTTAAATATTGTATGAAGAGACAGACATATGGAGGAAGACACAAATATAGGGAGAACAATATTTGCAATTAACAATGAAAATCACCTGAAAATCACTAGAACAGAATTGTTCACATAGCCCTCAAAAAAGAGGCAGTCCTGAAACCAAATTGGACTGGGTGCCTCTCAAACTATGCCATAACAAATTCATGTAGTTTATATTTTATATTACAAGAACACTAGCAAACTATATTTTAACTTATGAAAGAAGAAAAACACCATGATGGAGTATCTTTCTTTTGAAAGAAATTACCTGATAAGTTCATTTGGATCTTCTGAGATGTAGACATCAGAAGGAATTAGATATAACTAAGATATTTATGGAAAAATACTGCCTTAAAAGATAAGTTAAAGAAATACAAGCCTTATAGCTGGTAAAAAAAATAAAATAAAATGAGAAGAATGAAGGACCAGGCAGATGGCACAACTCAGAATGTTATTATAGTGATAACAGTGTAGTCATGATGGATGAAAACTTATAAAAGAAAGATGCCTACTTTGACGTAGGAAATTGGAAAATTTCAATCTATTGATCAAATCTACCCTCTGGCCTATTTTTATAGCCATCAGATTAAGAATAGGTATCACTGTGTATATAATGATAGTCTCCAGTTGGCTGTTCTCCTGGCTGAGCCTCCCAAGTGCTGGTATTACAGGTGTGTAGCACCATATTTAGTGGATTTTCTTTTTTTTTTTCTTTTCAATGCTGGGAATGGAATAAGAAGCCTCATATCCCTTAAGCAGAAAGTACTCCAAGACTGAGCTATGTACCTAGTTCATGGGTTTTAGATTCTTTCAGAGTAAGACAAAGAAGAGAAGATAGTGAAAGAAGAATACAGGAGATATAAGCACGGAAAGAAAGGGTAAAATGATATGGAAAGAAAGAAGAAAAATGTTCAGTGTTCTTATGAAACCTGTAAATCCCAAGATATCTACTATCTAGTCCTTTAGACAAACAAAATGTTTGCAGACTTCTGCTCTCTAAGAACCATTATTATTAGGATTCTATATATGAACCCAGGAAAATTGGGAGCAGCTCCATGGATCAGCAAGTATCCTAGAATTAGTCCTCTAGAAAAAGCCAAGTTAGTTTTCCTGCAGTAGTTCAGCAGTGCTGTATCTGAAAGTAATGAGTGTGGAATAATCACGCACAAAAGGTCTGATTTCTTCTGTCTTTCACATCTGTGCAATGCTATCATAGTCTTCACTTCTCTTTTTTTCTCCTTTCTGCATGAATGGATCTTTCATGTTTTTATGCTGGAAATGACTTCTGATACAACTACCAATCTGTAGAAAAATGATAGTGGCCTATCCTCCAGCCTAGGCCCTTAGTGTATTGGCCTATACTACTCCACCAGCTCATCCCTCTTGACCTTTCTAGATGTGCTTTCTAGTTTAATTGAGGTATTTGAAGACATTGGAATTAAAATTAAGCAGGATATGAGAAATTAGTCCTTGAAGTACTATTTTTTAAACAAGCCCATTCTTTTATTTTGTTCAGAAGTTTCAAGGGGGTGGAGGGAGGCAGAGGCCAGGGGAGCTAGAGGCAGGACAAACCTTGCCTTGGGTTGCTCAGGGTGGGATTGAGGAGCCAGGGAGGAGGAAGTGTGTCTTCCAGAGCCAGGCTAAGAATGACCTGCACACCACCTTACACTGGATGGGATTCTGGCTGGCTTGGGTTGCGGATTGAGTGCTGTAGGCAACTCTGTTGGGAGGTAGTTCCATCGCTCCCCCCAGCAGCAAGTCCTTTAAATATTTTTAGAGCAATAATAAATTTAGACACAGAAGACATACTTATAAAAGCAAAAGATTACACACACTTTAAAAATAAGATAGTAAAGAATGAAACAGCAGTTTGTGACTTTTATTGGGAATGAAAGTTTGGAGCAAGATTTTGAGCAAAGAAAGGATATTATGCTCTCAGACACTTCTGTAAGTTTCTGTGGATTGGCATAGATTACAAAATAACATCAAAGAATTTGAACTAGGATTAAGATAAGTTATTATTTTCTTGCCATATCAGCTGCATGCTCAGGTGTTACGTTGAACTTCTTCTGTACTCTGATTGACTTGGCCTCTGAGATGAAGAGAGGATGAATTCCTTAACAAAGAGTCTGGGAAAAGAAGCTAGCTAAGCATTATAAAGCATATGAAACTGTAAGCCCTCTGTACATCACTTTGACAATTAAAAACTTTAAAGAAAGAATTTACTTCATATTTTATATAGAAAATAACATTCAATCTAGTTATCAGTATCTCATGTCCGTAATCTTAACTACTAAAGAGGCTGAGATCTAGCTATCATGGTTGGAAGCCAGCTGGGGCAGGAATGTTCATGATACTATTATCTCTAATTAACTATGAAAAAGTGCAAAGTGGTTGGTGGAAATGTGGCTTAGCATTAGAGTGTTTGTGTTGCATGCGTGAAGCCCTTAGTTCAATTCCTCAGCACCACATAAACAGAAAAATCTGAAAGTGGCTCTGTGCCTCAAGTGGTGGAGTGCTAGCTTTGTGCATAAAGAAGCCAGGGACAGTGCTCAGGCCCTGAGTCCAAGCCCCAGGACTGGCAAAAACAAACAAACAAACAACAACAACAACAACAACAACAAATTCAAAGTGGAGCTGTGGATCCTGTACTAGAGCACTAACTTCGAGAACAAACACTCAAGGACAGCACTGGATGACCTAGAACCTGCACACATGCATGCACACAGGCACATACAAAAATAATATTCAAATAAAGTTCACTTCATATGTAAAAAAATATTTTTAAGCATCAATAACTTTTAAACATCAGTAAATTTTAGTAAGAATGCAAAGTGTTACGAAAGAAAGTAGACCAGAGTTTACAGCTTAAAAAATATACATAGGTGCCTATTATTAATGTCTAATAATTTATCAACTATAACTTTCATGTTTACTATACATTTGCAATAAATAAATTGGACACACATTTTTTGTGTATAAGAAAACCAAAAATAACTAAAGTATGACACTTATATATGTGTGTGGGGGTGACAAATTATATGATGAAAAGCATGAGAACATATAAATAAAAGCATTACTGATTTATGCAATCCAGGAACAGCCAGGAACCATAAATGTGAATGTAGGAGTAGGTGCATAGTTGAACACTAGGAAGCATGGTGAGGACTGAGCTCATTGAAGTGACCAAATAGAAGCAAAGATGAAAATTGAGAGATGTTTTTCAAACAGCTATCTTCAAAGAGGATGTTACAGGCAGAGAGAATAACACAGCAAAGTTCCCGTGACAGCATATATGTAAAACATATGTAACAAACAGTGAATGACCAATATGGCTGGTGTGTAGTGACTGGAGAAGAGATCATTATAATACAGAATGATTCTGATTTTCTGCTGAGTGTACCAAGTTGGCCAGATGTGATGAACCTGGGCCATTTTGTAGAGAAATATAACTTTCAGTATAACTGAAGAATAGCAGAGATTTTTCTCAGGGGAAA